>NC_091051.1:8750000-10000000 GCF_963966145.1 Tenebrio molitor
ATGAGTTTTACCATTGAAGATAAAGCACTAATTATTAATTACAATTACAATTGCGTAATTAATTAGTTAATAATAGATTTTCCGCGAGATAGGCAACCAATAAAACGACTATGTATTGGAAGTATACATATGTGTACGATTAAGCTAAGACAGACGTTTCAACAAAACAAGCACTCTTGATTTGTTTTCTTGTTGATCACTCCGTATAGGTAGGAATCCAAACATTTATCATATAGTTTTGTTACAGTGGAATTAATTCAAAATATTAATTTCCATTTTTCAAACATAAATTACTTGGTTTGTGGTAAATAAATTTAATAGAGAGCGAAATTTCAGTTGGGACGTATATTTCAGAAGCATGTTTCCAGGTATATGAAATGTGTATGATTATTACCTCGCGCTGTACTATCTACATCATAAACTAAATCGAACTTTTTTGTGTCTAGACTGGCTGTTAACGGAAAGTTCAGATTTCCAGACATTTCCAACTGAACTTTTTACCGAAACTTCCCGAAAACAAAAACAAAAAATGTAAATGATAATGTAGACTATCGTGAAACATGTTTGTTTGATTCATCTTGTTCGTTTTATATTGTGAAAGTAATTTTATTTCGAGCCGTTTCAAATCTACGCCACTACGGAATCTTATTTTTGTGATAAATCGAGATCTTATTACCTCCTCTGGTTGAATTTTTGTCGATGTTTTTATTTCTGCGACGTGTTGGGTTTGTTTTTTGAGAATATGATGAGTTCGCGTCAGCAAAATTATTGCGACTGGGCCGGGTGAGGCCACCTTCACACATTTGTTCTTTTCGACCTAGAAACAACGAAAACATTTTGTATCCAATATTTCCGCACCAAAATCTAGAGGTTCTGGTACCGATGCGGATTTCATACAAATTTAATTTTCAAGCAAAATTTATTGAATGCATCGATTATTCTTCTATAAGCCCTTAGCAAAAGTTCGAACAAACTTGGGTTTGAATTCGTACCACGTCTCCTCCAGTCATATTCAAGCTTGATGATTGCAAATTTTAAAATCAAATGCGATGATTAAAATATAAATTAAATGCGCCGGTTACGAAAATAATTTCAATATAATTTTTGAAACGTCAAAATGATGTATTTGTTTGAAACTTTGTGGTTGGTAAAAAGCCGGATTAGCGCAAAAACATTTTCTAGCAACGATTTGCTAGATTTATTCAATAACCCTTTTAGTTGCATGATGGGTGGTGTAAAAAAAATAATCGGAGCTGTATTTAAAGTGGTTTCAACTAAATATGGCCTGTTTCACAATTTTTTTCAATTTGAAATTAAAAGATCCAACTTTTCTTTGGAAATGTATTGTGGGTTGCATTTTCAATTCCGTCGGGCGTGAAATACCCTGCATGTGGAAGTGGTTACAGTAATTTCAATTTGGTTGTAGGTCGTAAAATTTTATGGTACTTTAAGTTAAAGATCTTGCGGGGCTTATAAATCCTAGTTTACCACTAGCAGGTAATATTTTAAGCAGGGTTGTATTGTACATTTGGTATATTTGCATTGTACGGCAAACGGCACGCGCCGCTTCCCAACCTTTACAAACCCAACCATTGTGCCCGTTAATCGCTCATAATATCCAATAAAATTTTACGACCTACAACCAAATTGAAACTACAATACATAGTTATTGAGATGAGGCTGTAGGAGCAATAAATAATCTCGGATTACCGAAAAAAAAATGGGAGATTTAATTTTGCAGTTTTACAATTATGACAATGTCACAAAAACAAAACGACACGAATACGACAGACTAAACATTTCTTGATTAAGTTGACAGAACTGACACTTGACAGAAACTGGACGCGGCAAAATATGAATTATAAATTTTGTTCATTTGAATAATGTCAACAATAGTTTAGTATAAATGTAAAAATAATGCATATTATAAAAAAAAGGAGCTTAAATTCTGACATTGCTTGTCTTTGGGTAATGCAACGCATTACAGTAAGTCTTCCCTTGAAGTTTATCGATTTTCTTAGATTCTAGTGGTAAGTCCTTGCTACAAAGTTGCAATTGCACGGCCTCCCTTAGATATGAAATGCATTTTCGAGCAGAGACCATCGGGGTTGTTTGCGGCGGCGACCTATTTATCTGTCCGCAATTTTCCAAGATAGGCAACGTGACGATATTATGCAAACAGGGTGAGTTTCGTACCTGCCCGAGATTAAATACAGCCACCCAACAAAAACTTAGAGAGAGCGTTATTAATGAAGCCATTAAATTTATAAAATGGCTTTATCAGATACAAGGGGCTCGTTTGGTCGGGCTCGGGTGGCATTTTTCCGAATGCGGTTTTTAATTTAACGAGTGAGCGGGAGGGGGCGGCGTGATTTATGTTCACGTATTGAATGGGGCGGCGGTGGCGGCGTCATTCCGCGCCCGTCGTATTTATAAGCGGCTGACATTCGCCGCGCGATCGCCGCCGGTAATAATGGCTGTTCGAGTTTTAATAACCCGCCATGCAGGTTTGTTTTCCATTAGGGTTGTTTATGCTGCATCCTTGGTATTCATGTAAGTTCCATTAATCGCGGTTTCCGCGCGCCGGCCCCTGACGTTGATAAATGGGGACATTCGGCGCCCGCCTTTGTCAGCTATGACTGCGGGGGCAGCAGGCCGGTGCGGTTTCACTCACCTGGTTCGCCGCCTCGCCGGTTATAACCTAACTCCATCGACCGCCGCCTCCGGAGATTAAACGGTCTCGTCGCATTCTTGCGCAAAACTCGGCTTTCAACGATTTATCATTGTTCAAGTAGCATTGTTTTATCTTGCGCCTTTTATATACGGCTAAGACATTGTAACCGCTCAAAAGATTGCAGCTAGGCGAATATAAATCTCTTAAGCACTACATTGTTATCCTGTTTTACCTGAAATGAACACGGAAAAGTCCTGGAATAAGCCGCTGCACTTCATGACGTTCTGCCACACAAATAAATTAATCTCTTCTACAATTCCCATTGGATTTCTTTTACAACAACTACCAAGCCATAAAAAAAATTAATCCAACTAATTTCCATAACACCGATTTCTTAAATGTATTTGTACATCACGAAAAAGACAACTCAAATACATATTTCGATTCTTAACGATTGCGGAAACGCGTCTCGCCAATTCGACATTTTCTTTAGTTTAAAATAAAATCATTTATTATTCATTATTTGGAATTCTCGTAGTCGAGGAGGATCCGTCAGTGTCCATCGCACTCAAGCAGCTGTGATCCGGCGCAGAGCACAAAATGTAGCCGCGCCACCCATTAATGGGAAAAGGATTGTCGACAAACAGCTGACACGTGAAAAGAATTTTTCAGTCTGATGACACGGCGTAAAGCGAATTCATAATAAGTATTTGGCAGTGTACAATGAAAAAGAAACCAACAACTCAAAAACTCAGAGTACAATATGTAGTTTATTTTAGAAATGAAACATTTTATAAATAAAAACTATAAACGAGGAAGATTGATGAGATAAATTTGGGCTTCATTTTACTGAACAGCTATTATACCAGAAATGCTAAATCAATAGAGTGAGGGTTCCAGTAACTAGGATTACATTTACTATTATTTCCAAAACAAAGAAATTTGTGATTGATTTCAACTACAAAGGTGGTATTTTGTTATCGAAATTTAAAAACTATCAAGCATTTATTCCGTAATGTGTAAATTCTACCTTCCAGCTTTGTAACGCGGATGAAATTTTTGCTCGTCGTATTTTCATTTTGATAAAAAAAAATCGATTTTTATGGATTATGTTTCACTTATCTCGTACTAATTCTGCAAATTTACATGATAATGAAAAATTTTCACAAATCATATTTTTTTTTAAGTAACGCTAAACAACATACGAAGTTTCCGTTTGTGTTCTCAAGACTTTTGATTTTTTTTAAGATTTCTGATTGTCAAAACTCTTGTCACAATCTTGAAAAAAACTTGGCAGAAAAAGATTTCTATGTTGGTGTTATCAATTATTTATTATTGTTTTTTTTTTACATTTTGTAGTTGTCTGAGACTAGATATTTGCAATCTTATCAATAGAGCTTTGGATTGAAAGCTCTGAACTGTATCAATTTTTGGGCTGATAGATTTTTGATAAGGTGAATCATTGCGACGGTTCCGGAAGCTGTAGTAAAGAATTCGATAACTCTGGTAAAGATAAATTGAAAAAATTTATAGCCCTCATAGATTCAACAGGTTTTAACATATGATAGGACCGAAGACAAAATTTAGATGACCCTTTAGGCTGCAAATAAATATTGGATTTTATGTTGACATCGCATTCAACACTGATAAAACTGATTCCAGATTTTCCGAATTGAAAATGAAAACTTGCAGGAGCGATCGAATCCCCACAAATATACAACGAGCTCGATGTAAATGAATGAGACAATTGAATTTTGTAACAAAACTATTATTATTAGGATCCTGAGTGGTTGAAATTTATATTCATATTTATTCACATCGACACAAATACAATTTCGGTTTTATTATGCACACCCGCCCAGCCGTTCCGAAATTTGTGCACATTGCCACAATTTAAACTTCCGGATTTGTGCACATGGGCTTCATTTTATGCCACGTATTTGCTGAACATTTCGACCTAACAAAACCTCCACAATTACCGTGTTTACTAACATCAAAAACTTTTTCTGTACAAAAGTTTTTTCAAATTCCAAACTCCCGGTTCTATCAAAGTTTTTCCTTAACGGACTTACATTTCTCAAAGAACGCACCCGGATTTTCCACGTACACAACAATAAAGTGGTTTGTATGCTCTCTATGTTACAAAATCTTTTTTTTTAATCTAAACGTGAAACAATGGTAATTAAGACAACTTTTTCACATTCGTCGAGACGAATATTTTTGAATTTTAAACAGTTTGACCTAATTTTAAGCCGAAGGTAATAAAGTTGTGCTTCAGACGCCATTATTAATCTCCCTATTATACTCGTATTAATCCGTGTCCTTTTTTAATATCACATCCTCCGTATATATTATCAAAAAACTTTATAAAACCAATTAACCATCACAAACACTAAAATAGTTATTTGTATAGCAAGGCTGCGAAATCCTACTTTGACGAACCGAGAGAAAAATTGTCGTCAAGGCCGCTTTGCGGCCGAGACAAGACAATCTCGAGGTCGTCAAAGGATTTCGTAGCCAAGGTGTACACAACATTTTGTGTGCAACCCGAAAATTTGTAATTATAAAATGAACAAGTAAACTTTCCTTCACTGTCAATAAAAATAAAGTCGGCCTACATGTCTCCATGTCGCTATGGAAACGACATAAATAAAACAATTCATTTTGAGAAAAATTGGAAAAATGTCGCAAGAAAATTACAACGTTTTTGTTCCGTCTACTTCCCCGGAGTTAAAAAATATTGCAGATTGTGCAGTGTCCAATTTAATACCAGAAAAGTCCAAACGGCAGTACGATAAGTGTTACAATGACTTTAAAAAGCGGTGTAATGAAAATAATGTGAAAACGGTGTCGGAGAATGTTGTTTTGGCTTATTTAATGGAAAAATCAAAAACTGTGAAAAGTTCAACTTTATGGAGCACATATTCAATGTTGAAGCTCACGCTGAACATACGGGATGGCACTGGTGTTACGAAGTTTCTGAAATTGGTACCTTTTTTGAAAAAAAGTCAGTTGGTTATCAGGCGAAAAAGTCTAAGGTATTGACACGAGACCAGATCGATTTGCTGTATAATCTGCCCTTTTTTAGGTCATTTTAATCATGGGAATATCAGGAGCCATGCGAAGAGACGAACTAACCAAAATGTCTATCGATGACATCAAGGATGAACATTCTGTATTAATAGTGGCCGTTCCTGACACAAAAACTGGCATAAAACGAACTTATACTGTCAGCAATCCAGAATTTGTAAGATTATACCGCAAATATGCAGCTCTTGTTCCGTGTACTAATCCAGAGTTAAAAAAATATTATAAATTGTGCAGTGTCGCATTTGAAACCTGAAAAATCGAAACAGCAATATAAAAAATGTTACAGTGACTTTGAGACTGATGTAGCAAGAAGAATGTGAAAACCGTGTCGGATAATGTTGCATTGGCTTACCTATTTACTGGAATTTATTTATTGTGGCAGGTAAAATGTTAAATTCTGTTAAGATAAATTATCACCTGCTCCCTTTTAGGTTATTTTAATCGTGGAAATACCAGATGCCGTGCGAAGAGACAAATAAACCAAAATGTCTGTTGATGCCATTCAGGATTCAGGATATGTTACTAGTTACTAGATATTTCCCTTTTTGACCGGTTAAAAATTAACCTAATTCTTCTAGATCGATAATTGGGATCTTTTTTACCGACTCGTCATTCATGAAGCGACCACTCCATTTGAAATTGGCGGGAACTTCAAACCAGATGAAAATTCTGTACTAATAGCGGCCGTTCCTGACACAAAAACTGGCATAAATCAAACTTTAACTGTACCCAATCCAGATTTTGTAAGATCACACGGCAAATATAGAAATAGATATGTTGTAATTGTGATAATAAATAAATATTGAAATGACTTTTACTTTTACGGCCGTCGTCAAGGCAACGGCTGCGAAATTCAATTTCGCGGCCTGCTCAAGGCACGCGAAGTGCTCATTTCGCGTACGGTTGCACACAAAATATATTTTGCTTCTTATTAAAAATAAACATACTTTAGCATTTTTTGGAAAACATTTATTTTGTTTGGATGTAAAATCAATAAAATTTGTTGTTATTGTTACACAATCGGTTATTGTTAAAGTATACAAAAGTAAATTAATAACAACGAAACTACCTCGTGAGTTGCTTATAAACCATCACTTGACCTTTAGGATCTACCAAGACCCCAATAAATCTGCCCTAATAGGTGATCGAATTTATGTGTTAAAATAGAATCTAGGATGAATTAGTCTGAAGTGTCATTTGATTAAAATTAATTTCAGAGGCCTTGAAGGATTAATGACACTATGAATCTCAATGGTGCAATTTGGAATGGTATTTAGCTCTTTCAAAGATCACTTAATAGCTTTTGTAATATAAAAAAGCATACTTATATACGCAACTATTTAAAAACTTTCCAAGATTATTCTGAAATACAAGCAACTAATAAAATGAACATATAAAATTAATTTTTCAAAAACGTAAATTAATTTTAACCTCTTTAAAATTTTCAACACGATATGTAGAGTTGTTGAAGAAACATAGAAGCTTCAGTATATCAGAAATTCAAGGTAAAATAAGTAACAGTGAATGGTTTTGGAAAGCTTCTGTAAAGTAACTATAGTGAGTTCATTAAATGAATAAACAAATGATAAATGTTCCTATCTTCAGTTGTGAAACTTGTCAAAAAGAAATAAATCTTTGTATCCTGGGCATCCACCTTTTGTTTATTTGTTTGCGTTTGTTTTTTTAATTGATTTATCGTTTTTATAGTTTTTTAATGCTATCTAAATCAACAAAAAAGAAAAATACTGTGACCCGGCGCATCCACCATTTATACAATACACTAAAATGCTTGCAAAAATTACCAAACGGAAACACTAATATCTTGAGTCATGTAATACCCTAAATTTGTTTTAAAATAAAACGACATTAATTTTTTAAATCCATTTATTCATTCAGTGGAAACAAAATAATTTTAAAACCAGAAATCTGAAACAAAAGCTTTAACTGGAATATTTTGAAAGTGCAAATAATAACGATCATTGAATTGCCAGAGAAATAATAAATTGCGGAAAATTGTTTACAAATAAATTATTCGTCATGATTTTGATGTAACTTGTGATATAACATTTCGTATTCTGCATAGCATGTTACATGAAATCTGGCTTTAGTTTCGATACACGATAATTGGTACTCAGTACATAATTAATAGAATTAAAACGAACAAATGAGATTATAGTGCAGAACGTAATGCAACATCAGACACCAGATCTATTTTTTTTAATTAAAAATATCGACATATCGATGAGTCAGGATGACTAGGTAGAAACAGTAACCGTAACCCCTGAGGGTTCCTACTGCCGCATTATAGCCTGATGACTTGCAGTTACCACACAACAATTTCTCGTGTCGTCGAGCGATTTAGGCAAACAAACAATTACACTAGATTCTGCGGAAATGAAGTCTCTCGTGCCTTGATGTTGATACAAAAATGTGTCACAAATAAACGAACGTACTAAAACAACACTCCGAATGAAAAGTTTTTGTTCGTTTTTTACTAAATCACTGCTATTCTCGGACCATACGTTAATTATTGTGAAAATTGAAAAAATCCAAAGTTTGGGTACTAATCCGTTAGTTTGTGCTCCGAAATTAAACATTGCTGCTTACTCCAATCATTCTTGCAAGTTATCCTCCTGGGAAAGCCGATGCATCTTATGTTGGAGCATATCTATAGAAACTTTGTCACTTTTGACACACACCTAGATTATTTATTGATATTTATGTTTACTTATACAAAAGCATAAACCACACAACAAATGACGATGTATTTAACTGTGAGCTACTTTTTGAATAGAGATATTATGGATCCAAAAATCTTGAAAAATTGTGTTTAAATCCGTTGAATTCGGCAAATTAAAATAATTTGTGGTTCGTCTAGTACAAATGAATAAATCTGTCAAACTACGAGTATTAACGTATATTGCAAATGCAAATGAGGACAATAAGTCAAGAGAAACTATTAATAAATGATTTGCAATTAGTTTTCCAAGACGCACTACTTTTGTGTGAAAAGCTAGACTAAAGGGTCAACTAATTTGACTCCTGAGCTTTACTACGCTGACAAAGCATTTCATTAATCAGGCTGACGTTATCAGCTAGATAATTGCAAGCTAAACTTATATCTAACTCTTAGACCCACACCTAATTGGTATATTTTATCACCAAATTAATACATTTTAGAATAAACATATTTTAAAGTTTCTGCTACTTAAATACTAATTATCTTCAAATAACCTACGTTGATATTGTGATCTTCTCGTATCTATATTGAGCTATCCAGGGTATTTCAGGAATGATAATGAGCCCGGCGCAATTGAAATTGAAAATGCAACCCACAATACATTTCCAAAGTGAACGTGGTTATTTTAAATATCGTATTATTTTAAAATAAAATTATGAATCCACGATAGCTTTGCTACCAATAGTTTTATTTGTCACAACTGGCATTTACGACGAAAGATGAGAAAACCGACATGATCCTGATTTATGACGAATGTAATAAAAATATTTC
The DNA here is from genome assembly GCF_963966145.1 of Tenebrio molitor. Classification (NCBI taxonomy): domain Eukaryota; kingdom Metazoa; phylum Arthropoda; class Insecta; order Coleoptera; family Tenebrionidae; genus Tenebrio; species Tenebrio molitor. The sequence goes on from NC_091051.1 coordinate 8,759,276, forward strand.
TGCTGTTACGCGTTTATGCTGACAATAAACATTTTCCCAAAAACTTTTCGTCTTTCCAGAATTGCATTTTACCAAGCAAATAACGTTTATGTCAAAATTTACAAAACTGCACAGCTAACAATGTTTTATGTCTTTTAAATAAAAAAAATATCCACATTAACTTTGCAAATGTATTGTGGGTTGCATTTTCAATTCCGTCGGGCTCATTATCACTTGTGAAATACGATTATCTTTTTCAAAATTTCCATATGATATTTTCAAAAAAATGTTAATACTCTGTGCTGACTTCTAAATTTAAAAAAATTGTAAATATTGTATTCTTTGACGCAGTCGAAAATGCTCCTTTGTAAAACAGTCGTAAATATCATAACCTATCATCATATGACATTATGACATTAATTGTCATCAACTGACATTTTTCTCATTTTATTTTGACACTTTGTTGACATGGGCATAATCAGGCAGGGAAATTTTTTTAATTTGTGACAATCTAACCAAATTTGAAATGACATTGACGACCAAAATTTATTGCTCGCGACAGTAAGTACTATTCCGGACACGGAATCTTGGCCATAACTGACATTTAATTGACAAATATGTGTGAACTGGCCTTTATTGAATATAACTCAACTTTTGACTCTATAATGCCATTTCCTTGCTTTCTTGATGTCAGTATAAAAACTTCTAAGTTATTTTTAATAACTGTCATTTATTAATGACACTAATGATTGGTTTACATAATTTTTTTTAGAAATGTCAAAAAAATGTTGGCCAAGATTCCGTGTCCGGAATAGTACATAATTGAAATTACTATGACGAAATATTAAAAATTAGCTTTTAAATCTATCTTTGAATTAATTTGGAACTATTTTTGAGTTGCAATTAACATAGTGAATTGACAGTTGTTATTGCATATTACTTTTATAAAAAAAAATAAACAGCATAGAAATGAGAAAAATAAGGCTAATTGATAATAGTAAAATATTCTGGTAAATTAATTAAATGTAATTAATTGGATTGTTTTACTTAATGTAATTATTACATATACTCAAATTTTTTACATGAAATATGAGAAACACTTAAATCGTACAGCAAGAAATTCTTTATAATTTTTTTTCCGAATATGCAGCTCGTTAATTTAATTTAAACCTTTCTATTGTTGTAGAGAATTTGAAATGATTCGAAAAGTTTACCATTCAGCATAACTTCCCATTTGTTTACTTTCAGTCTTGTCCAACTTTATTAATTCACGAATCTTATGAAATTGTAGAGAAGCTTAGCAGTAACTTGGGAAATATTCAGCAATTAAATTAATTGTAACGTTGATCATAGTCGATTAAACTTTAAATCTAGTTGAGAGAAAATTTAAAAGGTTTGATGCGAGCAAGAACTTGTAATTGTAAATGAACTTCCATATATTCGGGAGCTTGATATTGATAGGTGGATGAGAAATGGGGGTAGTTCTGTGACAGTGTCGGTATCAATAAATTATCTGGTTTATAAATCTGCATTAAGCGAAATAGCAGGGCCGCGACACACAACCCCATCTGTTCAAAAGTTAATTATCTCTATGGAAAAAGGCGTCGCAGTATAAAGTCGGAGTTTTAAAACTCCCCGTGTGTCGTCCTTTATATGGGAAGAGTCTTTTATTTCTCATTTATTGGCTCCTCCTGTGTCGCTTCGGCTGATATGAGTCGATGTTACGAGCTCGACGGTTGACCCACGCCACTATTACAAGGGTTGCAGCCAATTTAGATACCCTCATTTTGGTGTCATATTTTTGCGATTCGACCGATTGATAAACGAACCGGAGCGGTATCGCTCCGGGCACACCAACGACACCAACGCCAGCAATTACCGGAACTCATTAACTATATTAATGTTCCCTTTAATTATCTTATTCGATTGGTGCTTTATTGCCTGGCAACACGTGAAGGACGAGGGGATACACTCACGGCAGAAGAGTGGAGGAGCTCGCCTCCGGCCATACACCAATTGCATTAGCCCTTTTCTCATTACCGCACCACTAATGCGCAAATTTAAAAAAAAAGAAAAAGACCCCGTGTCGCTCATTGATCCGACGGAAGCCCCAGCCGAACCAACCTCCTGTTGCCGCCCTACGTCATTTTAGCTCCACTAATATCGTTACTGCTTCTACTTTAACTTTCTTCCGGCTCAAAAGAATTTCTAAATGTCTCGAGATTATGAGACGAGCACTTTTCAGACGCAACTCCCATTAAAACGATTAAGGTAAACTAACTAACATAAATTACTTTCTCTAATCTGATTTTAGACTGTGATCGGCCGAAATTATTGCTGATAATCTCCTATAATGGAATAACAACTTGACGCGAGATCCCTGCTCAAAATTAATAATCCTAAACGCCTAAGATCGCGGTGTTCACGTCTCCGAAGATTTGTCAAGAAACGATACCAGCTGAATTGAACAAAATGGAAACACGATACCGACCAGTGAGACACGAAAACCAAAAGTGAAGTCGTAGATTGACGCATACAACCACAACCATCGGAGATTGGATTACAACTGTCAAGAACGATGTAAATATATATTTGAATTAACAATTTTGTAGAAAAAAATTAAAAGCAACTTTTTTACTTCGATGTTATTTGTCCTAAAATTTAGCAAACTTTTCTAATTTAGCTGTAACTTGAATGACAGCACAAGGTGCATTTCAGTAATTCAAAGAAAATTCAATTTTGACTCCTATGTTTTGATTCCAGATTTTTCTAGTACAAAAGAAGTTATGAATAAATATACCACCATAAGACAGGGTTGCAGTTTATTAAGATTGCTCTCAGTCTCTAAACTATGACAATAAAAGATACAACACGATGCTTCGCTTTTCGTGCAAAAATGAAATAAATCTCCCTGGAGAAGTTAGGTTAGAATTTATTTTGACACTTAGAGCACAATAGCGCGGAGCGCCATCCTCTGCATTACATAACCCTAAAAATTACAATCTCATTAGTCACTATTACTTTGGCGATTAAAGTGTGAATCAATGTATGAAACGATTGTTGCTTCTCGCGGTCAATTGATTTCTCAAATTATTTGTTCACACGGTAGAGTTGAACAAACGTAATGAATTATTCCATCGTTGTTGACTGAACAAAAATAAGTCTTTATAGATACAGCTGCAGTTGTTGTTATAGAAAATATTGTAGTTGCGCTGATATCATTTCTGATTCTTTTCTTGGATAAAGTGTGTTGAGTGTGAAACTGGAGTTGAATTTCCCGACTTTAATACGAATTGTCATCTCAGTGACTGTTCATGGCTGCATAGCGTATGTTATATTTTGCAGAATGCATCTAGACAGTGCAATTGCACAGTTGTATGTTTTTACTTTTTTTAGTTTCAGGAAACACTGTCTTTTCCTTACCGTTTTCAAAATTTAAATAAATTATGTTAACTCTCCTCTTGCTTCAATTCAAAGCATATTTATCGCTAACCTTTCGTTTCATAAATCGTATTTTTAAAATTTTATTTCAAAGTTCTATTAACACCAAGTAAAAATCCCACCACATATAAAGCAGAAACCGTAGGCTTGTAAAATATTCTATTGCTTTATTAAATATATTGCCTTAATTTTAAAAAATTACTGTGGTGTGTTTGAACAACTGTTCAGGGACATTACAATCTAGTGGGACTTGGAGTTTGAAATTTAAACATTTCCAGTCATCATTTATCATTTCTGCTTTCACATTTATTCAAAAAGTATGTATCGATTTTGCTGCCATCTTATTAAAAATTTCCTACATTTCTTAACACAGTTTTAAGAAAGTAATCAGAATGTCAGAAGAACAAATGTTAGCAAAGCATATTAATAGCCACATTCCGCTTAATTTGAATTAATGTAATTAATTTTACATTTAATTCATTACAAGTCTGTCGCGGTGGTTCTAGTATTAATAAAAGACTCGCGCTTCAGCAGATTTATGAGCACGTTTGAATTTGTCATAACATAATGTTATGTCTATGTGACATGTTATATGATCATAGCAGCATGAGAAACACATCTTTGTCTAATATTGACAGATTGCTCAGACCTTTCAGTCGAATTGCTTTTAGATTATCTTAGATTAAATTAATATATTAATATTTATTTTATTGTTTAATAGACATCAATTAATCTTATACTCTTATTCCACTAAAATATTAGTAAATAATAAATGACATAATTTAAATATGCACTTATATCTACATCTTCATTAACCTTCATTAATCTTCATTAATGAAGAAAAATTTATCATGATTTTCATTTCTTTGGAAATATTATTTCACTTCGTTAATTCGCCTGCCAGTCGATGAATTTATAACAATGCTGACTTTAATCATATTCATTTATAAAAATAATATTTTTGGGAAGAAGTACTTGCATCAACATTCAAATTAAATGTGATAAAACACAGTTGGCTAAAAATGTTTGTAGCTCTTTTTAAAAATATTTAACTAGACTGTGACATATACAACCATTAGACGCAAATTGCCAAATGCGGTTTACTCTGGTGTAAACTGTAAACATGTTTCATATGAATATTATTATCTTATTATATTTAGAAATTCTGTGTTTAAAATGTCCCTCTATAAAATAAGTCATTCAATTAGGGAGCTTTATTAAATCCCACGTCTTTCTAAATATAGATTTTATTTACATTATGTGTCCTTTTGTCTCCATATTTTATTCTGTTCTTTCTTCCCCAAGGATATTACAGAAAATGAAGCAAAATTGTTTTCGTGTTGATTTATATCCTAATTTACATTAAAAGGATCATCGAAAAACAACTCAAATCTCTTCCTCAATTGACACTTCACAATTTTATTTTTGAAAAAATTACGTTATTTTGTTTGTAGCGCTGTTTTTAAATAAATTTTGTTGCATTTTTATCAGAATTTTTTTTTCAATTTTTAACTGTAAGTACGAGTATAAACATTTTTTGCATATCGTAATGAAACTGGCAATTTTTTACACGAAAAATCGTAGTGAAAGTAGTACTTTTTGCATCATTTTATTCCATCTCCTTGGAGATGATTGTCAAAGCATACCTATTTTTTTTGTAATTTTTTATAAATCCTTTTAGACCAAATTTCTCAACTTACATCGATATGGAAAAAAATAGTGTGTACAACACGTTATGAAAGTCTCATTTTTCCCTTATTTGCTTCATGAAAATAAGTATGACTTTCATAACTAGTTGTACAAGTAATTATTTCCACACCAGTCCGAGATTAACTGTCAACAAGCTAAAACGTCAGTTATTTTGCATAAAATTTAATATGAAACATTTCTGGTATTTTTAAACGTGTTTATTGCTTAATTCTCTTCTGAAACATTTAATTTTGTAAAATTTGTTATTCATAACATCCCGCGATTCTCAGTGGAATACCTAATTTCTTCTGAATTTGGTCTTTCAACTTACGCTTGACCTTCTTATCTCGTCTTAGCAGAGAATTTTTATGGAAAAAAGTTAAATATTTGGTTGGGTTCACCCTACAAAATGATTTTCATTTTATACTTTTATTGTTTACCGTTAATCACGTTTAAAAATTGTCACGTTTCCTGTATTTTGCTGCAGAGAAATGTTATTTATTTTAAATGTAGATAAAAAATTTAATCGATACGATAAAGAGAAAACTGTAATTTGTACGTTTCAGAGTAAATAATGTTCTTATTTGATTAAAATATCTGCTTACATTCACACATAAACGTGTTCGCTATTGGCGACAATAAAAAATAAATGTAGAATATCGGCACATATTTACCAACTTTTAAATCTGTTGTTCAAACAGAAGATGTATAAACTATATTAAATTTTGGTAAATATGGGGTGTTCATTTAAATTTATCCTCAAAGTAGGCGTTGAAGAGTCGATTGTGAACGCACCACGGATTATCAGCTGTTTAAACCTAACCTTACCTTTTTGCGTTGTTTGAGTTTTTACTCTACACACTTACGAGTGGCGCGATCACAATCGACTCTTCAACGCCAACTTTGAGGATAAATTTAAATGAACATCCTATATAAAAACGAACATTATTTTCATGAATTATGTGGTTTATTCTTCGTTCGCGAAAATGTAATAAATGACTACCTGATAAAATCTTATAACTTAATATTGACCCGATAACTTAATTTTCTTTACTAGCGATAATAAACCAAAACTCATAAACTATTTGACATTCACTATTTACGATATGTATTCAACGCTTTATGCATCAGGGTTAACACCATAAATCAAATAAGTAACAAAACAAAGATAATAAATAAAGGAACAAAAATATTATGTAGAGAAAAAAAAAATTCAGAACAATCTTCTCTTAGGCAATGTTTTAATAAAAGATTTCACTAAAAAAGATTAAAAACAAATGTCTACTCAAGTTGAAATTTCTTGACGAAAGAAAATATTTATAAATATAATATAAAGTTTCTTTATAAATCTAACATACGAGTACAAAATAACGTAACAAGGAGAATTATTTAAGTCTTATTGTCGTACATTTTTGGGATTTATTTTTTAATAAGAATAAGCAATATTAGCATTCTAATGAAATCAAATGATTTACGTTAAATAAAAATGCGTTTACTACATTTTTCTGTTCCTCTTCTTTTAATTGCAGGTTAAAGCTCTATTACTGTAAATTACATAAATAAACTGTTTCGACCGCTTAAGCACCAAAATATTGTCAGGCTTTTCAATCAGTGCAAAACGCGAATCCTAAATGGTTCCCCCGTGCAGAATGCAAATATGAAATGAGATTTGGATATCCATCTTCTATTCAAGTAATCAATTTTTTACACATCATTTCTAAATTGCTAATATCGTTCCAACGCTATAATGCGTATGCATGTCATGTTTGATTCGTTATGGAAATGTGGATGAAATATACGTTCGTTTTAGATTTGCCAGGTCGCTTGTTGTAAGCAAAATTTATCGCGTTCGTTTGTGGAGAAGTTCAAAATTGCCCATCAGCATCATGTGCGTTCTATGCGCTCTACTTTCCAATTGAATTACCATAGCTAGTTGTCGAGGTCCGCTGTTCACTAGTTTGACCGTTTTAATTACATCACCGCGACAACTTTATTGTGTTTCTGGAAATAATTCCAAATTGTATTTCTCTGTTATTAAATAATAAGAAAGATAAGCGCACGAGAATTGGCTTTCCTATTGACGGCTGACATAAAGGACGGCGAAAGACAACCCAATATACACTTTTTATTATTGCGCAACTGAAAGAAAGGAAAACAAATCATATTAGATGTTCTGGGCCTTTGTCGCATCAAATAATAGAACCCTCCATGAACAAGACTCATAAATACACAAACGTTTCTCCAATTTGACTTTTTTTTTTGTAAATATTTAATACAATTCCCGATCAATATCAGAACCTATCTATCGCGAAGAGTATGTAATGGAAGATAAATCATAACATATACAATTTGAATTGTGCGTGTTTGTTTTTATATTTATTTAAAATTTGCGTGTTTTATTGGTTGGTGAATGCGCCGGGTTAGATTGAATAATACTTCCAATTTCTGTTTTTAGAAATTTTGCTTTTCTAACAAACTTTGTTGGAAGAAAATCGATATCAAGTGTTCATTTAAATTTCTCCTCAAAGCTGGCGTTGAAGAGTCGATTGTGAACGCACCATGGATATAAACGCACCACTCGTCAGTCTGTAGAGTAAAAACACAAACAACGTATAAAGTGAGGTTAGATTTAAATAGCTGATCCGTGATCCGTAATCCGTGGTGTGTTCACAATCGACTCCTGAACGCCAACTTTGAGAAGAAAATTAAATGAACACCCGATATAAATGTATAGATAGGAAACAAAACAAAATCAATAATCCTTGTGTTAAGGTTTATTTAGTTCAACAACGTAAGTATTAACCAAATAAAATTATCTCGATCCAAATAATTGAATTAACTTATGAACCATAATTTAAGGTTTTATGTACAAAGCATTTTATTCACATTTTTCACTATTTATGTGACTGAAAGTTTGAACTCGAGATATTTCTGCTTGATCTACAATGTTTCTTTTAAAGTAAGGAGGTTTCTAAAATAAGTTTTGTTAACTCAAACAAAAGTTAAAACCGTTTCCTCCATTTCAGTAAAATGTTGATACGTCATCTGATTAAATATTGATGTTGCAAGGGCGAGATTTGAGTAAAATTTGAGATTTTCTGTTTTATCTCCCTTAATGTTTGTCCAAAGTCCCGTCAATGTTTGTACGAGGTCAAAATCATTTTAGGTTTACTTTTATGAAGGTCCAAATATTCGATGAGTTGGTGCAAAACGGAGGAAATAAAGCGAGAGGGGCAGAATATGTTTATTTAAAATGAAAGATGTTTATTGGGATTTACGTAAGGACTTTGAATTAAACTGAGTTTTGAAGGACAGGAGTCCCAGATGCACCCAAGATTTACCAAGACAAAATACATGAGCACAATTATCTTGTTGGATGAAATTCATGTTTTATATTTTTTTTTAGTAATTTGACGAATTGTTTGTACCAGTCAAAATCAGAAATGTAAAATGAGTTCTGTTTATTTGGTTCAACAATACATTTGTGTGGGAAGCGAGTCATCTTGTGGATTTTTACGTTCGACTTATCGCATGTGACGCTATCAGCATTTCCCCAAAATTCAATTAAGTTCTCTAATTTAGTAGAGACAGGACGTCCGGTGCAGGCCGTTTCAGACAACGGTATGTGCTGCAGACATCGTTTATATCCTATGATCGAAGATGAATTATGTGCTGCAGAATAATAGCTCAATAGAGTTGGGAGATTTACACACATGCTGTTTAGTTGGATAATTTTCAACTCATTAGGCCAACATTATTTGCTTAACTAATGACTCCGCAACAACGTTAAACAGGACAAACTGTCACGCGACCAGACTACAAATAGTGAAAAGTGTCGGGATCGTCATAAAAGCTCGGAGTGTTTCCTTTCACACTAAATTATCATCAGAAATGAAAGAAGATAAGGGGTTCGCGTCGATAAGACGATGACAATTTGTGAAACCTTAAGTCATATTTAATTTATTGGTACAAAACTTAGGAGATCCTTTGGTAAAGAGGGTTACAAGCTTACCTGCAACTGATGGTTTTGTTGTAAGGTCATGACAGCAACACTCTCTTGCATGTATTCATGATTTATATTTATTTTATAATAATTTGACAACCAAACGTACAAATGAACTTAACATGCAAAATTAACCGCCATTAAGAAAAGTGTGGTAATTTTACGCTAGAACTCGCATTATTTACGAATACTTACTTGACTTGGTGTGTAAAGAATATTGCAATGGAATTGTTAAGAAGGGGATTGGCAACACACAAAAAACCATAGCTCTGTGAACCTCATAAAACAACTTGACATGGATGAAACATTGTAATTTTTAGCACCCATCTAGGTGCTAGAAATTCTTTTAGTAGTTTGGAAGGAATAGCAAGTGAGATGGACTTTTTGTCTAGAAGGCTGAGGAGAAAAACTTGAATCTGCAATTACCAGGAGCTACAATATTGTTCTTTGTTGTGATTCTCTGTTAAAGAAGAATTAACGGACTGGCTTTATTTGAGTTTAGTATTCTATTCAAGAATGTCGCTTCAAGAAATTGAATTATCCATTCGACCTAGGCTCAAGCGACTAACATCTTTTCGAAATTCAAATGTAGCTCTAAAGGGAAAAGGAAGGAAAGTGCACTCTAAGGTTTTATAAGCTTTGAAATTATTTTACTGGGGACATAGAAACGGTAAGCAAAAGTGACAATTCACAACATAAAGTACTTTTTTATGTGATTCAGCTGCTTTTGAATCTTTTTGCTAATCACTTAACTAAATGGTTAGTAATATAAAATATATTTGTGTGCTCATTTCGCGTGCGTACAACAGGTTTGACGGTCTCGAGATTGTCTTGCCTCGGCCGCAAAGCGGCCTTGGCGACAATTTTTCTCTCGGTTCGTCAAAGTACGATTTCGCATCCTTGATATACAAATAACTATTTTCAGTTTCGGTATCCCGTATCGCATACAACAAGACATATGTCTTGTTTAAATAATTCTGATTTAAGAGCTTCGTTTTATTACAAATTATTATTTATTGACCATATAAATCACATAACTTCCTCGAACTTTTTTATGTTGGTTTCATTGTGATATATCGAAACTACAGAAAATGTATATTTCATAGAACAAATGAAAATGAAATAATTGCTGGTCTTTAACATAATCTATTTTTATTGTCGGGTTTAATTAACCAGTTTGTATCAATTTTTTAATCTCCAAGTTGTAAAATTTCGCTCATTGGCATATTAACAAAAGCACAAAGAGAGCTTTAGGAATCAGAAACGTCCAAGGCTTACGTTCCAGAATGTTTTATTTCAACATCATTCCAAATTTAATCGATTGTGTGTAGATACACACATTTACGGGCATTGTAAATCTTTCACACCCCTAGAGAAATCATTAAAGTAAAGCTGTATAATATAATTTGCTTTTATATATTTTTTTCGATCACATTTTCTTCTGTTCAAATCATTTGTTAGAGACGCTAATATTATTATGGTGGATATAGCTGGTCGTAAGAAGCACATAAGAGACATTTTAATATAATTAATATCCTGGTAATTTCAACTTTATCCCAATAAAAGATATTAGAATTTTCATTTCAGCTGGTGTCGGAATTGCCACAAGAGCGACGAATAAAAATCCAAGAAATCCTGAAACAAATTCCACAGAGGGTGGTGATAATGCAATTACATCTGCAGTTGCATAATCCTCGACTATTCTAAGTACGTGCCTCAACTCTAATTATTGTAAAAGGCAGCGGCAAACTGCATTGCTAATAATTTCTCTGAGCTCGTACAAATTAGACTTGCAAAATGATCGCCAAATCAAACAGATTTCGACTGCATATCTAAATAATAAATTTACGTTTTCGACGAGCTACCAATTACCGGTCCCTTCATGGAAATTCGTCGCGGGGAAAAACCAGTGTAAATGCTGAAAGTCAAATTTCGGAGCGAAACAACGAGGAGCGAATAAATTTAGTGTAATGGCTGGGACTGCATTCAGATAATTCTGCAGTTGTTTCCGATGGTTTGTGATAACAAAGCTAGTCTGCTCACTCCATCAGGGTCCGACATGTATTTATGCGATTGTTTGTCGGTGGAGACGTGGTTCTGCTGGCTGTAATTGGTTCCTACGCTCCCCCAGAGTTGTTGTTCCCTCTGGACGCCGGTCCAGCTTCTTATTCTGAATCCCTTAACGCAGATAACAGTTTTTTTACCCTCTGTGTTTTACTAGACGGTTCCTCTTATGCAAACGACGTATCAAACCTTCGACTTTAAACGAATGCCTCATGTCGAGACCATCGCAACACAAGAACCGAAACGTGTGTGGTGCAACGATGAATCTGATCTGGCCCGATTGTGCATCAAGATGAAAGAACAAAACAACACGTGAAGAGATGGATGATTTGAATCAGAAGAATGTACATCGAATAACCTCGTGTAGACACTGCATGATCTTGCATAAAATTTCTACTCATACATTTATTCGCATCACACAAATTCAACAAGTTTTATAGTGCTGAATAAATTGAACGCTCAAAAATTACGAAAGAGCAAATACCAGTTTGAAAATATTAATTCTGCTCGTGGACGTAAAGAATCAATAAAAAATTATTTTACCGACATGTTTTATGTATCGTAAATTGATAGTTACCAGAGTTAACCCATCAAAGCTTGAACCTTTGAGGAAAGTGGTTTAATCAAACTTTGCAGAAGTTTATACGTTTAGAGAATTAACTTTATGTGTTGTGATACATTCGTTCCATATAAATTGAAATGTAAAAATAAAGTTGAAAAATTGACGGTTTCAGGTTTAAGGAAAATATTCAACATTGAATATAAGTGTCATGAAGACGATTTAGTACACCAGTTTAGTAATAATTTTTCAATTTAGTATTCGACATTCTGTCAGAGAACTTTAATTTGGAACTTGAGGGTAACTCCGACCACGTTGCAGCTAGCTGCAACTGAATTCTCTAATGCTGCAGAAACCAAAGTAAACAGCAACTGAGACCAACATCTTTGATCCAAACCGATATCCATGCGATGTTTTAAGTAATCAAAGGATGAAAACGCTGCTTCTTCGTCTAATTCTGGTAATGGGGTCGTAACAAACTTTCTCCGACTAATCTCCATAGATTAGATTTGAAATTTAAAATGCTGTAAATATGGAGAAAGAAAAGATCACTGAGTTAAACAATAGTAATTTACGCAACAAGTGCATAAATTAGTACTTTTTTAGCAATTAGTGAAAATAGACGCTTTATGGATGAGTTTCATATAATATTTATTCTGTGACTGTTTGCAATTGGAAAAACAATCAATTTCAAAAAATATAATGTAAAATTTGACGTTTCTAAAGGCAAGATATACTATTATCGAAACATAGAAAGAAAACAATGTAAAAATAACATGTTGTGTAATGAGTGCGGAAAAGAACCAATTTCTCACGAGTAGAACAATGAGAAATAAAACTTTTTCTATTCCCATATCTAAAGTGCTACATTTTGCACCCACAAATAGTGTATCAATGTTTGCGACGGACTACTTAGTATTTGGTTCTATTCACAATTCATTTTAATATTACGTCCGAGAATATAGTTTGATGAAACGTTTAGGAATTATATAATTAAGACTGTCATAAACCTTCACCCTTTTCTTAAATCCGCGTTGAAATTATATTTCGCCGAACATATGAAGCAATAAACATTAATTAAATTTAACTGAATGATGATAGTAAACCAAATTTTATTGTGCTAACTTTTAGGAGCAAGAAGCCATTAAATATACTTATGAGAGTATGTTTAACTTTCTTAATGAAGGTTTTAAGTGCTTAATCCAAGAAGTTGCAAAGTTTTAGTTCTTGACCGACTTTGAAATATGATTTTCTTTTTAATACTTAAAATCGCGTTTCCCCTAATAATTATTTTTTCTTTTTTAAACTCCCGTACTTTTCATCCGTACAAATCTTTTTATTTTCTAATGTTTGTTTAACTGCCTTCCACGTCTTCATCCTTCGCAATTTACAGTTTTATTTAAATGAGCCTCATAATTTTAAAAGTAACTACAAAAAAGCACTCTCTGTAAACCTTGTTAAAAAATATTCCGCTTCCGAATAAGTATATCCCATTCTTAACGTTTTATTATTATTTCCGTCGTTTCTCAGCTTTACGCCGATGTCACTGAATATTTCGTCCCCCATCGAAATAAACTTAAAACGACTTTGACCTTAAAGACAAACACTGCCACGGCTGGCGGAAATGTCACCATGTCAAAGGTGTCTTCAGATGGCTTCGTATCAGATAGTTAAGCTCACGAGAGCACAATTTCACCAAAAATTAATTGAAAACTAATTAAATATTAATTCTTCCTTTCACTACAACTTTACAAAAAGAACCGTTTGGAATTCTTTTACAGAAAAAAAGACAGACAGTCTGCCTGCCCGTTTTCATTAATTAATTCACCGAAGGAGGAGAAATTATGTGTTTTTGTCTAACGTATGTTTCTTTGCACACTCTTGTGGCCTCGAGCGCTGAACCGATTTCAACGAAATTTTTACCGATGGAGAATCTATTATCCAGGAGTGACATAGAACATGTGACGTCTTGCTATCTTATCAACGAAGCAGACAGTAAATATAAATAATAACAAATACAAAAACTAATAAATAAAAATTAAGTACATTTTGTTAGATCTAAGCTAGAGTTACAAAGCTGATTTTACAAAAGCAGTGGTAATATTTTTTTATTAATTTCTTCAGTAATAATAATTTTTTGCAGCAGATTTTTTAAAATTTATTTTTTAATTCTTAGACATTTTACATTCTTATGAAGCGCGCACAGTTCTCAGTTTTGCGGCATTTTCCCATTTATTTTTATCTGCAAAGACTTCTTATCATTTTTCATTTTGTTTACCACTTCCGGCAATTATTTTTTACCCTCGATTCAATATTTTCACACCTATCTTATAACTGATAATTTTCTCTCACATTATACTGGGTGAAAACTGATTCATGAATAAATTTGAGTAAATGTGTCAGGGTTAATCTTGAATTGGGGTATTTTTAGGGAATCGTGTAATTGAAAAAAATAATAGGTCTTTGATGATCCTTGAGGGCGCCTTATTTCCCAAGTGGTCCTCTAAGCATGAAAAATAAAGAAATTCTGGAAGAGAGAAGAGGGCTGAAAAAGCCCTCCAGGATTTCCAGTATCAATATGCCAAATTGCAAGAGTCATCCCGCAGATTAATGCGACGTCGCGGTTATCTGGCTTATCAGATGGCAACGACGCGATATCCAGGACGAGCGTCCTGTTTCCGGACTAGACATGTTGCGTGTGCCACATTAACTGGACGCACCCTAATTGATAGATCTCCACGTGACCTGGTCGAAGGCCATTAACTGCACCGGAGATGGCACGCGCTATGAATTATTCAACATAGTGAGACCGGTGGTAACATCGCTCATGTGTCTCCCGAAGGGAATCACCACCAGGACTATAATTCCTTGTTTGATTCCACCACCTCACTTTACGACCCTATCAGCGAATGCAAGACGAATGAATGGGATTCGACTACCGAGGTCTCTTCTTCTTCTCAAAGAACAACTCCGGTTTTTTGTGTGTCGGTCCTTGTTATCGTTCCGATTACTTATTCATGCCCTCGCTAAGAATGCCTCCAGATTAATTTACGACATATAAAATCACTGCGCGCATAATTTACTAGCTGACGTAATAGATTTACAACTATCGGTTTTATCCGGCCGTAAACCATTTACTGGCTACTTTCCTAAAATATGCACAAACATACCGGAAAATCAGAAATAATCCGGACACGTACTCAATCTTAAACATTTGTGAGGGCCGTAACTCTACCCTGTACGATTTAAATTTATGAAAGTCATGAATTATTGAATGCATATCACCTATAAAAAACTGAATTCTCTCGGCTTATCCTTACAAAGCAGCTCTTTTGCCCAATAAACTTAATTTTTAAAATAGTCGTCTTAACCCTTGCTGGTACGATCCCCGGATCCCCAATAGACATAATTTTTACTCTCCCGACGACACTTTTAAAAGTTTTTTCCCGAAAAAACATGAATAATGATCATCTTTTGTGTCTAACAAATTTCAGCGTCGTCTATCTTAAATACACTTGTAAAGACAAGACTCGCCTTATTTCATGAATGGATGCTTAGAAGACCTGAAAATGTATTGTCGCCAAGCTGCGTCCCGCGCAAGAACAGTTTAATAAAATGTAACGATTATAATCATAAAGTAATCGTGTTTTTTCTTTGTTCTTTTATTATCATGAAAATGGCGTAAAAGAAACGAGAACGACTAGCTTCGAGGGTAATCACACTAACTGGCTGCTGATAATTTCCAGAAAACAGACGGCTCAAGTCGCCTTTGTTGAGGCGATTTCGAGTGTCTCCGCCTCTTCCGCTTATAATCCCTTTGGAACAAGTAGCGCACTTTGTGGCAAGGAGAAAAAATAAAAACCGGATTTGTATTAATATCTCGGCAATATCCGCACGAAGCTGGTGCGCTAAACACGAACTAACAGCTAAATCTGATTATGCTGATTAGCCGTGGACCAATCTAGATGGTATAAGGCGATTGTGCGTTAAGTATGTTAAATGTTTGGAATTGCGACATTTTTCAGTGAAACTGGAAACTGATTTCAACTAGAAAAACGGGGAACACGCGAAAAGCGGGAATAATTCACTTTACGGAGGTAAAGCAAAGTTATAATAAGCACAAAATACTAAGGAGGAAAGTGACGATAAGCGCCATGATAAATATTCAAGCGCGGCACCAAAAGTTAACGTAAAAAATTGAAATTAAAACCGAATAAAAAACGAAAAAGCTTCACCATGTGCAGAGGAATACTCGTAGTCCTGCTGCGAGCCAGCAGTGAACGCTAATTATGTTTCCTTAAATTATAAAATCGGGTTAGTACACAAATAGCTACTAGTAAACTGCTTTCGGTATTTAAATGAAGTGGACGTTTTGCTTGTGTTGTGACGCAGCTTGTTTTTATTTTAGAATTCTTGTGCGATTCTCACAAAAAAGAAAACCTTGCTGACGGGACTAACTGCAACGTGAGCGAAGGATCTGGCTATTACAAATAGTAGAATGCAGAGATAGCAAGACAATAAATTTAATAAAAACAGTAATATTAAATAAAAGAGAATAAATATTAGACTTCGTCCGTAAACTAGGCAAGACAGATATTTAAACGGAAACATTGGGTCCCCTGTTTGTGTAGCACAACAAACGTCGACGTTTCTAAAATATTTGAAAAAAGTAACATAATTCGCTTTGGGATGTGCTAAGAATTTCATTGTTCTGCTGAAAGTGAATGAAACAACAAGTGACATTTTTCAGTAAGTAACGTATATTCAAAAATGTTTTCAGTCAAGTGACCTGGTCCTTGCCATTGTTTCCTTTAACGTATCATTGACAGTCAGATATTCTGTAAAACAAGTGTATACTAGTGTATAATAAAAACATTTGTATGTGGATTGTCAAACTCAAGGTCGCTTAAAACTTATGATTGAACTGTAGTACTACATGTCATAAATTCCACATACTTTACAAGCGCGCCTAGTTACTTTTCCTGGTAGTGCCAACTCAACGACAAGAACCCAATCTACATCTATAACGTTCCCGCAATAGATCGAAAGAGTGGAAGTGGATGAGCACCATTATGAATTTCAGAAATTGAAAACTTCAATTTGATGTAATATTGGATGATTCAAAATGATTGTGGATAGCTATGGCAACTATGTACGAAAATGTATGCGGCAACTGTGTGAATGGGGTAGAGTTAAGATTTGTATGACACCTCATAAGCGTGCATTTGATTTTTTTATACCATTGCACATTGATTTGACAATTTTCAAAATTACGCGACTATAAACTGTTAAAGAAATGTCAACTCTATCCTACCCACATAGTTACCACATAAATTTTTGTACTGTTGCGAACAAAAAAATTCTGGTCGTCAATGTCAATTCAAAATTTGGTTAGATTGTCACAAATTAAAAAAAAATTCCCGACCTGATTATGGCCATGTCAACAAAGTGTCAAAAAATGAGAAAAAACATGACAATTAATGTCACACAACATGATGTTAGGTAATGATATTTACGACCGTTTCACAATGGAGCATTTTCCATTGTGTCAAAGGATGATTCTGACGACCACTTTTTTTTGCTTGCGGCAGTACATATACATATTGGGTGATTCAAAATGATTGTGGCCAAGTATGGCAACTATGTACGATTTATGTGGCAACTGTGTGGATGAGGCAAGGTTGTCATTTGTATGACATTTCATAAGCGTGCATTTCATTTTTTTGATATTATTACACATTGATTTGACAGTTTTCAAAATTGCGCGACTATGAACTGTCAAAGAAATATCAACTCTACCCTACCCACACAGTTGCCACACAAATTTTCGTACATAGTTGCCATACTTGGCCACAATCATTTTGAATCACCCAATACTTATCCACTGAAGGAACAAATACCGGGTGACGTTTAATGAGACAAATTTTGTGGGTTCGTACTGCCAAATAATTGGTACGCCTAGTCATTTGTCAAAGAGTTGTCAGTTGATACGCTTTCTAGGCTAAGATTCTCGAAATAAATAATGACAATTTGATTTATTTTGACTTTTGAGCTGTCAATTTTGAATGTGACAGTCAAGTGTACCAATATAAAATCATAAAATAATTTCCATCATTAAAAGTCATCCGGTACATAAGTTGCTACTTCATTTTTTATTACATCACATGAAAACGAATAAAACACTGACTCAATTTAGAAGATTCCGTCGTCGCCTCTCTTGAAGGCCACTGACGAAATCTGAAGAGAAGAAGAAACCAACTCTGTTATGCTCTCGACACCACACAATTGGGATGTATCTCTGTGAACCTCTGATAATCAAGTTTGTAAATAATAATTTTACTGTTTGTTGCAAAAAATGATTCGAAAACCGCCTGTGTTCCTTCCGCGAGCAAACCCAAAAGCCATCATATCTGAAATATTTGTGTGAATTTTAACCAGTGGAAGAGCAAACCGAAGCAAGCACAAAATGCTGCTCAAAGGTTTAAGGGTGGATTAATGTTACTTGCCCTAAAAACCCAATAAGACTTGTTGCGATTGTGAAAAATTACTCCACAGCTACTCAACAATTTTTTTTACGATTATATTCTATTGTTTTGTATTTAAAACGTTATTTTGAATGATTAACTCGGTTCTTTATTATTTGCCATTTTTTCGTTTGCCTCTTGTTTCTTCTTTAAATCTTGTATTTAATGGAAATTAGTCTGCTCCTTCTCGTAGCTTTCTCTTTATTTCTTTGAACTGAATAATGAATTCAAAACGCCCTTTCAAGGTGAAGTATTTTGGGTAACTTTTTGGGTTTATTACGACGAGGGTTAACCCCAGTACTTAAAGACAATGCCGAATTCTTCATCATAAAGGCTATAAAACACAATTTCTAAATCTCCTCTAGCCTAACTTTACGAATAATTGTTTAGCAATTTGTCTCGTTGCAGTGGTAATGTTTGTGAGATTCTAACACCATGCTATAAATTAAATTTTACCAGCATTACAATTTGTAATTACCTGCATTACATTTAATCATTGTTGTCATGTCCTCTGCTGCTTGTTTCGATTATTTTATTTCTTGTAATTTATTATTACCTCCCCTAAATACCACACTGAATTATCAGTTTTTTTTATTGTTTTCATTTTATATTCATTTAATAACCATGGATTTTTATAAATACCTACTGCACTACTGTTCTTGACAACCCAATAACTGACCGTTTAATAATTTACAAAATTTCATTATTTACCTACTGATGAACAGAATTAAAAACCTAATAGTGATTTTTAGCTATCAGTACCATATCATACTTTTTGAGTGAAATAATAAAATGAGAATAAAAAACACGATGAACTACGACCAAAACCACCGTCCAACAGCTTTCTTTCATAACCCCACTTTTTTCTGACACTTGCGGACACACTAAAAACAAAAGTCGGCGACGTTGTCGGTTGTATTTTCGAGGTCCACTGTTGGTGGATTTTTGATTTTGAAACAGATTATAAACTCTGTCCACTCATAGATTGCTTGACATAAATGTTACTAAAAATTTTCACTATTTTCACGCTATAACAAATAGATCCGGCGCGAAATTTAAAAAAATGGAAAGAGCAGGTTTACACGTGATGTTTTATTATTATTCTGCATGTTTGCACTTAGGAAAGACGAAAGAACACTTCAGTACAGTAGGAGTAATATATTAGGTTTTATTAATACAGGGTATTTCACGAGTGATAATGTGCCCGACTGAATATAAAATGCAACCCACAATACATTTTTGAATTTCCGAAAAAGCTGGCTATTGAAATTAAAATATCCAGCTTTTTTCGGAAATGTCTAAACACAAGGAAGAGATTATTTAATATGTACTCCTATTTAATGCATGAACAAAAATTACCTCTGTATCATTTTCGATGTTTGTAATGTCAATTAAAGTGTTCATAATGCTAGATTCTGCACTACTGTTCTTGACAACCCAATAACTGACCGTTTAATAATTTACAAAATTTCATTATTTACTGATGAACAGAATTAAAAACCTAACATTGATTTATGCTAAATCAATGAGATTTATTAAATTAAACTAATGATTAACTTGTATGCAATTTTTTCAAATATCGCCGATTTTAGATAAATCAATTTTTTATTTGGCGATTAAAAACCCATCCCGTGATTTATTATTGCCATTTTTAAACCAACGTATTCAAACATGCCGGTAAATCAAACTGTAATTTTCAATTTTAAAAATTTCAGCAGGTTTATACTTTTTAATGTGTTTTTGAAACGAGTTAAAAGCCCCATTTGCTCACGGGAACGCGTTTTTATTTTTCGGGTTATCTCCTCTGGGCGACTGCATGTCGGAGGATTTTTGAGATAATCAAATGACGATCGCAGTTCGAAACGTCATTATCACCATCAATCCGCAGAGTTCAATGAATTGTGGTATTTATTTGGAAACGGCTGCTCCATTCTGGCGAAAAGCGTAAAACACTTGGCCAATTCGGCTGCAAACATCAAACGAACAAAAAAACCTTCTCTTAATTTAAAACGAAATGAGAGAAGCCCTAACCAATGACCCAATCGAATTAAAAGGGTGGGTGTGGGTACTTGATAGTTTTTTAAGCTCTTTGTTAAAGGTTTTAAAGCACGGTAACGTGAGAAATTGCCTGCAATGCGGCGGTGGCCTGAGCTTCCACCGCTTCTTTCCACCGACCCTGATGACTGTCTCCCCCTATTCAACACAAATACTGTTTTGGATTGTTGATCGCGGCGTCACACTAACTTTGCCCACAAAAGCTAGCTCTTGACACATTGTGCCAGACATATTGTGACATCTTCTAATCTAAGAGGATCACTATTTCGTTTATGTGACCGCTGTTTCGCGATCTCTTCCGTTTTATAACCTCAATCGACAATCCCACATCCTGAAATTACGACGGTTTTAAAGTCCCCGAATACACTTTTCAAATTTGCGCTCCAGATGTACAGGTTGTAATTAAATTATTACTGCAGTGCACGCTTCGTTAAAAACTGCAATTCAGCGGAAAATATTTTTCGATTTACTGCAGCCTGTTCCATAAATAATTTAATCTAACAACATTCAACTCGTGCTATTACTCGTTAACTACCTGCATCAAACAAGTGAATGTTTCCAACTATTTGCGAATTAATTACTAAAATCCGCTTTGTACTTTCGTTCTGGATGTGAAAGTTAGCTTTTCGCTTTTATGAAAAATTATAACGGGTTAAATACCTCGGAAGAAAATTACCTTAGCGGAAAAAATTATAAAAGGTGCAAGCTTTCATTTCATTCGTCCTTTCATGGCGTTTCTGCTTTGATCCTGATTTTAACCAGCGCGTGGTCAAAGCACATATCAACACCTCACATGTAAACAAAGATAAAACTTACCACACACGACCGTATAGATTGCAGATAAACAGCTTTACACTAATTTTTATGGAGTTTAATGCGGCGATTAACAGATGAGTTCATAAATGTGTAAAAGTCACCACAGCCGATTATTTGAATATTTCTAGTTATTCGTCGCTGCTTCTGCAAGTTCACTAGTTGGAAATTTATCTTGTAGAGCTTTACTCTGTTTCGGTCTGTGGCGATTATTTCAAAACATAAATTTCGGTCTAGGTTCCCTAGTAATATAATATGTATACGCAGTAATACGTAACCAATAGTTTAGTGTTTATAAATTTTAATTTATAGTTTGTAATTGTGTCGACGTTAATTAATTTAGGCAAGTTGGCAGCACCGATGTTCTGAACAGATTAATGGTTGACTAGGAAGTGTTTTCGCCAAGTTTTGGTTTTGTCTCTAGCTCTTGCCTTAAAATAAAGAACATAATAAAAGTCCAATTTTACTAAAAACAATTTTCATCAAATTACTGAAGATGAGTCATTAAAATGTTGATCTTACAAATTCGATGATAAATAGTACAGACAAATCAATGTAAATCACTCAGTCTTTTAAAGTCAGTCCTACTTTGAGCTTTTGGAAGTTCTGTTTGTTCAGTCCTGCATTTTTTTCTCGTTAAATTTTACTTTGTGCGAAACGCAGACAACTAACTACTACTACGTTGTTATTTTTAGCAATAGATTCAATGCTTTCCATTAAATTAAATTACACTGAAGCTAACTAAAAATACATCACAGATATTATTAAGTTAATGCACGTTTAACAAAAGCATTGTTAATATCTTTTACATATCAGTAATGTTGGTAGAAGTGAAGTAACAGTTATTTTTAGAATCTGCGTCTCTAATAGGTCTATTATTGTATCTATTCAATTTGGAGTCGTTTATGGCTATCTCTTAAAGCATTCGTAGTTTAGTAGATCTGTAAGAAAATTTTTATCAATATTTCAGTGTATTATTGTCATTTATACCAAAAAAACTTCCAATATTAATTTTCAAACTCTACTTTTTAAGATATGTTGCAGATGTAGTTGTAGAATTTGAAAATTTAATTTTTTCATTTAAAAATTAAAACAAAGGTGCAAATTCTAAAAAATAACATAAAAAACTCGTTTTATAAGCGCATTGGCGCACTCGTCCCAAACAAAACTCCCCTACAGAACGTTTTCTACACTTGGAACTCGTGCGCCAAATCAACCCTTATAAAACTCGTTCTTTAATGTACTGTTAACGTTTCTAATAGTAATGATAGTGTAATCCTATATGCAAATTTGTTATTTATTGTATTAATGGCACCGTCTTTAAAAATCTTATTTTTAGCTCAGTTGATACATAAATATTAGCTTTAAGGGATTAAAAATATAGAAAACTTCTTTTAAATGTTATCATTTTTGCAATTTTAATATCAGAGAATTACAACAAAAATGTACCTTAATACCCTATCGTACTAGTGCGGTAAAGTATGTCATTATGACATTCAACGGAGTGTTATAAAGCTTCATATTAATTAATTTAAAAAAAATTAATATAATAATATTTCCCTGTAAATGATGTAACAAAATACAAATTGTTTCCTTTTGTTAAAAAAATAAATAAATAAGTAAGAAGTAAACCTCTATAGAACATTTATTTTCTGGGATTTATTGATGTCACTTGAAACCTTCTTCGTGGTTCGGTAATTCTGTAGGCACAAACAGGACCACTATATTACATCAAAACTATATAGTCAGTGTGGAGTGGCAGAAACCGTTTCATGCTCAAACGATTCCGCAAACCCTTTTCAATCATTCTGAACAAACACTGATACAAACAAAAGCAAACTTCGCGTGTGATCCGATTTAACTATGGTGTATGTTTCCTGTTTTTATTTAACACATTAATACGAAAATTCCATTCCCACCGGCTGGGATGTACAAATATATAGTGTTTTGTAAACTGATCCTATTAGTGATGTAGAATGGGCCGTGGAAAGTTTCGGGTCTAATAAACCCCAATCCGTTTATAAGTTATAAACGATCTACTTTTCCCTCTGGAGAGATATAACTCATATGAACTTGACCCCTCTCACTTTTGCAATGTATGACCGGCTTATTCAACGTTGTCACTTTATTCTATTAGACACAGTTAATCCTGGTCAGCAACTCCGCAAGCAATTCTCTAAGACTTTAATCAAGCAAAATTCTTAGATCAAACAAAAGAGCATATAATTCTTTAAATATACCAGCACCATTTTGAGATGAAGTTATTCCTCTGTGGGTTTTACAGATTTTGTTAACTAATCAGTCCTGTAAGTATGACGACAGGTTAAAAGAAAATGTGCATTAAAAAGGAATTGTTAAATATTTAAAGAACATTCAGTGGTGTTGTTATAGCCAATTTGTCTGGTAACAAAAAAATAGCAAAAAATCTTAATTATAACACAAGGTAATTCACGAGTAGTAATGAGCCGGACGGAATTGAAAATGCAACCCACAATACATTTGGAAGGTAAAGCTGGATATTTACTGCATCCATATCCAGGTTTACGTTCCAAATGTATTGTGGGTTGCATTTTTTTTTCAATTCTGTTTGGGCTCATTATTACTTGTGCTCATTTAAGAGAGGTGACAACAAACACGTGCAGCCAACTACATTGAAATAAACTTTTAGAAAAACCTATGATTTAATCATTTAAAATGCCATTCACAAAGTGAAATTTTATCCGTCTGTGTTCAGGAAAAAATAATTAATACGTTCTAAAATAATGAAAATTCCAGTTTCTCTTAATTAACAAGGATAACAAGTGTAAAATAAAAGATATATGAAAAGACTTTTTACTGTAATTTTTACGAGTAGAATCCAACCTTGTATATTACATTTTTTGTTTCTAAAAAGCTTTTGAGGCAGATTACCAATTAGAGGGATTCATTGTAATTTCAACAATGTTGCTCTTGAGTTTGATGAATTGTTTCACATGCCTAACATGACGTGAGGATCATAAAATAACTAATTTCTAGGTTAATTTCACTTGGAATGTTGTACCACAAACGTCCAGTAGTATTCAGAAAGGCGAGTTATTGATCAGAATCTAGTTTTCTCTGTTGGCAGCAAGATTACCAGGTAGATGGTAGTATTTCCGGTGTGTGGTAGTCGGTAATTGATGCAGTTATGATGTGTAGTCATACAACCAGAAATGAACACTAAAACAGACCTATTTCCACAACAAATGACGCCCCAGACCGTAACTCTCGGTATAATGGTGAATACACGTGCTGGAGCATGTGAAGCCTTCATCCCGTTGGAGTGCCATCAACAAAAACATCTTTACACAGGGATGAATTTTAGACAACAATAAGTTTGTTATCGATCTAATGTTCACCCTTAAGTCCGAAGTAAGTTAGAAATGGTGTTTCTTAGATTCACTCCGAGATAATCGTGTAAAATTTAGTGAAAGAGCAGCACTTCGCTGTAAATATTTGTAGACACTTTTAACCTCACGAGAGGGTAAACTTGAGGACTTGAGGCAATAAAGGAGCAAACTTAGATTTTCTACTATTTCACTTCGAGTCAAGATGGATAGAAGTGTGAATTGGTAAATTAGATTTAAACGTTTAATCAACAAGAATTTTGTGTGAGTCAGTTGACTGCATCTGGTTCAATACGATACGAAAATAACAAATAAGTACCTATTAAATTCTGTAAATGTCCCATAGTTTGTTCTTTAATTACAGACTCCTTCGAAGTTAAACAAGTTTCCTGCATAACAATTACTCCTCGAGGAATACTAAACTGTTTTATCGATTTTCTGTATAATGTGTTTAGACGGGCAGTGTGGAAGAAATCTAATCGAAGGTCATTAGTGGGGTATCACGAAGAATTCCGTGGTGCAAGAGTTCCGGCGAAGTTAT
This sequence comes from Tenebrio molitor, assembly GCF_963966145.1. Classification (NCBI taxonomy): domain Eukaryota; kingdom Metazoa; phylum Arthropoda; class Insecta; order Coleoptera; family Tenebrionidae; genus Tenebrio; species Tenebrio molitor. Next base: position 8,784,309 of record NC_091051.1, read on the forward strand.
CTGGCTCTTCAACATCAAGTTCCAATGCATTCTTTGCAGATGAGAAATGACATAATTTTCTCCATGAGCTTGGACGAGAGCCAAAATCACATTCGGGGTGTTTGACCCTATCACTTATCAAATTTACTGCACGTTTATTGTCCACACAATGTTGCAATTCACCGAGAATTATGAACCTTTTCGAGGCGTTATCAGGAATTTTATTAGAAATAGGTTTTTTTCAGCGAACTCGTCGGCGATCCGACTTTGACACGTCCGGAGAAAACACAATTCTCGGTAAATATATCGCGTCTCGCATCTGCATGCTAATGGCACGAAATTTTAATTCCGTTTTCTACCTTATTTCAATGAATATTATCGGGTTTATTTCTGTAATAGCTTTATATAAAAAGCAAGTCAGGTAAATTATGATGGAATGAGCTACTCGAACGTGGAACGACCTTCTCGTTTATGAATTGCAAATTGGTAAGGGTTATAAAGGCAAAAAGCGCAAAAGCAATATTTTAATGATATAACTTTTATGCTCGTATTTTTCGTTTCACCCCAAAACCTACAAATCGTCATTTTTATTAAGCGCGCTCGAATTGCCCTGAAGATTTCATCCCCATGCCGCAGCCTTTGCCTCGGTATTTCCGTTCGGAGTAAAACCGATCAGTATAATTACGCTGGTACAGCCAATAAAATGTTAATAAATAGAGCTCTCCAATAAAATGTAGAAGTGACATGTTCAATTTAATTTTGATGGAAAGTTTATCAATATTTTATTTTGGAACATGCTGCGTTATTGATGGGATTAAGAGCAATATGAAAATTAAATATTTGAGAGTGTTTTGTGTATTGTATCGCTCGTGTTCGAAACCTGACGAAGCGGTAAATAATAAAGACAAAATATTGTTTACCAATGAAAATTTACATTCCCGACGGTTTCGCAAACCTTTATAAACGAGAAAAAAATAGCAATACAAATTTATTTATTTGTTGTTTTGATCAATTAACAATTCAGTGAGGAGTTGGGGCATCTGGAGACATCTGCTGAGTCACAGGATTCGGAAAATTAAGAAAATAGGTACCTTCACACTAACCTCATAGAAAACTTTCATGTTATTCGAGTTTTCAACGCTAGATGGAAGACTTGACGAAAATCAATAAGATTACTGCGACGCCCTAAAAGCAGCTCGATTATATTCCCGGTCTTCCAGTTCTCATATTTCGTGCAAGAATTTTTTATTTACTTTAACCTCGACTTTAACAACAACGATAATTTGCTTAGTAATAATTTTAGTTATACAGTGTGCATTTCTTAGAGACACTTTTATGAGTAATAAAACTGTATTTTTTCAGGGGACTCTCTATTAACCGAATCTCTCTTAAGCGCTAGCTTGATTTAGTAGTAGCTTCGCAGTAGTTCTTCTCAATTAAGAGAATATGCCGCAACTTAGAATTTATAATAAACATAAACTTAGTGTTCGTGTTCTAGCCGTTGAATTTCAAACTGGAAAAAAGGAAGAACTTTTACAGAACTGAAATTCTAACGTCATAATGCTTGTTTCTCAAAATGAAATTTCTAAACAATTAGGAATATTTATTAATATATTAGGTGTTGTTTACTTTATAAAAAAGCATGGAGTAAGTAACCTCTACAGTCATTCAATGTTGCTTTAAAAAGGTACGTAAAGGGACGTCACACAAAATTTGACTCTTTGTCGTTTTTTGCTATAATGTGTAAAATGCTACATCAGACTGCAGCAAGCAACGTTGATTTTGTGGAATAGGTAAAAATAACTTATATTTCATATTTTACTACGAATTAATAATAGTACAGTTGCCGTAAAGTGTCAAGGGACGGTCACGTGATCTGCGCTCAAAACCAATTTGTGTGGACGAGTCCATTCGACAGTAAATAGGGGAGATTTGTCAGTGAGTTGTTTACATGTTACAATGCAACTTTATTTGCAACTTTGCTTTTTACCAAGTTCACCCAACACCCAACCGAACACGATTATAAAATTTAATAAAAAGATTATTTTACGTGTAATACTTTTATCTACAATTCTGCATGCATAAATTACGTCAGTTAAAAAATAACAATGCTAGACTTCGCCCTCAAATATGTCAAAAATCCCTTATTCATTATTATTGATCTGATCACAGGATCACAAACTGCTCAAACGTTTTATTCTACATTGCATGAGGCGCCACTGTTGTGGTTCCTAGCGATTCACATTTTCCCTGCGCCACTGACATGTTAAAAGCCGCGCAGCTAAGCTCCGCCCACAGGTCCTCTATCAAGCAAATACATTTTCGGTTTATAAGGAAAATAAAAAATGGCGGATGCGCCGGGATAACATTACTTAAAAAAGAAATATTATATTTTATTTACATTTTAACATATTATAGAAGTAATAAATAATGTCGCATAAAATATAAATAGAATTAGACAAAATGAAATTTTAAAAAACGAGCATTTGAGAAACAATTAGAGTTAAAATGCAATGTCCAAGAAAGTAAATATGTATGTACTTAAATTTTTGAGAAGAGATAGAAAACAGGCATGTGCCGACAGCAAAAGAGAGTCCAAGATGACCAAAATAAATTTTCCTGTAGCTCATGTAAAGTTTTCAATTTTGCCAATCCCAGAAGCTCGTCCTCAGGTATTACTAAAAAATCGGACAGGTTGCTATAGCGCAAAAATAATTATTGATGTCCCAAGAAAATTCGAAATTCGAAATTCCGGCAACGCAAAATTGCGGTGATCCTACTTTAATGGTGCTCAACTCTGATTGGTCATGTTTAGGATGTTTTTTCTCGATTATCGGTTGAGATAGGACTTTTTTTCTTAAATTCAGATTACCACATTTACTCAAATACCCCTTTTTTTCTCTGAGGAATCAGTTCTGGGACAGCCTGTATTGTAGATTGTAATTCACAACATTACAGAAGATATTTTGACAGAAGCACCATCTAAAAGTAGTGGATTTTAGTATCTAGACACAAATATACACACAAAAATAAAATACCCTTAAAATTGGTTGGAACTAGAATTGAAAAATTAAAAATAAAAATAATGGTTTGTAGTTATTTTGGAATCAGTTTTAAGCGAATCGGTAAAAATTGAGCGATAAACGAGAAAGGAAGAGAATTTACAAATGGAATAGAATCATATTCTTAATAACGAACTGATTGGAAGAAATAAGTACTTACCGCCCAAAGTTTGTGCTTTTTTTAAGTAAAAGAGAATTATTAAATGAAGATTTACTGGTCCCTTTTACTGTCTCCTTTGGTTATTAGTATAAAAAAATTACTTGTTTGTTAAAATCTTTACTTTTCAATGCGTTCTAAGCGTTGAAAAGCAAAAGGGCCTTCTAAAATTTGTTTTTACCAATATATTATTTAAGCAGTTTTTTGGTTTAATCGCGTAAGGCAACATCATGCAAGTAACATATATAATATGCTCTTATGAGGTTCATCTGAAAAGAAATGTCTTACAGGACTTGTAATTTTTTAAATGATTCGTAGAAATATCGTTCTTACATATTATGCACTCATAAATTAATTCCGGAGGCGTTACACCCGCGGCAAATGTTGGTTCATTCTTATTCAAGTTTGCAATTAATTTATGTACAATTCGTAAATGTGATGTATTACAGAAAAGGATTTCATAGAATGATTATTCGGTGTTGCAATTAGCTGGAATCTACTGAATAAGTAAGTAATTAAATCTCACAAGACACAATTATCGTGGTGTTCGTTTTAATTTTAATCAAATACGTGAATGTCAGAACTAGACTTTAGAATTTAAATTAGTTTACCTTAAATTCTCTTGTCCAAACGATTTATTTCAAGACCGCAATTTTCTCGGAAAATGTTGCTAACGACACAAATTTCCATTAATTAAAACATTAGGGAATCCTTAACTAGAGGATGAGCGTTTTAATCTTCTCCTGGTCTCCTTGAGTAGAAAAAATTAATGAAATGTAAAAACATTCTCGGAAAATTTGCCGAGTTGTGCTCAATTAATAAAGTTGTGTAAATTTTTTAATAGGTATCTTAAAAAGTTACTATTAAGAAGGCCCCTTCAGAACACTTTGTTTTTTAAGTATTTTCCCCTGTTTTTAAGTAATATTTTAAAATTAACATTTTGGAAGATTTTGCCCTGTTTTTTAAGGTAGAAGGCATACTATACAAACTTAAATAGATAACGATTTTAAAAGAACACCTGTCTATGAAATTGATGTAAAAATTGTATTTATTAATGAATAGGATTATATGCGATTTTTCTCTGTCTATGGCGCGTATAATTAACATAAAACGATTAGTTGCATAATTCACATCAAAATGAAACGGGGTTGGATATAATTATTCAATTCATTTTCATCGTACAGACCGTTTGGTAATTTTAATATTTTCCACACCGATTTAATACCTTCTTACTTGATTTCATTATTTTTAAGTTCGCTCTGCATGTCACGTACTAGTCCACTTTGTGGACGTTCACGAGGACCTTTAGACCTGTATTTTATTTTATTATTTTTATACTCTTCAGTAATCCCAACTATACCAGAGACTTGCTGTTTTAATCCGGATAAGTTAATAGGGTTTCAGAATGACATATTCCAAAATCATTATCTTTAGATTTAATGTGTATTAGACCCATTTATTCAGTTTAAAAAAGTTCAGCGAAGGTTCACAACTTGCTTTTGTGATCTGACTTTTTTATGAATTTCATTTTTAACAATTTATCAAGTATTTCTACGCATTCATTATGTACTTCAATTGAATGATTTCCAGCATTTTTTGACGCAATTAATAGATCAAGACGTTCTACCATTTCACTCGGATCTGAAAAAATACGTATACCGCTTCCTGTTTGTTCCTTTTCATAGAAAGGAATTTTTCGAATATGTTCTAAAACTCTTTTATATTTTCTTAACTGTGAATACTTACAGATATTGTAAATCATATTGCATCAATTTTTTCTTTTTCTTGTGCTTTGTTTGCGTTTGTAATGTGTGAATTTAATGATTTTAATTTAGCTGATATTTCGGGTATCGTTGTACCTATCAAATTTTCATTTCGATTTCTTACGTCTAACGATAATAAACGTGAAAGTTTTTCAAATTTAAATTGTTTTTCAATAATACCAAAATTTAAATCTTTATTCGGATCTAAACTTACTAAGGTATGCGCTGAAGGTGATTTTATTTGTGATGAAGGAGATATTGGTAAATGTAATAAAAGATCCGATCTGCATTCTTTGAAATATTTTTGTCTCCAATTTGAATTTCCCTCTGCCGCTCGACAGAAGATGGCGGATTTAAATGTCATTGGATTTTGGATTTTCCCTCAATTTGTACAAAACAAAGCGCTTCTTGACCTTTTTGTTCTGTGCCCCTGTGCGTGCGATTTAGTGTTTTGTGATCGTAAATATGGTTGACGGTACGCATACAATTAATTCAACCAAGTTGTAAAAAAAAATAAAAAAAACTGCTTATCTTTTATTTATAGATAAGATTGACATGCTGCTGATAAATTCGACAGAAATGCGGCAATTGCGATTAAGAAACAAACGACGAAAGATGGTTAAATTCGAAGTCAGTGTTTTTTACAAACAACGGTCTTATGTGACGCTTAGAATTACGGCAGACAGGATTGAAGTCATTCGATTTGATGATGAAATTGATACAATTTTCTTTACCGAATCACACCTAGATGGGTACAAACGCATAGAGCTTGAAGAAGCCAAACAGCTTGACCAAACCATACGGCCTCACCAAGCCAAGGATTTTTTTGGATTAAAATTAAAATTTAAAAGCAGCACAAGATCTCCGTTCATAATAAAGTTCAGAAAAAAAAAGAGATTTCGAGTGAGCTGACACAGCTATAAGCAATCTATTTGGGTAACAGTTTAATATCTTTCTTCTTGTGATTTAACCTTTTTGCCTTTGACTTCATCAATGAACTGACTTCATCAGACTTTATATAGTTGTGAAACTAATTTAAAAACAGGGCAAAATCCTTGAAAAACAAATTGTAACAGCTTAAGTAGGTTCTATAATTCATTCAAATTATACAAATACAAATAAATATACTTTTTGAACATACCTACCTTTAAAAACAAAGTGTGCTGAACAAGCCCATATAGTTTTCTTTTTTTAAATATACCTTAAAAACTGGCAAAATGCTTAAAAAACAAAGTGTTCTGAAGGGGCCTTCTTAGTAGTAAAGTTCCTGTTCAGAAAAACTGCGGTTCCCAATTAATAAAATAACAAACATAATTTGCTGTAATTGCACAGCTTTCCGAGGTAGAAATCCACAAAAACTGAACGTAATTTGCACAATCATTACAAGGAAAATTACAACGCAGATAAAATTTTGTACGTTTAGAGTTTGTCACATCCTCTGATAAGTTAATTTAGTTGCTCAAGTTTCATCTATTCTGATTGAATTTATGTTATATCGAGTTCCTCATTTATCGACTAAATGAGCTCTTTATTGTATTGCACAAAAGGTGAAGATTGGTTCGTTAATATACCAATTTCGATTCAATCAATAAAAACAATTTGCAAATCAATGAGAAAACAAATCATTTAAAACAAGGGAAATGCTATACATACTGGTGTAAATGAAAAGTTTGAATTTGCAGTTCACGTTCCAGCCTTTTGCTTTCTAATTTAATTTCGGGATAGTTATTTTCGAGAGGATTCGAGGCTGCGCGACGATCAAAAGCATTTTAAAAATCTTCCGGTGGTATTTGTCGAGGTCGTTAACGTGTGCAGATATGATTGCACACGTGAGAGAAGTAGGTGGGGATGAGAGAAAAAATTCCGAGTTTACTTATACCACAACTGTTTTTATTAAAAAAGTGTATATTAGGGTAACAACTTTTAGAAAATTTTGAAAGAAAATACACGAAAACTTATCAGTCATAGGATAAATATACCTCTCACATTAGTTTTACACAATATAGACTTATGTTATAATCTATGAACAGTTTGACAACATAGAAAAATATTTATTATACTATGTTACAAAATCATTTGCCTTAATTAACGATTTCAAGGCACCTTTACAAAATACAAAATAAATAAAGATCCACGATAGCAAAAATAACAATTTTTGAAAAATATTAAAATGATTGAGAAGTGCTAAGGAGAACTACTGAATATTTGGCCACGTGGATATCGTCTAAAACTAGTGGCTAAGAAGCCTTACATCAATACATTTATTTTATTGATTATATTAGTAGCAATATTACTAATTTAACATAGTACAGATATGCCACATACCGACAATTAATAAACGATCGACAGGATGAAAACAAAGTACACATTACGTAACATTTCGAAGCAAATCAACACGAAAAAGCGACAAAAACCATCCACCTTGTTACAACATAAAGCTAAAGCAATAAAATCACAAATTCATCACAAATACGTTCAGGCCTTAATCAAAATTCATCAACCGATCACAGAAGTCATTAGTCCGGAAAATAGAGTTTACGATGCAATTTGCAAAACTTAATTGGTTTAGACAATTACCTCGAAATGCATTTAATGGAGTTAAATCGAAATCAAATTGGAAATTTACTAAATTCATCATACCCATTTTGATTGAAGGCCTGGAAAATAATCCTAAAACATCACAACAGACTCAGTTGATTCGGATAAAAATGAAATAGGTGCTAATGTTGTTGTATACATTAAGTCACATCTGCAGTAGGTCTTAGACAACTTAATTCAAGTTAAAAATAGATTTAAAAACGATTATTCTGAGTATCACAGAATGGACACTACATCTAATGGCTCGTATAAAAAAGTCCTTAGATAGAGTATAATCTTAAACCCCTCTATTTGAATGGGAATCGTTAAAATTACATTAATTTGATTTAAAAATGATTTTAACGCTAAGACATGCCCGAAGAAGGATCGTCATTATCAGTACCGACAATCTTACCGTGATTCCACTTATTACTAACATTCTGATCATTCGTGTCGTCTGGAAAATTAACTTCTCCCAAATCGTCATCGATATAGTCAATATTGTCAACGTTTTTCACAAACATGGGTTCCGTATTAACAACTCGACTGCTGTATCTTTGTTCTTCCGAGTCACCTGTCACCACAGGCCGGGTCTTTCTATCACTCTCGTCTATACTTTTATTCGATACCACTTGACTGCGTCCTTTCGGATTGGTTTCAGTCTCTTCTTCGCTGCCGAGATCGTTTGGATTCAGTTTTAATTTGGCGATTCGATTCTGCACTATCTGCAAATGTTTCAGGACATAATCTTCTCCAGGAGCCAGCCGATGGGCTTTTTCTAAGCAGCTTTGCGCCTCTAAGAGTTTCCCTCTTTCCACATGGACGACACATAAATTGTGCAGACCTTGGATGTTTTCCGGATCTAATTCGAGTATTCTTCGATAGCACTGGAAAAAAGAGAGGTAACGTTATTTCCGTCTAAGTGACCCCAAGTAATGAGCTTACATTTTCGGCAGCGTCCAGATCTTTGATATTGTTAATATAAATATCTCCCAGGAGAATCAACCCCTTAACGTGGTCAGGGTGATATTTGACGAGCTGATTCAAGAACGGAGCAGCCTCTAATGGCCTTTGATCGTCAGCCAATAACAAAGCTAAATTGAAAAGCGAACTCCTGAAATCGGCTTTTAAATGGACAGCTCTCCTGAACCAATGCTCGGCTTCTTCGATATTTTTCTCGTCCATCGCCAACATTCCAAGATTAAAATGTACTCTTTCATTGTTGCCGTCCTTATCTAAAAGCTTCAACAGACGTTCTCGGGCAATTTTACGTAATTCAGGACGGCCGAATTCTTGCAAGAGAATTGCCGAATTCAAAAGAGCTTGCTCGTGTTCTGGATCGAATTCCAGAGCTTTGTCAAGGTAAGCGAGTGCTTGTGACGCTTTTCCTTGTTCCAAAAACACCACCCCAAGCTGGAATTAGACATTATGTTATGAACAAAAGCGGCAATTACAAGAGAGAAACTTACGTTATAATAAATATCAGGGTTGTTGCTGTCATACAGCAAAGCTCTTTCGTACACTTCCTGAGCTTCTTTAGTCCTATTCAGTTTGATTAGGATGTCCCCCCGGTTGATGTAGGCTTGAGTGTAGTCGGCTCTCATGCTGATGGCTTGTCTGTACAGCATGTCCGCCTCTTCCAATCTCGTCGAGTTCTTCGAGATCAAATTGGCAAGGTTGAGGAAAACGTTTAAATGATTAGGAGCGATCCTCGCTTGGTAGGACTCTCCCGGTTTCGCTTTGGGCAACAAAGATTTGGCTCTGAGATAGGCTTCTTCCGCCTCCTTAAACATTTTGAGATGGTTGAAAGTCCTGCCGACGTTGATGTGAGCTCCGACGTCGTCCTCCTGGACGCTCACCGCGGTCTCGAAGAATTTCAAAGCCTCCTCGTATTTCCCTTGGCTCTCGAGTGCGTGGCCCACATTGTTAAATAATTTGGCATTTTTCTGATTGACCCGCAGGCCGGACATAAAAATCGAGTATTCGTCCTCCCAATCCCAATTCCTCAAGTAAGTTTTCGTCCCGTGTGTTAAAAGTAAGATACTTAATAAAAACCAGGCGAGTTTCTTACTTTTTTTCTCGGCAAGGACGTTCCAACCGTACGCCACGAGCATACAAAATCCCATCGAAGGCATGTATAAGACTCTTTCAGCTATTACGAAGCCAACGGGAAAGAATAGATTCGACGCGGGCATGAAAGGAAGCGCCATTAACGCCAGACTCTGAAAACAAGAACGAGACGATATTATTCCAATAATTATATTTAAAAGTTTCATGAAAAACCGTTTGAGAAAATGTCAACCGTTATCGTTAAATGCCAACAAGGGAACGGCGACGAAGAGGAAATGAATAAACTTTATTGACCGCTCAAGAGACGACCATTCATTCGTTTGTCTAACAAACGATTGTCACTCCACGGGGAGATTAAGCTCAACTATTAAGCCTGATGATCCCTTGTAATATAATATATTTCAAACTCGCATGAACGTCGGGATTAATCGTCCAAAAAACAATTCAAACTGAATTCTTTGTAATAATAGTTACATTTCTGACTTCAACATCCTACGGAATGAGGTCAAGAAGTGCCTACTCACTAAAACGACAGCCACGATGAAATGTTCGCTAAATGAAATTTAATTTCAACGACATTCATTACATGCTACACATGCTGAAATTTTAACCGAACCCTTGCAATTTACGCTAATTCGCATGAAATTCTACATCTGCCAGGCACTTCTTCACAGAATAAAATTGACAAAGGCGTCTTTTGTTACTAATTTGTGCTAGTTAATTTGTACACGCCGATACTATTTTAGGTATTTGTAATTTGTGCTTTGCACGGTAACGTTAAAGCAGGCATAACGACGTCAACTATAAAGTGGTAATTGATTGATTATTTTTGGTGAGTTTACGATCTTTTAAAATTCCACGTTGTGTTGCGTGGCCGTTTGAAAATTCCAAAAAAACGTGAACGCACCACGGATTACGGATCAGCACTTTAAATCTAACCTTGCTTTTTGCGTTATTTGTGTTTTTACTGTGCAAGTTGACGCGAGTGGTGTGTTCACAATCGACTCTTCAACGCCAACTTTAAGGAGAAATTTAAATGAACAACCGATAGTAGGTATTTTCGCAGAAATATACTCCAGTTACTGTCAGTAGGTAGGTACCTATTATTCCTTCGCCAGTTTTACTTTACGGTGATGAGTGACGCTTCAACTTTATCAAAATTTATAACAAACTTCGCTCTTTATTATGATTAAAATGATCTGCAGAATATTGTTTGTTCACTAAGTTGTCATTTCACACAGCTGTTTTAAACCTTGTTCAAATTTTTAAATACAATAGATCGTGTAATGATCGTCGATAATGAACTCATTAAAATAGGAAAAATCTTCTCTGTTCAAATTGAATTTCTTTTTAGTTCATTATGCTGGATTGCATCGTTAATTAATGCAACTAAGACAATTTTCGAAACGCGTTTTTATCTGTTTCAGTAAAAATTAATTACGACAATTTAATGTAAGCCGGAAAAGTCGAGAGTTCAAAGGTTTCCTCAGATAACAAGTAGGTAAACAGTTTCTTTTTTTCCTTTTAAAATAACTATAAGCCTCGGATCTTTCCAAATTTTCTAAATCAAAATTTGAATATGCATTAAGTATTGGTTCATTCAAAATGATTGTGGATAAGTATGGCAACTATGTACGAAAATTTATGTGGCAACTGTGTCGGTAAGATAGAGTTGACATTTCTTTGACAGTTCATAGTCGAGTAATTTTGAAAATTGTCAAGTTAATGTGCAATGTTATAAAAAAATCAAATGCAAGCATATGAAATGCCATACAAATGTCAACTCTGTCCTACCCACACACCCAGATAAATTTTTGTACATATAATTGTCCGTTTACTCTAAGGTTATATTGGGGCCGTAAAAGTAGTTACCTCCTAATAAGCTGCCCCTTTGTGTGGGTTTCAGAAGCCACGCGCCCCTGCAATAAATCAAATTTTAAAAGCTGTTGGGTGGATGTACAAGGTCCGGTTTAAGGGAGAATGTTTAGTTTTATTATTTTCTGAACCGAAGTATATGGTACCCTGATTAATTCACTGGTCTCCTTAATAGGATTAGAACACCCCTTGTGACTAGACCTTCATAGCTTATTTTTCAACATAATCTTCAAAAACGAAAATTTATAAATTGCAATTCATATTTCGACAAATTTGCCTCAGTCCCACTCTGAACGAAACAACCAGCCGGGTTTACCTGCTGTTTACAATCACAAAATGTTTTCTATTGTAGACAAATCAACTTTTACACAATGGAATAATTCTACGGCCCCAATATAACCTTAGAGTAAACGGACAATTACCTACTTACCCTACTTTTCCACAATCATTTTGAATCACTCAATAAATGATTGTCGGGTAAAGCCAGCTTTGAAAAAAAATATTACTGTGCCGCCTTTTTGAAACAGATGCCTAATCTGAATTCGTTATTCAGCGTCATTTCTGACATTGACGTTTTGTTGGCACTTTTAAGTCGAGTTTTCGTTCTATATATTCGTTTTATCGAAGCTAATCAGTAATCAGTTAATAAACACCAAAAATCTGTATTTTTTTAAAATTTAGTTGTTACTTTCCAAATGGAAGGTTTATTAATGGTAAATTGACATATTCATTATCTGATTATAAAAATAAATTCCGGCCAAAATATCCAGACAACATTCAAGATTGTTCTTTATTAACTCACATTGGACGAATTGTGAACAGGTTTTTAACAACTGGAACAGTTAGCAAGGGTAAATCATCAGGATGGTCACCAATATCTGATGAAATTATCGAGGATTTGAGAGAAAGGGTGGAAGAGACTCCACAAATATCCGTAGCCTGTTTATCTCAACAATCTGGTGTACAATCTGTGTTGCGTATGTTGATAAATAAATTTAAGATCTTACTGAAAAACCTGCACGACCTATTTCTCCTGAAAAACACTGTTATTTATGTTGGAAGAAAAGATGTAGTCAATACTATATACGACAGTTCAGTCTAGGTCGTATTTATCACTAAGCATAAAACAAGAAATGTCAGATAAAAAGGCAGTATTGTATAGTGGCACACAGAGACAAGGAGGTGTTCTCAACATTTATCTGTTAAGATTTGGTCTCGTTACAATTATTGAATATAGGTACACTGTGTGGCAGTATGATGGGAGGACTGTTCCCCTGTTGATGGTGTTACTGTTGATATTAAATATACTAACGTTAGCGGGAGCAAAACACAGTTGAAACTTATCTCAGGTTAAAAGCCAACAACCTAACCTAAAAATGTGACATTCAGTGTGAAGAAGGTAAAACCGTCATTATTTATGTTTAAGCCTGTGTTAAATTTAATAGGGAACTAACATTTATCAGATGAAAAATAAATACGAGCAGCAATAGTAAATGCCGAGAGGTCAAGAAAAAGTGACCTGGTGCTTGCTCTTGTCCCTCTCAAATTATACATAACAAAGATAATTTATTCAGCAAACAAGGCGTGGAGTAGTTGTTTCTTTTGGAAAACAATTTTTGTAGAACTAACTAATTGGAATGTTCTTGGTTTTCTTTGTACGACACAATGGTTTTTACTGTAGAGTAGAAATCTGTTATGTTATATTTTAGTATGTAATATCATTAGAGATGTTTAAAAGAATATCAACAGGAATTTCCAGAACACGCGGTTGACTACAAATTATTTCAAACGTCGTGTCAAAGTATTTCGTGAAACGGTGACGACGAGTGGATGGACGACCAGCAATACGCATTTCAAAAACGATTCAATGAGTTAGGGTCGTAATAGAAAATGACTCGAAAACTTCAATTCGTCACTTCAACAAATAAAGGTATCTTTAGGAACGTGTCATGCAATATCACACAAAAATTTGCATCTTTATCCTTGTTGACTAACTGCATTTCAAGAGCTAATCCCAGCTAACCTGCCTCAACGTTTACGATTCATCGAATAGTTCTTACATAATGACGAATTGACGACAATATTCTCAAATTAAGTTTTTTTAAAGGATGGGGCGTGGTTTCATAAAGCTGAATTTATTAATTTTCAGAATATGAGAACGGAAAAGCTTCATAAATACCTACATTAAAACTTCTTTACATTCAGATAAGGTAGGTTCAGGAAAAAATGTTACAATAACTATTTGCAACAAGATTTGCACTTTGCATGGCACTCATAGAACTCTGGCAATGTTATGACATTTTTGATAATCGTCTTATAAGTCGTAATATAGCAATTGCCTTTGATCCACGATCTTGTATCTTGATGGTCGTACCTCAAAAACTCTACAATTCCAGTCACAGTTAGTACCTACATAGATGATGTGAAATTAAAACGCAGAAAACCAATCACAATCAATTCAAATATTGTTATTTGCGTTTATAATTTATTTATACGTAATTTTTTCTATTGTGCGAAAAGCAAAAGCCACATACGTATTATGATTAAAACGATGATGAATGTGAGGTTATGTATTTGAATGTGAAAGTACATCGACTAAAAGGACGACCTGCCTTTGTAAAAAAAGACATAAAACTACGCCTGCTTCACCAGATTTTTTTTAAATACTCGATACAACAGCATAATGTCTAGACAATGAACGAGACAACTTTCTTTCTTGGGGCGGTTGTAGCGGACAAAGTAATCCCGAACATTATTCAGCAAATTATAGATTAAGGAGTTAGCCCGTACGTTGCTACGTTTAGAATTGGGTGGGTTTAGTGGTGCGATCCTTTTCTGTGGAAATTGCGGTTGGGTTGTGCATTCTAATCCGGGAGTGCTGATACAGGACTACAAGAACTACCCTACAAGAATATCTTCTCGTTAGGAAGGTGTGATGTTGCAAATCGTGACTGTGCTATTTGCAACAAACGTGTCAGATTTATTTATGTGTTTATGTGGGTCATTACGCTAAACGCAATACCAGTCCGGTTCTGCTGTTTGATCCATGATTTTGGTGGAAGTGTGTGCTTAAATTCATGCGACCGCAGCTAATGTTACACGCTTTTGACACCTATTGACTAGATTAGTTAAGTGTCAGATAATTGATAAATGAATCGACAAGCCAGAAAATTGGGCTTCACATGTCCGTAAAAAATGGTACTTGTTACGGAGTTCATATTATGTAAAATTGGAGTAGATTACCCTAACAGAACCCGCTGCATTGATCTATTTCATAATTTGCATACAGGACGCCTCTATTTGTAACAGAGAGTATAATCAGCTCCAGGCGCCACACAGTTCACCAACAAAGCAATAAATTACGGTTATCGCGTTTTGTCTATTACAAAATTCGTCTCTATCAAAAATACCGCCGGCGGCAATCTTGATAAAGCCAGATAAATTCTTTGATTCCATAATTTGCATAAGCGTTTGAACTGATACACCACGTCCCCTTATGTTGTAGTAAATCAAGTTTGCGCTTAAGTCGAGCGAGTTCTTCCGGTTGGTACGTACCTAAGGGAATTTACTTTTTAATTAACAGCACCGAGACTGTCTGGAGTGTCGGAAAGTATGAAAAGTTTACAGCGAATGAGAATCGTCAGTAAGAAGCGAAAGATATGACTTTAATAAGCCGTTCGTTAAACGCCAGCGTCAAGTAGGTATGTCTGTATAGTTTCGGTTATTAAATGCGCTAAACGTGGAAAGAAAATGGCGAGGACTGAATTAATCTCATATTTACGTAAATGGAAATTTGCGTCTTACCATGAGAATGACGACGCGCTGTTGTCGGTTCTCCGTGGTGTAGGCCGTGATGAAGAGGGCCATGCAGAAGGTGTACGCGGCAAGGGTGGCGAGGTTCCTCGTGTCGACGAAAGACTCGACCAAGGGGATGGTCCCCATCGTCCAGTCGCAGCACAAGTTGCACGGGAACAAAAGCAGCCAAAGATTGACGCTAATTAAATAATGGTAGGTCAGCTGCCTGGCCGGAGTAGGTGCAACAGATGCGGGATTATCAAACCTCGTAAAAACCGGCAACTGTGAGCCCATTATCTGCAAGCGCGCCAGTAAAAGACATAAAGTAGTGGCCGAGAGGACGAGCAGCCTCTTGGTCGCTTCGCTTGACCACGGTAAGTGGTACGAAGACTTGGCCGTTATGGCCGCCTTTACGACGTGTTTTATCTCTGGAAGACGCACCTGAAAATGTCGTAAACAACGTTGTTATTGCGTTTTGTACGCGCTAATGTTTTATTTACCTTCTGGGTTACAAATATTTCATAAGCTGCACACACGCCTGCTACTGTGATTCCTTGTTCTTTACAAAGCATCGCCGTTGCTATAGACAGCATGGAAAATGAAAGGTATTTCCACCCTGCAAAATTAACGAGGCCGTGTTAGAAAGTACACTACCTGACACATTTTTAATTTGAGCATCTCCCGTGTACAAGTTATTTTAATTAAATTCATTATGCACCTGCTGGGAACGGAACTGAATTAAAATTAAACAATAAACACATCATAAACATTCCGCACCAAAACATCTAGTTAGAGAGCTTCCAATAGAATAACAATGAGTGTAAAATAGCTTAGTTTCAAAAATGGAAATAAAACACGAAATTTACTTGTTTTGTTCGAAGTTCTGAAAGTGCACTAGGATGCAGGAATATCAATACAAATATTTCTAATTTCCAATTTTAACAACACACTCGTAAGCTTTGGTGTGATGGACGCTGGTTTTTTAACGAACACTGCTATCAAGCGCTCGTGTTGACTTCAAGGAAGTCAGAAAGACAGTCGGTTCCGTATCAGAGGAACTAATGAAAATTAAGATCAAAGAATGTTTATTAGAGGTAAATATTAAAGTTTCAGAGTTGTTGGTCCAAAACAGTCCCTAATTAACAATTATTTGTATTGTCGTTTCAACAAAATTCATAAAGGTGCGGTATTTTCATACAAAATAAAAAGTGACATCTCCAATTTGCTTGTGAACTTATAACGAATGCACGAAGGTGACACTGCTCACTCAAAAAAAATATTTTTTTCTCATTTTTACTACGTCCCATCAACATCAACGTAACATTTAGAATGATCTTAAAGTTTTTGTAACGCTTTAAAAATCTGTCTGAAAAGTGATCATAGAGGGCGGCAGACTTCGCCTCCATTTTAGTATCTAGAAAATCTTCGATTTAAAAATGGCTCTTTTTTTAAATTTTTCAATTAGCAGAAGTCGTTAAGAGTTAGATCTGGGCTGTATGGTGGATGACTGGCTTCTTCAAATCCTGCTTTACAACTGTATGAACTGGTCCATTATTGTAAAGCGGCAAAATCCCTCTCTGAAGTTAAGCTCATCGATACTGGTTTATGAGCTATGTATTGCTATTCCTTGGGTAATTTTAATTTTAGAATATAAGCAGTTATTGCTTCCATAGGATTTCTTGATATACACAATTTAAACTTTAAACTGTTGGTAGGTAATATCTGTTCACGTTGGGAAGAACAGCTGTGGTGCAAATGACTGCCCTCTTACTATGACAACTCATATAGTTCTCCCAGAGCTGCAGCGGTTTTATGGCAGGGTACCATTGTATAAACGTTAACAACACCGACAATAGGTTTAAACCGCAAGTACAACCCCTAATCGTAAATTCGTCCAAGTACTACCCTGTAAACTGACAGGTATAGAACGAAAATGATGATTGACAGGGGTCTGTTTATGTCGCGTATCGGCATCTCAACAGACGTAATAATTACTATTGCCCTGCCATAAAACCGCTGCAGCTCTGGGAGAACTATATGAAAGTTAATGCCAAATGTGTGCGATTTGCCCCACGTGAACAGGTTATATCTACAGGTGTCCCAAAATTGGCGTACAAACTACTTACTACCTTATCGAGGATGTTTAAATGTACATGAAAAAATATGGAAAAAATGTTTCCGACAAAAAAATCAATTATTTTTATTATTATTATTAACGGCAATACAATGTAAACAAAGATATATTCGTACATCATTACCTTGCAATGTTACCGTAGTGGATTTAAAATTTTTTTTTCGATTTCCAAAGCTTCTAAATTCTCTATTATGCAGGATTAGATATTGGTAGTGAGTGATCTTGTACTTTGTGATAATATGTACGATTAGACGTAGCTGTCATTTCATACATATATTTCAAAATAATTGACCTGTTAAGTGCCACTTTCAAAGACCACCAAATCAGCAAATAAGTCCAACAGAATTTTTTTAACATTTTCTTGGCGTTTACGGTAATCTCTTCTACACCGTAGTGCGCCGTTAGTACGCCATTTTTGGGACACCCTGTATTATGTGTTCAGAATATTAGACAAAAAATCATCTGGCAATGATCTTAAAACAAATAAGAATGAACCGCAAGATCAAAGCTAAAAAAATATGAGCAGATCTTAATTAACATTTTACTGCTGGAAATTTTGATTTGTCATGTGTTATCGGCAACTTTGACAAGCTAACGGTTTTATTTTATTTAAAATAACAAATATTTTAACATTGACAGCTGCTGAGCAATCATGACGTTCTAACATGTTACCATCTGTGGCTAATCACGGCCTGCTCTAATCCCTTTTATTTTTGGCCGCATGGTATAAGAAAAAGTTTTAAAAGGTCTTTATAAATAAATTAATGTGTTGGAATATTTCTAATGTGATTCTTGAACATGTTCTGTACATTTTTGCTGTAAAATGTGAATATAAAA
This sequence comes from Tenebrio molitor, assembly GCF_963966145.1. Lineage (NCBI taxonomy): Eukaryota > Metazoa > Arthropoda > Insecta > Coleoptera > Tenebrionidae > Tenebrio > Tenebrio molitor. The sequence goes on from NC_091051.1 coordinate 8,802,558, forward strand.
TGACTGCTTAAAGGTGTTCAACCACTGCGTGAAGAGTTTTTTTTTTTGGTAATTTTGTCTTTTTTTACTATGTAGCGAATAGGTGATTTAATACCGGGTGACTATAAATGAATGTGCCTTTTTTCATGGGTTGGTAATACGAGAGATAATAAATAAGAGAAAGTAGGCTCGATCCTGGTTTCTAGGGGAGTTTTTGAGAGTTAGATTTCAATTGGCAACCTGGTTGCTACAGACTTTGTGAAGTAAATGCAAGCAAATCTAAATAGTTAACATACTTAATATTTATACTCAGGAAGCATCTTTACAATGAACGATTTTATTTAAATGCAGATAATGAAAATTTTGACAATAACAGTGCAGCCAGTAGAGAATCGACAAATGCCCCTGAACCAGGATGTAGCCAAGTCTATTTAAACTAATTTTAGGTAATACTATTGGTGGTTCTGCTGTCAATTCCTTTTTAATGTGATAGTTTACATATTTACATTTTATTTATTATTATTTATTAATACATGAAATGTCAAAATGACGTTTTGTACGCCAATGTACTGCTAATTAAGATATCAGGTTTGCCAAAGTATTTTTTTAAATGCTCCCAACTTAAGAAAAAAACTCCTTGATTATAGTCCTACAGAAACTCTTGTGGAATTCGGCTTTGGTTGTAAATTTAACAACAACCGAAGAATAAGATTTTATTATCAAGTAATAACCGTTGTCATAAATACAACTACCACTACCTGTAACATCCCTGCCTGAAGCTAACATTGCGAATCCCAAACTGACAACCCTCATTAGCATTTATCAGTAGGATTATTGCTGCAGCATAAAATTTTATTTTTCAAGTGACAAACATAAATTTACAACCAAAGTCGAATTCCATTCAGTACCTACTGGAGTAGCTTTCGGTTGTTGACGACTTCACGCTGACAGTTGATTGTTTCTTTGTACCGTTGATTTTTATATCGAGCCATCAAATTAATTTGTAATCGAGTCATCCATGAATTTGATTCCGTATGTCTTTTACGATTGATATGTCGAGATCTAACCTGTGTTTCGCGCTGTGATTATTATTGGAGCGTGGAGTTCAAGAAACGACATACGATTTCGGATTCATGGATAACTCGATTACAAATTAATTTCATCCCTCTTTACATACATAACCTACAATTTTGTTGCTGTTGATTTCACGTCAAATATCTCTCAAAAGACGTATCCGGTTGCAGTATTGCGAACAGCCGAATAACAAAATGCTCTTAATTGTATTGCCAATTTAAACAGTTCTTTTTGATCACCCGGTAGCACTCAAGCTGTTTTCCCAAAGATGAATGTAAAACTACATAAAGCTGAAGAACTTGAAGAAGCTTCATTAAATGATTTGCCACTGTCTATACACCAAATTTACGGTTCATAGAACATGTCCAGATTGTGTTTAGGAGACCAATACTCTGACAAATATAAATTTATTTGCTACTCACAGCTCATTATTTGGATCAAATAACATTTATGCTTCAATGACTTTGCGGAAAGATGAAGATGAAGCTTTCACTTTTTACTTTTACTTTTAATTTCTGAATCAAGTAAAAAAACATTTTGGTAATTACTCTTACATATGGATACACCGTAGACGCATCTTTCCTTTTTTAATTGCAAAATTCCCCAAATCTGCAATTTAAAATAGTTTACAACTTATTCCTATTTAGAAAGTGGAAACAGTTTGGCAACAGTCTGTCTCATATTAAAAAATCCTTTTAGTTTTGAGAGATTTTATTGACCATTTTATTAAACACATTGTGAACCCATCACTATACTCTATAAGCTATCAAACGCTAATTACAATAAAACCCTAATTTAAACTTTACAACTAGAAAATATTAAGTACTTTAAATCAGGCAATGTGGACGTTAAGTGGAGGAACTTAAACTAAATTAGTGTTCGAAACTGATCATTTCAGCTTTCAAACGACCACCTTACATTTCACTACGACTAATTAGTCAACTTAAAATTCAAAGAGACGATTAAAACCATATGGATTTTAGCGTTGAAAAGGAATCCCGACAAGGTATATCGAATCTCTCTGATCGTACCCAGATAGTTTGTGCATTCCCAATGAATTTACCACAAGGATTTTCATCTGTTTGCAATTGTGCAGATCTGTTACGTGCCTTTCACCAATGTTTCCTACCCTGCGTATCAACGAAAATTAAAATTATTGTGCCAACGAGAAAGCAAAAAGTAACAAATTTCTTGCAATTGTACCCTTTCGAAATTCCTGGTAATAATAATTGTGAGTGTCGTGACGAAGCACTTGCCTGTATTTCTTAACTTTACGTTTCTTTTAATAAGTTTTCTTTAATGGAATATTGATGATAATGATTTCCTTTACAAAGTTACAAACCCCTTGCAGTAATGGATAATGTACCAGCTGCGACAATCTAGCTCAATATTTTTTGTCCTCGTTAGAATTAGAGTTTTCTCGACTAGTTACGACATTTACCTTTTTCTGGTTAAATTAATAATTGATAGCAGTCATGACTGCCGAATTATTGATATTCAAAAATAACACCGCTTTTTGTCCGTATTGGAAAATTAAATATTCATTTACAAAAAAATAACTAGTGCGGGGCAACAGAATTTACTTTTTCAGCAGGTCTTTTCACTCAATTCATTATGAATATCCAAATACCTTTAAAATTCAAGTTTTATTTAAATATGTAACGTATTTAATAAGGAATAAAAGAGAATAATAAAAAAAATATGAAACAATAAAAAATAATAACTGTGAGTTTTCCTTTTGAGGTATTACAATTACATCACATTCAAAGTAAAAATGTTCGTTTCTCCGATCCATATCTTTTTGTTTTTTAAACTCCAAGAGATCGAATAAAAAAGAGAGCAGAGCAGGATTAGTTTGGCACAAATGAAAATTTCTTTTGGATAAGTCAATAAAATTAATGTTACTGTTTTAAACCGACATGAAATTCATAAAATATTCTGTTGGACCTTCGGCTCCAAGAACTGAAGTCATGAGTATTTGAAGTCATCTGTTCAAGCATGTAATCATCGAAGGAGTAATGTCACCATTTGCGGAGAAGGTAAACATAACAGTCAAAGTAGTCTTAGCTTGTGGACGATCCATTTGGTAAATATTTAACACTCCCTTGGAAGCAAATCCCTTTCGCTCAGGGCACAACTGAAAATTTGGCTTATCATGGATTCCACTACAAGTTATGTTCACAGTCGTGTTGCTTATTTTTCTTAAGTATTTGGACAGCTTTTGTTTTCCGCTGAAAGTCGTTCAACATTCTTGGAATATGTTCTTTCCATTTCCAAAATTCCATTTTTGTTGTTCTCAAAAACCCTTTCCTCTTTCTCGTAACTCCTTCTTCCCTTCACATCCACAAAATGAAGCTTTACGTAAAGTGACAAGGAAACTGAACTAATTTTTGCTGGAAGCTTTGTACTCGTAAAATTTCTTTATGAGTAATTTTTAGAGAACCTACTCAAATTTGAAGCTTTGCTATTTTGTTTGACGGTTTATTCAAAACTGACAAATAAAATAATAACTCGACGTGCTTACAACATGCAACAATTAATATTGCAATTTTGTGACGTCCTTTTGGAGTTTCTAATTATTATGAGAGGACAAAGGAAAAAGTTGGACAGAACATTTGAGAGAACACAGACATAGTGTGTATTTTCTGAACAAATACCGTTCTCGTATAATATAAAAGTTATATCCAGTATCCATCAGGACAAAGCTTTATGATAGGTAATGTTAAACAAAACTTTCCAAGCATCCTTTATGATACGTTCTTTATGAATTATTTCGACTGTAAAACCGGACATATCGTCTCCAGCCAGATAGCCCCGTTGTGTAAAAATTACCTGTGTATTTTTTGCTCCTCGACGCTTTGGTGTACAACATGAAAGCAGCCAAAAAGAACACCGATGAGAGAGTTTCGGCCCTGCCCACAACTCCTGTCACCTGAAAATTCAACCGAATTAATAAGCTACCGATTTGTTTGAATTTCTGAAGCACAACTTGTACAGCGCCCTTTCGCAATTAGGACCTGACATAAATCCATCAAATTTAATTAAACGGGCTTCCTTTGCGAAAACACCCTTGAAGACAGTAGTTGTATAATTTACTTAAGATGAATTCACGAATACGTTTTAGAGTTGGTATTAAATTTTGCGGGCGAGCCTTCGGGTCAGGTGAAATTCGCATGTCGCTACAGGAAACTTGATAATATTTAAAAGGAAAACATCAAAACAGACGACTTACCGCTTCCGTATGGATTGGATGTACGGCGAACAACATGGCCGCCACGAAACTTGACAGTTCCGGTAGGAACATCGAGCACATTCTGAAAACGTACATAGAGTTGTAAGATGTTGCAGTTTCGAGCAAGACGTATCAACTCTTAAATAGCGAGACCTCTATTAGAAATTTCTCGGATGGAAATTGACATTTTAGAGAAATACCTACTTTGCCTTTGATACCAGCAGATGATGCAAGGGCACACCTGCAACCCGTGTTAGTTAAGACGCTTCAATTACACAATCTGTCAGCTTTTGGCGCACAAACAATTTCAAAATTGCGCCGTAAAAGGTTGTGAAGTACACCGAGATAAAATTAATAATGCAGTGGATGATTAGACAGGCTGTAACAATGGCGGGGCTTCACAACTTTATTAATTCGTACAAGTTACAAGTAAAAAGCCATTGATAACGATGATATACGGCAAAAATAACGAGCACCCTTCAAGCTTTTGTGCCAGGTAATAATAGAAGACCAAATCTCTTTTTCCATACCGTTCCGCTTATCAACTATCATTTCCTTTCGGAATCAACTCGTGTATCGAGTTCTGTTCCTGAGGAGCCCTCACTCACATTCGTGCCTTCAAAAAGGCGCAACCCATTTTGCCGCAAAATTCAAAAGATCAATAAAAACAAAATGATGCAAGCTCTTAGGCGCCGAGTGCGCTCTATCGAAAATTATACATCACGAGCGTTTATTTTCCTACAAATTGCATAATGACTACCAGGAAATAGTAATTCACGTTCTTCTAGACGTGCGCCAACACTATTTAATTTATTTAGCATGATGGAATACAAATTAAAATTCAATTTTTCCCTTATTCAACCGATAAGTAAACAGTGTAAATTGCTATTTACTGCAAATGGTTAATGTCTGGGGCGCAACTTGCTACTAGGAAAAATTTATATTCAATTAAAAAAACACGACAGTTTTGTTATTTCAACGTGTAGGTAAAATGGGACAACATTTTTATCACTTTCTGGAAAAGTATATACAATAATCTGGCTTCAAACTGTTCAGGATAAATGTCACGGCACGCAAAAATACAATTTCAGTTCAGTTGTCGAGGTACAAAATAAATACGTGGTAATATTTACAAGCCAAGCGTAAAAAAGTTAATTACACTGTAAAATTTCGATCTACTACGGCTAGACGTCGATTAAAACAATATTACCTAATTTAAAATTGCTACTGTACAAGTGTTTCACTTTTTTGGTAGGTGTGGCCAACAGCCACACATTCTTAATGAGGGAATAATGTTGGCAGGATTAAGGCTCTTTGAGTGAACGTTATAAAACGACACACCCAACAATTTTAAATGAAAATTTTTAAACAAAACGAACTGGCGTCTTAACTGTGTACTAGTTTTACAAGGTTTATTTTCGCACACTAGTTAATTAGGTAACCCTGCTCGCTGTGTAATCTAATATTTTGAGATACATAGTATCTTTGGTAGCTTCCATCCAACTACCCCTATATCACATTTTGTAATGTAACACCACATGCATTCTTATTGTTAAACTTCATACATTTCAAAAATATCAATTGTCATTCGTTAATTTGACTAAAATTGTTTTGCCTTTTTAAAGTATAAATTAAATAAATTGCATGTTGACAGCTAACCTAAAATTTAGAAACAAAAAAATCTTTTTTTTTCTTTGCAATGTTTTATATTAAAAATAGAATAACTAACGACTCCTATTCTCGAAGCCAATATCTAAGGTTACCCTTTGCTGAAAACAAACATGTTCACTTATGTCCCAATTAAACATAAACAAATGTCATTCGTGTCAAACGGCGGGAAATTCAAACTTTACACTGTTCTAAACGGTTTACTTCTTTCAACGCCTACTCAGAGGATTTGATTTGAACGCATGAGTTATGAATTAATAATACGAATTAATCCTCCTTCATAAGAAATTCAGTTTTAATAAAACTGGAACTAAATACACTACAGCTTCCGTATCTTTAATTAAACTTGACGTATTGCTATCATATGCAAATAAAATTAATAGTTCCGATTAGTTCTCTGTAATCCAGGGATCAATATAATTTCTCAACGGTCGGTGCAGTACAAGAGTTAAAAATATGAATAAACCAAAGCGTAGATTCTCCAGGTACTAACATTAGCATGAACATAACAATCACTAGTTTACGGCATTTACAGGTACAGTTCTGGTATAATAATATGTTGCAATGATTGTTATTACATGTTTGGTATCAATCAAAAAATACTCATCGATATAAAATACATATTCCTTGTTTATTTAGCTATCAATTACTTATAACAGAATCTTTTTAAATGAAATGTTAACTTGTATCTAAGCTTAATTATTTTGTGTCTTTTACGCATTTAAATCAATTGTAAACAATTGTTAAGGTAGTATAGGATAAGCCATACAACATACGTGTTTTTAAAGACGTAAATAATAGCAGATTATATCATTAAGAGTAGAAGTGAGTTTTTTTGTTGTGCTAAGCCCAGAGATTGAAGTCGAGGTTGGCAACTGGGCGAAGCACAAAAACACTCTGAATGATACATCCTTACTATTGTATCTTCAAGCGGATGACAAAAAAAAAATCGGACATGAACTCATTTACGTATTTTCTTTTGCTGCAGTTACAGTAAAATGACAATTTTCAAACTGACAATTTTAAGGCACCTAGTTCTCTTGTTGCAATATTATTAGTACTTCAAGTCAATAATATTAGTTAAGTCTACTAAAGTCTAAAGTTTACTTTTTAACGTTGAACGGCCCTCCTGCACCGGTTAAATATTGGGTAATCATTTCGTTATTTCGTTTTTTTAAATAGGGATTATTTAATTATTAAATATTTCCTGAAATTATTGATAAATAAATCGTGAGAAATACTTAAAATGGCCTTTCATTTCAACTCTGAAGTGTTTCAAGTCCGGTTACAAAAAAGCAACTTCACGCATTTCACAAAGGTGGTATTTTCGACCGCCTGAAGATAAATATTTTTATCTGTTTTTATTTTTTAGAGTGAAGAGGCTACGCCTGAAATTTATTTAATTCGATATCTGAAACTAAATTGAACAAAAAAAGCCAATCTTTATCAATATCCAAACAATGAACTAGTTGTTGGACTAGTTCCTTCACAAAAACACTTCTATTGGTATTTCGAGCTCATGGGATGTTGTGGATAGTCAAACTCTTGAGGGAGCGACCTCACCAGAGAAAACAATTACCAACATTGCCATTAAAGCAGAGTACAACGTAAAAGGAACTGAACAACTTCGGTTATTCTCCATTGACGTCACACCCCGACTAAAAGTTTAATGCATAGTCTGAGCATACCTGTTAGCTTTATTTATCTTGCCTTTAACTGTCATTATGTCAAAATGATTGACGTTATAAGATATTTATTCCGTCCAGAAAGATATTAAGCTATCGATATTACAAATGAACTAATTACTATTCCGTGTAGTATCGTGCAACTAAAAATTGAAAGGTAATACAATTAATAATTAAAAGCACGAACCAAAATGTCAGTAAGAGCGAGTTGTCACTACATTTCCAGTAGTACTTCAGTCTCTAACGTCAAAATAATAATCAATACATGGGAAATCGAACACAGGTGTAATTACAACAGATGTTAAGAAGTTTCATTTTATTTCTTTAATGCACAGCTGAATAAAACATAGGTGAATGATGTAAAATAAAAATTCTACATGATCGACTCCCCATTGTCGAAGTAAATTTAAAGCAGGTTTTTCTTTTAAGGGGTTATAATTTCAATTATGTATATTCTTAGACGGAATTGAAAAGAATCGATTTCACTTAAGTTAATGTGTTTGTAAAGTCTACCTCTTAACATTCTGACACTTAAATGCAATATTAACGAAACGTAGTTAACAATGTGTATCGAACCGGAGGCAAATTTCTTTTATTAAGAGAACGACGAGCTTAATTGTTTGTAAAAGGTCCTGAGACAATAAAGAGATGAAATGTTGTGTAAATTTGGTTTTTCCGTCGATACTGCGTGGAGTGTGGGACAGAAAAGCACGTTAAAGTTATTTTAACAGCGCTATCGCATGTTAAGGGAAGATTAGCCCAGTTCAAGATGTTGATAATTTGATATTATATACTAACCTGAAGTACATGAGGCAGACGACGGAATGTAGCAACATATTCACAAGATGATACCCCATGGGTTCCAGCTGCCAAAGCAAATAATTCCATCGGAAAGTCAAAACACACAGGGGTCGGTAGGACTTGTGGCTTTGCTCCTGGAACAATAAAAACGAATGCATTACCATAAAATTTCTAGGCGAAATGCATCGGAAAAAAGGCAAAACGAGCAGAGAGAGGGTGTTCGGTAAAATCGCGGTAAATTCACCTTTCATTCATATTTAATGGATAAATGCGCGACGTAAACCGATGAGAGGAACCGTTAATGGTGAAACTCCTCCCTGTAAAAATGTTGATTTTTAGTTGTGTTTTATGCTGTCGTTCGTGTAATAGAAGATCCATTAGTTATTTTGCGAAACTCGTGATATGAATAAGTTAAAAGAGATTCTTTCAACCATTGTCGCCTGTACAGAATATGGAAAATTAATGCTTCTTTTACACTTTGCAACAGTTTGTTTTTCCACAGACTCTCGCATACTACCTACATTTTTGGATGCGAGACTACTTCCCGGTTTAAATGCATGTCCGCTTTACTTTGATGTGTAAGTAAAAAGAAGGCCAAATATAGGGCACCTACATCAAAGTAATTTGAAATGAAAGAAAACGATGTCCTTTTACTTTATGTGGCACAAATAAAAACGAAATTTTACGTATAAAGGAAATTTTTATTTCTGTTGCAAAGTTTTATGATAAAGGCCCCGGCCAAAATTTATTTTCGTATTATACAGGGCCATAAGGTAAATTATGCCCGTTAGAACATTTCTATTATAAAAACTGTCCAGACATTATTTATTTTAGTATTATTCAACGCAATAAAGCCAGCGCGCGGGGCTCTACAATAAAAAGTCTTGCTCTAATAGTGTTTCGTAAAAAATGTCTTCACTTCATCCCCACACGCGGACACAATTAAGTCATAATCCTTGTTTTACATCGGAATTGGTCGGGATAGTCTGCGCGTAATCAAGCAGAAAGTAAGATATGGTCCGGAAAAAAGCTCGTTTAAAATGATCGCTTTCACGGGAAAATGATAAAAGCGTCGTTTCAATATTTAGGAGATTCGCACCGTTCCCAACATCTATGTATGTCACGTCGGACAAAATTTTCACCGAAATGAGTTACAACGGCATTTAATTTGTTTGCAAAAATAAAAGATGATTATTAGTACGATTTTTGCTGTAGGGCACGACGGATCGATATGTTACTTGAGGGTTTAATCAATTTACCCCCACAGTGAAATCCGATGGGTGGATTAATTCAATTAAACGAACAAATAATAATTATTAACACTTGACTCGCCCAAACATTTCACATTTTGTCAATTTATTGCACGATTTTTCGCGCTTATGTGTCAATAAAGGAAAATTGGTAATGGAGTATTAATTGATCAGTGTGTGCAAAAAATTACAAATGGAAAAAAATTGGACAGAACGTGCTCGATGAAGTGTTTTATACAGATTAATAATAATAATTAGCGGATATCTCTCATTCTGAATATCAGATATATACAGGGCTGTTTTCGAAGTTGAGGCGTTCCTTGTAACACGAGGTACTATGCATTATTCTTAAGAATTTTAGCCTAAATCTTCTTAGTAAAATGTATGTATTAACGGAGATAATTGATTGTATATTTTTATTGTTTTCTAAATTTTTTAGTCCGGTCCTGTCTATTTCTCCGCTGTACTAGATTAATAACTGACGTGGCCCAGGATGGTGTCTTTCTGGAAATCGCTCTGCGTACTCTCTGGACGCTGCAGATGCATTCTGATAACGCGATAACATTGCCCATACATTAGCAACATATCTGAGAGCTGATTATTTTCGTAATAATAAAGCCATTCCGACTAATTAGATGACAACTCTGACAGAATTTTTGATTAACGTCCATGCTCATTTGATTTTTTTTTTCAATTCTAATTTCTAACAAATCAGCGCAAATTTGAGCAGGACCGGTTTCAAAAATTTCAAAAAATTAACTCATTCTATCTTCATTGCCGTTTCATTGTCATTTTCCTAAGGTGATTTTGGCTAAAACTCTTTAAAACAACGCATACTATCGCATGTTAAAAGGAACTCCTCAACTTCGCAAACACCCTGTAGATTCCCACCTACACAAACAAGTGTTCTTTGGCTAGCCGTGTCTTAATACATTTAATTTATATTTAGAAATTTTATTAACAATTTTTTTCATGATACATATTTTATTTTACAGAAACAATGACGTTGCAAAAAATTATGTATGCATCTTGTGTATAAAGCACTTTTTTTACACGCTACGCTCATGTGTGTAAACTTCCCGTTGTAGAAAATAACGCTGGGTAAATAAAGTTTTTGGCAAACTTTTTTGCAATTCAAGTTTAATCCTCTTTTCTCCTATTTACCATTCTTATAAAGATTTTTACTTATTCTTATTCAAACGGGCTCTTTAAAAGCATTTTAAAGAAGCTTATAGTGTACGCTGTGTTAAGATAACAGTGTTTTGAACTGAAAGAAATTTTTTTACAACATTCTGTGAAAGCATTTTCTGCCCCAAAATGATTCACCACATACTATCTACTTTTTGTGCATCTATTACAGGTTTTATGAAACTGTCATTGGCAGTTTTATTAGTTATTATATCATCTTTTTAGAAGATCTGTGTGTCACGTTCAAAAACATGTTACACTCGATCGATTTACTGTTCCATTTTAGGTGACAGTTTGCAAAAAAATATACTACAATTTAAAGCATAAGCATGTATCTGTAAATTAATCTTGAAATGCATCATAATATGTAAACCGTAATACATATTTTCAATAAACCGAAAATGTGGTTAAACATTTTAAATTCATAAAGTCCAATTTAACTTAATAATTTCATCTCGAAACATGAAAGTCACAAAACAAAACCTTACTATGAATGAAATAGCCGAAAAACACTTTAAATACACAGATCCGCAAAAACGTGTAAGAATACTATGAATGAAAACGCGGTACTTAATAGCATTTACGATAACAAAACTTTTTGCACCTTTTTTGCGTGGCACTCACTCACTTTTTAATCTTACTTACTCTAAAATCTATTGTGTGTTATTTATACACAAACAGTTGGCAAAGTTAAATCATCAGGATCGCCACCAACATCTGATGAAATTGTCGAGGATTTGAGAGAAAGGTAGGAAGAGACCCCACAAATATCTGTAGCCTATTTATCTCAACGATCTGGTGTACAATCTGTGTTGTGTATGTTATAGTTATTTACGAACCAAGTGCGGGAAGACGATGTTCCCGCATGAGCGCATTTTTTAAAGCACGAGCGACGAAGGAGCGAGTGCCTTTAATTGAAGCGCGAATGAACGGAAGATGTCTTCACGCAAGTGGTTCGTACAATATTTTTTGTACGAAAATTAAATTAAATTTTTTTGTTTTAATACATTAAACATAAACGAACACAAAACCAAGTAGGCAGTGATCTTTGGTTATTGGAAACAATTGCTTCACTTGTTATATCAATTTTTGCAATAATTTGTCAATTTTGTAGGAACAATTTTCAACGATTATAAATCTTTCCGTAATTTTTTAATGGAGGAAAACCCAGGGAAGTTGTATTTTATGAACTAAATTTTATTATTATCAAGACAGATTTTTTTTTGAATGCCTCAAAGGGCCAGTGTTTTTTGCAATTTTTACTTCGAGTCGACCGGGAAGCACTCGTTTCGGAGCGAGCGTTGGATGTTGGAAGCGTTGCTTTCAAGGCTATGAGTACAAAATAGTTATTTACGAACCAAGTGCGGGAAGACGATATTCCCGCATGAGCGCATTTTTTAAAGCACGAGCGACGAAGGAGCGAGTGCCTTTAATTAAAGCGCGAATGAACGGAAGATGTCTTCACGCAAGTGGTTCGTACAATATTTTTTGTACGAAAATTAAATTAAATTTTTTTGTTTTAATACATTAAACATAAACGAACATAAAACCAAGTAGGCAGTGATCTTTAGTTGTTGGAAACAATTGCTTCACTTGATATTTCAATTTTTGCAATAATTTGTGAATTTTGTAGGAACAATTTTCAACGATTATAAATCTTACCGTAATTTTTTAATGGAGGAAAACCCAGGGAAGTTGTATTTTATGACCTAAATTTTATTATTATCAAGACAGATTTTTTTTTGAATGCCTCAAAGGACCAGTGTTTTTTGCAATTTTTACATTCGAGTCGACCGGGAAGCACTCGTTTCGGAGCGAGCGTTGAATGTTGGAAGCGTTGCTTTCAAGGCTATGAGTACAAAAAATAAATTTAAGATTTATGATTTATTTATTTATTTCTCCTGAAAAATCCTGTTATTTATGTTGGAAGAGAAGATGGAGTCGATACCATGTTCGACAGCCCAGTCTAGGTCGTGTAAATCAGTAGCATAAAACAAGAAATTTGAAAGCAGATAAAAAGGCAGTTTACTCGTATCCCGGGTGTAGAATTGGTTTACGAGACATAGGATTTTACATGTAAAAATAAAGAGTTTCAATTATTGGCTCACCTAACAATTTTATGGCAAAATTGTTAAAATGAAAGTTAGAGAGAATTAAAATTACTGTCTAATTTCAATCTTAGTTTTTTTCTAACATCTTCTAGTAGTACTGAAAGAAAGGCAAGAAAAGAGTTAACACAAAAATCCTAAAAAGTACTACTAGGCATGAAATTTTATTTCTTTCTTTAGATGGTATTATGGAGGATCTTCTTTAAGAAACCTCCAAGCAACATTTGCTTCAGGTTTCCCAGACTGACCAATTTCAGTCATAGAAACAATTCGAAGAATTGGAGAGAAGTTTGAACATTTAATGGAAGATACCTTTTCATTCGTCCTGTAGTCCTGTACGAGTTCATTTGAAGGGCAGATCAAAAGAAAATTAAATAATAGTGAAACCACCCGACAAATAATTTTAGAAGTCAAATTTCATTGCTAGTACTGCTTTTTAGTATTTTTGTCTTAACGCCTTTCTTGCTTTTCTTTCAGTACCACAAGATGTTAGAAAAAAACAAAGAGTGGAATTAGACAGTACTTTTAATTCTCTCTAACTTTCATTTTAACCATTTTGCCATAAAATTATTAGGGGAGCCAATAATTGGATCTCCTTATTTTTACATGTAAAATCCTATGTCTCGTAAACCAATTCTACACCCGGTATAAGGGCACACAGGGACAAGGTGTTCTCAACATTTATCTGTTAAGATTTGGTCTCATACCAATTATTGAATATAGGTACACTGTGTGGCAGTACGATGGAAGGATGACTATTCCCCGGTTGATAGTGTTGATATTAAATATATTAACGTTAGCGGAAGCAAAACACAGTTGAAACTTGCCTCAGATTTAAAGCCAACAACCTAACCTAAAAATGTGACATTCAGTTTAAGCGGCACATTCAAAATTTGACAAGTTTTCATAGCAGACAAACATTTATAGATACTCTGTGTATATTATGTATATTATAGATTCACTCCAACATTAATTCATATTTAACAAATAACGTTAACTCGTTAACTATTAAAAGCTATTATATTTTTGTTGGAAAGTTATTCGATTATTTATGTGCGCCTACATAGATTTTTCCAGAAAAAAAATAATAAATCGCGTCGAACAACTTATACGTTATTCAAAGCAAAGTAAGAATCCTCTTATTTGTGTATTTTACCATATACGAAGGTGGTTTATCATTTGTTGCCCTTGACCTAAACAGAGTTGAATGACAAACGAAAAATTTGTTATCAACGAATATTGATACTAATATGAAATTGCATACTTCTGGTTGAGTTTAAGAGTATTTGTTAAATTGGGTAAAATAAAAATACCCCGTTATACCAAGTTTCAAAGCAAAATTCGCATTTTTATTTTTTAGTGATTTTCACTAGTTCCTATTTTCAATATCATTTGTATTTAATTGTCTGTTTCAATTTTTGTCGAATAAAGGTTAAATCATTCATTTTTTTTTATTTGCTTTTGACAATTTCTTTCATTTTCACATTTTGCAGTATTTCAGGAGTTACGACAGCGCCAATCTGTAAGTTTTCGAGAAAATCCGGGTGGATTTGTATCGTTGACACACCCTGTAGATTTTTTTTACAAAAAAAAACAAAATTTATTAAAAACACCTACTCCACTGTTTTACGTTGATTCTAAGATTCGAGTTTTTTGTGTGTTCATTTTGGTGAGACTTCCGATACAAATAAATAAATATAAATTCTATAAATTGAAAATGAATGACAGCCTATTTACCGATATATTTTTATCGAAACATTAAACAAACGACTTTCAATTACTTTGCTAGCTTGTAAATAATTTAGTAGCATATGTATCACAATGAGTAGTTTTTCAGAATGGCAGCTATTCTAAAAAGACATTTCATCTAATTTACAAACCGACCATGCTTAATCCTATTTATTGTTCTTTACTATTCTTAGAACATTTCTTCATTTATTAGAACCAAGCTTAAATACTGTTCACTTGTGTTACAGTACTTACTACGAGATCCTTGTTAAATTACTTGAGAACATTCAGAGAGAATTTCTGAAATATCTCTATTGTTAATTGAGTAGAATATCCCCTTGAAAATTACCCATACAGTGATTTACTTTTCGGTTTAATTAACAACTACCTTTGTATATATTAAATCTATCTTTGTCCCTTTAAAGCTTGTGAGGATGAAGCTGTTTGTTGTTGCTCATATAGGAAAATCTATTTTACATGTGACATTAACATCATTAAATACCAATCAATATTATGCATCTACATTATACCTATTCCACCTTAATAACATAAAATCCAGCATTTTTCTCAACGGTTTTACATGAACAACTCTTCGAAATGCAGAAATATTTCATTTTTATTGCCTAGTTAGTTTCAATCATTTTTCAATCTTCCTCTTATCTATCATGTGTTTTCTTTTCTCACTCCATTTCACTCGGGTTCAATTTTGAATTCAAAATTTCGTTTCCCAAAAAAAATCAATCATCAGTCACCGAACTAGACGATTAAACAGATTACAGAGCACCTCTACAAAATAAATAATCACGTAACTAGCTTTAAAATTTTAGTATCAACTGGCTATTGATGTTTCACGCACCTGCAGGTTTTTACGTAAAATCGATAAAATAAATTCTTCGACACCGAGGTACTAAATTTTAGTAGATGGTATATTTCAAAAGCCAAAACAGTTTTGTTAAAACTGTGGGATCTATTTCACAACTGACACGATAATGGAAACATCCCATTATTATTAATCATAATAATTAAACTAGTGGACACCAGTTGAGTCTGCTTTGATTTTATTGCAGTTGATTGCCTTTTATTCGCACGTGAGATTACACAAACAAAAGCAACATTAAACGAAACAGGCTATAATTTGTTTTATATATTTGATGGTCCCCGACATGAACAAACATGAAAGAATTAATGAATGTTTGTGATACGCTTTTCACCAACTATCACATCTGCATAATCTACAACTGGATTTTAGATATACAATTGGCAGCTTAAATAATTTTCGTCTCATGTAAATTTATTCTACCAACCAATAGGCAATCAATTACATGCATTATGCGAGTGATTGAATTGGATACTGTGGAGCGGCAGCGAATGAAAACTAGTATCAAAACAAAACCTCTAAATCATCCGAATTTGTCATCATTGATGGCCGTCTAATTACCATCAGAAGTCCAAACACGAATAAAGCAACAATCCTAAATAACTTGACGCCGTTATTAACGAGAGATAATTTCGGAACGGTTGATTGAGAGAGACAGAAGGGAACATCGAAACTTTTCATCGAATTGCTAAACGGCAGAATTTACAAAATCCAATTACGCCCAGAAATTTCTCTGGTTATCTCCAACACAACAACCTGTGCCCGGTTGTGCAACTCGTGGAATTCACTCCGTGTTCAATAGAATCAAAACACGGTCTGATTGAAATTACGAACGTTATTGCTCATGAAAATGCATATTTGTAAAAGCGTTGCAGGAGCGCTAATAGAAGGAAAATTAAAATGGCCCAAAGGAAGAGGGAAGTGAATTTTCCAATCTCACCAAAGTTGAATTGTTCTGCGGGCTCTGTTGCGTTCGCGGAAAATCTTGACGGGAAGGTTTCCTTTACAATTAATTTGATTATAATACGTGGGGGAGAGAGTGTCATCGCCATTAAGTTTAGGTTAAATTAAATTAGTTGGGGCCTATTTATTGCGCTCGCCACCACACGTAAGCCAGCGTCCTCTAAATTTCAATTAGGATGTTTCCGTCAAAGTGAAAAAAGTCAACATTCTCACGGAGTGACAAGGAGAGTGTGGCTCACTAAGACTCCAGTCGTGGCAACTTCTTTAAATTTTCAATTTAAAGCTTGTTTATGTTGCTGTCTTTTTTTTGTGAAAGCCTGACGTACTACTCTCGGTTTAGCACAGGCCTGAAAAAATAAATCCATTTTCAAGACAAATCCTTTAATTATACAATCCTATCTCCGGCCAGAATTGTAATCTCCATCAAATACACAACGATGAAATAAAAAGATAAAAATTGTTATTGCAGGTAATAACGAAAGCTGGTTTTCGCCTTCACAAAATAACTTTTATAATCCTGTGGTGCCTGATTTGTGGTAGGCGACTATTTTAAACCTTTTCCATCTCTGCTGTCTATTCCCACTGGGTTGCAACCCCTCTTACAACAGCTCATGATTACGTTACGCATAGTCGCTAGAGTGAAGCCACGTCGCGCCGTTAGAGGCTTCAAATATTTCAAAGGGTAAATACATCCGGACGGCTATTTTTAAACCCCACAAACTTTTCCCTGATACTTATTAATACACACAATTCCAAAAACCTATAACTTGCTGCTCACGTATTCAGTATAAATAAAACAGCTAGTTTACTGGTAAAATTCCAGTTATAATTAATTACCATTAAATGAAAATATGATGCTTCGACTTTGTTTAAAATATTCCAAAATTACTTTGCTCACTTTGAATTGTGCAGCCAAAACCAAAGTTTTCACTTTTTACGGACAAAATGTCGTTCCATTTTCTTCGGATTACAAAGAACGGAAAGACGCAATCCACTCTATATTTTTTTAACAATGTCGTTAAGATAGTGAATCTTTTGAAAGAAATTTTGTTGGGACAAGAGTGTTGAACAGCACCTGGAAAACAATCTTTTGTGCGCTGGGAATCGAATTTTACTGGCAGTACCGTTTTGCAACAAGAACATTCTTCATGTAAATCAGGCAATAAACAGGCACGACTTTGACTTGCAGAAATCCGAAGTGAATGCAAAATCACAAATTCAACGGTCTCAAAAATGTCTTGAACGTCGCTCGGGAGATTACATTGGTGGATCGTTTTACACCACAAATGTGACTAGGGAGCAATGTGAAGAACTAGGGATGTGGTCCAGCGTGATCGTCTTTTACTAATTTATTATAAAATTTTATTTTGATCAGATACATCTAATATTAATTTTGCAATTGACGTCAAAAAAATTATACTTCTGAAATAATGAAAATTGGTAAGAATTTGTGTAAGTGATTGTAATATTATTTTGAATTACAGTTCAGTTATTTAAGTATTATATTAATAACATAATTACATAACATTTTTGTTTTATAATACAAAAATTTCCGATAATATTGCGGAATCTGGAAAAGTGTCCTGAATGCTTGCAACGTTTCCACGTTGAATGGCAAGGGAAATCCTCTCGAAAAGGAATTTCTTTGATTTTGAATCGTCTGATTCCGCGATAAGTCGGTTTCCGATGACATTAATTATTTTTTATATTTTGAAAAGAAATATTGACAGTTACAATTTTATGTGCATTTATTCGGCTAATAAATATGTACTAAATACTGTAAGAGAACAAAAACAATTACAAGTGTTATTTATATCGGGTGATTTTTTAAATTTCACATGCAGCTGGCTATGTCTACATTATATTATAGCTATAACTTAATAAAAGCTTTTGATTTCATAAATAGCAATATCGTGTATCGGTAGTGATTGATTAAAATAGTTTCAAAAGGAAGCACATTGACTTCAAAGACCAGTATAAAATGTTTTAACTCACTAATTGAATTTCGTTACAGGCCAATATATTATAGTAGATTATATCATTAAGAGTAGAATTAATTTTTTTTTGCTAAACCCAGAGATTGAAGACCGAGACGAAGTCGAGGTCGGCAACTGGGTGAACCACAATAAGACTTTCTACTAACTAATTTATTTTCTTTTGCTGCAGTTACAGTAAAATGACAAGTTTCAAACTTATTCCTAGTTCTCTTGTTGGTACTTAGTACATATTTGAAGGTTCAATACGGCCATCTTACTATTTTTGATTTTGATTCGTGTTACAGCACTGGCACCGGTTAAATTTTGGATAATACTTTCGTTATTTCGCTTTTTAGAGGATTTTTTTTAGTAGGGATGTGAGAAATGCTTCAAATGACCTTACATTTGACTCGGTTGAGCCACCTGTGGACATTTCAACTCCTAGGATTTGAAACGATTTGAAACAACTAAACAAAAAAGGAAAGTCCCTCAACATCTAGAACATCGCCATATTATTTCTGTAACAGGACAATCATCCATAACAACTACGAGTGCATGTTCTGTGAACATTTAACAATGTCCTTTCGATGCATGTTTTCTCTTCTGTTGAAAGGAGCGTTTCAATACAATTTTTTCCATTATTTGTACCCACGTTCATTTTTAGATTCCAACAGTATCATCATCAAATTTATGTTTCAACGGCTTTGCTATCTTTTTTATTTCTTTTTAGGAAATCCATCACCAGTAACAGGTTTAAATGCTATCTATGATTCTTCTTCAGAAGCATTCTAAAGCTCACATTGACTTATGGTACCATATAAGTGAATAATTTAAGTTACGTTTTAAGTACATATTTTAAGTAGTGCAGCTGGGCTTGTCGGTACCTTTCGAATTAGTTAAAATAATTCTAAAGCCTTTTTTGTCTGGGGAACGTTAGGGTCTTCCTAGCATCGTGTACTTTCTTATTTATAATATGGAAATGAGGGGTTGGTCTTGTATGTCATGATGTCTAATAAAATAATAGAAACGTATTTATGGTGGTATTTATTTATTAACCAATGTGTTATATGCATATATATTTTTCTGTCGAAGCTTTCGTAAATCGGGAATTCACCTAACCGGACTCACAGCACCCGGATTCACCCTCAAATCATCGAGCCCGCTGTAAACATTGTGAAGATTGTAAAATCAAATACTTTGTGATCTGCTGTGATAAGTGCCTTAAAAATGCTCTAAGTGAAGGTCGTGACTTTCTTGAATTTCTGGCTAGATTTTTGTTTATATCTTCTAATGGTCTCAAACAATAATTTAATACCTATTTTATGTTAAAAAAAAACGTAATATGTACTACATAAAAAATTGTTTGGCATAAGCGAACATATACAAAAAATGCAGTGTATGTATTTAATAACACGAAATAAAAATGTCCTTACCGAACACGGAAGAAAATCGATTATAAAAAGTACTTTATGTATATCACAAGTTAATTAGAATATCACTTTATTATGCAGTTGCCAGCTATGCTGTTGAATGTGTTAAAAACACATGATTAATCAGAGCGTAATATCGCCACTGGTGACTTTATTCAGTGAACTATAAATTATTGAAGCTTTACTAAAACAACCCCAAATAAAATTGCTTTATTGATGATAAACTATTTTCCAAATTTGCTTCAGAAGTGAAGTATTTGCGCTGTGTATTTCTTACCGCAACTCAACGAGTGCTTGTCAGTATGAGCAGCGACAGTACTTCACGGCAGTGAATAATGAAAATCCTAAATTTTTAATTTATGACCAAAACGGTTTATAAGTTACTTCCATTCTTACGAATATAATGGAAAGTGAGGCGAAATATTGCATGTACAAATTTTTTATAAAACATTCTTACATCGTGATAAAATAACTCCACCGCTTTGAGCTTTCGTACTCCTAAAACATAAATTCTCACCAAATTCTGTGTATTATTGCTGCTATCACAGTTAATTCGTGTATTGTTACTTCTAGAACTAGCAAAAAATGAGTTTCCACAGTAACAAAACCGGAAGGAATAAACAAATTCGAGAATGTAGGTTATAATGAACTAAATGGTCAACTCTTCTAACAATTTTTTCGATAAAGGCAAACTTTCTTGTGCGTGACTTTTTCCCCATCCATATCGTGTTCCATTAACGATATCAGGAACCAAAGGAAGTCAGAGATAGATAAATATTTTTCTTCAATACGAAAGATTCATTGCCTAATGTTGTTCAATTTCTTTGCAAAACATCCGTAGCTCTAATTGTTTGTTTTTATTGATTCAATGAGATTAGAATCCAACTACGCTGCGTTTTCTTTCTTGTGCCCATTGTTCTACAAATCTTTCATTAGTCCTTTGTTTCTTTAATTGCAGGAATCAAATAGGAATCCCGAACGTAAAGTTTACACTGACAACATGTAGAACAGGTTCATACAAGAGATTCTTATTTTATGTGTATTTTTCACAACAAAAGATTATATTTTAGAAGTTAAATACAATGGAGTGGGATTATGACAACACCGGTTGTCGAAAGCTGTAGAAGGCAAAACTGACCATTCCAGTTTTATTTATTTTAACCGCCAGGTGCAAAGATTTGGGACAACTTCAAAGAAACAGTGGCTTTGTACACTTTTCTGGTTGGGTTAACAGTTTCAAGGTCGGACAGATCTTTATTTTTAGAAAGATGAACTAGGAATTCAGTGATGCAAATCTTGACCAGATTAAGAGTAACTGGATTCGGTTGGTCTGTCGCCAAGAGGAAGCAAACCTCTCGAATGGTCTATAAATTTTTTTTCCAAGATAGTTTAAAATTCCAAGGAAGCTCTCTGTGAAAAGAAATTAATGATTGTAGAAAGACACAAAACACGCAATTTATTTACAAAAGAAAATGAATTGGAAAGAAGGCTTATATCTGAAAAACTGAAAATGTTATTGTTGTGGTGTATCTGCTATATTTTATGTTAAAGTAGAAGTCCAAAAGAAAAAAGAAAAAAAGACAGCCACACTGTTAATTTCTGCTGATGATGGTATTTTGATTTTTCAATTATTTATCGAGGTACCAAAAAGGTTCTCATCAGTAGAGTTCTAATTGATGTTGACTCTTTCAATTTGGAGTGTGAATCAGACGAAGAAGAGAAGAGTTGAAAGTCTGTCAGTAACACCTTTAAGTTAGTCGGTCGATGATGCAAATGGGTTACAAATGAAAAAGGAAAATAAGAAAAATACATGACTAAAAAAATGAAATTAAAAAACCCTCTAAATCTAAAAACAAAAACTTTCAGGTGCGATCTGGAGAATGATTTATAATTCACTTAGTAAAATTAAATATTAATTTATTCATGAAGTAATTTGTAATCTAAATGCATACATTATCCTGATTAATAATAAATGACTTATATTTTTACTTTACAAGTTCTGTTACCTTTAATGAATGGCAATCAGCGATCAATCACCGTTCATTTCAATCAAGAAATTAACGATCAAAAAAATCTGATGCCAATCCAAACGAGAATATTCTTCAATCCACGGTTCCTGGCTAAATTATATCTGATAAAGATCAAAGCTCCCCTGTTCGGCTTTTGTGCGAAAAGTGTCATTGGCAAAAGAAAACTTTCCGTTGGTTCAAAACTTAAATTTAATTCTTCTCCCGATCTCAAGAGTTTTAAGCACATAATCCAAAACTTCTACTTCAATGGGGAAAAATAATTTATATTTACTATTGGCAGCTCGAATTTACAGTCTGATAAATTTAATTTCAGTTGCTTATTAATGGCTATTGTTAAAATACGCGAGCTTTCTGAAATAATATCACCACAACAGACAAAGTTTTAATTGGATGTTGCATTATCCTTCGCAACTCAAATCACACAATACAACCTGGAAACATTTTAAAATAGAAAAGTGGAAATGTTGTTGCCGATCAAATTCACGCGTTTATTTCTCGTCGGTACATTTATTAAAAAGTTTTTTCGATCTGGAGGCGCTCGCTTTCACACTATATCCTTGCCAACAGCCGTTCCACAACAATTCCATCGATTTTCCCAGACAAGAAGTAGAGCAAGGTACTGTTGAGGCGGCGGAGCATAAATCAGCGTATGGAAACCCATCGGTTCTATTACTGCAGAACCCGCCCCCGGGCTGTAATTATTTTTTGAACACCTCTCCAACTATATGGATTTTACTGCTTATTTATTCAAGGGAAGTTTTCATTTGCAATTTCCATGCAAATGCTCTAATTGCAAATGCAAACATTTTAATTGTCGCCACATGGTCTTAACAACCGCTGACTCGACTCTCTCGACATCATCAACTAATTTTTGATTCACTCGCATTCAACCTATTACATTTGAAATCTGTTTAATACCGCGATTGAGCGTAAAATAAAAAAAGTAACATTTTTATCACGAACGTAAACTTTTATTGCACTTTTAGGTGGGTACGTGCGTTACGACGGCCGACTTATTTTCATAAGACAAAATGTAAAAGAAAAACGGCGTGACAAATGTGCCGAAGCGGAAAGACACCCTCTCGAAATACCCCTATAAAATATGACGTTAATTATTTGATTTTTAGGGGTACGTCATCCATGAAAATGTGGCCGTCATTAACAATGTCAACAAATTGGGAGCAATTACACGTCTTAATTACCCTAACAATTTGTTAAATTACACCATCTCGTAATTCTGGCAACTAGCGACTAATGGTTTCGAAAGGAGGTTTTCTTTTTGTTAATTTTCAACAATTTTCGTCCAATGGAAGGTAATATATCGCACATTTCTTTCGACGCTCCATTACGCTCGCTCGGAGAAGAGACTAAATTTAATTGAGAGTAATTTGTACAAAAGACACGGTTTTTCTGAATTGGAACTAACGCTAATCGACAATTCGACGAATTCAGAAATTTTATTCGACGAATTTAAAATCCGTCGCCGAATTAGAGGAGGAATCCGAAAATGATAAGACAATAAATCTAACGATTTCGCGCAATGCCTCGGGGTTTCCAAAGTATTTCGAGAATCCTATTAAATTGAAGAACTAACTTTTAAGAACTCAACCTCTTGAAAAATGCTCTAGAATCTTAAAATTTCCTCGTAAAATATTCCAGTGGCATTAGCGTTTTCAGGTCCGGAAGAAAGAATATTAGAACACGTGATATCGTTTTATATGAAAAGAAATACATTCTCGCCAATTTAAGTGAAAGTATCAAGACGTAAAAAGTGAATTTTTGAAAAGAACGTCGATATCGAACTGTATTAAACCATATCCATATCTATAAAAACCGGAATAAATCTCTCTGGCTTCATTCTGAGAAACCTCTTGAATACTTAATACCGCCCTAAAAAGCATAACCAAGATCGTAAAGGGGTTGGTAGGAGATGGTATCTTATTTCTTCGCCAATCAGTGGAAAAGTACACAGTTTTGGACAATTATCGCGGCGTAAGCGAACGGAAATTGGAAAGAAAAAGTATATAAGATTACTTTAACGGAAAAGTTACTCTATAATAAGAAAAGTTTAATTCGATCGCCGCCCTTAATCCTTTACTACACTGAACGAATTTACGTAGGTTACCAACACAATATCTAATAAAGTCGGTAAATTTTATCAGGGGGTGTACATTTGTATGCGCCCTTCCCTAATGAATATATTTAGGGCTCTAACAACGCCGCCGTGTTGTGTTGTGGTGGCACCCCTACACAGATTATTGCTCAAACCCCGACAATATCATTTCATACAGACAACAACCACTAATCATTAAATTAAATAATTTTAAAAGTCAACTGGATTTCGTGAAGTCATTTAGCAACTCTTAATAAAACGTCGACAAAGTTGAAAAATAAATAGTCGTCCATGTGAGGCCGTAAAATTTGGATATCAAGCATCGGTCATAAAGTCTTGATAAATTCGAGCTACAGCTAGTGTGAATATGACAAAAAACGTAATTTTCTAGTGGGATGGCTTCTTTTACGACCAGTTACCTCTGATGCGAGCGTTACAATTTTCCAGGTCCGTAATTAACCGTCACAATGTGATTCCGCTTTTCAACAATATTTCCCCAAACTCAATTATACGTTTGCAACGAAGCCTCAACACTGTCCCAGTTCGGACGATAAAATCCAATTTTGATTACTTAAAGGATTATTGGGCTAGAACAAAGAGAGAGTGCATTGGTCGCTTAAGCCCGGTGCGTGTCTAAGTCCCTTGTAAATGGAAATTCTCATTTTACAACACTACCTGATAAGTGGATAAATTGATATTTTGTAGTTTTCGGAGATTTATTTCCCATTTCGGAGATAATCCGCGAGATTATGGAGTAGAATCGGTGAAACGATTGCGATAAAAAAGGAGAAACTAGATATCGAGTAAAACTCTGTGTTCTTTGAGAATTAAGAGGATTCCAATTACTGCAAAAAGGACAAATGTTGGAGAAAACCCAAGTGGAACACAAAGGGCAAAGTGTCTCCTCCTTGATATATTCTTTTCGTGAAAAGGGGACACTTTGAATCCCAATTGGCTTGATATATTAATGATCTCGAAGAGTGAACGAGGAGAATGAAACGTAGAAAAAGGATCATAGAAGTCGAGTGAACATCAGATAGAAGAGAAAAGAAAAAGGAATCGCGGAAAAAGTTGTATAAGGAAGCAGGAACGTGTGAAATGGAAACGAATTTTATGTAAATTCCAAACAAAACGGGTTGCTAAAAATGGCCATCATCTCCATCGCTCGCAGTTTTAGCACATCGGAGATCAACGTGACCTAACCTTGGTGATGAGCGTTGAACCAAGAGAAAAAACACAGTCACCTGTTCAAACTCCAATTATTAATGAGGTTTGGCAGAGGCAAACGTTATTACCGACGAAACGTTCGAATTAATGTGGGGGTTGAGCAATAAAATTCAACCAACACACCGACATGAAATAAGTAAAGCGGAGTCAGCAATTGGAAAACCGGGGATATTTATTTCTTCTCATTCATTACCTACAGAACGTAATTTATCAAAACAAGACGAGAGGGACCAAGTTCAAAGCAGAAATTTCGCTCCGTGCTCAATTTTCCACCCATCAGTTTCGCCCCGAGCGTCAAAAGAAACAAAACGAGAATTTTTGCGTACGAGATCGGCAACGGGGGTCGTCGTCCGACGGGGTGGCTTACCTTGTGCATAGGGGTGCCCCAGAAATCGTTGAAAAATATATTGACGAGAGGCGAATGCGGTCGCAGATCTCTGTTGTCTTTGATCGCACTGATGTCGTCGAAGACGAAGCCACAGTAACAGCTGTTGTAGTAACACGCGATGCAGGTGAGCACCACCACGGCACCCAACGCCTGGTTCAGTGCCATTTCGCCCACTGGGTTAGTGGAGCATAAGAGTTTCTGATCGGCACTCCCGAGAAAAATGCTTTACAACCAACACGGGACGCTTCCCATCGGTGCAACCTGTTAATAATTCATGTGAGCATTTTGGGCGAAGAGCGCGGATAGCCCAGCGAGCTGGGCCTGCCCTCCCTTAGGTCGCGGGGGTGTGAGAGCAGAACAGCTGCGGCGAAGTCACTGCACGCCCGCCCGCGAACCCTGCTCGGACGACATCTTCAGCTTAAGTTTCGCTAACGAATCCGGTTAATTGTGCACGTAATTGTACTCTGTGCATTGCAGAGGGTGAAGGCACGTCCACACCCGACAGACCACACGACAGCACTGAACTGCAAGAACTGAACCGGTTTGGCGACTCTCCGGCTGCCATACTGCGTCGGTGCGTCACGTGACTGGTGTGTTGGTGGCCTATGCTCAGGCGCAGGCCGGATGGCCCCGTTGAAATTCAGTCCTCAATTCGGAAATAGACGGGGATAAACATTTTATATTACGCAGCAAACCAATTGACGTGAATTTTTACCCCCCAAGATAGAATTTCTCATCTTATATTTTAAAAGCTGCGTCGTCAATACAGAATGTATAAATTTTTTAGGGCGTATTTACAACAACCTGCCACAATAACGCGAGAGCTTTTACACACCGACTCAATCGTCACCCGGAGCTTTTCGCGTCTCTTCTTGCCTTTTCATAATTATTTCTTGCTATCTCCGAGCTTTCACAAGATTGTATTGATTTATCCAATATGTACCCAACACACCTTTAAAATACATTCGCTCTTCAACGAACCGAACGCAGCTTTCAAACAGTCAAGAAAATCAATCCATTATTTTTCGATTCCTACATACAATACTTCCAATAATGTATCTTGCTTAAATTAGAACTGGTGTCTAGACGTACTGAACAACAACGGAAATCCTTTATTGATTGAACACAAATATAAAACAAGTATATCAAGTTCTACCAAATTTCACAGAGCTTGTGTTAAATAAATACAACGAATAAAACCAAGAATATTCAATTGCTCTGGAAATCTCAAAGCGGCAGCTTTAAACAAACCTTTCAACATATTGAAATGTATTTTACAGCTTTAACGTCTGAATAAAAATCGACGCAAGTAAAAGAAATTTGTTAGGCGGCGCACGCAAACAATTTTTGCTTACACTTAATCATGATTCTTTTAATCATAATAACTCATTTGTGTTATCATATAGTTGTGTACACACCCGTCGAAAGAAATCATATCACGCAATACATGGAACAAATGATGTAGCACCACAAAGTTGTATAATGCGTAGATATCTATTTAGGTTCTGGTAAATTTCCAGGAAATACGCTCCATTTATTACTATGAAGTTAAATAATTGGAACAAATTAATTTCAACATTCGAAAATTCTAATGGTTTTGAACAAATCGTTAACATTTAAGAATCTTTATGTTTAAGTTTTCGGTTCAAATTTGGAAACTTATTTCCTGGAGTTATTTACGATAGATCAATGCACACCCTGGTCAGGGTGTGATATAACATTAAAAAAAGTAATCGGATGCTGGAGAGGATGGCTCTGATCAGATATAACTGGAGTAACTACTGGTACAATTCAGCTGCTAAGGGAATCTTCTGCGGAACGAATAAATTTTGCGAAATTCAAATTTCAATGGGCTCTCATATTTCGCTGATTTGACCACAGCAAATTTTTTTCTTTATAATTAATTGAAGGACCAGGTGGATATTAATCATATCGGGATGATCCGGAAGAAATTCAAGCACTGAAGCCATATTATGGAGAATGCCGTAAAAACGATCTGCGCTGGTGAAGCAGAAAATGGGAGTCATTTATGAGATATCATTTTCCATTCATAATTAATCTATTTCCTGTATTTTAGTATCGGGTGTTCATATATATCCTCAAAGTAGGCGTTGAAGAGTCGATTGTGAACGCACCACGGATTACAGATCAAGGTTCAAATCTAACCTCACTTTTGCGTTGTTTGTGTTTTTACGCTGCAGACCAAGGAGGTTCTGCAGACTGACGAGAGGTGCGTTCACAATCGACTCTTCAACGCCAACTTTGAGAATAAATTTAAATGAACATCCGATATATACCTAATAAAAGTAGGTACATAATTAAGAAACAAAAAATGCTGTTTTTAAAGCGAATTATATGACAGTCTGCATAAGAGATTGTATTCCAAGTTTGTCCCTATGTAAATTATTCTCAAAAAATATTTGTACATTATGTACGTACATATATCAATTAAATTATGACTATTATAAAAAAATCGAATTTGTAAACATTTCTGAAGACAAAATTATACAGAGAATACACAAGTCTCTTGCAAGGTTTATTTAATGAAAAAAACGTTTCTTCTCCGACTTCTGGTAAGTATAATTGTGTTAATCTAGGCAATACCTATTGGGAAATGTAATCCAACCAACGACAAGAATAGTATAAAAATTGTCCCTCAAAAGCTCACTTTATTCTATTTAGAAAAATGGGTGCAATTTTTATATCAACAAAGACAACTTGTTGTCAGTTACGTTCTGATTTGTCACATTGAAATATGACTTTTATTGTAACAGAAAGAGATGCTTTCGTACAGCTAAAAATAGGTTGCGCGTCTATCTAAAAGTGTCTTTATACATAATAAATTGACACGGTTGCTGAACTTATTTTTAGATTTTACCTCTTTAATAATTCAGTACGAATACAACACAAATGTAAACATTCTGCTGTTACTGATTATAAAATATTTGTGTAATTGACGATAAACCTAATGTAATGATTTGTTAAAATGAATGTATTTAAATAAAACTAAGTGCTTGTCATTTGAAGTGTCACCTATTGTGACAATAATTATCATTTGGATTGTCCATCAAGATTATAAACTATGCTGGAAGGATTATGACATACATCCCTCGCCGCCTCCACTCTCTTAAATGTCTCATAAATGTTTTATACGACTTGGTGCAGTCCATGGAAAATGTGGGTATAAAATGTTGTTTAACAATATTCAACAAAGCTTCCAAAAATATCGTACAAAAAAACTTGACGTGTTATATTAAAAATGTTTGAATTAAATGGAAACACGAAAGTTATAAATTCGTGCGTTGTTATCCTTCATCATGCATGTTCTCCTAAATGATTGTTTTTACCGTAATTTGACACAAAAAGTTGTTTATTACCATCATAACTTTCAATTTTCAAATGTATTCGATCTAACATCTTTTAATTAATTTGTCTTTTTGTAAATAGTTATTATTTTACAAATTCTACTCAATTGCCTCAACTGTAATAACAAGTTTCTGCATCAAAACATTTTTGTTATTTATATCAAGTCGGTCGACTTTTATTGGTTTACTTAACGTTTCCAATTTTTACGGATTACTATCCGAACGGAAGAAATAAAGGAGAAAACTAAATATATTAAGTATAAATAAAATCTAAAACACTCCAGTTCTAGAAGCTGTGTAAACATTCGTAAATACAAGTTCACAACAAACTAACAATACTTGCGCCATTCGTATAACGTTTTTGTTAGGAACATCTATTGATTGAAACTCACTGAAACATTTATTTCCAAGATAAGTACTTAAAAGTTTTAATATTTTAGTTTAAATTTCTGCTTATAACTTGATATTTCATACCCAATATCACAGGTTTTACTTCTTATTTCTTTTCCCATTTTAATCACTTCGTTATTTTTTTTTTTAATATTCATTAATTTCAATTGTAGAATTTAACGTGTCCTTGCTTAATTTACATGAAATATTAACAACCCACAATTCCAATTTAGAAGGTGCTCTACTTGTACCTTGTAATTATAAGAACTTTATTCCATTAACAATACAGTAGATTTTTTTTCTAAAAGCTATCTTAACTGATCGATATTTTGATTTGACCAGTAATGAAAGTGAAAATTATTTATTAACTTTGTTGACTACAGGAGATCCATTAGTATTCCACTAAATTATTTGATGTTCTAATAACTTTTTATTAATAAATAAATGGACAAGTTTAAAAATACACCGACAACTCTACTCTAGTTGGGCATTGACAAAAAGTGTAATTGAGTGGTCGTTCCTCAAGATAATGATACCTTCCTATTAACAGCTTACCAGTATCATTAATTTTATTTTTTTATTATTGAAATTAAACGTAAACTAACGTTATCGAAAATGATTTATTCTGAATTATGGAAGAACGTCGAAAATATCGTAAATATTTGAAATTTAAAGCGTCAACAATGTCAGAACATGGAACCTTTTACACAGACAGCAATCCATGAAATTTTAAATGGACAGGCTCACAACTGATAGATGGGTAACAATATATTGAACAATGTACAAATGGAATTAGTATATAAATAATAATATTATAGAAAAATATTTATAAATAATAGTAAACACCATCCTAAATCTGCTATTGAAAGATTTAATTTACCACGCGAAAACGGTGGTAGGGGTTTTTCAAATCTAGAAATACTGCTAAAAAATCAAATTGCTTCACTAAAAAATTATTTCCTCAATAGAGCTCGTGATAACACCTTTTTCAATGCTTTGGTTTCAGCCGATAAAGGCTACACACCTTTAAATTTAAGTGATAATATAATTTCAGACATTGTTAAGCCAAATATACCTGACACAATAGCAAATATAAAACAGAAGTCTTTACATGGGAGATACTTTAAAGAACTGGAACAACCAGAAGTTAATATTCAGGCATCTCATGCATGGCTTAAGAAATCAAATATTCACCCTGAGACGGAGGGTTTTATATTTGCAATACAAGATCGTGTTATAAATACAAGAAATTATAAAAAACACATATGCGGTTTACAATCGATAATTGATAAATGTAGGATTTGCGGAACTGAAGGGGAAACAATTGAACACATTATTTCTTCTTGCATCGTTTTGGCTCAAAGCGAATATAAAAAACGACACGATATATTCGCTAAAATTATACACATGAATTTAGCTGTTAAATTCAATTTATTAAAGAATACACAACCACATTATAGTTATACACCAGAAAGTTGTTTGGAAAATGACAGTTACAAGTTATATTTTGATAGAACAATTTTAACTGACATTCATATTAAGCATAACAGACCAGACATTATAATTTTAAATAAACAACAAAAGCAAGCATATCTTTTAGATATAGCTGTTCCAAATTCACATAATATAACACAGACATATAACACAAAAATTAATAAATATTTAGAGCTGTCCGTTGCTATGAGAAATCTTTGGTGTTTAGAAAAAATTTCGATTTTACCACTTGTAATTTCAGCAACGGGAATAGTACCGCAATCTCTTTTTAAAAATTTAAAAATTCTGGATTTAGATAACACATTGGTAGTTGAAATTCAAAAAGGTATATTATTATACTCATGTCACATCGTGAGGAAGTTTCTTAACATTGACACAGAATATAATACACAACAAAGTCAAAATGTGGAGGCAAGACGCCGGTAATTATGTTGATAAGCAATGCACTATTACTTGATAGTAATATCCGTAATAGTGTATGTACTCCGGCAAAATTGCCGTGCCGCCGGGTGGAGGTGGGATAGTATATTATGTTATTAGGAACAAAAATAAAGAATAAAACCATTTTTGCTTCGAATAACATATACAATTTTTTCTTCAAACGTTCATAACAAATTATTTAAGAAATGTATTAAGAATTTAAGAAACCAGGAATTATTTTATGGTAGAAGATTGGAAAATAACTAGTATAAACAACGCTGTGAACAAAATCCGATTTTTTTTAATAACTATTCATCTGTCAACCAGTTTTAATTTGGAGACATTTTGTAAGTATGTATGTTTTGCAGTTATGTACAAGTTTCTTGATTAAATCTTATTTATTCACTTCAGCTTTCAATGTGTCAGATTCAGAAACGAATTTGTTAAAATTTGTGTTAGGAATTTCAAATGATTTAGCTAATTTACTTTATCTGCCGCTCGTCAGCGGAGATACGTAATAACTTTATCTGCCGCTCGTCAGCTCCTCAGATGCCATAGCAATGAAGTGACACTTTAGCGCTACCAATCCAGCAGTATAATGTCATATTTTACTGACGTCTGAAGAAAAACTTATATATTTGCTTAGTCAAATTAAACATTTGTAGAGCAATGAGAAGATTGCCGATGCTTGTTAAATATTTACAAAAGTCTTTTTTAAGATTCAGACTTTAGATGTTCTTTAAAAATAAAAAAAATTGTGGAATTCTGGTTTTTAGTCAGTTATTTTTCGAGAGGATTTATTTCCCTTGCTATTCAACGTGGAAACGCTGCAAGCATTCGGGGTACTTTTCCAGATTCCGCATTATTATCGGAAATTTTTGTATTGTAAACCAAAAATGTTATGTACTTAAGTTGATTAATTATAATTTTCTTTTAGAACAAATTATTAAAATTTTTCATCAAGACGTAATTCTAGCAGGTCAGGTTTAAGCAAGCTTCTGGTTTGCATTAGCATAATTTTCACTTAATTTTTTAAGGAAGTTTTATGATGTGGACATTATAAATGATTTCCATTAAGGTGTTGCGTTTAGTTTATATTGGATATTTCCTCGTTTGAAAGGTGTGCGCGGCAAATTTATGATGAATAGGTGTTGGTTACTCGGCCGTGTGATGGGTCAATATATTTGTTGTGGGAGAAGTTACCTAGATAGAAAATCCTATTTGGTACGAGCTATAAAAATTGCGCAGAAATTGAGTAAATAAAAGTTAAAAGCATGTCGACTTTTCTTGGACTTGGCGTATTTGAACCCACACAAATTTTTAAGACGGTTATAAAGAGTAGCATGTGCTTTATTCTCATGTTGGAATAGCTCGTAAAGCCGAGCAACGTTCGGATTGCTGTTTTTCCGAACAAAAGTGCGGTTTATAATGTATTTTTCGGGTAAAATACAAAATATGAGATTAAATTTCGCTCATAGCAAGTCGAGTATGACAGACAGAAAAGAGGAACGTTGACGGGGCTTTTCCCACCGTTTCCCCACTCTGCATAATATGACGGATTATGAGCACATTTCTAAAAATCCCGACCTAAGCGATTCTTGCAGAATCCATTTTACATAAGTACACATAACACCGACCACTTCTTGCCTCTTGAGATCCACAGTAATGCTGAAATAAAACTTCTTCCGCATCTACGCTCTTATAGAACTTAACGACCTGAATTCTAGAGATATATATTCAATAAAGCCCCCAATTTTTCCACCCGAAATTATTCCTAATCCCCGAATCTCATCAGGACGGCGCGCCTCTAAAACACATCCCCGTTTTGCCGGCGAATTATTAACCCTAAATATTTAAGGAGCGAGCTTTTTTAACTTCTCTTCACAAATTACGGATTCGAAAAGATCTCCGGCCTATGCAAAAGAATCCACTTTCAGGCTTAAACCGGAATTTTTCACATCAATCTCTTCGCGACCCTTCTGGCTTTTAAGTGTCCCAACACTCTTCCGTTTCTACCTGACCTATGGAAGTCAAGTCTGGCCGTTCACAATCTCCAACTGGAAATTGGAAAATATCTCACGTCCACGTTCATCAAACCGACCTACTCCAAACTGACAGCAGATACACACGTACACAAATAAAATGAGATAAAGTATTCAGATACGTCGGAACTTCGGAAAACAACTCTCCGGAAAATATTTCCGATAAAAATTATTTCGCTACCTGGCAGTATCTAAGTTTAAGATTATGAATTGCAGCAGATCTGTTTTTTTATACTAATTTCTCGTAGGTAGCGAACTGCACTTTAAGAATTATAAAGATTCAAATGGGGTGTAATAATACCTAGTTACAGCATCAGAACCATTCAAATACAAATACGATGTACTCCTTAGTAGCATATTCCGGGAAGATAGAGCTTGACCTCATTCTGCACAACTTATTGTTTTGAACAATAATTTTCAACTGTTTGGGTGAGTGGGCAACAATTTTCAACAATTTCAACAACAATAAACAACATAAGAAGGAAGATTCTTATATTACCTACCTAGTTATGAAGGAAAAGAGTTGGGAGAAAAGTAATATGTACGAGTATATATTTTATTATATATTATGATTTCAAGTATTCATTCGAAGAAAAACGACGTCCCTTCAAGTGCTTTTTTCATCTAGGAGGGAGACAATAATCACTCGGTGCCAAATCTGGGCTGTAGGGTGGATGTTCCATCTCTACAAAACCGCATTCGGCGATTACTTCATGGACTTGGAGAGCTTTGTGAACTCTGCAATTGTCCTGAAGCAGCATAATCTTTTGATTACAAATTGTGGGGCCGTTTTTCAGTAAGATTCCTAGCATTTCCCAAAAGATCGTCGCCATGAACTTTCCTGATGAATTCTGCGTTCTTGCTTTTTGGCTGTGGAGATCTC
Organism: Tenebrio molitor; assembly: GCF_963966145.1. Classification (NCBI taxonomy): domain Eukaryota; kingdom Metazoa; phylum Arthropoda; class Insecta; order Coleoptera; family Tenebrionidae; genus Tenebrio; species Tenebrio molitor. Next base: position 8,836,869 of record NC_091051.1, read on the forward strand.
TTGTATGGATTTTTTATTTTCGAAAAAAGTTCTTTGTCGTCAGCCAAAGTCCTGAAGTTTTCTTCGCAAATCTGTTGCCGACACAGCTTTGTTCGGCATTAAGCAATTTCGAAGCCCAATGCGGTGAGACCTTATTCGTTTCTAAATCTCCATGCAAAATTTTTAACACTGCAGCTTCCGATATTCCTATTTCATCGGCAATCATTGAAATTCTTATTCTTCGATCGGCTAAGACCAAAAGCTCAACTTTCTTGATGTTTTCATTGGTTCTTGCTTCAACAGGCCTTCCGCATCTTGGGCCATCCCATCTAAATTGTTTGCACCAAAATTTTATTGGAAAATATGACGGCGCATCTTCCCCATACACATTAATTTTGTTAGTTAAGGCTACACAAAAATAAGAAAACTTTTTGGATGTTAACCAAATTTGGTTAGTAAGCATCAAAATGTCACAGCAACAGCAAAAATTTACCACCATCACTTGTTTTCGTCATGGCTAGGTAGATAATAATAAAATCTCTCCTAGTACGCGAGGGTGTTACATCATGGTTCTCAATAATCTCAACACAGTCACCTAAGACAATTTGTTTAGAGTAGTGATGGTAAAGTGTTTTGTTTCTTTTATAAAAAAAATCTTTTTTTTTCTATTCTTACTCTATAATTTGTGACTCGTTTACGATGGAGAACCATGTCATGGAACAATGTTTTCATGCGTTTCATACTTTTCAGGGGTATAAAGCTACCTCTTCACAAGATTCTTTGTCAACTTGAAAATTTATGAACCAGTTGACCTTGAACTTTACTAACATTTCTTACAAAAATTTTTAATTACTCTTAAACGCAAAAAGCGGCACCAACTAAGTTTGAAAAATGTTGCTGTCAATGTAAATAACCATTCACTGTTTAATTTTGTTTTGTCAATCAAGTTTCCACATCTGGGACAAAAAATGATGAACCGCTCTCATATTTTAAGGCATATTTCTCGTTTAATTAGCTAAGTACTGCAACAGATGCAACGATAAATTTATAGAGAGAAATATTCTTAGAATGTTTCTTGTATAAACCTTTTCTAGTAAATCAATCCAATTGAGCATTTTGTGAAGAAGCTTGACAGAGGTCAACGATCTGATTGGCGACTGCACCGCGAACGATTTTTATACAGCACTTTTCACATAAAATAAAATATGTTGCAGTTATTGTGTTTATTTGAAAATTCAAGCAGAATGAATAGGAAAATTCTTATTTGATATTTTTGCATAATAGAATGTCTGCATGCTGCGATATGATGCAATAACCTATAACTGTTGTGGCTCTTCAAAGGATTAGTACTCCGTAGGGCTCTTTGGTTTCACTGAAGCACGCAAAGACTCTTGAACTGTGTAACGTTGCTTATATAACATCACGGTCACCTGTTGTTAACTATTCTGGTTTTCCATCAAATTCGCATCTAGTATTATTGTTTTCATGCCGCCGGCCGTTATCGACGGTTTTGCATGATTCAAAATCTGCCGGGATACTTTTTAAAATTGATTTAAATTTGTCGGAATGAAAAATTTTGTGGATTACACGTCCAGAAAATGTTTTGTGAGTGCTCGTGTTTCCGCCGCGGCTAGGCGTCTTGGCTACGCAATATCACTCACACTCGCAAAATATCATTTTCTGGACTAGTTATCCAAATAACTATTTCGTGCCTCCGGTCGGAATTTGGTAGTTTACAGATCTCGAAATCGTCCAGAAACACATGTATTGCCGGCCTAGTCCGGCTAAAACTAGGGATTTTGAGTTGTCATCGTTTTCGGTTGGCATGTGTTATTAGGATTCTGTCAGGCGTCAGTGTTATGCATGGCATAACTCGTGCATGGCTCGTTAAAAATGTTTTTCTATTCACAATAACGTACAAACCTCAAAGAAGCAATATTTAACTAAAATGTAATTAACGAAAATTACGTTTTGAGCGACTTCTTCACTATGATCTGGTGTATTCATTATACCAAATGTTTCAGGAAAATGTCAAAAAAAAACAAATTAATTAAATTTAATAAATGTCAGGAAACAAGAGCGATGTTGATTTTTAAATTTAAATGTTACAGTCTTGCCCGCACAAAAAAATTCCTAATGCCAATTATTAAAACAAGTGCATTAACTTTTATTTAACTAATATCTGCAGAAGTCGACACAAAAAATTTTGTGTATCACACGTCCAGAAACGGTTTTGCGAGTACTCGCATTGCAAGCCTCGGCTATGCGCCTCGGCCCGCAAATTTACTCGCACTCGCAAACGTGTCGTTTCTAGCCTAGTGAATAATTAAAAAATATTCTAAACGAAACACATTTTAGTTAAGTATTATTTTTTGGGTCATATTTAGGTAAAATCTTTTTTGTGTTTATTTGACAAAAATGTTATTGAAAAAATTTAGCCGAACCTGTTGATAATGTTTGTGGATGAAATAAATAGACGGTACACACAACCCATCTAAAATGTATATCAGCACTGTTTCCATTACTTTTGCGCCATAAATTCGATTTACACATTTCCATCCCCTAATAGCTTATCTTAATGTATTTTCTTATTTTGATATTACATTCATGCCAACACGTAGAATGAACGTGTTTAGGTTTACAAATAATGTAAATTAGGGAAGTTGTGAAGTTTAAGGTTGCCAAAAACCTTTTGAACTTTCGATTTCTGAACGGTGCGGCCTTTAGAATCCCAACAGAGGATCCTGAGCAACCTCTAATTTGCAAGGAATTAATCGCTCCTGTGCAGGATAATAAACAGGGTGTTTCTGTAACAATAAACCGAAGAAAACGATAAGACAATCGCTGATTCGTGGAGTGGTAATTCATCTGTCGATACCCATTGTATACAAGTTTCGGAAGTTTGCAACTTGTTTGGGATAAATAGGGGTGCAATTAAAGGAGGTAACACTTGTGCTTCTTGTTTGCCTCCAACTATAACAACCCTCATTATTTATGGCCATAATATAATTACTAACTTAAATTTATATCTTGATCATGCATGCTAAGCTTCATAACTTACAGGGGGCGGACGTAGGTATTCGGATGTTATCCTTCACCCCGTCGTATTGATATAAAAGCGGACCTACCCTGATCGTAATTAGACAAGTCCCCCCCGGAATTTTCCATTAAAAATAAACGAAACGAGATGTTCGGAGGGGGAACACATAAATTTATGAAATAATTTTGCCGGGGTGCTCCCTAAAAAAATACTACAGCCATAAAGCAAACTAAAGGAACGTTGTAGTACAATTGTATCAACTTTAATACGAGTATGGGGCCTGCAGTTGAAGGCATGGATATAAATGAGCACTCCTGCTCCACGACCCTGCTCTGTACAAGATATAAGCGATCTACCCTCGTGTGTCGCTGTAGATTATATTCGCTTCCAAACCCCTATAACCGCATGTAACAGCCAATATTTATGCGAATTTTGCGAGATACGCAATTCGCTCTACTTGTAATGTGATTTACGCTGTTAAATTTCAACTAATATGCTCCTCATTATTAAGTTAACAGTATAGATGCGTTTGTCACGAGGATATCTCCTGGTGCACGTAGTTAGTAAATAGATTGGAAACCACTACAGTTTATTACTTTTGTTACAGTAACATTATTCTCTGTGTCCTACTTTTAATAACACTTTATAACATTATACAAATCCATAATAAAAAACATTTAAATTATAACTAGATATAGATATTTATAAAGTAAGTGTAAACGCAAAAGTCGTGATTTGATAAAATGTTGTGTTCCGGTGAAAAATCACTGAGTAATTGAAGCAATATTTGTCATGAAAGTGTTTACTAGCCGAAATGAATACGTCTGTTTTATTTTTTGCGTTTACTATAAATTAGAAATTATTTCCTGTACGCTTCGGATTGTTCCTCTTCTTTCTCTAGGGCCGCCTTCAGGATCGTCGCCAGGACTACATTTATAACCTGCAACAAAAAACCGTATTAATATTTCCGTTTTTATTGTGCTTTTTTTATGTCGTCGAAGTGGAACATGTATTGAATAAAAGTGGGCAAGTTTAGGAAAGAATCAGAATTGGTGCAAATATTGTTTGGAACTTGTTGAGGACTTTATAGTAGTTGCCGGTGTTTAAGAGTTGGATTTATGACGAGGGTTCCTAGTTATTTTATGCCGGCATATGTCGAATATGGGAGAGATCACAAACTTGAAAAGTATTTTTTTCTAGGGAATTTTTCGCATTGGTAGACAGGCTGTCAACACTTCCCAAATTTAATTTAAAATATCCAAAGTTTTCGACTAAATCTTGGCGCTCCTTAAAATTTATTATTTATAATCAAGACGAAACAATGAATTTCTCATGATTAACTTTTCGCACTTTCGCCAACAACTTCAGCAAAAGATTTAAGTCACTAACATTCTTTTTAATTTCTGAGGTCTCTTCGATAATGAGATTACTTTCTAACAAGTCCACTGCGGTACACAAAAGTCATATTTCGTGGGTTCTTGCGCGATTATGAAATTGTGAAATGATCGAAATGCCATTAGTAATGTTTAATAATTGCCGAAACTTCCATAAATTGCAAAATTATAATGGTCGTGCTGCACCACAAATATTTTATTAATTTGAAATTTGACGCTTCATGAGTAAATAAAATCCTTTAGAGTTAATAACTGAATGATTATTTTATTAAAATAAAAGCGGACAGGATCACGTAAAATCACTTGAATAATCTGTTTAATTGTCCAGACTCACCGCTTTCAAAAAAAGAACATATTGATAAATGTTTTGATTGTGATTTTTCAAAAATAATAAAAAATAAAAAAACCAAATCGAATAACCTTGTAACAATTTCCCAGAAGCAAAAGCAAATATAATAAGAAAGAAAAAGGAGTAGTGGGACAAAGAATGTGAACAATTGAAGAAGGAAGCTGTAAAGGCTTTAAAAGAATGGAAGGTGACCAAAATTAACAAAAATAGCTTTCCAGAAAACGAAAATGATGGTGTTCAACAGGAGAAAGAGGAAGAATAAAGAGATTGGTTGGAACTGGGGAGGAGGGAAAATATAACAAATAAAAGAGTTCAAATACTTGGGTTACACATTCAACGAAAGATTACCTAATTAAAATAAAAGTAGACAGGATCGCTTAAAATGACTTGAATAAAGTTTCCATGTTCGTTTCCTGAGATACATAACCGGGAAAGTGGTATAACTAAATATGTAAACTTTCCCGGTTATACAGTGTGTCCCCGGATAGGTGAAACGACTCTTGTAAAAGATAAAAAAGTCTCGATTTAAATTTTTATTTTCTGGGGTTTAGCCCTGCTTGGTTAAGGACTAATTTCTAACATAATTTTAGCTTTGAAAAATCAAGTATGCCTTGGAAATTTCAAAAAAACCTATTTTTCTATAGAGTTAAGAGCTTTCTGTGTGACAAATACGACGAAAAGTTATTAAGAAAAGTTGTTTAGAATTAAGATCTAGGCCCCTATACCAAATTTAAAAATCATCAGCCAACTATGATTTTTCATTTTTTTTAATGAATATTTCACAAATCAAAGAATTTTATTTTTAATAGTTCTTTTATTATGAGTAAAAAAAATTCACACTTAGATTAATACTACAAGTTACTGGCTGAATACTAGTGAGTTATAAATAAATAAAAGTAAGTTAAAACCTTAGATTAAATTTAAAAAAAAATGAAAAATCATAGTTGGCCCATGATTTTGAAATTTTGTCTAGGGGCCTAGATGTTGATTCTAAACAACTTTTTTTAATAACTTTTTGTCGTATTTACCAAATAAAAGGCACTTTACACTACAGAAAAATAGGTTTTTTGAAAATTTCCAAGGCATACTTGACTTTTCAAAACTAAAATTATGTTAAAAATTAGTCTTGAACCAAGCAGGGCTGAACCCCAAAAAATGAAAATTCAAATAGAGAATTTTTTATCTTTTACAAGAGTCGTTTCAGCTATCTGGGAACACACTGTATACCTACCTAACTTGACATCTGCCTAAGATAACCTCAAAATTTACAATTAATTAATTTTTTCAAAGACGTTGTCCAAACGAACACGAAAAAGGCCTGTTTTACATCACTCGGCTGACGCCTCGTGCTTCATATACCTGAAAAGTAATCTGACAGCGCTACTCATATAAAAATAACTATTATTTGTCCAGACTCCGCTTTTAAAAAAATAACATATCTTAATAAATGCCTTATGTGATTTTTCAAAAACCACTTTTGATGTATCTACTTCAGTGAAACATAAATTATAGTGAAAAAATAGAAAACGGCGCCAAATCCAAGCGAACTTTTTTCAGAATAACCTTGTAACAATTTTGGAAAAGTGCTTTCTCTCCATGAATCCCATTATGTATATAACACTGTATATAAATATGTATGTCACAGTAAACGCTACGAGCTTTCTCGTTCTTGTGTCCTCTTTACCAATCAAGATTTTAGTGAATGTGTCTGAATAGATAAAATTAGGGATCTGTTAGGGCTGAAGATAAATTTGTGAAATTTATTCGATCGCACCTGTACATTTCCTACCTGGATATATTTACGGGAGCATTTGTTTGACGTAGGAGTGTTAAACCGTGCTTAAAGATATCAATGGTTCGTTTGCGTGCGAAAAACGTATCAAATCGCAACGACTTCTAGACTGGCGCTTCAGACCTCCACGACCGCGACTTCACCGGGAAATTCTGTCTTTAACAATTAATTCAACCCGTGGCACATAATAAACAATGCGTCTGAAATAACTCGATGAGTATTTCAACGGTCGTAAAGACTATTTCCTGGTGCTCCAATATTTGTGTGCAATAAAAGCTAACGGCAAGATTTCTGTATTAATTGCATAGTTAAGGCCTCCTTAATAAACACCTTGATAGCATATTTAATGGTGGAAGCGTGAAACTTAAATTTTAGAGCGAGGCTTTCAGTTTCCGATGGAATTAATTCGAACCCAGCGTACTAATCTCCATAAGGTTGGAGGTAAGACTCGGGGTTGGTGAACATGCAATACAATGCCAGTTTCCGGAATGTGTCGCTTCCGGTCTCGCCACGGAATTTTAATCCGGATCGGGACAAAGCTATAACGAGTGGACAATGATTCGCAGTGGAAATTTTCTGTTATTTTCGTGTCACTTTAGTGTTAAACAGGGCGAAAATTAATCGATGTGGTGTGCGACGTGAAACTGTATTTCACAATTTCGAGTAATCTAAGAGTGGCAAAATTCGATATGTTCGTCGCTCTATTTTATAGTATTCGGGGAGGAATTCAATTTTCAGGGGTTTGAGTAAATTTTCTGTAAATGGGCTCGAGTCAGCGTTTGTTGGAAATAAAATGCACTCTGTGTAACCACTTACACATAATGCCATCACCTTGACGTACTTCAACTACGGAATCAAGATATAATTCGGAGTTGTTGTCAAGTTTAGCTTGTACATAAAGGAGCTTTCGTCTCTAAATTAATACAAGTTTAGATAGCGGTCTAGAATTGCTTAATATTTCAGCTCGGCTAATTGAATTTTGCAAGACTATTAATAAGTTCGCGGATTTGAACGTTACACTCATTGGTTTCTGATTTAAGCTTGATTAAAACTGCGCCTTTGTTTTCGACTTGATTTACATCGAGTGTTAGACACTCGACTTGCGCTAACTACACATAAATCATCGTTATCTTGGATTTTTAATGCCCGGTTCCTTTGAATAAAATGTCTTTGTAGCATTTTTATTTAAAGCTAACACACGCAGTTTTATTACGTCGCTCCGTTGCAATTTTATTACGCTTGCATGTACCACTCCGCACGATTATTATTATTCAGGGCAAAGAAAAAACGTGATTTTATTGAAGATGCGAGGCCTAAACACACAATAGAACATTTTATCGTCATATTCGTATATTTAAAATATATCTATAGACTTGGCAGTTCTTTTGTATATATTTACAGATTCTTTACACGTGTTCGAACGTTTTCAGTTACAATTTTCTTTCTATACTTTCCAATCTGCCCTCATCTTTTCTATGCTTCCTTTTTCGCATCGTTCGATTCTCAAGCACTCACGTATCGTTTGCACAGCCGCGCTGGATTTAGTCGATTTTCGTTTAACAACAACCACAATTATCAGCCAGTTTAGTTTTTTGACAGACATGAATAATCCGGGACTGGTTGAGGGATAAAGCTTGCGCCTAACAATCACGAAAGCTCCAATAAAAAGTCAATTTCAGTTGACACGGCAATAGGAGCAGAAACCGCAAAGCTCGAGCTAGCTTTTCACTGGGAAAAACACGTCTAGTTCTACATATATCGTTGTCGCATTAGTCCGAGCCGTACCATTGATTTCAGTGCTTTAAAAATAAGTTCGGAGCTTTCGGAGAGCCTATATTTTTACATGGAAGCTGCTTTAACCGTCCGAATACGGTTCTCGGATGGGGTCTTTTAAACTACTTTGAATTGTAATATGGCTGGATGCATTCGCAAAAATGGAATCTGGAAAGCGCCATTTTCGCATAAGTTTCTACCATGATAAATTACTCGCGGCAACTTTACGAATTTGCAGCGTCTAATGTACGCTGGGCGAGGTAATTTCGAAATAAATAAGAAGAACGGGAACACGTCTGTAAATTGTCCAACTGTTTTATTGTGTCGTTGCGACAATTGCATCTGGTTTACATGTTCTTCCGTTGCAACAAAATTCGACTGAAAAATGCGATGTTTGTGTTGGAACAGTAATGAATTGAATTTTTTGCAAACAAATTGCGTTAACCGGTTAAAACGGAAAATTATCACCGAAATGGGCTATGAAATTGCGAATATATCATATAGAGGGAAATTCATTTTTCGTCCTTTGTCTTCGAGTTAATGTAATACTTGTGTTGTTTTCCATCGCCATCCTAAACGTTTCAATTTAAATATGTAAAATACTCATTAATATTCACATCACAAAATTCCCTTACGTTAAGCTAAAAAAAAAAAAAAATCGAGGGAATTAAAAATTGTAGCATCTGCAAAACCACGTTCTTGAATATTTCATTTTCTTAGAGTGGTGCCACTGCTTCGACTAAACAAAGGTACAGATGTAATCCAATTACTGTGCCTCGCGAATATTAAAGTTTCAGCTGAAATATATTATTTCAGTTAGTGGTCGCGACGTACCGAAGCAGTTTTGCGATTATTTATTTTAATTTTGTGTCGGCACGGCTTTGTATGATTAAAAAACCTTCAGAATATCCGAGCTTGAATTAATATATATTTTTTCCCAATTCCACCACCGAATGAATGAACAGCAGCAGCGTTTCTCTTTCGCGCTTTTCTCACTTCGTTAATGCTCTCGTTAGAATTATTCATCGCGAAATCGTCCCGGCTCCTGTCATCTATCAAATAAACTTGTATCGTTATGGAAAATTAATTTTTTAAATAGCCGAAAAACGGAAATTGAAGCGTTGATATAGCGACGAAGGCATCGGGTAGGACCGAAGCGGCACAAATTCAATTAAGCGAATTATTATTTATATTTTTACGTGAGAAATCCTAAATGCTAGCCGGCTCCAAATTTAATTTCCTTTTATCAAGTTACAACGAATAAAATTACCTGTTATTAGAGTGCTATGCAACTCGCGAGAGCCGATTCTTAAGAGCAAGGAAAACATCCCTGTTTTTTTGCAATCCTTCTTTGAAGTCTTAATCGCGTTGGTAAAATCTCCTATAATGGATTCCTAGGAGAACAGTCTTTAAACTAGAGCAAAAACTTTTTAAAAATATCTGTTCTTTCATTAATAATAAACAAATTCACAATCGAGCAAAATAAAGATCTCGAAAATATGAATTAACTAATCGGTTAATTAAATATTTAGTTTTCAAAGCTGACCTGTGAATAAGTCTTAAAAATACTCTTCACAACGACGAAAATGTCTGAAAGTAATATTTTTTTAAAGATGAGGCATGGTTTCACTTTTTAATAATCGTGTTAGAAAAACAATTTTTAATTTGATTCATGAAAGAACTACCTTAGTCCTTTCAAATCATTGTTTTGTTTAAAGAAACATGTATAGTTTTAAACAATATTCTATCAAAATCAGAAATAAAGAAAATGTCCTACGATCTGTGGCTTTCCCATGCTTGAAACATTGTTAGTTTTATTTGCTAAATTCATAATAATATTATAAATCTGGGTTGTGGTGCTTTTGATATGTGTTTCCTGCCATTAAAATGAAGCTTAACCTTCGTCCCAAAAAACTGAGAAAGTTGTTAGGAAGATTGCGAATGCCGCCAAGTTCATGGAGTTGTTTTTGTAATCTCATATGCAGAGAGGCAGTTTATATGAAAATCAGCTTTCAGAATGTTGTAGTGGCGAAGCAAAACTAGGACAGATATAATTTAGGCTAGCTGCATGTTTTATGAAATAAGCAGGATTAAGGCATTAGTCCTTTGCGTATGTGACAGCGGGAAGGATGTGCTGACACAGTACATTTATATTAACAACACCTGTGTCGTAGTCTAGGCCCAGATCGACAGAGACACCTTAACTTTCAGACATCTAGTGCTTTCCCGGGGGAAATTTCCCGTGCATTTGGTAACACATCTAGAGTTTATGTCTTCATTAAGTTACGATAAATGTCGATAAATTGTACCGTGTCAGACAATTTGATTGTAATTTAGTTGAAATTAATTAATTTATGCGGCATGGAGTACATTAGTGTCGTCAACTCTCTCGATTTTAATGGCGTCATAATTCCAACTGTTGGGTCGACAGGGCGCAGTAATTTTTCTAGTCAAGATGCCCGGACAATTTTTTAATGAAGTTACGCTTTAAACGGATTAAATCGTCGCTCTATGTATTATCCGGAATAGCTAATGGAATAATTAGCCTATAGCAGAACTACAGCAGTAAAAATCTTTTGATGTAACTTTAAATGCATTATTCATTCACGGCACTTCATTACATAACGAGAGCCTGAAGACATTTTAACGGAACGCTGAACTAATACAAAATCAACAGAGTACAAATTTCGCTATGTGTGCACTCTTGTTCTTGAGCCTTCTCTTCACACGAGAGCTGGGAACGATTTTGCACCACTCGGTGTGCATTTCCTGGCTGTACGCTGCAGATAAACAGATAACCATTAATGAAGGCAACACTAAAAATAGACGCCGACCTGTTCATACATGCTGCAAATTTTTACGCCAGAATAGATCGAAAGGGCTAAAAATAAATGATCCACGCACTGCGACACCGCAAAATTGATAAGTGTCCCTCAGAACTGAATCATTACCTATCATTTCCACACGCAACAGCGCCGAATTTCCTTCTGCAATTCTGACCGAATTTCAATTTCGTGGTGGTAATTTCGTTCGGAATTGCATTTTGGTGCTAGGCGAAAATAAAAATTCACAAGTTATTCGCGTCAGGTGTATTGGATATGTGGGGCGGAAGCAAATTAGAGGGAGCCTCGTCCTTGCTTGATGAGTTGTTTTCTTCAAGAATTTCCGGCGCCTGAATTGTATTCAAATTAACTAGTGCGTAATTATTTTTATTAAATACCTTAAGTTGCTCGCTTTTACTTTTATTGTGTCATTGTCGCGCTTTTGTTCGCCGAACAAGCCTTGTTCGTAACAAAGCTAATAATGTAAGCTTGCATTCCAGCTAACGATGTCCATTTGTTAGGAACTTTATTTTGTAAGTTTAGTAGCTCCGGTCTTTCTTTGTCGCAAGGGTGATATTTCCCTCGCTTTAAAGAGATGAAACGAATTAAGTAATAAGAATAACTTGACGCCATCTCTCAGGTGTGACATTTCCACTTAATGCAATAACCGATTATTATTTTTCAAATTTATGCAAGAGGAAAATTTAATCAAACGCTCAAACGCAGCGTCGGATTAAAATTATTTAATCGCTACGGAAATTTCACATCCATTATCAATTTCATGTTGCATGAAATTGTAGCTGCCGCGTTCGTATTAACTACTTAAAACCCCACGTCAAGAGTGACACGGTGGCAACTTTGACAAACCTCATCGAAACCGGTCCATCGATTTTACATCATATTTTGCGACACTGCATCTCGTAGACTGGCTAATTCCGCACACGGTACACATCCTCAACCACTATAACTCAATTAAATTAAACAATGGTGTTAGTGGGACTCGTAGAGGAGCTTTTACGAAAAGCTCATGTGCCAACGTCACAACACAGCAAAAACGTGCTCACACCGACGCACCTGACGCGTTTTACGGAACGTTGATAAAAGCTCCCTCAAATTTCGCATTTCATAAAATTTATTTGATGTGTGCGAATTCCGTGCTTTATTCGACGTGTTTATTATTAAGCATAATTAAAATCATCTGACCATTGTTCGCTCTGTTGGAATTTAAAATATTTTTAATCTGTAAATATGTAATTACCGTTAGGTGCATCAATTCACCCTCAGTTATTACACAACATGTGCAATAAACGTTATCAAGACTGGTTTTATTTCTTCTGGTCTCAATAAAAAATTAGCCACAAAATGAAAGTTACAACCAACAAAACGAACGAGCGGAACAGATATTTCCCTTACGGTTACGCATTTATGTGGCGTCATAGAATAATTACACTTTAATTAATTTTTTACCAAACAGTGCTTTGATACTCACATAACTATTAGGCAGGTCATAATACGATAGGGATTGCGATCCAGCTGCGTTTTCAATCCAGCTGGATTTTTGCTGGACCAACATCATTTCAGCTGGATCCAGCGCGGATGATTTTTTTTTAATGAAACGATTTTTTAAAAATACTCAAGAAACATTAATTATTCAGACTGGTTAGTACAAATCAGTAAAACTTCTTACACATTTAGGTAGTAAACTTTGGTTTGGTTTAACACTTGAGATTGAGATAATTAATGTACTTATGGCGAAAACTAGGTTTCAAACACTCGGCTTCGTCTCGTGCCTAATTAGTGATTACTCATTAGTTTGAATTTTATTTTGCACTTTTGCCGATTTTAGTGAAATAAGAAATAACAAATGTCCAACTTTTTGACATACAGAGCCCGAAAATTTTGAAAGCGTAATTAATTCCGTAAAGGAAATTGTAGACATATTAGATGTAGATCCAGTTCTTTCAAAAATTCGAAAGAAGAAAAAAGGAAATCATGTTTGATTATGAGGCGAATGATGAACAAATAGGTAAATAACCCAAAAGATGATAAAAAAAAAAGTTTGCACAAATGCGGCTCATAAGCAGCCGATATTTTCTTGCACATAATGTCTATGAAGGCTTTGTAGATGCAAACTTTTACACTAGAAATGTTCCATCATACTACGGCAGTTAAGAGTCAAACTCATTTCTTTGCTCTTCGCTTGCTTTACCTATTTTTGCAAAAACATATCATCTTTGGCAGGTGATATTTGAAAATTAATTGCTTGCAGATCCGTTTCGCTGGATCCAGGACCTAGTGTTGGATCTAGCAGGTCGAAAAATGCGCTGGATCCAGCTGGATTGCTAGATGAGGGATCCAGCAATTGCAATTCCTAAATACAGATTATGATTATGCATGAGTTTACATCGTCATTAAATTTTTTAAGAATTTTTTAACATCTTGAAAACTTGAACGCAGTAGATTAAAACCTTTATAAGACAAGAATTCTTACAAGACATTTTCAGTTAACTATCTTAAAAAGAACATTACAAAAGCTGAAGCGAAAGACTCAGTTCATTTAGATTTATCCTCATAGTTGGCCTTGAAGAGTCGGTTGTGAGCGCACCACTCGTCCCTCTTCAGAGTAGAAACACAAAGAACGTAAAAAGTGAGGTTAGGTTTAAACAGCTGATCCGTGATCTGTAGTCCGTGGTGCGTTCACAATCGATTCTTCAACGCCAACTTAGATGAGAAATTTAAATGAACACCGGATATGCCTAATATGCCCAAAATGGTACATTGTGTGAGCTTCTCGATATTTAATATTTAACGTTGTCGCGTTGTATGTTTTTTGAGATTTGACAAGATGATAATATTGGAATTAAATGAAAAGTCGATCGGTTAATCGAAATACGTTGAAAGTTTTGACGTTGTCTTTGATCGGTCGTCGCAAATTGGAATCGGGAATAAATTACTTGGTCCCTGCCCAAACAGGAAATATAATCAAGTTAGTTTGATTAACGTGAGATGAGAGGTTCGGTATAAATGTATTGCAGCTTCTTTGCGGCGTACGATAAGATTGTTTGGGAGGAATGCCTTAAAAGATCAGAATGTAGCGATTTCTGGATATCCTGTAATGTATATCCCTTACGTGCTTTAATCAAGGGAATCCATGCTCAAGGCGGATATTACTTGACGATATTGTCTACACAGACGTCGGACACTAAATCAATATTATGGGAAATTTATGAAATGAATTGAATGCGAGAGGCAAACCGAGACAATAATATTGCACCAGCGATATTACCTTAAGTTATCGCTTATTCCGAATGTTTTCGTGGTCGTAAATTTTACGACCTCTGGTAGCAAATAGTTGTCTATTTGTCTGAATGCCGGTGATATCAGTAATAAACAGCCTGAAATGAAAGAAGTCGCCCTGAAACCAATTAAATCGGGGGATAAAAAGTCGCACTCTTCTATTGTTAACGGCCATCACCGTAATTTGTCGATTGTTGTATCCGAAACTTCGCTGTTAAACATGTTGTGGTTTGGCGGTTATTTAAATCCCTTATCACGCATCTCGTTTAAATTTACCAGCCACTTTTATACCCTCGGGACCGCCCACTTTCGTCACACACGTTCGGGTTCTTTTCAGGAACAAACCATGAAATTTTAACAATCCATTCTTTTGCGCCTGTGTCTGTGCACCTCAACTACACTAACCGATTTATTTCCGGACAAATTACTCCACAGATAATCGAAACTCATTGCCGTTATTATTTTATCGTTATTCTGTGATATCCAACTAATGGATCGTCTGACAGTGCCATTCCGACGTTGTGCCATTAGATGCCAATCTGTATTAATAATTATGATATCATTACTATTACCCACCAAATGATAAACAGATAAACCGTTTGGTCTTTGCAAAATTGTTGGCCGAGCTTACTGTGCGTGGGTTAAATAATAATCGCACCAGTCCCAGCTTTCCCATTATTATTCTTAATTTGCCGTTAATTGGAACTTGTTGGACAATTAACTGGCAAATTGGTTGTAGATAAATTATGACATTTAGCTCTTGTAATTACTACGCTAATAACAAGTGAATAGAGTAACGCCAATAATTATAAAGTTCGTTCTTGAAAAAAGCTCGTTTGAGATTAAAGAGGAGATTAAAGCTCGGAGAAATTAACATGTAACTACGTGTATGTTTAACACGAATACAGGCACAGATCAATAAAGTTTCCGCGTTGGTTTTCGTTCGGAAAATCCAACCGTCTCTCTCCTCGACGATTTAACTCCGGTTCGCAAAGCAGGGACGGACGTAGAAGGACTGATAGGATTTTTTCCAAAATAAACATATATTCGAATTCTCAACAAGTCTCTCGCCTCTACACAGAATAGTTCCAGGACAATTCTTAATCCCAGCCAATTAATCACTGGAAGTATATAAAGTTTGCAAAGGATTGTGTAGTTCACAGATAAAAGGGAACATAAATCCGGGGCCAACAAAGAAATCGTTCTTCGAGATAAATTTTTCCGTCAGGTGATTAACATGGTACTTACGTGGAAGAAGCAAACTGTCATGGCAAGTCCCGCCACCCAGGCGCACTTTTGCTCGAAGAACCAGGTGAGTTCGTCGACGCATCCGTGATAGAAGGGGTTTCCGGTGACGCTGTCCCTGCACTCGTTCGGAAGGGGTTGCTTCAAGTTCAAGTAATCGCTTGCACCGTCAGCACCGCAGCAGGTGATCTGTCAACAAGTTTAAATTGCAGCGATTCATATATATTTTCGCACTCGCTATTTCAAAATCTCTCCATTTTTGCCACACAACCCTTAGTCTTTAACAGCGCGGAAAGTTATCAGCGGAGCGCTGATGTATGGATATTGCTTTTTTTCAATTAGCAGCCATAACGTTGTCTGCTCCCCCAAAATAGGTATTCTAATGCAATTTAAACCTCATCAAGCCCAACTTGAACACTGATTGGAAAGGTAATAACCTTAAGAGACGATATTGAATCGAGCATTTGCCGAGTCGGTACAAGAGAGACGAAAAAACGTATCGACAAACTCTCGACATTAAATAAATCTATCCAGACACTTTGTGCAGACCATTTGCTGATTCGTGTCGTCGTTCACTACTTTACAATCTCGCAAAAGTGCTCGCGTTTACGCCAGAATTTTTTCAAAATAAGATCGACCGGAAATGCAGAAATTCGTCACGTTTGACAGTGTTAACTGAGTCTTGGGCGTCAATTTTGCGGCTGCAGTGTAAAATGTACACGTGGATAATGTATATTCCGGTGGTTATTCAGCAAATTGAGATTTAGATGCAGGTTTCCTCTCTGGGGTAATATTTATTTAGTGGTCCTTGTTTACACATTAGGTACGTAATTGAACATATTACCTCAAACAGAGCATAACCAAGCAGAAGCTAATGAGTGGAAATTCTCGCGGAAACTGTGGCAAGTGTCTTTATCAGAATCTCAAATATTCCCACCGTAATAAATTCACGAGACCCCAGCCCCGCCGACATTTTTCATGATTATTTCATGGTGACGTTTACACGAAGAAGAATTTCCAGTAATCCTTCAAGTTACCGTCAATATTTATTATAACAATCTGGAGTGAAGAGTCTCACGAAAATGCTTTTGACAGAAAGTCCAAGTGAAAAAAAATCAGATGAATGGGTCTCGTCGCGGCTTTAATATTATTAAGTTAATTATGATGTTTGCCCTCGCGGAAACGCTACATGTCTGGCTGTGTTAGCGTTTTATTTACATTAAATTAAAGTAAAGAGAAAAATTTCTGAAGAAATATGGAAACGTAAGAGGATGTAAATAAGATGCCGGTGTATAAATTCTCTGCAACGTTTTATTTGAGAATCCTTACTCAAGCCAACCGAAATTTAAACCTTAAAGCAAGCAAGTGCGTTATAATAACGACGATATTTGTATTGGAAGACTTGAGCGGAATTCCTTTTTTCAAACACACACACAAAAAACAGCTTTACCATCCCTGTCACAATATCCGACAAGAACCAATATTTATCTACGGCTTAGGCTTCTGACAGTGTGTGATATACCGGAAGACCTTGTTTGCTCTACCTAAAACCCTGAGAGAAGCTAAATGAAGTTCACTTACGATCTCCAAGTTCACCTTTTAAAAACAGACACTCTTTAATTGGTAGTTGTGTCCACAAAGACACATTCGAGCTTAACCGACCCTATCGGCACTGATACTCCTGAATAAATATACACAATCGGGTTACTTACTCCTTCTTGGATCATGGCGAGGGTCTGTCTTGATGGTTCATGATGGGCATTTATGATAAGGCGTCGCATACTTTCTCTGATCCTTGGTTGAAAATGGGAGTCTCTCGCGCTATTATCCAAGAGAACAGCTGAACCGGCCAATCCAAATATAAAAGCGACCACTTGAGTCCCGATGTACTGTAACAAAGATAATAACATATAACTTACAACTCTTCAAATTATTATAACTTTGCTTGGACCTTGGCAGATATGCGACAAGGAAGAATAGGTTTTATGACGCAGATAAAATTTCTAACAAATCTATGTCCCTACTTTATTTAAAAGCCTAAATAAATTTCAAACATATTGGATAGCGGTTTAATACCTTTTTTGATCAAAAATTTGTATATCGGTTTTGTCCAGTGTCAATAAAATTCACTCTTTATCATTTCAAAATTGCGAAGCTCAATATTCACGAAATATTATTCTCGTTTTGAAATGAAACTTACATTACATTAAATTACGTCATGTGGGTTCAGCAATTACTTTATCTTTGTACTCTTTTTGGCATTTTTAGAAAGCAATATGCCAAACACTCTTAAGTTCTATGATTTACCATTATTATTTATCAAGTACCGTTACTGAAGCTTAACAGAAAATTTGAAAATGATCCGGAATTGCTTGCCTGTTGAAAACAAAATAAAAAAAATGCTTTGCAAGGTCTAAATATTTAGTACTTAGCATAATAAATAAAGATTAAAATAATAAGAAGCCAAACAATCTAAACACATGTTTAGTCGCTTTCCATGAGAAATTTTCAAAAAAGGTGTTTTCCATTTTCCAAAATTTGTCAAACTCATTTGGATTCTTAAAACTGTTTTTTATTATGGTTCTTTACTGAGATATAATGTACTCGTACTAGTTCCAAACACAACTTTCAAAGTCTCTAGCAAAGGTTTTTCAAAAATAGAGGAAAAAATTACATGAATGAATCGCAACAATGTCTTAACTACATAAAATGAAATTTGTCTTCTTTTCATTATTTTATTTAAACAGATCAACTGGTTGATAAGAAATTGTATTAAATACGTCTCAAAAATAATTGTTTCCTGGAATATTTCTGAAAGCAGAAGAATCAGAATGAAGCACATTATTTCTTATTATAAAAAGACCAAAAAGAAAACAAATCAGAGCAGGCGTTGCAAATTATCGGTTATGTCGTAGCGGAATCCTATGGAAATAAGCGTCCAATGCATGGGCGTAGACAATTTGTGGTCTCAAACGCATAAATTTTAGACGTTGGAATTATAATTGTGCATTTTATTATTATTATCTGATAATAGAGAAAATTTATAAAAGAAACAAGAGCAACATTTTCGTCCGTAAGAATGGTTGATTTACCAGCTTTATTGCCAAATGCGACGCCACTGGTAAGCAGGTTTTTCGGTGAAATGTCAACGAAACATCAGTTTTAAAGTAGCGGTTTTGATTTTAACTTTGAAAAAAAGTTTTCGATATCGGGAAAGTTTACGGACGTTTCTTGTCATTGTAACAATTATCCCAGAATAACTGGTAAAATGAGTTTTACCATTGAAGATAAAGCATTAATTTTTATAATTAATCAATTAATAATAAATCCTTTGAGAGGTAGGCAACCAATAAAACGACTGTGTATAGCAAGTATACATATGTGTACGATTAAGCTAAGATAGACGTTTCGATAAAACAAAGTAGCACTCTTGATTTGTTTCCTTGTTGATCACTCTGTACATGTTTTGAATAGTTTAAAATTTCCGACAATAATAGTGTTGCGTTAAATTAATGAAGCGTACGTTGCGTTCTTATGAGATCAAAGATAGATCTTCCATTACTGAAAATAGAATATTTCGAGGCTAAAATTTAATTATTCGCGTTGTGCGGTATCTGTTACGTGTAGACCTTAATTTCATGCAGATAAATAGGGAAATGCTATTGGTTTTCAGCGAGCGCCGGCTTTGTTCCATTTGCTTCCTAATTAATTACGTTAATAACTATCGTCGACTTGTACCCTCTAAACAAATTCGTGTGTCTGGAAATATTATTAAATCACGTTGGTCAGACCTTGATATCAAACCGTAGACGAAAGATAAAACCACACCTACATCAAGGCGTGCCGTGACATATCACCCCAGCTTTAATTAAAGTGAAATAAAGTAACTTTATTGTGTAATTAGTGCGTCGGTAACGTACCGAACTTCCCTTTTATTTGCGATCGATATGACACCGTTAGATATATCCGACCTTTACAAGAAATTTTACTGGGGTCATAAACGAGTTTTATGATGATGGAAATTTATGCCCCTGAAGATTTTTTAATTATTTTGCTGTTACCTGAATTCTTAGCCGAATTTATGTGAGGCTTAAAGTTCAGAGGTTATTTATTTTGATGAGGGGTCCAAGTTTTATTTTAATTAAGCACCCCATATTTCAGCAATTGCGCTCGAACGCGTTTATTTCGAATGTGTGATGAAATTTTTCGAGCCGACTGAATTTTCTCGAGCCTTTCGCTTTTAATAAGGGCGGGGGAATCTGTGCAGGGCGATTACAGTATCAGGTGAGTCGAAACGACATATGCCAAATGAGTTTTCAGTACGTTAAAGCTGTAACGCGGTCACTGAAGACCGGGATCCAATTACTCTAAAAGATGTTGACATTTCCCCAGAGGAAAACTCCACCACTTGCTTGGTCACGCGAGCTTTACACATCGCATGACTGCAATGCCAACTTCAGATGAAAATGTACTGTCATTTCAATACGTTGTAAATGTACTTCACCAGCCTGAAGATGAAGCCAGAGTTCTATGTTAAATGTAATTTTTAAATTATCTTCTTGTCTCAGATGCAGGTAGGTTGGCTGAATATAAATGAGGGACTTTTTTCCTAATTGGACTGTAAGACATCCCCACTAGGTGGAACGGAACCTCCTCCTGACATGTCATCGCTGCAGATGCTACACTTTCGTAAAAATTAAACTGTTACTATTTAAAGGTCCTATAAATCATACAGGGTGAGTCAATATCCGTTCGCAGCTATGAGCTGGTCGGATCAGGTCCAGACTGATCAAAATGATCGATGGAACAAATAGCCATCTATCTCCAAGCACACATTTATATAGCCATTGTCAGGAACAGCTCGAGGCTAACATGAAGGCACCCGCCCTCGCTATACAACATGTACGCTTGGCCGCCGTAAATGTTTAGCTTAATTTATTTCCAAATAAGCAAATTGTATAGTATCGCGTCTGATTAGAGCTGAAGTTTATACATTGTCGATTAATTAACGCCGCCATATACAGCGTGTTGCGTTTCAAATTATAATGAAAGTTACAAAGTTCACGTTTGCACTAACTAAATTGAGGCTTTCAGAGCCTTTTCAGCCACACTGACGGGAAGATTCGGGATGGGTATGGTGAGGATGGGTGCGGAAGGAAAGTGGTAAGTACTGAGAGAGGTTGATACTGACCCAGCATTCGCCTTATCTGTCATATGAGACCTGTGCTCATACCACGATGCGATGGTATGGGGAAACCTCTGAAAAAAACCCACACCAGGTCAGGCAGTACCGGGGTTAGAACCCGGGACCTCCAGAATGCAAAGTGGCGCGCTAGGCGCTTGGCCACAGCGCTCGGTGATTCAAATAAAGCATTACTCACGGTTTTGTTCTAGGACTCCGATCGTGCCGCGTTTGGTTCCAACTTTCCGATAAATACGTGACGCCGCACCGACCGAAATTCGTTCACTTTCGTTCACGCTTTAAACGTGACTAAAATTGTTGCTTAGGACAAGTACAATTAATTTCTGTAATGAGATTAATGACCTCAGATACTCTCGTAATTTAGTTTTATCAACAGACATATTTTTTAATTTTAGATACCTTATCACCACACCTCTGTTAGCAACATCGATAAGGCGAATGTCAGACTTGCGAAATGAGGATTAGGTGAAAAACAGGATGTTGACTTTTTGGGAAGTGAGGTGTAGAGTTGACGTCAAAACGCGAAATGCTGTGTATAATTTAGAGCCTGATTATAAAATGGAACAAAACGGTCGAGTGTGGGTGACCAACCCGGCCTCGGTAAGGGTCTTAACTGTGACAGTGGTAGATATAAATAGACGATAAGGACAACGCAGTGACGCAGCGAGTCAATCATGCGGCGCCAACGCAAATCGGGCAATTTTAGGCATTATCAGAATTTCTCTAATACGTAATTAAATTAATGAGGCGAATTATACACGCATAGCAACCGCCACGATTCGAAACCTTAACAACGGATTCCTTGCACATCTGAGACAACACGCGTTCCTCCCCAATCCCAGGATGCGTAACTGAAAACATGCGCGACATCTGGGTCAGGATTAATGTAGCGACAATGCGGTCGTAATATATTCGAATTCGGGCGAAGAACTAATTTATCACCTTATACTACGGAGATGGTGTCGCCTGTTTCTGCAGGCGCGATAATTTCTGACGTAATGGATCAGTTCGTTGGTTCCACTTTAAGGTATCTGTGACGCACCTGGGATCCAACCTTCCCCGAGTTTACACCTCGGGACCAGATCCCCGGGGATTTTGGAGACTCAGATATGTGGCCACAGTTTCTTTTGCTATACCGTAAACACATAAACTATATAAGATCGCCGACGCCTCTGCACACTCAACGTATAACACAACAAATGAATATGAGAGACTAAACGATGACAGAGGCGGAACCGGCAAATTCTTCTAATGGAACCATCCCCAAGATACGGCCCACACTTTCAAACCATCATTTATTAGAAAACTGTTTCCACCAGGGAATTGCAGATGCAGATCTATTGCAAATTCTTTTCTCTTTCACTGCACACAATTACTAGTGCACTTTCACAGTTTTTCTAGGTCAACAACTTGTTGATGATTCTCCTTACACGGTAAAATACAAGACGATCAAATCTGATTCTGCTGCCTTTGCAATTCCCAACGTAAATCATCATTTTCCTTAAAACTCACTAATTCAAGACTTATTGCTACTACATCAAGAAACTAAGATTTGAAAACTTTACATTTACACAAAACGCCACATCTTCTTTGTATGGTAATCACCACCAGCTTTGAAGTACTAGAAACATTACATCCCACTTAGTTGTTTAATACATAATTATGAGTTTTAGATTACAGACATTTCTTACGTGCAAAGTTACCAACATCAACATACTTTGCGCTATAGATAGTCAGCAGGTTATCCCAGACTTTGCTAAACATAATCAACAGTAAGAGCAAGAAGACCTCGAAGTCTGCAAGATACACAATTATAATCAGCGAATCTAAATATGTAACAGAATTCCCTTAGAGGATTTTCATCCTTGACCTATCAAGGTGACAATCACATTTTGGAAAGATTTTTGTGCTTAATATATGTAGAACTGAAAACTTTGCACAGTAAAACGAAATAAATGCTTCTTAATAGAAAAAATACCAGATATTTTTAGAGTTCCGCAATGGAGCTTTTAAAGAGATACTTGAAGATGTTGTTTACATATTTTTTCAAGATATGAACATAATCCTCGGAACAGTCTATTTTACAAGCGACTTCTGCAGTGACACATCAACACAAATTGCTTATTGTTAATTCGTGCAAAACCTATAGATCCAGCTCGGAAGCCTTTATAATATTTTTTTTTAGGTACCTTTAATGAAAACGGTAATTTTACGTACTCACAAGCGGACGAAAAGTAACTCTTTTTCGGGCGCACTTTTTCGGACGCTGAGCATGGCGCCATCTGTTGCTCTGTTTAGTAAGTTAGCAACGAAACCGACAAAACCGATAATTGTCCTATAACCATAAATTATTTAAATAAGTAATTGTATTGCAAATACATAGTAAATTTCTAGTTTTGTTGGGAAGCTGATATCAAATATGTACTATGAAAAATAGTTAATATCTACAGTTGGCTTAAAAAAAAAACGAGAAATGAAATTTGACGTAATGTGAATTGGAAATTTAATTTGTCAATTTATGTCAGTTTGTGTCTGTTTGACAGTTGTATTTCTGACACATAGGTGCCGTTTTTTAAACTAAATTCTAAAAGGCCGTTTCAAACTATAAAAATTTAATAAAATCTGGCAGAACTTTTTCTGACAGTTCTCGTTTTTTTTTTGAAGCCAACCGTATTAATAAATTTATCTATTTGAAAAACGTAGATACAAAATAAATTTGCGGAATTAGGCGATTCAAAATCAAAGATATTCCTTTTCGAGAGGATTTCCCTTGCCATTCAACGTGGAAACGCTGCAAGCATTCGGAGCACTTTTCCAGATTCCGCATTATTATCGGAAATTTTTGTACTTATTGTAAAACTAAAATGTTATGTACTTATGTTATTACTTATTATAATAGATTGCTACATTAAATAAAATTGTAATTTGTTTTTTCGATGATATCTTTTGCTTTGTAGTTCGTGCGGTCGCCTAAAAAATTTAATGTCCACCTCTGCCAAGACGCGTCTCGCCTGTTTTCAAGCCTCGGCTGCGTCTCGGCCAGAAAACTCAGACTCGGACGAAAAAGACGCAGTTTTTGGCCTTAATATACAAATAACTATTTTAGTATTTATTTTTTAAGCGTCCTCCTTGAAGTTTTCCCCTATCATTGATTTTGTCGTGGCAACTTCTATAGCTTAATTTGAAACGAAAAACTTGCCGAGTATATCTCTTTGTTCGTTTCAACAATTTCTAAAGCATTAAATAAAATTGAAGTGTTTACTTTAAAAATAGTAAGGAAGACTAATACTTTCATTGCTTTATTATTGTTCAAGAAAAACATCGTATTTCTTACTGAAGACGTAAGATAAACCTCTTGGTACAATATCCAAGGCGTTTTAGCTATTTCAAACATCTTACTAGGATAAACTCGTATCCAGAATAGCAACAGTTACGTCGCGTTATGGCGCGCATTTTGATTAATCCGTATCACAGCATTTCGCTTTCTTCTTCTAAAAATGAGATAGTTCTGTTGATTCTAAGTACTGTCGAAGTTTGTAATGTTTGTGATGTAACGCTCGCGTGGTGTAATCTGCGAGAAAAGTGTTACTTATTAAGTTAAAGCATCATGGAGAAGCACTTGGCGAGAGTTAATAACAGAGGAATAAAGAAAGTCTAAGTCTAAAGTTAAAAAAGCGCTGTAATATAAGCAATAAGTAATAAAATTGGTGTTTACGTGGCATGAAACTCGTGTTTGGATGCGAAGTAGCAAATTCAACAAGCCGTGTTTAGCTCGTAATTCGTATGCATGAAGCGTCTAGTTATTTTGAAGAATAAAGTAACTCATATATTTCCCGTGAAATAAGTAGACACGGAAAGTATACGGTCGTCTACTTAGTTACGGATGTCGCCCATTTTGACTGAGGTTGCCTTTATTCGGCTAGAAAGAGAACCGGATGTACGCACTTTTTCCGGAACGGTACAAGAGAAGCTTTCTTTTCCATATAATTAATTTATACAAAGCTTTCTCTTCATTACAAGGTACGCTGAACATTTTTCTAATTCACATGATTTTTTCAGTACCCAATTCGATCCTTCGCTGAATTATTTAAAATGTCACGTTCTGGCCTTTCATGTTATTGTTAAACAAGATACATGAAAAATGAGACTCATTTAATTATTTCCAGTGGAAAATATGTTTCACCCTGGCCGTAAATAAATCACTTCCTTTAAATCCGAAACGTTAATGGAATTGTTAAATAATTTAACCTTCAATAACTCCAAGTTCTGGTGAAGTGGAAACTTTGATGCACGTGACATTTTCTCTTTGGCGCTGTCTTCCGCTTCGCATGAATATGCAATGGTGAGGCGGCGTGCATGTCACTCTGGGGTATGCAACGAACGCGTAGCTTATAGGAAAAGCTCAACAAAGCCATCCGAAAAATAATAAACAGTTTACGAAGTTTTGTTGTTATCTAAAAGCTCTCGCACGCATTAAAGAGAAATCTCCCACAAAATGTTTATTTTATGTTTTTCTAACTAATCATAATGGTTAATCTGTCTTTATTACTTTTTCGATAGTTTTGTGAGTAAACAAGTCGACGCAAAAATAGCGTCTCGAATCGTCGCCTTGATTAACAACAAACGTTATTATCCCTGGATGCAATGCGCAGCATATTTAACAATAATTACTTTAGTGCACCATATATTTCAACGGAATTATAACTAAACAACTGAACACAACGTTATTTCGCTTAACATGCAGGACTTCACTTTAATTAATTTACTACCTTTAAATTACAATATTACTGCGATGCAATTTGCTACGCATGCATTTATCACTAAAACGTACTGATATTACTTACATTAAGTGCTATTAGCAATAATTATTGTGTTAGTTGCTTGCTTTTTGCCTAACAAAGACAGAATTAATTTTAATGTGATACAAACACCAAATGGCTTCAAGTAAAAAGATTTCTTTTGAAAATATCCCGGAGCTTGAGCTTTTCGAGAAATAAATCCAGACCAACAATATTTGTTTAAATAATAGCGCAGCCAACTGAACCACGATAGTCATGGCTTTGCTTTTGCACCATACGGTGCATTAATATCTAAAGAGAAAAATACATGATTTTTCCTAAAGCAAAGCATCGAGAGACAAATAGCATTCTCGCTCGAGGTGGATTTTTTTCACGACTCAAGTAAGATTAAAAAGGAAAAAGTAGTTCAAATGAAAATTTAATGAACCACTTGGTGTCCACAACTATAACACTTTATTAATTTCCTTACGAAATACACTCTATTAAAAACTAAAACTGCCGCGTCTTTCGACAGCAAAACTGTCATCATTATGGAATTAATAAAGTGCTATAATTAAAAAAGTTGTTTTTAAACGTAATTTATTGACATTTTAATAGACATTCATTAATTTTAAAATTAGTAGTAGTCTGAAAAAATTCTTTGACAACCGTGAAAATTGATGAAGATGATTAACCTAATAACTATCCAATTAGGTTAAAGAAACAAGATTACATGCACCAATAGAAAGTTACAAAATATTTCTTACACTGCAAAAAAGGACGTAACTTTCAAAAACAATTAATGACAGTTTTAAATAGATGCGTATGTTTATGCATGTATTTACTGTGTTTCTTATTATCTGTTCGTTTAATTCTCCTACCAGAGATTACTCAAGTTCAACTCTTGTCTGGCAAGGTTTTAATATTTTTATATTCGTATTAGTTGTTGGCAAGCAATTCCACTCAAACATTTTTTTACAAAAAGCACTCACGCTGAAGCTCTCGGTCCTTTTTGTCAATTTATTCTCTCCCAAGCAAAAAAAGCTGATATGAAAATTAAAATCTTTCTGACTAGAGTAGACAAGTTTGTTTATTGTAAAGGTTGGACGTCGAAAACAAATTTTCTGTAGAAGAATCTGAAATTACAGAAGCAACAAATGCTACGGGTTTCATAAATGAATCGCACCAATTCCATCTTTCTGGTGGTTTGCGAAAATTTGCTGGAGTTGTCAGGATCTCAAAATTGTTTCTACACCTATTCGACCCTGTATTTTCAGTTCACTTTTATTAATTATTAAAAAAATGTTTTTAAAAGTAAAATCTTGCAGCGTTTCACGAACACTCGCTTTAATCAACCTAAGAACTTGTATTATAATTTTTGAAATAAATTAGCAACCTCTTTTGTTTATTGAAGCTGGAACTTATTCATTCCCCTTTTATTCATGTTCAATAAACTGAATTGCTTTTGTTAATTAATTGTGGTAATTGGATTGGGCAATTTAAAACCATAAAAACTGGGGAGTAATATGATTCTAAACATTTAACAAAAATTTAAAAAAAAATCATTTCAATTATTTCACGTTAAGAAATTACTTCCAAGAAATACCAGGTATGGAATTACGTAGGTAGTTAAAAAAATGGGCTTGTTTCTGAGAACTGCCCTTTTATAAATTAATTACTCCTACTTTACTTAGCTTCTGTTATTTTTAATTAACATCATGAGCAATACCAAAACTTATTCATTTCGAATTACTAATCGAGTGCACTTCCAATTTCACAATTTAACTGGCAACTATTTGATTGTTTTATTTAGAAAATTGGCAGCCGACTGTTTATCATACACAAATTAACAGAAGCAAAATAACTAACAAGTATTACTTGAATATTGAATTCTATCCCTCAGGACATCATTTGACCAATCGATACCAAATTTGCTACTGGCTGTTAATGTTAATTATCGTGTTAATCGAAATGGGAAGTTCAAGTTACAAACAGGTTTTTTAATTTATAAAATTAAACAAATGGAAAATTATCGAAACAACTTTAAAACTAGTCATAAAGTATTTAACTGAATTCAGGCCACATATTTCTACTACTGTTATAAGCGAAGAGGTTAATTCTATTTTTATTTTATTAAACGTCTTAATTTTACTTCCTCAGACGAGGACATAAATTTTTCAGTTAATCAATGAGTGCAGAGATAGAAAATAATACGTCCAGCAAGCTTAAATAAATAATTCTCTTAAAATTTGTATCAGGTAGCTTCGACAATTCGGATAATAATGATGTATATTTTTAGAAGAAATACGAATTACGGTGTAATTTTTACGAGCTGCAGGATATCATAATTTGTGTAAAATACTCTCTAAATGTTGTAATGTGCTCAGGAGGATTTTACGAAGGAGGACTATTGCTTCACGAAAATGTTCGCCTTTGTCTAACCGCCACTAAACTCCAGCAACTAAAGTTTAAAGTTCCCGTTCATTTTCTACATAAGCTAGGCCTAGCTTCATCAGATTATTACCTCTTCTAACCGGAGGAAGCCCTACGTGGCCATCGGTTGTCGAATGCGACAAAGTTACAAGAACGGTTCAGGCTTATAACAGTTAGATGGCAAGCTGGAATCGCCTCGCCTCACGATATTAAAGGACGAACAGATTTGCGAGAGAAATGTTATGTAGGAGCAAATTGACCGAGTTTCATTATTCAGAATCTAGTTTCCCACCTACAACGCGCCCGGCTTTGACGCACTTAAAAACTCTTGTCTATTTTTGTATTTTTGCAACCGAAACGCAATATTGTTTTAAAATGTTATCAATATTTTATCGCGTTTGTCAAGCGCGAATTCCGTGTCGGAATCGAATTATGGTGGATGCGCCGGGTTACGCCCCATTAAATTCTAGTTCATTGCGTGACAATTGAAAATGTTTGGCAAGTATAAATACAAAAGGAAAAAATGTGTTGCGATAAAAATATTTTCGCGGAGATTTTGTTGTAAATGTTAGAGTGATTTTATTGCAAGGCCGAGCCCTTTAAACCCTTGTTAATTTGTCATAATGGTAAGGCTTGTGTCAGTAGTTTGTTTATTTTTTAACGTGGTCGTGATAAAATCAAAGATAATGAACACGCGAAGGGTATAATACTGTGGAATGAAATTGAATTTAATTTGCATAATAATGAACATGTGAAGAATAAATTAAATAAATTTACCTCGACGTATCACTTGATAAAAATAACTCGTTAAATTTCGTGTGATGAAACGTTTATTGCAAACCCTTCAGCGCATAATTGTATAAATTTTCTCCGAGAAAAATAAGGTTGATGGGCGTGTCGGCCAAACCAAGATACTTCCGTTGGCTGTGCTCTAATTGCAGTCATCAAATTCCCATTTCTCAAGATAACAAACGACAATAACATTTAGTCGAGTGTAATTGTGCGCTATCAGAGGGGCAACAGGGAATTTCAAATAATAGTAAACGAGAAGCAGGATGATGGTTGCATTGAAGGCCTAATGCAAGAGGTCACGAGACAGTTGATATGGAAGGCGGCGTCGTTACAGAGCGAGGTAATAGCATTGTGTCTCTAACCAGTTGGATAGTTATGGCGAAATGTGAAAACTGTTACCTAATGGAAGAAGCTCTCGCCCTCCAACTAATTCCGGACTTATTTTGTTTTTAATTCATTGCCGCAAAGTTGCGGTCGACGCTTTAAATAAAAAGAAGAGCCCGGAATCGATATTCCGGGACCATTAGTTACGTCTCAACTGAGGATCTGGCACTGTTTATGGCTCAACTCCGCGGAGTTTTTACTTTATTTAAAGTTATATTAGAGTAATGAAATTACGGCGAATTTTTCCCAACACCTCGAATAAATAACACTCGCCGCGAGTGTTTAATGGAGTTGTTGAGACAATACCGATTTGAGAAGTTTAACAACTCAATAGTGATTTGTTTTGTTAAATACACACGGCGGATGTCGGCAAATAATGGCACTCTGAGCGCAAGTCCTGAACCTGCCAGTGGAGAGAACTTTAAGTGGCGAGGCGTCAGGAGAAATCGATTAAGCTGAAATGTTTTTCACTTTGAAGTTTAGGACCGCTTTGAAAACGGCGGTCGCAATTAAATGGTTGATGTTGAGAGTGGTGGAAAGCAGTCGTGGTTCCCTCGCCCTAATACCCAACCTGGCCCCTGGAAATTATTATAATCGTCTTTGGCAATTTAATCATCCTAAGGCTTTTAATTATAGTTTTAGGATTATGGATGGATTTTAAACCTGTACTCGACTCGCTCGGTATTAAACGTTATATCGGGACTCTTGATACAAAATGCGCCCCTTCACAATAATTCCAATGTCAACAATTTCCAATCTGACCAACACAAAAAAGCTCTTTCAAACTCTCCTTTTTGATGTGCTCGAGCTGTTTACCGGGAAACTAATGAAAGGAACATTTTTGGAAATCTAATTATCCGATGTCTACTGGACCGTGCAAAAGCGAGGGCGAGCTTAAAGATAATTACTAAACTAAATAGCGACTTAATTAAAGCTCTCGCTGACCCAAAACTACCGAATCTATTAAGTCTACGTACCTATGCAACAGCAAAGATTCATCTTAATTAATGGTAACCGATACAGATTTTAGGTAGGTAAACGTTATTGCGGTTGTGGAAGCATTTAATTAAACTCAGATATGGCATTTGTAGACGTAATTGATCCTGTTTAGCCTCCCCACTGTTTCGTTTACATTTCTATTTGTTTCATTCCAACTAGGGAAAGACACATAAACAATAAACATAATCCTCCTAAGAAAAATTTCCGCCAGTAACCTAAAAATACAATTATTGTTTCATCCTTAAATTAATTTCTAATCCATTGATTCCCAAAATCATCTGTTTGCTTTTGCTGTTTTTTTTTCAGAAATTAACAAGGTATTTTGGGTTGTCAAGAGCATAAGGCCATATTTCAACTTCGTGCAAAACTCTGGAGAGGAAGAATTTTTCCTTTCGAGCGAAACATGTAACTTTACGAGATTACTTTACGACTTTCAAACTCATTCTGTGTGTAACATAATTTATTAATTATAATTAGTGAATTATAAAAGTGTAACATCGTTATCGAGGAGATGAATTAGAGTGAAATTTGAAGGCTGCTAATTTAATTTTTGTGTAGCCATATAGAGATAATTGAATCGTGACAGTGAGAGCTGTTAATTGTAGATTTGATCAGTTTGTCAGTTTTAGTGTTAATCTAGTAATGAAAAATTGCAAGTTTGGTGTGAGTTTAAAAAGCGAATGGAATGAATCCTTTAATGTCGTTAATCGACAGAATTTTTTAATTTGGTAATGCGCCCTCAAAAATTCCTGTCGTTTTTTTGACCGCGTCATATATTCGGAAAGCTTTTCAGGATTCGGCAAAAAAGCACGAAATCGTTCCTCCTGTTTTAATTAAACTGTGTAGAGATTGGTTCTGTAATATTGTAATGGAACGAGATGTGATCGGTGTGTGGGGCAGGCGGCGGCGAACATTTGAATTTTTGCAGCATTAAAAAAATGAGTTATGGACAAGGAGTAATATGAAACATGAGAAGGCATTATGCCTAAATTGAACCGACCCATAAATTTAAAATTACCGAAAACGTTCTGTAGAAACTGCTGAAGTAGAACATAAAATGCCATAAATGATGCGGACACTTGAGAGTTTTTAAATCTTCTAGGGGCGTCTAATGTTATTTTTCAAGAATCATAAAAGCTTTTTGTGCCTGAGGGAAATTAGATTACTACGAACACTCGGCGAGAGGGTGCATGATCCCAGTTGGGGTTGCGATCTATATCGGCATACTATAGCGCAACACCACAAGTTAATTATGTTGAAGTGGCAAATGTCCGACTTGAGTGTATGTCACTTATATTGTTGCCCGAACGGCATGTTGTTAAGGAAACAGTACCGAGAGCACTTCCTTATACATCTTCCCTGATTACTTGAGTTTATTAGATAAAGTTCTCTAGACATTCTCGGATCCATTTAGCAAATGCCTTTGTACCGAACTATCGCTGCTAAAAATGAAATTTCCTTAATTACCTCCTATTCTTCATCTTTATTAATTACTTCGTCTTATCTAAACGACCACGTTTTTAACCGCAACACCACCATTAAGGATAAAAATCCCGACATTAACGCAATTAAACGTCCCGCAAAAATGAAACCTCCAACAACAACCTCAATAAAACCATCTCGACATCAAAAACGCGAATCTTTAATCACGAAACATCCACAAAGGGATCATCTATCTTATTACAAACTGTTTCGTTGCCTCGGCTATTCCGAGCCAACCAGGTCACATGCCAATTGTGGAGCTTTCCGTAAACTTTAAACTTGTCCTGTATTGTAGTTAGAGGACGAAGTGTTTTCACCCAACGAGGTCATGCCATCTGTAGAACATTCATAAGCTTTAACCTCATCATGCATGTTTTGCACAACAAAAATTATATCGCTCTTTGACACCACTCAAATTCATAACTTCACAATATAACTAATAAATACACATAGTTCACAACTTAGATGATTTTTTTCTGGCCAAAAAGGTGACAATTATCTTTAGGCTCTTGATAAAAAATTAATGACACCTGAGACATACCTTACCCACTCTAGATACATTTTTATGCATTTTAAAGGTGCCATAAAAGTCAATTTAGTTTACCCTGTTTGTAAACTATTAAAGTTTTACATTTGATAAGCATCAAGTCTCCTTATTGAGGTTAAAGGACTGGACAGTGATAACCATGAAGTACTCATATTTTTTTCGGTCACAGAATGTAACTAAGATCTTTTTAGGTACACTTAATGAAAACGGTAACTATACGTACTCACAAGCGGACGAAAAGTAACTATTTTTCGGACGCTGACCGTGGCGCCATCTGTTTAGTAAGTTAGCAACGAAACTGACAAAAATGATAATTGTCCTGTCACCATTAGTTATGTAAATTAGTGTATCACAAATAGTAAATTTCTAGTTTTGTCGGCAAAATTGTTAATATGTATTAATAAATTTATCTTATTTATTTGAAAAAGGTAGAAACAAAATAAATTTGTAATTTTTCCAATGATATTTTTTGCTTTGTGGTTCGTGTGGTCGCCTAAAAAAATTGTACTTTTTACCGTGCATATTTTCTGGAATAATATCCAAACGTATTTTCTTCTTTCGTTCCCTTTGAAACAATATACTTTCTCATAAATTTCGCCGTCATTGGTGGCGCATCTGATTTTCAAAACCGCTTATTGAACAAAATAGAAAAGTTCTTCAAATTTTTATTCTTTGAAATTTGGTGAATAACCTTTGCTACCACCAAAGAAGCATTGTATTTTTAATTTTGAACCTTTTAGTTTTTCTCGACACCAAATCATGTTTTAACAGAATTCTATGCAATGGAGTTTACAAATCGCTGACGTGAGCGGTAGACGGTGGCAGATTTGGTCTGTTGCGAATTAGTTGTTTGATTTTTTGCAGGAATGGAGCAGGAATTGTTAATAAAAACGTTTTAATGGAGTGGCGAGGTCCGAAACTATGTCGTGTGTTTCTAGTTGGTGTTAGTGTTGTCGGCCTTTATATTGTTAAGCTGTTTGTTTCGTACACAAGGTAATTTAGGGGTTGGAAAGTCCGATATTTGGCATAGTATTACCTAATGCAAGGGAGAGAAATTCCCTTCATATATATAAGAGAGCAGTCAACCGACGCCAACTAAGACGTTTGTCTTGTTTGTTCTATCCGGCGGGTACAAACTTCTCCAGCGTTGTTTTGTGTTCTTAACTCCGCTTTGTCAAGATAAGAATTCCCAAGCAATTTACAATATTTCTGGCCGTCTAGTGGAAATTCGACGGCGTATCTCCGTGTTTTCCGCAAACTCAGCCACTGGAATTGCCCGGGGGCGGCCGTTTGTAGCGTGCGTGGCGGTTGTCGCGCTGCCAAATTATCCCTTATTATTTGCATCTGGAGCGTTCCGGAGACTGCGGCCCGGAATCTGAACTGTTAGTCATCCGAACGGCGGGGCTAGTTTGAAGGGTTGCGAAATTGGCGTTATAAAATCCCGGTTAGTTTGTATGATCGCGGCGCGTTCGGCGTCGTTGGGGCGGAATTCATTTATTCTTCGCCATCAAGTTGTTAGAAGTCTATTAAAATACGAGAGACAGAGACGATTACAATGTGCCCGGGGAGTCGTGTTATGGTGGCGGCTGCGGCCGCCGCTGAGTGAAGAACCCTGTATTGGGCGCGGGTTTCCCCCCAACGACAGAACAATACACTTTTGTCGACAACTTTCACGACGACCACTTTCTAAATCTTTTTACCCGGCTCGGGCTCAAACCTACTCTATTAAAGCAAGATGCGATTAATTAGTGCCGTTTCACTTTGAATGATATACTGCAGCTCTAGATGTTAATTACACTCAACAAATTGCAAGGCAGTAAATCTCACATAATTCCGGCTGATATCGCTGGCCCGGTAAATAATGTCTGGGATTTAAATCCTGCCAAATCACATCATGATGTATGAATTGCACACCACTATCAACTCCTCCGCCTATTTTTAACGTCGCCAAATTATTATTGCAACAAGTGGCTCCCACTCTTTTAAACTCTTAACTTTCTTCATCAAGAAAATGATTCCTGAAAATTTCAAATTAACATAATTTCTTAAAAATGTGACCTCTTTTGAATTTTTACGACGTGCCACCGAATGACCAAGATTTTATGATCGCTCTTTAGAAAACGTTATAGTCATACAGAATGATGGCGAAACCCTTATAATCAACTCAAGTATCTTAAACCCTTTTAACAGCTTATCGATTTTGCATTCTAACGTAAAGTACTCTCTCGGCTCCATACGTCTTCGTGTTTGCTTCTTGCCTTTCGGATATGGAATCCTCGGCTCATTGTAGAAATACCACAGAATTGCCAATACAATAAAAGCGAATCGACCTACTCCTTTTCACAGAAATTACATAAATTACACAAGTTGTTCAAACGCACCAATTATTTTGTTATGTTAAAGTGAAGTTCTTAGACTGATATTCTTTTTCTAATGTTTTTTGTACAATTTTATAATTGCAACTTAAAATTTAAAATGTTCACTTCATTCTTATTTATTTCAGATAATCTTGTAAAGTCTCTTGGGCGACTCTTGTTTTTCGAATATTTATTAATCATACACTTTCCAATCATTGTTTCGTATAATTTTTTTGTTTCCATTTTGAATTTTCAAGAGTTCAAACGATGTTGTCTTTACTGTTGGCAGCAAAATACTTTGCCTTATATTTTAGAAGAATAAAATCTCTCAAAATACTGAAAACCTTCAAGTGTCGCTTTGGCTTTGTGCAATATATACAGAGTGTATCTAAAGTGCGTGTGGTAACTGTACCACGTAGTAGAGCTTGTTAAATGAAACGTTTTTCTATTTGCGTTTTTTACGAAAAAGCGTTAGAAATTGATTTAAAATTCGGAATAAATTTGTATACGCGTTATGACAGAAACGGAGCTTTGTCGAAAAAGTTACATTGTTATAGAAAAAATTAAATAATTACAATTAAAATTCTCATGGTTGCAAGAAAATAGAGACTAGTTAATCACACAAAACGACTCGTTTGGTAAAAATTGGGGGGCGAAAAGCTTGGAAAACTTTCGCGAAAAGGTTCATAAATTGGCGAGTTCTTCCACTGGTTTAAAATGAACACACATTTTTCAGATACACCCTGTATAAAGGTAAAAATATTTTCATTAAACAAAGTTCATAGATCGATATACCTTTTCTAATATTTACATAATTTTCTACTTTCGACTGAAGCTTTTCACTTTCTTTCTTTCTTCTGTTGTTCTTAATGCTTTCCAGACAGAAATTGTTTTGGGTAATCTTATAAAACCCACCCTCTCGTTTTTTAGATCTTTGTTAAAGATATACTTTTCAATTATCGCCTAATGTAATTTAGACGTTTTTAAATTTCACTTAATGTTATATCTTTAACGGAGTTAGTAGTACCTTCGAGAATTCAAACGATTTTGTTTGCTGTTGGGACCAAACTACTTTATCTTATACTTCAGGAGAGTTAAGATACTGAAAACCTTCAATTGTCTGTATTTTGCATTTATGAGATTTGGTTGCCTGGGTACACGTTACAGGTGACTAAACTTGAAACTGTTCAAAAGCGTAATAAAATATTTGTACTTTGAACTGAAGGAATATATTCCATTATAAGTTTTCCACAAGACATTTTTCCAGAGTTTTTCTTGCTACATTAAACATCAGAAATCTAGACTTCACTCTCGTGTTGCAGTAAACTTTTCGACTTTTTCTTTTTCTGTTCGGTACGTTAAATTGGAATCATCTATGTTTTAACTTCGCATAAAATGAAATCAATGTCTAGGAGTTTCACAGTTATCGCCACCATTACAACAAAATTATACATTGAGTTAACACAAACCAAAAGGAGTTTTAAAAACTTTCTCGATGTCTTGATTTCGTGAAACTCTCATCAGAGATTGTCACGAGAGTAAATTTTCTAAATTACAATTTCATCATGTGAGTTTTTAATTCGGTTTTTGTTGGACGTACTGAAATTAATAGACGCCCCGAGAACTTGTTGCTATTATTTTTTTTTAGGCACCTTTAATGAAAACGATAATTTTACATACTGAGAAGCGGACGAAAAGTAACTCTTTTAAGGACGCACATTTGCGGACGCTGACCGTGGTGCCATCTGTTGCTCTGTCTAGTAAGTTAGCAACGAAACTAACAAAACCATAAATTATGTAAATATGTAAGTAATTGTATTGCACATAGGAAATTTGTAGTTTTGTTGGCAAGCTGATAACAAATACTATTAAATAAATGGTTAATATGTTTCAATCAATTTGTAATTTTTCCACTGATGTCTTTTGCTTTATAGTTCGTGCGGTCGGCTAAAAAATTTAATGTGCACCTCTGCCAACAAGTGCCTTTTGTCTTCGACTGTTTTCAAGCCTCGGCTGCGCCTCGGCCAGAAAACTCAGACTCAGGCGAAAAAGATGCACTTTTTGGGCTTGATGCACAAATAACTATTAATTTTTGAAAATGTAACTAGAGCGGTCGCCAATTAAGTCTGTAAGTAACATAATAGTTGAAAACTTGAAATTTGTAGTGTGAACTTATTGCTACATTTAGAACTTAGTCGAGCTATCGTAAGGTTTTTGGTAAGTTACTTTGGATCACTGCGTTCCATGCAGTTGGAAGTTTTGTAAAAAGTGAAATATTGTACCCACGATAATAGCTAATCGATTCTGCGGAAGTTTCGTGCAAAATTTGTTACTTCACTGCTTAATAAAATATTAAACATAGTGAATATCACCTGCTCGGAGCGTTTTGGTTTATTTCAAGAGACGAGTGAAAATTGATTGCAAGATAAATAAACTCGGCGTCTCCTTGCGAATCTATGAATACTAAACATATTTGGTGTGATATTTAGTGCGTGTATGTCGAGATAAAATGTTTGAGGCAGACTACCGTGCCGATTAATGAATCGGAAGCCGTGTCATGTATTATGCTGTACAAACAATTTTAGGAACTGTACATAACCATGATCTATAGCAGTAGCTGTGCAAACATTCTGTCTCTGACATGCACTAATTATTATTTGATAACGTTCATCTGACATTCACAACTATATTTCAATTGCGGTACATCCATTAGATTTGCATATACGCACTCCTTGTCTCCACGAGTTTGCAACCTTTGAAAAATTACCCTCAGCAATCACAGCGGATTCACGAGAGCTTTTACACGGCGATCGAGCTTTGATATTAAAATTTTGCTGGCCGCACTTGGTGTCGGGAACAACCTATTTCAACAAGCCTGACATTTGTCCAGCATTGAACTGGCAGTTTTAATTATTTATTATTGTTATTCTTTAATTAAAATTTCATCTACCATAATGTATTTAAACCATGAATTATTCCCGTTGTTTTATGCATTCGCTCCATTAAACTGCAGGAAATGTAATTAATGTTTATCTAATATTTAGATTTACGAATCTTCCACTGACATTTGTCCATTATCGACATTTTTAAATATTCAGCACGATGTGTCGACACCTAACAAATCGCATCATTCATTCTGTACGTTTAATTCTACAACATGTTTCAACCTGACTTATTACAAGTTGACACGAAACACAAAGATAAAAACCTGATTGCACTACGATTTTTTGCTAGTGTTAGTTTCCGCAAGACTTGTATTATGGTACTTACCACTAACAGAACGATCGAGCTTTCCTGCAGCGCGCTTATACATCCAATGAAAGCTACTATCATGATGATTATAGAGGCTACAATTAGTACATAAACACCGATGTAAAATTCTTCCGCGTCGAGCTTCTCCAGGAATTCACCAATTCCGGGTTCGAAACGTAGCCAAAGACATAGCGCAAATATGCTGGCCCCGATCATCTGAAACAGAAAATTAAATAAACGTTTGTTTTGCAACAATAATCATTCTAATCTTATACAAATCAGGGTCATAAAAGGCTGCGTGATGATGTCTTAAGGAGGTCTCCTGCAGGATTTAGGCCCAAGGTTGTTTATCAAATCGAGTTTAAGACCGAATAATAAAACTTTGCGATATATGTTTTACGAGGCAGGGACGTACAACGACCGGTTTAATCAGTAATTTTTGCATTTAAGGGTGTTTTTGGGGATGGTTTGACATATGGTGGGATTATCTAATTTGCAGAAACGTCACAAATAATAAGCCCAGGAATTAATTTTAAGATCGTTGAGGGTGATAGGAGTTGACAGGGTAACAGTAAAAAGGGGATGGAGATAAAGGTCGCCTTATGAGGACTCTCCTAATTTAATTAAGTGCAACCGAGTGTATATTATTTCGGTGAGTTCTACTTTCAGCTGGAGGTATTGATTGACCTATCGTGTGTTGCCAAATTTGTGAGGAATTATACCGATCAAGTGATTAATTTGGATAATTAATTTGTCGACGCGTCCGTTAGACGGACTAAACACGTATTAGGGATGAAATTATTACTGTCATGAAATGAATTGGCACTGCCTAACTAGGTACTTCAAGTTTGAACAAATTATTTTACAACAGTTTGTTCAAGAACCTCTCAACTAATATTTCACGAGTCCTTCTATTTTTATGGTCAAGTAAAAAATAAAATTGTACTGTAAATTTAAGCTTAGAAATACTCTTGGGCAAGAGAAAATTCTATAAATGTAATAAATTTATCAAATTGACAGTAAAGACAAAACCAGCACTGTTGAAAGATTTATCATTCCAATTCAGTTAAAAAAATATATTGCCGGGTCAAGGGAACGAGTCATGTGCTATTTTTCTTCCGAACTGTTTTTTGGTAATGTACAATCAAATTATCAAGAAAACACACAACGAATAATTTGATTCGCTTTCGATTTATCTACGTTAATGTAAAAGTAATAAAATTATTTTTGTAATGATTCAGATTGAAATTTATATGTACAATTAGTTTTTGCTCGTTAATATTAACCATAACGAATGTAAAATACAGGAATTTACAGGAACAGTACACTTTTCGTAATTATCCCTCTCCCTCGGTTTTTCGCCATTCGACGGGAATATTCAGCGGGTGACAAAATTACCAATTGTTTAATTACAGTTAGTTTGAACAGGTGGCCACATCGGGGAACATTTTTAGTTGTGATGTGCGTCCAATTTTAATAAATATTTGTTGTTTTATTTTTATTTCGCCGTTGTTGTTTGATTTCTGTGTGTACAGTGAGTGGTTGTGATGAGGGCGAACAGGTGGTGCGTGAAATTATTTTAAATCAGCACAGTAAACAGTTGTAAAAACCGCGAAAATGTGGCGGAAATTATTTTTGTATATTGAGTCGTGAAAATTTCAGCTTGTTGAACTTTCCTTCATTTATTCAAACATCACAGTTTACTCGATCGGGTTTATCTCTGGTAGCGCATCAGGTCTAGTTAATTGGGAAGGAAGTGGGTAAGCCATGTGTTACAGTAGCTTCGTTTTGAGCATACCTCATCAAATTTTATTGATGAAGATATGCTTGTTACGGTGTACGATGTAGAGGGTTATGTGTCTGTATTTTAGCTTAACTGTTTGCTTGGGCTCCCATAACAACTCCAGTTGAATTGTATTTCTAATTGAAAAATTTCTGTTCAACTATCAGTCCTGAAAGGTCAATTAATTCAAATCTAATCTTGTTATCCCTTTTATTTATTATTCTCTAATCACATAATGCAAGTGTTTATCATAACGGTGGTTTTCATTCTGATTGTCAGTAGAAATGCACAACAAATCAATGAGGCAGAAACGACACGAAGACAAAATACTTTCTTTCGTGCTTCTGTTTCGTGCACATTTTACCTTGCATTCAATTACTCGTATATACCCACTTGCATTTCTCATTAACTACCAGTTAACAGTCAAGAATATTTCCGTACCATGACTTGGCACTACTAACTAGGTACATTTGGTATCTGTGAAATCTGTAACTGGTTACGACAATTAATGTCAAATTATCAAGAAGAGCTGCATCGAGAATTGTCAAAAATAATGAACAACGATAACAAGAAATAATGGGGCAAATGATAATTCAAAAAGAAAATACTACCAAGATATTTATTTAATTAAATTGTAACAATATGTATTGTATAAATGAGAGCTGTAAAACACGAATGTGAGAAAGTAAGGTTAGGAGTTGTTCATTGACGTTTCATACAAACATGTTGCCCCTAAGAATTCTCATTTTTAAGTGGGTGAATGATGGTTTAGTACTGTGACGCACCACGGATTACAGATCAGTGATCACGGATGAGCTGTTTAAATCTAACCTCACTTTTTGCGTTATTTATGTTTTTGCTCTGCAGACTGACGAGTGGTGCTTCCACAATCGATTCTTCAACGCCGACTTTGATGATAAATTCAAGTGAACACCCGATACAAAGTAGGTGTATTATCAAACATCCTACTTACATTAGGTACTTTTATCAATTTTGATAATCACCGCCACAATAAAGATACAGCTAATATCGTGATACTTTCATTAATTGTATCATTATTTGATATTATCTTAATTTTTGATGCCACCATTGACGATACTGTGGCTGATACTTGACAATCCAATTAATGAGCTCAGACATGTCAAACTAATTATGTAATAAGCTGTTAAATTTTTTTTTACGTCTAATAATTGTTCTTGTATCTTGGAAGGTGTGTCAGACGCACTTCCGTTCGTACCCTTTCGGTACTATTTGTTTATGATTTATGACTGATTGGGGGTTGCTGATGAACGCTTTGTTCGAGTCTCCCTTAGTGTCCACAAGAACACCAGAACTAATTAATACGTAGGGGAGCCGGTACATCGCGCGTTATTTCCTTTCATGTCTCTTGCACACTAATCACTGATTGTGATGATGTTTCTCAAAGAGACGATGCTTGCCATTCTTTCGTGTCCTGGTGGCAAAGAACTCGATAAATTGATTCTTTGTGACTACTGTCTTTAAGCTTTTATACTAATTCTGTAATTAGTACAAGTACCATTGCCGGAGCAGCATCTCTTCTTGTTTTTCGATTTAAATTATTGAAACAGTTTCTTTTGCAATTCTCTTGTAAGTGGTTTAGAAGTTGGATAACATCGTTATTTATTTCTTACAAGTGCGATGGTCTAAGATCCGTACGCAGGAAGCTATATACGAGCCGAGGGAGCACTCGAGTCTAACTTTTGGGGGCAAATATTCCATCAGCAATTGTCGGCTGAAACAACATTTTTCATTCTGGCAAACGTGCATAACTCAGAATAATTGACGGGGCTTTGTTATTGCATTTGACGGATCTGTTTTCGCTGTATCATTTTTGATATTCCATTGAACTGCATTGTCAACAGGCGTCGTCATTGTACGTCCGAGTGACCCTGGTGATTTTTCCAGTATTTGTTCGGTGTGCGTTTTATATCGGCATTTGCAGCTGACTGGCTAAAACAAATTCCCGTTTAATTGTAGCGAAAAATTGGATCGGAACCTCGACTAATCAGATCCGCAACACGCAATTAGGCGGCAGGAAACCGACGGAACGTGATAGAGACGCGTCTACCCAAATCAAACATTCATGGAAGACGAAGGCAGTCGTACATTGCCGCTGGTGTTTCGACGAGATTAGATTTAGAAACGTCGGATTGATGCATCGGCAGGAGGCGCCCGATTCGGTTTCGACGTCGATAACAGCTCCCAGCCTGATGGATTCGCTGGCCAAACACTACGTCTGCTCTGATGTCGCGATAGTGCGCCTCATTTACCCTAGATGACCACACTTTATTACTACGTACAGTAATTACTGGCCCGATCTGGAGCACAATGGCCGGCCATCTGCGATCAGAAAGGCAGATACGTGTTGATTGCCCGGACCACACTCAATTAAGACCGCATCACACGAACGATCACCGACGTCATCGAATTCTCTGCTGGTTCCGAAGGAGCTGAGAAGTTGCCATAACGCGATATGGAGCCTCGGGATGCAGAGCTGCCTCGCTCAGTACATACGAAGCTGATATACGTTTCAAATTACTTTTGAGGAGAATCAATCTCTTCTCGTACAATATTTGCTCGTTCGAACGGAAACAGTAGACTTTGTTTCTACTTTTTCGTAAGAAGTACTAAGTCGAATCAATATTTGCCCTTACAGTTCAATATCACATAACGTAATCTCCAAGCCCGACAAATTGCCCGTTATACCGACGATAATATGATCACTAATAGCTCCAAATTGGATTCGAATTGAGATGCAGTTATCCGATTTACTTATCTCGGTCGATGCACATGTTCAAAATTACCTTCTCAC
The DNA here is from genome assembly GCF_963966145.1 of Tenebrio molitor. Taxonomy (NCBI): domain Eukaryota; kingdom Metazoa; phylum Arthropoda; class Insecta; order Coleoptera; family Tenebrionidae; genus Tenebrio; species Tenebrio molitor. The sequence goes on from NC_091051.1 coordinate 8,879,403, forward strand.
TGACATTAATCTAATTTTCCATATTTCAGACCAAATCCGCAAGGAAATCGAACAGGTTGTTGAATCACACGCAGAGCTGGACAACACATCATTCACAAAAATATAAAATATGACTGTCCTGACTACTGACAATATCTTAGGTCAAGTGGTATCGACGCAAATTAAAAAGAAATTTCCAGAATTGTTTAAGAAGAGATGAAGAAGTCATGATCCTTTAAAAATTAGTCGCTCTAGTTTCTCTCGAGATTAGACTCTTTTCTGTCACATAGATGGGAGATCTAGAGGAAATCCGGAGGCAAAGTAAAAAGAAGCTTACAGAAATGTATAAGAAGAAATGACGAAGTGATGCTCATGATTCTTTAAAAATTCGTCGCTCTAGTCTCTCTAGAGATTATACTCTTTTCTGTCCCATAGATGGGAGCTCTAGAGGCAAAGTAAAAAGAAGCTTGCAGAAATGTATAAGAAGGAACGAAGAAGTGATGCTCATTATTCTTTAAAAAAATGGTCGCTCTAGCCTCTCTCGAGATTAGACTCTTTTCTGTCCCATAGATGTGAGGTCTAGAGGAGATCCGGAGGCAAAGTAAAAGGAAGCTTGCAGAAATGTATAAGAAGAGATGAACAAGTGATGCTCATGATCTTTTAAAAATTGGTCGCTCTAGATCTCTCTCGAGATTAGACTCTTTTCTGTCCCATAGATGGGAGGATTTCCGGAGGCAAATTGAAATGAAGCTTACAAAAATGTATAAGAAGAGATGAAGAAATGATGCTAATGATCCTTTAAAAATTAGTCGCTCTAGTCTCTCTAGATATTAGACTCTTTTCTGTCCCATAGATGGGAGGTCTAGAGGAAAATCCAGAGGCAAAGTTAACAGAAGCTTGCAGAAATGTATAAGAAGAGATGAAAAAGTGATGCTCATAATCCTTTAAAAATTGATTGCTTTAGTCTCCTTCGAGACTAAACTCTTGTCTGTCTCATAGATGGGAGATCTAGAGGAAATCCGAAGGAAAAGTAAAAAGAAGCTTGCAGAAATGTATAAGAAGAAATGAAGAAGTGATGCTCATGATTCTTTAAAAATTAGTCGCTCTAGTCTCCCTCGAGATTAGATTCTTTTCTGTCCCATAGATGGGAAATCTAGAAGAGAACCAGAGGCAACGTAATAAGAAATTTGCAAAATTGTATAAGAAGAGATGAAAAAGTGATGCTCATGATCCTTTAAAAATTGGTTGATCTAAGCTTTCGCGAGACTAGACTCTTTTCTGTTCCATAGATGAGAGATCTAGAAGAAATTCGACGGAGACATATGGAAGATACAAGAAAATCCGGGGAAGGTACAAGGATGCCCTTGAGATAGGGAAATAGGAGATAGCAGGACACAAAGAGGAGGTCTTTTATTCCGAAAAAAATCTAACAATCAACCTCTTGGTCTGGAAGAAGAATAATGTCGGGCGTTGGAAACCGTCAATTGTTTTGCTTTTTTAAAGTGTAAATTAACAGTTGTAATTAGAGTATATGTATTCGCATTGGCGTACATTTTATAAAATACGATATACACGGTGTATTTTTAAAATGTGTCAAAATTTTACCTACGAGGTTGTGGGACAACGTAGAAGACTAAAAGCAATTAAAACAAATTGTAGCTCAAAAAATAAATGTTAGATATTTTATTTTTTGACAAAGAATTTTAAAAATATTTTTTCCGAATTCTTCATGAAGCCAGTAGCTCGTGGTTAAAATTTGGTCACGCATTTCAATAACACCCTGTATATTGGCTAGCAACAACCTTAATTTGTATAACATCGACAAAAAAAAATGTTAAGCAATTTCAAGCAGGCAACTGAGATTTAACCGCTATGATTGAAAAAAGTTTTATGAATTGTCCCTTTTCAAGTGGGTTTGATTTAGATAAATTTGGTATGAAATTCGGTGGCAGGGTCAATGTCCGCGGGATGGTAATTTTTAAATTAATCGCTTGAGTAGCAAAGAACAACGTCAGGTCGGACGGTGGACAGACGAGAATGTAAATTCGCCAGCAATAAAAAGCGTGGCGACTGAAAGCCGTGGAGTTTTTGGTGATAGGATGTTCATCGAAAAACTCATCCATTGATTATCCTTGTCCATTTATCGTAAACAAAAGCATAAAAGAATTTTTCACTGAATGTCGGTATCGTCTGATGTGTTGTCAATCTATCGTCACATTACCATCCCCGTCTAGCGTCATTTTTCACTCAACACGACAGTCTGCTTATTTTCATTCCTTGCAGAATGCTGATGCGGCAAGTTTTTGTATCCGAAAGCTTTGTCAAGAATACGCGACCACTTTAATCTAAAAAGAGCTTTCTTTGTTAGGCGCAGACACAACGTAAACAATAGCGTCAATTTATTAATATCCCCTAAATTGCTTTTTGCGTCGCAATTCGTCGATCAATCCGTAAAACACGTGTTTGATTCCTGGTTTCTTTTTCCATTTAATTGGATCCCTTTCTTTTTGACCTCGACGACATCATTTAATTACTTTTTAAGAACCCCTCCTCTAATGAAATTATTGGCATCGGGAACGGAAGGCGAAACAAATGATTTGTAACGATTTATAATTCTTGCCGATGCTCCAAATTAACTTGCCACGGTGAATTAACAAACAAAACGTGCCGGAAATTGAAAATTTGCTGTTTGCTCAGATACCCACTTCTGCCTTTTAAACCACAAAACGGCGTAATTAAATTCCAGCGATTTCGCGTGTAACCAGTTGGCAAGTGACCCTAAATGCAAGTGCTTGTTCTGTTCCTGTTGGAGGCTCTCGTTATAACGGACGGACATGACAACGGTGCCACGTTCAAAAACCTCCATGATCAATGATCAATTCGAATTGGCTTGGCACAATCGCCACATAATTGGGTTTTAATATTTCAATCGGATGCGCCGCTGCATCTCGCTCCAAACCGGGTTAATTATTTCCATTCACACGATCTACGATAAATTAGCACAACTGAACCTCACGCTTTACTAGTTTACATAATTCGTATTATCTTGTGTTCCCAGTTATTGGTAAACTGTATCTTGGTTGAGCTGTGTTTGTAAAACTGACTTGTTTGCTTTCATAATGTAGAGCCAGGGGCTGGCCGGACATCATCTCATATTCCTTCCGATTTTCAGATCAATTCTCTGAGGATATCTTCCCCGGAGCTTCTAGCGCATATTACCTAATTCCACAGTCAAGACCACAGTTTTCGTGAGATGAAAACCATCGTGAAATTGAATTACCAAAGTTTTTCAACTTTTCCAGACAACTATACATGAGATATACTGCATGTGAAATAAATTCCGTCGTCTCTAAGGCGAACCGGACCGAGATAAGAAAACAAAGTGATTACGTTGTGCTCGGATAGAAATAGTTTATATATCGCGACATGGTAATGACAGTTCCAACTTCTCCAAGCACACCATGTCATAAGCAGCAAGTTGTGGCTACTGCTGGATTAATTCAACTTTTGCCCAGACGATTCGGCTGGAAATTCCTCGGAAAATTAGCCAACATGCACCAGTTCAAACGACAAAACAACTCACGTTCTTGCCCACCGAACATTCATTTTCTCCCAGAATAAACTCAAACTATACAAAAATGCACCACATTTATCCTCACCTGTTCTAGGAACGCTTAAACATTATTAAAAATTAAAGACATGATGAAGGACGATTACAGTACATTAATTATGATCTATTGAATCTTTAAAATAACGCAAGAAAAACAACATAATGAATCCATAAATAATAAAACGACTGTAGTTAGTGTAATTACTACATATTTAAAAAGTAATGTCTTAATGATGATTTTCCTCTAGGGAAGTTTTAAACTAAACAAATTAATCACGATGTTGCTATTAAAATAGAATACTTGAACAGTTTAGTACAATCCAAACATAGAAGAACTTTGTTCATTATCAAATAATTAGATTTGAATTATTCTTTTTGTAGTTTTTTTTTTATGTGTTCTTGAAATTGAAATATCTTTATTTTACCTACTTACTATTAGATTCAATCTTAAGAAAAAGCAAATTTTTGTTGCTGTTTCATAATAATAATGAACAGAGCACTACTTTTTTGACAAGAGGAAAGTTTACACATACGACCGCAGCGAGAGTTGTAATCTCTGTTAAGTTGCATACATTCCACATAGTACTGCTACGGATTTTTATTTATTTGTGTCGCAAATTAAGCAAAAACAACAAGTGTAGCGATGTTGGATTCTCTCATGGGCTGTGACCTTGGAAATATATGCGCGAAGGCGGAGCGATAAACCGGTGAAAAATCTGTAAATGAAAGCTGAAAACGTCGACTACTTTCAAATTCAAATACATGCAAATAGACGAGAGAGAGACTAACGTAACGAATGACCATGTTTTCCGGTCGGTTTGTAGCGCCTACTTTACACCGATATTTGCGCAGATATGATTCATAGCCCACGAGAAAATCCAAGACCTGAGTGTGAAATACTAATTCTCCAAACTGAGAAATAGAATCCTTTTTTCTACTCCTATTAATTCTTTCTCACCTCTTAAGTAACGGCCGTGACTAATAAATCATTACTTAATTACTTTGAAATGTCATAAATTCACAAGTCTGTATAGGTTTTTTCTTTATAAAAAAAATTAATAAATGGATTTTGATTGTAGAATTTGATTGTATTCTACTCGCATGTAATGGATATTACCCATTCCTCGTAGCTAATGGCAATCATTACATGCTTGTTGAATAATATGTTATAATTATGTTGATTAAAAAATTCGTCAACGTCATTTTTAACGGTGGTGCCGAAATAAAATTAATTATTTCTTGAGTGTTTAAATGTTTTATTTGTCACACGGTACATGGTGCATTAAATTTATTATATGAAGTTGATATATGTGAATATTTGGTTCACTTTGTAACGCTTCCACCCCGAGCTTTAGTTCTCGTCAATTTCCTGATTTAGGTGTGACGTGGTATAAACGTGTTTAACAAGGTATTAAAAATTGAATTTCCTTCGACAGCTACAGGTTTCATCATTAACCTAAAGGTTAGCCATTGACAGAGGGGCTTATTGTGAGGGCTAAAATGTTACGGTAACGTTGGAAATTTCTTGGAGGATTATAACGGCCCTGATGCGCGTCATAAAGTAACAATTTGTAACTTTTCGATAGAGCGTCAATTTTGTGTGTGAAAACGCAGCTGTTCGACCTGTGAATACAAAGAAAGGGTTGTGAAGTCAGGAATTCCACCGGGAGTGCGGTGGAACGCAGTAGCGTCGACAATCAAGCTAACCTTATCAGGCGTCTTCCTCTTCACGCAAGGACGCGATGAGAACGGCATTGTCATATGTCAACAGCGACACACTCGATTTATCTTTCGTATATTTCACCCCAGGGGTTGGAATCGTGACATTCCATGTCTGTACCGCATTGAGAAAGTGATGACCCCAGCTGGAAACGTCGCCTGCCAAATCCTGTGCGCCTATTGCCGCCGGAATTCGCCCTAACCGAACAATTTCGAGAATTTAATTATTGTATCGCCGCCAATCACCTTCAATTAAGGGTGGAAATTTAGGAGATGTGTATTTATAATTGCCACCTATTAATATCTAACCGCTGAATTAGCGAGATTACGGCCTACGCGAATTGCTGAATTGCAAAAATTATTTCTCATAACAAAAACTGACATCCCCCAGGATGGGAAAACCAGTTACTCTAGAATAATCTCCTCTCCTATCTGGCTTGCATTATTAAAACCGAATGCATGACTGGAATTACCTCGAAGTTGTTCCAAGACGTACAAAGTAACAAAGAATTGAAAAATGAGTCGTTGGGCATTACTTCCACAAAAAAAATTATAAGACAAATTTTGATCGCAATAAGAATTACTAAATACATAATAACTACATATTTTGAAGAAAATTTCTAATAAATATCACACATTCATATATCGGATGTTCATTTAAATGTATTCTCAAAGTTGGCGTTGAAGAGTTGATTGTGAACGCACCTCTCAACTCTTCAACGCCTACTTTGAGGATAAATTTAAATGAACACCCGATATAATCAACTAAAAACATAAAATCTCGTCAGATACAACAACGTAACACACTTGAAGAAGTATTTTGCTTAAGAGGAAGAATACGGCAGTGACGAGAGCCAAATTAAGGCGATTTTAGGCGAATTTTCCTGCAAAAAATATATGCTATAAAACTAGTCGAGATTGATAGTTCTTGACATTCAAAGTGTTCATGACGGCCTTAGTTTCTCCAAAAAAAACATAAGAAAACCTCAATTAATTTGCCTTACTTTAGAACGTTTTTCTGTTTAGATAATATCATTTACAAAATTTGAAAAACAAGAGCTCTGGAATGAAAGTCGCACGTTTAGTAAAGGTGGTATAAGTATGTCGTCTGGTAAAATGATTGCTTTGTGTCAAGTACTTATGAATAGACATTTTTAAGCTTTAGAACCAGCAATAAATAGTAGAGAATAAACAGAAATCCCCTAGCAATAATTCTGACTAATAAAGAACAAATGTGTCTTCAAAGGTAAGTTTTTGAGTGACGTGAGGATTCTACTTAAGTCAAATTAAGAATAATTTCTAACTAAATCTCTTACAAAAGATGATGTAGATTTTTCGTAAGTCATGGAGATGTTCACTAATAAAGAACAAAAGTGTCTTCAAAGGTAAATTTTTGAGTGACGTGAGGATTCTACTTAAGTAAAATTAATTAGAATCTCTAACTAAATCTCTGACAAAAGATGATGTAGATTTTTTGTAAGTCAGTGAAAATGTGCACTAATAAAATACAAATGTGTCTTCAAAGGTAAGTTTTTGAGTGACGTTAGGATTCTACTTAAGTAAAATTAAGTAGAATCTCTAACTAAATTTATTACAAAAGATGATGTAGATTTTTCGTAAGTCAGTGAAAATGTGCACTAATAAAGAAAAAAAGTGTCTGCAAAGGTAAGTTTTTGAGTGACGTTAGGATTCTACTTAAGTAAAATTAAGTAGAATCTCTAACTAAATTTCTTACAAAAGATGATGTAGATTTTTCGTAAGTCAGTGAAAATTTCAACTTATAAAGAACTAAAGTGTCTTCAAAGGTAGGTTTTTGAGTGACGTGAGGATTCTACTTAAGTAAAATTAAGCAGAATCTCTAACTAAAATTTCTTACAAACGATGATGTAAATTTTTCGTAAGTCGGTGAAACTGTGCACTTGCAGTGTTTCCAGCGATTTCCCATTGAGCAGGTGTGAGTTTGAAGATATCGTATTACAGAATAATTACTCTTCGCAACCCTAAATTTGCTCAAGGCAAATATCAAATTTGATAGAACATGACAAAACTTATTGTAAGTATGTACATACATTATTACTGCTGCTCGCAAAATTTGAAACGGTGAGTGTTCTCGTTTTACACTATTTTGGTGGTTTTATTTCTTTCCAAGAAAATTTGCGTTTCAGAATGTATTTCTGGCACCGGATCTCCATTCGAGGCCCAAGCGCCTGAAAATCTCCGTTCGCGTTTAATCGATTTCGCGTTTTCGGTAATATTAAAATCTACCGATAATAAAAACCGCCAATGATAGGGCGCAAGCATCCAAAAAGGCCGCAGTGCCTTTATCAATCTCTTAGGTCGTAACGAGCCAACGGCCCGTTCTCTCGCTATTACGTACTTCCCTCAGCTCTAATGGCTCGGTTGTTTTAGACTGTAACCCCTGTGTCGCCGTGTTCTGTATTTCCTACTATATCTTAATTCCTTCCTCTCTTCCTCCATTCCTTCTCATTAAGTCCGCTTCGTCGCCGGGGCTCTGCCATAAGCGAGCTCGGGTTGAGGTGCAAGCCCGAATATCAACCTCACGAATCTGCAACGCAAATCGCTCCTCTTGCCTATCGACTGCTATGTTATTTCGTTCTCTCGGCGTACATTATTCCTGGCGGAGATTTAATTTTCCGAGCAAAATCTCAGAGACGGTCCAGATTTATAACGAAAACATTAATAAATTGACTTGTTTAAAGCAGGTTCCAACGCGAGATTCTTATATCACCTTGGGCTAATTTTAAAAAACACCGACGACGGCCCCGAGTTCTTCTTAACAATAATTGCTTGAAGGACTACTTTTGCGCCCTCCTGAAAAACATTTATTTAAGCTACCGCAGTGACGTCAACACCGACACAAATATTTACTGCTTGTCAAGTGGAATCAAACACAAAGTCAACCCTAAGCAATTTGGAAGTCTCACATTATTCAACTATTTAATTTGTATCACTTTACTGTCATTTCACTCTGTACAATCTCTCACGCCTGCTCACATTTTATTTCGATCACAGGTATTTCTTCATTTGCTGACGTAAAGACGCAGGTCTCTACGAAGGAAACACACTTTTGCTTATTATCACCACAGAGCTTTCTTTTCTATTCTAAATGTTTTAACAAAGAGAGACGAAAAACACCGATTTCACGCATTTCACTGTACATCAAACTGAATCAATAGATACCTAATATACAGATAGGACTCTTTTGGAAAAAAATGTCTTTCTTTAGATTTCATCTAGCTTCAACGTCTTCGAAGATGAAGCAAACATTTCTTATGAAAGACCAAAACGAAATAAATATTATCTGATTGTTTTTTATAACTCCTAGAATTAAAATACCATGTATAGGTGTTGGATTTTCTCATGGGCTATGAGTCATATCTGCGCAAATGCCGAATATTGGTTTCAAGGGGGCGCTACAAACCGACCGGAAAACATCGTCATTCGTAACGTCTCGTCGCATGTAAAATAGTCGACGTTTTCAGTTTTCATTTTTAGATTTTTCATTGGTTTATCGCTCCGCCTTGACGCAGATATTTCCAAGGTCACAGCCCATGAGAGAATCCAATACCTCTGCCATCGTACTGTTTTCATGCTTGAGGTCTTTGACGAACTACTACTAAATCATGAAGCCAACAGAATTCCGTTAATTTGTATTCTTAGTAGAACTACTTTGTTTGCCTCGTCAAAATTTATTTACGAACTTCTTTGCCAACTTGAAGCTGTTATTTACAAGGTGTTTTAATTATTCACCTTCCTGCTACAAGCAAAAATGTTCCATCAGTCAAGGATGCACCATTTCGACTCGTTGCGAAAGTTTTTGTTGTTGTTTCGCCCCGAGAACTTGCTAGTAAATTTTTCAAGCAGTAAACTTACTAAAACTATCTTATTAACTCACTCAGCTACATTTATTCATGACACAAAATTGTTTTTGCTTTGTAAAACATGTGTATTTTAACTACCTGTAAAAAGTGTTTAAAAGCATGACAACTTCCACCAGCACACAATTGCAACAGATAAATTCGTACTGTGCAAGTGACATGGCATTTGCATGAAATGTAAAAGGGTTTGATAGTTTCATTATGATTCTGACAATTCAGATAATGAGAAAACAATCGAGGAGAACTCGCAGATAAATCTCTATTATCTGTGAGAGATGGGAGAATGACAGTGGTAACATTAAAATGACAGCAAGTTCTGAAGAGATTTCACTCGTGTTCTAGTATCATTCTGATTTTACTAAACATATTGTTGTGACGTTAATGTGACTGAATAATTAATTATTTGTTGACATTCTGCAAATATGTGAAAGAGAAACTCGGAGTGGTAATAACACGAGTTGTTTCTTGTTATTTGAAGTGCATCCACAACTCTCAAAGCTAGCGCAACAGTATTTATAACACTCAACAGCTTGTTAAGTTTCGATAAGTTAATAGACTTCATTTGGTTGAATAATTCAAGGAAAGTTCCTCTTACGAGAGCCACTGAATTATTAGTCAGGTTGTATTTGTTTTACTCGACTTAGTTAATTAACAAATCTTTTAATTCTTAGCGTCTTCAAATAATTTATTTATCGCAAACCCCATCTCATCTGCTAGGAAGGATACAGAGTTTAACGGATTTAGGACGTTAACTCGTTTTACCCTTAGTGCTTTCAGACATTAATGGGGTACGTGTCGGAATTGTGCAAGCCGTCACTTTTTCTCGTCGTCTTAAAGCCGCAGGGCTTAGGCCAGCTTCGGTCAACGCTACACTGCGCTCATTATTTTTAAGACTATTTCGACTTGTTCCAGACAAAAATCAGCTTAAGTCACCTCGTTCGATTTTAGATTTCAGACTGCAAACACTCACCGACACCGAAAACACCACAAACGCGAACCGACAAGCTTTTCAACAGTGCCAACCAGTTATTTTCAAAAACACTTTTGTGTTGCTGAATGACAAGAGGAATCACACGTTTCATATTATAATATTTCATGTTTAAAATAATTTGTCGTACCTCTTGTCTTGTGAGGGCGTGCATTATCTTGGTGACATTATTTGTCACAAGCAGACAGTTCAAATTACACTGTTCTTTTTTATCTTCTCATATTCATTGTGGACACAGAAACTTTAGCTCTAAACCATTTTAGCTTGAGGACGTAGTAAAGTGGAATAAGGGAGGACCACAAAAGTGAACTATATGTGTAAAGACGTAGCTGGAAAAGATTATTCAGCAATATAGAAACGAAATGACCACGTCTTGTCCTAGAGCTTTTGTCGTCTCATTTCCAACAACAAAAAATTTTACATCCCAATTGTTACTGATCTGTCTTTTGGGATCATCAACATTTGCGATCAAATTCAAGTGCTTCGAGACTACTCCAACACTGTAAATGGTTATTTTATTCTTTTTGTTAGGCAATTCTTGACTCGGGTGTGTGTTGGGAAAATTATATACAGCTGAATTAAATGTAAAACTGTACTACTGTGCAAATTGGAATTGGATTTTATTTTATTTGTTCCTGGACTCGCATAAAAATAAATTGAGTTGAATAAACTTGATCAAAATTACAAACATTTTATATGTTGTATCAATGCAACGACCAATCGGATTCACAATGTTCTATAAAAAATTTCTTATTTGGCGTAAAAAATCTAATTATAGCAAATATCACAAAATGTATTGCCGGAACGTTATAGATGTGAACTGGGGAGTTGTCGTTAAGTTGGCACTACCGCGAAAAGTAACTAGGCGCGCTTATAAGGTATTTGGAATTTAAGACACTAACGTACAGTTCAATCATAAGTTTAAAGCGACCTTGAGTTTGACAATCCACATCTAAAACGTTTTTACTATAGAAGATCCATTTTTTGAACCTGAATTTTTTTATAATCTTGAAAAATGAAAAAATTCTAGATTATGTTTACAAAAAATAATTAGTAGGGTTCAAATAAATAAGGAATCTTGTAAAAAAAAAATTGTATTGTCTGTACAACTGTGCAATAGTGGCGTTTGGTAATTAGTCTTCTTCGGCACGAAATAATTTACACCCCTTGAGGAACTTTTTCCGTCATGAGAGTGTTGTAAGAAGGCCTGAAGTGTGAAATAATGTGGGTGATTACCGAGAGTCAATCGCCTTTTCGGAAAATGTGACGTCCTGATGACCCTTTAATTGCGTTCGGTGGAAAGCTCGCAACATGCCGCACCATGTGTCTCCACTTATAAATACATCAGCTTTTTTGCTAGATCACATCGGAATGGTCTAATATTTCGACGCTGCCATCCCAAATATTTTCTTCGGACCAATAAATCGCGTTAAATTGAGGACAGAAAACTCGAATGGAATGCGTACGAATAAAATATATCCAAATTTAACAAAGCGGTTCCGCCGTCATCAATGGATCGTCCAGGAAAATTCCCGCATGGTGAAATCGACCAAGGAGGGAGGTCAACCAGGGACGGTTCGTACAAATAGAACCCTTCAAAAGGTGTTCGTTTTATTATGTATCCACACACAAATATTTAAAAGCACCTGCAATATTTCAAGTTTTGTCGTGGCGTGATATAACTTGAAGGAAAATTTTATTTCGTTTTTAACATCTACTGGTTGACAGCGCAAAATAAGCCAAATGTAAATGCAAAAGCATGCAACATTTCTTTCAAAATAAATTCCTCAAGTTGAATAGGACCATCTTCGTATTGCTGCATTTACATTTTCGTTTTATTACAGGTAATGCGTTCAGACATTTATATTGTGTACTTCATTTTATCAATATACAAGATGATTCACCAGTAATAATGAGCCCGACGGAATTGAAAATGCAACCCACAATACATTTGGGACGTAAAGCTGGATATGGACGCGTAAATATCTTCCACCTTTATTATTACTGGTGAATCACCTTGTATTATATGTTGGTACTTTGCCACAAATTAGTTTCGGGGATTCACTTATGACACAATTTGTTACATATATTGTTAACTTTAGCGTTGGATCGATTATGTTATTTGTTTGACGTTAATTAGGCCTTGTACATATTTGTTATGATTTTGAACGAGCCGCCACTGCGGTCAGCTCAATATTGGGACAAGGGACGTCTGTCCATCAATCATAAAAGGTTTCATTTGGAAAGTAAAAAAGTCGCGTCTGACGGCCAGTTCATCCAATATCGCTATGGCAGTGCTGACGCGGCCTGCATGCGCTCCAAGATTAAGTGCCCCAACTTTTTTAATCCCAAAACGGTTAGTTACATACCGTCCTAAAACGCGCCCTGAATTTACAGGGACCGAACCTGCATACTCATTTCCTACTTACCCGCAACCCCCGTAACAACGTTTCGTTCAAATTATTGTACGCCGGCTTCAACATGGAAGGATTGTGCATTTCATCAAAGCAATCAAAGGAAATGCTCAGGACCGAGTCGGGTTCCACATATTGCACACACGTGCTTTTGATTTATATTGAAGCTCTATGAAATGTCAACTTGCATTCTGTGTCTCAAATTACCAACTAATTGGGAAATCTTACAAATATTTATATAAATGAGAACATTTTTCTTTCTTTGTCTGCTTACTACTAACTACCGGGTGTTCATTTACATTTATCCTTAAAGTAGGCGTTGAAGAGTCGATTGTGAACGCATCACGAATTACAGATCACGGATGAGCTGGTTAAATCTAACCTCACTTTTTGTGTGATTTTACCCTGCAGACTGGCGACTGGTAAATAAGTCATTAAATAAGTACCTACAGATTATTGGCTCATTAAAAGTCAAATGACTTAAGTACTGTAACGACAGTACAGATTTTGATACATTCATATGAATATGTATTTATTTTTGTTCAAATTTTCTGGCTTTAATAACCCAATGACATCAAGTGATAGTTGGGGGTTATAATTTTGTTTTGTACGATGAAATAACATACCGGAAAATATTTTGACACTTTTGATACGGCACTTTACACGTAATCTGGGGTGTTTTACGAAAATGTTGGATATTATTAGAAATTAAAAATACTTCATAGAACGCCACCTGTCAAGAATGATTTATGAGTTCTTGGAAATTTCTTGTATCATAGCTGCATAATAATTTTTTATAAAAGTATCTAAACGCCACGCGACTACGATTCATAAATTTCATTTTTTGCATAATAAGTTATTTTAATATAAATAAACATTTTTTTAAATGCATAAATACATATTATGAACAAAATAATTAATAAAAGCAAATTTTGCGTATTAAAGTAATAAAGGGCCTTCAAATAAATTTATATTTAGAGGAACCTATGGACAGCCAATTGTTTGCAACATTTTTCCAGCGTAGAAAATGACACAAGAAACGTCTGACATTTTAACGAAATAAAATTAGGTTATAAAATATTTTTAATTTTTGTAGTGCATTTTCCCTATTCCCCCTCCATGGAATATGACAATATGAAATTGGGAAAAAGTTTACAATGTAACCTGTGTAACTCCCGAGTATAATTGGTTACCTACAAAAATTACTTTACACTGTTAACAGAATTAGAATGTCGCCTACGCCTAGTCTAAATATATATTTATTTGAAGGCCCGATATGATGATAACAAAAAACTTAATTGCCTACGTCTCGGATTACATAAAAACTGTATACTTAAATTTAAGTTTCTTTTAGTTTAAATTAAATCTTAAGGCTCCAAAACCTCTGACGTAGCGCCTATACTAAATACATGTATGTATTTACATATTTAGATAGAAATAATTTTGATCTTGAGATTGTTAATATAGCTAAAAGTAAAAAGGAAATAATACAAATTGAATTTTTTTAGATGTTTGAGTGCAATTATCATTTTAGAATTACTTTGCAGGATTGATTTTTTTGCTGACTCATATTGTATAACCGCTGAGCTGTGCAAAGTCGTTTTCGGCTTTTTCCCACAGTACTTGCTTTTAATAATTCGGAGGTAAAGCAGATTTGTATGCTAATTTGAATTATTTCTTCAGGGAAATTTACATACACATTCATGAAAACCGTTTTATTCCATTTAGAAAAATAAATTGGACGAAACACGTTATTTGTTAAAGTCAGATTACTTCGTCTGTGGAATATTTCGTTTATTAATGAAATAGTTTTATCTCGGTCTGTTTTGTAAGCTCTCTGCGAAAACAACTCAGATGAAATCCTAGAAAAATTCCCATATTAAGCTCCGCCAGACGCAATATATTCTCCCCGCAATAAAAACTAGTGGAATTGATAAATGTCTTGTCTAATTTTTCAAGAAATTCATTTCGAGTGGAGTGAAGTCAAGTGAAAATCTTCACTCAGACGCCGAAAACTTGTGCCATTCACAATTTTATACTGCCAGCAGTTACGTTGTCATACGTACGTCCATTTTCCGCGCACTAAAACAATGCATCACAGACATCTAAAAGCTGCATCAATCCCAGCTTTCCCGGGGGAAATAAGAAAAAGTTTGACGGTTAAGCTATTACTGTTTTTTTCGTGGCCTACAAAGTAATGACTGGACTGTGCTGGAATATCCTTTCAGCGCACAGAGATAATGACCACAAATCAAACTACTGCGACCACACATTTTCATAACCATTTAAAAAATTTCAAAATCGAGCTAAATGATATTAATATTGATTTATTGTTACTAGAACGTTGCGTTACAAGAACGACATATTTCGTAGGACGTCATACTCTCTATTGTGTATAAATGGTACTCAAGGAATCTCAAAGTAAACAAATTATTCGTAAAGATAAATATTTGTGGGCGCAACGAGATAATTGTGTTGTCAAAATAGGTTATGTGTATTTGAATGTTAACACAATCTTAGATGTAGAAATAAAGTAATTGGATTCGGAAGTGGAATAAAAAATAAAAATCGAACGGACCTGAGTAAACTTCTAAATTTGGTGGGGTTTGCGGTGTTAAAACAGGCCGTAACCTTATTTATTACACATCAAACAAAAGACTCGGGGTATTTAACCAACGTTTCGTAATTTATTACTAGCAAAACGGGAAGGTAGAAGGTTTTTTGTTGCTTGCGGGGTCTTCCACGTCTAACAGTTATTCTTGGGACAGCTTGTAATTAATTAGGTCTCATGATTAAAGGAAGAAATTGGCGGATAATCTGAGCCACATTTAGCTAATGCTGTAGCAGCTAAATTGCCTCTACAACATACTTCACGACCTTAGTTAAGCCCAAATATTAACGAACTTCAGATTTTAGGATTAGAAAATTTCACGCGCTCCCATTTAAATGCGACCGAACGAACAGTTGGGACAACTTGTTCAGCAATTTAATTTGTTCGCAACTTTTCTAGCATACTTCAGAATTGTATTTTTCGAATGGGAAGGTAATATTAAAGCATCATTAGGTAACATTTATTTGCATACCCTTTTTGAGATAAGAAAAAAGTCGAACAAGAAACCATACCCATTTAAAGTGGGTTATGCTAATGTGCCAGCGAATTGGGGTAAAATCCTCTTAAAGTTTTTAGATTGTAATTATGGAGCGTCAGAACTACCAACTATGAAATCCAAGGAATGCGTACAGCGGCACTTGGCAGGACTTTTATGATTTATAATGCGACGACGCAAGGTTGACACAATTTAGCAATAAACAACAAAGACACACATTTAAATTCAAAGTGTTTCAAAGTGGCAAATGAATTTTGCAAGTAAAGAAATCTGACCCCCTCTAGATTTTAATTTTAGAGGACAAAAATCTGAAAAATTCTCTCACAGCCCTGTGACTGACACAAACGCAAAGAAAGACGTATATGTCGTTTGACAACACCGTTACCAGTTGTAAGTATTGTAAAATTCAATTCAATGAGCACAGCTTCGATTCTGCACTGGAAACCTGATTGGTCCTGCAAAAGAACTTCTAAATCGCCCCGTCAGGACAGTTGATACCCTGGACAAGCAACACCTCCAGAAATGTGATTCTTGCAACACCATTTCAGCTTAGCTTTATTTGTAGACCATAAAGCTTAATCACTTTGATTTGTGAACTTTAAATCCTAGGAAGTGGAAGTCTGGGAGTTGGACGTGATTTTTCTTTAGTTTTGTTACTTGTGAGCGTGGCACACGATTTATTGAATTTATCTCCAAGTCCAACAGATCATGAGCCCCAACACTACATACAAATCTTTCCGGAGAAATTTGTTTATAAACTGGAAACTTATGCAAGTTTACGTAACATTTTTTAAACAACAATAATATTTGCAATATTTGAAACTGTTGGAGATTTTTTTCTGCAACGTTTCTTTGGCAGATCAAATAATACTTTGCGTTGATATAATTTCTTCAAGCACTTAGGTTCAGTTTAGGAATTCAGTAAGGCAATTATTTAGGTTTTGTATTTTTATAGATACAAATAATAGTATATTATTCAACGAGCGTGTAATGATGCCTCTTACTCGTGAGGGTAATAGCCATTACCCGCGAGTAGAATGCTATACTTTTTCTACCACTATGAAGAGAAATTGATAAATAAGTTTCATTATTAGATAAACTGAAATTGACGTTTTACAATTATTACTTTTTATATTTGATACCATTGCATTAAAATTTGCTATTGGACTAGTGGGCCGTGGGTAATAAACCATTAGTCGTAGAAAAATGTTTTTCTTGACTTATTATGGAAAAATATACTGTAGAAAGTCACGAACAAATGGTTTTCCTTTAGAGATTATTCAAAACGTCTCCCTAAGAGCGTTGTATCTCCTCGATGAAACATTTTTGAAAGTGGACCTTCGGAGGGACGCCTTTGCGTCCGAATTAAATCATTAAATCTTTGATTTGAGAGCTCCATGTTAAACAAATTTTTGATCGTCATGTCGTATTTTGTCGGATTGGAAGTGCCACATGTCGAAGTAGTCGGTCAGCAGTAAAGTGATTTTGTGAATATTGCAGGTGGCGGATGGCAGCCTGTATAAAATTGTCGTCTGGTTGCAGTAGTGTTTGTCGCATTATGCATGATGCGAGCTTCGGTCCAGTCTACCCTCAGCATCGATCGGCTGTTAGAAGGCAACGCCATCTAGTCCCCATTGCTCACTTCGTTACCCCTTTTCTCACAGTCTGCTGCACCGATCATCGTTGGGCAAGTATTTGCAACCTATCGGGTTACGGGCCCTTAATACCGTCATCCTAGACGGTTTTACGATGTGACTCGGAGGGAAGGACCTCCTCCATATCAGAAATATCATATCGGCCCTATTCGTGTCACGCACACTCACGAACTCGCCCTCGGATGTTTATTGTATCAATTTCACGTAAGCTGCGCTCGCTATGGACCTGTCGACTGCTCAGGGCATTTCCCAAATGAGAGAGGATGAGGAGAACGTCAGAAAGGCATCGGGGTTTATGGAGATACCAAGGGACGATATGATAGTTGATATCCAGAGTATTGATGAAGCCGGACCGGCTACTTCCATAACGTTTGCAACAAACTAACCAACAGCTTTTGTATTGAACGCGCCACCTCCAAAAATAATTAACAGTAATGAAATGAATTATTCAACACACCCACAAAGTTATTCGATACGTCAGGGCACAATTAATACATAGAATTTATTTGCCCAACACCCTGAACAGTTCATTTCTACTTTAAACACTCACTACTGAATTATTCAGCAGACGCTTAGCTCCGCAGATAAAGCGAATAACTTTGCCTACCTAAGTAGATATTGATTTGGCAGGTACATCTACGGTATCTCCATACACGAATCTAACATTCTCCTAGTCATGAACCGCATAAATAACAGAATAAAATAAAGATATTCACATTCAATGACACGAAGCTCTAACAATTCCTCCGAAAAAGGAAATATAATACCGGGAAATGTTTCGACGACTGCAACATTTGATTCAAGGAAATGCTCTCTGATATTTCTTTCTGCTCCAAAATGATCACAATCAACATCACAGAAAACAAGCTGAAAGGGAAAAATGACAACTCCGTCCTATCGTGAATTACCATTCGTTTCTTTTCTAACTCACAAAGTGTAACCAAAAGTGTCTTTTCTCGAACTCACCGCCACTCTCGCAATTTTCGCTCCAGACGATCCGTTTTGCTTATGCCACTCACCATCCGCAACAGATAAATGCTTGGATTATTGTTTACTACCATTAAGACGCACATTTAACGTGTCTTCTCAAGGCAAGAGCTCGACATTGATTTACGTCAAATCTTTAACCTGAGTCGGATAAAAACTCTTCCTGTCACTGAATGCATAAAAGTCATACAACTCTTTAGTTATATACAAATTTTTCGTTCTTGGAGAAAGGATACCATATCATATTTCCAAAAGTTTATAAATACATTAAAACAAGCGTTTTAGAAGGTTTTTTATTCTTTTTGAAAATGCCTACCAAAAATAGTATGATGTGATTTATGCTTAACATTAAAATTATTCTAGTCGGCATCTACAGGGTTCACCAAAAAGTTTGCGTCATATGGATTTTTTTATTATTGCGAAAAACCCTGGACTGTTATAACTTGAGTGTTTTTCGAACTAGTGTGACTGTTAAATCGTCCAAAACTCCGGCCAACCCTCGGTAAAAACCCTTCGTTAAGAGGAGTGTCCCGCGGGTGGGACACTGTCAAAGCCGAGTGCTTGTCACATGATACGTACCAGCATTCGCTTCCTGTGTATGAGTCCACAGGACTATATGAGGAAAACCTCTGAAAAAAACCTTAGCCCTGGCAGGGATTTGAACCCCGAACCTCCAGAATTTGAACCGGACGCGCTTGCCACGCATCTACGGTGCTGGGTTTGCATCATATGGATTTTTTAAATTATTACGTTTTTCCTTGTTTAAATACTAAAAATATGACTGACAAGAGCTATCACGTGACTTCCGATATATCTAAAATTTGGCATTTAAAGAATTCCAAAAGAGGGTTTGTGTGAAATTTTTCGAAAAAAGTGAACAGGAAAAAATTGATTGTAATGAGATGTTATCCGCATGTACAAATCTTCAGGACAAAATTTTTAAAAACATTGCACCAAGTTTGTCAATTTGCCCGCCAAATTTGAAATTTTTCAGCGGTTCCCAAACAAACTGATTTCTTTGATTCTTTTGTAAACCATTAACATTTGTATAAGGCAAGTTGGGTTATTTTGCCTTCTTTTAACACGTACTACCTCAGGTTAAAATATCTGCACAACTTTCAAAATCACACTGTATTTGCATTTGCATTACCGGTGGGGTAATGCAAACAATTTATTGACAAAGTTGTGGTCGTTTGAAACCGCTTATTGGACAAAGACGCCTGAGGAAATATAAGATAAAAGTTCTTATTGTTAGTGCACCTACACTTTTGGGACGAAAATTTTTTATTTTACGATTATATTCTTAATGTCTGTTTTGAGAAAATGGGGAATTTAAGGGGTCGTAATTCGAGGATGAAACTTCAGTGTGGAGAACTGTTGCGACCCTTGATAACATATTTTTCCCGATAAATTTTAATATTGGCAGCCGCAAATGAAAAATCACTGGTTGGAACTACGGAGATATGATCCACCAATCTATCACTGTCAATGTTTTTGAAGTTTATCAGTCATGTTTCCATATCTAACATTTTACGTTATTACATCGATTAATTTCTCATTTCCCATTTAAACGAAATTTAAAAAATCGGAACTAATTGCCGTAATTTCCCGCAATTATCCGAACCCCATTGTCGATACGAGTAGCAATTTTGGCGCTTTTCTAATTTCCGCCAGGAAGCATTTTCTTGTTTTCCCCGACCCTCGGTGCTTAACGTATAATAAAATCGACCAAGAAAATCGAGTGCTGTCGAAAAATGGGCCTTCTGAGGCTGTTGAGGATGCATTCCATCACGTGTAGGTCAAGGAATAGCGATAAAAACGTCGGCTTCAACGTGATGTTTGTGTTTTGTGTCCGGATCATTAACTCTGAATTATTATTACCAAGGGGGGTTTCAAACGCAATTACCTTCCCGTGCAATTTACGGTTTTACTCCTGAAGTCTGACGCGAATCGAGTATCGGAACAATTTCACAATTAGGGATGCAAAAACGCCGTTAGGTTTAACCGATTATCGCCGAAACTCCGTACAATTTAGGATAATATACAAGATAAGCGTTCCGCAAACTGCGATTAACTGGTAGAAAATGTTTTTGGTCGATTGGCCCCCGGGCTAATAGATTATTCACAAACGAAGCAATATTTCAGAAGCGCGAACCGAATTGTAGACAAAACCACAGATCAGCGGTTTAGCTTCAAGTTAAGGCAGTTTAATTTGACACGTCCAAACCGCACAAATAACGCCCAAAGGTTTTCCTTTTCCTATATTGTACATGCCAACGGAACCGGATTCTTCCTTAACTAGAACTTATGACGCCGGTTAGAGCCGAAGACCCGCCGTTACCAAATTGTCAAATAGAACTTTTAGATTGAATTCGCAATAAAACCCCTCCGAATTGAGACGACGGCTTTTTAAAATGATTGCACTTAAATCACACAACAATCGTAATTGAAAACGTGAGCTTCGAAATTTCCTTATTTGAACACGACGACAACATTGATGTCATTCCGACGGAAAATTAATATCAAATTTCACCACTAGTACATACTTGCTCTCGCAAACAAAGTGCTCTGCCATTAAGTGTTACACTATTCATTTTCTACGTCCGTAACCACTTTTTTACCCTCCGACTTACAATTAGTTATGTCGAGTCCAAGCTGCAGCTTTACTTTGCACATTTCAACTAATTGGCATAGTTACAACTGCACTTCTCACTTAATCTTTACCCTCAAGTTTTTAATAAACACAGACATTTTTTCAGTTCAAGATTAAACTTCGAGCTTACGTAGGGAGAAAGATCCTGAAAGTTGCAAAGCATATTTTTTTTCTGTTAAGCTCGTATTTTTATGTAGAAGAAATATTTACGAATGATAAATAAAAGAAAGCACAAATGAATTAAAAATTAATAATGTAAGATAGATACTTTGAAAACTGGAATGGCTTTGACGTTATTTGTTTTCTTCATATCCTGAAATACAGTCGAACTTTCCATTGTTTCTAAACATCTGCCGAAAATAGAACTTTGAAAAAGTTTACCTCACAATATAGCAAAAAATTGTAAGCGCATTAAATATTGACCGATGTGTAACCTGCAGCCAGCAGGATTATTGTGTGTGTGGACCTTTTCGTCATAAAATATTAAGAGGAGCTATTATTTTTATCGCGACTGCGTAAAAATTCTGAACTTTGTAATATCCACATATTTGAAATAAATATTAATTTAGGGAAACCGACCTGCTCTAATGTATAAGACAAAAGTAAAAAAATCAACTTAAGATTCTTTATCCAACACCTGCCACTTATAAAGTAATAATTGTTCTCATTTCGGACCAGTAAACTGGTCTATAAGTCACGCGTGTGTTATAAATCATAACTCACGTGTGAATTATAACTGTAACTCACTGTCCAGTTACATTTACATTTATTTGCACTTGTTGCAGTTGTTGGATAAAATTTTGTATGCCACTCATGTGTTATGTTCGATGAGTCACTTGAGAAAATTAGACTAAACTTTTTCTCGCGTGACTTATAGCCAACATAACACACTCGTACCATAAATAACTATAACATAAGGCAGATTGTGATTATTAAATTTATATTTGCACCGGAACTTTAGTATTATGAAAAGTGTCAATGAATTATAATAATATTTGAAAAATATATAACAGTAAAAGTTAACGTTGGAGAAAACCTATTTAAGGAGAAGAATACGCTAGTGATGAGAATTAAGGCGATTTTTACCGACAAATTGTGGCCAAAATAATAATAATAAAAGTAATTTAGATTGAGAGTTCTTGACATTCAAAGTGTTCAAGACGGCCTTATTAAGTATATAATACTTACAAATGACTTATGTTGTTTTTGTCATTGAACGATGTCACAAACATGTTTTAAACAAATAATGTAATAAATTATTAACCAACAATAGCATAATATATGGCAAGAAACTAAAGCGCATCTTTTTATTCCTGGTGTACGTTTATTGCGAGGGCGGCGAGGGCAATAATTACAGGAGAGATAATAAAATCCTATACCACTCCTCTTAAAGATCAACTTCCTGTTATTTCAAGATATTGGAAGTAGGAGTTTGGATTCTAAAACTAACCAAAATAATTCAATAGTATTTAAGTCTGTTGTTATGCTGGCTAAGAAAGATGTAGCAGTTCATTTTAGCTTTCTTCTTTCAAAATAAGACATGGACTGTCATTTAACATAATCAGAAATGTACAAACTACGAGTGTAAATAAAGAGAACAAACTCATTCGCTATTGTAAACTGCAATCATTTCCAGCAAAGAACTATGGACACGAATAGAAGAAGAACCAATAGAAATACAAATCAGAAGAAGAAAGTTCAGATGGCTAGGACACACCTTTAGGAATAAGAAGAAGAAATCCTCAAAAAGCGCTGAAATGAAACCCCGAAAGAAGAGGAAAGTCAGGTCGGCCAAAAAAGTCATGGATATGGACAATACAATCGAAGGCGAAAAAGGCATTCAATCAAATAGGATATATAGGCAATGAAAGACACAAATGAAAACAATTTCTAACTACCCTATGTCCCAGAGAGAATAATGGGATTTTGGGGTTTACTACTACTACTTCTACTATTACTACTACTATTACGACTACTATCGGGCCTTCAAATAAATATATATTTAGAATAGGCGTAGGCGACATTCTAATTCTGTCAACAGTGTAAAGTAATTTTTGTAGGTAACGAATTATTCTCCAGAGTTACACAGGTTACATAGTAAGTTTTTCCCAATTTCATATTGTCATAATTCGTGGAGGGGGAATAGGGAGAATGCACTACAAAAATTAAAAATATTTTCTAACCTAATTTTATTTCGTTAAAATGTCAGACGTTTCTTGTGTCATTTTCTACGCTGGAAAAATGTTGCAAACAATTGAATTTCCATAGGTTTCTCTAAATATAAATTTATTTGAAGGCCCGTTACTATTGTAAACTTCTTAGCACGAACAGATTTTTGCTGCCGAATACAAGTAAATAAGTAAGTCAGTGGGATTTCTATATTTCCTGAAATATGATAAAAAGAGTTTGGATGAATCCAAAATCAAAGCAGAATGTTTTCTAATGAAATATTCGTATAAAATTTGCCTTAAAATCTATGCTGATGATAAAGTAAAAAACTGACCGATATGTTTTACAACGCACTGATATTATTTGGAGATAACTCGTCAATTTACCGTGAGAGGGCAGCGTAAAAAAGATATGGCTCATAAATAGATAAGAGGAAACAGTTCCGCCGTCAAATGGTAAATGAGTCACTAAGTTTTATTGCTTTTGGTTGGTATTTAAAAGTAATCTAGATTTCAGCAAACAAAACTCCAAATTAAAAGGTGCTAAGCTTTTCAAAAGAATATTAGCAAAAGAAATGATGATACGAAGCAATGAAATGCGTTTACATTATGTTGTTTTGTCTGATAAATATGAAAAATCTGGTTTAGTTTTTGAGGCGTCCTATTTTATTCTACTATTTTAGAAAATGATTTCTCTGCGATCATAAAACAAAAGTTTCCACAAAATGATTTTTACTCAGCTTTTGTTCAGGGAATTTGATGACGGCATACTGATAAGATGACCTTATCGCAGCGGGCAAAAATAGCCAAATTTATGGAGTTGCTAAATTCTGTTTGGGTCTAATGAAACACAATCTTGTAATTTAGAGATTTCCCTCGACAGAAGGATGAGGAAGACACAACAAGGTAATACCTTTTAAGTTGTTGTAACATCAGTCGGTGGTGATCGATTACGGTCTTAATTGGAGGCTTGCATGTGCAATAGAATTACTCCTGCAAGCCTCCACCAACGTAACGCAATTGGAGGGGTGTAATTTCGTGTTTCGTGTCACACAGTGTAAACACGTTTGATACACAGGGCCGGCATAAGCGGCTTATGCGGCCGTATAGAGATAAGTATTGGAAGTGGACTATATTGCGCCAGTGGAGCGACATTTATGGCGACATAACCTCTGATCCCGTGCGGACTGGGGGTGCAAAAAGAAGCAGCACGCGATATGGCCGCCTGGGTTTGCAGTTTGATATATGGCAGGGCTGGATTTGGTGGGGGTGTTGCGACTACCGCAGGCGTTTAATATATATCATAGCACCTAGACATGAAATTTGAAAATTTCAGCTCGAGGGATCGTAAGGCCAATTAGTGTAATGTGCTCTCGGGTATTTTTAATTTCCAGCTTCGCGGATAACGCCTAAATATGCAAATGGTGCTGCTTTGGACGTCGTTTATAAAGATTGCATTAAGTTTACGGGGGCTTTCTTCCCTTCTACGTTGCATGCTTATTATCGCTTTTGCCACAAAATTTATTTTTATTTATGGAATTTAATTATTTGGAAAATTGCGCAAATACGCTGCGCTCACATCCTCAAATTAAACCATGACTAATGCCACATATCTTATCCGTTTCATCACTGATAATGTGGCAACTGTACTCTTGCAAAACAACGTTATTTCGATTCCCTCTAGCTTAATTACCATAGAAAGGAACAATAATATCGAAGAGCTAATTTCGTAGCTAGTAACGTACCACTTTCCTCGTTGAACAGTAATAGAAATTAAATGCAATCAAGTTTTCCACTCACCCATTCAATGATGTTCGTGAACAGAATCACATATTTGATAATATAAATCTGATTTTCCAACTTCAGAACGTTTCCTTCACCTTCACCGTCACCCTTTCCGGCCATTTTGCACTAAAATGAGCACTATCTCACTACTACTTCGTTATTGTTTCGTTCGATTGAAACACAACAGAATACTAAATTTTTCTGGGTTAATCATATCACACCTATTTACTCACTGATAAGATAGATTATCACAATTCAAACAAAATACCTGAATCACTTGTTACCCTTACTGGGAAATATTGTGATCAACGTTTTGTCGTATTTATCACCTGTATTTTTATGTTATCTGGTTTACCCAACGAACAAGTGCAAAATCTGTTGACCATATCAGGTCATGTAATTTATTGACATCTCCTTGTTCCTAATTACGAACACCTCCTTATATCAGCGAAAAGTGTATGAGCAGCCACACGTTGTTATCTCTTCTAATTGTGCTCTTTATTCTGCTAACAGTAATTTTAATGCAATTTTATTATACCGTCTGCCAATTAGGTTTCAAAGTCGAAATAGAAAATAGTGTGTTGAAAATTTTAAACGAAAAATGTAATGAAAGTAGTATTTTTTTGCATCATTTTATTCCATCTCCTTGGAGATGATTGTCAAAGTATACCTACTTTTTTTTTAATTTTTCATAAATCCTTTTAGGCCAAATTTCTCAAATTACAACGATATGCAAAAAAATAGCGTGTACAACACGTATGAGAAAGTCTCTTTTTTTCACTCATTTGCTTGATTAACTCGGGCTAGGCCCTCGTTCATCAAACTGCAAATTCATGAAAAAAAGTATTGCTTTCATAACTAGTTGTACAAATAACTATTTGCAGTTTTAAAGGTGAGTCTAGTTTAAATATGAGGTTACATTTTACTAAGTTTCCTTTTGCTGCTTTTGCAAATATCCAGTTAATTTTTTTTTAAACCTCCACTAATTAATGGACTTTGGTCCTCGTCATTGGAAAATTCTTCTCCCACATATACTTTTATGCATAATTAAAAGCATCCAAAAGTATAAATAAATTATAGGAAATTAGACAAGGGATTACGTAGGTTTTCGTAATGTAGGTATCCTTTGCATATATATTTTAAATCAGATTGCCATTTAGAAGTGACCCCGTTTTAACTGTCAATAAGATCACTCTTAATTGGACACGTACATTAATTTCATGACTTTGACTGACATTTCAAATTAGTTACTTTACCTAAAATTGATAGTTTCTCTTATTATGACAATAACTCAAGGTATTCCAATTAGAAGCAAGTTTTTACACCCCTATCTAATAATACACGCATTCATTATATATTCGTTTACTGTCAAATAATGTTATCCCTTATTTTCGATCGTGAGTATTTATTTACAAAGTTGCATTTGCAAATCATAGCATAAGCTACAAAATTTAAAATGTCATAATTCGTCAGTGTGTATTTTCTATTACAAAAAATAATAAACGAATTTTGATAATGAAAATGCTGAAATCTATACTTCACAGGAAAGGTAGAGATTCTCACTCGCGTGTAATGATAATTGGTTTGCGGCAAAGGTTGGCGGTGAGTCGCAGTCTATATCATTACACGCTCACTAAATAATATATTATTATCAAATCAATATCTTTTTAGGTAATAAGTGTTTATGTTATTTATTTTACAAATGACTAATATCATGGAGAAGCTTATTTCTTATATGTATTAAAATTACTAAGAACCACAAAGAAATGTTGGTCATGCTTTTTCATGTTTTAATTTTTGTTTTTATTGATATTAACTTTGAGCATTAATTAAGTACAATCGTATTTAACCAATACATGAACCTTTAACTTCTTCAATGGACTACCTACCTATTATACATACTTTATTTTATACATATGGTTTTATTTGCTGACATTTTAGCAACCAATGTTCGTGTTACTAAATTGCTCAAGAAGTAGTGATTTGTCCTTCAAAGATGTTAAATTTAAATAATAATAATTTTTGTATGTTTGAGAAGAGGGTGGCTGTCAGGGGAGATTGTCAGAGTTTGTCGGCAAATGTAAGGGTGGTTCTAAAATTAGAAAGGTTGGGTGCCTGGGAATAGCTGCTTTTATTTGTTCTTAGTAAGCATTAGTACTGGTCTATTTGATTAGTTTTTATCGTTACAGCTCTTAAATTAGTATTATAGCAGTATTTATTTTAATTTTTATATGCAACAAAAATTGTTTTAATACGAGTATGTTATCTCATCAGTTACTGAAAACAGATTAAATCGTTGACCATCTGCCCCTAGTTAACACCTTTTCTTTGGGAAAACCATCGATCCGTAAGGGGTCGCCACCGACCCTATTTGAAACCCCTGCTCTACAAACCTAACCTAATTTCCAATCTCGATTCAAATCCATTTCTTATTTATGAATAAATTGATAATTTCTATTCGATTTTAGCACTATTTTCGAACTTTACCCACATTAATAACTCAGATTTTTTTTTTCAACAGTGTTTTCTTCATTTATATCTAGTGAGGAAAAGCGCCAACACCTTTAATGTTCAATAAAAAAAATGTCTTTGCAATAATTTATTTTTATTTATTGATATGTATTCATGTACTGTTAATTTAATAGATCAATATGTAATGTCCATTAGTAAACTAATAGTTATTTACGAATTAAGTGGGATATGGACATTATTAACGCACGTATTGTGAAGAATTGCCCCACGAGGCCGTAGAACGAGTTGGGGTAATCACATAGTGCGTTAATAATGTAATATCCCACGAATATCGTACAAAGTTTTATCTGTCACCAGTAAAATTGTCTTAAAATAGCCTCATTTTGATAAAATAGTAAATTAATCAAGATTACGATAGAATCCAATTTTTTTCAATATGGGTAGTGGTCTATACTAGTCTTAGTTATCGAATAACAACAAATATTTAATAAATTTACTTGTTGTTGCCTTGGATTTGTGAGTTGTTAATTTCATTACCGCACTCATAGGGATAAGGAGACTATTACACTTCTAAAATGAGTGCGATACGGTATAACTTTCCCCACGGTGATATTTCAATGATTTCACGTTGGATCAGCAACGTAAGTTTTTAATATGGATCACGTTTTTTTGAGTAAGTTGTACTGGCAGGACGGAATATATAAATCATGTGATGTATTTTTGTAAAAATCACTTTTTTAAACCACATGCCAAGCGCTACAGCAGAAGTTTTTTTCGGTGGAGTTGGTGGCCGGATGTGAATTGGCGTCTTTTCCATCGTCGCCTCGTTGCAGACACACATATATTTTATATGAAGCGGTTAGAATTTTTTCGTCGAGGTTCGCAGAATCGCGAATCCATTTAAAATCGTCTGCGAGCGAAACTTTTTCAATCAATAGATTTAATTTCATTGTCAACTGAACAAAAAGATTGAAAGTAGAACAAAGTTGAAAATCTGGAAAACAGAAGGTTCCGTTCTTGGCAAATTACTTAATTTTTAAAGTTCCTCACTCGGTATCTCTTGCTATTCACGAAAACATTTCGACAAAAAAGTTTAGTTTAGGTTATTAGCGAGGGTGTTATTTGGCAGCTCGTTCAACAAACTTGGTCGGCATTTTCTAGTGGTAGATTTATTTTAATTACGGTCTAACGAGAAAAACCCTCCTCAATACAAAGAGAGGCAAGTTTCTCAGATGTGACTTGAATATATAAAGCCCAACTCATAAACTCCTTTTACATTCAGATTAAGATCAAGCCAAACAAAACTTTTGTGATGATGAATCCGGATTTGGCTTTACATAATTCGGCTCGGCTCGGTCACCGTCTCACAACTTCCTTAAATTTCATTAAATCAATTTAGCGACTACCGCTCCTGCCCGCTTACAATTATTATTATTCGGATCAGAGTATTAAAATTATTTAGCTCTCCATTGTTAAATTAACAACCCTCAGGCTTTATTTACTACGCCCACCGAAATTAAGACGCACTATTCCATTAACTTCACAACTATTCCAACAAATCGATGCCGTAGTCAACGTGTTGCAATTAAATTTAGTTGTCCACTTGTCAATTTTAACAAGAATACATTCTTGTAACTACATGGCTTGTAATGATGTCACCACAGTACATTGTTTCCAATAATAATTTAAATTGACTGATAATATAGTGGCCAAACCACTATACCGTTCGGTCAGTGAAGCAAAGTCGTGCGTGATAAGTGTTTGGATGGGTGGCTGCCGGGAAACCGTTTGAAACTTAATAGTTGCATTACTTGATTTCAGTATTGTCTGTAATAACGACGTAGATGTCGTGTAAAAAGTGGGCATTAGCAAAACAAATGATAATATAAAAATGTGCTTTCAAAGAACCTATCATTAGTTGATAAAAATATCGATAATGAGAAATAGATGCGGCCTTGATGCCCTGTTTTTCTATTAATAAATGTTATTTTATCCTTATTTACTGATGTCATAATAAATTAGGGCTTTTTACTACTATTGTTAAAGGTTAGCAAGCACTATAATAAACTTTACATTATTACATTAATTCCAAAAATTAAACAATTTTTTCGCTGTTGAAATCTTCCCCAAGTTTAATACACTAAATACGAGTGTAGGTCATAGTTGTGAAACATAGGATTAAGTTTGGAAGTTGTTGACTATTGTTATCATGTTCTCATTCAGCAGAATATACGTTATGGAAATGCTGTTTACGCATCAATAATAATAGTAGATTGTTAACCTTATGAATACCTTGAATACGTTATGTCTATCACCTTTCAACTTGACTTACGACGGTCGCACTTGTTGTCATGGTAACAGCGCAAGAGAGAAAAAATGACGCATATTGGTAATTAATGTGTAGGACAAAGATAGCTACACATTTGCCACCTATTTGCCACCATGACTTGAAATCGGACAATTAGTGTGCAACTGCATTTTGACAGAATCTGTGAAAAGAGAATATTCAGAAGGCTGGAGTGTAAGTAACCCTGACTATAAATGGTCTTTTATTTTAGAATATTTTGAAGATTTAAACAAGTAAAATAGTTCTACCAAACAATAAGGCAGCATGTAGCAATGAAACAAATAAAAATAAATAGTATAGCACAGTGAAAAAACTGTTGCTCAGAAAATTTATTTAGAACAAATCGTTCTAGCGTATCACGACAAATCAGTAAATAAATTTAAAAATTAAAATTAATTTGAAGGTGAAATAACTTTTTTAAAGTATCTTGAGTTGTTTATATACGTCAAAATTCGTAGAAATAAAAAGTAAAAAAATTCCATTTCTTTTCATTATGAAAGCATGAACTTTTGGAGCAGGCGTGCCCTCGATGCACTGAAAGGTGCATATGGGAAATATTCCAGGGTTTTCTGCTGATAGTCAAATTTTCAGAGCTCAAATTCTTCTCCATGATTTAAATTTGTTGCACTTGTGATGATGATAATTATATCAATACCTTCCTTCTCAAGTACCAGTTGAAAACTGTATAAGCACTTATTTACACTTTTAAGTTTTATCGCTTTCTCTTCTGACCTTCCCCATTAGCATAAGCAGGGAAATTAGCATAAGAAAACATGGAAAAATTTGTTTGAGACGACAAAGGGAGTGAAACAGGGCTGCCTGCTTAGCCCTCTGATATTTAAATACAGAGAAAGTTTGGAGCCTGGCTTTTGCGGACGACTTGGTATTGTGGCAAAGAGTGAAAAAGAAATGAAAAAAATTATGAGGAACCTGAGAAAATATGTGAAGAAGAAAAAGCTAGAAGTGAATGTTGAGAAGACGAAAATGAAGGTGTTCAATAAGAGAAAGAGGAAGGAGTGAAGAGAATGAGTGGAACTGGGAAGGAAAGAAAATAGAACAAGTAAACGAGTTCAAATACTTGGGTGTACGAGAAATAGGCTGGGAGTGAAAGCGGCAAAGTTTGAAGAAAAAATGGATGAAAGGAAGAGTGCACGATATCTATCTAGAGGGAGAAAAACGATCAAAAAAACGGATATGCCAGTGAAGAAGTGGAAAGATTAAAAGCAAAAAGAAGATGCAAATAAGAAAGAAAGGAAAGAATAAGAATCCATATACAACAGGAAGTTTGAGAGGTGTATGACAGAGAAAATTCCGGAGTATCTGGGAAGAGAAAGAAAAATGATAGCCAGATTTAGATGTGGGAACGAGAAGAGAGAAAATAGGTATTGGATGGAAGGAGAGGAACGAAGGTACAGAATGTGCTATGAGGAGAGAGAGAGAGACAATTAAGAACCTGTGGAAAGAATGTAGCGAAATGAGAAAGAGGGAGAGGAAGAAATGGGGAGAAATACTAAATGGAGACGGAGGGGGGATAAGATAGATGAAGGAGAAGAGGAGGATAGAAACTTAGAAATAGAAAGAGGTGGAGGATAGAAAAAAAGGTTAATTTTTGGAATTGTTATTTTAATGTAATGAGGAATCCAAAAGCCCAGAGGGCACTTTTGTTGCCGAAATTTCAATCTACCGCGAAAAGAAGTAGAGATATTCCGGTAGATTATAGAAAAATTTAGTATTATGAATAATTTTGTGTACCAATATTATATCTTTGACTTCCCATGTAAATCATCAGCTCTACGAGCTTCTTCTTCTCTTCCATATTCGTTACTTCTGTAAAAAGTAGGCTTTATAGTTTGTTGAGCATATACGAGTATATTTGTTTCATTTACAATAGATAATAAATAGACGCTCCTTTTATTTTACTCCTACATCATACCATATCTGTCTCTCAATGTTTCCATCAGTCTTTGGGAACATTGAAAAAATCAAAATAATCTATTTGTGATATAGAGTACTTTTTATTAATTACATAATTGCTAGTAAGTATGTACATGGATTGCAAACAATTATATTTCTTCTACTGTTGATTTTTTATCTAATCTATATGTTCTTCAAATTAGCAACTTCTTATATCTACTACAATCAATATTTAATGTCATGGTGTTCGTCGAATTGTTTTGTTTATTCTGTTGTGACAAAAAACCTAAGAAAATTCTTCATCCAATCTCGAATCTAAAACTGGATGTTAAACGCAAGTTGAAGTTTACGAGTATGTTACACCACAGGAACTAAAACCTCCAAAGTTTGGTAAATTGCATTGATTACTTTGTTTGAACTTGTTTCAAAACGGTGACCACTTACCATTCAGTCGGACACATTCTCATATCCGGCTTCAGTTTATTTAAATATTGGCAGAAATAAAACAAATATTGTGGTAAAATATTTATTTATTTGGGTTATTTATACATAGTACCTACTCGTACATTTAAAGTGATTTTCTTATACTCGTATTAGCATGATTTCATTACAGAAGTTAATCAAAACATTACATTGTATAAATTTATTGTTTTGAATTGGTCCTGCACTACTTACGTAAAGAAAGAACAAATAACTTGAAAACAAGGCAATCTTAAAGAATTTTACTATTCATTCCTGATTCACCCACCAATCGAGTGAACCCCCCATACACTACATATTTCCAATATCCTCTGTTTGAAAACGTTCATCGTGGCAACATGATAACGAGATCGCCTCTGCGGATTTTCGTGATTAAAACTAGAACGCATTTATAATCCATGTTATGGGAATGTATCTTCCATTAGCGGTATGAGTTTCGTAGCGGTTTTAATATAAAAACTCTTTTTGTTATAGTTTTGATTAAAATTGTTATTAAAATTTAAAATGAGCGATAATCATCTACGCTTTCATGATCCTACAGACATGAATCGAACGGGCAATAACTTTATATTTGTGACATCAGTCTCTTTCATAACGGAAACGATGAGGGGATGAGCCCTTCGTAATAGGGGTCGCAGCCATCGGATATCTACGAGTATTCGTATGAGCTATGAGACAGAAAGTCAATATTAGTTGTCTGGAAAAATATGCGTTCTTTTTAATAAATTGCAAAGCACTAAACAAATTTTGCGAATATTCAATGCGAGATAACCACAAATTCCCTGAGTGTTTAGTTTCCACTTAAATAATTTATTAATTCCAAGACTTATAAAATGATTTTTTCGATGTTTACAAAGTTTATTCAATGGAGTGTAATAATGCAAGTTAGTGTTGCCTGCAGGGAAAACAGACATATCAAAAATTTCCTATTGTCGCGTCGACATAAAAACTTTTTCAATATTTACATCGTAATGTTCTCTCCGGAATTACATGTCATAGTTGTGAATATACAAAGTTTGTGGAATTTAGACATACTTCGCATCGATAAGATATTGTTTCAAGAGAGCCATAAATTTGCTACGACCTTTTCCAAATCAGCTACGCCGGAAGTTTCAGCTATCCTTAATAGAGCTGCCTTGTATAAACTTCGCGATTATGCCAGTTTATGAAAACCTGAAAATTTTCAAATAAACATGGCGAATCAACTTTATTCAGATCACGTTTGCTACCTGTCTGGATGCAACCCTTTTATCAGGGAACATCACGTTCTGCCTTCTTAATTGAGATGTTGAGTTATAACAAGCAGACCTGTAAGCGGTATGATTAGGATCAGAAATCCTTCAGGATGAATGGCATAGAAAGTTCAATTACACGACCGAATACAAAGCTGTCTCCTTGTAAAGCGGCGACCTGAAAACGTGATATTTTTATCGAATCCGGACTAATTGCCGTATTTGTTATTCCATCGCTGCAATTTCACTTTTACAACGTAGTTCCGTTGATAGAAGTCAAGTCGAATGGAAAGATTTTACATAAAAAAGTTTCAGCCGGATTGTAATGTGATGTACTGCAATAAGAGAGAAAAACTTTGTCCATTTCGGAGACATTCAGGAATTAATACTGTAAAGTTGGATAGTAGATAAGGGAGTCTATCGAGACATTACCCCCAAGCTAACAGAAATAATCCCAGCCTGATATTCTGGAATTCGCCTTGAGACCGAGAATTTCCCACCGTGCACAAATAAACATCCGTTTTATATGTTTCCTTAAATCAGTTCTGATTTTTATCGAAAAAACTTTTTCGCTAAAACATTAAAAAATTGGAAGTGGAAAGAAGACTCCGAGATTTTTTGTTTGTTTATCAGACCAGTGGTATTGATTGAGTGGAGTAGCGAGAAGAGCAGTTTGAGAATAATGAGATGGCTTGGAGGGAAACATTACCGAGAAAACTGTCGCATTCTTGATTTCGCCGACTCCCTTATTCTTATCTAGCCGAAGATAAGAAGCAGTTTGATTCGCCTATTGATTCCTACCCTCAACTTTGATACAACCAACCTGCTTAAATCAAGCAACTCCAAACGTGTCATTGCTTTCCTAACGACCCAAGAGAATTACTACACTCGATAACAAATTATATCAAAGCAATTCCAATTTGAAAAACAGAAATTCGTGTATATTGGAAAACTTAACTTAAAAAACTGGCGTGACTTACTTTATTACCTAAAAACCTAAAAGCTACAATAATTGTCTCAAAGTAGACACATTTGTGCATATGTGTACATCTCACCGCAAAGCAAACTCTATTATTTTACAAGTGTGGTTTACAGAGAGATAACAAGTTAGCACCTCTAGAATGCGTGCTCACTTCTGGTTCACACATGAATGCTATCTTATCTATATAATAATTACACTAATACTTCCTAGAAAAATATATGCTATCGGACATTAAACAGAACGATCTCACTAAAATGTTACAGCATTAAAAAAAAACAATTTCATTTTCACATCTAAAGAATTTGAATAAAAACTCTTCTTCGAATTTTAATTCTAAACTTATTTATTGTTGGCAAATGAAATTCATCAGTTAAATATAAGCTTGAAGCAAATCAGCAACTAGAGAGATATTGATTTCGTTAATATCTTTTTTAATCAAACTGCGCATCGTCTTAAAAAATAAAAAAAAATGCTACTGTGCTCTGATATCATTCATGTTTAAACAATTTTGATGAGAATTTTATTTACGTAGATTTATCATTTGCCGTTAAGACTTTGAAATTCTTTCAATACGTCAGTCAATGAATTTGTTTCATTTTTGAGATAATTAATTAAAAAAAAAGAATTACCATTTATTGTTATTAATAAATTGATAGTTAGACAAACTTATAGCAACGTTTTAGACTTCGTTGCTACCCTAAGTTTTCTCTCCGTATTATGCAGCTTACAAATTAATAAAGTAATGTAATGATTATTTGATGCAGGAACCCAGGAACGTGAACTTAAAATAAAATATTAAACATTTTTCATGAAGAATATGAATATATACAAAATGCTTCATATAAAGACAAAACAATTATAAACTAAAGATTAACTTTCTCACTTGCCTTTTTGTACTTTTATGGTCTACAATTTTTGAAAGAAAATGTTTTTCTAGAGAATACAATCTCGGCAATACAAAATTCACGTTGTGGTAATATTGTCGAAAGTTAATTACTTAATCAATTGACATTTTCAGCTATAAAATAATAAGTGGGATGATTATACAAGGTGATTCACGAATAATAATGAGCCTAACAAAATGTGCGAAGCAACCAACAATACAAGTCCCCCATTATTTTTTAGTTTGTGTTTTTATTAATTATTATTTCACATAATGCTTTTGATTAAATTTGACAAATGTAATGTCGGGCATGTTGACTGTGTTGTACAAAATTAAATATGAATATATTTTTTAAATCCATATAATAAGTGCAAATGTAATCTTGGCTGCTTCACAAATTTCGTTAAGCTCATTATTAGGTACTCGTGAGTCACCCTGTATATATTATTATCATCTATGACATCTACTAGCAAAACCGAGCTGCTCCGGTTTCACGGGTCATATCATTGATTACGAGTTTATACAGGGTTATTCACATAAGATGACGAGCCTGACCAGGTAAAAATGCAACCCAAAATACATTTTACAAAGCCTTCATTGTGTTTTGGTATTTAAAATTTAAATCCTACTTACCCATTACTTTTGTAATTTTAATTGCTTATTATTGTTATTAAATAATACTTTGTTGAGAGAGGTATTTTTCTGTCAGAACGTGACATTCAGTAGGCTGACGTTAAAAACGGGAAAAATCTGTGTTTTATGTGCATTATGATAATGTAATAGGGATCGAGATAGCTTTATTAATTGTATTGTGGGTTGCATTTTCACCTGGTCAAGCTCGTCATCTTACGTGAATAACGCTGTATTTGATGAGAGAATATGATAAATGAATAAATGAGGAAAACTACAAAATATTGTATTCAATATGTTTGTTATTAACTTATGCGTTTATTGGACGACAAGTATCTCTGTCCTTTGGACTTTAATTATTCATTTAGAAGAATTCAAATTTAAATTCGTGTTTGAATAAAAATGTCTGTGGAAATCGATTTTCCTTGTCTGATCGCACAAAAGATATTTCCTCAATGCCGTAAAATATTTTGCGGCAACTTAGTCTTCGGTTGAGACTAGTAAAAACTCACTCTGCATTAAACAAATATGTATAAGGAATACCTACTGTATGGTGTGTTTGTATAGTGACTTAGTCGTTTCAATTTCTTTGAAGTACATTTTCGCATGTAGCGATTTTGCATATTACAAATTTTTACATCTCAAATTTCAAAAGCAAATAACAAAAACAGTTGGAACAGTAGGAATTCAGGGTTTTATTTTTATAACAAAAATTTACAATGCCAAAGTAAGTGAAATGTGCGAGTACTTACCTACCTTTCAACTTTATTTTATCTTCACATGAAATATTTCAAAAATAGTTTGATCAACTACGAATTATTAAGCAGTTAATAACGGCAGAATTTCACCCGAACCTATGACCCTTGAAAATTCTGCAGTCATATTGCAAGGAGCATAATAATTTTATGAAGAATAGACCTAAACTTTATTTTCTTTTGTACATATTGTTAGAGAAGAATTTAATAAAGTTGGCTGAAAGCAAGGGCGACTCCTAAAAAACTATCATAAGACTTCTTATGCAGCAGACAAAATAAAATATTTCCAGAAAAACGCATTTTCTAGATATCGATCCAGCAACTTAAATTAGTAAAATGCTATTTCTGTGTCATTTATGAGCTTCTCTCATTGTTCACTAGAAATCACGGTTAAAATCGGGAGACTCTGATGTGTTGCTGGAATTTGGGATTTAATAACTTGGAATCGAAAATTTGCGGTTTATTTGTCTTTATTTACCACACATTTACTATATAAAAAATATAAAATGTGTTATTTACTACCTAAAATATTTACATGTTTTTTGTATAGGTTGAGAGTGGTGAAATGTTAATACATGAACATCATAAATATTGAAATGGTTCAGTTCACAATTCTTCGGACTTCAATAAAGGACGGACTTATAAATAGTAAATTTAGTAGAGTAGTTTCTTTGACTATCCTGATAATGATCTATGCATTATATACATCATGAAAATTTACAAACATTGTCCATTAACGTGGCACAGCGCACTGCATTCTGTCTGTCAATCAGCACTGAACTCACAGGTTCGCGTTTGGTAAAAGTTAAATTTAGCACTGGCCGTGTCAGCCGACGAAAGGATATCCAGGATAGGGCGCCGGGAAGAATCCTGGGAAGGCCGGCGCCGTGGGCTGGACGGGAACCGAGGCCGTCATGTAGGTGGTGAGGAGAGTTGGTACGACTTTCGTGGAGAATATCGTCGTGTAAGCCGTCTTAGCCCCGAAAGTCAGTTTAAGGACCTTGCTATCAGTTTGCGTAATGAGCGTGCTTTGGATGACGGGCGAGGAAGTGACAGCGAACTGAGCCGCAGCAGGAAACAAAGGATTGACCGGAACAGGAGGAGGTATGGGCAAAGCCGGGGCGATTGTGCTCGTGCCGAACTCGAAGTCGGTCTTAGTGACGGTGCCGAGCACTTTGGAGATGGTGCTGAGCACAGTCGCGGCGCCGTTAATTATGGGAATAACGTGAGACTCGTACACCGTCTCAACTTTAATGACCGGTTTAGAAGTGGTTATAACTTGTCCCTGTCCCGGGTTGAGGAGCCGCAGCAGCGCCAACTGTTGGAGCTGGTCGGGGTTGAGTCCCGGCGTGGGGAGGGGCTCGCTGAGGGCAGGCTTGGGCGCGTGGGCCTTCTTCAACCGCGGATGCGCCTCCGGAATCCTGGATTTGTCAACGTCGGACAGATCAAAGTCGGAGCCGATGCTGGCCAGGTCCAGGTCGAGGGGGAAGGCCCTCTTCGGGTGGCCGTCTTCGTCTTGCTCGTTCTGGTCGCCGAATTCCAGCTCGAGGTGGAGCTCGGAGCCGGCCTCGTCCAGGTGACTGTTGAACTCCTTCAAAGTCTTGCTCGGGATGAAATGGTAGGCTTCCATTGGAGGGAGGGTTTTAGTGGCTGTGACTAATCTCGTAACTAGATATGTCTGTACGAGGGTTGAGGTGGCGGTTTCGTTGCCGCTGTGAACGACAGGGAGAATGTGCGTCTTGAACATGGTTTGCGTTGTGCTGAACGTCTCTGTAAGTGTTTCCAAGGGCGGGGTCTGCATGTCTGATGCGAGATAAATTGGCGGTAACGTGGCAACGCTCGAATCCAAGAAATTATTGTCCTTGCCGTAATTGCTTGAAGTGGCTAAAATATTTTCTGTTAACGGCTCCGAACCCGTCGGCGATATCGTCGCTTCGGGCGTATTCACCAGGCTTTTTTCGAATGTGGACGTGACGGTAATATATCTTGTGTTTTTCACGTTTCCAGCCTGAAAACCCTTCAAGTTACCAAAGGAAATTTCACAAAATATTTTCTAACAAAAAATTCAAAATACCGCAATATCCCCATTACACTAATTAAGATTGTTTTTTTTTCTAACAAAATAATCGTCCTTAACAATTGCTAATGGATGATGTACAAAGTGTCTATAAAAGAACGTAAGTACATATATCAAGAGTCCTGTGGAATTGTGAGGCGCTATGTAGAACTATGTAGAGCCGTTGACGCCGTCAAATCAGATGTCAACAGTCAAATGTCAAATTATTAAATCTTAGTGTCAGTTGTGAGTTCGACGTCTTAGTTGTTTTGCTTGTGTTTTTCTATATTCTACTTATTTTTATCTTACAACAGTCTGTCATTGAGGGCCTTACATAACCTCTGTCGTTCTATTTAGTACCACAATATGCTACAGAGCGGCAAAAATCAAATATAAGTATACCTAGATACATTCTTTTATCGACACTTTGTAGATACAACCCTCCGTTTTTAAATTTGAATTTTATTATCGATATTTTTACTAAGTATAATTCACCGTGTAACAAAAACAGTTAATTTTATTAAAATAAACAATTTTGTATGCCAGATCATTAAAAATAAATTTCGCACCGTGGAGCTTTGTGATCATTAGCACATTCCTAAATGGCAGCTTGAAAAAGACACAAGTTTTAGTTTTAGTGCTTGTTTGAACATACGAAGGGCATAACAAGCTCACTACAGCTTTGCTAATTTGAAACCACGTTATCGCACAATGTTAGCTAGTTTTGAGCAATAATTGGGTCGGCCAGGAATATTAAGATTTTATTTACAACAGCTGATTAATTTTAAAAGTTGAAATTAAAATGTTGCAGTTGAAAATTCATTTGGGATTCGAAGTTTTCATCCGAGTCTGTTTAAGTTATAACCATCGAATACAATTCTGAGGCGGAAAGATGAAATCTAATAATTTATATAGAGCTGAGTATAAAAGAGTATGCCCTAGCCATTTAGGGTCGGGGTAGAAGAAGAAGATAAATAAAAACTTCAAGCTAAAATTATCTTTTTAAAAAATTACTTTCGGGACAATGTAAGTATTATGCAAAAATGTGTCGCGATAGCAGAGCACCAAGATTAACAAATAAATATTATTTTATGTAGAGCGAATGTTTAAGAGCATAAAAATAGTATGCCGTGGCCTGCGCGTTGCATTTCAGCAAATAATTGGAAAGCCAATTTGAATGTCGCATTAATTAAATCTCGTTGATATATTTTTTAATTTGCTAATTCAATTCACTCGAAATGAAGTGACCAACATCTAGCATTTTAAAATAATTATAGTTAAATATAAATAGTTAATTTAATGTTAAAAATAATGAAACATAATAAATAAAACATTTATAATTAAAATTAATTTAGTGATTATAAAATTGATATTTTTCTACGACTGATAAAAAACTGCACTGTATTTCACTATTTTTTGTGCTGAAAAAAGTACCATTTACGTAGCCTGTCATTATTTCACTCTGGTATTATGCAAAACGGGCACAGAAATAACGAAATCATAAGAAATCACAAATTGCAGATTTGTGGTTTGATGTTGATTATTTTTCTAATTGGAAACAGTCGTAATAATAATGGATGAGCCTCTGCCATAAGTATCATTGTTACTCATGGAATTGCTGCACTCCCTACGGATCGTTAAATTTCCCATTTATGAAAAAAAGTACTACTTTATGCACTTGTTACATAAATTTTCATGTTACCTAATTTTGTAATTTTATTTATTTTGGATAATCAAATTTTTTTTGTAAAAGTAGAGGCCTAACAGCACTAGCTGAAACAGGTTTCACTAAAAATCCAACTGAGAAACCTGAGAACGTATTTTTTTATAAGGATCCACATTCAAAAGAATGCTTTTGACAAATAAACAAAAAAATAACTGATTTCTTGATTACAAGATGTTAAAAAAAGAAATTCCAGGATATGTCTTATAAGTCTAAAAAATGTTTTTTTTTACTTTTTTCAAAAATCTTGGTACTTTCAGTATAGAAATTTGAATCAGTTAGAATAATAATTTTTAGTTTGTTTGGTTTGGTTTGGCGAAGAATAAATTCTCTGTTTTGAACTTGGAGTTATTAAAAATTGACGCTAACCGCTCGTCCCATATCTCGATTGGTAAATTCTTAAGAGAGCGCTTTTATCTGCGTTTCCGCTTTACCTGGAACGTGAAGGGCGACTTGATGGTGGCAATTTCGTAGTAGATGTCCTTAAAATCGGGAGGAGTTGAAATTTCCACCTTGAGCGTTTCGAGGGGGAAAGGAGTGTCGAGTTTATTTTCCGTGGAGCTTTGATCGTCAATAATTGAAGCAATTGATTCGGAGCCCTCGAGCCCGTCTACGTCGTCCGACCTGGCCTGGGGTGTAACGACATCGTTGAACGCCGGAGACACGTCTTGCAACGTCGTCGGCGTCGTTCCGACCGTCTCGTTACTATTTTCCTCGTCGTCGTTTTGCTTCCTGATAGTTACTCTCGGCTTAGGTGTTGTCTTGTACTGCCATCTGCCTGGAGACCGATTTAATTTAAACTTATACAAACTAGTCGAAGCCGAGATCTGTTCCACTGTCGATGCTTGAACTTTGGGTTTGTAGCCCCTGCGACTGTAACCCCCGCTATTGTTGCTGACTTCTGAACTGGAACTGCTAGTGCGATGTTGTTTATTTCTTCTTGACTGATATCGTTTTCCAGCACCGAAGGAAGGCGCCGTCGTTACTTCTTCACTGTGTACAGATACAGGTCGTGTCGTTGTAGTTGTTTTTCTGCTACTCCGACCGAATTTGTGAGGTCTGTGTGAGGTGTTGTGTCTGTATTTTATTTACAAGTGTTAGTGCAATGTGTGCTGCTGCTGCCCCATGCAACGCATTCATTTGAAATATCCAAACTATCTACCAAAATATTTGAATATTTCAAATTTTGCTATACACACTTTTTACATTTAATTGAATGTGCAGGCTGCACTGTTTTCCAATTTAATTTTATAAATCAACTATATCAACATTTTCAACTAACATCAATATTTATAACTATTATATTTACTTGCTTTTCAATATTAATCCGTAAATTCATGCGGTTTAAATCACTCACTGGTCCCCATTAT
This sequence comes from Tenebrio molitor, assembly GCF_963966145.1. NCBI lineage: Eukaryota > Metazoa > Arthropoda > Insecta > Coleoptera > Tenebrionidae > Tenebrio > Tenebrio molitor. The sequence continues at coordinate 8,921,211 of NC_091051.1, forward strand.
TAACAATCCATACTACCGACTAAACTAATACCAAAAACTAAAAAATATCAAAATTATTTTTCTCACTTGGGAAAATGGAAACCAGTTTTTTAAAGTCAAGCTGAAATAATTATGTAAATGTTGAACAACAGCCAAAAATAAAAAATTAAATACGGCTGGATGAGCTCTTCGTCTATTTACAGCTAACAAATGAAAATTCAAACGAAGCTTCATCGTCTCACTTCGGTGAGTATTTTTTCTCAGAAAGTTAATTTCTCCCAGGTAGTATATTTGCACAAAGAATGAGACAAAAATTGCAAAACTGACACAATGTCTTAATGTAAAAACTGGATTTCAAGCAATATGTACTATCATAGTGCTATGTATTTGTTTTTATAATTTTTCAGTAAAATTTTAATCAATTGAAGGGACGAAATTTATTATGGTGTGATTTGATTTCAATTATTCGTTACAACTTTTTCCTTTACATTTCATGATCTTAAAACCCCATGTTTTAGGCAACCAAGTAAACACGTTTAACTAACAGTACTTTATAATAAGTCATACCTCATGAATTTTATACAATTGTGCATTTTATTATTATTATCTGATAATGGAGAAAATTTATAAAATAAACAAGAGCAACATTTTATATTCGTAAGAATCGGTAATTTACCAGCTTTACTGCGAAACACGATGTCACTGGTAAGCAGTTTTGCGGTGAAATGTCAAAGAAACGTCAATTTTAAAGCAAAAAAAGTTTCGATTTCGGCAAAGTTTGCAGACCTTTCCTGTAATTATCCCAGAATAAGTGGTAAAATGGGTTTTACCACTGAAAATAAAGCATTAATTATTTTTAACATGTAATTAATTAATAATACATTTTTCGAGAGGTAGGCAACCAATAAAACTGTGCATAGCAGTATACAATGTGTACGATTAAGCTAAGACAGATGTTGCGATAAAACAAAAGATGAGGTAGCACTCTTGATTTGTTTTCTTGTTGATCACTTACATAATAAGTCAGTAGCATCTTAACTTTCAATAATTTTTCACTTTTATCTATACTGAATGCATTATAATGTTTATAATATGCTGATGCAAATACCCAGATTGTGGTGATATGTTGGCAACATTTTATACTTCCAAACTCATTATCTTTTGTGAAGTAAATTCCTGAAAATCAGTTACCCAAATCGATTTTTTAAAATGGAAAATTACGAGCTGCAAAAAACAAAGAAGGATTACTGGGTATCTGTGCCATTGTTATTTAGTCTTTATGCTGCGCGATGAAAGCCGTTTGGGGATAAATAAGAGCCTTGTTTCAGCTCCGAATAAAAGCTTAATAATATTGAAGCAAATAAATTGAGATGTGTTTAAACTGCGACAGCCTGCAATTCTCTCCATATTTACATTCTTCACAACAAACTCACTTGGAATTTCTGGCGGGTTGCGCTTGTACCCTGGCGCGTTGTGATTTCTTGTTCTTGGAATGCGGCGCGACATCTTGTTCGTTGTTCTCATCGTCGGTTTCCGGCTCCTTCTGCCTGTTTTTAAATCTCGGCTTGAAGGAGGATCCGGCGGGTCCCGTCGGTTTCCTCGTGGATTTAATGGAATTTTGGGAGGATTCGGCGGCTAGAGCTGTCTCTTCGCTGGCGGAGCCCGCGGGAGTCGGTTCCAAGTGGCGATGATGCTTGTTGGCCTTCCCCAGTGAGGGGGCGGCCGTTTTGAGGATTCTCAAGGTGGGCGAGGGGTTGATCTTCGCCTTCTGGTGGTTGTTGTGGAGGCGCGAGGTGCTCTGTAACACTTGCGCGTACTTCCCCGAGATGTAAGTTCCGATAACGCTGGTCTCGTGGATTGTTGTTGTTCCATCTTTTACGACAGTTCCTCCCAATTTAGTGACTAATCCCGTCGGGTGTAATGAGTCCGGTCTCTTCGTGGCGGCTTTGTTTTTTGGCTCGGCTGATGGACGCGGCTTTAAATGGAACTTGGAGCTCGGTTTTAAGTTTATTACTTTGTACGTTTCCTCCACAACTTCTGAAGGCTGTCTCGATAGGAAGTCGTATTCAGGCTCTCCTATATTGTTGCCGATTATGACAGCTGGTTCCTCTTCGGTCTTGACCTCGACGACGCTACTAATAATCGGCTCTTTCGAACTCGTTACGATTTCTACTTTGCTCGCGATAACCGGAGGACCGCTCACTATTTCCACTTTCGTGATGATATTTTGACTCGAAATCCGTTTACTCGGAGCCACCTTTACCACTTCTACTTTACTTGAAATGGCCTTAGACACCACACTCGGCTTTCCCTCAATCACGTTAACTTGGGTGGAAGGCGAAGCCCTAACTTCGACCTTACTCGATAGGATTAAAGGAGGACTCGACTGTACTTGAACAACTGAAGAAATCTTCGTAGACTGCGGAGCTTTCTTTTCAGGATTTACCTCAGTCTTGCTCGGTTTTATTATAATCGTCTCTTTCTTAACCTCCGACGGTTTCGTATCGATCACCGTGTTCGACGACACCTCTTTTACTTCCTTCGGAGCTTCTGAAATGACGATACCTCTCAAATTTCATTACCGACTTAACGACGAAATTTTAAATACCTGAAACTGCGGCACTCTGCGGAGAGAAAACCATCACAGTGTTTCCAATTGTAGTGGTAAAGTCGAGGAAGCCATAGACAGTTTGAGTGACGTAATTTCCCTGATTAACTACGGAGGAGGGTTGCAAAGCGGCAGGAGCCACATCGGAATTGACGAACACAGGACCCGCTGTTGATGAAACTAAACTTGCTGAAAAAAAATCAAAGATTTTAACAAACGAAATCTTAATTAAACAATCCACTTCGACACTTTTCACACTTTCTTTTATGAAGTAACGTTATCAATCGGGCGCTGAAAATAACATTTCACTCATTACAGCAGCTGAAATGTAGCGCGATATTTCCTCAAAGTGGGAAAACTTTATGAAATATGACCGGCTGAAGTTTGGCCGTTCTCATAGCTCACGAGAACCATTTAAAGAAGTTTACTTTTATATAAGCTTCATACAATAACTATAAAACTCCTTGCATGAAGAGTGTTCATTACACTGTTTCTTATAATGTCTTTGAATCGACGGCACATCTCACCTAACTTGGAGAAAACTCCGCAACTAAATTACGGCAATATATTTTTCTAGAGTTTGGTACATTTATTTCATGCGACTGAGCTGCTCGTGTTCGAAACAGGGCGCCGAAAAAATAAATTAACTGTTAAAGTTGTGCGTTCAATAATAAAAAATTACTAAATAAGCTGACAACTTTATTACTGATCTGGCAATTGAGACAAAAGCAGCTTGTTCTGCAGCAACTAATTTATGTCGAAATGAAAAAAATATAATCAGCCTGCGAAGTTACAATGGAAAGCTCTTTAAAATCCTAAAATATTCAGTGGTAAGAATATTAAGACATTGTGACATTGTGTTTGTATCTATCTAAGATTTGATTTGATAAATTTAAAAATTCTTGAACAACTAGGTAATGTAAAAAGAAAACCAACTGCGCATTTACTCTGCAAATTTAATACATACATGAATCTTCTCTAAAAATTTTATACAAAGGAATTTCATCATTACTAACTCAACAAAAACAAAAAATCTCACGGTGAGCTTGACTAATTTATTTCTCATGTTCCACCAAGGCTGCATCATCTTATAACTAAGTTAAACATATTTTGTCTAAATTTAAACCACCACACTTCCTATAGCTTGCAAAATCAATACAAATTATAATTATTGAATATTATGTGGTTTTGCAACATCGCTGAGTAATTTGTTGCTGTCGTACAGTGTCACATGGTCCAATTTAGAACCAAGAGTGTAAATAAACTTATTCTTATGTGTATAATAAATACGTAGTTTGTTGTGAGTATTGAGACCTAACATCATTCGATTTCTGGTGAAAGAGCCGGCAAACTTTCAACGCCTACTAGGTTCCCACAATCATTTATCGACACTCTGTATCTCAAAATTCTATTAATATTTTTTTTTGTATTACTTTCATTTTACGGAGTCAATGGTGTTCATATCTAACTCGTGTATTAAGCAATTTTTTTAATGCCTGGACTTACAATACTTGCTACGCTCGTGTGTGGAAACTTCCCCCTTGTAAATTAAAGTAGGGTTTTATTATCCGGAGGCACATTTAACAACTTAGCACATATTTTAAACATGTACAAGTCGGTAAAAGTTTCAAATTCAGTATATTTAAAATGAGAGGATCGATGTGAAATTTTATATTGTAGGATAAAACACAAACATGTCATACATAAAATGATTTCATAATTTTATTTGAAACGGTAACAATAATAAATTACAATACGGTCTGTCCATCACATGAAATCACATTTTATTTTAATCATGGTATTAGAGCGCGTGGTCACAAACACACATCTCAACAATCATAAAACGTCATTATAATATTGGCATTGTACTGAAATTTAAATAATTTTATCGAATGTGAAATCGTTTGATTTTATAAATACACTGATGATTAAAATTTTATCTGAAAATGTTTATACTATCACAGCAAAATTAAAACTTTTCGGATATCTCTAAGTGGAAAAAGTCTTTTTCGTGTAAAATCTGCAAAACGAGCAAGGTTCAATTTCCAATGTAATTTTTGGTTGGTCGACGTAAACCGAGTCGTTGTTTCTCTACTGTTATTAAACCCATTAGTCTTTCACGTTGGCGGTTCGTTGCATCTCATTTGTCACAAGGCTGAATCGATGCACATGCAATTTATTTACACGTGCTTTTTCACGTGATGTGGAAAAAGGTCAACCGATCTATCCGCCCCACGTTCTTATCCAAACAATTTAATATTAAATCATCCAAAGTGTAGAAAACTTTACTTAAACTTTAAAGCTCTTTCGTTTTTATACGTGCTTTAGCACCCATAGTTGTTCTTATCATAACCATTAGTTTTCAGGTTTTAAAAGTTTACTAGATTAGGGACGCTTCGGCGATGCTCGGATAAATAAAATCGTTAATTTTTTAATCACGGCTGAATTAAGCTTTCAGCAGGGGCAAAAGAGATGGAAAAACTTTTATCGTTTTCTTGAGTGGCATCAGTCGACTAGAAAAATCGAAGGGTGGCTAGCATTATGGGCTTAACCAAATAATTCAATTTAGCAACTGATGGAGAAAAGCTGAATAATTGGTGTGAGAGGAAAATGAAGATTAAGCCGGCTCTGGAATAGCGATAATGACCAGTTTTCAAGAGATGGGCAACGGATTTTATGGGTCACGTTTCACTTTGGAACCTCATTAAATTTAGTTATTTCTACCCCAACAAATCCGGAGAGATGATGCATCGGGAAAATTGATTCTTTATTAAATATAGACTCCCCCGGATCGTAATTCAACAACAACCGGATCTGCAGTTTCGCTCATCGATTTTAAAAGGTGAACCGTTCGTAGAAAGCCCTCAGCCTTGATGACTTCACTCAGAAAATCGCTCCGAATGCAACAGATACAGATCGCAGCAGTACCATTTTTAGAAGTGACTCACGCATTTTCTAGATTTATGTTTGATTAATTCCTCGTCGACATACACCAATAAAAATACAACTGGAGCAATGCTAAAACGCGCTGCTAAGTGGCAATAATAAATAATGCAAGGCTCATGTGTCAGAACATTTTTCTAACTAAATGCTATTAATATTTCATGTTTAGACACGATTCCTCGTTTGATAATGTGAATAACAAATTGCTTAAAAGGACCCCAAACGATTTTTAAAATATTCCCGTGTTAAAGGCATTTTTCCATGAATATTTTATGATTTCCCGTGGAAAAAAAAAGTTACGTAGTAAGAGCGATACGTCCGATACGGAAGTAAGGACTAGGCGAGGTAAAATTTTCGAAAGCACTCACGATTCAACGCTCCCACGTGAAGAAAAATAATTAGCGAGGACATAAATCCTAATTAAAAAAGTTGCACGAATTACTCGAATTATGGTTAGTAAACATAATCTGCTCAACTCTGGCGCAAAATAAAGGAAATTCTAGTGCTCCGACGCCACATTTTACCAGATATCATAAACGGAAAGCTTCTTCCGCGGTGAAATATGATAATTAAGACAATTTTACATTTAAAATTATTTACTTTGTCTTGCCATCAGGAAAGCTTTTATGTACAGTTTTCAGAGCTTAATTAGTGTGTAATTTATCACGTGTCCCGCGATATAATGTCTTCAGCTTAAAGCTCCAGAATTATTTGCATCAAACGCAAATGATGCTTAATATATCGTAGGTAAATGCGTATTCGAGAGTTAGTCCTGCATCAGCATTTTAACGAGCGAATCTGGACGAATTTATTGTTAGCGATTCATTCCATCGAAAATGCTTTAAGGGCGTTTTTAAATGAACACACCGAGAAAAACTTGGCCTTCGACAACACTAACGAAGTTTATTTTAATTATTTCCCATTTACTCGCCTTTTCCACAGTCAGCAAACTTATAATTACGACTCCTGTTTAGTTCCATACAATTAAGGATACGGCGATTTTTCATTGAGCTGTAGAACTAGGATGTGATCCATTTTTAATTGTTGTCTGTCGTTTCCATTGAATTCGCGTCCTTTAAAGTTCTTGCAACAATTAGCGTTCACCATTTTTGTATTTCGCTTCAAGGACCTAGCATTTTCTCGTAATTGGTTTGAAATTTAATTATTGTTGTTGATCGTCAATAAAAACGATTGTGCCACGGTCTGCGTTCTAGAGAGCAACGTAAAATAATTCAAAGGTATGTTTCTACTCAAAGGTTTCTCCATTAACCGAATGTTCCCTGCAAAGAAAATATTTAATGTATTTTCTAAAATTAATAATTTCTTGCTACGTCGTTATTTTGTCTCTTCATTGTTTCGTTCGCGGCAATATATATGGCACGAGAGAAAACACGACTTAGTAATTTAGTCTAAAGCAAATTGGATTAAACTTAATCAAATATTTCAGGTTTCCGTTTTAATTAAAGAAATTCACAGTAAGCTGGAAGCCAAATTTATGCGAAACATTTTCATCTTTTGGTCTTGCTATTACGAAATCATAATCCAGATTAATGCCGTTCCATAGAACGGCATAAAGGAAAATATGATAAAGCATTACCCTAAACTAAAGGCATTTACCGCCCACAAACTACCTAAAAAGATGAATCTAAATTGGCGCATGAATTTAGTTCGCAAGAAAAACAATGACTTTTTCTCTTCTTATCCGCCCTCACTGCGCGAGGTGGAATCGCGAGAATGATTGTGATTCTAAATGCGATTGCTAATTGGGTAATGGGGCATTTTTTAACTTGATACGATCTCGATTACAAAGTGATTGCGACATGTGCTTGACAATTAATAATTTATGTTCGATTCATAGAAGATAAATCAGTTGGCAAACCAAGTCGCGAGTTAAGGAGTTTGACATTAATGGGGTTACAAGTCAAGGTTTAGTTAAACGTGAATCATCGCCGAGCTTACTACAATGAAACGTTGAATTTATACTAGAAAAAGTCCATAAGAATGTAAACACGTGGGAATATGAATAATTAATTTTTTACGGCCCCGGAGCGAAACGTGTTATGAAACGAACTCGTCTTAGGAATCGTCTTTCATGACCGTATCATCCCATACTGGTGAATAAATTACTTTTGGTTCGTATGGAAATCGGACGTGAATTATTTACAATTACACGCTCAACCCGAATCTTTATTATTCCGGAAAAGTAATTCCGTAATCTATCTCGCTTTTAATCCCCGAGAAGCGGTCCAGGGTCGCCTGATTTTTAGGATAAAGTTGGGAGCCACAATGCAGATCAATTACTTTTTGATCATGCGATTAGAGTTAATCTGAGCTTTCCAACACAGATGTCTGACCCATGTCAGTAAAACGGTTTTTATTGCCAGCACGCCTGATTAAATTTGAAAGTTCCCTAACATCATATGAAAGCAAGACATGAACTTTATAATTAATAGCGGCTTCTGTTAATACGTTAACTTGTTTTGTTCGCTAATACCCCGCTTAAATTCGGTGTTTAAATTGATGTTTTGCAGGGCGGCGAGAAAAATCACCCGGACTAATCCGGCCTTCTCGGCCGGCTCCTCCTCCAAACATACTTATCGTAAATAGGAATTGTTTTCGGATGGAATGAATATTCATTTCCGTTTTTAGTGGCGATAAAACAAAAATCATTATTCAGCAGCGCCGGCGATAGGAAGGGCAATAATTTTCAGACTGACGTTGCAGAGGTGGCGTTATAAATTAAACACAGACGTGGGGTCTTGCTGCGGTACGAAAGCCGTGTTTTCAGCCGACTCTTGACAGCCGGCGCCTGAAATCCGGATCACATATTGCAAGAGACTTATGTGCCTCGTTTCCTATAAGAACTAGAAAAATACGTCTCAATCCATTGTTTTGCATCGGACCATACAGTTAACCCCGTGCGATTTACTCGCTTCCGACCAAATTTATCCCGAATCGAATTAAACTGATGGCATAGTTTTGTCTTTTGTTTATCCTTTCCTGCTGAAATATCATTCCGAAAATGCGAAGACCGTTCGAAAGCGCTGTCTCTCGCTCTTTTGCTCCACGCAAGATACACGATCCACTTTTTTTAAAACTTTTAAATTCAACATTTTATACGACTTTTTCAACGTTGAACATTCAACGTAGATAGGTGATTTTTAAATGTATCAATCGGTGCTGATCATTCTTAACGATAAAAATAACACGTGTAAGTTATTAATAAAAAAAAACTGATACGTATCAATTATTTAAATTAAATATGTTAATTAGTGCTTATCATAGAAAAAAAAATGTGTTTATTTTGTCAGCATAAATATTCAACACATACTCGGATCCTAAAACAAAAGAGTGTTTTTTTTAATGTAATGCAAAGGCTCTGTTTTTTTATTGGTTCCTGCTGAAGAATTTATTCAAGACTAGTCTCAGTCTTCTGTTGTGAAAAAGTATACAATACACAATTTTTTCTTCCTTTTCGAAACATTAAGTTATTTTTTATGATAGTGATTCTTTGCTGTTTGCAATTCGTGGCTCCGAGCTAGATTATAATTGATGATTAAATAATAAGAATAAGTTTTCAGTAGAAAATCATTAAAAGTACCGTGCGATCAAAAATAAAAAAAATCGAGAGGGCCATGATTAATACGCTTCAGTTGGCAACACGTAAAAAATTGACTGTTGAAATTTGCTATTACAATATGTTCACTTTAGAGCAAAAAATTTTCATTGGGCAGTGTTACTCCAGAAACGGAGGAAGACTTGAGAACGGCGAATGGTCCTATTCGACACCTCGAGTTTTTGAGGAATTTCAACAAAAGTTTCCGAACTTTCAAGGCACTTACCAACAACTTGCCTTGATTATTTTGTTTTTCCATACCTGAAAAACAGGCCTGGCACAATTTCCGAATTAATGCAAGTAATTACTGATAACTGCAATTTAATTTATGTCCCGACTTTGCGAAGGTCATTTGAAAACATGAAGCGAAGAGTAACATTATGTTTGGAAGCTGAAGGCAGACATTTAGAACATTCACTCTAGTTTTTGTAAGAATACGATTGGAGTTCCTCATGTATGAATTTTCTTCACGAACAAAATATTTGGTAATATTTGTACAATATTATTAACTTAAAATAACTGTGACTATATTTTTTCGTCTTCAAGTTTTTTTTTTATTTCTATTGACTCTAACGCCACCGTTAATATATTTGTAGACATTTTCTTTAAAAGATCATCTTTCTTCTGATCATGCAGTGCCTTTTTTGAGAATTTAATGTTAATTAGTTAATGAAATGTCCTTTTTTAATGAAAATGATCTTCGACATAATAAACTGTCTGTTCCTTTCTATTTTTATTAATTATTATACTTTACCCTAAATGCAAATTTTTGAATAATCAATCGAAGCTCTAACTTAACAAACACATTTTTCAAAACATTTTTCTGTCTCGATTATTTTAGATTTTTAATATTTACATAAAATTGATACTTCATAAAACGAGTTGTTTACAATAATTTAAATGCAAATCCCTCTAATATATCAGCGTAAATATAATACCCGTTTTGAGTTGAGCACGTCCGTTTTATAATAATTAATTAATAATTTAAATTACTAACTTTAGCGCACGGGTAGGTAAGCCAAACAAAGAGCATTGACAAAAAATACGAAATTCATTTTATTTGTAACGTTAAACCGGCCGGCATTTATAATACTGTTTAAACCTGCTTCAAATCGGATTAAGTGAAAATATGAAAGTGGTTTTTTGTTGCAAGTCTTCTCTTGGTTGAAATGATTCAAAAATAAATCTCTGAATTGATACTTTCTTCTCAAATCTTAAAGACCTAGACTTCCGCCTTGAACGGAAGCGGAAGTGAACTAAATTGTCCCAAAAAAATTTTCAGACACGTTTTTTCAGCCAACGTTTCACTTATCAATGATACCAAAAATGTGTTCATTATTGAACTGCACTAATGATGATAATGACAGGCGTTCATTCAATGTTGTAATACATGTTAGTTATTCGTTCATTTTTTGCTAGTTTCCTTGATAAAATATGAAATATATTGCTACGTAATTTTGCAATAAATTTATCAATGCAGATGGGAAGTAAGATCAATTTTAAAATTTAAAAGGGTTGTAACAATTTTATGAGCAGCATATGCGTCTCTCTGCAAATAATATAACATTTTCAAGCAGCTTTTCTACAGTATGTATATTTAATTTAGCATCAAACACAGAAATACGTGCATAAATTAAACTAGAACAATAAAACAAGACTGCTTCCGGCGCTACTCCAGATTGAAATATATTTAAACTAGAGTAGTACTCGTATACAAGAGTGAATATTAAAAACCAAACCTGCAGCGACGTTAATAAATTAACGCACATCCCTCTGTTGAAGCTTTTTGTTTCTCAAACAAAATTAAATACATTTGCTTTGCAATATTTTTTCTCATTTTGCTCCCAACTGGCAATTCACAATCGCGGATCAATACAATTGTTAATTCCTATTATCCTGTTCCACAAATAGTCTTTACACTTCGGTTGCATTATTAGATTGTGTTGAATGGAATCGACGTTTGGTGTTGAAACCTCTGACAGTTAGATTCTAGCTTTGTCTGAAAATTAGCGTAATCATCACTCGCAAGTGCACTAATCAATTTTCGATTGGTCCATTTAAAAAGGGTTTTTATCTGTTCTGAATATTCGACGTATTAACTAATATTGGAACATAATAACTTGCGTATTGGCAACAACTAAAATGTTTTTTTTATGAAACGTACAGGTATTTCACGAGTGATAATGAGCCAGACGGAATTGAAAATGCAACCCACAATACATTTGCAAAGCAAACTGGATACGGGTGCCGATAATATCCGGTTTGCTTTGCAAATGTATTGTGGGTTGCATTTTCAATTCCGTCGGCCTTATTATGACTCGTATTATACCATGTATTTATTTGAAAGATAATAATAAAATGCCAAAAATTGATCGATGTCAAACCTTAGCTAGCTTATTTTTATGATATTAAATTATAGAGTAATAAACGGGAACAATCTTAAATAAATTTATATGGGTCGTAAAGTTTTCAATTTCTGTTAAAGCCCAACAGTTTTGAATAGAAAGTTTGTCCAATTTGTTTACAAGCTATATGTTTTAATTTTTTCCACAAATCACTTACTTTCTGTTAAATATTTGAAATACACGCTTAAATCTAACACGTAATATAATTTACAGGAATGAAACACTTTACTAAGAGTTATCAATAGTTTGTCCACAGAAACCTTACATGATAAAGCATGCTTTTTAAATCCAATTAATTAGGTTTGCTTGTAATTAATTATTATTGTTTGATGTCAGTCATGGGAGAACAAAATGTAATACTCGTAGAATTCTTCCACTACTTTGTATTCATCAAGAAGAATATGTCTCAATGGATTTTGCAACATATGCATACGTCGAGCCTTGTGTAATTTTTTTGTTACAGATTGTGAATTTTATTTTTACCATTTGTTTCGCAATGACTCATTAGTAAATATTTTTAACACTTAATTATCTTCACTTTTAATTAATTAAGTTAATAAACACAATCGCCTTGAAAATATCTTGCTCAAAACGCGAACTTTTTATTACCAAATGTTTGGTATTTGTTTATAAATAATTGACCAACCAAAAAATTATACCCAGAATTAATTCTATCATTGTTCTGATTCATATTAGCTGAATTTATTAAGTATGTTTGTTGTGTCTACTGAAATTCACAGACACACACACTAAGCATATTAATTATTCGGCTGGAATTCTTGTAAGATGATTTCATGCTGAGTACCTGTTTGTTGGTAATTTTTTACATTTATGATGAATGTGATTATTTTTCCATAATCGTCGAGATTTTGTTGCAACCATGAACTTATGTAAATTTTCGATTTTAGTTCTTTGAACTTGCTCAATAGCAAATGAATGATTTGTTTCTCACCGTGACAATCAAAATCTGCATTTTTTACACTTGACCTGCACAAAGAGAACAATTCGAGGCACGCCCGAGCAGTCTCCTCAAAAAGTAAGAGTCCTAATGTCAAATCAATTAAGAATAATTGAGACCACCAATGACACGTGACTAGACGTTTCGCAGCTTTTATCATTGACACGACTAACAAAGTACCAACGATTTTTTTCGACCGTGTGATCTCATTAGTATCCAATTAAGCCTTGCCCATTTGTCGCGAAAAAATGTGGAAGTTGAGAGGATACGGCTTAAGGTTATGGAGATATATTCGCAGCCTGTTCACCTTTTGTGTCTCTCGCAGGAATGCCAATATCCGCAAAACGGGAACACAGTCATAAATTAATGAAAACAAGAAGAAAGTAATATGGGTACCGTATAAAACGTGGACATTAATAACATGGTCGTGTGTAATGTCAGAGGCAGAGCTCCTGGAGCTCAGGTGACTGTCTACAATTCAATTTATTAAGGTGGCCTGGTTGAAAATGTTTGGCTAGTAAACAATTTATTATTGGTGCTTTTTGCTAAATCCCGAGCATTAACGTGTGGATTCACCTGAAAAGAGAATTATCGCGATCGTCGAACTTTAAATTACTCGATGGCTGCGAACGGCACAAGACGTCTCTCACAATTTTTCCGGGTGAGTTCGTTTTGTCACGGCAATTATGTATTATAGCGCAAAATAAAAATCGAGCGCATTTTCGCTGCTTCTAATCAGACCAATATTCCGTGGAGAAATAACCGAATGCGCGACCGAGTACCTGCCTGTATTTAATGTGATTCGAGTGAACCGAACACATATTCGAATTGATCGCCGCCCCCAGGTGACAACCGTTTGAGAGCTAATACTCAAAATTATTAATGTAGTCCTGGTTAAACTACCCTCTGCGAAACGTGTTCCGATTGATTATGGTTATTACGTTCGAGAAAGTTCCCTCGTTATTGAATTAGGTTCTGTTTTTCATTGTTTGTGGGATGTATGTTGTTCAGCACTTGAACTTGATCCTTGTATAAGAACAAATCTGAAAAATACCAAACGAGGTCGTGCTGGCGAGCGATTACCGATGAGGTAATTGCACGAAACAAAACCGTACATAAGTTTCAGTTTAATGTATTAAGACGTATGAACACAATGTTACTCAATTAAGACGATAAACCGGAAACAGATTGCATTTTGCCTGAACAGGTTTAATTGTCTTCGGTGTATAAAGTGCAATTAGTCTCAAGTGCACGAACTCCGGGATATGGAACAATTTATACGCTTGCGCCAGTTAAACTTAATATAACACCATACATAAGATACCGCAAGAAATAAAACACCGACATTAAATGTTCTCTATTAAAAGTACATAGTTCTAATCGGATTAAACTTAATACCCACTCGGAAACTCGATGTGAATGTATTTGATGTGTCGAGTACTCTTCATCATCTGGATGGTACTTCTTACTCAGAAACAGTCGATTGTGTATTAAAAAATTGATTCCAAAATAATTGGAAGAACGAAGGAACTGGACAAGATCTGACTGCATTTCGCTTGAATTTGCAAGAGCAAATTGCAATCGTGAGGAAATGTGGACGCTATTCAAAACCGATGGTTGCTCTTCTGGACATTAGTGATGCTTCGTTTAGTCGTATCTCTTCGATGCACTTTGCATTTTCGCAATAAATCAGTGTGGAGCCGTCGCTCAAATTGCACATTTTACGGCATTTAACAGAAATTGTGAAATTTTGGAACTGGTTTTGTGGCCACAACTGAAATAATTTGATTTTTTTCCTCAACATAGTTGCACCAACGGTGTGTAGAGGATTGTGTTGAGAAATAAAATTTAATTTTTAAAATGTTTTTTCTGTGCCAGGGACAAGAAATTGTCCACGCTCGTATGCGATTCTTTGATCAGTCATCTCTTTAACAATAACCTGTTGAAATCAGCGTCACATGGTAATAAAATTTCTCATTTAAGACGAATCCGAGGTGGATTCATCTTAAATCATTCTTCATGAGATGACTATGCTTCTTCCTACACTATAGTCAAAGTAGCTCTGTTGAAAATTAATGACCGTCATCTGCAACGTGGAAGCGATTACAATCACAGCATGATACTGAAGAGCCATAGACAAAAGTTGCTGAGTTAAGACACTAAGGGCATTTTACCTAAACAGGTGCAGAACATCTTGGATGAAGAATTGGACATGAAGAAGGGTTTGATTCAAGAATAATCAAACTAAATATTATAGCTTGGGCTTTTACTATTCTAAGGGAAAATTATGATTGATTGTCTCTCAAGGGTTCAGTCCATCATGTGGGATGATTGTATCGATGAAACGAAAAAAAGACGAAAAACTCAATAAAAAAGAATTGTTTTACTTCTATAACGCATTTACCTAAACATCGATAACAATCATTGAAGTCTTTATTGGCTTCAAAAAGAATTTTATCGCATCTCGATACGGTTGCTTCAGATTTATTTTTATTCCCAAGATAAAAAAAATCTGTACAACAAAAAGTCACAGAGACCGTTTGCTTCCAAAGACAAAAGAAATGGATAATATATTGTGTTACAAGGTTGGGAAGTGCAATATAACAGAATCGAGGAAACTTTCCGTGATTCTGTTAAAAGCGCTTAAGAACCATCTAGCGTATATTATTTTTTTGGACTACCAAATGTATCTATAAAAGACCAAAAAGAATGTCCCATTTTATGGTAGATTACAAAAAACCATACGATTCATTATATCAATAAATTGTCGTCTTGGTTATTTTGTTTTACATAACAGCATTAGTACTGTAATATTTCATAAACGCACTGATTTTTTCTTCTATGAAAACCAGCCACGAAATTGTTCCATCTGAATTTAGTGAAGAATTAGATAATGAGCAAGTGAACAAACCACGTGTAATCCACGTGGTTTGTTTGACTATAGTATATTTCAAACCAAGGTAAGAAAGTGGTTTCTTGCAGACCGCAGGCAAAGATTATAAACCGAGTCGTAGACGAGGTTTGTAAGTGCCTAAGGTCTGCAAGGACACTTTCTTAACAAGGTTTGAATACAATTTTTTTCCCTACCGGCACAACTTTGTTGAAAAAAGTCAAAAAAGATGGTTATGTTCGTGATTAAAACGAAAATTTTGAGAATTGAATAGTAGGCTGTGTTATTTGTTTAATTAACTTGTCATCGCATTTGAAGATTTGAGGTTTGTTCGAAAATTTGATATAAACAGGGTAAAGTAATCTACCTACCTAGCTTATCTGTTTATTTTCCAGATTATATGATTGATCTACCAACTTGCTTTATTGAATTGGCTTTCATTTATCAATAACTTATTTCACTTTTGACACTTTTGACTTTTGTATTTTGGTACAGTTTTACCATAAACATTTCATGATTCACTTTCTTACCTTAGCGAGAAAGTTGAATTTTCTCACCTCAAATGAGGTATCCACAGCCTACATTTCTAACCGGTAGGGAGAAAAATACTTTTAGACCTGTTTAGAACTTATTCCTACTTTTAATTCATAAATACCTATATAATTTTTATTAAAAAATACATATAAAGCAACAGGAAGCTTTTTATTCTTTGTTATATTAAATCTATTTATGTTATCAGTTGTTAGCAGAATATAATTTTACAAAAACTAACTTATTGTTAGATTAGTAGTATGCTCCAGAACGAGTTGTTTCCAAGGAAAATAATTTAAAATCAATTACTGAACCAATTTTCCTACAACACGTGGAATAATAATTTAAAATCTTTTCAACGAAGAACCTAAATAGGTAAATTTGCTGGACGATTTACGAGGAAATTTCCTCATTTGCAAATATCTCATTATAATATTAGTCGTAGAATGAATAACTAATTTTTTAACGACTGTTAAAACAACTGTGCTATATTTCACTATTTTAGTGCATAAGACATCTGTTTATGGTAATACTAAAAAGCATAAAAAAACGTTTGACAAGGTAGACACAGAGAAAATGTTTGAGTGTATGAGAGAGAGAAGAATAAGCGAATGGCTGGTAGATTGAGGAGATATAAGCAAGAACAAAAAACAAAGTAAAGGTGGGAGAGAAAGAAGGCGAATGGTTTGAGACGACAAAGGGAGTGAGACAAGGCTGCCCGCTTAGCCCCTTGAGATTTACGATATATGTGGCAGATATGGATGAAATCTTGAAGAAAGCACCAGAAAGTTTGCAGCCTGGCATTTGCGGACTACTTGGTAATTGTGGCAAAGCCGGAAAGAGAAATGATGAAGAACCTGGGAAACTATGTGAAAAAGAAAAACCCGGAAGTGAATATTGAGAAGACGAGAATGATGCTGTTCAATAAGAGAACGAGGAAGAATGAAGAGAATGAGTGGGACTGGGAAGGAAGAAAAATAGAACAAGTTCAAATACTTGGGTTCTAATACAGTGAAAGAGCCACGGATAAGGCACATATCAGAGAGATAGTGAAGACAGCAAATAAGGTAGTGGGATGTGTTTGGGGAATAAGAGAGGGAAAGTAGGGAGGTGATTTCAGGAGGAAAATGATGATGTTTGAGAGCATAATACAGAGTATATTGATGTAGAGGGCAGAGATCTGGGGATGGAAGGAATAAGAGGTGATAGAGAGAGTGTAAGAAAAATTTTTGAGAGGGGTGCTAGGAGTGGACAGAGAAACGCCTGGTTACATAGTGAGGGAAGAGTGTAAAGGAATAGGCTGACGGTGAAAGCAGGAAAGAGAGCGGCAAAGTTTGAAAACAAAATGGAAGGAAGGGAAGAGTGCCGGATACTGACGGAATGCTGGAGGGAAAAGAAAAAAAAACATGGAGAAAAAGGAGAGAGAAACGAGTATGCCAGTGAAGAAGTGGAAAGATTGAGAGAAAAAGGAAGATGGATGAATATAGACCTGAGTGAAAGGGACAAAGACACAGACAAGTAAGAAAGAAGGAAAAGAATTTAAAAATCCAGATACTACAAGAAGTATGAGAGGATATTCACCTGGGGAGAGAAAGTGCAAGAGAAAGAAAAATAATGGCGAGATTTTTAGATGTGGAATCGAGGAGAGAGAAAACAGGTATTGGATGGAACGAGGGAAAAGAAGATGCAGTTACGGCTCATGCGCTTAAACTTCCCATTCGTAAAAAAGTACTACTTTATGCACTTGTTGCATAAATTACTATACGATATATTTTTTATCAAAATCTAATCTCAAATTGAGAAGAAAAACTAGTGCCCCATTTCAACCTCTCACATCAAAGTGTTCAACTCTGATCATTCTATAAAGTTGCATCCCTCATCCCATTTCCAATCGAAGCGTACAAAAATTATTTTTTTCCACATTATTAACACTCGAATATGAACCGTTTCATACACGCCACGTTCACATTAAAAATCATATAATTAAGCAAAAAATGTATGTTTGTTTCATAACCAATAAATACAGCTTACCCTATACGGTATGTTTAAATATTTACACAGCACAAATACCTGTGTCTGCACTTAATTCAATTATTTATGTTTGCATGTTGTAAATCGGAGAATAAAACCACCCCTGAAACTTATTAATGACAAATGCAAGAACCAGCCATTTTAAAATTGTAAAAGAAATCCAAGATAAAGAACGCCAAACCGACAAGTAGCATGGTGAAGCGCTGGTTTCTTGAGAAAATCGATAAAATTAATGACGAAAGATTAATGACAGTGTGAAAAGGTTACATCTCTCTATTTCATCACTTACCACCGGTATGATAGCAGAAAATTACGGTTCTTGAAAATCGTCGACAGACGTAAACTGAATTAGGAAGGCGCTGATTGCGCTTTGAAATGATTTCCACTTTGTTACTACTTTTCATAAAAATTGCGCCGAAACTTTCTTGTCTTGTCATCTGTTCAAATCTCACCATTAGCGTCAGCAGCGATGGTAAAAATAGTTTACTGCGGGGAAAATCACCTTTTTATTCGAAATAGAGACACATATTAACTATATGTGTGAGACCTGACCAGTTATTTGCATTTTTCGAAATGCATCCATGAAATCCGATGCATAAAACTGCATCAACCTTGTTCCCGTTACCTTGTAACAATATCCCATATGATCATTCTGAAGAATATAAACAGACGTAGCCTTGGCTGCATTGCATGTAATATACAATATGCACCGTTAGAACAAGGACTCGACGATTATCCGCACGCCTACTCGTATCGCATTTTTTTAATAGATGCATTTAGCTGCGTTTTATTAATGAAGCCTTAATCATAGACTGGTTACTGAAGGCGATTAGTTATTCTCGACATTACAAAAGGAAAAATTGGAGTTAATAAGCGGGTGGTGGAAACGCGCACATGTTGCCTGTCAATTAATTCTTCGACATCCTATATCGAATCTAAACATATTGATTTATGGATGAATAATAAGGCAATTACCCGCGAAGTCCCATCAGTATTTGGATAGTTACACCGACAATGTCCTCATTATAATCTAATTTTGTTTCCCTGGGCGCTGCCTCAATAATGGTTGAGCGCAACTTCACGATATTACAAGTAAAAGACAGTTTCTAATCATTCAGTGTTCAAATCTAACTTTAGCAGATGCATTTTCCATTATTACACGAACTTCGGTGCAGATTGAATGTGGGTGCATTGTGTAAGAAAGAATAATCAGAATTTAAACGACCAAGTAGTTCAACTTCAGGATATTGTGGCAAGATTTTACACAAGCAATATTTCAAATCAGCAGTTTTGTTTGAATTTTTAATGATAACAACACAGAAAATGGATATGACACTCAAGAAATTTACCAAATTCTTTACCAAGCACCGGATCGAACAAACTAAACTTGTATTGCATCGATCAATCACAAAGAGCGTTGCCCTTGCATCAAGATCGCAGAAGTCAAGTTCAAATTTCCAGACTACGTCTAGGGTACACCTGGCTAGTTCATAAATGGAAATACGAAGATGAGGGTAAAGTGATATAACGAGTGAACATATTTTAAAAGACACCCACCAAAAATTATTATTACCAGAACTTGCTCTCACAAAATTCGTTCATGTTAGAAAATGAGTGTAATTACATTACTCTACCTGTTCTGGAGATAAAAATATAAAAATGTAAAGAATATTTGTAGTACAAAAGATTCTGTAGAGGAGGCATAAGAAATAACATCAAGATAATACATTTTTCCATGATCATTGAATTTCAGTGGTCTTTGCTCACTGAAAATAAGCAATTGAATCACTAGTGAAGAAAAAATATTTTTTTGCAAAGTGATGTTTTGTGCGAGTTTGTCGATAGAGGGCGCCAAATATGTTGTACTGAAAGTTTTTTAAATCTGTTTTCAAAATACCTTCTGAATATTAATAGCTAAAGCTTGTGTTATTTTTGACTTATTTAAATTTTTAACCTGTTATTAGTGTTATTTAGATTTCAATTGACGAAAAATGTGAAATTGCTGGAAAAATTCGTCCTTATGACATAAATAACAATTTTTGTATTATCATTGTCTGTGTAAAATAACATAATTGTGACATTGCGTAACTCAGATAATCAGCTAAAGTCACTATACTGAAGTCTGCATTTTCAATGTTCTTTTCCAATTTTTATTTCCTTAAAGTGAGTGAATACGGTGGTGGAGAAATATAAGAGAATAAAAATCTAATGGGGTGAGATCGGTGGAGTGTGCAGGCTACTCGATAAACCTTCATCTACTGAATTAGGTACTGATTTAAGTTTTTTAGCTTCGAAAAGTGCTTCATGAAAGTTTTTTTAAAATTTGTTATTTTAGTTTGTTGATTTACTTTACTGGTATTGAAACAGCACAATTCAGAAATGTGAATAACATTTTCTTATTAAATGATTTTTGTGAAAATTTCTCCTTCAAAAATTTATATCTCAGGAACTACAAGTTCATAATTTAACAATCTATTCCAACTTGCAAAAATAGCATTAACGTTGCTGCACGGATATGGGAAAGGGTAAAAGTGACACCGGAATTTAAATTACGAGTGCGTTGGAAAATCTTTCCTTAAAAACTAAATTCTTTTAGAAAAACCCAACGGAAAAAAGTCTTCCATTATTTCAAACTTTTGAGATTCACTGTGGGACGACAGACAAAACTGATTAAAGTAGCTTCTCTTTATACAAGACTTCTTCAACTTCTTATAAACTATCATTTTGTTGTAGTTCCTCCTCATCTGTAGATTTTCTTCTCGCTAGTTTTATTTCTTAATTAAAAAATAAAAAAAATGAAAACTTCATATGTGGGGAAAAGCGTAGATATGATGATAGAGATGTAATTTTTTTCAAAAAAGTCACATCAATCAGCTGAACTCTTATTTTATAATTTGTTCATCAGAGGGAATTGCTTGGCTTGTAGAAGCAAAATTGACTTGTCACTGTTATTTTAATACTTCCTATCATTCTAAAATATCCATATCTGTTCATCAGTTGTCACAAATTGCCCCAAGAACTCGGTTAAATCGTTAGAAAATTCTTCTTTTACTTAGATATTTTCTCAGCAAACTCGACACCCTTCTTGCAGATTTTTGTCATACTTTTCCCTTTGTACAAGAGGTAATATATCTGCGCTCGGTGTCACTTCTCTCACGAATTTCAGTCGTTGGTCTTTCAAAACCACATTATCTTCAACAACTTGTTGTGGTTGATGGTCAGCTACGCCTACTACGAGAATCATGCTGAATGTTTTCTCAACAATGTTTGAAAAGAGTGCCTACTCTTTGATCCCACAGTGTGGAGGAGTAGTCGCACCCACTGGAATGCATCGAGTTTCATTTGGGGTCGTGAATTTTGAGAAAAAATATTTACACCACAATGCTATTGATATTTATTTGTTTATTTATTTATACATATACAATGTCTCAGGAGGAGAGTTTTTGTCATTGTTTTCGTACCAATAATAATGTAAATATTACAATTGAATTTCTACTCGGGCGCTGCGAAATTTATTACAATTTGTAAATATGAAGAACGATAAATATGATTTTTTGTGCGAATGAGTGAAAAACTGTAAAATTAATTAAATCAAGCTGTTCCATAAACATCAGCAAATATTCGTCCAACCTGCGACCTTGTTCAGAAAGCATGTTATTGGCAGTTCACGCCGCCGTGTAATGCGGTTTGGTCCTGTCTGGCAGGTCCTGTCCGAAAATCGGACTGCAAAATATTCGACAGGCAATTACAACGGAAGCGTGAAATGATAGGCTGAAAAAGAATGACGAGTTAAAATATTTGATGAAGCCCAAGTGTGTAGAATTCCGGCTTTTCTCTAAACTTTTTCACAGTGGAAGAAGAAAATTGAATTTTATACTTAATCCTCCGACATCTATTCCGTTGAAAGCAAGTTGGTTATGCTTGGTAAAAACTTTAGATTTTTTTATGATTTATAAATTCTGCAGTTCCCCGAAGTCGCGGTAAACTTTCCCATCTTACGTACATGTGGGGTTAGATTTATGGGATAGTAAATAATGTAAGAGTGGAAGCGACCAAATCTTCAAGTTCCGTTTTTAGGTATTTTTGTATTTACATTTTCGCACAGATTCGCACACGTGCTAGAGTACTAGAATGGCAATTCGCCTCTCGAAATAAATGATTTTATTTAAATCGCGACAATTTTCCAGAGAAGTTTTAATATAAAAAAAACCTTTTAGGATAACGCCCTCGGAATCCCAATGTTCGAGCCTTCCAGAAATTAAATTTGGGTCCTTCCATGATTTTCACACGTCTCACGAACCTAGAATTTTTTATCTGCTTTATGCGCTACACAAAAGCGACCATTTTGTTTATTCACATCAAACGCGCAAATACAATATAGGTAACTAAAAATAAATTCATATCTAAAATGAAATATTTCCCGATGCTTTCATACAATATTAAAGCAAATTTAATTTCCACTGCAACCATTTTGCATTCACTTTAATATGACAACCGAAACTTTGACACAGAAATTCGTAACATGTCGAGCGATTAAACCGAAATATAATAAAAAAAAATATGCTACAGGCTCCGAAAAAACTGTACAATACAAACATAATAAAATATTAACATTTTTATGAAAGAAAATATACAACACCCCTACACATGGGGCAGTAACTTCTCGACCAGATATAGATTGAATTAAAAAAACAATGTAAGTCTTCACAAGGACTCTTCATTAACAATATCAGAAAAGCTTGAGAATTAACTGACCTACAAGACTATGTAATTAAAATAAATTATCAACTACCTGCATAATTTGCATTTGTAACATTGTTAATATATGTCTATAGATCTACCGTATAATCAAATATGTTGATACATTAACTAGTACAAATTTTAGTTGTCATCGCCTGTCAAAATGACCTCGATTCGGTATAATCGTTGTATTAAAAAATAATAAAACAGAATCCATAAAAAAATTCATGATACAAAGCCGAAAAAAAAATCTATTAAGGCGAAGAATTTTTTTAACATTTTTCTGACGTTTACGGTAGTCTCTTCTACACCGTAGTGCACCATTAGTGCGCCATTTTCGGGACACTTGTATATATTTGAATTATACTCTAAATGTTGTAACGTTTAATGATCGCAAAATTTTATCTGGAAACTTTAAGAAAATACTAGTCATACCATACATAAAAAAAATCTACTTTTACATTATGAAACAGTTAAAAAATATCAAGAATTCTGTAAAAGATTAAAATTACCGAATATCACACATTTAAAGAAACTTAAAAAATTATTATAAGAGTTATTAAAAGTTTCATTAAAAAGAAATTAAAATTAAATGTCTACGGGTGAACAATGATGGTATACATCAGAATTAATTAGAAAATAGAAACATGTGGTAGTTCATTAATTCAGATTTAATTATAATTATATTCTGCACAACACAATTAGAAATTAGTGCATTTCAAATTAATGCAAACAAATCGTTGGAAACATGCTCGCATTATGACACAGTATTAAATATTTTCCATCAACCCCAAATTCCGTTATAAATCGATATTTTTAATAAAATCGTTGCAGTGTTGGTTAAAAACTGTAAACATTTGTGTACATTATGAAACCGAGCGTCGCTAATAGAAAAAATAAACGGCCGCAAACTTTGTGCAAAATTGCACCATTAAAGCTGCAACAACTATATTTGAAAATCCGTATAATGCGCTATAATGTTGTTTGAAAGGTCAGGTTAGAGGTCCTCGTCATTACAGATGCCCCTAATAATGGGATGCAAATTCAGAAATTTGTCGAGATCTTTCGATTAACAAAGCGGCGAAAGCTCGGTCGAAAACATGAAACTTCAAATTCACTCCACCAACAATTACCGCGATAAATTCATTTCCAGTTCAATGATTAAAAAGAGAAATGTGGCAGTTTTAACGCTATAAATATTCATGGTTTACTCAACTTTAATTCAAACGAATGTCATTCTTGTTTTGTGCTAATATGAAAACCGAGATCATTAAGTACACATGAAGACTCAATTTATCCGAGTCATAAAGTAAACATACAATATTCACACGCAGGAGCAAGATTTGCAATTTCGTAGACGAGAAAATCATGAAAAATGATTTTAATAAAAATGAGCTTTTCAACGTCATAAACGCTAAACGCTGTGAGTTTATGACTTAAGATTTGACACGAGGCAATTAATTGTTTCGTCAAGTGTTTGTGTATCCATGAAAGCTCTTGACTAATATTTCTCTTATAAATTAAATGTGTCTTGTTCGAGTTTCCAGACATGTACAAAGTGTTTATAGTTCCGAAGTGTCTTTGCGAACTAGAGCAACAAGCTCATAATTTATCCATCTTCTTCGAAAGTGGAAAACGTTGAAAAATTGAATAGAAAAAAGAAAGAATGAACTCACCCGTGAAGAGGCAGTAAAGCAGGGACAAGAAATGGCTGCGGGTATCCATTCTAACACCTTATAATGCGAACGCTAACTCAAACACATCATCTGAAGACCGTATCCTATGGTGGGTCACGATTGCCTGCAAAAAACAAGTCTTCATGAGAACGCACATCACAAAAAACTCCATTGATTTTAAACAAACGAACGCAACTTTCGTCCGCCGCTTTAAGCTAATCACATAAACTTTGTACTTAATTCATTTGAACGTCAACGAAATTAACAAACTAAATGGCTTCTCGCTCTAAATTAAGAGCATTTGCTCAGAAGTAGGGTGCAACAATTTCATTTCTCGAAACTTCCAGACTCATATATTGTAAAATAGTTCACTGAAATTTCAACCGAAATGAATTCTTTGCATTTCTCACTAAAACTTCGAATAAATAAAGCTCAAAGTAAGTAAATAACTAAGCGGAGACATCTAAGATAGAGGTTTTTCAATTCAGATCATTTAAACTCATCTGGTCAAGGCAAAACGGGACTCTTAGATTGGCTCACACAGATATTTGCCATCATTATCCCAAAAAGCACAAGTTTGTATAATTTCGCAGATATTTTAACAAAAGTTAAATTCCAAATAGCATTTATTGAAGTCGAATAATACATTTTTGGTTAATTTAAAATAGACGAAGTAAAAAAAAAATACATACATATTTGTTTCTGAAAACGGGGATTTGTTGAAGTAGAAATATACACTTTTTTATGCAAAAACAATTTAAAATATGTATGGATAAAAAAATTGTAAAAAAATGTACACAAATTTAAAAAAAAAAAAAACAGTTGACTGTCAGTAGATAATTTTGGTTTTTCCAAAACTCTCAGTACTTACCTGCAAATATCAAAAATTTATAATAATTTTTTATAATAATCGATGATGTGGCTCGTGAAACCAGAGCAGCACATCTGCAGTTCCATTATGGATTATTGCTCTCAATTTTATTTAAAAATTAACCATGGGCAACTCAAAGAAAGGCAAGTCAAAGATTACACAAAAAAGACACCAAAGCTCGAGCTTGTCCTTTTTCAAGCTCGAGCTTTAATCTTTTAGACTAAAAAATGACTGGTTTCATTTACAGAAGATGACGTGTCGTAAGAAAGCTTCTTCTGCTTCAAATAAATTTATACAATACTTTTGGATTTTTTTTTTATTTATTGTGATGTTAATGATACATGAAATGCTACCTAAAAACAAGATTGTCTGTACTTAATTTACAGCCAAAATTTGTATTCACAGCCAGGCTATATTTTATTACAATAAAGATAAATGTCAATGTATTGTCCATTAATAAATTACATGATCTGTATTAAATGAATTAATAGCTACGTACCGTACCGAAGAGGATTACACTAACAATACTCGTACAGTCGCTATTGGAGCATTTTAAGTATACTTTTTCAAATGATTGCTCTATCGCTATTTTGTTTCCTTTCCCTTTCTGTCTAGAAATGGTATTACACGAATGAAAGATAATTCTCTTGGGTTGGTTCTTGATAAAAATTTAGCGGCATCACCTAGGTGAGTTATCAACAATTCCCGGAGGCTCTGAATGTGCCTAAAATTATAATATGGATTATCTATCCGATTTGAGATATTCCGCGCAACGGTTGGAGCCGCTCGTTCTATGGAAGATTCAAAAAGATGTGACAGCATCATATCATAAAACTTAATGATTGCAGTAAAGAAAAAAAGTTTTTACTCCAAGGAGCATTAAAACAATATTTCATATTTCTTAAGAGTCTCCGGTGCCTGCAGCGCTGCAAACCAAGCCATCTTAAGAGTGCTACGTGCTCGAAGATTATTGAACTGATACTTTAAACTATCTGTCAATAAAACCAAACGGTCCTACAATAAATATAAAGTAAAATTGTTATTGGAGCGGGTATTCGGTCATATCGCAAAACGGCTCAAAATTCCGCCGAGTCTGCTCTATGAATAATAAGATATTCAATTGAAAGTAAATTTAAAAGTAAGATTGAAAATTCTAAACCGGCGCCGCTATGCATATTTTACCCCGAAGACCGTCTATAACGCAACCAATCGTTCGAATGATCTTCATTAACACTCATTCACATCACTTCGACTTCAATAAAACTCATTTCGCGATAATTAGTTTCGATGCTCCGGAAGAGGATTTGTTTATGAGGAAATTTGCATGTATTTCAGCGTTGGCGTTTCTTATCTGAAATTTGCCATCCCCTCGATCAATATGACGGTTTGCTCAACATGTTCGTTTAGGTCGGATACAGAGAATCCACACAGCATCTTGAAGGGTAAACAAGGTTGAAGTTTACTAATTCCTCAAATCAAAACAAGATTATTAGTCCTAACTGGATAAGTTAATCACTAAGGATTTCAAATTGCTCGAATTACGTCCTCTAGGCATGCTCTCCCAACATACGAGAATAAATCACGTGGCTGTGCAATGTGCTCGACTAATTAATGATTCATTTTTTTTTGTTGTCCTGACAAGTTCAAGGCGAGCCGAGGACATTAACATATTCAGGGCGGGTCACTTTGACAAATAGTAAAAATTACAATACGAAAAAATACGGTAAATCGGGCGTGACTTTATTACGCGAGTAATTCGCCGGCTTGTTGTGTATTAAATTCCATATTTTTACATAAAATAATGGCATAATAGCACGTAAAGTGAAGAATTCTGGTTGCGCCATGTGAGGGTAATTCGTGGCTAGAAAGTTTGTTACTTGTGAAATGAGGAAGATGGACAACGCTTTCCAGCCATGATTCTCTCGGTGAAACAAAGCACAATTAAAGCCGATTTTATTGAACAATATTAAGCCGTAATCATACAATAACTAACCGATGGAAATGCGATGCGGTTTTTTGCTCGAATTAATCCATTAAACGCAAATGATATTTTACATCCTTAGTCTGACACAACTCACTAAAAATCCTAACTGCACAGTGGACTATTATTACGGTTCAATTTTTCAATTATGGAAAATTATGTAAAGTGATATCATCATTGGTCTAGCTTTGACCATTGGCTGTTAATAACAAATTAAAGCTCAATTTTCCTTTGAATGTTGCATAATCCGAAACGTTTCAATTATGTGGCCCAGACTGCTGATAATCACTTTTAATCAAAAATGACAATACCACCTGTTCATTTTTTAATGGTGGAATAATAATCTATTATTATCTCAGTTCTTACTGTTTATTGAGTAACAGATTTTTATACTTTCTCCGCAGGAGATAGCTGATACAAGATTTCAGTGTTCAGCGTTTCCTCATTCAACAAAACCTGATCGAAGACGTCGCCTCTATGATGCCACAAATTGATCGCCACTGAGAAGTTAATTGTATAAAAAATTACACTTTTCATAATGAGATTCTGCAATAGATTCACATGCAGCAAATAACGTTTTAAACTTGAACAAAAAATTCTTCGATTATAATTTTTCTCCGAAAACAGTTCACCAAGTGAACTCTTTGAAAACATTCTACGATGAATTCATCTGTGGCGTGTTCCTGTCAAAAGTTTTCTGCGGCATTTCCTGATAATTATATATTTATCAAATTTAATTCGGATTTGATTCGATAATCGATTGACACGAGCAGCCCTAAGCAAAATTATGTCGAGACTCTTATTATATTTTTTATCGAAATAACTATCGGAAACCTGATATCGCAGGCTTTTTATTAAAAATTATACAATACATTTGATGATTTATAGGAAATACATATTAAAAAACAAAGAAAAATTGAAGAGGTGAAAAATTCAAATTTAATGAAAGAAATTAATAAAATCATGAAAACTCCTAATTGTATCGGGTGTTCATTTAAATGTATCTTCAAAGTGGGCGTTGAAGAGTCGATTGTGAACGTACCACGGATTACAGATCACGGATCAGCTGTTTAAATCTAACCTCACTGTTTGCGTTGTTTGTGTTTTTACTCTGCAGACTGACAAGTGGTGCGTTCACAATCGACTCTTCAACGCCAACTTTGAGAATACATTAAATGGACACCCGATATCTTTATCGTCGCAACTAAGAACTCTTGGGGTTTCTAAATATTTCACGATCTGTTTCACTTTAATTCAGTTCCTTTTTTCAAAATATCACTAATACCTAATGTATTTTTTTCTTTTGCAAATGCAAATTTTGCATTTCATTTGGTAGTAAAGCTGTCTGTTGAGGTTATAAATAGCGTCAATGTCTAGTGCATTGTTGTCAGTTTCACTAGCTTGCCATAGAAGAATACTCATACATTTTAGTGACGGAAATCAAACAGTGTGTCCAACGTTAAAAAAACTGTAAGAGTAATTCGCAGACAAGAAGTAAATCTGCTATTACTAAGTTTTCATAATAGGAAGGTGTTTCTTGTTAAAGAATTTTCCAGGTTAAACATGAAAATTATCTCATTTCTCATTTATTTTCCCAAATTAGCCCAGGTATAATATTTTTCACATCAGAGAAGAGAATTTTATTTTTTATTTAGTAATGTTAAATTATACTCTTCAAAACAAAAAGACCAAACAATTCTTTCTCCACGTCCGCTTCATGATGTTATGAACCGAATTTCAGCTCTTCTCTCCATTTAACAGGTTGCAGTAATGTTTATCAGACATTAGCAGAATAAAAAGATGAGAAATTGATGATAACCAAAAAATATATAAATTTATCATTTTTTCATAATTAATTTTCAGTTTCATTTTTAAGTTGACATTATCATCTCAGCACTTTATTCTTGAACTGAATCATTTTGAAAATTCAGATTGACAAACCACATTGTGATTGAAGGGTTGAAATTAATAAACGCCCAAAATATTCCAAAACTGGATTTAAAAAGTTTGTAAGTGGCATTGATGTGACAGGTCGACCAAAAAACTTTGATACACATTCTCGATCAATCACATGCCAAATCTGTGCAAAACTGACGTGGACGTGATAAAATACTCATACCGAATGCAGAACAGAAATAAATTAAAATAGCGAATCGCTGTCTCTTTTATAAAGAAATTACAAAACGACAATTTCTGTATAATCTTACTATCGAATTTCAACAATGTACACTCTGAAACAGTAGAACGGCCAAATAGCTGTTGATAAGCATGCAAGTAGTGCACTTAGTTAATATTACGTTTGTAGTAATTTGCTGAATAATATCAAATGTCTGTAATACCAACGATTGTAAATGCAACTACTAAATAACAAGATTACCACAAAAAGGATTTCTGGGGTGTTACAATGACAGGAATTTAAAAGGTATTAAATTATGCATATGTGTTCAATATCGACACTAAGAAAACATTTGGGCGTATCTAGTAGGTAAAACTGTAACAGCTCTGGGTCTTTTTAGAAAAAAAAAGCTGTTAACTAAGAATTTGTTCGTTGGCTGTTGGTTTTTTCAAACATCTGTCATTCATCCTTGTCACCGAAACGAAAATTAAGGGACGTCTGTCACATATCGATCCACATGGACCGAATCTCCAGTTCAAAGGGAACAAATTTCATTCCATTAAAAAATGTCGATGTCAGGAATCAGGATCCAATTAATCGACTTTGCTTGTTAGCGAGTCCGGAACATTTATAAAATAAAAAGAAACACAAATTAATTCCTTTTTCAGTCTACTGAATAAATAATTTCGTCCAGATCTCACTCCTTTTTCGATCATTTATAATTCATCGTAATAATATTTCCGCCTTATAAAATATAAATCAGATAGAGCTGTATTTTTGATGGTAAAAGCACTTTTTGTCACATTATTGGGATATTTGTGGGCAAAGATTTATCGTGGTTGCAGAAACACTGGGAAATATCGCAAACAGACCAAAATGATAAAGTATAGGAAAAAGCTTTTATTAGAGCCGAGAATTTCCTATCCCATAAAGGGAGTGCGGTCCTTAAAATGCAAATTCTGTCGAAATCCTAAAGGAATATGCAGTAAACTAAAGTTAATGTAATAGATGGTATCTCGCAGTCGGGGAGCTATTGGTAGGATTGAAATTGGAATTAGGAATAGAAATGTCCCTCCGAACAGACATTGCTTCAATAGCTTCTGATTTCACTTAATGTCCCGATAAATAACACGGCCATTATCAAAATCGACGAAAAATATTCGAAAGCTACCAGAGATTCATCGAATTTAAACGCTCACTACAAGACTTACCAATTAGACTCATTTCATAATTTGAACTGACCGCACAATTTCTATCTATCCGATTGAAAACGTTTCTTTTTTTTTTAATTTAAACATATCGAAACCGCTCTCCTATAAATTGCTTCCTACCAAATTAGCTATTATATCATTTAATTCATTCCGTTTTTTCCACTTGAAGTTAATTTGAAAAAATTGCAGCATTCCGTAATAAAAACCAGTCTAGCTATTTTGCAACATTGCTCCAATAATCTTCGATTTTTTGAGTAACTAGTTTCACGCATGCAAACTACGTTTCTCTTTAGTTTTTAGAAAAGAAGATTCCAACACTCCCACTTTTAATTACGTCCTGAGGGGTTCAAAGTTAATTTCAGATGATCCATCGACATGTTCAGTTCCGATTTATACTTTATCATGAACAAACAGAGAATTAATTAACGGAATGATAAAGCAAATACAGAACTGACCTGTTCTAAGCGTTTTCCAAGTGAAGAGATGTAGACTTAATTATTGCTTAATTAACGGAAAGTAATGAAGTTTGCTTTCAAGCCTTGTCCCTTAGTTTCACAAATATTTGCTCAGTGTCTTTGGGCCCGAATCAAAGCAAATAAATAAAAAACCCAAGCAACACAATACGTTTTCCTTACCTAACGATGTTGCACTCAAACAATTACCATTGTAGTGTTATAAAGTGTTAAATAAAACTGAACATGATCACACAGGAATTCACTTTATAAACGAAATATGTGAATTTCTCACGATTGGATCATTTTATTCAGATAATAATTGCATAAATTTTACGCAAGGCGATGTGATACAAACGGATGTAACGGTATCAAAAAACTTCATTCTGAAGGTCCTCAGTGCAAATGTTTTTGTTAAATTCTCTAATAATACATTACAAAATTGTTATTATCATTAGTCTGATCGTGTGTGCAGAATCTAGCCTTGACTATCAATTTATTCGACAAAAACCGATATTCGTGAGCAAATTAAGTTTAAAACTGCGAGCTTTTTTAGGACGAATTTGTTGAAAAGAAGTCCTTTGCGTGTTGCGTTCACAATGTGTCAAGGGCGAAGATTGTAACTAAACTGATAATTATTTTCGTCTTCTTTGTCTATACTCTCCTCCGTCACATTACATAAAATGTTTCATTGAAATAAATGTAAATGGGGACTCCTCCATTCATCTTTATTCATATTTAAGTTGATTGTATGTGTTGTATAGGCGTACAGTTCCTATTTATTATTAAAATATGACATCATGTTAATTCAAAATCAATAAAGAATGTTTGCAGCCAGCTTATTTAACTTGTAAAATATAAATAAGTATTCCCGGTACGTACAGTTAGGATCCTGTCTTATGATGCGAAAACGCTCAAAAAATTCGAAAACAGTTTTCTCTTTATTCTCTGAATAATTTATATAAAATCTCAAAAGTGGTTGTTATTAGGAGCGGATTTTTTCCCAAAGAATAAAGAGAATTTTATAATATGTAAATAAGAAAATTCCTGTTGGTATAGGTTTTAAGATCTTTCGGAATTTCTTTTTTTACAGCGCTTAATTTTGTTGTTCGTGAGTCAACATTCCCATCTCTGATTTGATTTTGACGCTTTGTTTCATTAATTCAAGGTTACATGTTTCTTTTTATAACAATTTTAATTTCACAGTTGTTTTTCTCACACTGAATATATTTGTTAAAAAAACTTTTCCACTAAGGCGGCCGTTTATATTTGTTTTGATTTCTTACCTATAAAATAATCTGTATAATACAGGGTGTCTCAAAATTCGCGAATTCCGAATTCAGAGCGTCGAGCTCGAAAAAATTCGCTCTTCCTGAAGAAGATATAAGCACTTTAATTTTGTTCAACACACAGCAGCCTTCATATCCACAGTGACAAAATACTATTCTAGCTACATCGCCGTTCCATTTTTAAGAAAAATTACAAAAATTTAGGATTTTTTTTACTCCAAAGTAAAGCTATTTTTCAAAAAGATGTTTTACGTTATTATTTTCCACAATCATCTACACCATAAATAACAATAAACACTGAACTTTTCAGCATGTATTTGAAGAAAACGCACTTCAAATAGTGCACCTTCAGACCAATGTATCTTTGTGGGGGGAGTCCTGATTTTTTTTTAATTTCCATATTTGGACTACTGAAGTGATCCCCTACAACGATCTAAATTTGGAATTCGCGAATTTTGAGACACCCTGTATAATAAACTAAAAAAATGTATCTGTATTATGTTATTAGGAGTAAAAATGAAGCTTTATGTGCTCAGGCTGGTAGTTCAGCTGTCGAACGAAGTGAGCACTTCAGCTTTCAATATGTTAGATTCAGAAACGAATTTGTTAAAATTTATTTAGCTGGTTTACTTTATCTGCTACTTTCAGTGGAGGTAATAACAACATGCTCCTATTAATCTACGCTTTAAAAAAGCACAACAATTGACGGTTTCCAACGCCTGCCCAGCCCAGGATTTCATTTGAACGCGCGATAGAATTTGGAGCTTCGGCGAAATTTTTAGAAACCAGTAACAGTGCTAAAAGTGAATTTTATTTAGACGTAGTAAGTTTTTCCGAGAAAATTGGCAATAACTTTGCTCTGGGCTCGTAACGTAAATTTCCTCCGAGCAATTACCTCCTCATTCGTGGTGTCGATGCACCTGTCTGGAATTCCATAGCTTCTGGCTCAATGCTGTTTCGTTTACAATTGCTTGGTAAAAAACGAAAAGGTTATAGATGATGTATTGCTAACATCGAATGAATTCAATTAAATGACAAAGAAATACAATTACGATCCCGACGTGAACTCCATCAAGTTGAAGGGTATTGGAATTATGTAATGAATTTCCGAGTTTTACCATACTGTTAACAATTGCGACAAGCGTCGCATCTAGCACAAAAGAACTAACTTTAAATTGTACTCTACCTGGTAGTATCCTATTAAAATAAACAAGGGACACGCAAGCAAAATATTCGTAAACTTAGAGCATTAATAGTGTGTCAGCTTCGAAGGACCGCAATGATAAATCGCTTGATCCTTTGTGACTGCTTTAAATCCAGTAAATTTGGACGGATCTGTGAATTTCTAGCCAGAGTAGAAAATATTTGGGCAACAATTCTAATACGATGATGGTTTCTTGAGACAGAAAGGGATTAGTTAGATCTGTTTGGTGGCAGATGGAGGATGTTGGGGTGAAGGTATTTGGCAAATTAACAACAACCCCCTAACAATTATAGAGAAGTTTCAAGAGGGATTGAAATTCGAATAACATGGATCGTTGCACCGACTAAAGGACTAATTCGGGCAAACTTGATATCGTACCGAATCTAAATCACCAATTTTCTTCCTGTTTCATATCTTGAAAGGCACTAAAGCGGAAGGAAATGTCACGACATTTGAAGAAATGTCTATCTAAAACGATAATCGTGTTTTAACGATATCCAATGCAATTTTTTATCTGTAATGATTTACGAGCGAATCGATACACTGACACTGACAAAAATTAATTTGCTTGCTGACGAAAGTGTGATCGATTGTGTTCGCGTTATTATTTCCTTCAGGATAATGCAGAGAAATTGTTTAGGCTTTTACTTGATCGCAGACGCTTTCTCTTTAAAATTTATTTCGTGCTGCATTACGACATCTGGCTTCTGTTACACAGGTCCCTACCAATAATTAATTGTTATTAATTACCTACTAACACAGCAACGATTAAAATATTATTCCCATCCATCAATACCCAGTTTAAATATTTTACTATCATAGTTTCTATTTTCTCTAATAAATTATTACGGTTGTGCCATACATTTTTTAACGTCGCATCGCCTTTGATTGATTAATAATTTATTTTATTGATGCAAATTTAAATAGTTGTTGTGTCAACACCTACCAAATGATAAATAAATTATCAAGCGAATGCACAACTACTTCCTCGTCAATTGAAGTATCATTAACTTTCGTTTTTAGATTCGATCATATTTTTTTTAGTTTCAGTCGGATTGAAAATTTCACCCGACAAATTATCGCTTCGTATTGATTTATTAGCGAATTATCGAAGATCAGCAAAGTACTGATTTATCTTGAAATTTTAGGCAAATAGCGCCAACTGGAGTTTCACTTGGAAAAAGTCAATTACCAATACAAAATTGCAAACACACTAAACAAATATCAATTAGGGCGCATCATTCAAAACATTTTTTGTAAAAATATAATTTAATAAAGCAAACGAGCAATTGCAAATGTTGTCTTAACGTTTACAATCAACATACATTTTGTTTTTCAAAAGCTACACGTGAAATGAAAGGGTTTTGTTATTTTGTTGCCAGCAGAAGAATATTTTATTGGTACAAAAAAAGATTGTGGTCAATAACAGTTCTGTAGTTTGTGACGTTTGTTATGTAATAACGACTGAAACTATGACTTAAGACGCGTAAATTTTTTGTTCGTCCTACCTGTTTTACAACAACAACAAGAGTCAAACATGGCGCGCAACGGTTTTGATTGATGAGTCATTGTATTCAGAATTTTTTTACGGGTCCGATGAGGCAAAGAGCCAAAATAGCGTAAGTAAAAAAATTACCCATAACTAACACAAGTTAAGTGGGCGTAGAAAATGATATTAACATATTCAGATTCCCGGAGCTGTTTTGCATAAAGTACGGAATCTCATTGTAATTCCGAGCGCAGGGTAAGAAAGTTGTTGGAATTTTTCTCATGTGACAATTATAACAAGAATGGTAAGCGACAGTCGATGGTCACCAAAATGTGATCGCGTTTTACGCTTCCATTTCGAAATGGTGCAGAACCGGATCACTTGAATAAGATTAAACATTCGTATTTTATATTGTGATAAGGTTTATCGTGTTTATCGACACTCTTCCAGCTCGATCTCTCCTTTGGTGTTTATTATAAAATGGTAGTGGATCGATCGGCGAACGTGACAGGAAATCGGAAATGTTCCTAAAACGGAAAATAGCATCGCACTCTTAACAAACAAATCAGATGGGAGATATCTAGGGAGATATCGCTCCGAGTCCGGGCCCCAGCGATAACTACTTACAGTAGATCTTCGGGAAACAAAATTTTGTTAAAAAGATGAATACGCGACTAGGGAGGAAAAGCTTAGGAGTTTAAATATGTGCGGTAAGAAACCGAAAAACTTTGATAAAGCATAAACAAAAAATTATAGCATTTTTTGAGTATTTAAAATAATTGTGAAAATGTGTTTTCTTAGATATCTGTATAAGTAAAAGAAGAATTTTTTCATTATACGAGATATTCTATCCATTTTAATTTAATCAAACTGATGGTTATTTGATTGTTCAAATTTAAATAAACTTTGCATAATCTTCTGCGCTAGCTGAGGCTGGTAAACAAGTGGATCTATAAATTTCCTAACCATTTATACTCTGTTTGGTTTATTTTTAAATTGTATTTTTTTAGAGAGTAAAAGTTATAAATCTTCCATTGGATTTGTCATAGAATTTTTAAGCTTCAAAGAAGAGCACTTCAAATTATTTGAAATGTTGGTATCCCAGATGATTGTAGACAATATATCACTAGAATATATAATTTTCTTCTGTATCCAAAATTAAGTAAACCATAACTTGAAAACACGAGAACTATTCTATATTCTATACCGTACAAGTGTGTTTTCTTATAAATATGTCACGCGTGTAACCTACGTGGCCGTTAGCCCAAATGGGGTACTTTCTCAAGCAACTGATGAACATCACAAACATGTACCATTGTTCCAAACAACAATAATAGTGTAAAAATTATTTTATGTCATTTCAAAGTGACGTTTTATGAAAAACTACCCGAGAGAAGGTCATGCGCAGTTACTATGGTGAATTAATATTTGGTTAAGACAAAGAAAAGTCGAAAAAAATCCTTTTTGAGATGCAAGAAAATCTTTTTTTTCTGCAAAAAGTCAAAGAAGCTGTAATAACTTAGAGTCGAAAAGGTGCTACGAAAAAGAATTTCATTGATTTGATGAATCGAGAATAATTAAAAGTTACTAGTAGGTAAATTATGTTTTTAATGCACTAGTGTGTTATGACCCACTTTAAGGATCTAAAATCGACCTAATTATAACTAGAAATTGTTGGATAAGATTCTTCAATAATGTAATACCAGAATAATTTAAAACCTTAAATAGTAACATTGATGATTTTTTTAACCCATTCAGATCGTACGAAAAGAATAGAATCTTTTTGTTTTTTCCCTGAATTTAAGTATAATAATGTTAATACATAATTGAATGAATATTTTTATTAGTACTTTTTTATCATTACGAAGTAAAGTTGACGTGTGTAAAATATTTGACAGAAATAAACAAAACTTGTGTTTAAGTCAAATATGTAACAAACAGAAAAAAAAACAGCAATATCTGATACGACATTGCTGACTATTATTGTCAAACGCCAAGAAAATTTGTTTTTAATTTCTTTGGAGAAAGAAGAATTAAATATGTATGTAGGTATGTAGTTTTGGAAATCGATACTACCAATTTATACTACATGATAAAAATTATCGGTTTTCTCCCGAACAAGCATTTAGACAAGCGAGATTTATGAAAGAAGCTGAATATTACAAAAATGCCTAGCTAATTTTTATGAGATTATCTTTGTAAATAAACTGAAAGCGTCAGATGCGAAACAACCAGAATCGGTAAAAATAGAAACAAGAAATTCTTGTCGCGGCAAAAAATAACTGATGGATCTTGCCAGAAAAAAGTTTATTCAAATTTCAACAAAATTTGAGCAAAAACTTTTAAGGAATTAAGGAATGCCTCTTTCAATTAATAAAACATTTATAACTATCCAAGAATCTTGTTGTTGTGTTTGGTGTTTATCGACACCTTTAACAATACACTGACACAAAAAACACCAATCACGCACAATAAAAATATTGGCACGTACTTCACTTTGACATGTGTTAACTCATTGTTCTGGTGACACCAACCGTGTTGGTATCATGCATCATATTTTTGTTCGCGTATTCTGGCCTTTTTAGGGATGTATTGTTAAAGATTAAAAGATATGAAAAATTAGTGAAGGAGCAAAATTGGGATCGAATAAAAATGAAATCGCCAGATATTGCCAACTCGGCAAAATGCTCAACTTCTCGTTCCCTATCTAATTGAAATTGTTATGATTCAAATTCAAAAATATGAAAAACTTCAAGTCTTCAACGAGGGGAAGAAGTTATCAAGGAATTATCGTGGAGGTAGTTCCAAATAAAAGTTATAATTTTTTTTAGGTAACGAGAACTAGAGAAACGGTGAAGCGTGCGCAACCCAGTTAGCTAAGAGATCAGAAGTGTGATATTTTTTTAAGATATCTCTTTGGGGATCCGGACACATGCGATAATTGCTTCGTAGAGCAGTAGATCAGATATGCGCATCACAAATAGTCGACAGACGTGATACAAACGCCCGCAAATCCTGTGCCATTATCAGATCACAGGCTTGCGTTAACACGCGAATGCAAAGCCTCCGACCGATCCTTTTGCGTATAAATGATAATACAAGCATTCGCCTATTGTTTCGGTGACATTTGTATTGTGCATTGTATGTACGGAGCGAGGCCGCCACCAACGCCCGCCGTCGGACGATAGCGCCGCCGCCACAGGACCGTCTATTAAAATAAAGTATTTGGACGTATAGATTATACCGGCCAGCGTTACAAATCACTGAGCGTGAGCTAGATTAGGGATAGCATAATAGCTAGGACGGCATAGAACGAACGAAACACCGGAGATTTAAATATCCGACACCCTGTCCTTTAATGCCCCACTATCAACATAAATTACCCCTCAAAGTTTCAGGCTATTTAAATGCTGAAACACTACCCAACAACTCGAGCGGAACGTCATGCTTAAAATACAGATTAGGCTGATTGATTTTCGCCCCATGGACACAGAATTGCGCTATTTGTATCGAATGTTTTGTGATTAATAGGAAGACGATTTATCTCTATCATCATTTTCTAAATTCTGGATTGAGCCTTTCGACGCCGCCGCCGCCGCCGCTTTTCACCCTCTCTTACCCTACATGTCTGTCATCATTTATTTTACTTTGCCGTTGCCAATATCATGCAAATGTTAATAGCTGTCAGTAAATTTCTACGTTTACGTCTGTTCTATTTGAAGGATTTTAGAGGCCAAGTTCAAAGAGATTACTCAAACTCCATAAAAGGAAAGCGACATTAGCATACTATCGCCAGTATTATGTTAGCTTATCCCAAACAGCTAAAATCCCAACACATTACACGAAATAAACATAAACCAATCTATAATTATTAGTATTACCATCAAGATCTGCTAAATATAAACTAGCACACCCGAAAGTACTCAAGTGAAAATTTATGCGTGCATTGTGATTAAAAGGCCATAAATCTGGGTTGTGTGAGTAAGTGTGAATAACAAATCTATCAATACATTTTAAGGAGTACGTGAGGTACGCCCGAAGATTATTACACTTCAAGTGTCAAGGTGGAATCGAATTTTAATAATGATTTGACATTTAAATGTTTCGGTAACGATCACACGATTTTCTTTCAATGGGTTGCAACAAAAGGAACACGAATTTAATAATAAAGATCCGCAAGATATAATCTACTAAATCTTTCTTACAATCGAAACACGCTCAAATCGACGACTATAACTAACATTCTAAATTCATTTTTAATTGCTTAGTGGACAGCATAATAATCAAATAAATAAAAGAGCGTATGAATATAAAAACACTACTTTAAATATTGTATAAGAATTTGTAGTTGCTGATTGCATAACAAAAAAACAGGATAAGAAACTAGTAAAAGTTAAGATGAAATAAGAAGTAAAAAAAAACTCAAATGAACGAGAAGGGATGTAAAAAACATTCGTTTATAAGCTAAAGAAATAACAAAATATTCACTAGAAAAATATATAGGCTCGATACTTTTCAAACTTTTGTCTTCGAGTTTTTGGAATACAGAAGAAATGTTAACAGTTTTAAAAATTTTTGTCTATTTAATTCTCTGTTTGAATCCATTTAATTCAAAAACCAATGGATCGATTTTCTTCAGAAGAAGTTTACTAGAAAGACGAAATTCTTGACTTGTAAGTCAGAAAACTACGCTGTAACGATAAATATGTACTGCACATATAATGTGTAGTGAGCTCGCCTCGCTTATTTCTGTTTCGTCAGTTTAGATCCAATTGTAAAGGGCGTGCGGTAGAGTTACCTTATGTTTAATTTTTTTTTACGTTGCAATTTTTAATGTATGTAATACTTATTTTAATTTCTGTATGACCTAAAATACGATTAATTTATAATTATTTTAATTTCTTATTTGGCAGGTTAAACAAGTTGATTTTTTAAACGGGTTTAAATTTAGGGCAGCTATTTATTTTTCTTTCACAACACTTCAATAGCTAATACGGGACAGCTTAAGCAGCAAGTTACACGAAGCTTTCGAGAAGCTTTCAACGTGATATTGACGTTGTCACATTCCTCAACATACGTGAGCAAATCCTGGGGCAAAAACAATCAATGCAAACTCCAATATTTCAACAAATGAAGCAGTGCCACTGATATTTGCATCACAATCAAAATGTAGTTAAGACAAAGATATAGTGGAGGACTTGCAATACTCATCACACAGATAATGTCACCAACAGACGAGGGAAATAATTCTTTACCAAACAGATTTCACCAAGCAGTTACATTCCGAAACTGCCATTGACGTCAGTAAAATTGATCGAATGAATACGTCGGATCTGACAACTCTTCGTACTGACTTAAATCGACTCTATGCAAAGAAGTGGGATACAAAGCTACATCACGATTAAATGTTAAAAATGTTAAAAGCAAAATAAAATTTATAACAGTAGCTTTTCTACCGTTAGTGAACAATTTTTATAATGAATTAAACTTAAAAAAGCCTAAAAAGTTAACACCAACCAGGGGTGAATTAAACTCAGATATATTTATTCATCACCTTGATCTGGGTAGATTTTTTGCACAATTACTACAGTTCAGCTTATCCTTAAAAACAAGGTTTGCACTTTTTTCCCCATCGTGTGTCTGTTGGGCACGAAATTAAACCCCTTGACAATAAGAGCCCCCCAAAACATAACCTCTCTGAATATTGATCGTTGGATTGATTTATAAACAAGCTGCGTGCTCACCGTTGAATAAAGGCGCGGGAGTTTTAAATCTCATTGTTTCATTGCACTAACTGAGGAAATTCTTTTACAACCGACAGGTCACACATAATTAACTGCTTTATGAAAATCAAGATTTCAACGTTCTCAAAATCACTAACTTAACTTTTAAGACTGACATCTGATAATTGAAATCTTAACGAATTGCCAACTGAAATTTTTGGTCACAGTCAACTCTAATTTTTTTTTCGACCTCACGATATTTACCAAATCAACAAAGCGGAATTTTTATGTTTGCTGTATTTTAAAGAAAAATTACCCTTGTGTTAAGATATTTTTCAGATAAATTTATTTAATATATAAAAACCAACCGCTGACTCTTTGCAGATAATTTGAATTCTATAATTTTACAGCTCGACTCGTCAGAGTCACGTGAAAATCCTATAGCAACAGTTTTTCGGGATTATGGTGAAGCGCTTTTAATAGACAAAGATTGTTGCGTTGTAACAAGAGCTACAGCTTTTGTCGCATTTCTTTGCTGCTTCCAGGACCTCTTTATTCAACTTTGCGCATCCTTCATAGCCCAAGCTACAATGGGCAAGCTGTATATAACGGGTGACTATTAAAATTTTCACTTAGGGTTGGCTACGGATCATTCTTTGTTTTCCGTTGCACCTTAGACACTGACAAGTTTAACATTTCAAAAGTTTAACATTTCGCGCCGTTATGTTGATGCCGCCAAAAATTTATAGGTTATGTTTCAATTGTACTCAAGGTGTACTGACTGACATTTGTCGTTCGTTCTTGCGTGTTGCTAAAGTAACAGAAAAAATAAAAACTCGTTCAAAGTCAACTCCAAGTGAAAATTTTAATTGTCACTCGTTATATTCACCTGGCTATATTGGAGCAAACTTTTTATTTGCCACATGTGGCTTCAAGTACTCACAATTTGTTCCCAATGATGGTACTTAATGACGATGCTGTAGTAGCGGAGGTAAATGAGTAGCTTCTGTATCAGTGACAATAATTTTGTGCTTTGTTTGTCGATAAAAAGTACATAATTATAAAATATCAAAAATTTAATTTTGTAATTAATTTAATTTGCGTTGCTAATTTTTACAATAGGAACCGTATTACATGCGTAGCTTAGCTTGGAATTTCTTTGATGATTAGTAAAGCTTTATTAGGAAAGAATTTCCAGACTTTTTCTGAACCTTCCTAGAAGTGATTGCAAAGCTTTAGGAGTTAATAAGCTCTTTGTCTCGTAACTGTGTCGTTAAGCATTAAATCGATACGTATAATTTAGTTATTGTACTGAAAGAAGCAGTATAAATTTTAGTATAGTTTAATAGAAAATAACGCATTGTTCTCAGTTATGTTTTTTGTTGAAATGTATGCGTCGACAGACTTCAGTGCAAGTTACATTACACTTTATTGTTGTCGAAAAAGCCATTAAGTTTTGACAGTACAGTAATAGTAAAGCAGTTCTTCATCGAGCTTACAAGTCAGAAAGTGTGGTACAACAATAAAGACACTTCGGCCGAGATATCGGGGCGTGAAACAATAGTCCTGTTTATTGTTTGGCAGCGCCTAAGTTCTTGTATCTAATGGAAGCAAAGTGTCCTTGTGTTTGAGAAAGGATCCCTTCGACTTTCATGGTTCACCGAACGCTGAAACGGACGTGTTCCTGCATTCCTTTTTCAAATTACTTGAATTCAACTTGTGTACAACAGTTACTTCTAGGATCGGCAGAAAAGTCGCCAGTCAAGAGAGATATCTTGATGAAACACGTCGCGGTGGGGACAGATTATTTTGCAATTTCGGCGGCACCAGAAGTGGGGAATTGTAAATTAATTTGTGGGCTAATTACATTTTAACAAGGCACTTGGCAAGTTTGCATAATCAAGATAGGTATATG
The DNA here is from genome assembly GCF_963966145.1 of Tenebrio molitor. Classification (NCBI taxonomy): domain Eukaryota; kingdom Metazoa; phylum Arthropoda; class Insecta; order Coleoptera; family Tenebrionidae; genus Tenebrio; species Tenebrio molitor. The sequence goes on from NC_091051.1 coordinate 8,963,839, forward strand.
TTGATGAGAAAACGAGTGTCGGGATGTTGTATATTGTTTTAGCGCGGATTCGGCGCACGAGAAGTACGTGGTTGTGACGTCGAGGAGGTTCTACGCGAATTGAGTAATTTTCATGCAGATCACATAAAACAATCAAAAGGTTTGCATCGTGAGCGACACAAGAGTCGAAATCACTTATGCCGGTGACATTTTCAAGCGAGTGATGATGCTGTTATCCGTAATTTACTTCTTTCCGAACGGCTGCATCGTTCTTGATGCGATTACATGTCAGGAGTCGGTCCCTCGATAATGTAATATACTAATCTAAATCAGAACCCATCATCAACTTTGAAAGCTCTGAGCTTTGAATTGAATTTCTGACCCTCCTACTGAAAGCTTTGGCCTCCAGTGATTCAGATTTGTCCTACTGAATATGTAATATGTTTGGAAATTGCTCCCTGCCATCTCTCCAAATGAATGGGGCATGCAACAAATGGAATTATGGAACACTCATGCCAATTTTCATTGATTGGCACTTTATCCGCCTCACTTCATCTGCACAACCCACAAAGCAACTCCGATCCGCAACGAAAACACATCTTGCCATCCCACGTCTTAAATTAATTAATTGCATATGGCAACATGCAGCGAACCTGAATTCCGATGCAACTCCGCACAACAATGCGCCTCCCAAATTAGCAACTCCGCAACGTTTCCTTTATGGCCGTCGGCGAAATGCTCGCATCAAATTTTCGTATTTATGAGAGGATTGTACTATTTCCAGAAAACACAATTAATTTGCATAAAACCAATGCCGGTCTGTTCGGTCGTAGAATTGACCAATTTTGTTCTCGGTTTTGAACGTCGAGCCATGGAACCAACAAAACTAATTTTTTTTAATTGGCTGCACTTGTGCCCGCTCGTTCCGGCTAAAATATGCAAATTATATCATACGGCGTACAGGACTGGCGCTAGTAAATAAGCGGAATTAAATCCTACGTCTATCTACATAATAAAGACCCTGCGCAACTTCAAAATGATAAAAATCAAAAGCTGCAACGTTCAAAAGTCAATAAATAACGAGCCCCAACAACAATCGCGTTTGAGTAACAGATGTGGTTAATATACTTGTGTGTGACTCATCCGAATTATTTTTCCACAATTTCTCCTCTAATAAAAATTTCCAAATAAATTTGAAACTCTTCCAGCTTTTCATTTGGCATTTGCAACATCATCCTCATTGGAACGTTAAAAGCTTCTAAATCTGAACGTGCAGCAACGCAGACATAAAAATTCAGTTGAAGTATGGGGATTTTGTGTTTTGATTTTTTGTTTAATCCATTATTCATACAACGCACTGTTGTTCTTTTATATTTATAACCAGACGAAATCATACAAATTAAAAATAAATATATAAATACTGCGACTATCTCTTTGTTCTTCACGGTACGTTCTTGTTTATTTTCGACAATTAATCAAAATTAATATCGTTTTTTGCAGCAAGCGACATTTTGATAACGACAATTCATACTTAACGACCTTAATTCGTCTTCATTAATGTCATTCCAAAGTTCAAACAAACCTCATCAACGTTCAACACATGTGAGAAACGCTTACACGCGTTCAACGTAATTCAAGTCTGGACGTCTTGCTGGTTGTTTCGATGTCACAACAACGAAATGGAGGTTCTGAAATTTTTTCAGCACCACTCGTTAATTATCGTTATTTGGTTCAGTTTTCAAGAAAAGAAGGATTTGCGCTTCCACTAACCAATTTAAGTGAACAGAAAATACAAAAACAAAATGAGCTACAGATTAAAACAAATCGATTTTATCGATGCCAGATGGAGTAACTTCAACGTCTAAAGTTTGCAAATCACGAACTGAAAAGTAAGGAAATGAATGATTTCAATTTTCTCGTCTGGCGTAAAACATTTTATTTCCAATATGCAAATTATCTTGGAGAAACTTTACTTCTGATTAACTTCTGAACTAGTTTAGTTATTGATTTGCTGCTAAATTAACATTGAACGCGAGAAAGGCTCTGCAAAAAAGCATAACTGTTGCTCCGTTTACTTATTTCATCTTAAAATTTGTATCTTGGCGATTTCGGCTAACGTTGGGGGCGCCACTGTTGAGAAATTGCAAGAGTCATACTCGGCTCGACCCGGCTTATGTTTGTGCTTTGTTTTCTAAAATAAATTGTTGCTTTTACGTAATTTTACGGTTTTTGTGATGGATTTTTTAAGATTACACAAAATTTTAGCTCATTTAGAGGCAACAGCAGAAAGCAGATGTGTTGTACTAGAAGGCGAAGAAGTGTTGTGTGCAAAGTTATTAATTTTATGCGGTGTTACTAAAATGGTGAAGTCAAGGTATTGATCTCGGTTGTATAAATGTTTTGTTATGAGTGGCAAATCATCAGGGTCCAGCAATTTTTTATAAACCAATAAATCATTTCAAAATATCACCTTAAAATAGTCTTCTTTTTTTAAATGTTTTCCACAGACCCTCATATAATTAGATGAAGGTTTTCCAATTAATAAAGCACTTTCCCATGCTTTGGTTCTCTCTACCCGGTCTTTAGAACCAGAAACATTTTCGATTAAAACATATTTTGGTTTTACGTCACACGTTTCAGCACGTGTTACAGCCAAAAACACAACAGTTTGTTTTGCCCATCTTATTTTTAAATAATACATTTTAATTAAACCGTCGTTTTGTTTTAAAAACACAAACCATTGGAATAACCTTGAATATGCCTTATAATTAGTACATATAATTCACACCAGATGTCTCACTGTTAACTGGAATCGCCAATGCTCTATTGGGTATTTAATATGCAGCTTTTATTTTCAGGATTTATTTAAAAAACAGAACAACACTGTTGTTGAAGAGGTATAAAGATGTTTATGATTTTCCTTTTAATATTTTTCTTTGGTTTAGACATTAGCGGAACCAATCATCTTCCAGAACTACATGCCTTGATTTTCAGTCATTGTATATTTATTTATTTATTAAAGTCCAGAGTACAGTTTTTAGCTAATTTATTCGCTCAACAAATCAGCAGAGTCAGTTGCTGAAAAATTGCCTAGACTTTATGCAGTAAATCGTTTCTATTTGATGTGCACTGCCAATTAAATGAGAACTGTAATTAATTTGTAACAAATGGTTCGCTCTACACAAAAATGATTATTGCAGACGGTTACAACGGAAATAAAATCAAAAAATAAATTGAGCGGAACTCAACGATTCATGCGGAAATTCAGTAAATAACAGACATTCAAAACAGAGCATTCTACTATAAAATTCGTTACTTTTTCCAACAATAAAAACAGTCTGCACGCCTTTTTGATGTCAACGGTATAAAATTTTGATGAGGCGACAAAAAATATGAAACAAATAGTTGAAATCTTGTTCGAATAATATTTGTGTTCAGCTGAAATGGCCCTTTAATGCGGCCATTAATTTAAACCGAGGACATTATTATCTACCTTTTATATAACAAATTTAAAAATGTGGTCGTAAAGTGGAAACAATCGTACGTAACGCCACTATAAACCATGCTTGGGAGATTTAAACGACACATTAAACAAACAGCAACATTAATCGAATTTACCGAGTGCCAATATGGCAATCTGTAATTTATGCGATTCCCAATATTCTGTTAGGATCTTGTAAATGCTAGTTTTGGTAATTATTAGGCAAATGCAGCATCGGTTACAGTATGCAAATGGCGTGTAGATACAATTTGGTCATAGGTCTAGTCGTAATTAAAGATTCATAATAGCAGGACTGCAGGATCGGCTAACTCAATTAGGACCATCTGCGGATCCTGTAACTTGTCATCGGGCTAACTTAATCCGGGACAGACTTAATCTTGATTCGATTATCTGGTGATCATCCTGATTGCCCTCCGATTCTGACCATGAGTCGCCTTTGGGATTTTTCCCAATTCAAAAGGGCCAAAGTAATTAAGCGCGCGGAGGTCACGAGCCCTCCCTGCGGAGCGCCGCCAAGTGTAAACACGCCTTCATATGAGGCTGTCGCCTGTATTGTGGCGGCGTTTTATGAAGGCAAGTAGCCGTCATTTGTGCTACGAAAATTTACCACCAGGATATTCCATCACATTATTTCCCCTACGTTATAGAGCAATAAACATAAAAAGGAAAACGGTATTCGAGGAAAACAATAACAGCTATTTCAGGAAGGTACGAGGATGATTAATGTCCTTTAATATAACGCTTTTAACGAAAAAGGAACCCCATTATGTTTAATGCCGCATAAAATATCATATTGTTTAATAAAATTAATCGTACAAGTGTCGAAAGGGCCGATCCTCCGGAAGCTCGCACTCAAACACACCTATTGCAATAATTGTCGGAGCTTTAACAAATCCAATTTGGGATTTTTTATACGAAAGAGTTTCACATTCGGAATCCGAAGCATTCGCATCTGCATGAAATATGACGGCGTAAGATATAAAACGCATAGGAATTTATAGACATATGCATATCCAAAGTAATATTTACGATCACAGAGTTATACACATTTTGACAATCGTAATTCAGTCATATGAGACAGTTTGATTTATGAAAGCCATAAACGAATTGTTCTTTTCCCGTATTTTCCGACCAGGCACTGTTTGTTTTGTTCATTTTTAATTGCACCTGAAATCCAGGAATCAAACAAAATCAATACCTCAATTCGCAGAGATCACAATATTTTTTCGTCATTTATCTGACCAGATCAATTTAATTTTAATACTGTCACGTTTGGGCTTAAAAATGATTTACCACTAATAAAAGAGCTTCGGGAATTTCCAATCCTGCAGAAATTTATCATCACTATACAGCGCGTCCCGAATTCGGAACTCACCGCGACCAGCTTATTATTACCCAGCGTGAAAAATTGCTTCTCTAAATCAACGATTTTCAAGAGTGAATTTAAATGCCTCGACACGAAGAAGTTAAAAAAGGTGCGCTTCCGCCAATAAATTTTATATTGAAAACTAAACACGAGACAGGATCATTGAAAATAAAATAAAATTCTGATTTATTGATGATGCGCCGGATTTATATATTTCACGATGTCACGTTTTATTAATTTCATAAAGAATCTTTAGAAGCGACAAAAGGCCAACTGAAATTATAAATGAACCAGATAACCTGGAATTTATAGTGCCGTTCGGTCTTAACTATGACAGTTTTATTATGGGACAATTTAGTATGCGGGTTTCTAGGATTTTCAACCTAATGTGGGACTCTTTACCCTACTTAATCCAACTATTTTCGGCGACAAACTCTCAACCGCATTTTATGTGACGTTATAAGATTAAATGTATCAAGAAGAAAATTCACGGCTCGGTCTGTATAACATTCATAACCTTCTAACATTAACTCACGCCTTAATTGTCCTATCGCTAAGGATCACTGAGGTTAGATGAAAACGCCTCTGCAAAGCGCTCCTTCAAAATTACACTGTCGAAATCTTGCACTTAATTATTATAATAAAAATATTTCTTAAATTACAGGCTTATTAAAAGAGCAACGCCTCTGAAAAGCACTTCTTCAAAAGCGCAAGGTCGAATTATTGCACACAATTATTATAATAAATATATCGTTTAAAATTACAACATAGTATTTAAAGAGCAACATACACAGTGAGTCCAAAAGTGTTCACCCTAAAACAGGTAGTTTTAGCATTTGCCCATTAGTTAATTAATGTTCGAATGAAAATCTGTAAACATGTAGAGGTGATGGATTCTCTCATGGGCTGTGACCTTGGAAATATCTGCGCGAAGGCGGAGCGATAAACCAGTGAAAACTGAAAACGTCGACTACTTTAGCGACGGGGTAACACGCGGAGGAACAGTATCAATTCTAGAAACGTCTACGGGACGATGTTTTCCGATCGGTTTGCTTGAGACCGATATCTGTCGTTTGCGCAGACTCATAGTCCATGAGAAAATCCAAGAGTTGACTGTGAACGTACCACTCGTCAGTCTGCAGATTAAAAACGCAAACAATGCGAAAAGTGAGGTTAGATTTAAACAGCTTTATCAAAGCTTAATCCGTGGTGCGTTCACAATCGACTCTTCAACGCCAACTTTGAGGATCAATTTAAATGAACACCTGATATAACAACTTATTACTTGTTTCGAAACGCATAGCTAAAAAAGCGAAATACATAATAAGAAAAAATGTCTTCTTGATTATTGATTAAGTTTTTCTTTGAAGTTAACACCGCAAGCCCACTTCGATTGGCTTGGAACTTAATCGATTACTTGATCTGACAGCAAGCACACAATGACTTTTAAATTTTGAAATTTGCATACCTCTATCTGACACGAACTCGTGTTTTGCTAAATATTATTACGCCTTAATCACCTCTTGTAATCTCTAGATTCAATCTGCTTCCTGCAGTTCCTTCTCAAATTAGCGTTCCTGTCCTTGACTTAATCGTTAGGTCACGATTAACCAATGCCCATCTATACCACAACAGCGTAACTGTCCAAATTTGTTATCGCCAGCAAAAAAGTTAATCCCACAGTTACACAATTTTTAATTATTATTCAGATAAAACCCTAGCAATATCTGAAGCTATTGTCCTCGTTTTTGCTTTGAAATTACGACGTTATTTCGCGAAGCCGTAAATAAAGAACATTACAGTTTAGTTTTACGGATTTTAATAAACCCTAAATACTGACAGCGAATGCATTTAAAAGCTCGCCTTTATGCGAAATTAATGTTAGACAAAAATACAGCAACTCGGTTGCAGTAATTAGATATGTCTGACGTATTTGATAAATTCCGGGCGGCTTGCGTGCTGAACTTTGCCAGAAAAGCTTTTATCATTCTGATCTCTAATGTTATCAGTGCATCCAATGGGCTCTAACCACAAACACTGACAAATCGCATATGCAAATTAGAAGGCGACGTCACACAAAAGCTGTTGGTTGCGACAAACGAAAATTCCAAAATTCTGTGACACGTCACGGATAAATCAATAGAAATAATATTTTCCTTTCCGAACTTTCCGTTTTATTATTTGGATAGGCGTGAAACATTTTTAATGGAAAAGTATGGAATTTTCCTTCAAGTTACGTAAATCGTCAATCTTCAATGAAAACCGTTTGTTAAATAATACGATAAAAATGATCAAAGTAAACGCCTTTCATTAAATATGGAAATGCTCATGCTCGTGCATAACTTTTATGTAACATTTGTTATATAAATCTTATATAAATCCTAACCATAACAATATGCACCACCATTACAAAATTTGCATATTGCTAATTTATTTCTTCTCAAGAAGAAATGTGTAACAACTCTTATAAGTTACTTGATTTATAGTAATTTTTTACCATTGTAAATATTATGTAATTATTATTTCAATTTTAGCTTTAGAGGTCTTGGTAAGGTAAAATGTTGAATACAGCGACTATACTCAAAGCTTCGAATGTTGACAAAGTTGGCTGAAATTATATTATAAATTACGAATAAACAAAAGTAGTGTATATTTTACTGCCAAATAACGTCTGCTTGTTAGAGAAATCGTATAAATATTTGTTAGTTGAAACAAACAAACCAAATAATTTTTAAAATATGATAATTTCAGAACATAATTTCAAGGATGTATTATAAAAACACATTTTGCAGGACATAATGAGCTTGTTAGTGGAATTTTTTTTTGATACGTTATAACAGCAGCAACTGTCAGTTTACATCTATAAAAACTTGACTAAAAATAATTTATTGTCCATTGTTAGTCGTGTTAATTAAGGATTGAGCGCCATCCATAACGTCGAGCTTTGGTAGCTTTAGGTATGTGTGCAAAAATAATTAATTTATCTTGTATTTGTTGTTCCTTGAACTTTAAAAGCGCCCCATAAAAAGCTGCATATTACGCTGGGACCGTCATTTAATTGCAAACTTGCATAAAAGAAACCATTATGAAATGAGCTTTTACACTTTCTGCTCCACATTTTGCAAACAGTTGCATAAGGTTTAGAATAAAGCCGCCTTTAATATGCATGAGTTTTTTCAAGTGGAATTTTTCTGTAGCACATTCGGTGGGATATATGTATTGTCCGTCCGTTGTTGTAACGTGACTGAGAGTAAACGCATGTCGTAGTCCAATTAATTATCCAACAAACTGAAATTATCGCGTAGATTATTGCTTCAGGTATACATGGTGAGAAGATGGTGGTTATTAATGACCACTCCCAGTAGCTTGTAAATTGTGACAGAACCTAAGGCGGAAACAATAGCGTACATTATCGAATCGAGTGTACCCCCATGTTTGTTCTATGGTGGCACAATTTCTCACTTTGTTCTATTGTACGTGAGCTGTCAGTGCTTATAAGACCATGTTGCTTTGGTTTTTATGCAAATTTGCTTCCTGGACTTTTGTCTAACGAAGTTGGCCCTCACCGTATGAATGAAAAAAGTTTCACGACTTCCTTCGAGCTTGCTAATCTACCGGAATAATTATTATTGTTATTACTTTAAGTGGAAATTTTACGCAAGAAGTGTGATACATTGGTACATCCAATTATTCATTACAAAGAACGTTAAACGAAGCTTAATGTTTAATTAAATTTTTTCAGGCTGCAAGTTGTATCCCCGGTTTAAGCATCGTTAAAAGCCCAAGTCGCAGAATTTAATTACTGTAAAATAAATTCTACTGGAAAGAGTTGGATAATCACAATTTTTCTGCTGGCTTTGGTCAATTATTTTCAAAATGTACTTTTGTCGACAATGTTTGGATGTTTAAGAATTGCTCGAAGAGATATCTTGGGTAATCTGATTTTTTTTAATTTTCTGTGATTGATTAAAAACAAATAATGGCAACCGAAAAAACAAAAATGATGAAAGTGACCACAAAGAGACTGGTGAAAGTTACTATGACAAAATCGCTGAACGAGAAAACTAAAGCGAATGAGTATTTGGGAAGGACCAACGAGGATAATATGAATAGTTACGTAATGCAATGAGTAATCTCTGAAAAATTATAAATAATTTAATGTTAATGTGTTTTTGTAATGTAATTTTAACCCACCACCCAATCAAAATTAAACATCACGTAAGATAATTGTACTAATGAATTTTTACTTAGAATATTGGACATAATAATTGTCAATATGCTTCAAACACATTTTATAAATATTTTAAAACGTTCTATTTCAAACTGTATAAAACTCAATTTTTGGAATAATTCAAAAATGTTGTTTGTAGTAAATTCTCGAGTGTAATAGTATATTACAATACAAGTTCGATGAATATACAGGGTTATTCTAAATGATTATAGTCGAAGTAGGCGTGAAAATTGAATGTAAAATTTATGGTTGCCGCTCCACATAAAAAAAACATCAAAATTATGTGAATAAGTGAGTACAAATCGTTCACACACGGGAGTTAAATTGATTGCAAAACAATGCAATATTTCTGGATTCAATCGTTAATTTAACAAAAATAAATAAAAACCTCATCACCGCACTTTTCACCTAAAAAATGACAGTGACAGCGACAAAACTGACAGTTCACATGAAAGCGGCAAAAATGTAATAACATGGGCATGGCCTACTTCGACTACAATCATTTAGAATAACCCTGTATAACAGATCTAAAAAAAAAATTGAACCGTCTTCCTAGTTTTCGAGATCTATGATTTTTTTTACCCATTTTACATAAAATTCAGTGGCTCCCAAACTTTTTTTGAGAAAATTTTAGTCCCTTTTTCTTGAAAAATGTCATCATTTGTATAAGGCAATACTGGCTCAATCATTACCTATTGTGGAGTTCTATCACTGGTTAAATATTCTGTACAACTTTCAAAGTCATCCTGTATATACGAATAGTTGAGTAATTTAATACTTAATTTGTTTTAATTTAAAAAAATATACAAACATATTTCCGTCCTTGCTGATTATTTAAACTTATTTCCTGATCATAACACCACTAGTGTGTAATGAAAGTAGATTGGTAGCATACGTAAGAAATGTAGCAGTACGGATTCTTGAACATTGGAATATATTAACTCAGTATTGGATTTAGGTGAAAATAATGCATTGATATAAAAACTAGAAGGATCAGAAGAATATTCTTCTCAATCGTTTTTCGTGAACTAAAAAAAATTCAAATACACAGCTGTCTACTGGAAAGCTATGATTTATGAAAAAAGCAGCAGGAAAGATAGACTCTTAAGCATTTCAGCAGATTACATATCTGATCTTAAACGTCTTGAGCAGAGAGCTCAAAGATTAATCAAGCAGTGGACATTAGTTCATGTCTCCATAATGAATGTGCCAAAGCAGATCATTCATAATGTTTCTTATCGGTATAATCGATATTGAGACTAAGTACTAAGAAAAGATTTATCTTTTACTATGTTTTTATCTTTTACTACTTGCTGTAACATCAGTTACAGCATTCATACCTAATGATGTTAGTTATTTTATTGGATATTACTCTTCTTTCCTCCATGTACATCTTAGGTCAAAAGATAACAAAGAAACAATAAGACATGCTACCACTTCAAATATGACAAGAAATCAAGAAATTAAATAAAAGGAAATTTTCTTTCCTTCAATCAATTAGAATAAAGTATTTCTTGTAATCGACTTTTGACCTTGTTTGCAATATACAGGGTGATTATAAATGATTATCTCATCGCAGTTGGCGTTGAAAACCCACACATATTTTGTATGTGCCGCCAACCTCGCAACGTTAGACAAACTAGTAGACAGATTTCCACTACCGCCAGTATTGCCACATTTAATCTTTGATATTAAATATTTCTAAAATTAGTTGCATGAAAATATCCGTTCTTTTTTTACCTCCGATACAAAGATATTTTTTGATACATTAAAAACCTCAACAGATCTCGCAAAATCAGAAAGCTTCAAATAAATGGTTGGCATTTCCCAGAGGCTTCTTAAAACAAATTAAAAAACCAAAAGAAATGTTACAAAAAATGTTGTATGAATTAAGCCGTAATTGTGCAAACATGAGAATTTTTACAAAACGTGTTTTTGTTAGAATCAGTAAACGAAACCACGAGATTCATTTTAGGCAATATCTGTCTTCCACAGGTTTAGTGTCAGGTTTTCTCTAAATAAATTAAGACGGATGGAACTGGTAATTTGTTGGTAGCTCCAGCAATAAGTACATAATATGAGTACGTGGTATTTATTTTATGCGGGGTTGCTGTCTCCTTCGTTTCTTGTACAATAGAGCAATGATCATTAGAAGATTTTGGCATTGTAGCCGTGGCACAAGTTCTTGCAGTCCTTTGTTCGAGAGGTGCTCATTTAGACCACGTCGAACAATGATAACGTAACAAATGGTTATGTTATTGTTGTTATCGAAACAACCGAAATGATTCATTGCTCTTCTTACATCATTTGTGAAATTGTCTGAATATGAATTATGCATGTGGAGAGATTTTGGCTGGGCGGCTTCTAAACCGACGCGCGGTTATTTATAGTGAAATAACAATCGACGATGGGTTTCTGTGTACAATCATTTCGCAGGCGAAACACGGAAGTTTATTGTTTAACAAGGTTTTTATGAAGACCTCTTATTGTTAGACCAGCCAACATCCGAATTCGGTTCGGTTTTGCGGCGGATGATATTAGATTATGAACGGAACCATCGAATCGAATAAACTAACAGAGCGTGAAGCTCTTACCAAATATTAGCAATAAGTAAAAGGGCAATCATTGCATTTTCGATGTGTTTCTCCATTTATATCCCTTGTTTAATTTAATATCAAAATTCCCCCAGAGACTTGGCAATTTCTGCGGAATACTATTTTACAAATATTAAAAATTCTTTTCAACTTGAAATATTGGATTTTTACCCCCGCAACTTCAAACAGATTTTTTTATTAGCAGATGAAAACGCTCGCAGATTAATTTCAAAGTTCAGCATAATTCGCAAACGGGCACATAAATACACCGAAGAACACGCACAGGACTCTAACTCGATTTGCTCCACTCCCGCGATCTACTCTGCTACTCTAGATAATAAGCAAAAATCTCCCGATACATCGCCGGATTCATTTTTGGTTTCACAACGTCACTTTTTCACTCCCACAAATTATTTTACGGCTTTTATTAAATTTCGCCGCCGCCTCCGCAATCCGGATTGTTGGTGAACTGTTCCGATCGTGTTGATTTTCGAATCGAAAATTTGCTTTATGGTTTAATTAAGATTTTGACTTCATCCGGTCAATTACAGAGCTTTGATTGTGCGAATTCATCGAAGTCAATAATCATTTTCAGGAGGGCGCCTCTGGCGGCATCGCGTCCGCTCGCAATAAAAGAGTTAAGTAAACTTTTTGATTATCACATAAAAGCTTTAATTTTCAAAACAAACCTCCGCACCAAACTTGCGCGGATTTTGCACAGCAGACGATTATTAACTCGTTGCTGTTCAGAATCATAGTTATTCTAAGAGGAAAATTCACCAATCTCTACTAAAAAATGTTATTTTTTAATTGTTCATTATTTTGCGATCAAATAAATCCTGATAAGCCGCAGCGGAAGGGGCAAATGTAGTAATCACCTCAAATAACAATTTCGTTCTGGCAAAATGATTTTTTATTTTAGTACATCTTTTAAAGACACGCTTCATTTCGTTTATCAAAAAATATTTTTCGGGTCAACCAATATTTATTTAGGATGATTCACAGGAAGGTTTTCTCTTTTATGTTTGAACATAATCTATATTCAGAAAAATACATGCAACAACCCAAAGACCGAAAATAAAATTTATTCAGATAGGTATTTTTTCAATTGTTAGGAACGAGGATATATAACAAAACAAATAACGACACACTTATGTCCAAGGATAATAGCTCTTGTCAACTGTTAATTGCTGTTTGTCTTTAAAGTAATGGTAAATTCAGAGAAAACATCCTTGATGAAACTCTTAAAAACCAGAAACAATGCTAGCGTATTATTTTTCTATTCAATATTCATCCAAAATATTTGGTTGCATTAATTTGTTATATCGATGTTAATTCATACAAAAAAATATTTACAAACTAATGCATAAGATGTCGGAAAAATTTCAAACACTATTTAATTACTTTCTAAGTTCTTAATTTAGTGGGACACTTATTATACAAACTACAATAAACAAAAAATATTTTTACATACCAAATTAGTCGGCCTATTTGTTCAACGAGTTGTGATTTTCTATTCTACCTAAAAAAAAACAGAACTAGATTAATTATTAAAAATACATACAAAATAAATAAATAGTAATGAAGCTAGAATTTTAAACAACAAAATGAATTTCCTTAAATGATTACCTCATTGAGTCATTAGTTATTTTCATTATTCAAAGTGCACTTGGAAAAATATACAATTAACTTCCCGAGTTAATACCTTCCGCGTTGTTCATCATAATTTCATTGTGAAGTGAATAATTAGAAAACAATAAAAACAAAGTATCTAATTAAAAAGCTAACTACTAGTCTTGTAATTTGGAGAACTCAAAAAAAAAAGTTATTTAATAAACTAGTTTGTTAATGAAGGCGATTAATAATCGAAACTGTTTAAAGCACGAACGAGTGTAGCGAGTGAGTGGCTTTAATAGTTGAGATTATTAATCGCCCATTAACAAAAGAGTTGATTACAAAATTTTTTCGTTGACCACAAACTTTTTTTTTTGGTGGCAAATTTTGAAATTAAAGCCAAATCAAAACCAATTTCATCTTTTTCCATAAAGATGAGACCTTATAAATACCTTCATTCTTTTTTTGTCCTCAGGGTAGACCATTTTTAAATTTTTCAACACTTTCTATTCACTTTTCCACAAAGAGTGTCAGAAGACGTCAACTCCATTCACATTCAATTTCACGTAAAAATCACGATTGCTACGGAAAGCTAGTTACCTTTGAAAAATATGACATGCGAATTTTAACCAAAAATGTCGGTTTTTGAAAAAGTGAATTTGTAATTGTGCAGTTATGGAGCTATAAAATATAGAAAACCCTGCTGCACTACCTGCTGCAGTGTTGGTAAGTGCAAACAATGCATGTTCGAGGTTGTTTATACATCAAAATTTAATCAAAACGTCAAAATTGCAAAAATCGTTGATTAATGAAAAATAGTGTATTAATGAGGTCCATTAATACACTATAATTTAGACAAAAGAATTCATTAATATTGAAATTAACAAGCGGTCAACGGAAAAATATATTAATCAACTTAAGCACATAACATTTTTGGTTTACAATACAAAAATTTCCAATAATAATAATGCGGAATCTGGAAAAGTGCCCCGAATGCTTGCAGCGTTTCCACGTTGAATAGCAAGGGAAATCCTCTCGAAAAGGAATTTCTTTGATATGGAATTGCCTGATTCCGCAATAAGTCGCTCTCCGATGACATTAATGAAATCGTCTTGTAATTAGAATTAAAAGTGTAATTCACAACTACAGTTGAATTAATTGTAAAGTTTCGATACTGATACATTTCTTTATACCATTGATTTAAGTATTTAAGTATTCATGGAGCTTCACCATACTTATTAAAACTAAAATTCTTCTATTCCTTTTATAGGTTAATGTAACATTTGTGATTTTGTGCGCTTTTATTTCTGACCGTCTTGCTTCAAGCGTTGTTGCCGATCAATGTCCCAATTCCGTTGTAGAAAGATATCTTCTGTATAATTACAACATTTACATTTAATTAAGACATTATTTGTTCCGCGATGTAAAAAGTACAGTTTTTGTAATGAAACAAAGTCGAGCTGACCTCGCCTTCTGCACACTTATTTAATAGAACAAACAGTAAACTTTTATGTGTGGCAGAGCAGGACTGTTTATTTTTCTCACAACAATAAACTTACACAATATTGATTGACAAGAATGTGAATCATTAATCATGATATAGCATGATGAAAGCTCGCACAATCCATTACAAAATTAATTTCGAAAGAATTTCGGTATTCCTGTTCCAATTAATTACATTAATGTAAATAAAAGTTCACCCTGACGACTTTGACATTGCCGTGAAAGGAGCAACCAGGTCAGTATGGTAGGTATACATTCCGCGGTAATGAGTTATCTCGCTGTATGATCTTCGACGGCTCGATAAAAGCAAAGTGTAATAATAATTACTTTCGGCATCAGGCCACGAACAAATACGTAATTTATTTAGAGAGCATTAAAGTTAATTGGAAGCTTGCTCCTTGTATTGTAGTGCAGAATCGTTGATTGATGAGCTATAAATTGGTGCAACTGTGGTGGCGCATTAAAGAAGAATGATTGCGACTAGCTCACGATTCAATTAAATAAAGTTATGTCTTCACACCGGTTACAACAGACCGTGTAATGTCCCGCAAACAAAGTATTTGGATTCATGAAGTGTGCTCGTCGGTCACAGAGCCATTGAGAAATTGACATTAGCCTACCAGCAGAAAATAATAAAATAATAAAAAAAAACTTCCCCCGAATTCGTTATCAGGTTTTGCAATTGATCGAAAGTATTACCGTCGCTCGTTCATGCCACGCAAACGAAATCACCGAAAAGCCTGATACGTTACGAGTGATTTAGGAGAAATTTCGGTTTTATTTGTGTTTTCGGTCTGATTGTTGAACAGGCCGCGTTTGTAACAAATTGCAACGACAGATGGCCCAGTACTAGCCCAGACTCACGTTACAGCGTATTTATTTGCAAGGTACACATGAAAAAAATCGACGACGAAACCCCCATTTCACCACAGTTGGTCCAAATTGAAAGCGAAATTGGCCCGACGGAATCAATAATTTTTCCAGAAAAGTCTGGATAATAAACGACTTAATAAACCGTTTATTCGGTCCCCTGACCGCAATATGGACTCGGATTGGGTATTCAAAAGTGGTAAAGTTGTGGGAGTCAACAATAAAAATTTCCTTTAATTATAAATGCGCGATTGAGAAGCTCAGGATCATGAAGCTTACACGACCGTTTTATTTTCTCTGGCTTTAGCACTATCGATTCTGTCGGATTTAATAATCTCGTTGTGTCGAGATTAATCCCATTGTGCTTTGTGCTATTAACCGGAGAACGAAAACAAGTATTTTTCCTGTCCATTAGTCGAAGGTATAACAAACACAATCTAAATGCATCTGTAATCAGCACACGCTCTGTTGCGATCATTTGGTATTTATTAAAGCGAAAACTTCTTTAGGCGCACCACGACATTATTCCCGGGCAGTGAATTAGTTTCACCGTCACGCAACACGCGTCACGCGTCACGTCACATGCTCCGAGATGAAAGGCTTATTCAAGCAAGTTCGGGGGAGCCGAGTTTAGCCGAGGGAGCAAGAAACAGTCAGCTGTGCGTCACTTTCAAATTTTCATTGTGTCTAACCTTTTGGTAAATTGTTCACTAAAATTTGTTTCAAAACATTTATGATCAAGAGCGTTTCTGAAAAGCAAAAGATAGTTGTCATCAAGGAAAATCAAAAATTGTTTTGGTTGGAGACCGGTTCCTATATGAATGAGTCAATTGTAATATGTAACTGAGGTACAGTGGAGAGTAAATATAAACTTATTTCTTTTAAATTAATTTAACTAGGAGTATAATAATTAATCTACTAAAAACTAAAACTACCAATAAAAAAAATTTGCTGAAAAGGTGTGCAATTGACCGGAAGGATCACATTTAGTACAATTGAAATTGCATTTTTGAACAAATATTTCACAAACAAAAACTATATCGAACCAGCAACCAATCGCCTCACTTCGTTGCACGAATTAATGCAGAACATTGAGGGTAAAATTCAAATTCTATTGTTTTTTAATCGACGCTGAACGAGCCGTGGTACTTGTGCTGTTTTTACTGACAAGTGGTTTACAACGTGCATCTGCACCAAAAAGTCTACTTTTTACACAATGTGAAGAGCAAAAATTAACCGGGTTTGTTAAATTTCTCATTCTGAGTAAACGCTCGATAGTTTAAACTGTGCAAATACAGTTGGAGCAAACTAGTTAGTTATTTTCTTCCTGTTATTCAAACAAATTCTGTTTGGCACCATTCTGGGAATGCGCACTAGTTAAAATTGGTAGCCTGAGCTTCGGCATGTATCTGTGAATGAACAAGCTATAACTCTTAGAGCGGCTGTAGATCATTAACTGTTACGTTACGTTCCGTAGGTCTGTGGAAAATAATAAAAATTTGCAGGGGGTGATTACGAAAGCTCGATCCGTAGCGTTAGCGCGTAGATGATTACATTACTGTAAATTGCTTTTTAATGTTCAAAAGCGCATTTGGCTGGTTTAGCAGATATAAAACATTTATGATAAATTACGGCGATGATAAATATTTACTTAAAGAGATTTTCCCTTGGAAATTTTTAATGCTGCATTATCGGCGCATACCCTTATGAATATTTTCTAATTAACTCATTTTTAATTAATGCAATAACAATAAAAACTGCCTTTTTTCCGTCGACGAATGAATTTCGAAGCAATTAAAACTGCACCGGGCGTAATTCGCTAATAGCACGTCGAAAGGAAATTCCTTCTGGCTCTCCCTTGAGGATGGCGTCGCTTAAACAACCCAGAAAGAGCTATATGTGAGTCGCGACACTGTCGAAAGTCAACCACTATAACATCTCTTTAATTGGCTTGTTGACATTCTGCTTTCCAACACAATTACGCCAAAATGCCGTCTCGTCTGACGAAACCAATGCCACATTGAATTCACGGCACGTAAATTAAGAAAATCAACAATAACATTGTACGATCCTAACGGCCCGAACACGTACCCATCTGACGAAACAGTCAATTTGACCCTAATTATTTGCCATTTGGGGACAAATCGATGCCTTAAAACGTCTCTAATTAAAAGTTAAACATCTTAGTCTGCACGCAAACGCTGAATATCAATATCGAGGTCCCGGCCCCAAAACCTTCCTTTTCCGGATTTTATTTTTAGTTGTAGAATATGCAAAATTGTGAGCGGTTCGAATCAGACTCTATTATGATATCGGCAGCAGAGAGTCGCCACTAACTAACCAATTATCGACAGCTGATGGCAGTTAATAAAATCAACAGAAAGTAGATGAGCGCTTTTACACAGTAGAAGCTTCAAAAGTTATACAAAATGTAGTGTGAAATTATCTATTTACAGAAAATTCTATACTTATACTCCACGTGTGCATAATACTATATTAATGCTTCAATATCTTTCCTCACCATCTGGTGCTTCTTATTCTCATATATGTCAACAGGTGTTACTGACACTTATTAGTACAAAAAAAAATATCATAATGCGATTGAACTTATCTAAAATGAAAGCTTTTATTCCCTCTATATGTTTACAAAATTAAAAGGTTTGTACTGGACGCTTTTAAGTAACAAAAATGTACAGTGACTGATTTAAAAAATGATTTCACTGTATCTTACTTGGCCCGCCACTGGGTGGAATAAAAAAATACAATTTATGCCAAAAGGTGACCATTTACTGTGTGACTTGCCTGGGTATTTTTGCCAAAAATTAACTCCGCAAATTTAAGAAATTTTATTCTTTACTCTACACTCACACTGTAATTTACAAAAATAACTATTTTCAAATTTCCATATTTTCAAAATTAAATATTTAAATATTATTCAATTAACGCTGTCGTTATTTTTTTTTTAATTCGTGTTAATTCGCATTCATATTAATAACTTATACGAAATTTACTTCTTTTCTTTATCAACGTTTTTTTTTACACTGAATTTCATCATAAAGAAAAAGTTCCTCTCATTAATTTTTTTTTCACTCTAACAAAAAAAAATTATTTTCACTTTTCCAAAAAAAAATCTTATATTTATCTCTTTCTACATGGCGACAGCGTTCTTTTTGTTTTCAATTGTCACTACAACTACTATTTATTTCCAAATTTACGCTATCCATTTCTCTCAGAAACAATATGACTGGAAACCAAGTTTTGAAAGAACAAGATTAGAAACAATAAATTATCGCTTAAGGCCAAAAAATATTGAGAGATATGTTCCAAATTATTTAATTGGCATAACCTGAATATCAGGAACTGACTAAAAATGTCAAAGTATTCATAATATAGCTACATTCATTTTAAGCGAATTATAATTTTGCGAATTTAATTTATACCACAAAACCATCAAAAAATGCAAGCATATACACCGAGATGGTTTATCATGTTCTTGACGTGCATGGTAAATTTAACAAATTTGGTTGCTTTCTCCTAAATAATGTAATCAAATATGTACTTATCTTGTAAGAAAGCCTGTCCCCTATTCACATCAATTGTTAAAATCTTGTGAATATGACTATGGACAGTCAGTGACATAAAAATTACAAAAATTATCTTTAAAGAAGTCATCAAAAATAAAAGCACAACTGATTTCTCAGTAACAAGATCTAGATAGATTTCTTGGGTTCATCCTTTTAATTCAGAGTCAGAAGTGGAAAAGTTATCATCATCGAATGAGAGTATTCGAGTAATCAGCTTATTAGCCAGATCAAGCCCCCAGTAAATAATAAAAAATGCATCTTATTTTCAAGAAAATAAAATAATGAAGACGGAGGTAAATGAATTTTTTTAATGACTGTTGAGATATAAAATTACATATTTGAATTGTTGTAATTTTTTTTGTGTTCGTAAAGCTGACTCAAACGAGTAGGAACATATTTTCTGTGTTTATAAAAGCTCAACTCACTTAAATCAAATAAATGAGCTTCAATCGAATAAGCTTAACACTTGAAAAGCATAACTTTTACAAGTTTGATGAAAATAGTTATTTTTGATTCTAGATTGCTACATGACTCTTTTGCATTTGAGAATGAAGAAGAAGAATAATTCTAAAATGCAAAATCAATCAAGTATCAAACGATATTTTTTCGAAAACTGCAACCAGACATTAGTAAAAAAGCCAAGAAAAGTTTAATTTATCCATCAGTCCATCATGATACAAGATAGTAAAAATCTAAAAATATTTCCTAAAGCGATGACGATGATCCGTCTCTTGAACTGTTAGGAGCAGCGCGAAGCACAGTTTCTAGTCTTATCGGGGAAAAATCGTAATGTAATCTTTAATAATTAAAAATTGCAGGATACGAAATATTTTTACGTTCTGTTTTTTACGTTATGAAAACAAAAAGCAGTCGCTTCGCGTCATAATTGTCATGTAAATATAAATTTTACTTAACAGTTTTCGAAAAAATATATTACAGCCGTTTTTAGTGTAGTTATCGACCGGTCCATATTAAATTATTGGCTTAACCATGTTCCTACTATCAATGCAATAGTCGTCAGCAAATCGATTTCACTTTGACAGTAACAGCTCAACAGAAATACCAGTGGGATTTACGAAGTGATTGGTATTAAGCCACCGAGTATCAGCACTGTTAAAATCTATGTTTAACGTATTTATTTTTTGAAGGTGATCGATACATTTGTATTTTTTTACAAAACAATATTTGAACGTTTAACAACGAGTTTTAATACAACTTAAGCACAATATTAATTAAAGAACAAATTAGAAATATGAGATGAAGCACTTTACAAGAAAAGGGCAATAGGTTAATTCGCTTTTAGGTATAATTTTTTTAAATAGTTTTGTATGTCAGTGAACCTGCATCGTATTACTCGAGGGCAACATGCAGAAATTGAATTTCGTTAGTGGTTTTTGTAAAAGTAACAAAATAATTCAAATATTTTGTGCATTTAATCGGTAACTGCAAGTTACAAGAGCCAGAACACATTTTCCCTGCAAACATTCTTTCAGAGAATTCTTCAAATCATGATTTTGATAACAAGTGCCAGACGGTTTGTTGTAAGAAATTTTACAAGATTTGTTTATTCTATCTAACGAAGAAAACGTACTAAAAAACGGAAAATAACGGTTACATGAGCGCCTCTGTTAACTTTGGAGGAATTATTAAATTTTGAAAGTCTGTTTCTTGTTTTACAATCTTACAGACGTAATTGCCCAAGATACATTTTTTGTGACATGTAAGATAAATGTAGACTCTTGAAACTTCTAGTATTAAGAATGTAAAAAACTATTAAAATAATTGCGTAAAAAATCAACATCAATACATATTGAAAAATACATCCAATAAACCGACGAGTACATCAAAAGTGATATAAATCAAATATGGTCGAGTATTACTATTGTTCGACGAGTTTTTTTTTAATCAAACTAATCGTGTATTAAAATACTAAAAAAATGCCCTTTGTTCCCATAAACATCAATCTGCATTTTCAATACCGTTCAACATTTTGCACTAACTATTTGACAGAAACTGACGTTTCCATTTATTTACATTTACGAAGTAAAAGGTTTGCATTCACAAATAAATGTTTTCATAAAACAAACCATCCATATCGAATAGCACAGGTTTTGATGCGTCTGATGTCATTTTGCATTCGATTATAAATGTCAACATGATTCTGTACAAGAACGATGGCATTCCACTACTAACAAATTACTCAACCCAAAAGCTGGGCATAATAAAATATTAATTTCATACACATTTTAGTACTTTCTGTTATGAGCAATTCGGGTACAGAATGCAACACAAAAACAACTGTTCTACATTTTTGAAAAAAAAATTTGCATATTGCAGTCCGGATCTAAATGTATGAAGATGATTCTATGTTCGAGTGTTGTAATACTGTGTGGGATACAACATAATTAGTGTAACGCATACATCTGAATAAAATGATGTTTAACAGTCTATTTATATCTATGATAATGACAGGTTCCCATAAATAATCATAGACATTGGCACAATTTACATATCAGTATCTATTAGTATTATTACACGGTGGATTTAAATTTGTTCTTAATATTGTCTGCTGCATATTTTTCCATATGTTTGTACAACTTTCACGTATGCTACCATGATGTGACTTTGTGAAGAAATATTTAAGTCACAAGTGTTTTATAATATTCGGCAAGAAATATCTTTTTTACTTAACACTTGATTTAAATCTTTTGCTACATTTTCGCATAAGAAATTAAATACGCCTTGAATGTGTAAAAGTCGAAGAAATACTATGTGCTATACATTTCCTGTCAGTTAACAATAAATAAACAAAAAAAAATCACAATTTGTTGTCTTCAATAATTTTCCGATACAATACGGCGTAATAAACCGACTCATATATTTTTTATTATTAGAATTAGTGCAAGAGTAAGTACATTGGTGCTGTCGAAGACTGGAAGGACTAAAGATCTTTCAGATGAGAAGTCAAAAGAAAATTGTTTGATAATTATGTGCATCGAGAGCCTCGCCCGAAGTAAAATTCCACCCGAAGTCTAAAACATTCAGTAACTCTTTTAAATTATCAAGTCCGTGTCGAAATTCCACCCTTTCGTAAAATTTAACTGGAAATGATTAAGTCAGGCGTGTTGTTTATATCGCGCTCAGCACAGCGAACTTTTATGAAGGTATATAACAATTTGCCCTTTTCAGTTTCGTCCTTGATTACAGCCCATCCCTTTCTGCAATAGTCACGGGGCTTACATCGCGACAATTTATTCTCTCATTACAAAGACACGCTTCGAAACACGAGATTTGCCTCGATATCATGCAGATTGAGACCTTCAACTTTACTCGGCACGAACGCATAAGTTGGTGCATTCTAAGAAAAAAAAAATTGATCGACATCGACCCAGTTCTCCGCTCACGCGGGACTACAACAAAGCTCACGTGCTCTTTAGCTTATTTACATTTCCCTAGGCGACAAAAAGTCCTTAATTTAACATCCCACCAGCTGACACTACTTCACTTAATGCAGCGTTTAAATCGGCCCCTAAACAAACCCGCCTGAAGCCTGCCGAAATGTGCTAGGTTTCAGGAAAATAAACACAGCTGAAAGAGCTTTAGCCCTAACCGCCACCAACGCAGATTCCGGCGAACACGAATTTTTGCATATTTAAACGGATTATTTAATATGGCAGAAGAAAATTGCTCCGAAACGAAACATTTTTGTTTGTTTCGTAATTTTCATTTACATGTTCGTGGTTGATAAACCCGCATCGAAAAAATCGACAATTCTTTAACCAGAGCATGAAGTGTTTGCAATTGGTGTACCACATCTTGTGTTGTGCAATGAATGTGGCGGCGGCGGCGATAGATATTACATAACAATTGTCAACATTTTGTTATCATGTGGATGTTGCAGTTCCGCGCTTTCTATCGAAATATTACTAAACAATAACCTCGTCGGAAAATTAATTATTATTAATATTCTGCCTGGAGATACGAGAACAGTACAATACACTAAATTAGTAAATTTTACACATCAATTAACCTGGATAATGGCACGCTGTTATCCCTTAATAACGCCGAACCGATCAAACACCATTTAATTTCCACGGTACACTTTTTAACAGCACCAAAACACACCGAGACACCACAATCGATTAAATCCTCGACTTACAAGGAATAGATCCATGACATTGAAACAACTTTTTAAGCATGCAACCTTCATCTCGACGTGACAAATATTTTCGAAAACATCCTCGATTCTCCAGTTGCGCATCCAAGAAAAACAGAATTCACCGGAAAACTTACGCTACACAAGTTCCTTTGAGGTTTCCCGGATTGACCTACATTTTCCATTTCCCGTTTGTTGACTACATGCTAATAAGTTGAAATTGCAAACACTAAGTTGCGCGTCACTAATTGGCGGAAGGTTGCAGCTTTGTTGTAATGTGTACAAGCTATTGGCGCGAATCGTTGATCCGGGTACTCTACACTAGCACAATAAAACAGCCGGAATTATTATCTTCGAGCACGACTCGTTCTCTGTAAACAAATCCAGCTGTGCGAATCTTAATGTGGAGATCTCGCAGGAATTTCAAGTTTACGAGCTTCGCCGCAACTAGAGAGCTTTTCTTGAAAAATCAAAAAATGCAGGTGGCTTATCAAATCTAGAGTTTGCCAACGATTCCTGGTGAAAGGTGATTATGTCACTGGAAAAACAAACACCAATCACTACGGAGAACGACTAAAAAAGTCCCTTCTGTTTTAAGTTATTACTTAACAGTATTTGTTTATTTGCACAATATCTGGTCCACCGAAAAAAATCCTAATGAAATTCCGACGAAAGTGTGAACTGTTTCCTGAATTTTTAATTCCGCCTAGGTTCTTACAGCGTTTCCAAATTATAGTTTCACCGACTAATGGGTAATTATCGCTTATAAAGAGTCAACAGCCAAATTGGGAATTTGTTGGTAGGGCTATTCGCGATAAAAATTCCCTCCACATCTGGCGAAAGTACATAATTTATAATTTAATTACGTCTAGCTCGTAGAAGTTTAATGGTATTTATGAAGAGAATTGGAAACTTTGGTGTGCCGTTTTGTTCCGGAAAGCGATTTAAATAAATTGTTTCAAGATCGAAAATTCGGAAGGGCGATAAAACGGAATCGCAAAATAAATTCGAGTAAAAAGTGTATTTTTCAAATTTATTGTTGCCGAAGCTCTTCGGCATCTGTTGACCGCCTCGTCGTCCTTATAAATCTTAATAAACCCGGGAAATTTTCTCTTCGAGGATGTCACGACCGCGACGAAGGACCAGTTTCCTGGATTCATTGGTGGCGTGAAGGCCATCCGCGCATCACCGTCATTCAATATTTTTAGCACTTTTTTCAATCGAAAACTTAGTCATCTTCACGGTTGCGTTGTACAGGTGGCTAAGGTCACGGCTGAGGACAGAGTGGAACCAGTTTGCAGTGTCTTAAGCAAATCCAGCTGCAGAGAAAGTAGCGCGCTGCAGATATTGACTTGAGGTTTGTGCCATGACTTTACGGTCAGGTTCAAGGCTACTAAAAAATCGTTGCATTCATCACAACCACTGTGAAAATTTTCGCGTGCGTTGGCAGAACAAGAACGGGTGGCGTTGTTGAGACTTTCTCCAAGAGTCGGCTAGAAAAATGTATTTGAACGATATTATTTAGTAGTTGAAAGTTATTTACGAGACATAAAAGTCTAAGGCGGCATTCTTCCTTTGACTGGATTTCTGTATGGTTGCCTTAATAAAGTGTAGTCTTGTATCTCGTATCGCATCACAAAGGATCTCCTATATTCTTTGCAGGCACAAATATATAATAAAATGAGAGCGTTTTCTTATATTAAGAGTGTCATTCGCACCATAAGAGTTGTATTACTTCTATATGACGACCGTAATTTCAAGCCGAGGTTGGCGAGAGAGTTAATATTACGAAAAGTCACAAGAAGCCAAGCTC
This sequence comes from Tenebrio molitor, assembly GCF_963966145.1. NCBI lineage: Eukaryota > Metazoa > Arthropoda > Insecta > Coleoptera > Tenebrionidae > Tenebrio > Tenebrio molitor. Next base: position 8,989,051 of record NC_091051.1, read on the forward strand.
TGTTGCCGACAGCGACTCTTATTGATAGCACTCGTTGTGAAATACAAGCGTGCCGACATCTGAAATTACTGTTAATAACGGCCATGCAACCCTCGATAATAATTCTAATGAAAATTTAATGAAAATTTTACAGAGCTTCATTACTGCACGGGGTTTAATTGTTCTTCGCAAATTTGTCGCTACGGACAAGATCTCCCCACAACAAACTGATTCTGCAAAAATATACTCCTTTGGATGAACGAAATGAAATTTGGTACGGATCCGTCACAAAAATAGAATCCAGCTGTATTAATTGAAATTCTCCGTATTTTTGTTATGAGGGGCGTCCTCAGGTTTCCTTTTTCGCTCCATTCAAGAAATAAAAATTCATCTCTTACCTCATATTAAATTGTAAACGAAATGTAAATATTTCTAGGTTTTCTCCTTTCTGAGATGACTCAAAAAAATTAAAGCAAGCTGTTTTCGTGTTTTTACACAGGAATTACAGCCGCTATTAAAAAATACTCAATTTGTTTTTGGGCATGCTTCTACAAGAAGTGTATAAAATGTTTAGCAATGCTGATCATCGATGATATCTAAAAGTGAAGCTAAACGAATCCCTAAGACGAATATGCTGCTCTGGTTTCATGAGTCATATCATCGCTTAGTAATCACATCATTAGTTTATATTTGATGGTAGAATATAATTTATAAATAAATAATAAACATTTAAATCCACAAGCAGGAGACATTGACTTGGCTTTTTGATAACCGACTTATTGATTGCTTCTTTATATCAGCGACGACTCCTCAACGATTAGTACACCTTTTATCAGCTTATAATCGCACATTTGAAAGAAACATTTTTAGCTGTTAAATCTGACAATTATCCTTACCGTTAGAAATGGACCGAAATGACATGATAGATTTTTTTGGTTTATAAATATCGGGTGTTCATTAAGTTTTTTCTCAAAGTTGTCGTTGAAGAGACGATTGTGAACGCACCACTTGTCCGTCTGCAGAGCAGAAACTCAAACAACGAAAAAAGTGAGGTTAGATTTAAACAGCTGATCCGTGATTTGTAACCCGTGGTGTGTTCACAATCGACTCTTCAACGCCTACTTTGAGAATAAAAACTCGATATTATTATCGCTGTCATATACTCTTACTGCCACTTTGCAAAGTGATGATGTGACAAATTACATAATTATATTCGCTGCATTATGTCATCATTGATATAAAATTTAACAAACACAAAAAATAAAAATACAAATTTCTAAACGAACACTGTTCAAAATCTTGATCAAATCTTGAAAATTTTACAATGTTGTCTAAGGTATCTCAAAAAGGGTGGAATTTTTGTTTTGATGACTGGTTCCATTGAATGCATCATCATATTGAACTGAATGGGATATACCGTATGTTTCAAGAAAATTCTGATCAAGAGCGTATGTGAAAAACAAAAACATCGCAAACGTGTACCACAGCTTTACATTAGTACACATATTTGAGAGGGGTGCTAGGAGTGGACAGAGAAACGTCAGGTGAGGAAAGAGTGTAAGAGGAATGAGCTGAGAGTGAATGCGGGAAAGAGAGCGGCAAAATTTGAAGAAAAAATGGATGGAAGGGAAGAGTGCAGGATACTAGCGGAATACTGGAAAGAAGGGAAGAAACACGGAGAAGAAGGAGAGAGAGAAATACTACCAGAGGAACGGGTATGCCAGTGAAGAAGTGGAAAGATTGAGAGCAAAAGGAAGATGGATGAATGTAGAACTGAGTGAAAGGGACAAAGACACAGAAAAGCAAGAAAGAATAGAAAGAATCAAAGAATCCAGATACAACAAGGAGTATGAAAGGTGTATGACAGAGGAAATTTCGGAGGGCCTGGAGAGAGAGAGAGTGCAAAAGAGAGAAAAATGATGGCGAGATTTAGTTGTGCGAACAAGGAGAGAGAAAACAGGTATTAGACGGAAGGAGAGGAAACAAGGTGCAGAATGTGCTATGAGGAGAGAGAGACAATTGAGCACATGTGGAATGGATGTAGCGAAATGAGAGAGAGGGGAGAAATACTGAATGAAGACGGAAGGAAAATAGGATGAATAAAAGAGATATGGAACAGGGGGGACAGAATGGAAGAAGAAATGGGTAGGGGATAGAAAGAAAAAATTTTTTTTGGAATTATTGTTTTTAATCCGAAAGCGCGTAGATCAAATAACATACATAACTTTGAATTATAGTGCTATTGAATTGTAAGTATATCTATGGGACAGCGGCTCGGTCAAATGTTAGTGAGTCATTCATATAGGAACCGTTCTTAAACCAAAACCATTTTTGATCTTCGTTCATGAGATTTATCGTAATACTGAATATGTTTAAATAAAATAGTGTTGTTTTTTTTTTTTAAAACAAAACAAAAACTTGGCCTTGGTATTGTCGTAAATGACCATCTTGAAAAATAATTGTTTAATAAATTTTCCTAGTGATTCATTTCGTCATCAGGGACAAACTGATGAAAAACTTGTATTTCATGTATTGTTTTATAAATATTGGTACTTTATATTGTGCTCCTGTGAGCATTTAATTCGATCAGTAATTTGCATAATGCGACGCAATAATTAACCACAAAATTGATGATGTAGCGAGTGATTTGAAAATAAATTATTTGGAATAAATAATCAGAAATATTAATTTGTTTTAATTCGACGATTAAACTAATTGGGTTACACCTGATATATTTCACCTAATTAAAACCGAAATTAATGCACCCGTTTTAAGGATGAACGAAATTGGCTGAAACTCAACCGAGAGGTATCGAATCCGTTTAGATGTTCCTTTGCGGATTATAAAATTACGTTAAATTTTGTTCATTTGGGGCAAGTTTCCTGTTAAATAATTCGAAAATTCCGAGGAAACCCTTTATTTATTAAATTCCTTTCAGGTTAGAATCTGAAACGGTTTATCGGTTTCACAAAGTGTCCGTTTAAACCGGTTAACTTTAACAACATCCAATTTTAGGGGGGATGTAATATAAATGGCGCTTTTAATAATCGTAACAACACGCAAATAGATTAAATCGCAATTACGGTGTCCGCATTATGTGGTGACATACCAAAAATTCGACTTACCCTATATTATAATATTAAGTTATGCTAGAAATTCGGCTGTATATTCGCCTAAATATATTGCCGTGACAAATAATTAAACATTATGTATACACATGCATGGAAACTTGCCAGGTTAAATGATATTTAGTATTTATGGGATTTTCTAGCATATAATGAGACAACAAGCTTGTTGACTAATTGAAGGTTCGTGACATCATAAATTAATTCTATATGCTAGGGTGCGTACAGTACGGGTTTACGTTTTCGTGTCGCATTTCTTATGCATTATGGGCTAATTCTCATTACTCCGGCGTACAACGACGATTCCAACCCGAGGAGAAGCGAACAATGACCTACGGTTTTAAACACAAAATTGTCTCTTCTGTTGGGAAACTTCACATAAAATGTCGCAACGAAACCAGCTCCTTTATTTTTATCGCTATTATTAGAATATTTTAATACGGAAGCAGAACTAACAAGACGTGAAGTGTATCCTTCCCGTAGCTCTATCTATTGAATTTTCTTCATATCCTAGCTAGATAACAAAATATGAAGTTATGGCGTCTTATTCAATCCACGCTATAAATTGGCTTCTCGGAATTTCATGAAAAACATCTTGTTACGGAGAAAATCAGCACAAAGAACCCAACTATCCTGCAATATTTAAAGAGATATAAGCTCAGCACGGTAGCAAAATGTTTCATTAATTAATACGATTCTGCGAAACCACGCAACTTTAGATTAAACTTTTTTATACAGTCTGCTTTTTCACAAAATTAGATTTATAAAAAGGGAAAAACAAAAATTAATTTACAGTTCCACAGTTAGAAACACTGAATATTTTAAAAGAAAAAGCAACGACTTAAGTCCTTTTATTCTTAATCAAGATTAGCTGGAGAACAGCACAACTTCACAACATTCTCAAAATCATCTCTCTGTATAGATTTTTTTTTTTAATATTTGTACAATGTAATCGGGAAAAGTAAGAGTACTTTCATCATGTGTAAATCTATCTGATTCGAAAGTGTTTAAGATTTCATCGAAACATCACCATTTAGGAACAAAATGGGGTCTGTGCGCAAAACACATCTCCAGAGGTATTTATCTAAGCACATACTCTCTTCCACACTTAAGCTTAGCTTCACGGTAATCTCTCCTCAAAGGTAGATCTGTAGCTAGAATATATAGTTGACGTTCAAAGAGACGTCTTGTGGTGGCTTCATTTCTCCTTAAAACAGTACGAAGTCTCCTTTGTTTCATAATACATATATTTGGTGGTTGTTTCGCAGAGTTTAATAAATAATGAAAGAAATGTCAACACATAATTAATGCAGTTCATCCGACTTGAGGTTTAAACACTGCTTGTTAAGCTTCTTGAACACAACTCTACTAATCGAAAATATCTTGGTATATTGTTGTGGATGCAGTACTCAAATGTTTACTACGAGTATGTTCTGACGTGGGATTAATTTAATAGCTATTTATGTAACAAGGCAGTAAAGTGACACTTTATCGAACGAGTTTGCAGATTGTGAGACGAGGCGAAGCCGAGTCGAGCAAGCAAACAAGTTCGATAAAGACACTTTACTGCCGTGTTGCATACAAGATTTTATCGACTACCACCTCACTGCTACTTACGGAAGTCAATCTATTTTCTTACTTCAACTGTAGATTTATATTTTAGAAAGTAAATAACTATTTCAATATTAGAACATTATTATTTATTATATATATTAAATGTGAATGTACAACCAGATGGATTATTAAAATTGATACCAGACGTTGAAGGAGCAGCTATTGAAAAAGGTTTGGAAGTGTTTGTTACTATGTTGTTAATATGACTACTTTTCTTTTCCACATCTTCGCCAATTAAACTAGTATTTGGATTTTTCTCCATTTCAGATTTTTGTAAAATTTCTATATCGGCGAAAGTTTCTGACTGTGCTGGCTGTTGGTGAATACCGCCAAGAATTGTTTTTGCAATTTTTGTTTTATTCAAAACCGACTCTTCCACGTACGATTAATTATTTATTATGTACGCTTCAAAATATTTGTAAGTAGGCCTAGTCAGAGTCAGGTAAAGTACTTTACCTGCCTAGACAGACAAAGTGACACTTTCTCTCCTTGAATCAGTACGCCAAAATTGTATTTTCGCTATGGTAGTCGATAAAACAACTTTTTTGGCGAAAGTGGGAGGTAAGTAATAAATATTGTATGCAGACTTATTAAATTTCAAGCTTCATTGGATTTTTCCTTAATAAACAATACTATCTGGTTACTCCTTTAATGATTTGAAGCAAACACATAAATTTAATTTTTTCCTTGCTGAAAATGTACCTACCTGTTGCCGTTTGAGAACATCAAAGCAGATAAAAGAGTAGGTTTTTTATCAAACACGCAATAAAAATGGGAATTTTATTACGTTTAAATAATGAAAACTTGGATTAATTATGTCTTGTTTTTTATCAATGCTGGTCTTGTTTGTGTATAAATTTAGTTAAAGAAACTTCAACTTCAACACCCACTCTGATGAAACCGTTTGGTTTAATTTTTTTTAACAGATGGATGAATGAAATGATAATTGTAGTGCATAATACATGTTCTTCGATAAAGCATGCTTTACACTTGCTCTAAGCTGATCTAGAATTACAATAGACGCGACCGATAGTGCTTGATATACTGTGCGATCGAAAATTAAAAAAAAATCAAGAAGGCCGTGATTAATACGCTTCAGTTGGCAACACGTAAAAATTTAATTCAAATGTCATTTCAATGGTAGTTGTCATTATTAATTATTGACTATTAAAATTTGCTATTACAATATGTTCACTTTAGAGCAAAAAATGTTCATTGTGCAGTGTTACTTCAGAAATGGAGAAAGACTTGAGAACGGAGAATGGCCTTATTCGACACATCGAGTTTTTGAGGAATTTCAACAAAAGTTTCCGGACTTTCAAGGCACTTACCAACAACTTGCCCAGAAAGTCTACAAATGCGTAAAAATGTTTTTGGAAATAGGTAATGTTCTGCGCAAAAAAGGCAGTGGACGACCGACAAAAAGAACAGCTGAAAATATTGAAGAGGTTGAACAAAGAATTGCAGAGACCCAAAATAAATCCATCCGGAGATTAACCCAAGAAATTAACCTATCATTTGGTACAGTTGAGCTTATCCATAAAAAAGATTTGCACTTTTTCCCTATCGTGTGTCTGTTGTGCATGAAATTAAACCCCTTGACAATAAGAACCCCCACAACATAACCTCTCTGAATATTGGTCGTTGGATCGATTTATAAACAAGCGGCGTTCTCATCGTTGAACAGCGGCGCGGGAGTTTTAAATCTCATTGTTTCATTGCACTAAGTGAGGAAATTCTTTTACAACTGACAGGTCACACATAATTCACACCTTTATGAAAATCAAGATTTCAACGTTCTCAAAATCACTGACCTAACGTTTAAAACTGATATCTGATAATTGAAATCATAACGCCAACTGAAATTTTTGATCACAGCCAACTCTAGTTTTTTTTTTTCGATCTGACGGTACCAATTCTATGAGAAAACTATTCTATTTAGCAACTTACACCACTGACTAAAACTACTGTTACTTCTACAACATGCGATCTAGCATTGCTTCGTTCAAAAATTGAATTGTTTCCTCTAATGGGTAAAACTTCAGTTGTTTAGATTACTGTTAAGTGTTAACATATTGTTAAAATATCCCTAAGTAAACCATGGGTAACCTTCTTCCGACACATATTGCAGCATGAATCATTAGCTCTTGAATATCTGAAGAGTAGATCGTAATTGAAAACTTGTTATTCTTTTATGTTCGTCATTTTTAACAGAATAAGAAATATACCCAAAAGAAGTACAAATTTGATAGGTTTGAATCTCTAATGATCACAAAGGATATTAAAACAAGCAGACATCAAATGCTACTAACATAATAGATCGAGGAGGAGTGAAAGTATAGAGAAACAGAGGGATGGGGAATAGAAAGAATAATGTTATTTTTCGATGCTTTTAGTTTTTTGCCTTTTGGAATTGTAAATTTTTTTAGATAAAGCTGCAGGAATCTGAAAGCCCGTAGAGCAAATATAACTACTATTTAGTAATAGTCTAATACTACATAAAAGATTTAAGCAGTTAGGAATAACTTAATCCAAATTGGTATAGTTTCTTGAAGATGAAAGAAATTAATATCAACCATGATTTTTACCGAAAAATATTGGTAATTAATTGATTAGACAGGTTGTCGACGAGTTACGAAAACTGGTTTTTTATCTTTTTTTACTACTTTAATGCTCACTCTTCAAAAAGAATAAAAAGGAAAATAGCAACAAGATTCTTACAACTGACATTTTTAGATCCACGCCTTTGTTAAATGGCATTTACTATCTTCCAAACTTTGAAAGGTAACAAATTCTATGTTCACTTGATGAACTTTTCACTTGAACACTCGATAGTATTGTATTCCTAAAAATCAATTTTCTTTTAGCTTCCAGCATTTTTTTCTTACAAATGTAAAGTTACATTCAAGGTAAACGTTGTGGCATATTGAACATAATATGATAAAATTAATTACTTCCAAAGTAGAACTATCAACTGGTGACCAGATTTTTATTCTTCTAAATTTCATTTAAATACAATAAACATTTCAGCAGGTTTTAGGTTGTTGTACTGGTCTGAATCTATTAAAGATATTTATTCTGTTCCACATGAATAATTTATTTCAGTATTTTTAACATGAATAAGTAAGTGTGAAAAGTCTATTTATAAAATTCTAAAATGTACAAAAATGTCTTACCCGGTTTAGTCACAAAATTCTAAAATAAACACAGACTTTGTTTTCTGTTAATTATAAACCTTCGCTAACGACACACTACTGAATACTACAGATCGGATTCTCACAAAGGTTGTCAGTTATTTGAATAATTGTTTTAAGAAAAGTTTCACTCTGATTTGTCCTCATTAGATTTACAGATCGAACATACCCAGTTTCTCTAGTGTCTAGTCTATTGAAAATTTTCACAGCGTCATTCTAGATCTGTATCGAAGGTATCCAGGTTACGGTCAACTGAGAGAAAGAATCTTTCTTTGCCGACCGTGAAAAGCAAAACACTTTCGTAGATTGATTCAGAATAATTGTTGTTATTTGAAAAATGGGTCAAATCACTTGTTGAAGCTTCCACGACAAGCGGTGGTGCTTCCACAGTGAGTAGAGTACAGCAAGAGGAAGTTAGGAAAGTGAGTCTTCACCAGTAATTTTTGGAAAAAAATGCTCTTCAAATTTGCTGGATCGTATGTGAAAATTGCGAAAATAAATCAAAGTTTTTTGTCTCTATTTGTTTTTAATATAATTTCCTGGAGAGCTCTATTCTGTGCGCTGAAATTTATATTACAACCGAAAAAAAAAAGTAGCTGTGGGGAGCTTTCAGCTATTGTAACGTGGCGCATTTTCCTGTCGAGTTTTTGTTCAATTAAAATCGAATATCTCGTTAATTCGAGGATTTTGTTGCGGGGGATGTATCGAAATCCCCGTGGACATCAGGTTTCGGCCCCATCTGTCCGAGTATCATTAATAATATCAGTTTGATATTAATCGTTGCGGAATGCTTTAGCGAAATGAGACAATTGAGAATTTTGTGTTATTTGTGCGAGTTGGCATCGGAAGGCTCTCAGGGGTTGTAAGTGGATAGCCGGTGGTGAATTCTGAAAATAGTGACTGGAATCGGTCTCGAGCGGTTCTCGTGCACGTTCTCCTTGCATCGACTATCGATAACTTTAGGCCGTGACATAACATCCGTACATGAGCGCTTTCAACTTTACTGCCCTCCGCCCCTGCTCGGGGGTAAAAATTGCGTAATGCCGGGTCACGTACTAGGAGTTTTAGTTAGGTCAATGAGCGTTATGAGCCGCGTGAGCTGTAACAGACGGAAACAAGGCCGACACATCATTTATATCCTCCATTTCCAGAGCACATGTGGCTCGCGTAGGCCTCTATATCATACACGCGTCTATTGATCGCCGAAGAGACTGCCACACTCGGAAGATGCCTTAGAAATATACTGCTCTTCTTATCAATCGCCTTCTGGCTTACAGAACCTTAACGACTGTTTGATATTCCATCAATTCATCAGTGACTTCGTAGTGCTCTATCGGTACAAGAGCGATTCACGCCTTACAGACCATTTATCTCAATCTTCTTCAAACTCTCTCTTTCCAGAGGTGTCGTTTTCATTTTACCTTTCTCCGGTTCCTACCAGGATGTGGGTCGGCCGCATACACGCATATAATTACTTATTTAAATCGCCCCGCTTTTAAAACCGAATCATAAAAACATAATGCCGCACTGCCATAAATTTTTATCTTGCCAACACCAACGCCATGATTAATAATATCATCATATTTTTATATATATTATATACCGAGCCCGCCTTCTATATAAATCACGTTTACACACCGTTGACAGAACCGTATTCTTTCACATTATTTTTAAAATATACCAAATTGCTCAAAAATTACACCAACTCAACCTCACCTCCTTTAAAAATTAATACCGAATAAAAATAAACTTCTTTTAACTTTTCCAATGTCTTTCTACTTTTACTTTGAATATTTTGTTCTAGATACATGCTCTTGAGAATGATCAAAAAGTGAGTAAGTCTGTTTAAGCATGAAAATACTTCAACTGTCAACTGCAACTATGAGGAAACCATCACCGAGTCGATAAGGTGGCTGGGATACATGATGGAATGCCAGAACATAGACATGCGAAGAGATCGGGGCTAGAGGCAGAAAGAGGAAAAAGGAAGAGGAGAAGACCGAAGAAGAAATAGCTGGAGGCAGTGACAGCAGACGTGAAAACGCTAAGCGTAATCGACTGGAAGAAAGCATCACGGGACTCAGGAGCTCAATGGAGACAAATAGTCAAGAAGAGTTGGCCGACAAGGATAATGAGATGTAACATATAGAGCGGAAAATGAGAATCCACAGCTTCCTACTAAAGTTCAATATCACATCTATACAAAGAACTGGGCACGACAAAGCCATAGTGGACGACTTCTTTGCTAATTGCTCGCTGTCAAAAATCAAAAAAGAATTTGGAGTAAAACATGAAATCTACTTTTTATTCTTCTTGTTCTGAGTAAAAAACATTCAAACTTGGGCTTTTCTTAAATAAATAATGATAGAAAACGTGTATTCCGCACATAACTTTTTTGAAAATGACCACACAGCAATAATTCTTGGTTTTACGGAAACTTTTCGTCCAGTTCAATCACGTAGACTATTTTTGGTGTGAACTAATTCTCGCTGAAAACGATTGGAATTTTTTGAATTTTTGGCTTGTCAAAGTCAGTTTTGGTTTACATACGATTTGGTTTATTACTGAAGCTCCGGGAAGAAGAGATTTGGGGCAAGGCATGAATTTCACTTTTACACTCCTTGTTCTAAGTAAATAGAGTTGTGACTTGGCTGTTTAGCATTCGAAATAGTCGCAAAAAGTAAAAATAGCTATTTTAATACAAGTGAGCAAAGTAGTGCATTTAATCACTAGTACGGAAGTCGGGCATCCGAGCACTCCAACCGTACTCTTGATTAAATGAACGTTTGCTCATGCGTGTTGAATCTGATTTTTTCCATGATTATAACATAGAGTCGCGGAACCGCAATTTCGGACAGCATTTTTCTGTCACTTCAACAAAATCTCACGTTTTTTCATGAACTGAAATCTAAATAACAGGTTACAAATTTAAATAAGTCAAAAATAAGACAAGCCCTCTATCCACAAACTCTCAAAACATTCACTTTGCTCACTAGTGAGGAAATAATATTTAAATATTATTTCCTCACTAGTGATTCAATTTCCATCTTTGCTAACTATTTTCAGTGAGCAAAATCCACTAAAATCCAATTATCATGGACAAAACTGTTTTCTCCGCACATAACTTTTTGAAAATGATCACAAAGCAATCGTTCTTGGAATCCTTTTCTCAAGTTCAATCACATGGACCACTTTTGGTCTCAACCGATTCACGCTGAAGACTATTGGAATTTGTTGAATTTTTGACCCTTCAAAGCTAGTTTCAGTTTCCACATGATTTCGCTGATGAAAATAATTTTCTTTTTATGCTCAAATTCTCTCCTGAATATTGACTTCAAACAATCAGCAATTTGCTAGAAAGGCATGGTGAGCTTCATAGAACTCAAGGAAATGGTCGTCTCCCAAAGGGTCAAAGCATTCCAGTCGACTTGAAGTGGCTAAAAGCTGACCAAATTTAAGAAAAACTTTTTGGAAAAATCAAACTGCACGTCATTTATCAGCTGACATGGCAAATCGTCATCAACTTTGTTGTAATATGTCACAAAAGCTGCTAACGAATACACGATTGCAACAACGTAAAATAAAAAATAAATAGCGGTAATGCTTTTTTTACAAAATACTTATCTTACAGGATACTACATCAAAATCAAGGTCAAGGTGAAATATCGTCGTAACAGTAAATTGCTTATGATATGACTTAATTAAGAAGAATACGAAAGGAATTTTATAAATTATTTATTTTTTGGGATCACATGCTGTGAAATCATCACCAGCGCCCAATAAAACCACAAAATTAACAGAACCTGACGTTAATGTGTTTTTAAAATTCGAAATTGTCCTCACGATGATCAGACACTAGATGAGAAGTGAATAGTCATAGTTACTGGAAGAAGTAAAATTTGAAGCAAACTGTTGTGACAACTGCTTGCGAGTGTTGAATCGCAATTATTAATTTATTTATGCAATAATAATATATTTTACGTATTCCGAACGGCCTTTCTGTTTTTGTGAAACTTTGAAGTAATTATTAAACTTTCTGATGATTCATAATCATAACTCGACAACCAACTTAGAATTTTAATAGCTGTCGCTGTGTACGCCATGCACTCAGTAAGGAATATAACTAAATGTAAACTTATTTCGTAATTCAACATTTTGCTTGTCTCTAAAATACGTATATTTCACATAATGGACAACTTTTGTTTTGCACAACAGGAAAAGAAAAAACAGAAGTTTCATAAATATGCAGGATGGAACATATTTCTATGTTTAAGATGTTAAGTACGATAAAGAATGATAAAATTTGAAAAATGAAATTACGTCTGATGTGTAAGGAAAAAATTCACAAAACCTCATCAAGTGTCAAAGGAAAAAGAAACACATTGACAAAATGCAGGGAAATGCAAATATACATATTTTTCTTGATAACTAGCCAAAAACGTGTTTACTATGTTTAGGTCTTGTTAGACCTTCTTTTGCTTACATTAATCGACAATATTTACCCACTTATTAATTTTGCGACAGAATTTTATTGGCCACAACACTTATCGTTGATGGTTTCAAAATCAAAGAGGTATCATTCCATTAGTATTTAGAAATAATTGCGCAACTAAAATGCTAATAGCTGTTTCGCTTTATTTTGACGCTGTTTTATAATATAAATAATAAAACAGTTCATTGCCTAAACAGTGACACCAAATAAAGCAACTATTGTGTTTCACAAATTTTAAAATAATAGATAACAAATGCAACAATAATAAATTTGCAAACTAGATGAAGCAAGCTGTACGCTTTTATATGAAGTACATAAAGGGAAAATGTTAAAAACAATTTTTTGGTTCAATGATCTAAATGTAAATTTTGTAACAATTAAAGTGTAAAACTAATGCACAATGTAATTAACAACTGGTGCAAATATTTTTATTCAAGTTTTCAATGAGCTGCAGTTAATGGAGTTTATTAATTTTTGTTGAGAAATTGCATTTGTGTAATGTTGTAACAAATTCTGGTTTGTCTAGTTTTGTAATTTCCTCAAATGAAAAAAAAAACTAGATTGGAAAAATAGAATTCGTCGTTGCAAAATAAAAATAGTTATTTGAAATTCCGAAGGTTGGGAGTATAGATACATATTGCAGGAGATTTTTCTAGTGGAAGAGCAGTTTTCACAGCAAGAGAACAATGTAAAAAGTAACTCTTGAGATAAATTCCTCTGTAGCAGCGCGTTCTTTGTGAAATATTGGGGAGGTATTAAAATTGGTGTTGATCCAATAATACGGGTAGCTTATCAAGAATTTTATCAACAAATTCCGGCGACTAATTTTGTAAAGAGACCGCAGCTCTCTCCGCAAATCTGCGATAATAAACTGTTTTTGTGCGTCTGCTGAGATTTCCGTTGGATGTATTATTTCTCCATCATGGCATTTCACGCTACATGCTCCAAGATTTATATCTCTTAAAAATATAAATGATTCTGTCACAAACAACGTATATTGCTTCGACGATTTAATTTTGAACGTTCGCGCGCCGTACGAGAGATTTCTCGTTAAAAAAAAAATCAAATTCTGTTCCCGAATTACAATTTCATCTAACCTTTCAGTCAGTGTAAATTTGATTTATACATTCTCAATTCGCGAACTGGATATTTTTATTTGATAAAATGATCTAGATTTTGTTGGAGTGTATCGTATCATTTCCTTACAGCGTTTCGATTTTCGAGAAATATTTGATGGCTCGAATTGTGAGCCTTTGCATTGAACGCAGACACTCTTCGTTTTTATTACGGAAATTCCAAGCCCCGAGGAACAAAATTTAAATCTCTGCTTTTGAAATTTATCGAGAACCATCTAAGAATTGGAACGATGACATCCGATTATAGTTTGATAACACGTGAAATAAGGCGATCGTTTGTGACAGAGCAATAAGAAAACCGGCATCAACAACAACAGATGCTCAGATAGAAAGTGGACCGTGACTGGAATAAGATGCTGCACATATCTGCGTGCTGTCGGAAGTGATCGCTACAAAAGCTCAACACTTTCCAACCGATCCGATCTTCCGTGTCACGCAACATTGTCACGTTTATGTCAATAATGTGGGGTTCATAACTGGGTTATCAGAATTATTGCTGCCGATGACTAGGTGTGCCGATTAACGGCGCTGATATCGACAGAAAGACGTTGATAAAATTTTGATAACATGCCAACAACACCATAGAGAACGCTGCCAAAAACGCCATCCAGTGATTTAAACGGGTTTGTCGAAGTCGCGACCAATGTCAATGTCATTGCTGAAATCTGTTTTCTTTATAAATGGAGTATCTCAAGTATCTTACAAACTTGTTCATAAAAAAAATGTTGCTAATTGATTTGTAAAAAACATGAATGTTCATTTACGTGACAAATTGAGATTGTTTTAGCTTAATTAATTAATAAGGAAACTACTTTTAATATTAACTTTTTAACAACAAGTCGATTGTGAACGCACCACGGATTACGGATCAGGGATTAGCTGTTTAGATCTAACCCCACTTTCTGCGTTGTTTGTGTTTTTACACTGCACGACGAATAGTGCGTTCACAAACGACTCTGCAACGCCCACTTTCAGGAGAAATTTAAATGAACACCCGATATTCTGCACAAACTGCTGCTATTGTCCATGCAGCATCATATAAATTTCAAAAATAAAGTAATAATATTTTTTCCATGATCATTGAATTTCAGTGGTCTTTGCTCACTGAAAATAGTGAGCAAAGATGGCAATCGAATCACTAGTGAGGAAAAAATATTTTCTCACTAGTGAGCAAAGTTTTGCGAGTTTGTAAATAATATTAATAAATAAAACTTGTCTTATTTTTGACTTTTGGAATTTTGTTGATCCACGTTTTGTTATGAAAAACTGTTTTCGCGATTTCCCTGTTGGGCTAATTTTGTACAAATTATTGTTTCAGTGATCTTTTACTCTTGTCATATTTTTGTCATATTGATTTATTTACATTAAAAAATAGTGATTTGCAGCATAATAAGGGGTAGGCAGCAGGTGATAGCAATGATTTAATTACACTCACTACGATTAATTCAAAATTCAAAAAGTGACAAAATAAATGCTGCCCGAAATTTCGATTTCGCGACTGTATCCTCGCCTTCGGCTCAGACGCCCAATTTCCGTACTCGTGATTAAATGCACTACTTTGCTCACTTGTATTGAAAATAGTCATTTCTGCTATCAGTTGCTAAAAATTGCCATTTGATCAAAACCCTCTCTAGTTTGTTTTACTTTGTTCATTTATTTATTTTCACCCCTAGATATAGATTTTGGTCTACTTATCTACGGGTAGAGGGTATAACACAACTAGCAGAAACATAAAATCACAAAAACGATCTACTCCGTTCGTTGCAGCTCTGAAAAGACTAATAAAACATTTTCTTAACACTTAGTGTCGTGATTAATTATAATTTGTCAAGCGCTGGTCTACAAATAACAAAAAAATCAAATTTAATGTGATTGTATGTGATACCATTTAGCAAGCTCACGATCCGAATTGACATGGAAAATGGCAGCGGATTTTTCATTTTTTGTTGTCATGATTTCAATTTAACCGACGATTGTGATAAATGCCTCCATTGATTGTTTCACTGCCTCTGAACGAAATCTCCAAAGTATTAATCATATCGGCCCCAAGCGGCCGACAATGTTATTTAAATAAACGATGCGGACACGCAACAGACACTCCACCGAATGAAAACTGAAACGACAAAAACTCCTTTTTTTCCGCAGGACGAAGAACGCAGCCGACCACAAAAATGTATCGATTCGAAAGCGACCGTTTGTTTACTCGTGCCAAAGTTGGCATAATTGTTTTGTCGTAATCATTTTGAATAATGGACGTTAGTTCGCGGGGACAATTTTAATTAATCATTATTAAAGTGAGGAATTTGGAAATTATATCATTAATTCGTGTGAAAATTTATTATTCATTATCCCGCTCTAGATTACGTGATGCCAGCCGCGAGAGGTTTCAAAAGCAAAGGTATTTCAGTGTCAGCGGATTAATAAAATTTCGGGTTGGTTTTTTATGGTTTTAATTAACGAATTTGAATTATCGATTCGACCGGGGTAAGGTCGCCGTATGTGACAGCTTCACGTTGAAATCATTGCGGCGGTATCATCGGCTTTATTGTCGAATAAATCCGGTAACGCTTTAAAAAGGTTTGTGGAGGGCCTCCGGACGTACTTTGAACGTCCAACCCTCCTAACTAATATTCAATCGCACTATTAAAAACCTTTCTCTTCCGGGCAGGTTTCGGTCATAAAGGGAAAGGACTAAAGGATTGCCGATTTTCAGACGCTTTCTAAAATAACTCGACAAAAAAAGGATCACCACAGGTGGTTCAGCTAAATTTTTTTACTCACTGTCAGGAGTCTGTCACATTCACCTGAAAAATATTCAAAATATTGAAATTAGTTCAATTTGAAACCCCCACGATAAGAAATTCAAATTTCTAAAAAATTTTGCCAATATAGAAATTTAAAAAAGTGCAACACCTTCAAATTTTAACAATAAGATTTTTTCATTATCGCAGGTGTGCACCTTACAGGCAAATCCTTTGCGAAAATGGTGTTAAGGTGCAATATGTTTTATTAACCTTGCGTGAATAAAAAATGTCAGTGTCTTTTAATGATTGACAACTGATGATAACAACCGTTGACAGATAATTATGGACTTGCACGAACATCTCACATTAAAAAACAAATGCATTTCTAATTCTGACTTAATGAGTTTAAGGACCACTGTACGAAATGTGAGAACCGACCTTGTAAGTTTTCTGGAAATCGCAATTTTTTACGTTGTGGAGAAAGTGTCAAAGAAGAGTTTAAATCAGCATCCTGAAACAGGAAGTGCGAACCTTGTTGCGATTTATTCTAATTGTCACGACGGGGAACAAATCTGAATTTCAGCTGGGTGGGTTTAGTGCAGTAATTATTTCAGGTGGGGCATCCACTTCCTCAATGCCTCTCTACAACATAAATCACGTTGTTGGGAAATGATGGAACGTTCGAGTTTTTTCATTTAATAAATAGGTAGGTTAGTGGAATAATTCACTTTTAATTTTCTGCTGAAAAAACTCGACTTTTTGCATTTGCACTTATTTAAATGAGGTTCTAATTCGTTATCATAGTCAGCCGGAATGTGGAATAATTATGTGAAATGGCCTTGGAAATTTAACAGTTAAAACGGTTTCGCTCCGTCTGTCTTGTACTGAAGACATGACTGTTAACTTTTCTCCGCCAACGCCAGACGGCTTTACGACCGTAGGCCATTCAGGGATTATCTTGTGGTGACTCCTCTTCTTTCACCAAAACAGGACACCGTAAAAAATCTACCGATTTAATGCGTTCGTCCGTTATCATTAATGGCACGTCCTTAGGGCACTATCACCGTGTGAAAATTAAAATTAAATTGTTTTTGTAAAAAAATTAATTTGGTGCAATACAGATCGACAGAAATTGGAAAACAGGACATAAATAAAATATAATTGGGTAGGAACAAAAACTAAGGAAATATTTGAAATCGTAAAAACCTAATCAATTTCAGGATAATTGTTTTCAATATGTTTTTTTAATGAAATGTATTTTCTGCATGAATCATTAAAATATAAATGGGATTAAAAAAATGAAAGAATTGTTTAATAGTAGCGGTGTTCCGGGTAGGTATTTCCCACAATTGTTAAAAACGTGAGTGAGTAAAACCGGTCTTTAAGGAAAAATCGGAAATGAATAAAATAAAAAAAAATGTAATTACTTTCGTAATTGAGAAAAACGGATCACAGCAGCATATAATAATTATCGGTTACAGGATGTGCAATTAGCGTGTGTTGCGAAAGTCCGGCGCGGCGCGATTACCATCTTGACCGATCGTCGACATCTCCGGCGTTCTTCCGGAGAGACCGTCGCGTGTCACTTTCTACATACGCGACCGTTCACCTTGTTCTATTGTCAATGAAGAAAGAGAGTATTTGAAAAAGGGAGCAGCGAGGGTGATGTCAGCGAGCGTATATTGGGGGTAAAATGTCATTTACTCACCGGTGGAGGAGCACGGGGAATACCAGCGGGAGAAGTGGACGTCTTGAAGTCTGCTGGTCGACTGAACACCAGTGTATACCTTCAGAAGCTCACAAGAGGCGCTCCAATCCCAACGTTTGATTTCCTCTCTAGGTCATGCAATAAGAATTCCGCGGCTATTGTCTTACCAGCCGTCAGGCGCTTAAGATTTGCGCAATTTTTCGACAATCGAACGAAATTATTTGAAGAGCAAGGTCCCACCGCACCCACGATCATGTTGGGCAAACTGGACGCAACCGATTCCCAACAGATATTTTTTTGTTTGGAATGGGCGCAACACTTTAAAGGTAATGTGTTTCGCATCGAGAGACACGAATTGCAAGACGAAATGGTAAAATGTAGCAATGTTTCATGTTCGTTTCTTTTTTGTTCCAGGTGCGGCTGAAAAATCATTTTCCAAAAGGAGAGATCACGAGGAACGTGCGGAAAATTAATTTTGAAGTGAAAAGTGATTTCCAGTGATATTTTAGTGAGTGTTAATTAAAGAAAAAAGACCAATCTGATTTGTTCTAATTTTTTTAAATAAACGACAGCAATGAAATTAAGTATGAGTAAATCATATAAGCTCGATGGAGCTTTCCGGTTCAACGGAATTATACAAAATTTATATTGCATAAATTCTCCCAGGTAAATATTTCTTTTCCACCGAGATTTTATTTTAAGGAATATTACGATTCGGATTCATTTGTATTTGATTTAAAAAAGTCATTTCCAGATAAATGAAAGATATGTTTCAAAAGTTTCTCGTTATTTTATAAAAATCTCCCCCGAAAGAGCAAAATGTAACTTGAACTTTTAATAACAAATCTGAAAAGCATACTTTGTACTGACCTGCAAAATTATTCCGTTACATATCGTAGAAAATAAATAAGCATTTTATACAAATTTAAAGGAAACAAATTACTTGGGAAAGTCAATACCATTGTGCAATTGCTTAAATAAAGCTGATAGTTTCATTTACAAGGTTAAGAGATGGAACTTCTGATATGTTTTGTAATGGTTGAATCATCTGAATTTCTTAATGTCGATGGTTTATCTATGAACAATCAACTGTTTTTCAGGGTTAGTAAAAAGCGTAAAAGGACAATGAAACAATACCTAATTTATTTTTATTACAAAAATCTAATTATCTAAAAAAATATAACACACGTTTGTTACTCTAAACTAAATTGATAGGAAATCGAAACCTTCAACAGCGTACAATAAAAATATGTAAAAAAAATTATTTCGCTATCAATCGGTATCAGTTTGTGATCCAAAATTTTGAAAATTTTTGCATTAAGTTAAAGAAAAGGTTTGAGTGTTTTAGTTTAGTGGTATATTATATATTAATTTGATGTCGAAGTTGGCGTTGAAGAGTCGATTGTGAATGAACCACTCGTCTTAAACACTGATTTTTCAAGCTACAGATTAAAAACACAAACAACGCTAAAAGTGAGGTTAGAACAGCTAATCAGACTTGTAATCCGGTGGTTCGCTCACAATCGACTCCTCAACGCCAACTTCGACGCCAAATTTAAAAAACCACTTGTTACTATATTCAGCACATGACATTTCAAATATATTCTGCAACTTTCAGACTAACCCTTTACTTTTGAAAAAACGCAAAATTGTCTTTCCTTTCAGTTCAATAAAAAATAGGCACAAAAATGATTTTCCGTATTTGGTCAGCTCTCTGTTTAATCTTTTGTGACTTAAAGAGATATTATTCTAATTGGTCAATCGCTTCCGGGATAACCGGAAATAAAATGCGACAAAAATGTTGCAATCGTAATTTCACCGACAGTTACTTTTTCACTCACATCAGTCATTTAATTGTAATTTACTATTACCAACTATGAGCATTGAAAATGTATAAATCATGATACGCCACGATAACAGCAGAAAAAAATATCGTGACAAGCAATAAATTGTTTTTACTAGACAAAAAAATTAAATAGCTGCAAATTCTTTAGCACCTACTATTAGGTATAAATTACCTTCGAAAGTGAAATATCTTCCTTATTTTTTTTACAAAGGTGGATTACGTTTGTTTTCGTGGTTTATTGGTCGTGATATCTTGATGTTCAATAGAAGCTGATTAATTTAACTATTCTTGTGGGAACTAAAATGAGGCAGCAGATCGTATTATGTAAATGAAGTGATTACAAAGGCCAATTTTCTTTAATAAAAACTTTACATTCAGGAAATGGGATCTTCACAAACACGTAAATTATTTAAGAACAACAATTTTATACCTTTGATTATGTTTTGCTCGTTCCAGTTGTAATAATCAAGAAAGAAAAGCAAATTAGAATGTTCGTAATACTCCTGGTAACGCAGATTTAAATTGCAATGAATAAGAAATTACAATGGAATTTTAACACTTTCGATGTTAGTCCCCACTTGCATAACTCTACAGTTGTTGAATAATTATAGCAAATTATCACCTGCTGTAAACGAGTGCTTTAAAAAATAATTACACCAAATAATGCAAAAATTATTCTCTTTCCAAGTTTTGCTACATTTTGTTGATTAATTCTATTAATTTTAGTTTTGGCTTGATGCCACAATTTATTAAAACTATACTTCAAGTTCCTAAACAACTGGTGAGATTTATTTTTAAAGAAATTTATCTTCAAAGAACTATTAATATTCCAGTTCCGCTTCCGTTTAAGTATTTTTATTTTGCGGTGTGAGCCGACAGTTGCTCTGGTAATTAATAGTTCGTATTTTAAGTTTAAAAGTTTGTACTGACAAGTATTCAAAAATAAATTAATTGATGACACACTGGATTCTCGTGCCATATTTTTAAGTAAGAAATGTTAAATGTGACTCCTCTCCTTGAGATTAATAGATCATTCGGAAATTTTCGTAGTGATTTGGAATAATTTAGCGGAAATTGCGTATAATCTTTTCAGTTTAAGTTCTTCTGATTAAACTGGAACGGTTTCCTCTTCTCAATTTATCAAGGATAACTAGGCGAGCTATAACGACACTTTCCAATAGTTTCCGATGTTTTATAAGAGATTTCTGCTTCTTATTATTGTTACAGCTGCCCGATCTGTTCAACACAGATATTTAGAAAAAGCTGCATATACGAAAAAAATTATAAATTTATTTGTAGGTAAATCAAGATAAACAAAAAACGAGTGTAAACGATATTTTGATTGTTATCGTTAAGACACCCTAAGTTTCACTATTCCTTTGAGTCTGAGAACTGTTCTTGTAGGATGTTTGCTGTTGCAAAACCCTCATGTCAAGGTAAATAACCTTGGTTGCAGTAGCACAAGGTTTTGTGTAAAAGACCTAATGTCTACATTACTTTACATTGAAAATAGACTTCTGCCAAGCTGGAACCAGCTCTAAATAACATAAAATATCGAACACAGTTAATTTCATGAATGAAAGATGTTAAATGTTTTCAGGTTAGAAATAATTAATTTTCTAATTGTGCAACATCTCCTAGCACTCTACACTATTTACTATTCGCCAATAAGTCAAGATCGTTCGCATAACGTCGTCTACAACATCATTAATCAAGATTGTAAAGAAGAATGGACCCAGCATAGAACCCTGCGGAGCATCAGAGACATGTTTCATTTTCTCTGATTCATTCATTGTACATCAATACATTGTTTTCTTTCTTTTAAGCATACATTAATAAAATTCAGAGACTAAATATTTTATGATTCAGTGTGTCAAAATCCTTGGAAAAGTTTTTGTGGATTACAAAAATTTGAGCTTTATCATTAATTCATCACTGCGATTCTTCACAATGTAGGAAGAAAAAAAAAACATTTAAGCCATGTTTTCCACTTGCGCCACCACTGGAAGAAAACAGAAAAGTGTTTGGCGTAAAAGAAAGATAAATCTTGAAATTTAAAGATTAATCTCGAAACGAAAAAACTGGACCGCGTCTTATTTTCTCAAACTTTTCCTCAGTTCTGTTACATTCTATTTACCAACTTGGTATCGTAAAACAGATATACAGGGTCATTATAAATGATTGTCCCATCGCAGTTGGCGTTGAAAACCCACACAAATTTTGGATGTGCCGCCAGCCTCGCAACGTTAGACAATCTATGGTATATTTTTTCCTGGTAGGCGGTTGCGCGCGCCATTTCGTTGCAGAATTTTGGAAATGGCGCGCGCAACCGCCTACCAGGAAAAATATACTATAGTAAACGCATTTCCATTACTGTCGGTAGCGCCACCTATCGGCGATACTAGTCTCACTCATGTTATGAAGTTTCCGGCATATTCAACTACGTCACAAACGCCTACTGCGATGGGACAATCATTTATAATGACCTTGTATAATATCGGGTGTTCATTTAAATTTATTCTTAAAGTAGGTGTTGAAGAGTCGATTGTGAACAGATTACAGATCAATCTAACCTCACTTTTTGCAGACTGATGAGTGGTGCGTTCACAATCCACTCTTCAATGAACACCCGATATTTATCAATACATGAATTGCCACATTTAACATTTTTGTATTTTGTTTTTAATTACCCCGTTAAGTAATCCCTGGATAGCTTTGAGTAATTTGTTATGAAATGTAGTCATCATGAAAGTCTACTTTAACGCACTTTTAAAAATCGTTTGTCTAACAAATTAATCTAAATTCTATTAAACTCAAATTGATAGGTAGTCCTCGAGAAGCAATTATTTTGTTAAATAGCAAATATAAAGATCGAGAAAGATCATTTAAGATTGCATAGCCTCAAGAATTAGTACGTTAGATGTGCGAAAATTTCCATTGTAGAACGAAACATTAGTTTGTTGTAGTTTCGTTATGTTGTAAGATCGTTAACCGCTACAGTTTAGAAAACAGTTTAATATTGTTAAACCATTTCATAACGAATTTTATTTTCTACACCCGCAGCCTTGAGTCGGTAAACTTCCTAATGATCCTGAACCATGCACCACATGAACCTATTTTGTACCTGCAAAGTCCAGCAGTAATCCATTGTACGTTGTGCTTTAATCCGACTTCCTCTTATAATTCAATAAAAAAATCAGAGAGCTTTCAGATGAGACTTTTTATTGTACGTCGCTTGTAAACCGCTCTGTCGCACGTTTATCAAAAGAAACAGAATTACATCGTGTTTATTGTCCTTGAAAACAATTTGCAGGGTGAGCGGTTCTCCTTTTTGTGTGCGTTATCCTTTGGTTTTGCGTTTTGCGACAGTCGATGAAAATGTCAAACTAGATGCTTGGCTGAGAATTAATTCACAAAGACGTTAATTAGGATGTAGGCAAATATTGCCACTATAAAGTTAACAACACTTGCCATTAACAGCGGCGTACGCCAAGGGGTTTGGTGAGGCATGAAATCGACTAATCACGCTGGAAGCAAATTGGGATAAAGACACACACACAGACCCACACACATGGTGGAACCGCCGCCATTGCTAGACAAATATCAAATTAATTTGATCCCAAATCTCAAATCAGTGACACACATAGCTTGATTCCCGCACTTTATTAGCACAGCAAATATAATCCGAAATTTGCATTGATAGTCGTGTGATTTCGCAGATGTGCAACGCTATCTGATGCCATCCACCTGAAAATCTCCACGTTTTCGAAACGAATCCGTGCCCGGATTATGTGAAAACACACACAGGACTATTTTTCTTCGACATTTTTTAAATTGGCTCATTTGGAATCTGGATGCCGAGATAATTCAAGCGATTGGTATGCATCAAGGGCGATGCGTAGGGTAATAATTTCCTTCTGTCTTCGCTTGATGTACACAAGTACATGAATATCCTTGCTCTTAATCTACTTTTCCCGCACTAATAATAAAATGTTATGTGACGTCCGCGACACGAACGTGCCCAGTGATTTATTAGTTTCATACATTACAGCTCAATGTCACGGAAATAATTTCATAGATATGGACAATAAAAACGTTGTGTGAAATGTGAAGGAATTTACCATCTCGGATGACTGCGCAACTTGTCAGTTAAACAAAACTTTAAAGGATACGTTTCCAACGCCAAGAGCGCGCTTTGCACCAGGATTTGCATCTTATTGCAAAATCGTACCAGGCTACAAATTTAATCACTTGATGAGATGAGTAATTGCTCTAGGGCCACACGTTATCCGTGTTGTAGATGGTACTAATCAAGCGCCGTACCGTAACGTAATCATGAACTGCCACTCATAAACTTTATTTCTGTGTCGAAATCCTAGGAAAATTCGTCATGAATCAAACTATGAAATAGTGTTGGAAATTCGAAATAATCCGCAACCGGAATTTAATGCCGGAATCTCTGACATGGCGTACGCTGCAGCGGAGTTCACAATAATTTGAGCCGGATTACCGGAGTTCTGATTTATTCCCGCTTTTTCACTACAGTATCCAAGAAAAATTATTGCTGTTTTTTTTAAACTTCAAACATATTTTTGGTTTGCACAACTTTTTGAGTAATTGTTCACCTCCTTCGTTTTTGTAAAAAATAAAAAGAAAAACGTCAAGTGCCAAGACATAAGTTAACATTTTTTGCTAGTATACGTTTCATGTGTAAATAATTTAAACCAACCGGAGTACACCGGAACATTCCTAATACATTCAAGCGAGCAAGAGTTCTTGTTCCTCAACAACGAGGCGGAGCCGAGTTGTGTAATCGCACAAGTTTGTTTGTTAATGATGCGTTGTCACACGTGTATTGTACAATATTTTATCTACAACCGTACAGAATTTTTAAAAAAATCTTTTTTTACCAAAGTGAGAATCAATCACTATTAATAACCAAGAATTTAATATAGTAATAATAATTGCTCTTGTAGTTAAATGTTTATTAAATTTAAATTTTTATTCATTGGTTATTATTATAAAAAAGCGTACGGTAATAAACATGCTTGTGGTAATGAAAATGGGTGCGGTAATAAAGTTCTTATCTACGCCCGTGGGATAAATGACACTTATCCCATCCATTTTGCGTGAGATACGAACTTATTATAGAAAAGCGCACGGTATTGAAAATACCTATGTAATGAAAATGCGTACGGTAATGAAATTCTTATCTCACGCAAAATAGATGGGATAAGTGTCATTTATCCCACGGGCGTAGATAAATAAGTTTTACGTCGTTTGTTCTTCATGTATAATGTCACCTCCTTAACATTTTATATTTTTTTCAAAATTTAAGTAACTAAACTTTTAATTCTCAGCCCTCAATAATCATTGTTTCAACTTGAAAATGTATCCGCATTATATTTTTGTTTCTTTATTTTATTTAACAATTACCCTCTACATTTTATGAATAATTTTTCATCCACGAAATTGTTTTATTCTGTAGTTATACAAATTTGAAATAACTTTTATGAGTAATGACAATGCAAGCTTTTGCTCCCAGGGTAAATGATTTTAAACGTCACCAAAATTTCATTAAATTTTTGTTTGCTAAGTGCACTGCATGCAATAAAAGCTGCATTTTGAAAGAGTTTTTGCGAGAAAGTATTTTAAAATGTCACGAACCACTGCACATAATAATGCAAAAGTCTTGTTTCCATCACAAGGCACTAAAATTTTATTACGTGAATAAAGATAGTACAGTGAAAAATTCAGTGACGTGATTTAAAAAATTTAAGTAGGTTGTGTCGATCCTCCGGGAATCTTTAACCTTTAATTCGTCCACTCAAAAAACTGTTGGCGAGAAATGCATATTTTATGGGACTGGGTAAGAAAGTGACAAATAATGACAGAGTAGCCAGTTAAGCTCATAAACAAACACGCCTGCAAGTCTTATTTACGCTTCATTTGTTTCATTTGAAGAAATAAGTGTTCCAGTAGCACATGTAGATCGACGGCGGTAGCAATTTCTAAAGTGAATTTGCTTCAAGAACATTGCAACATTCTGTTGTCAGTTGTGTACAATGTGAACGGCGGAAATCTTTCGATGGGCATCTGTCCTACGTGAAAATCTAAGAATTACATAAACAGCTAGAGAGTTACTTTTATGGTCCATTATATAATAAAATTGCAAAGAGTAATAACGCACTGATATAAATCTAAAGAAAAGTCTCACTGGAGTCAGTTCCGGTTGAAATGCAATTTGCACAGCGACTGTAAAATAATTCAGTAAATGATCAATTGGCAAATCACTATTGTAATAAAAATTAATTATCGTTATTTATTTCTAGAAAGTAATCAGACTGGTTTTACAAAAAAAAAAGATATTTACAGCTAGACTAGAAAATGTACAATTGCATTTTCACTTAAACATATTAAATAGTGGGAACTAAATATTATTTAAATTTCTGAGCGTTAGAAACAATTAAGTATATTAATCCCCAGCTTAATCTTTTTAATGGTAGTGGTGCAGTTATTTATTCTATAACTGGGACCGTTAATGGAATTACTTCCTCGGACAGCAAGATGGTAAATAAATCAGCTTTAATCTGAATAAATTCTTGCTATTATTTGTCGCTAAAGCTCCCGATAAATAGACTCGGCAATTTTTCGCATACATTAGCGTATTTACATACATGCAAGGTATTTTCTTTTATTTCCGGACTCGTTTAATTACACATTACACATGAAAGCTTCCGTGCGCGAACGAAACAATCCAGTTCAGCTGAAATTCCTGACCCGTAGTTGCGATACGTTTATGTAAGTGTTTACCGAACGCTGCAGCAAAAAATTTAACGAATTTTGATGAATGATTCATGAAAATCGGTTCTGCTCGGGATTTAGTAATTAGTTCGCTATTGTTACGGCAACGAGCTTGTTAAAATGGGAGATACAGATGGGTGTCTCGTAATTCCTCGACAACCAACCTTTGTCACACGTCGAGTTTCGTCTAAGGATAGAGTTTGTCAGCTTTGCCAAACAAATTGCAATAATTGAAGTGCTCAAACGTATTCAGTTTTGTACGTCAAAGGTGTCTTCATTAATTCATTCCTCGATGGTAAATAATCCCATAAGTAATTACTTTAATCCACTTCCGCGCCCACTTTTGTCGACCCCTCCACCGTTTTTGATTGTTTAAATTGCAAAAGCAAATAAAAGTGTAAATAAAATCGGTGTAATTAATTCGAGCAGATTTATGCATCCAATTTGATAAAATACACAAACACCTAATTTATTGCCGAAGCCAATTAAAATTATTCCAATTTGATTTGGGCGGTCCGGATCGATATAAATAATAAATCAAGGCGGTTGTTTAGATAATTGACAATACCTTGATTCCGTTCAATTGTGATGAACGACTCCTTCTATTTACTTGGACTGTTTATTTAGAGCTTTCCGCCGCTTACATCGATTGTACTAAAGTAATTTATGTTATTATTGCCCGTGGAAGTTCGATATTTTGTAAACAAACCTAACTTAAGTACTAACTAGTAAGCAAGAACAAACTTGAAACTCTGCGACGTTATTTTAAGACGTAGGTAATACACGCGATGCAAATTCGCCAGAGAATTATTATTGTTCAACTTGTGACGTAAGAGATTTTATTGTGCACATGCAGATTAACTTGTCAAAAAAAGCAGAGCAAAGCAGGGCTTGGCGTTGGGTCGTACCATAAATTTTCACCGATTATCTATGCGGCTAACTTCAATTAAAATTTTCTACGAATTTGTTACGGTACCAAAAAATGTAATGGAATTCTAAATCACTATGAAAATTACTATTTAAAGTTTTTTCGACGTACTTCTGGCAAATAACCCCTGAATATATTAATTTTGTTCCGAGCAAAATGTTCTTTTTTTAATAAACACGTTGCAAATTTTTTTGACGGAATTCCTCCATCAAAATATTAGCAGAACTCTACAGAATACTTCGGACTTACTTAAATTTAAACATTTTAATCTCAAAAGCTACGAAATTTGAGAGAGATTTTAGTTTAACAAGTGTAAAACCGCAGTAAGTAATTCATAGAGAGCGTTTAAAAAAATGTGTGGTCAAACAGCCTGGTGCTTGCTTTTTGTTGTTAACGCTTGGTGTAGCTTCATCAGCTGTCAAACCGTAAATGTCAACGTCATTTACTCAGCGAACAAGCATTGGTGTGAATTATTTCTTTTGCAACAAACACTTCTTTTTAGAACCAACGATTTTTCTTGGGTATTCAGTACACCGTGGCAGTTTTTACGTAAAGTTAATTATTTAGTTTACAATAAAGTTATCATCAAAGTGAGGTTATGTATCTGACAAATTCAAAGATGCAAATTACTCAGAAAATTATTTAAGAAGTACATTTAATATCTTCATATTGATGTATTGATGTAACAGTACCAAGGCAAAGCTTTATATCAGCAGATTAGCATCAATATGAACTTTTATGCAACCCAACAAATATAAAATATTTTATGCTAATGGAATATAAAATGAAAAGTAATAAACACAAAGTTGCAAACCACTTCATTATTCAAATGCTTTTATCATGTTTGAAGTATCAATTCCTAATATGCTTATGGAACTTTATTGACAATTTCACTCACTATAAAATGGTATAAATTATCATTTTTGCCTATTCCAAAACTCATTTCAATCACACTGTGAAAACGTTTTATTATGATGCATTAAATCCACTTCCAATCACTTTATCAACTGGTATTTTTAGACAGATAAACTATTAATTTCAATTAGAATTTGATTTCTACTTGATAAGTAGAAGAGCCTGATTGTTTCTTAGAAAAAGTATCAACCAATCTGGAATTTCACTTATAGGAGAGGATAATTGTAAATTCAAGAATATCGGGTATTCATTTAAATGTATCCTCACAGCAGGCGTTGAAGAGTCGATTGTAAACGCACCACGGATTACAGATCACGAATCAGCCGTTTAAATTTAACCTCACTTTTTGCGTTGTTTGTGTTTTTACTCTGCACACTGACGAGTGGTCCGTTCACAATCGACTCTTCAGCGCCAACTTTGAGGATAAATTTAAGTGAACATCCGACACTTGATTAAAAAATAATTAAAAAGTTTCCAAATTTTGAAAATAATACGTAATAAATTCAAAACGTACCGAGCTTTAGAGGTAAAGTAAAATATTTTGTTCCGATCTTTGCCTCATCAACATTTTCTTTCCAAGGTTCGGAAAAGTGCACAATTTTCTTAACTGTCATTTTTCTTTTCGCCTAAATCCGTCAAAGTTGTTTTAATTTATTTTGTATCGCTAGTATTTACAATTTCCAAAAATTCGTCATTCGTCAACGCAACACCCATCATAATGATCTTGAATTACAGATTCAGGAATGAGATACCCCAAGGCGACGCAATCATCTCATTAAAAGCAATTCTTAGCGTATAATGAGTCAAAGAAATCGCATCTGGCCAACACATTATTAATATTTTTAGTCTATGTTTATTTTTGTATTTTAATTATTGATTCATTCAACTGAAACATAATTTACCAAAGGTTTCAGGTGCTTTATTTTTGTAAACATTTATATTGTCAAGGCTTACTCTTTCTCACAAACACATATAAAATATTGTAAAAAATCAATAGAGTGAAAGTATATTTGTATATTTTTTTCCTCTTTCTAAATTAATTTTATAATCGAGTATGGAAATTGTTTGGTGCTGACAGAGATCTATATCTGTTGTAATTATTAAAATAATTTGATAATAATTAATCGTGATAAGTTGCCGTCTCGCTGAACTTTTTTGTCGCGAATCGAAAATTTCAACGTACAAAACACTTTCGCCGTCCGTTTGAAAATACAAAGAGATTCGACACAAATTCCAGCTGTTAAGGACAAAAGATGAAGAAGCACTTTCGTATTGTTAAACTTTTGATCGTTCTTTGGACAACCACCCATCCAATCGAACAATTCACGCGTAAAGCTTTTATCCGAATCACCGAATTTAACCACGTTTAGAATTACCAAACAAGTAATTGCTTTGGAAACGTCCAAAATAGTCCTTTGACGTCGGTCAGTGCTTTCAACAAATTCAAATATCCATCAAGGAATCCAGTCGGTTGCAGGATCCGAATAAAACTGAACGAGGAGCACCGTGTTGTGTTTGGTATAGTCTAATATAAATTTACAAGGGGATGGTTTCCTTGAAATAACTAGGAGACGGGAAGAGTAAATATTAATTCTAGGGAACGAACGGGAAAATTTACCTTCGTCGAGTGAAGTTTTTTATTATTATTTTGTATGTCCAGATCATTATTGCAACAATTTTAAGTAGCAAATATCATTAACGTTAATTAACTTATTTCATCTTGCGGCCCCAAAATGAGTTCTTGCTAATATTTGTTCATCATTACAACTTCTATGTTTAACTTAACCGCAATTAATTTGCATTAGTTGAATTCTGTTTTCCCTTGCTTGAGAAATTAAAGTTATTGGTCGATTTCGTTATCTTAATGTTTTGCGTAATTATCGGCAAACAGTCCAAACGGTTCTTGTTTACAAATTCAGTCTAATCGCAAGACGAATGTCAAAATAAATCCGGATAATTTAACTTTATCAATGTCATGAAACTGATTGAATTTATAACAGTCACACCGTGAGTGGTGTTTTCTTACAGTGGTATAGACAAATTAGCGGATTTTTTTGCCACGAGCACCAATTACTGTCACAAATTAAACCTGAGACAATCTCTCGCGTAATTATTATGAACTTACCTTGAAACTTAATTTTCACTCATGTCAAGAGATAACATGTTTTTAATACTAGAACAATTGGAGCTTTGATTTTTTATGCGTCATTGAAATAAATTACAAGTAATGGATTACTATGACTTATCCACAACTAGAGCGTAATTAACATTCCTTCATTCACTCCAGGAAACTGGTCCAAACGATTTCAAAATCAATTTTCATTTTTACATCTTCGCCTAGTTAGTTCTAACAAAACACTTAAATATTTAATACTAACAATGACAAAATATCAGGCGTTCATTTAAATTTCCAGTCAAGATAGGCGTTGAAGAGTCGATTGTGAACGCACCACTCGTCATTCTACAGAGTAAAAACACAAACAACGCAAAAAGTGAGGTTAGATTTCAACAACTGATCCGTGGTCTGTAATTCTAGTGAGAGAAGAAAAAAGTGGTGATTGTCATTTAAAAAAAATATTGATGACGTCATAATTAGGAGATGAAAAGCTGCCCACGTAAGTAAAGTACTGAAGAATATGCACTTTTTAAAAACAAAGTTGGCTTCTTCGAGGAATTTTCTTTGAAACTAATACTTACAGTTTTATCGAATTTATTCCCAACTTTACGAACGCACTGTATAAATAGAAAAAAAACACAACTTTGTCAAGCTTGGCTTATTTTATTACGAAAAATTATAACGGCTCTCTGTAGTAAGCATGCTTAAGAATATGTTGTAATCTCGGGAAAATATCAATGATAGAAAAGAAGATTGTTATAATTATGTTTCTTCTTTACAAAATTTGAAACAAGACTGCAATGAATTAATTTCTTCATTTGATAATTATGTTATTTAAAACCTATATAAAATTTTTTTTGGTATCATATGCCTCGATATTAATTTATTTACACACTGTAAACATAAATAAATAAATGTAGTACATACAACAAAATCTAAAAATAAATATAAAAGAATTCTTTTGAATGCAATCAAACGTATATTCAATCTATTCATTCTAATTTTGTTTGGCGATCCTGAATAAATAGTCGTGTTTTTATTAGACCACAAAAAAATTTCCACGGTACACACTTTACCGTAGACCCTGCATTTCGGTATTCAGATAAAAAAAAAGTGGTTAAATTTAAAATATTAGATATATGGATTTTATTGCGTTTAAATATGCGGGATATTGTTGAAATACGATATATCGGGTGTTCATCTAAATTTCTCGTCAAAGTTGACGTTGAAGGGTCGATTGTGAACGCACACTCGTCAATCTGCAGAGTAAAAACACAAACAACGCAAAAAGTAAGGTTAGATTTAAACGGATGATCCGTGATCTGTAATCCGTGGTGTGTTTACAATCGACTCTTCAACGCCTACTTTGTATGTACCTACTATCGGTAAAATAAAGCATTATTGCTACAAGACAATAGGTATTGAAAATTAAGAGGCTGTACTAATTATTAATTTTGATTTATGAAAGTAAATTCCTGACAAGCCTGGTAAGACAAAAAGTTTGATTGAGTATCAATATTAATTAAATATAAACATTAATAATGCTACCATGCTTATAATAACATTTATAATAATAGAATCTTATAACTGTAGAATGGTTACAGAGGCCGCATGTAGATACAAAACAAAGGATACTTAGTTTAAAATTAAAATTTAAGATTATAAATGTACAGACAGAACTTGTAAATAATAATTTGACTTTTTTAATTTAAAAATATTTGTTTTATAGAATCTTTTAATTCTGTTGAGTTCGATGTTATCGCTGCTCCATAATATGTACTTATTTAATTTTAAAACCCACAAAACAATCCACAAAAATTATAAATCACTAAATCTCTCTTTCAAGAAGTCTCAGACGATTCAGATTTGTTAGAGACTGCGAGACCTTATTCAAACACACCACATGAGGCGATTTATATTTTAAGACAAAACACACAATTTTCTAATGGATTTTATCTCGAACTGTAATCCCTCTGACAGTAATTTCTTCTTGACATTTCTATTGCTCAGTATATTTGCAATCTTCTTCAGATGAATACTGAATTGATTAAACAAGACCCATTAATTTTCTGTTCTGTCTACAACCCTCGTCATTGTGTTTCTGCACGTTGATCCATTATGCCGAAATGAAATTAATTCCATTTGGATTTATTGAAATTAAATGTTTTTTCTTTTTTAATCTCTGGCTGTGTATTTACCCATGTTTTCTTAAGGCCGCCGAGCAGTGAACAACAAAAGAGTCGCTAATTCATGTATTAATTAAATTTTCTGTGTGCCCCAACCTCTACCCACAATTTAACCTTTCACGTCCATTTTTTTTACAAGAAAAGTCGTGAACATTCACCCCGAAAAAACACGAAAAGTGATTGCTTAAATAACTGATAACAAATGTTTTAAGGATTTAATTAAGGAAAAAAAGCAGTACCAGATAATAATTAACTCAACTAACTAATATAAAGAAAAGTCTTTAAACAGGGCCCATTACTTTGTTTTTCCTTAACTTTCATATGAATCACCGGTAAATTGAAATTTATTTTTTACGAATATTAATAACCAGAATCTGCTGAAATGTCTTATGTTGTTTTCGTGTATCAAAGCCAAAGAGTGCTTCTTTTTCGTCCGAGTCTGAGTTTTCTGACCGAGGCGCAGCCGAGGCTTGAAACAAGCGAGGACAAAAGGCACTTTTTGGCAGAGGTGCGTATTAAATTTTTTAGGCGACCGCACGCAAATTTATTTTGTATCTACCTTTTTGAAATAGATAAATTTATTAATTAATACATATTACAAAAAAATGTATACAGTATTTGTTATCAGCTTGCCAACAAAACTATAAATTTACTATTTGCAATACAATTACTTATTTACATAATTTATGGTGAGAGGACAATTTTTATCGGTTTTGTCGGTTTCGTTGCTAATTTACTGAACAGACCAGCAGCGTCCGAAAAAGATTTACTTTTCGTCCGCTTGTGAGTACGTAAAATTACCGTTTTCATTAAGGGTGCCTAAAAAATTTGTTTAAACGTTTATTTATATGTGTAGATTATTCTAGGCGGCTTTTTCAATTCCAAAATACAATAACTTATAACTTCGTATCTCTTTCATTGAGCAGCTTCGAAATAGATTGTTTCAAGACCTTCTAATGCTTCCTGTTATTCTCTGAAAACCTATGAATTATCTGACGAATAGTTTTTTTTGTTGTAATCTTCGCTCGAAGCTCGTTATAATTAAATACAAATTAAAATAAACCGTTTCTGTCATATTTGTCCAAATAAAAAATATAGTTGTTTCGGGCGGCTCGGTTGAAATGCAAATGTAATCATATAGCTGTAAGCGCGGCTTAGGTGGCGTCCAAAATTATGGCCACATCAATTATATCCCAGACGTGGTTGTCCCTACCCTTCCAAATTATTTCCTGACAATTATCCTGATTCGCCTTGCACACCCCGAGCACTACGATATGAAAGCGCAATTACGATACATTGTCCCCGCGTAGGTAAACAGCAGCGGATGGCCAACGAACCTCCACAAATCGATGGATTTCATCTGGAACGCCGTTTGATGAGCATTGATTGGATAATTCCCGTCAGCTATGGTTAATCTGATAGAATAAATGCCCAAAGTTGCGACATTTAATATCATTTATCAAAGATTAACTTATCTAAAGCTTCGGAAACGCTGCCGTTCCTTTCAGTTTAGCTAACGGTCAGTTTGATGCAACGTTAAAATCTTTCCGAAAATAATTAATTTCCACCAGTTTACTCGCTTGCAAAACGCGGTTAATGGCTTTCACTGATCAAAATTAATATTACCAAATTAGCCGATAGATGGAGAGAATCAATCAATGTAGAACGCATACGAAACAAGTTCCTCATGATATCAAATAGAATGTCTGCGATGAATGATGGCTCATTGTCGGACGTTAGGTGTCGGCCAGGATATAATAATTAATGGAGTGTGGCTGTCACCTGCCAAAGCTTGACACACATCCTCATCAAAGCTCGCCATTATCTACAAATTCGATTTCTTTCCGTGCGAGCCCATTCAGGTACTTCAAAATATCCAGGCAACTGGTGAAAGCTTTCAACTTTAGGACTGACAATTTCTTTACAATACTTAAAAGTACGAGTAAGTCAGAAAAGCAAGTAATCATTTTGCATACACTGCCTTCTAAATTATTTAAAAATTAGCCTAGATATAATTTATGAAAAGGTTGATAAAATAAGCTTGACTTTATTGCAAGCTACATGAATCAAGAATGTTAAAACATTTGCCATGCGACATTTACCATGAGAGATTTATGTTTGCTCCAACCTGTTTTGCTGACTATCGATTGTGATAATTGAGTTATCAATAGACCTTCTGGATTTGTGAGTTTCATCATGAACATGATTTACATCAGTCTAGAGGTTGTAACCTATACCGATGACATTGCACAAATGCACACAAAATACCTATTGCATCAGTCGCAACAACTAATGAATCTGCACAAGAGTGCAATATAATGACAAGAACACAATTTTTATCACGGGATAAACATTTCACGCTCTAAATTTCTTTGGTAAACTTTTTTTTGGCGTTTGTTTCAGAAAGAGCTTAACTTCATTAAAACTTTTTTATTCGTTTATGTAAGTGTAGCGTTATTGAAGACAGTTACATTTTTCCTCGGGAAAACCGTATTCCTTGACTTAATAAAAAGTTAGTAGAAAGTGAAGTTCACTATTTTACTGACGTGTTTAGATTTTGTGAATTCGGGAGTTACTCAGGTGGCTCCAGAAAGCGACAACTCTCTATGAACTTCTGAACAAAATGGGATAAGTTTTTATAGGCAATAAATTCGGAGAATAAATATAAGATAAAATTGTTTTTTTACATTTAGGTTACTACGTCACGCGTTCATAAGTTTACTTCTTAAAAGCCCTTTGGCTAATTGGATTTGTACTCACATTTTTTTATACTTAAAAGCAAGCTTAAATACCTGTGCTGGGTCGTAGGAAGCTGAATAAACAAGACAACAATTTACATTATTCACATCTGTTAAATTAAAAAGCATAACACTGAAAGAACAGATATTGTAAAACCACTAATTGTAAATACGACACGGTCAATCAAAACATTATACAGATGACAATTATTATTTTGCCTCGTTTTGTTTATGCGGTAAATGTAATTTTTTTTTAAAACAGCTTGATGTTTTTTGATATTTACTTTTTGATAAAAGAAGAAGTCTCATTTTCCACCTGTTTTGACCTTTGACTTCTGTATTTTCATTATTCGCAAATTGGAATTTGTCGCCGACACAGCGTCTGTTATTCAAATGTACTTTTAACATTATTCTTAATTAATATTCTGTTTATTATAAATTCCCGTTAACGGTATTAAAATATTTTCAATACTCAACAACAAATAATTTAATATTGTAAGAACCGCAGTTATTTAGTCGGTAAAGCTAAGTTTCTTTGTTGACATTTAATTTACATGTTTCATGTTCAAAGTCTACAAAGTAAAATATTCATTATTACTGTGTATTTTATTCAATGAAGGTATCATATATTATTACAAAATAACAGACAAGGCTGATATTATATTAAATTAAAATTGGATATTGATAAAAATGTTACAATTATATCGGAGCAAACACGCATATCCAGTGTTGTATTTTGTTGATAGAATAAAAGATTAATAAATAGTTACTAGAAGCTTTGTTACAAAATATAAATGGGTCAAAAATATGTACTCTTAAAACAAACACGTAACTCACATTTTTACAGGTGTTCTTTCAACAAGGACGTTTGTAAAAACAGTCTATGCGAGTGGTAAACTTTAGTGTCGTTTAGGAACACATAGCTTTTCTTATCTCTGAAAGCTCTTGCATGATTTAAACTAGAAAAATCGTTTAAAGATATCTTCTTGGACCTGAAACATTTTGCATCATCCAGAACAAAAGAAGGCGACTGGGAATTTTGGATTTCATCACACCCTAGAAGCTAGATGAATTTGTTCGTAAAATTGCCAAATAATAGAGATGATCTACTACACTTCTCCTATTAGGACCTAAAGCAAGATAGATTCTATGCAAAGCAGTGCCGTTAGAAAATTTAGTCTATTTGTTGTGTAGAATAGTAAATAATGTAAGGTTCAGCATTTGATTTATCCCAGTTTGGAATAAAAAAGTTTGCGAATTATTTTATCCACACACTTGAGCACGAATCTCTCACTCACTTCGCATCTGAAGTGCTAAAGGGTCTGATATATAGCAACGAACTTCTTCAGTTTTAAGTAAAATATATTTAGACAAATAATGTGTAAAGAATTGGGAAACTTAAATATTTTTTTAAATCTTAACCTCACTCTTAATATATCTACATGTAATGCAACGAAGAGGGTGTTCAATAAATTTTGAGTCATTCGAAAAGATTGTATTAAGAAAAGAGTCTTTGGTAATCAATTTTTACACAACGACATTTTACAATTACAGTACAGTCGGAACGTTATGGATGTGGATTGGGGACTTGTCGTTAAGTTGGCACTACCAGCAAAAGTCACTAGGCGCGCCAATAAGGTTATTGGAATTTATGACAGATCTCACTAATGTACAGTTCAATCATAAGTTTTAAGCGACCTTGAGTTCGGCAATCCATATCCCAAACATTTCGAGTATAAATGTCTGTAAACTTTGACCAAATCGAAAAGTTGTTTTCTAGGTTATCAAGAGCGCATCGTTGACGTTTCTTTGACATTTTGGCGAAAAATCTGCCTACCAGTGGCGTTGAGTTTGGTAATAATTACTCTTATGAATGTAAAATGCATTCGTTAATAGACGTTTATAATTTAAAAAAAAATGTAAAATGTTGCGCTTGTTGATTTTATAAATTTTCTCCATTATCACAACCCCTAAAATTCATGAGGAATGATTTATTATAAAGTAGCTTTCGAGACCACAAATTGTCTACGCCCATGCATTGAACGCTTGTTTGCACAGAATTCCGCTACGACATTTGATAACTTGCAACGTCTGCTCTGATTTGTTTTCTTTTTGATCACATTGTGTAGTGTATATTTTAAGTTTAAAATAAATTACCTAAATTGAAATTACCTAAGAATGTTTCTTCAAGTTTTGTTAGAAAATGAATACGTCAAGAATATTGCATATCAAATTTTAATCTACTAGCAGACTTTTCTTGTCACGAAACATTTACTCTTAAAGCTCTTTCCATAATTTCCTTGCAAATATTCTACATTTTGATAAGCTTTTCAGCAGTTCATCTCCACAAGAACACATTGCTTTTTGAATTTTTTTTTCAATTTAAATTCAAACAATAATCCCCCAACTAATATCTCTTCTTTCCTAATTTTTTAAGCGCATTTTTCTTTCAAGCTCCTTTTTCCTCCGTCGAACCCAAAGTACACACCGTTTCCACAAAAGGTAACAGTTGCTGCTAATACTTCAGCCCCCCTTTTAGAAACCGTTTGAAATACACCAAGCCCCATTACGTTAAGTCTTAAGACTACGTAAATATCATCTTTGCATCTGCGACTTAATGACTCTTTCCAGTGAAAAAGCTGACTTTATTATGTAACGACCCCAGCCAGTATTGTAACAAATTAATGATTTTTCCAATGACATGTCAAAAACTGGACTTTTTCTGCGTAATTAAGATAACACAGAAATGTGAAATTGTAACTTCTTAAACCTCTTACGTTAATTACTTGTGTGTTAAAAAACACGTTGAAAATTAATTTTCTTTCAGATTGTGGACGTTAGAGAATCGTAAACATGCTTTCATACATGAATAACTTATTTCGTGCTTTTAATTAAAAATTTATAAATTACCCTCCCCAAGTTTTTAATGGTTTCGTATTAAATTATAGTCCCCCTCTTTGAAAGAGGTTTGCGTTGAATTGAAACGAATTTCGCATAAAATTGTCACATTCAAATCACGTGTTTCGCCACTGTTTTCTGATTTATAATGGCCGTACGTATCTGGAAGGTTTTGCCAGGGGTGCATATGTTTAAAGAGTTTCTGCATTCGTTCCGGACCTTTCCGAAGACTCTTCTGGTAACAATTTCTTAGATGACGTCCCCGTCGCCGTTCCATTGCTGGATTGCTACCGTTTAAATGGAATGGAAACAGGGATTTGCGGAATAATACAATATCAGAATTCAGTGAGATACACGTTCGAAATTACCATATCCTGGATTTGATTTCAATCGTAAAAAAACATAAAACAAATGGTAACAGGGGACGATATATTTAATGTGCAAGCAAACAAGTCTCGGAACACCAGACTGCAAATAAGAACACGTAGCCTAAAATGGATAATCAAATACGTCCCGAATTTAAATGAGACGATTGATTTTCTTATTATCCTGTTATAGATTTTTCTGCAGCGGCGACAAAGGGAGACAAACAAGTTTTCCAACCCCTTGTTAGAGTCAGGTGGTCTCGTTTTCGCCACCCAATTATAAATGACATAAAGTCCTGATCACAGAAACAATGAATTTTTCAGCAGAAAACAATAAAGGGGCAATAACAATGAAATAAAACGTAGAGACGTACATAAGCTGTCCCTGTTCTGACTGACACAAACCTTGAAAACGTCTCTAAAATTTCAACGAATGAAACAAACTTATTTACATAAAACCATAACAAGCGATAGAAATCTGATTAATGCGAGATAATGGAAATTCTCGTGATACGTCAACAAGGCTCTTGATATTTTCATAATTTTTAATTATTGCAATACTACCCGGCAGGTTAATTATAGACGAAATTAGCTCGTAATTAAGTTGAAATTTTAAGCGAAACCTGTCAAAAATTGATACGTTAATTAATACGTCTAGTGAAATTGTTTGCCGGCAACGTGAAATTAGCTAATGGTCGATAAATAATTTTTATTGTGTTCGACTAATGAAATTTTCGAACAACTTTATGTTTCCATCTCGGTAA
Source organism: Tenebrio molitor (assembly GCF_963966145.1). Taxonomy (NCBI): domain Eukaryota; kingdom Metazoa; phylum Arthropoda; class Insecta; order Coleoptera; family Tenebrionidae; genus Tenebrio; species Tenebrio molitor. The sequence goes on from NC_091051.1 coordinate 9,028,603, forward strand.
AGGTATTATTGCTCCTGAATATTTTACACCCTGTGATGTCCGTCGGCTTATGTCTTGTGGTGTATACCATTTTCTCTTAGCAGGGAACTTATCCCACGTAGCATTAATGCAAACTAACACCAACTAAACCGCATTAGCTCGGCTGGTGCTTTCAAAATAGTAAGTGCGCGATTATGTACTAGAATTGGTGGGCAGAAGTTTGAAGAATTTTCCAATTAAAGTGTGCTGAAGTGAGATTTTATTCTACAAAAAATCATTCGACTTGAGCTAGTTGAGAAAAGAAATGCTTTCGAGGTATGTGAGATTGTGGTTAGAGAATTTTATTGTAGCAAACCCTTATTAGCATCCCGCTGCGCTGCGAAATGTCTACAATAACCCCAAAGTGATTAGAAGCAAATTCTCTACATAAAAGTGTACTTTAATTACCACAACAACCATGTAGCATTCAATTTCGATAATTGAATTCTGGTATGTTAAAATCATGTAGACCTTAAGGACGTAATAAATACCTTTCTAACAAAAACTTCAAGTGATAGAAAATTGCCAGTCACGTCTTTAATTAGCTCATGCACCTACTAGAGGTAAATGACAAATTGTACTCGAATACTTGTTAAGTATACACAGAAGCAATTTTTAGAACGTTTTGGCATAATGAATATTCAAATATGTGATCACCCAAGCTTTTGTGCAGGATGTTTGTTGTGGTACTCATTATAACGTGAAGACAAAGCACAAGTTGTGTTAGTTTGGATGCAACGTAAACATCACCCAGTTTTGTTGTATGCGATTTACAAGAGCATTAGCTGCATAAGCGAGGAAAATATTGGGTTTAAACAACGAAATACAGCCTCAAGATGTTTTCAGGAAAGACTGAAACAAGTTTGTGTTTCTCAATCCGTTACAAATATACCATGTATATGTTTCAAAAAATGTATGATCAAGGGCGGCTGTAATAAATAAAGATTCGGAAAGGTAACTTGAATAACCCAGTTGTAAATGTCCTTATTAAAAAATGATGATCACAAGTGGTTCTGGTTGGAGAACGATTCCTATATGAGTGAGTCAAAATTAAAAAATAAAGAACCAATTCCCATTATCCATTGTTTTCAACTAGGAAATAATTATAAAAGATTGTTTAATAAATAACAATCTATTACGAATCTATTAAAAAGTGATATGAATAACTAGTAGTTTACAAGAATATTACTATGTATTACTTTGTCAGTATGTACTTATTTTGCACTATTGTTTTAAAAAATCACTTTATTTTACCAAAAATAACAACAGTACCGAAATAGTTATTTACGAACCGAGTGCGAGAAGACATTCTTCGTGCATTATTTGAGGCACGAATGTGCTGAATAGGTCATCGCGCATCGAAGTTTTGTACAATATTTTTTGAAACGAGCATTATGTCTGATTTGTCGTGTACTCTTTGTGAATAGATGGCGCTTGTCCATGCGTTTGCCAAAGTGTCAATCGACTTCATAACGATTTATTTTCACTTTTCCGAAATTTTCAACATCAAAGTTGGAGAAATGGCGTTTTGTAAACCAGATTTTATTATTATCAATTGAAATTATTTTCAGAATGCTCAAAAAGGCGAATGCTTTTTGGATGATTATTTTGAAGCTCTAGTGCACGATATCTACATTCGCGGTTAACTGTTGCGGTTGCGAAGTGTCATTTTGTAGGTAGTGAGTTCAAAAATACAATTTTTCTTATTTGTTTTTTTCTTTTTTCTTATTAGTTTACAACAAAAGCTGCAGGAAAACTTTGAAGAAAAAAAAGAACTGAATTAAAATGAAACTACTCCCAGATCGTGAAATATCTAAAATCCCCAAGGGCTCTTAGTTGCAACGATAGATATACAGGGTGCGTCCTAAAAAACGCCGCAAGCCATATCTCCGTTATTTATTGCTCGATTTAAATAAAACAAAACTGTAATAAATCATTTTAAAAACACTAAAAGCACAACATAGATTAATGTTTTTTTTTTAAGTCATTCAAGGTCAGATGATAGTAAACTTTGTTTTTTCAAATAGCTTGATATATTTTTTTATTCCGATTTTGAAAGAGATTATTTTTCTAGATCCAAGGATATGCTGTATTCTAGGATGCGCTTAATAATAACCGAGAAAATAAATAAATAAAATACCATTATTCACTCATTATTGTAATTTTTTCTTCAAAAAAAAATCAGGTTACTACGGAAAACATTCCTAAACTCAGTATTTATTACACATTCTGTCACATTATTTTTTGTTCTGCTCTTCAGAAAGTATTGCTATTGCTTTTAGGATTGTTTTCCATAGTAACCTGATTTTTTTTGGAGAAAAAATTTCCAATAATGCCACTTTATTAATTTATTTTTGCGGTTACTGTTAAATGCATTCTAACATGTGGCATATCATTGGATTCACAAAAATAGTCTCTTTCAAAATGTGTATAAGAAAATATACCAAGCTATTTGAAAAAACAAAGTTGACTATTGTCTGACCTTGAATGACTTTTTGAAAAAAAAAAAGTCTATGTTGTGCTTATAGCGATTTTAAAGTGATTTGTTTTAGTTTTTGTTTTATTTAAATCGAGCCATAAATAACGGAGATATGGCTTGCGGCGTTTTTTAGGACGCACCCTGTATAACTTGTGTGAACCTGTTGGTGCTGCAAAATAAAAACTACTTATTTTAAAATTTAATAAATACAAAAACACTTGTTTATGTCCTTAAAATTGAATGTAGTGTAGTGTTGATCTTGTTCCAATTATATTTTTTACTTTTTAGACACAGCAATATTACAATTGCTACTTCTTAACCAATCTTTGTCAGTCTTTGTCTTTGATAGTCTTGTTGAACAACAGAACATTGCCGGAGGATACCTAAGGAACACATATTAAATAAGGATGGCGATGCCATCAATACAACCTCCAGCAAAAACTCCAGGTCCGTTCAACCTACATCTAAGTTCGCATACGACGAGGGTTCTCGCAAAGATGATAATATTCCCCCGTAGGCACTTTTATGAAATGATTAATTTTATACTAGGCAGGTCGAAATTTTCAGCAATGATCCTTGAACTGCTTGGTTCAGATCCATCTTACGTGAACAAGTCTCCACATCTCATTTTAATAGCAGGTAGATCTTGTGACTAGATAAAAATATTTACGTTACTATGCGTACTCAAGATAGTTAAAAATGTTGCTGTTGTTGTAGTTGTGGTGGTTATAATGTAATGTTGAATTATATGAGAGCTTGTGTTAGCAGTGACCATAATTCCGTGTGCAGAATAAGTTTGTAGCAATTTCAATAAAAAGGTTTATTACCAAACTAACCAATTTGTGAAAAATGTGTTTTGCATAGTCAATTGCGTGTCTGCGTAGGGCGAGCTTTTATTCTGAGAGCTTATTTGGTTTTGGGGGGAACGATCCGGAACATCGTTAGCAATTTCTTGGGGGTCTCTGCGGCATATTCTTTGATGATATTGCCGGGGCTAGGTGCGGAGATTCAATAGTGAAGGAAGAGTCTCCATCAAACAGTCTGGCTTCATAAAAACAAAGATTTCATAAGGCGGTGAGTCCCTTTGATGTCCGCAATCTAAGAGACGGAGGGAATGGGCTTTATGCTCTCCCTTCATTCGCGATACATATTGGTCGGTAAGCGCTGGAAAATCAAAGGAACGCTATGAATAACGGATTCGTGTGATTGCAAATCTAGCGAGAAGGAAATCCGAAAGGGAAAGGGTGGCTGCACTCCCTTGTGGCGGCCGTAATTGTGGCTCGGCCGTTGGCTTGATGTAAAATTCATGGAAACGTCACCTTAAACCACGATTTATAGCGCACCTTGAAATAATTGACAGCCAAGAAATAGTAGCGATGATATTCGGGTGGAGCTGTTGTTTCATCGATCAATCGACGACACACGAGCCACTTTTTCAACACGCGACGAAAGGCCCTCCTCGGTGCCTGCCTTGCAGAAAGACCAACAATCATTCTCGAACGCCACGCCATAAATAACATCATTACGCTCTAACCTAAAGCTGAATGCAGTTAATGTCACATTTTTCAGCAACCGTCGACATGAAACGCATAAATTACTATTGCAACAGCACAGACACTTCCCAACAACGGACGCATGCCTGAAATCCTTTCATTTTATCAATGGCTGAAATCCTCCAGCACCCCGTTTCCCTAATAAATAAAATGACATTAAAACGGTATATGTATTAAGGCTGCTCCCATACAAAGCACCTTTACGTACTTCCTTTGTACGTAAAGTTCACAGTTGATGACAGTAATAATCGCAGAAACGACTACCAATACCTATTAACTAATTAATTTATTGCACACACTAATAGTCATGTTATGAAGGTATTTAATTTGTTATTCTAATCTTTTTCAAAGTCGTTACTTGTATTTATTGATGGCAGAAGTGGGTCAATTTATGCAGAGATGTTGCTGATAGCTGCTCCAATAAAATGTTTTCAGTTCTTATTGATCAAAGAAACACAATAACTATTAATTATCTTTCGATAGCTGTCCAATTTAAATCAATTAATCCGATTTAAATATATCAAGATAAAACAAAAAATCTTAGAAAGTCATGAAAATTTAATTATCTTATTTTTTGTAGATATAATTACAACCAGTAATCAATATCGTATTGTAGGCTCATTCAAAATTATATCATTTGATTAACAAATTCAATTTTATTGTTATTACATGATTTCAAATGTTTGCAAATTTCACTACGTAACTACATGTGTGCAATGATATTTAACCATTCCATTTGCTGCATTTATAAAATTTAATGGCCAACACATTAAAATTTGATATCTGCATTGAATAAAAAACCTAATTAAGTATATTAAAGACCTATACTTCCAGCTCTGAGTTTTTGTCCTATCTGGTTAACATTAATTATAGTTAAAGTCCGCATGCTTGACTTAAGTCACTTCAGAAAATATTTATTTGTTCTGTACGTACGTAGATATGTGGTATAAACGTCCTCATTTCACTACTACTGTCGCGATTATCTTCCATTAGCTTGCAAAAGTTAGTCATTCTTCATGGTACAGCGCATACGTGTCATACAACAGTTTAATTACCATCATTACATTAATCAGTTTTTAAGAAGCAATAGAGTAGGTACCACTCAATCTATTTGATAGTTTAACAATCTGCTCGAAAGGATTTATCAAGGTTATCTCAACTTATGTGTGCCAAAATTGTGCAACAATTGTGACCCTTTTTCTATAAATCTTATATTATCTTTGTGAGATCAACTCTATAGACGTTAAGCATGTTAAAAATTTAACGTAACAACTAGAAAGATAAAATTGATTGAAAGTTGGCAGTTTTTGCATTTTCCCAAAAGAATAATGACAAGCCACACTTTCCAATCACATCCTCCAGACTATTCTACTTTAGTAGAAATTTTTACAGTGGTTGTTGCCAGGCCTTCTGCAACATTCATCAACAGCTGACGAAACCTTAAGAACTGACGTAAATCCATCTCTCATTAATTTAATTAATCCTTCACTACGTTTAGATAAATAAAAAATTAACTGAAAGCCGGTGTTGTCGAAATTTTGAAAATGTATAAAACTGGGTAATGAGCTGTCAGTATCTTTTAACAAAATAAGGAGGAGATCCTTGAGAGCGTTATTTGTAGAAGATTATTGTCTGTAAGAATTATCCGCGGCTTTGTCATGATTTCTGTCAAAAAGGATCTGAATTAATCAAGCAATGTAAAAATACAAGGTGATTCTACTGAATAATTAAGTTTTATATCGGGTGTTCATTTAAATTTCTTCTCAAAGTTGGCGTTGAAAAGTCGATTGTGAACGGACTACGTATCACGGATCAACTGTTTAAATCTAACCTCACTTTCTGCGTTGTTTGTGTTTTTACTCTGCAGACTGATGAGTGATGAGTGGTGCGTTCACAATCGACTCTTCAACGTCAACTTTGAGGAGAAATTTAAATGAACCCATCCAGAACTTAAATTTACTAAATTGTCACATCTATTGGGTGATTCAAAATGACTGTGGATAAATATGGCAGCTATGTACGAAAATTTATGAGGGAAGGAAGTTACATTAGAACATTGTTCCTGAAAATTGCCTCACAACAACTTGAAACAAATAACCTTTATAAATTATTATTTTTAATTTGCTATTGGCTTATTCGTAAACAAAAAACATCGTTGTTATACGCCTCTTGATTATGTTTTGCTTAAATAATAGGCGATTGAAAACCTGATTAAAAATCAAAAAATAATGAGAACTCAATTTGGTATTCGAAAACATTGTTATTAAAATGTTTTAATGTTAACAAGGTCTAACCAGACATTTATAATTGAAAATAATGTACGTTGGAAAATATTTATTTATTGGCAAATATATGTTCATTTGTCTAAATAAACGTATTTTAAATAATAACTGAAGAAATAAATAAGCTTAACAAACAACAACTTTTTCTCGTATTTATAGGCAACAAAAAAGTAAAATAAATTTTCTTGGGGCTAATCGACCCAACAACTCTCTTTGATGTTATTATTCCTATACTCATAAAAACATGTTTCTTTTATTTTTATAAAGGAAAATTCACCTACATGTTCCGAACGTTCCGCAACAAAGGTAAATGCGAAAAATCAAAGGGAGTCTTTGCCCATTAAAAATATAATCTGAAAATATCTTTTTGTTGTGTTTGCAAACTCAAAGAAAGAAATTTTCTCATGGTTAAATTTATTTTGGGGTAATCCGTATTGTATCTTAATTGCGGCAATAGAAGCAACAAAGACGTGGCCTCTAGATTTTCCATGCAAATTACAGTTCAGTTTTTTGTTTATGACAGTGTATGTGTGGATAGTGTGTTGCATTAAATCAAGAGAGAGAGAGAGAGAAAGCGTCTGGGAGCGAGCTTTCAGGTTATTACAAAAGCAATTTTTCTTTTTTGAAGATGTGGTCAAATTCCACGATGTGTGACATGAAGTCGTCGTGTTCCGCAGGCTATTCCCGGTCTCTTAATACAATCTGGAATATCCTGAAATCCCCACGAGAAGCCGTGTGCAGCGTGTGTGCATTTTCAGTGAGTGAAGATAGTCGCGAAGTATTTCGGTGGCGAATTTTCCACCAGATAAAGTATATCGGACTGGTCCCGTCTGCCAACAATGCAATCTCATCCCGGAGCTGTTGCAATATCTTGACATTTCCAGTGGGCAGGTGGCATTCGGTGATGCAAGTGGAAAAGGGACGGGTATCAGAGCACAGCAGGCGATACCGAACACAATTCGAAAGTCCTTTAAACGCCAAAATGTCAATCAGGAGATCGCAAAGACAAAGTTATTGTTTTCGGGTCTGCGGGCGTCAGCTCATCCCCTGTATTGCTCTCGAGGGATCCGGGGCGTGAGTAACAAGGCGTGACGAAACTGTACTCCGGGTATCTAACTTACGGACCGACAATTATTTTACCTCACTCACGATATCCGCCGCAGGAATCAAAATGTTAAATGTTATATCACGCAACGGCACGTCTTCATTCTAATGATAGAGGGATTATTTCCTATTTTTGCAGGAAAGAGGGGCCATCACGACCTACACCTGCTTTGTGGGCGCTGCCTGCACGACGCAGAGACAAAAACTATGCATTCCGAAGAAGACAATGAAATGCCAAATGAAATTGGAGGTGTGGCGGAAACGAAACGCGATCTCATTTGCACGATATCGACGGAGGGATTACTAACTATGCTAGTTTGCTGCATTCGCTGTGCAAACATCACAAATATTAAACCACTCTTCATCCGATTATAAACTCATAAATAGCAATACTCCTGCATATTATAACATTTGCGGAATTTTTGCTAAACAAAATAAATCCTAATAATTTGCACATACTTAACAAAGTTGTTATTAATGAAATTATATTTGAAAATAATCTAAATTCAATATTTATCATTTATACATAACCAGATTATTCATTATTTGTTTTTACGTAAAGTTTTAAATTAAATAAATATTTCATATACATATGTATTTCATAAAACAAATTTAATAAATCAATTACTCTTATTTCAACGTGATTTTGGAGTTACGAATTTGAAGAATTACAAAAAAAAAAAAACCTTTTTGTACTGGTAGTCGCAAAATCGGTATTTCCCGGTTATCCTCGGAGTGCGGGAAAAACGATTTCCCGCACGCCGTGTTTTTTACTTTGCATCAGACACTAGGGAAAATTGCATCGTAATGTTGGTGTTTAATGACGCAGACGGACGAAAACATCAATTCACTTCAAACAAAATGGACGTTTCCGCACATCTGCAATTGTAATATTAATTCTCATCAACATAATAAATAAGTAATTTTATTATAACACAAATAAGAATACAACAGGGCCCTGAATATAATTACTGTTGTTTTTCAAGTGAAGAGGAAGAATTTGTTCAAAATATTGCGTGAGCGTAGAAGATGCCACCTACGCTTTAAATTTTATCTAGTAATCTAGTAATCAGCGTGGAAGGTGCTACCAACTCAATAGTAAAAAAGTTACTAATGTCAAATTGTTTACTTTTTAGTTTTATTTTTAAATATTTTTGAATTATGAAGAAATGTCCCGCGTTCGCACTAAACAAGTGCTGTGTTTGCCATTATTAGTTGCTTTTCCTCCGCGCGTAATTGCCGTAAATAAAAATATATTAATCAAAAGTGTTTTCGTATTTTTTGCACACACTACATTTTTACAAAAAATTTCATTTGAGCTTTATTACTTTTGTGCTGTTACCCCACACTTACATGAACAAAAGAAATTTTCACTTGAACTAGACATTCTGTCTATTATACACCAGCATCAAATTGTTTATTCATGAATGAAACCTTTTACTGCTTTGTGAAAGAACAATTGTTTTTTTTATTCCTCTCTTTTCATGTCCAATTTTCTCTCTTTCAGTTGTAATTGTAGGTGGTACTTTGCCGTGCATCTCATCACATTCCCGTAATTTCCGCATTTTGATTGCGCTTTGATTAAAATTAAAAGAGATTGTTGGGGAAAAATGTTTGCACGGTAGTCGAGTCCGATCAATCACGGGAATTATTTTAATACATTGTTTCGCTTCGCCACATTTCATAATTCATTGTATATTTCTAACACTTTCAAGAACGCTTCCTGTTTCTCTCGCGTAAGTACACACCTACACATTTTTCTCCTTGTCCTTTGACCATGTGAAAAAAATTTCTAAATAAAATGAGATATTTTATCGAACGAAATGTGTTGACAAGGTCTCCTATTCAGTTGTGATAAAGGTTAATTTTCGTCGGTTTTTATAAAGTGCTTGTCGATAATTATCCCGCGAAAGGATAATGATTAACAAGTAATGCTTTTGTTGCTGACTGACATAAGACTTCGTCAGATAATTTTAATATCGCTTTTACTTTTATTGCCCCTCACAAAACTTATCGAAATTAATCGAATTAATGGATGAGGGTGCGAGCAACAAAGAGTTCTAAAGTTAAAGCTTTATTACGGAATTTTTAATTGAAAATTTTATATAAAACTTTACGCCTCTGTAACTGAAACTTTATGGCTGTGATTGTTTTCTCCGAGAACTTAAATAAATTATGCAATAAAGATGTGCTACATAAAACGTGGTAATGTTTAATTTATTCGTGCACCGAACTAATAACGTCGCAATTAAAAAATTTATTGGGGCGTTTATAAAATTTCTTTCGGAGAAGCTTGTTTAAGAGACGCCATCAAAGAAACATATAAAAGTCGCCCAAATGAATAATTCAAGATGAAACTGATAATGCGGTGTATTTGTTGGGGAACCGCTACATTTCAGGACCAGCAGGATTCTTCAGACTCCTGGATGGTAACACACGTTGTTAGGTAACTTCGATATAATTACAGCCGTGCCCATTAACATATTCTCGCCTTCATTTTAGAGAAACGGAATAATTATGTTTAAGCAATTTTCCGTAATTAAAACAGAAATTTGCATTGTTTAGATTCTCACATAGTCTTGAGCGCTACGTCTACGTGGAAAGTAAGTACCTATTTAATTTAAGGTCAAAATGGAGTCGCAGCAGAATTTAGTCGCCCACACCTCGCACTTGTGATAATTTTTTATACCCATTAATGGTTTATTTATCTTTGAACGTTCAGATTTTGCTCGAGATAAAAGTCTCATGTATAAGGAAATGCCCGACAAAGCTGCAAACTAATTGGTTTTCCTTTGAAAAAATCTCCAGGTCACGACTGAAATATTTTATTGTCGGTTTGATGGAATTGCAATTATTGCGGCTACTGCATGGGGCGCGAGCGGTCTGAATTATTCACAAATAATAATTTAATGAAAACGGAAAATGTATCGCAGAGATCGGTGTGGGTAATAATCAAATGGAGTTTCATTCATTCTGTTGCTTTCAGGAATGTTGGAAGGGAAAATAAATGACAAAAATCAATAGCAACAGACATATTTCTTCAGGGGAAGTGGGACTCGAGGAGGAAAGTTCTCTTATTGTATAATAAGGGAAACCGCTGTTGTTGCGTTTTCCCATAAATTGCAAGCTTTGTCTGCTTTAAATTTCGGATGCAGAAATGGAAAATCCAGATCAGCTAAGGGTTTTCTTTCACTGCCCCGTTTAATGAATTACAGACTTTCAATATTGAAAATTTGCCTAGAAAAACTGCAGTTTCAACATATTTCACGGAACCTTCAATGGGAGATACACAAAAATCCATTGATTCGATCGTTAATGATGATTTGAATAAATTGCATTTCGAGAGCAGATTCCCCATGAACAGGAATAAAGCGTTTACGCACTAATCGGATTTGCATTGTAAGTTTAATTCGTAATTCATTATCGGAAATAACTGCGAACCATGAAATAGTGATTGTAAATGGATTCTGAGCAACAAAACAGTTCGTTAAAAGTGCATCAATACTTGGGACTATTTGCCACAACGACTGCATTTTTGTCAGTTTGCATCTCGAACACTCAACAAGAAATTTTAAAATCTGTTTCAGATTCCTGCTGCGCTTAACGAGTTCTTAAACTGCGACCTTGTGGTTTCGGTAGTTAGAAGGCGGGTAAGGCATGAATGAATTATTAAACAACATGTGAAAAAACAGTTTTACATTGAACTGCAATTTAGATGTAAAACACCAACACTCATCAAACAATAGTATTAATTAGAGACGTGTTCAAAGAGCTTGTCACTATTTTTCATGATTTTTTACTTCACAGTATGGTACAAATATAATTAGAATTCCATTTGTGTCCGTGATTTTGCATATTTTTTTGTACAAGACGTTTTTACATTCCTCAATTTTGAGATCAACGGTTGTAAAATTTTATTATATAAGCAGCTTCGACAACTACGGCAAAATGTCTAAAATAAAAATAAAATGGGCGTGTGTTGACTCGCATAGTGAAACATATTGCCAACTACTTAGGTAACAATTTATTATCGTCTCAAAATGAATGCTTTTAATAGACTGAGATAAACCAATGACCTGAAAAATTAATGTCCAGTGTCAATGGAAATGACCAACTTTACATAATGAAGAAAAATATGCGATAGTATAATGAATGTAGAAATTTTAAATATTTGCACCCAGTGGTGTCTTCATATATAACATATAAAGCTTTTGAATATTTAAATTATCCATTCTAATTTACAGCATGTAATACGATGAACGTGAGCGAAGAGATAATTTTTATGTAAAAATAATTATACAAATTCGTTTTGTGGAAACATTTACATAAAGAAACAAACTAATAAATTGTAGAAGATGTTACGTGGGTAGACGTAAACATTTCAGTTGGATGACTAAATGTAACAAAAAACTATTGTAACAGAAGACATCTGAAAAATAAAAAAGGCTGCCAACGGTTTAAATTCAATTTTTTTTTGCAGTATATTTTTAATATTTATTACTTTTAGTGTTCTATTCGTTACTCTTCGCATTGCCAAAATTTTCCAAGTTGTAAAAACTATCGGGTGTTTTTTTTAAATTTCACCTCGCAGTAGGCGTTGAAAAGTCGATTGTGAACTCACCACTCGTGTAAAATGTGTAAGATTTAAACAACCGATCCGTGATCCGTGACCCGTATAGTGCGTTCACAATCGACTCTTCAACGCCTATTATGAGGTGAAATTTAAAAAAACACCCGATATATTTTGGTACACGATATACATGGTGACCCAAATCGATCAATGCAGGTAGAGAGAAAATTTGGAACCTGGCGTTTCCGGACGACTTGGTAATTGTGGCAAAAAGCGAAAGAGAAATGGAAGAAATGATGAAGAACCTGGGAAAGTATGTAAGGAAAAAAAGCTGGAAGTGACTGTTGAGAGGACGAAAATGATGAAAAAAGAGAAAGAGGAAGAATGAAGAGAATGAGTGTAACTGGGAAGGAAGGAAAATAGAGCAAGTAAACTAGTTTATTTAATACTTTTGAGGAAAGCAAATATGGCAGTCGGATGTGTTTGGGGAATAGGAGAGAGAAAGTGAGGAGGTGATTTCAGGAGGAGAATGAAGATGTTTGAGAGCATGATAGAGAGTATATTGATGTACAGGGCAAAGGTCTGAGGATGGAAGGAACAAGAAAGAGGAGGTAGAGAGAGAGTACAAGAAAAATATTTGAGCGGGGTGCTACGAGTGGACAGAGAAACGCCAGGTTACATAGTGAGGAAAGAGTGTAAGAGGAATAGGTTAAGAGTGAAAGCGGTAAAGAAAGCGGCAAAGTTTGAATAAAAAATGGATGGAAGGGCAGAGTGTCGGATACTAACGGAATGCTGAAGAGAAAAGAAAAAAAACACGAGAAACGGGTATGCCAATGAAGAAGTGGAAAGATTAAGAACAAAAAGGAGATAGATGCATATAGAGCTGAGTGAAACGGACAAAAACACAGACAAGCAACAAAGAAGGGAGATAATCTAAAAATCCAGCCACAACAGGAAGTATGACAGGTGACAGGTGACCTGGGGAGAGAGAGTGCAAGAGAAAGAAAAATGATGGCGAGGTTCAAATGTAGGAACGAGGAGAGAGAAAACAGGTATTGGACGGAACGAAGAAGGTGCAGAATATGATGAGGCGAGAGAGACAATTGAACACATGTGGAATGGATGTAGCGAAATGAGAAAGGGGGAGAGAAAGGAACGGAGAGAATACTGAATGATGACGGAAGGGATGGATGAAAAAGATATGGAACAGGAGGGACAGAATGGAAAAAAGGGACTGGGAATAGAAAACAATATGTTTTTTTTTTAATATGATGAAGATGATTGTTCAAAACGCTGAAAAACAATTTTTTCTAAATTAAAATTTTGCGTTTTTACAATTATTTCATTAATGGTTTTCGTTGCAAAGCTGTATTTGTTTTTTTGTTTTGAAGATTATGAAAGATCATTTTTCATTACTGCAAGTGGACTACACCACAATTTGACATAATTGTTTTATTACTTTTTCCTTGACAAACACGGAACGTCTGACATTAAAATCATTACTGAAAGTTGTAATCTAGATACACTTTAAATGTTACATGCCTCTGTTCGTTTGCGATAATTACAAGTCAGGTGTTGGTGAATTATTTATAAGTGCTCGGTTTAAAAGGCAGCAAAGTTTGTATTGCACTTTCCAGGGTTGCTGCAATAATAATAAATCGAGAAAACTGTATTAAAGGCTGATAACGTGATAACAAAGTAGACAAATCCAGAGCAAAAATATAGCCAGTCGTCGAGGAAGCATTCGCTTTGTTATTATAGAAACAAAATGGAATGCACTTCACAGTCGAATCGACATAAAACGATTTTATTAGAAAACTTTTAACAAGTATTCTAAACCAAAAAGGGTACGCGAGTGTAGCTACCAAGTTTAAATTAAAACACTAAAAGCTAAGTTATGCATATGTAAAATCCCAGATAGTTTGTTTAGTTTGAAGCTTTGTTATATGGCGGACACGCTTTTCCGATTAAGGAATTTCAACGACTTTTCTAAATTTCATCAAAAATTAATCTATGCAAAACACAAGATGAAGCTGTCAAATTTCCATAAAATAATACCACTCAGATAATAGTTTTTGTTTTAATCGACGAGACGACCTAGTGGAAATTTGGAATCAGAAAATACACAAAAGCTTCGACTCCCGTTAACACACCGGTTGCCTTTAATACCTTAAGGCGATTATAATTCGTTTTAATTTTTAATTTGCAATTTTAACGTAAACTTACAAGTATCCCGAATTTACCGCCCTCGTTATCGTTTGTTTAATGATTTTGGCAACGATCCAACTTTTAATTTCACTCGTAAATTTATTTGATTAATTTCCTAAGCCTTCTTTTCTGATTTCAAAAAAGCTCATTACGAACAATTTCAAAGGGTTGTTTAAGCGATTCATTAATCCAGACCTATTGATTCTGACTGCTTCACTAAAACTGCGCACAAAAATATATTTAAAAAATCCAAACCACAGGATTCAGAATTCAGATCCTGAATATTTCCAGTGCTGGCAGAAACTGACAAATAATTTATAAATTCAATATTTTAGTAAAGTATTCTCATAAGTACATATTCCAAAAAATTTTAATTTTTGGTTATATCAAAACGTCATTGACTTTTTTTATCTATAACGGGTGTTTTTTTAAATTTGGCGTCGAAGTAGGCGTTGAACTGTCGATTGTGAACGCACTATACAGGTTACGGATCACGGATCAGCTGTTTAAATCTTACGCTTTTGCATGAGTGGTGCGATCTCAATCGAATCTCCAACGCCTACTTCGACGCCAAATTTAAAAAACACCCTTTATGTTTTTACAGACATCTTATTGTTGTAGATATTAAAAGCGAATTGAAATATTCTTTTTAAACATTAACAACAACAATATTTCAAACGTAAGATCCCCCAATCGAACGAACTCAATTTTGATTTAATAATCTATCTGAATTTATTATTGTAAGAACACAGTCTAGTTGTAATTAAATTGCAAATAATCTGCTCTAAGACGACAGACGATGAGGAATATTGTACAATACAACAAGAACAAGCAGCTAAATTGGAAGTCGCTATGTAAAATCATATCTACATTTTACTTTAAACTCTTCTCTATAATGACGATTTGCATACTTTGCAAAGCGCGTCTTTGATACAGCTCGCCGGTATCATTTACTTGCATTGTTTAGCAAACATCTTGAAAAGATTTAAACATTTCCGTAATTTAAAAATGAAACGCTCGAAAACGGTGAAATAATTTGGCGCAAGTGAGAACGACCTTGCGCATCTTCAGCTCGATGGATTTATTATATCGGACAATAAAAGCACTTTGATTTTATCCTCGTCAGTTCGAATTCTAATACGTTTCGTCGTTTGCAAACCCTCATATTTCTTCCTCGCCCTGAAAGCAATTTGGAATAACATGTGGATTTAAAGCAACGGCGTCGAACTGTTAGACAAGTACGTGTCAGAAGAATATTTTTTCTGCACGAATTGTCTTTCTATTAAAAGAGTTCTGGCAAAGTCTACCAGATAGTTGGATGCGAATGGTCAAAGTTAGATAGCAGACGATGTCATGACATGAATGTCGATCACAATGTCGGAACTACCAGTCAGTTCATGCTAGAGATCTCCTCTATAGCTCCAATGAAATTACACGCTGATTTCACATGAACTATTTTTCTCGTTTCTGAACGATTTGTTCCGATATTTGGTTTAAGCTGCCAGAAGTTACCGACACACTCGCCTCTTCGGAATTAGGTTATTTCGAAATGTAGGTGCGTCCCATTGTGCCACTTATCAAATAATTGCTCGCTCTTGACACAACTTACACAACGTCATTACTCATTTTTGTAATTTTTTATCTCACTATTAACCACTTTTTCAATGGTGGAAAAAAATTTGCAACGGGCCACCCCGCACAAAGATATTCATCATTTCCAACGTGGAGTACATCATTCACCATGACATTTTCAAAGAGATTCCGTCAGATTTCTTAGTTGTTTGTTTTGGAAACATTCTTTGTTATCTTGTAACGCGTCGAAACATAATGGGAGATGACTTTTAAATAATTCCAATGTCATACCGGTTCAAGTGTTATTTTCTAAATCAGATCGTCCGACAATGCCGCCGTTAATTCGGCCTTATTTAACTATTTAGGGGCAGCGAAAGTGTGCCATACTTCGCGTTGAGTGACGGAGAAGTGTTAGAAAAGAAAGAACAGGCGATAACCTAAGGAAAATGTCAAGTTTAAACCCCGGATCTAATTTAATGTGACCAGGAGGAATCCTCTTTTCTAAATCTCTTGCCTTGATGTTATTGGCTACACATGGAGGGCGAGTCAATCAGGATCAAGCGCAAAGAGAAAGTAAGGAAAAAACAGCACGTGGAAAATTAACGGCCAGATCATTAGCGAAGATGCCTACTAAACTGTTTATAAATTGAATCGGACGTTGCGTAACAATCGCAAAAAGTTTGCTCTCGTTCTTAATTATTCATTAAATTCTTCGCAACTGAAGAAAAAACGAAATCTTGTTGACGACGCCGTTTCGCTAAACCGGTGCGAGCCTTGCAAAAGTCGTAATGATTGCATGCCAAATGAGCGCTTTTCAGAAGGACTAGTAAACGATCACCTTTACAATTTCATGGAAGCAGGAAAGCTTCTAGTTCAACCTACGAATTCAATTTGTATGCAAATGATAAAGCTACGCAAAGTTGACAAGTAGCGCGGTGCCGTGCTTTATTATTCTGCAATTTTTCAATTACTCCTCTAGTTTTCCACGACAGGATTTTAAAAAGTGTTTTGTCACAACGAAGTGACCCCAAATTGCATATCTAAAACACCACTTTATTTACACCACACTGTTTAAAAATGACTGCGTCACTTCACGTCAGACTCCTGAAAATTCTTCCACCTATTGGAAGTAATTATAAAGCTTTTAAATAAATGCGCAAAGTACTCTCTGCATTATCAGGATTAAGCGCAGCTGTCCTGTCGCACCACCAAAAACTTTGCAACATTTTCAAAATCAATTAGTCCCATCGATGCCATTTTATAATAATAGTCTGCATTGTCTCAAAAATTGTAACTTCTTTGTAGAATAATCAATAAGTAAAATCTACTCGTTTTAACGATCTAAAGTGCAGGAATAGTTATTTTCATATGAGTCAAATCACTTTCCAGGTATGAGGCCGAAATTTGAAGCACGAGGCGTCAGCCAAGTGCCGCAAAACAGGTCGAATACCTGAAAACGAATATTGAATAACAATTTTTGTGTTCGTTTAGCAAAGTTTTAAAAAACATGAATTTATTGTAAATTTTGAGGTTATCTTTGACAGATGTCAAGTTAGGTATATAACCGGGAAAGTTTATATATTTAGTTATATACCACTTTCCCGGTTATGTATCTCAGGAAACAAACACGAAAATTTCATTTTTGACCTCCTCAACTCTAAATGACATGTTTACACATTTTGAACAGCTACGGTATCTTGATTTTTACACACTAATCAAACTGTCTCTGTCACTTTACCGCACGGAGTGTGTAAAATACCACGAAAATTTTAAGCTTTCAGGGACCTCCAATACTAAGACAAGGTACCATTGATCCGCTCAGTTATCGGAAATGAACATAATTTAATTGTTTTCTTGTGAAACACTCTGAATTCTGATGCCGCCATCTTGTGATATAAATCATAAGCATGTCAATTATCGGTATAATAGATAACTTCCTGGTATTTCATTAATCAAATGTCCTTCTGTGACAGGTTTTGCAAAATTATTGGTTACAACAAATTTCAAATTTGAGAAAACGAGTCGTCGGCCAAAACGATTAATACATTACTAATGCGGTGGGCACTTTACATCGCTCGGTTTTTGTTAAAACACTCCCGCTGCGCGGTCGTGTTTCAATCTAAAAACCTCGCGCTGTAAAATGTAGTCTACCGCATTTGTAATGTAAATAACTATTTACCTACCGACAATTATTCAACTCGCAACTGCTACAATGAACATCAGGAAGTTTTTCTAAAATAACCAACTGAAAATTAACACCATCCTGGTCACTGCACTCTGTTCAACCCCTGTGATTAATTGCCCTCCTGTCAATCATCCTTAAAACTAAAACGTGAGTTCCTTTTTACTTTTGGTCTTAAAATAAAACAACACGAACTGATGGCAGGAGAATTACTTATGTATAATTTGGGATGCCCGTTCTGGGATCATGTCAGAAACTGTATTATCACGCTTTATTTACAGGAATGAACATATCCCTCCTGCTAAATTATTTAATATATTCACCAGCATGAGCTAATCAAGCGAGAAGTAATTTACAACTCTGATAAAAATGTCAAGATAATAGGATCAAATCTTTTGTTAGAAATTCAATTAAAATTATGAATGGGATATCCTAAATAATTTAGTTTAATTAAGCACACAACAAACAAAGTTCCAGTTTTCCCTTGCAAATATATTTTTTTCTAGTGCAAAAAATCGTCAACAATCACAATCATTGTATTCGGGTTTAAGAACACATCGATACGAATTGTATCTCTAAACCTGACCAAGATACGTCGAGTATCGGTTTAATTTAGGTGTGGTTAGTGTAGTAGGTCGCCAGTTCACGGTCTGCCATTCAATAGTGTAGCAAAAGAGCAACGCTCTTTCTTCAGGCACGTCTGAAATCTTTCAGAATGAAAAAGGAATTACATTGTCAGGATCGCTTCAGCGACGTAGCGGATCCGTTAACACATAAAACTTCAAAAAGACATTAGGGATGTTTTTTGTTGTTTCTGTAAGTCCAAATTAAGTATGCGAAATGGATGAAGACTGAAAAAACTCTCTCTTCTAAAAATTTAATTGAAAAATTTTGTCAATTATCGTACGTATCTGGTTGTATTTTTTTCATGTTAGGATAATTGTTTGCGGAATTATGAAAACCGAATACGTTGAATATTGATACGATATTTTTTATGGGAATTAGCGAGAGTGCACCGTACAAATCGAATCAGTTGATTTATTCGAGGGAATTTTTTTGTAAATAATCGGAAACAAAAAGCTCAAAGGATTGAGCTTCATTATTCATGAATTGTGTTAATGGGTAAAGCATGTTCTTGAATTAAATTGGATTGTTGGAGAATTCTAAAAAATCCTGTACCTATCCCTTCCTTTATTAAATTATTCTATTGTAGGAAAGGAATCTAATGAGTGCGATCGAACCGCTTTGTTGCTGGGATAAGACAGCATTCAAGGTGATTCGTTGAACTTAAACGAGGGCTTAGAAAGCTCGCCTCTAAAATCCATACATTTCCTAACATGTAGGGCCTTAGACACGGCGAATTCATTAACCCAGAGGTAACAATAAGTGGTCGATTACAATGTCCCCAATCAAATTCGGGCTGATATTAACGATTACGATAACAATAAAGGACTAAGTAATTAATTTGAATTATGTTACATTGTGTAATTGTTGGAAAAGTTTAACGACGGTATAAATTTAACGGTATCTTGTTCAAACAAAGATCTTAGATCGTGATATGTGTTTTCGAGAATTTTCGACATTATTATAATCGTGCATAATTTAGAGGTACGTTTATTATATGAGCTTTGCGTATCACACCTACCTCCAAGACTCCACCCATGTATTAAATGGACCAGAAACTATACATTACCGTGGGTACAGTTATTGTACGTTGTAATATATATCACCCGAGCACTATTAACAACTGCTTCACTATTATAGGGTAGTTTATGGATTGTCCTGTGTACATTTCGAAATGCCCTGTATATTCTAAGTTAAGTAATTAATTACCATTGAACCAAACTTTAGTTTGCAGCGTATGTATGTGCTTACCAAATAATCCGTCAGACAACGTTGTGTACGTCAAAACAAAGTAAATAAAACTTACAAACAACAACAATAAAACGAAAAACTTCAACAAAACGTATAATAAAATCTAAAGTTTATCTTTAATCGATAGCTCCTAAAATGATACACAGAACTATAAAACAGTTGCAAATTACAGTTTAAGCAACAGAAAAGTGGATAGTTGCGAATGTACTTGAATTGTTTAATGTTAAAGGAAAATAGGAATTCTGAATTCAAGAATACATTTTACTTAAAAAGTAGTAGATAATATCATTAAGAGTAGAAGTGAGGCTATTTGTGCTAAGCCCAGAGATTGAAGACCGAGACGAAGTCGAGCGGTCGAGCCGCCTGTGGACATTTCAACTCCTTGGATTTGAAGTGTTTCAAGTCCGGTTACAATAAAAAAGCCACTTCAACCGTTTCTATATAAGTATACAAAGGAGCAATTTTCGACCGCTTGAGGATGAACTTCATTTTTGCACTTCCTTTTTCACTTTTGGGAGTAAAAGTATTTATTTCGATGTGTGAAGTGTCAGTTTCAATAGTGAAAGAATGAAATGAAAAAAACAGGTGTTACCATAACTATTGGTATTATACAGGGTGATTTTGAAAGTTGTGCAGATATTTTAATCACGAGCTATTGGCTTCATGTAAAACTCGGAAAAAATATTTTAAAAATTCTATGTCAAAAAATAAAATGACATTTATTTTTTGAGCTACAATTTTTTTTAATTGTTTTTAGTTTTCTACGTTGTCCTACAACCCCGTAGGTAAAATTTCGGCACATTTTAAAAATACACCCTTGTATATCATATTTTATAAAATAAGGAAACCGCATTGGTGTACGTTTTATAAAATATGATATAAAGGGTGTATTTTTAAAATGTGCCGAAATTTTACCTACGAGGTTGTTTGACAACGTAGAAGACTAAAAGCAATTAAAAAAATGTAGCTCAAAAAATAAATGTCATTTTATTTTTTGACATAGAATTTTTTAAATATTTTTTCCGAGGTCTACATGAAGCCAGTAGCTCGTGATTAAAATATCTGCACAACTTTCAAAATCACCCTGTATGTTTCAAATAAATGATTAGATTTTCTAGAAAATTAATTTTTATTTATTGGATAAATATTTGAAGAAGAAACTGCAAACCATTGTCGTTGTTGCCAAAAACAGAAGTGCATGCTGCAGGACTAGAACTCTTTTTCATATAAATTTTTTGATTTTGATGATATTAATTCTACACTTACTTTGCCGGTAGCCATCAGAAACTAAGATTTAAAATTTTGTGATTTAAGAAGCTAGATTGTCACGTTGACAGCATATTTGAAAATTTCTGCTATTTTCATTTCAAATTATAGGGAACTGCAAGAAGGAGTAAAATAGTGTCTTTTAAACCCTCAGGTGATTATTGTCCTCGACTTCGTCTCGAGCAATTAACTTCACCCTCAAGATTAAAATATTCACTTTCGTCCCTTATTTACATACTATATCGGGTGTTCATTAAATTTTCTCGTCAAAGTTGGACTTGAAGAGTCACGGATTACAACTTTAATAAAGCTGTTTAAATCTAACCTCACTTTTTGTGTTGTTTGTGTTTTTAATCTGCAAGTTGATGACAGACTAACGAGTGGTGCGTTCACAATCAACTCTTCAACGCCAACTTTGACTGGAAAATTTAATGGACACCCGATATATTCTGTCACTTCTTTGCTGGCAATTGGCTTTTCCTAGATAACTGTTAGCTGCAGGTTCCAAATATACCAAATGTTGAATTGCTTAACGACAAAGTCATCGATTATAATATAAATAATTATTCTATTTAAATATTAACGTGCTGAAAACTTTCCAAGTTAAAACATAACGAGCTAAACAAATTTCGATAGACATTTTTACGCACAACGTCCTATTCGTACACTTTCTTTAGAATGTGGTTTCGGTAAATTATTTCCCCGGTAGTGTCATTGAAAATACTTGAATGCGCTTTTTTATATTTTCAATTAAAATTTCTAATACCTAGTTAAAAAACAATTTCAATTCAACCGCAGATGTTGTGGTTTTATTACCAGAAAATCACTACAAACGAACAAATTAAATTCTTCGTTTGAAAATAAATTTAAATGTTGGACGGTTAAAAAATTACAACAAATGTTCGCTGAAAGTTGAATTTGTTGGCGAAAATTATTTCGTTTTAACTTTGTTGTTCAATAAAAAAATATAAAAAATCAGAACGTTTACTTATACTGGCAAAAAAAAAATTGTTTATTGTTTTTAATTAATGGCAGAACCGGTGCACTCGTACTTACATATCGCTATTCCCAGGGGTGGCAATAAATTATATCCCTCGTACTACTAATTTAATCGAACAAAGTGAAGAGAGCCAAATTGCTTCCACAAATGCAACATAAGCAGAATTAGTTCGTGCACACTTTTGAGTTATGTAAGGCTTAAAAATGGTAAAAATCGCTGTCTCAGACTTCATCTGAAATAAAATTTTAACTTACCGAGGAAAATTACCGCAAGGCCTGGGAGAAGTTCAAAAGAAAAAATGCTAAAAATTGCCGCATTCAAAGTAGTATTGCCGGTTTGAAAGCAAAAGAGCCAGTACTTTCTGTGCTTTTGTAAATTTTACGGCAGAATAAAATAAATTAACATTTTCACTTACTTTACGCTTCAATATCATCAGAATAAGTATCTAGCTTTCTCTTGCATTCCCAAGATTAGAAATAACCAAATAAAAGAGGACGCACTGAACGCTCGAAACTCCTCCTCGGCAAAGACTTAACAAAATTAAATCAGGTGAATCTATTTCATCCCGCTGTGTTTCTATATATTTCAAAAGGTATTTTCAGCGAGGACCTCCAGCATACACCATTGAAACTAAAATACATTTGCAATGTCCCGAGCTTCTAGGTATAATAAAGTCGTACGAGGTGAATATCTAATCTAAATCTCCGCAATAATAGATGAACTTTGCGCAATCTACCGTACACCACCACTATATAACTAAAAGAGAAAAGCTCGACGGGTCGTTATTTTCCTTCTAGAGGGGTAACGTAACAATTTAAATTCCTGCAAAAGCGTCAACACACTCGGTCTAATTTCCATGTAATGTGCGCCCGTCGTTACCAACTCTAATTCCAGGCCTGGGGCGTTATTGTTATAAGTTGACTGTCTTAATTGTTCTGTTGGTAAAACTGGTCTGCAACCTCATGATATCGACAAAATGGAAGCCGAAAGCTATCACGAAATGCGACTGTCAGCAGGGAAAAGTGTTCTAATTTGGGAGAAAATTAACTGTCCCTGTTTACGCCATGTATAAAAGCTGCCGTATTATGTTAGACCGAATTCCCTCCCGGACTTGATTTCTGGGGGATTTATTAATTTTCCTACAGATTGGGTTTTTTTTGTAAAGCGGGTTTTCGTCGAGGATGTTTTAGGTCAACGCATTCATCCATTAATTAAGGATTTTTATATAGTTGAAATCCTCTTCTGTATGAAGTTTTATGCCTATTCGGGTTTATTCGAGCGGAATGTCAAGTGAAGCAGCATAAAGATGTGAACATCGATCGGAGTAGGGAGTTATAAAAAGACATGTTTACATGTCTCTTTCTTCACAGGAAATATTTTCCAGAATTATTCTGAATATATCACATCCAGAGACTTATTCCTCTCTAAAATTCACTTCTTTTTTTTTGCCCGTTTCACTCTTTCCAAATCTATAACATATCCACCTGACTTTTATCCCCTTTACTTTTATATAACGTTTTCCTCTCGCTAGACTAAAAGCAAACAATTTCTTATGAGTTACATATTTTATATTTTTCCGAAATATGCTACAAGACATCATCAGTTTCGCTGTAAATCGATACAATTAAATCGCCAGTGAAATATTCCCACTTTTTTCGAAATAATCTGTCTCCCCGCTTGCCATATTGGAAGAACGCCATTACACACCCGTATTTGACGTGTAATTAAGGGAATTATTGGTGCCGATAAAACTGCAAGTTCTCCCGGAGATCATAAACAAGCAATCGCATTAAATCCTTATTATTTAATAACCATTTTCGTCGCGATTTATGTCCTCGTTTGCCGCATGATTTATTATTACCGTTTGATATCACTTTTAACAGTCACTTAACTGTAATACCAGAAGGTTATTGTAAGAACTGTGTGATCGGGATTGGAAATGCTAATTTGGAAAAGTAAAAGTGTACGTCATTTAGAAAATAAAAAATCGAATAAAGTGCATTGTTGAAGGCAGTCGCGCCACAACAAAACGTGATCGGTATTGTTTATGTCACCTGTTAAGAATGCGAGTCAGGCGAGTTTGCACGTGAGACTGCCGTACGTCCACAAATATCCCGCAGGCGCATTTTGTTTATGTTGATCTTGCTCGCATCAGGTGAAATAACAACATCTTAACAGCATTTGTTAGTGTAGACGGTAATTATCGTGGGTTCCAAGTGTAACAAGAAATTAGACGCCTGGAACGTAATTCACTTTTGGTACACCCTACACGTACGACGCGATTAAACACCCATTTGTGACATGTTTCCACCTCGAAAAATTCTAAACGGATCTTATCAGTGCAAAGCGTGTCCATCTATGGTACAGCAATAACTCATAGTAGTAAACAGTGTACCAATTATTTTGTACCTGATAAAAAACGGCAAGTGTTACAAGGATGCATATTTTTCTGACCTTATACATTTTTTGTGCAGAAAAATGGATTTGAATTTGAGCAATTTTCTTTTTTCGAAAATTCTCTGAGATAAAAGTACACTCAAAGATTTTTATTTTAAATTTTGCACTGGAGCAACAGTTTTAAAAAGTTTTTATAAAAACATTATAATATATAGAGTGATCAACAAGAAAACAAATCAAGAGTGCTACCTCTTCTTTTGTTTTATTGAAAGGGCTGTCTTAGCTTAATTGTACACAACACATATCTATACTGCCTATACACAGTCGTTTTATTGGTTGCCTACCTCTGGAAAAATCTTTTATTAATTAATACATTTGATATTTTAATATTTATTAATTTATTAATTTGTTATTAATTAATAATATTATGAGATAATTATTGCTTACAATTGCGGGAAACGTCTGTGAACTTTACTACCGAAATCGAAAACTTTTCCTCAAGATTAACATCAACACCGTTGCTTTAAAACTGATGCTTATTTAACATTTCACCGAACAATCTGCTTCCCAGTGGCGTCGCGTTTGGCAACCTTACCAATGTAAAATATTGCTCTTGTTTATTTTATAATTTCTCCATTATCAGATAAGAATAAAATGCACTATTATAATTCCAACTAGAATTCAAGAGGTATTATTTATTATTATACAGTACCTTTTGAGATCACAAATTGTCTACGCCCATGCATTGAACGTTTATTTGTATAGGATTCCGCTACGACATGACCAATAATAATTTGCAACGCCTGCTCTGATTTGTTTTCTTTTTAATCACTTAACGTAAATAGTTCCACCTTTCTGACATTTGAACCAGGCAAAATAGAGACATTGGACAAAAACTAAATCAAATTATTTTAAGTTTGCTACTTTTTGGCTCATCAATCTGCAAAGATAAAGCTGGAGCGCTGTCCACTTTGAAGTTCGAAAGGAAGGAAGGTCATGTGATACATTATTTGAAAGATCTTTCAATTTTCTATTCAACAGTGGCTAGATTTTTCAATTTAATGGATTCGCTCTAGATTTACGTTAATGTGAATATAATTTCATGCACATGTGGCAGAAATTGCAAAATATTCTTATACGTATTCCTATTAAAGTAATTTTCGATCATAAATGCCATTCAGGAACATGTTTGGGATAGATATTACATGATTTTATTTCAGAAAAGTTAAAATGAAAACTTAATACAAGATTTCTGCATTTCCGATGATTAATAATTCCTTTAAACTGCTTTCATTCATATTACTGAAAAAAATCGGGAGGTATTAAATCTGGTGTACCAGCTGGGCATTTGTTGAAACCACGTTTACCAATCCACCTGTCGGAAAATACATGATTTGTTGCCCAATAATAGGACAGGAGAATATTATATGGTTTACACTGGACAGAGATATTGTCGACTTTATTTCGCTTGAAACAATTGGGAACAATTTACAGAGGCCTTGGACAAACAGGGTTTTTTGTTTTCGCACGTGGACTACTTTAGCCGAAAATCTGGGTGCTCTGAGTGAAGACTTGGGCGAAAGATTTCGTCAAGATATCGAAGAAATGAAAATAAGACAAAAGCCGCTGTAACGTAAATGTGATGTCAGACATCTGTGAATCTAAAAAAATATGGGTGCAAACAGCGGAAAAAGTAGTGTTACAGCTGTTGTTTCAAGATAAGAGAAAACGTTGATTACACAACATTCGATCGTATTTGTTAAGGACGATTTTTCTGCTAGAAAAAAATAGAGTCAATGTTAATTAAAATATTGCAGATATTGCGATATTCTCCTTTTTGTGTAGTGGTTTCCACTTCCAGTTCTTGCATAGTAACTAGAAAATAAAAAGTTATCTAGACATTCTGTAGGCATCTGCAAAACACTGTAACATAAATAATTTAAAATCCTCATTCACAAAGTCAAATTTTGTCGGCCTTCGTAATTGTTCTCTATAATTCAGTGATTCTCTAATGGTACAAATAACTGCACCATCCGTCGGTTTCTTTGTTGATCACTGCTCAATCGTAATCTGATTGTGTTATGATAAGATTCAAGATCTATATAGATTTTATTTTTTCTGTGAATGTACACATAAGTAAATCAAAAACTAATCTATAAAATCTGGTATAAAAAAAATTAATTGTTTAATCCTATAGTAGAAAGATAAACTTTGTGAAGTTGATTTCATCTTTGACACATGATGTTCCTCGTATTTCATGTTTTTCCCTTTCATATTTGTGTTCAAAATAAAAAAAAAAAATGTTTTGCCTGCTAATCAGATCTAAGTGACGACAATTCGATTAGAAAATTACCATCTGTAGCTGCATATTCAGGTTTTCTTCTAAGAAATTCGCTTACCTTTCACCTTGACGCCTTACCTTTAAATTATCACTTGAAAAGCAAGTGCTGTTCTTATTCCTGAAAGTTATCAAGAATACAATATTCTTAATGAAAAATAAAATTTTTGGTGGCGCATTTTATAGATAGATAAGAAGAACTCGATTGAATTTTATTGTTGTGCCTTTCTCTTGAATATAATGAATTGTTGCAAACACAGAAAATCTAAATTATACCGGGTGATCGTTGGAAAGATTCGTTCATTTCTGATGACACATTTTAAATATTAGGACATAAATTAGGATATAGGAGAATGAAACTACTAGTTTAAAATAAAATTAATAATTTACGTCCTTTAATTTAAATATGTAATAATAATAATGATAATAATGTTATTCAGAAAAATACACCCTGGTGTTTGACTTCATCCACAAAGATACCATACCAGATACGATTACGATTACTTTAATAAATATTCTACTCTTTTAAAATGTGAATGGGCCCATGGAGCTGAATTAGTGCTCCCTGAATATGGCTCTTAAAATGGTAAATCAAGGATTTTCAGTTGTTGGCAATTCTTTATGTAAAATACATTCGTCTCATGTCTTGTGCACCTTTTTTCATTGAATCTCTCATACATGAAGACGTACTACACATGCCATGAAACTTGCATATTTCACAATGCAAGCTTCAGCATGTGTGATGCATTATCTTCAGCTTCAGTTAGTCGAATTTGAATTTGTCTGCGAACATCACAAAGTTCGGTGTAAAGATGTTCATGAATCACATTGATATAGTTTATTTGAAAAATACAAGTAGGTAGGTAGGTAGGTAAAGGAAGTGTGATGATGTGGAAAAATTCAGTAGTCTTTCGTTACTTATAGTTTTTACAGATAAACTGAACCAAAATTGAATTGCTTAAAAGATGAAATTGTAAGATAATGTAAATAAAAAATTAATAAAACACTATGTATTTCGAATTTCAATATGCAAACACGCAAAATAGAAAACATGAGCGATATATATTCAGGAACAAACTCTGCATTTGGAGAGATAATAATATCAACCCGTCTACTTCCCAGGTCTAGCTCACAGTAACTTTTGACAAAATGAAATGAAGGCCATTGTGATATGCAGTGGCGGTCATGTTATTATGTTTCTATAAAGGCGGTTTTTTAAATTTGGTATGGAAGTTGGTGTTGAAGAGTCGATTGTGAATGAACCAGTCGTCTTACAAACACTGATTTTTCAAATTGCAGATTTTAAAAACGCCAACAACGCAAAAAATGAGGTTAGATTTAAACAGCTGATCAACCCCTCGTTTAAAAAGACTGAATTTTCAAACTGTATATTAAAAACACGCAAAAAGTGAGGTTACATTTAAATAGCCGATTGTCAGAGTTGTAATCCGATGGTGCGTTCACAATCGAGTCTTCAACGCCAACTTCGACGCCAAATTAAAAAAAAAAACACCCGTTATGAGGACAATACATAATCAACTATCCTCAGACATTACTCGACCTGAAAAAAAATGAATTGAACAATTAATATTGAATATTCAAATAATATTAAATTGATATATGTATTTTACTGGGGTATTGATAACATCCCATAATAGTAAATAAACATTAAAAACAGTGACTACATTATTCAGTCTAATATTGCACGAGTGGAACATGGCTGTTGCAAAATTTATTGAGATATGTTGTTTTAGTTCAAATATAACGTATCATTTTGTCCACATAAAATAAAATGAACAAAGTTTAAAATTTCTACTTACTCTACAAATTATTACCACATCATGATTTGTAACTTTTACTTGAAGTAAAAAAAATTCTCTTGACTGACATAATTATGGATATTGAATCTTGACTTAGAGGCTTAGTAATAACAGTTAGCCCCTTAACGTTCCAACCATGTGTTGCGACTAGCATATAGGTAACATACGATAGTTTGCCCCGACTTTATACATAATCGTAAAGTTTCCTTTGGATACTTACCAGTCGCCAAACACGAAAGCAAGACCACAGGATGTCGGGGAAAACTTTCGAGGTTCCAGACACTCCCTCTTGGGAATTTCTATGGATCTATAAGCAATAATAATTATCTTGTTTTTAGGAGAAACTTCAAAGCTCCCGACATTAGCAACTGTTCAGACAACCTTAAAATGGTATTCTGCTCAGCATCTTTCACCGTTTTTAGTTTCCCTTACTACGGACAATATAATCCAAGAAAAAGTTTTAATTAAACTGAACATTTTTTGTGCGGTATGACATTAACGAACTGTAATTAAATTACGTCTGCAATGGCATAATTAAAAATCTGCGCAATAGAGAAAAAATTAAGTAAATGTCTGTAAAACAATAAGAAATGCTTAAAGAAATATTCCCGTGCCTCATTACAAAATTAAAAGCATCTCAAGTAGTTCAATTTAATTAAGCAAGCGAGCACTTGTCACAAGACACGGAGAACACGATGGAGAGTGAAAGAGGTAAATCGTTTCTTTTTAACTAAAGCAACTGTTCTATTTTTTCCTTGTTCCCACGATTTTATTATTAAAAGTAAAGTTTGTGGGTAACGTGACATAATGTTTTCGGAGAAATTAATTCTCTCCGTGCAGCAACTCTTACGTAAAATAAATGCAATAACAAAGTATAACATCTAATTACGTTCTGTTTTAAATAAACAAAACACAATTGTTTCAGTTTAAAAGTAATTTCTTACATAAAAATGAACAAAAGTTAGTAATAAAGAAGAATATTTATTTATTGCTATCACAGTAAACATTAAGATATAGCAAAAACTAGCAAATCAATAATTTTACATTTTAGCACCTATTACCATTTCCGCAAAACCTGAACACCGTGGGAGATTCTTATTCGCAATACTAACAAGTTAGTAAACATCTTCACAACATTGACACCTAACGTTTCTAATAAAATATTTTAATGAAATGCCTTTTTTCACATAAGCAAACTTGTAGGAGTTAACATATTCGCATCATTATTCGTCTATAAACAAGCTAAGTTAAAATAAATTACAACTTCAGCTGAACTTCCATTTTAGGTCTTTATTTTTAGTTCAATAATAGTATATTATGTTATTAGGAGCAAAAATGAAGTTTTAAATAAACCAGGCAAAGTATGTACATGAAATAATTTTTGCTCCGAATAACATATACATACTATTTTGCACACGGTTATAACAAATTATTTAAGGAATATTAGTAAACCAGATTGGGTAGACTGATAAATTAATGTAGCTTGTTTTGGAAAGCGTTTCTATGACTACCATACGTATATGTATAATATAAGTGAATGTTTACTTTATCTGCCGCTCGTCAGAGGAGATAATAACTTTGTCTGCCGCTCATCAGCTCGTCAGATGCGATGGGAATGAAGTGATACTTTAGCGTTATCAATCCAGCAATATAATATCACATTTTACTGACATCTGAAGAAAAAATATTTTAGCAGCATTAACTGATTTTTTAATCAATAATAAAATTGGAGTAAACTTGTGTTGAGTTGTGATAGAGCTCTCATGAGAGATCCGAGAAAATAAAATTCAAGTGTTGGTTGGTTTACAAATTGTAATAGTTTGTGTAATTAATGCTAACTCTGAGTTTCAGTGGAAGTTGCCCAAGTAGGTTTCGTCAATCCCCAGATTCTATAACTTGGTAACCACTGTGGTTATTTAACGACTCTCATTATCACTAAAGACATGTACTACGATCTACTTGAATTGTTGAACGTAAATAATTGTAATAATATTGTTAACGCAGGAAAGTTTCAGTAATTATTTTAATTTAACTTTTAAATACGTCTGTTTTTTTATTGTCAACGATCAATCTACTCCCATTGAAATATTTATACACACAAAACGTATTTGATCATAAATCAAAACGACTTTTCATATAATTTGATAGCAAAGGTCAATATCAATTTCCTGATTTTCTTGACTTCTAATAACCTCTGCGTCGGGCGATTTAAATTTCAAGAATAATATTTCATGTCGGTTGAGAAAAATTGTTGTATCGATTGTTGTTTCACAACTTGTGTCCGGCAGTGTCGCAATTTTTCATTTCATTAGAACAGCCAAAAAAGAGAATTATTGGCACACGTCGGTGTAAGCAAATTTAAGCTTTTTGGACGAAATTACACGTTGCTATTAAAGATTGCATAAAAAATAATTACAGTGACAAAAATGGAGCGAACTTATCGCACGATCGAAAATATCGAAGAAAATCTGAAAGTTTAATAATAAGCGTGCATAAATAATAAATATCTGCACATTTTAAACAATCACCCGGTCTTTACAATAGAAAGTGTGACACATACGTTATGGTTAAGGTCAAATAGTATTGCTGAAATGTATGAGTATGCATTTTTGCAAGAATTCGATAATAATAAGATTTATATCCATATTTTTTTCAGCTGTCGATAAAATTAAATTATCCGCTCAGGATGGGATAGTAAGGTCAAGTAAAACTTATATGAAAATATAAATCATGAATCGTAGTGTGCGGTGAGCTTCGATAGTGATCTAATAAATTTCAATCCATGTGGAATCTAATAATGTAAAGGCGAGCAAACCATATAATTATAGTGATATATCAATTCCTTCACTCGAGAATGCAATATGAGGAAACTCCATAAACCTGCCAACGTTCATTACTCCACTTTTAGTTTTCTGACTTTATAATTTAAACTTTTCCGAACAAAAAGCTCGATGCGCCATCCCGCAAGCGATGGACCCAAAAATTGACCCACATCCATTCAGGATAGACGCCTTCAATTTAACTTTGACTTTTTCCGAATAAAAAATTCGTTTCCCCTCTAACAAACCATAAAATACCGTCTTTTCTTATAACACTTAATTAACGCTCTCTTCGAACAAATAAATTGTGCAGGTGTCGAAAAAATTGCTGCATCTAAGCACGTAGGCGTACTCGACATAATTCATCACGCATATCTAGATGTAACAAAGGATTTATTTTACAAAAAGTTATAACCTCGTTCATGGTGCAATTTGAAAAAATTCGCCGACACATTTACATGAGACTGAGGATCGAGGAGGGCGTTGCGGTCATATAAATACCGTAATTATCATTCCTTTATGAGCTTTTTAATGTTTTTACAAGATATACAGCTGTAGTTAATGGCACAGGAAAAGATTTAGATGTCAACCGTCTGATAGAATTAGATCTCGATAAATTTATACGACTTATCTTGATTGCGATCGTGCATAAAGAATCTAACCATAAAGCCGGATGGCTGACTTTTGTAATCTTACAAGTCAAAACAAGAAAAGTTTGACAAGAAGTAACAATACAAATTCAGATTAAACCAAGAATTTTGTGTAAACGTTAAATTCCTAATTCTTCGTTAAAACTTGCTGGTTCTTACGAGTATGTAGGAATGAAAGGTCTTTTACTGTATTGACTACATCACCACCTGGATTGCTGCTGACCGTGTGGCCACGAAGAAGTATCGAGAATATCAAAGACAGCCGACCATAAACGTCACTTGAATGTGCAATTTATATTTATCACCTCCTTAATGAAGCGAGGTTTAGTAGATTGCGTTCGGAATTTGTGATTTCCTCTTCAGTTACAACAAGAAAGAGATGAGGAAGGCGACAAATGAAATAATTGTACTGTAATCTTCGTACGTATTTACCTAATTTTCATTTATTCCAGTCCCAACAGTAGGTAATTGTTTTCTCCTCAAAGTAGGCTTTCTAGAATGCACCGCGGCTTACAGATGACGGATCAGCAGTTTAAATCTAACCTCACTTTTTGCTTTGTTTGTGTTTTTACTCTGCAGCCTCTCCTTTAAGTTTTAAGATTGCCTTGTAATTAGAAAAGAATAATGTATTAAGCAAAAACAGTAATAATAATAATATCTAATAATAATTCCTAAGGAATTAAGGAGTTATTATATTTTATTAAAATGACGTCAGTGTTACAATTACAATAGTCAAGACAAGTTACTAAATAAAATGAAAACTACATATGTAATTAATTGGTTGTCTAACAATACAGCGACTACTCCTTTTGCATGAATTAATTAAGGACAAATCAGGATAGGATCCTTCGCCTCTCCATTCACTCCTAAACCCTGAATCGGCTAAACATTAAAGGAAAATAAAGTGAAAACACGAAGATAAGAAAACTGTTATTTATTTTATAGGTGTGCAATTAATTTTACGTCAAAACATTTAAATAAATAATGGAGAGTAACTCGTTCATGCGAGTAGTTCCTATAAATAAATGAGTAAATCCCCGGAGTGTTGTAATTATTTATTAAACGTGTGCATGGAGCGCAATTACGTCGCCAATTCAAGGTATCACATAGCAAAAACGGTTAAACGATTAAACCGCAGGTGACAAAAAAAAACACACTGCTTCATAAATAATGTTCAAAAATGACATAGACATCTTTATCGGAATTGTTGCATTCAATCACGTAGTATGAAGTAGATTTTTTGTTGTAAAATTTGTGATTTTGAGATAAGTAAGTACGTCAAAAGTTTCGCGTTCTTCTCAACTTAAGTAATTTTACAACTATTCTCGCTGACAAAATTATATCCTTTGAATAACCCGAGACAACAAAGGAGAACGTGATTGGAACGCGACACGTCTTTCGCGGGGCGAAATAGGCATACCTAATACACGTCAAATTTTTGTTACATTCTCTTTTTGGGGTGCGGCGTATTCTTAATGCGATATTGTGAGCCAAAATTATATGAGGTATCTAAGTAAAATTTAATCAAAAGAGCTAAGTGAAATTTAGGGCTTGCGAACGGCCTGAAGGCTCATATAAAATAGATTTTTATAGTTTCTCTACTACCCTTGTTAGCATATTTTTGCTCACGTGAGCAACCACGAGACGAGATTTTTTAGTTCGTGTCCCCATTTTAAAATTAACCCGGAAAATTAAAACAGATAAATTTACATAAAGTGCCAAAGAGTAACAGTGAATCTTTTATTAAGGTATTTTTAACCAACCTTCATCTGTTTAACAGTTTCTGTAGTTATCAGTAATGTGGACAATATACAAAAAATAAATTCTTCATTATCTAATTTTATTCCAGTTCACGTCACTGTCTACTTCTTATCCTTTCAATTTTCTTATCTTCTTTGCTTATTTTTTTAAATAGAGACCTACCTTTTATTGTCACCTCTTCTAGTCATTTCTTTTACTAATCAAGCTTACCCCTCATTTAGAGACACCTTCAACTTCACAATTTCTTAAGATTTTTTCAACAAGTTTTCATTTACACTTTTTTCTTTCTCTTTTGGTTGGTCTTAAGAATTTTTGTAGTTTTGTTTATTATTTTATTATAGATAATTCGTTGCTATACCTAATTATTACATTATTTGCATTCCAAATTCCACAACTATTCATGTTATTACCATTGTATCCGGTGTTCATTTAAATGTATCCTCAAAGTTGGCGCGCTGAAAAGTCGATTGTGAACGCACCACGGATTACGGATCACGGATCAGCTGTTTAAATCTAACCTCACTTTTTGCGTTGTTTGTGTTTTTGCTCTACCGACTGACGAGTGGTGCATTCACAATCGATTCTTCAACGCCAACTTTGAGGAGAAATTTAAATGAACACCCGATACATATTCGAAAAGTTGCGCTCCCTTTTCCATGTTTCAATCAGTTCAGCCTTTTTCCTAATATAGCGTATAATGTACCTACATACTAGCACTACAACACGTCAGACATAATTAAAATCTTGTTTCACCACTTTTTGCTAGAATCTAGAAGCCAGACAGACAACTGAGTCAAGAATTAGCGAGGTTTTACTGTTTCAATGTAATTGACTGCAGTTGAGTTTTTCATACAGGTAAGGTGTATGTTCATAAAGAGTTCAAGCAAAATGTGAAATTGCAGTGTATAAAATTATTAGTAGATAAAGAATAATTATCCATAGAGAAATAATATAGTTCCTAAATGAGGACGATGAGATACTTCAGATATCAGTGGTATATCTGAAACTTTAACACAAATAAGCCGGTCAAATCACCATTAAGCCATTCAAATAATGGACTTGAGATTACATATTATTGCAGTTGAACTACAGCAAAAGCCGTAGATTGATCAATGTAGACCGCATAAATCCAATTGTCATCCACAATAGATTAGTCTCATTGTCAGTAAAATTACGAGAATAGCTACATTGCATCTGAAGTAAAAATATTATGTCATAAATAATTTGCTCTCAAGGTATTTTACGCGACTTACGGATTGCAAAAACTTAAAAAAATATCATTTTTCCATGATCATTGGATTTTAGTGGTTTTTGCTCACTGAAAATAGTTAGCAAAGATGTCAATTGAATCACTAGTGAGGAAATAATATTTTCTCACTAGTGAGCAAAGTGAATGTTTTGAGAATTTGTAGATAGAGGGTGCCAAATACATATGTTATGTTGTACTGATGGTTTTTAAATCTGTTTTTAAAATACTTTCTGAATGTTAGTAACTAAAGCTTGTTTTTTTTTAACTTATTTAAATTTGTATCCTGTTATTTAGATTTCAATTGACGAAAAAACTGGGGTAAACCTCTCGAAAAATTCGTGCTAAATGCATTATGTGTTGGTATCACTAATTAAACTAAAATCAGTAAACCAATCACAAACACGCAAAGCCTAACAACATAACCTCCTTAGTTTGGAATAATCCAGCAGGTGAAAGCGATGATTTAAATACACTTACTGCAATTAACTCAAAATTCAAAAAGTGACAAAAAAATGCTGCCCGAACACGCATGAGCAAACGTGCATTTAATCACCGACACGGTTGGGGTTCTCGCCTTCGGCTCAGACG
The DNA here is from genome assembly GCF_963966145.1 of Tenebrio molitor. Taxonomy (NCBI): domain Eukaryota; kingdom Metazoa; phylum Arthropoda; class Insecta; order Coleoptera; family Tenebrionidae; genus Tenebrio; species Tenebrio molitor. The sequence continues at coordinate 9,064,334 of NC_091051.1, forward strand.
CCCAACTTCCGTACTCGTGATTAAATGCACTACTTTGCTCACTTGTATTGAAAATAGCTATTACACATTTATTCTTTTGTTTCTTTATCTTCCAGAAAAGTGCAACAACTATTTTGTCAACGAACTTTTTATGATTTTCTGTCCTTTCTTTGTGAATAAATTTAAATGAACACCCGATATAATACCCCAAAGTAAATTTTCGAAGGGAAAGGAGAGTTGTTGTCTAAAATTATTATCAGCTGGAATAAAAAATATGTTATGATAGAAACAAAAAGTTTAATTAATTATTTTTAGCTGACTCACCCCGTAAATGCTTATCTGACCTTAAACAATTACGAGAGTAAATTAGAATACAGTTACTTAATTCCATATATGTAGATAAATATTCTAAATATTTTGAAAAAAATTCAGCAAAAACGCGTATTTCTGTGTGCTTCGGATGTTTGCTCCGAGATTTTAGACTATCATGAGCTTCATTTAGAGGTGTAGTAGATTAATTATGTAAGGTTGCATAGTCATTCCGGGCTGGTGGAAGCCAGCGCAACTGAAAATTCTTCTGGAGCTAATTGTGCAAGTCGAGCATGCTCGTCTGCATAAGATACACACTTTGAAGCTGGAAAGAAATCGCTGTGCAAGACGAAACAGGATGTGGGTTGTGGATAAAGAGGGAATTTGTTGCCATCAGCACCGTATAAATCGAAAGTTCACAAAGGAAACTAGGTAAGGTTATAAGAGCTTTGAAGTTTAATGCAGAAACGGTTAGATCGCGATCTCTGTTCCAAACGGTTTGCATAAAACGTCATCTCGAACTTTATGGTGCGTATTGATTACAAGCGACTAAACTGCTCGAATTGGGATCAACCGACAATAAGTTCAGATCGTTATCGTGCAATTTGTTTAGTGTGTCATGTGTGTACAGAGACCACCTGCTGGCAGTTTCAAGTAGACAATTTGCGGGAATATTTCGCAATCGATCCTGCAAATTCCACTTTTATTTCTTGTGAACCGATAAAGATTAAGGATCGGTCCGTGTAATTTCCGCACGTCGAAAACGATTTAAATTATTGAATTTTTGCCGGCCGGCTTTTAGGGAAATTGCAAAATAAACGAAAAACAAACTGTTAAATAAATATCAGTGCGCCTCCCAGGAAGAGACACGAATATTTATTTACGCTCGCAAAATAAACACACAGCTTTAGGTAGCGTATTTATTAAACATTAAAACATAGCACGGCTCTCAAAGAAACGGAAATTCGCTGCAATTATTACACTAAATGCGTCTCTAACTGGATTTCATGCAAAATAAATATTTTTCCGCTGAAACGAAAAAAAACCTGAACGAAAACGCCGCCAAGTCGCGTAAATTACGCTCAATTTATTGTTATTATTTTTTTCATATAAGAGTCGAGCCGGTGTTGTCCATATATTTTTGTTGTGCATTTATTTCATCATGACATTTACTTTTTCCCATACGGCCGTTACAGATTCAATCAGTTTCGCATGTCAACTGAAAGCACGCAATGAAATTTTAATTACTGAAAAGTTATTACACTGTGAAAAACACTTTACCCGACATATTTTTTGAAAAGCTTCATAAAATTGATGATGCGATATTGCATGCAACCTATAATTATTTCATAATACCCATGACTCCGAGCGATATTTGAATATCTGAATTTTATTGCGGGATCATATAACTATTATTTGGAGACGATTCAAGTGGTATAATGCCAGAGGGTTAATCTCAAATCTAAATCTAAATAAGTTTTTTGCCCTAGTTGGTCCCGTTATAATCTCAAGTTTTTATCTGTCTTGTATGTTTTCTTGTCGTTTTATACGATCCTGTATGGCGCCACGATTTAGACATTCCGATAAAATTTAATTAAAGCAATAGCGAAATTTGTTTGCTCTGGTCCTAAATTGCCTCTAGTGGTGCAGGAAATGCTAATCGATTTAAAGTCGGTGTTTAAGATGCAAATTTGATATGCAATAACTATAAAACTCAACAAAGTAAGTAGATTTGAATTTCCCCAGTAAAACAATATTTCACAACTTTCCTTCAGCTTTAATGTTACCAACGTATTTTTCATTAAATGGTAAATATCATAAACTCGTACTATCAAGACAACAAGTGTCCACGCGCACATTTCTTGCATATCATTAATAAGAAAAGATTAATTTATTGATTTTGACAATGTTTAAAATTTAAAAAAATAGCGTGAGATCGAAAAAAAAATTAGAGTTGGCTACGACCAAGAATTTCAGATCAGATGTCAGTCTTAAAAGTTAGGTTAGTGAATTTGAGAACGTTGAAATCTTGATTTTCATAAAGGTGTGCATTATGTGTGACCTGTCGGTTGTAAAAGAAACATGAGGAGCACCAACCGTTTTTACGAACTAGAGTAAGTAGTTCGAAATGTCTGCCTTCAGCTTCCAAACATAATGTTACTCTCTTCGCTTTATGTTTTCAAATGACCTTCGCAAAGTCGGGACCGGGCGACATCAATTAAATTGCAGTTATCAGTAATTGCATTAATTCGGGAATTGTGCCAGGCCTGTTTTTGAACACGGTATGGAAAAACAAAATAATCAAGCCAAGTTGTTGATAAGTGCCTTGAAAGTTCGGAATGACAGTTACTATTGTAATTAATGACATCTGATGACATTTGAATTAAATTTTTACGTGCTGCCAACTGAAATGTATTAGTCATGGCCATCTCGATTTTTTTTTTCGATTGCACGGTACCAAATAGGACTATTTATGTTTATGAAGTGAAAACATCTTTAGGCTTACCACGACATTATTCCCGGGCAGTGAATTAGTTTCATCGTCACGCGTCAGGTCACACGCTCCGAGGTGAAAAGCTCATTCGAGTTAGTTCGGGGGAGCCGAGTTTAGCCGAGCGAGCATGAAACAGTTAGATTTTGAGTGGAGATTTTAATATCGATTTCTCGACAGAAAAATCAACGCCCTTTATTGATTTTTAAAAACAACGTTGGATTTAAATATGTCAAATGACTTTAACTGTTTTTTAAAAAGAAGGTGGTCGAAAATATGTTTTTTATTTACTTAAACTTGTGTCTTGATATAAGCTACAAATATTCTAAATTTAAGCAAGGCTATGATAGTGAATTCCATTATTAATTTTTTATTGGCTGATTTTATGTGGAATGACCGACTATAGAAATAAACTGCTCCTTTTAATACCATAAAGGTGCCACAGAGATAATTGCAACGAGCTTGGGAAGTGGTCCCCCAGGAGCAAGTAAAACACCTCACTTTAACCACGTGAATAGGAATATAAGCACATATTCCATTCTATCACGATATAATATAGAATATTCTATTCGGTCTTTTTGGTATTCCCTTTAGAAATTTTTAAAAAATTATCAAATCTTAAGGAAAAGCTGTTCACCCAGAATAAATAAGTACACGCAAAGAAACGCTTTTCATAAATTTGAATTGCAGGATAAATTTTAATAACACGAGATAATAATAGAAAATAAAGTTTTTGTCAAAATTCGTTCCAACATTTATTTTTTAGTATGAAGATTCCTAAACTTGTGGGTTTTCTACGTCAAGAGATATTATTTCAATTGCAGTTAATGAGTACTGTAATATTGTAAATATTTTTGGAAAATGTAAGATTGTTTCAAATTTTTTCAAATTAAAAATATTGCACAATTATTGTCAACAGTTGACTAAGCAGTGGCAGAATATTCTGAAAGAATATTTATCCAATGTCGTAGACATTGAATAAAATATAAACCGACGCCACCACATCAGAAAATAGTGCAGGTGGTAAAATACAAAGTATTCATGAAATTTACAAGAGCTAGAGTTTGTCAGAGAAATAAAAAATTTGATTTAAGTAATGCATGTTTTGATCATAAATGACAAATTCTGATGTCTTTTAAATGTGAAAAGCGATGTTTTAAATAATTTCTCTTAAGTATTTTTGAATTTGATAAATATAATTCTGACATTACAAATGTGTTAGAACTCATTAAAAAAGAAAAAAATCCTTTAGAGTGAAAGGTTACACAAATTGATGATAACAATCGTTAAAAAATTCTACATTCATCGCCAATTTTGAAATGAATATGCTGTAGTTATTAATTCATCTGACGACGAGACATTCAAGTAGAAATTTAATGTTCTGGATGAGTAAAGTTCAAGTTGTTTGAATTCAGAGGATTTGACTTTAGGGACTTCGGCGAACGTGACAGCGAGGATTCGGAGAGCACATGTCAGACCATAAAGATGCAAGAGAAATGAAATATGATCAACAAGACCACATATGTAACAAAAATGCACCTCACTTTATTAATATTAAATGCAACACTGATCGGTAACTAAAGATGAAGTAGTAGAGTATTCGGAAAACTAAAAAGTGCTAAAACCTGACAGGAATGAATTTACTATTTCAGAAAGTAATCAGAAGTAGAGAAGTTTGAATTAATATAATTTGTTTGTTTGTATCAAGCAAGCGAGAACAGAAAATTATTTAATAAAATATTTCTCCATGAACATAATTGTCTGCTTCCTTCCAACCACGGAAGTAAGCAATTTTTCCCCAGAACAGTAAAGTAGCACACTTATTTATCACTTCTATAAATATAAAGATTGCATTCATTGTTTAAATTACAGGGTCGTAATATGGGAGATTTATAGTTGAAAGTTTCAGAAGGAAGTCTTAAAAAAGCTATGCAAAAGTAAAGTTACTGCACGAGATAATTTTCATTCCAAGATAAAATAAAATAAAACACATCGTAATGACTACATCTAAGAATTGCCAATAAATAATGCAGCAAACCATAAGTTGTGTTTAAGCAAGCTCTAATATGAATAATATGACATTTATACTGCCATATTTTAGAACAACTGTAAATTTTTAAGAGTTTTTCTGAATTAGAACCCGTGGCTGTGTTATTACAATTCGCGTTTTACCTGGAAACAAGTTACAAGTGCTTTCATATATCAAGCTTTGTTTGAAATTCTCGATGGAAACAAATTATCAAACCACTAGAAACTTTTCTCTATTGATACAAAGTTTATCTACGAACCAAGCAGCACAGGCTTCATGTATTTACCTCATAACGAATACATCGGTAATTAAATTTCTTGTGATATTGTCAAAGTTTCCTTCCTAATAAATCAATTTCGAGCACCCCTCCTTGGTAACTTTAAAGAAATTTGATCGTCTTGCTTCGAGATATTTCGTCTCTAATAGCACGCCAAAACGGGGTTTCAGCTTCCACTATTTAAGATCGCGTTTCCGGTTAAAAACCCTCTAATTTTTTTCACATTTCCTAGCTAGTCGTTAATGATAAAACCTGAGCAAAAAAGATTACAGTATAACGAGTAAGCATATATAAAGCTTTGCAAATTGCATGCGGATACAATTACGCAACTAAAAAGGAGCGAGGGTGGAAGTGCACGAGTTGGATAGAGACGAAAAGAATAATTGCGATTTGTGTGTACCGTACCTAACATACTGTGGGGTTGTAATTCTTAAAACAAAAACAAAACCCGTTGTAAATTCCCCGGATTTGGAAAATATATGATATCTGGCTAGAAAATGTAATTATCATTAAATAAACACTGAATAAATTTTAAGGAAAACGAGCTTTTAATGAAAAGTGTTTAATTTTGTCCCGGTTTTTTGTTTCTCGGATATAAACAGCCCAACCAATACATCATGTTATTATGAAGATTTAATTTCAGCGGGCCATTTCCTGCACAACCACACAACCTGCTTGTTACTGAAAATTAATTTATTCGAGATGTATATTGTGTATAAAAATTTACTCTTTTTCAAATTTAAAACAAAAAGAAAAAACAAAAAAACAGCACCGCATATTTTCTAAGACCATAAGTTATTCATCATAGTCATCATGGCCTTATGAGCAACCATGAGAACACTTTATGTTTAGCTAAAGTGTTAGGTATAAACGTATAAGCTGGCAAATGAGAAGTCGTTGTGTTATAATAACAATGGTTGTTACGTTTCTTCATCCTTTAAGATCTCTTTATGCAAGTGAACAATTATTTGCCAGTTATGTTCAATTATTCATGATTTTTTTTAGTTAATCCTTTTACCTTGACTCTACAAACATCAAAACTCGTGGAAGCCTGAAGCAAAGATATTTATATTGCTAACACTTTCGAAAGTAAGAGTAGATGCATCATTAACTTACAACTGTTTGCCTTTTAGCAAAGTTACATTGCTTCATATGGAAAAAAATGGAAATAAAAAAAATTGAGTGTTCCATATCAATTTACAAGTATGGACTCGGTATAGTAAGTACAGTAAATTCAAAAAACTACTGGACTGTCAAAATTAAATTTTAAATAAACTGCTTGTTTTGACTGTACTTGGATATAAAAAAATTTCGCTAGAGTGTACCGACATCAAAATCTAGTTACAAAATATATTTAGGTTATGTTTTCATTTTTAATCATTGAACTAAAAATGTTTTGAATCATTCATTGCTTCGAACAATTGAAGTAAAATGCAGCAACTAAATGAATTAGAGCAATTTAATAAAGTTTATAAAAAAACACGCAACAAACTGAAAACAGGTAACAAATTAAACAATCAAAATCATCCAAAATAAACTAATCTGTTTCAATTATTCAGAAGAAAATTATTTAACACTTGATTAACACTTATCTCTCCAAAATTTTGATTTGTGAATCACAAGAACGAACACCAATTCTTAGTTAACAATACTGGAGCGGCTTTGGTACAAATTTGTAATTTCTTTCCGTTATTATCAGTTTTTTGTTTGTTCCTCATAATAATTTCTTATGACCCTCTTCTATCGCGCCAATAGAACCACCCTAGTTCGTTTTGAACTTTCCATTTAAACCTTTTTACAAAATACACTTAAATAATTTTGCAATTTATTTGACAATGTCAATTTAAACAAATGAATTGTTTGAAAAATTAAAAAATCATAGATAACAACTCGGCAATATGAAAATAACTAGTGATTTAACCAACATAACAACTGCAATTTTCATTTTGACAGTCCAGATGTTTATTGAATGGACTTTAGGTACATACAATGAAACAATTTTATACACAGCAGACAGCATAAAAATAGTAATAAAAAGTTTTATCCTAGAACATGAAACTAGAAAACCTTTAAGTGTATAAATTCGAATAAAATATTTATGATTAATCGAAGAAAAATTTCAAATGTCAATTATTTGACACTAATTTACTGAAATTTTAAATGTTGTATGTTGTATTTATCACAGTATAATATAGCGTTTTTTTTAAATTTGGCGTCGAAGTTGGCGTTGAAGAGTCGATTGTGAATGAACCACTCATCTTAAGAACACTGATTTTGCACATTGCAGAGTAAAAACACAAACAACTCAAAAAGTGAGGTTAGATTTAAACAGGTGATTAGAGTTATAATCGGGTGGTGCGCCCACAATTGACTCTTCAACGCCAACTTCGACGCCAAATTTTTAAATCATCCGTTACAATTAATACAAAAAATACAAGATCTGAAAAATAAAATAGGTATAATGTTTTTCGTCGAAACAGCCGCTGCTCGGCAATTGTTTTTTGAAATTGGAGCGCATTCTTTTGTTTTTCTAATTCATCCCATAGAAGTTTTCTGTGTTAGAGGCTTCCAATCCTTCCAGATATTTTTTACAAAGCTTAGAAGTGTGGTTATCTTTCATAAATATCTCTGGTTCAATTAATCTTAGATCGAATGAAATGAAAATGAAACTTTTTGACAGCCTACTTTTTTCGTTATTGAATCATTATGAACCAAATCAAAATCACCAACCTCTGCATTTAAAAAACAACCCCAAACCATGTACTGCTTGCTTCGACACTCCCTTGGAGCATACATCGAAAGATAATTAGTGACTTGCGAGAGGGATCACTAAATATTTTTTGGGATAAGAGATCTCTGTTTGCCTATCTACCTATCTACCTGTTCCAGATCGTCCTGTATCTCCCTAGCAGCTTCCACGAATTTCCTATCTCCCCCAGGTTTATTCCAAATGACCCGTATATCACATACAGCGTCTTACAGTTCCTTGAAAGAGGACTACTACGAGTACGTCAAAAATTATAGGAAGGTTCCTGTACACGTGCGCCAGAAAATTATTTCTGAAAGGAATGAATCAGTTCAAAGGTGAGTTTTATCCCACGGTCTGGTTTTATACAGGGTTAGTCAAAAGTATGGAATGGATGATTTATTTCCGTAAATATGAACTTTATAACAAAATGTCTTTAACAAAAGTTTTTTGACTAATTATTCTCCACTTTTTAGCCTACTTGTTCTTTTTGTGTGTCAACGCATTTCCATGGAAACGAAAAAAACATATTTTTTTAAATGGCAACCAAGTGATTTTTTATTGATTTTTATTCCTCATTTTTTTCTTCAAATGACTTGATAGTTTTTTCCTTTAATAACAAAATTTTAGAGAAAATGCTCCTAATACTTTATGCACTCAAATAAAACTTTGAAGAAAAAAAGGAGGAATAAAAATCAACAAAAAATCACTTGGTTGCCATTTAAAAAAAATTTTTTTCGTTTCCATGGAAATGCGTTGACACAAAAACCACGAGTAGGCTAAGAAGTGGAAAATAATTAGTAAAAAAGTTATAAAGTTCATATGTATTTACGGAAATCAATCGCTCATTCCATACTTTTAACTAATCCTGTATATATTTTTCCCATGGGGAAGAGAAAATTCCAGGAATATATGTTTCTTAAAACGAATTTTCAATCGATATGCATATACCTAGAATTTTTTTACACTTATCTCCTTGGATTTTCGCGTGTATACCAGTTGTTCACTTCTGAAGAAGTCAGATTTGAATTCATCCCACCAGGTTTCTCTAGTCTTCTATGGTTCGATTTTGGTGGTCTTCTTATTTAATTTCCTCTTCTCTTGTCCAATATTTTTCCTCGTCTTCTTTTACTATTAGCTGAATAGTCCTACCCTTGATAGTTATTTTCCGTTATAATCCTGATTCTTCTCGGTTGTGGTGACTTACCTTTTCCTTAATACATATTTATATTTGTATCTGCTACCCTTGATTTAAAATCTTTCAATTTTTCGTAATTCTGCTCACTGACTACCCTTCTTCACGGAGCGTTACCACCTAAACATACGTGATTTGACCAGTTTCATTATTTATCAACCTTTCATCTCACACTAATAAGTAACCATTTTCACCCTCTTGAAATCTCTCTTGAAATCATGCAACCCTGAGTTTCATTATGTGAATTTTCTAATAGTTTGAAAACGTAATTGCAAAGGAAAGTTTAAATTTGTTTCCCATTAGCGCAATTTAAATTTTATGAGAAACAGTACACAGGGTAATTGCCACCCTGCTAAGCGCCTATTAGCAATTTCCAATCTAACAAAACTTTTAAATGTTACTCTTACACTTCTTTCAGGGATAAATTGTGAATACAGCAAACAACTAGATATGCTTAATAATTATGTACTATAAAATTAGAAAAATTATTTTTTTATATGTAATGTAATTTTTTAACCTCTACAAAGAGTGTTATTCTAATTCAGATCTTCAATTAAATCAACAGTTTTATTGGAAATATTTTTTAGCGAATTTTAGATCTAAAAATTTCAATTTTTATAAATTCATCTTATCCACTATTGTAACTCCATAAATGAAGAAAATGTTCTTTACTTTTTTCCATTTGTCTACAATGCGTCACATGTGTGTTACATTTCTGTCAAATACATGAAAGAGGTTTGCGAAACAGTTATAATTTTTTTGATAAGCAATATTCCATTCTCGAATAAGTTGGACATATTTTTCTAAAATTAATTACTTCACAGACACCAGAACGAATTACCATTGACTACCTTGTATAGTGCAGACATTCTAATCTTTAGACATTATGGTATTAGTTCTACCTATCAGTCCATTTTAATTTTTTATGGAAAGTTTGCACGGATATTAAATTACATTATGCTAAATTCAATTTAATGTAAATAATTTGCATTCTATTACTGTAAATTCTAAAACGTAAGCTTGAAAAAGTCTTGTTATATCGCGATAATTAAAAAAGGAACACACCATTGGAAATTCAATAAAGACTAAATTTCCCTTATACTGTGCAAGTCATGTTAATGTAAAAAAACTATCATCGTGTACCTAGTTTCTGAAGTATTTACATTATAAATTGAAACAGAGCATGCAATAAAAGTAGATTGCATGTGATAAAATTATTGTAATAATGTTAAAAATAATGAATATCCCACATGTGAGGCGCGACAGCACAGTTATGAAAATACAAAAGAAAAGAACATAAATATCTACACACAAGAAGACTAACTTATTGTTAAAATCAACCTATGCAGCTCAGTTTTTATTTATAGTTAAAATTAAAATTCGTTCAAATATTCTGATATTGTTAAAAGTTTGATGTTCCAGACGATTTCATTCAAAATCGACAAAGTGATTTTCACAATGGCATTAGTATAGAGCCATAATCCTACAATGCAACGAGATAATATCAATATAATTATGTTGTTGCAGAGAGAGATAATAGTGAGACTTAAATCACCGTTTAAAATGACAATAGAGGTTTAAAGATAATGAAGGTAAAATGTTAGGTATTGAAGTGTTGTCATTATTTTGTATAACTTTATAGGGAAAATAGTGGCAACAGCTAATACTGTTGGCTTTCGATTCATCTGACGGGTCATCAATGTCACGCAACCGCCATAAATGCTTGATTTATTTTATGAATCGTGGGAGTCCAATAAAGGCCAAGACAGTGCACAAAGAATTCAACAACTGTATTTATTGTTCTCTGATTTACCCGCAAATGGCTATGGCAAGGTTTCAATTCTTGATCGATTTATCGATGATCTAGTTTAAAAAGAGCGAAGCGTCTCAAACAATAAATTGCAAATGTCTCACCGGGGCAAAAATAATAAATCCACGTGGTCGGTCCAAGGGGGTACGATAGTGAAGGACATAGTGCGAAATCGTGCTTTATCTTACTCACAGTTTCTTATTTCCGTGACATACCGTCCTCGTAAATTTCTAACTATCACATTCAGCAATCTTGCAGTGTTGTACTGATGGATGAGGTGGAAGGGTACTATTTGCTAATCCGTCGCGTCTGCCACCCTTAACATCCTTTTAAAAGTTATCAAGTTCCAGGTCGGCCTGATATAAAAGACCAACTATATTAAGTATAAACTCGCGAGAGTGTAACAGTTCCTATTCAAGTTTAAATGAGGTTTAAATTTATAACACGATGGTGACAAAAGGATTACAGTCTCCGAGACCGCTCTATAAATATGTCTTTACATTTGCAATGCTAATATAGCTTCATCTTGGTGCTCTCCAGGCACGCATATTGCTCGGCGAAATAGTAAACCCGTTGGGTGTCCTTTAAAATCTTATAGCCCCATCCTATTTTTCATATCGCAGGGATCAGAACTCTTATATGAATTCTTTTATAATCGGGAACTTCATTTTTCGCAGTCTTTGTATATTTTTTAAGAAAAAATGTCAAGGTTCGAATTTATATCTCGAGATACACCTTCCTTAAGGCAATTTTTTATATTTCATAAAACACCAAATACAAACTGTAGGTACCTTTTATATTTATAGCCGCCTACAACTTTATATACGCTTTTAAATGCTACGTGCCTTGTACTTTATCCGGGCGATTTTTTAACCCACATCAAATAAGCACCGTCATATTTCACCCCGTAATACTTAACATCAAATAAGAAGAAAATAATTACACCAATCCACGAGAAAGTGGTTTCACACTAATCCGACGCTAAATACAAATTCAATTTCGCGAACAGCCCTTTTTGCGCTCTTTAATTTTCTTTCCACTTAAAGTTTAACTTTTACCACCGTTCTACCTTCATATCAATCAATAACCACTGGAACATACTTAAATATAATTGAAAAATAAATTCATATCAGGAATTCATACACTTGCTTTGTCGGGTCCAGTTCTAAGGATAATTATATCTACATACCGCATATGTAGTATTTAATTATAAATTTACTAGTGGAACAAATAAGTTTTGCGTAACAAAAGAAAATAAACTAGCGTTAGAAATTCTATGTATTGTAACAACGCGGTAAGAATGATCGGGAAGCATCCAGAAGCAACACCTTTTCACAACCCGCTTCGATGAGCCATGATCGGTCCACTGCAAACCGCCGAGGCCTACCTGGAATGTTCGAGATAGGCATCGGGATAAAAAGGCACATCGAGTGTTTTTGCAAATTTTCAAATTTGTTGATAAAGATAATGCTCATTTAATTTGTTATTCTTTTCTACAACGAACTCTCATTCAGAGTGAACTTTACTATATCTTCACTTATTTCGATTTTGGCAGAGTAGAAGAAATCTTAGGCTACACACACTGGACTCTGTTATGACTTGAGGGCTTTTCGGACTAGAGACCGTTATTGAGCCCATATAACCCTGGTCCGATCACCGATGGAGACTCCTCGTTAAGAGAAGTCTCCCCCGGGTGAGAAACTGTCAAGTCAAAGTCAAATGCTTGAATGCGGCCACTGTAGCAGCATTCGCTTCCTGTGTATGAGTCCACAGGACTCGGTGAGGAAAACGTCTGAAAAAAACCTCTTCCGACTACAGTCCGGCCAGGGATTTGAACCCCGAACCTCCGGAATTTAAACCGGGCGCGCTTGTCACGCATCCACGGTGCTCGGCTACAAAAGTTCTTGGAATTAGACTTTAAAGGTTTTGATTGCTAAATTTATATCAAAAATTTTAGCACCAGACCATAACAGAGCGTAATAGGAAGATTTTATGCTAAATTTATTTCTAAAGTATGCCGCGCTAATTATGAAGAAGAAGCGAATTTAGGAGGAGAAAAATTGTTTTCGAAAATTAAAGGATCATCAAGAAATGTATGTTGATGTCCAGTCTAAAGGCTCAACGGATTCTTCATCTCAGTAGTATCTTCAACAAAATGAAAAAAAAAGTAAGTCTCACCGGAATAATTTGCTTTAACCGAAGGAAGAATCTACAATATATTTTTACTAGAATTAATTGCAACGGAGTCCTCACTTGTTACACACCCTTTCTTCTCCCACTTCATAAAATCCTACGTGATTTAATGGTATCTCAAACCAAATCACAGGTATCACAGTATCAGAACCATTTTCTTCTGGAAGCAGTTCAGCTGATAGCTTAACAACCCGACATTATACTGATGATGTCCTTAGCCTAATGTGTTGGTCTGTTCTTTGTAATGATTTTCAACCAACACTCGAACACATTCCAACCAGTAAATACGTTAAAAAAATAAAAAGTCGTAAAGTCAAATTGAAAAACATCTCGCGATGATCTTGACCGCGCCATAGTTAATAAACCCATCAACGAGGTCACTGCGGCAAGACGTATCTCAGAAATAAATTAAAAGCCTAATTGACTGACTTTGTTACAAGAGTTTATGTAATTGGCATTTTGTAATATCTGTAGGTATTAAGTACTAAAAAAAATTACAATTAACTATATGATAAAAAATAACGTTGTTAAATTATGAAATAATTAAAATACTGCCACATTTTTGAAGTGAAAACTTCTTTAGGCACATCACGACATTATTCCCGGGCAGTGAATTAGTTTCACCGTGACGCATCACGCGTCACGTCACACGCTCCGAGGTGAAAGGCTCAGTCGAGTGAGTTCGAGGGAGCCGATTTTAGCCCAGTCAGCGAGAAACAGTCAGATTTTGAGTGAAGATTTTAATATCGATTTCTTAGACAGAAAAATCAAAACCTTTAATAGATTTTTTAAAAACAGCAATGGATTTAAATAGTAGGTATGTATGTCAAATGCCCCAAAAGAGAGTACAACAAAATATAAACTATATTTTTGGATATTATTTATCATTTTTTTAAAATATTTTTGGATGTGAGAAAACATTTAATATATTAATTTATGCTTCAATTCCGGAAAGTTTTTGCAGCAACAGTAAAAGAAACAGCGTAGGTCGTTTGAATTTAAAATTTTATCAGAACGAGCCCTTCTGTGAAAACTCGTAGCCTCCTCGAACGTGGTGCAGTAAATTTTTATAACAGCGCACCGCCCTTTGTAATTCTTGACCAATTCCAGTCCTAATAACCCACTTCCGAGCGGCATCAGAAAGTAAACAGGACCATCAAGAGATAATCCAAGTAGTTATATAAATGCGAATGCCTATCCCCTGCCATCAATTTCCACATTTAGATTAGTTTCGGTAGGTTGGCCCATTTTACTAAGATGCGATTCTTGGAAAATGACCATTTTCATCAGCATGACGGGCAATATTGGGACAATTCTCGTTCTATCTCTCCTCCCTTGTCTTATTATTTTCCTCACGGACAATATGACCGGCTTACAATTGACGTCGTCGCGTGATAACAGACAGCCCGATCCAAGTGCAAATTCCTGGACGTCTCTCTTAAAGTGGACTAACACCATTAAGCTGGCAATTTCCTCACAAATTAGAGCACGTCTATGCAAATTTGACGATGTGTTGTATTCATTTGAGACCTCGATATTGGCTCCATATTATGGAAATAGATTTTAATGAGAAGTAAACTGTTTTTTGTCCTGCCCATATTACTCGTTTACTCACCCAACCTTCCATTATTCCCTTGAAAATACGGTTATGCGTTATTCAAGATGATATCTCTGAGTTCTTTCAATTGATGATTTAAACATATACGTGACGGTATTGAACTGCTGCACAAAAAGACATTGAAGGGATGATTGATTTACTGCAAGCTGTAAATCCGTCGATTCAGAAAGCAAGTAATCTCCCATTCGTCACATACATGTAATTGCAATTGTAATCATTAAACATCCCTCTAATTATATACATTCGCTTCTCTGTTCCTCTCGAGCATCATAAATTTGTCGTCATAATTTTACAATCTGAAACTTAATTAAACGGCCTTAATTAGTTACTGGTATAATCGTTAATTGAATGTAATTATCACTAATCACAATGTAATAAAAAATGATCAACACTTTGTTCTTTCAATGTTTCAGAAAAATAAATTAAGTGAATTAGCCCAAAATACCCCCCAAAGCGTAATTAGCCAAGCCACTTAGAGCGCCAGTAATTTGCATAACAATTATATCAAATTAGCTTCTGAAAAAGTTTTTTTTTAATTAAAATTAATTATCTAAATCCTTGACTATAATCACTTTGCGTATATTGCTTACCAAAGAAATGAAGAAAACTATTAATATGCAATACGAATGTCAAATTTATTTGTCATATTTAACGAAACAAAGAAGGTATCATTTAAATTTATCTTCAAAGTAGGTGTTGAAGAGTCGATTGTGAACGTCTGTGTTGTGAACGCATCACGGATACAGATTTACAGATTATGGATCAGCTGTTTAAATCTTCTAACCTCACTTTTTGCATTGTTTGTGTTTTTACTCTGCACAGTGACGAGAGGTCGGTAAGAATGAATCTTTTATTATTTAAATAATTACAATAATACGTTAAAAAGATGTGTATGCAGTATCAGAGCAATCTAAAAATTATTGTCGAGGAGAAGAAGGAACTGTCATTGATAAAATGTATTTTTTTATAAATACGAAGAATCTTCATAGGACAACATTTTTCATAAGTCTAAAACTTAAAGCATAAAGGTTAGCTTTGTAAAACTCCCCAAACATCTGAAAACCTTTCAAAGAAGTTTCCACGAGAGCAAAAAATAAAATTACTATCGCTGGCGTGTTCTTTCGTTGCATGACTAGATACACAATAAGCATCCGACGCCGAGATCACGACAAAACGTATCAAACTTAACAGCGATGAAGTTTGTGTAAATCCAGAAATTAAACTTTCGCAATAAAAGTCTGTTATTGTGTCGTCTCACATATCGACAGAAATTTCAATTAGAGCGCGGATGACAGTTCCAGATAGGAAACGGCAGAACCTCATTACACGATGTTTCCCTGGGATTTTATGGAAGTCGTGAGCGCCTTCTTGAATGCCGAGCGAAGTGTCGACAACGTGTCCGACTATGTTACATACAGAAGGGAACACAGCCAGAGGCCCCCTTCTAATGAACAAATTTGACCAGCAGGACTAACAATGTCGACGTCTTTCCTACTCCTGTAACGGCGCCGAAGAAAAAGCGAACAAAAGAGGCTCAACAAGTAAACCCAAAAGCTGGACTCGTCCGCCTCTCCGGAAACTCCAAAAATAATCAACTAACGGTCTTCCTCTTCGCTTCGCTCACGTACTACTTTGATTTGTTCGCCAAGTCGGACGAAATCCGCTTTTTCGTGATTATTTCTTTTATTATGAGCCTTCACTCGATATTACTATCATTGTCAGAGCCCACCCTTTATACTTCGAACGCGTGTTCCGTCATAAATCTTCCTTCCGCCCTCGAACAACACTAATTAAAATATATGGAGTCGACGAACACAATTGAAAAACGCAATCGCAATTTTATTAAGACGCTGAATCGTAGTAAGCATATTCCAAAAAAAAATCACTTTAATCTTGAATGTGATGAATAATTGAGTACCACACAAATGAAACAAAATGATAGCCATCTTGAGTTAGTAATCCCGTCAAGTATGCGTGACAACAGGCATTAGTCTCACGTTACAGAGTGTAGGTGGAAATAAACTAATAATTTAATCTAATACGTGACGGAAAGCTGTGAAAACACATCATTAACACCTGGAAATTCGCACAAAAAGCTTCCCACACCAATAAAGAAATCCGGAATTTTATGCCTCCAATGTGTCATAAAGTTTACAATTATGACGACAAAAACAATAAAATGCGGACTGGGTAATATCGCGTCTTGCTTGGGATCGTCCGATAATAAAGAACTTAACAATTGCTACTCCTGCTGTGAAGCAATAATGGAAAGGAACTGGAACAGATACATCTTCGCAACATCTTGTGAGACAATAGTAAAAATGGAGGCTTTATGGGGCTTCAATATGTCTACATGCAATGTCTTACCAGGGAATAAATTTAAAAAACAACTGATTGCATACCCATTATATCTAATACGTGACTCATCCCACATTGCGATGAAGCTCTCTCATACAAACAACCTTCATAATGTACGAAATTGCGCTTGCAACGAAAAGTAGGATTTTTAACTAGCGCTGCCAAAAAAGGAAACAATATGATCGTTACGAGCCTCTCTGTAATAATAAAGTAGGATTTTATGTAAACGATTTTTTTACGTCCCACATTTAGTGAATCCGTATAATCAAAGCAGATTGATCCAAGGACGACTCAGATCTTATCTTTTCCATCGAAGTCCTGGTCGAGGGGAAGTGACCGTCTTCGAAAACCTACAAGAGAGGTAACTTTGTAATAAACCTTTTTCGTTCAACAGAGATGATCTACGCATTTGAGATTTTTAAGGTTGTGAAGTTAGAAACGAGCCAAGGGTCAATTATTAAATGCTGATTCATTGCACTTAACACAAATCATAATTTATTCAAACGCAGTCTTTAAAAATAAAATTTTAATCAAAAAAGGTAAGTACTTTCTCTTTGTTAATTCATACAATATTCTAGATTCTGGGTAGAACATAAGAAGAGATAACCTTAAATAAATATACTTTTTGTGATATTAGACAAGACATTAAAAAAATGCCTCTAAAAAGCAAAATAACGAAATTATTATCCAATATTTAACCGGTGCCACTGTGATGTAACACGAGTCACTCATGTGCATGGATGACAAATGTCAAAATCAAAAATACCAAGATGGCCGTTCAACGTTAAAAAATAAACTTTAGACTTTAGTAGACTGTACTAATATTATTGAACCTTAAAGTACTAATAATGTTGCAACAAGAGAACTAGGAATCACTGGTGCCTTAAAATTTGAAAATTGTAAGTTTGGAAATTGTCATTTTACTGTAACTGCAGCAAAAGGAAATAAATAAGTTCGTGTCCGATTTTTTTTTTGTGATCAGCTTGAAGATAAAATAGTATAGGTACATATATCAGTCAGAGTAGATGGTGTTTTTGTGCTTCGGCCAGTTGGCAACCTCGACTTCGTCTCGGTCTTCAATCTCTGGGCTTAGCACAAAAACTCTCACTTCTACTCTTAATGATATAATCTACTATTCTACAAGCAAGTGTACAATTCTGGCAACTGTTTGTGCCATTTATATTTATGTTTAATAGTAGGCTGCAAATATTTATTAATTTCAAATTTCGGTACTGTCGCGAGCAAAAAAAAACTGGTCGTCGAAATCATGCTTTGACGCAATGGAAAATGCTCCATTGTAAAACGGTCGTAAATATCATGACCTATCATCATGTGGTATGACATTAATTGATACTGATTAATTAATTTTTTGACACTTTGTTGACCTGGGCATAATCAGGCAGGGACATTTTTTCATTTGTGACAATCTAACCAAATTTTGAAATGACATTGACGACCAGAATTTTTTGCTCGCGACAGTACTTTTGTCGAAGAGTGTAGGTGCAAACATCTAAAATAAGTATGTGTTAAATGCAGCACAATTTGCAAATCATATTTTAGCTATGTGCAACAGTTATTTATAAAAACCGCAACTTTAAATTATGCACTATTATAATACTTTTTACGGGTTCGTTGTTCTTTTTATCGCATATTGTATAATTTAAAAGATTCAAATCAGGCAGTTGAGAAGCTATTCATAATAGTCAAGATATGTGTCGTGCGGTTTACAAGGCAAACAAATGTAGGACACAATATAACACACAATTTAGGTAAAATAATGTTAATCAAGCTCTTTTCATCATACAGATTACTTTAGTTAATTAATTAATGTAGTCAGTAGTGACCAACATCTAAAGTGGTCCAGTAGATAAAAAGTAAGGTTGACATAGATATCTTTCGTACTTTCTGCTTTATACGGTTGGTAGCTTTGATCTTTGTCCGGAAAACATTTACCCAATTTTTATATGTTTGAGAGTTACTACAATTACATCTAAAGTTCATTCGCATTGGATTTTCCCTGTCAAATTGTTGTCACGTTGCAAACCTGCGCCTCCTTTCCTAGTAATTTTCACATTATCGTGAGTGTAACGTGTAAAATAAGTCACAGATTTTCCCTTGAAATTCTATTCCTAGCCTATTCCTGGGTAATTTTACCTTGGCGGAAAGAAAAAAGAAGATTTTGTTCACAGCTAATTTGAAAATTGCATTAATTAAATGTAACCAAGAACTGAAAATTAGTTGGGTATTGTAAATTGACATTTTTGACATTTGACACATTCAAAACACAACTTACCCCACCACCCCACTCGATTTTGTAAAATTTACACTTAGAAATGGATAAACAGTAAAAACCCCAGGTAAAGGTACAGTCAAATGCAAAAAAAGTAGACAAGAAGTTTTCGGCTGCTTGGTCCAGTCTTCCAGTTTTTCGATTTTGGTTGGCAGCTGACTACGACTGTATTCTTGGTTGCCTAGCCGAATGCAAAAAAAGTGAGAAGAAGTTTTCGGTATCAGAAAAGCCACATTTATACAATAACATTTTGAGGAAAAACAATTACAGGAAACTGTTTTTGTCTACTTTTTTTTGCATTCGACTGTGTAAAATAAATTTTACAAATTTTCGAAACACTGGAACTAAGATAGATAATTTTTGATAGATCAAAAAGTGTAGCAAAATGCAAATATTTAATTTAATTTTTTTTTAAACCTTGTGCTAATGATGTTATAAAAATGTAAATTTGATTTCGGCGCTAATTTAAAGAAGGAACTCAGTGCATAACCACTCAACAGAGTAAAGTGCATAAAAGTTTTATGAAAATTGTCGGTTTTATTGGAACAGTTAAGTTATAGTGCTCATCTCAAGTTTATGGAAACTAAGAGTTGCCCTCTTGCATCGCTGTAAATTAATGCCGTAAGGGATGTCAGGCCGTTTCCATAGCTTCATAAAATAAGGGAAGGATCAATGAACCCTCGTAACTTAATAGTATAGTTTTCAGTGCCCTTAGATGGCTTTAATCGAATATTAAATTACAACATTAGAGTTTCGTATATTGCGAAAATTTTTGCCCCCGCAACGAAGTTCGTGAACGATCCGAAGTTGAGTGCAAGAGTTTTAATGTCAATACATCAAAGCCCATTTAAGAGCAATTCCTGCTCTGCATTACAGTTTGATGTCAAAATAGAACTCGATGAGATCCGGACGGTCAAACTCCGAATTAATTGGCGCACGACTCTGGAGTTTGTTTTAATAAAAATTTTGTTTCGGAGTGACGGTGTTGAATACGGTGAAACATCATATGCAAATACGAATTTCACTGAATAACTCAGACTTATTATAAACGTTTGTGTGAAATTCTAACCGGTGTCTGAAATTAAGTCCCAGGAATGGGAGCTGAAAGAGTCACCCCAACCATGATTACGACATCTAAAAACGTATGTAAATCTCACTGCAAAATGGTATGCATATAGTGATATTATGCAAATAGCAGTAGTCTCCTGGCTCGTAGCACAATTTTCTGTATTCTTTGTGTGCTATAATAAGTGTGACTGCTATACATTCAACCTTAAGTTCATTAATTTAACGACGTCGTAGCAAAAATTAATTCACAAAAATAAATCTCAACCTGACTCAGGAACATAACAAAAGTTGAAAAAAGTTGAAGTTACTTAAGTGAAAAATTACGGAACCGATTTCCTGCTATTTCAGGAATTGTTGCCAGGATTTTCAACATAGATAAGCTCGAGAGGAACGGAATGAAATTTAAAACCGTAGCTCGTGTAATACTTCCAAAGGTAGGAAAGCTTAGAACAGACAATAGAAAATAATTTGCTTTCATCTGCCTTTGTTGTACTTAATACAAAATAATGTGACAATGACAATTTAAATCCGGAGATTACAAGAAATAAGCTATTTTGTTAAAACAGTTAAATTCACCCAATTTCCACTACTCTCGACTGAGCTTCTGCAATTCTAAATCAATTTTGTTCGTTCGCGAAGTAAGACGAAAGCCTTGGAATATTTAGATCCAACCACACACCAAAGACACGTCAATCACTTTAAATGTCTCTTTAAAAGAAAGACAAACGAAATTGCGGCAAGGTTCAAATTATCATGCCCATTGTTCATGTGGGACATCCAGTCGTGTGATGACATTTCACCAGAACCTTGATAAATCAGGTCGTGATGAAAACTCAGAATATTGATCTTCGATCACACTGTAATTACGATACGTCAGAATTACACCTTTGCAAAGACAATAATGATAGTGGTTGGGGTAAGATTTAAAATTTAAAAGTGATCTTAGGTGTGACCCAGGCTTGACGAGGTCGTTAAAACAATAACGCATATTAAAGGTTCACATGGTCTAATCATTATTCGATCTGCCTACAAGTGTGCCCGAAGGATAATCGAAAGGATCACCGCGACAAAAATTTGTGCACTAGGAAGTGTCATGTCTGGTGTCACGCTGACATCCTGCTGCTACTTAACGATTCAGCAGCGAATCAATTACCTCCTGTTGAAGCCAAACAAATAATAAAAGGTTCGGCCATTAATTTTAAAATATTGGAGCGGATTGCCCAACGCCGATAAGAAGCATTGCTCTATTTTGATTTATTTTTCACAAACTCCTTTCTATGCGACTATTTTTCTTTGTCCTTGGCAAGCTTTCTACAATGAATTAGTGCGATTTGCATTCTACAGCTGGTTGTAAATTATACGGTAAACTATAAACATGGGGGCAAAATCGTTAGGTAGTGGTGTGGTAGCTATTTAGGTTAAAAATTAACTGCAGAACAAAGCACGCGGACGTGTTTTCAATGACTTATCAATTATTGACACGATATTATGCGGACAATATTTTAATTTTTTTACAAGTCTACCTGTCAGCCTAGTGAGATTATGATAGTCATAAAGATAAATAACTCCCTCGAGTTCCATTCCACCCACATGATAATAAAGCGAATTACTGCGGACGTACACTAACAAGCAACACAAGAAGTGAAGACATGTTTTGTATCAGAACAAATTAACAAATTACTTGACCATGGCAACTTATTTTTTAACCGACGTTTTTAATAATAAAATGTACGATAAACACGCATTTCAAATTTAGAGACCTCCCTCTTAAAAAATTCTAATTCCGACAACTTCATCTCCTTTAATAATAAAGTTACGGGGATGAAATGTGACAGATATATTCTTGTATTTGATTAAAAAAAACTGTTGATATCATGCCTCTGCAACTTTTAATATTTAAAAACAGAATTAAATTTTAATTTATTTTTTATTACCGCAAAATTGGAAGAGGCGATTATAAGATTGAAAGCTCTTGAAGAAAGCGAATTTATTTCGAAGTCGCCATTCTCTTACATTTCTTTTTTTTTCAGAATTACACCGAAACCATCGTACTGCTGTGTTTCTACAAAGTGTCTATAAGAGAACGTATATCAAGAGTTCTCTGAAATTCTCTATTATTCTAATATTCTAATGTACAGGTGTCCCAGAGTTGCGAAAAAGCTCCATAACTTATTTGTTATTATAGATATAAAAACACTAAAGTTATGTTTTTTTAAACGGAATCTACCCAGTTTGATTTTATTTTTAAATTCTATGCTAAATTATGAATCAAATTTATACAGGTCGTTTTTACTTATTTGCCATCATTTTTGATCAGTGGCGCTTTTTTTTTACCAGAATTTCGAATTACAGGGGTCCCTTCGAAAATTCGTACCTTTCAAATCGTTGCACATAAATTAATTGACGCTGTTTGATTTCTGAATGTTTGCCGCATCTGCTAAGTGTTTACTCAACAACCTGCTCAGTCGCATATGCCTACTGCGATTTTTTAAACATAACGAACTAAAAATGTCAAAAACTCATTTTTTTCAAATGGTGCCCCGTATTTATTATTGCACTGGTCGAAAGCTTTTTTGACAAGCTTTTGAACAATAAGGTACCTGTTCCAAATATGGCCCGCTCGAAAATAAGGCCCACTAATGATATTGACTTAGTTATAGAAATCTCCAAATATACGACAACATAAGGGCTTCGTTTAGCATGAGTGCATAAAATTCGTACAAATGACCGTACCAGATATGTTCAAATTTCGCGGTAAAATAACATTGCAAAGTTCACCCACCAGTGTTGTTAAAAAGCGGGAAAAGTAAATGTAAGATTTTAAGGTATTTACAACAAATTTCTGTTTGAAAATAGCATTGCAGTATTCCTTGGAAAGTTCTTTTTCATTGCATGCATTTATTTCAAATCTGCTTTTAGCTTCTTTTCGTATCATATCTTATACCCTTTAATGTGAGTTGGTTTTAATAAGGCCCTGCAAAGGAGTGGGCCTTATTAACACCGTAGTGGGCTTTATTCTTGAATTATTATTTTGACAGAAAATCAAATAAGGGAAGTTGGTATCGTCCCTGATGTGACACCTGTGAAATGATAAGTATGCGTATGTGCAAGAATTGTTCCGTTTGGTACCACGAATCTTGTATAGGCCTAATAAAAGATAATCATTTGGATTATTTGTGTGGTTCATGCAAGTGAAAGTTGTTTTTATTTAAGTATTTATTCTAGAGGAAAATGATATTTTATTAACTTTTATCGAAAATTTAATGGGTGGGCCTTATTAAGCACCTCGTACGCAATAAAGCCCACAAACAATGTTTTTTTGAAAAAGGAATAACTTCTTTGTTATTTTTTTTTTTATATATATGTTTATGCTATTATGTTAGGAAAAAAATAAACTTTCATTTACAACCCGCATCCAAATTTCTTATTTGTTTTTACTAACCGATATTTGAAAACAAAAATTAGGTGGGCCTTATTTGGATCAGGTACCTTATAAGGTTTGTATAGTCGAATCTGAAAATCTAGGGTGCTATCCTAAAATCGATAAATTTTGTGCAATTTTTCCGTTAAAAAGACAATACAAAAATCTAGTAAGCCTAACAAAAGATAATCACACAATATGGTCACTCCATAAAGATGAATCTACCAACAAAACAGTGTTTAACAATGAAACATTTAATTATTTTAGTGATTTTTAGTGATTTTAAGATAGCACCCTAGATTTTCACATTGGACTATACAAACTCTATACCGTTGGAAAGCTTGTCAAAAAAGCTTTCGACCAGTGTAATAATAAATACTAGGTGCCATTTGAAAAAAATGAGTTTTTGACATTTTTAGTTTGTTATATATAAAAAATCGCAGTAGGCATATGCGACTAAGCACGTTATTGAGTAAACACTTAGCAGATGCGGCAAACATTCAGAAATTAAACAGTGTCAATTATTTTAATTTATGTGCAACTATTTGGAAGGTACGAATTTTCGAAGGGACCCCTGCAATTCGGATTTCTGGTAAAAAAAAGCGTAGCTATCATCTAGAAAAAAGAAAAAGTTGATATCTTTAATAACAAACAAGTTATGGAGCTTTTTCGCAACTCTGGGAGAACCTGTATTTGATTTTTGCCGTTCTGTAGCATATTGTGGTACCACATAGAAAAACAGGTTATGTAAGTCCATTAATGACAGGCTTTTCATAGACTGTTGTAAGATGAAAAGTATTAATTAGAATATAGGTACAAAACTGGAAATCACAAGCAAAACATCTAAGAATTCAACTCACAACTGACGCTAAGAATTAATAATTTGACATTTGACTTTTGACATCTGATTTGACGGCTTTAACGGCTCGACCTAGTTCTTCATAATAAAACTGTAGAGCCGCATAATTCCACAAGACTTTTGATATGCATACGTTCTTTTATAGACACTTTGTATTATTTGTACGGAGAATGGACATGTGTGACTTTTTTCTCTTTTAGGTTGTTACACTTGGTACCAATTTTTAATAATACATTTTTTGGTAAATTCAAATTTAGTTATGTACAGATGCTGCAAGCAGTTTTGCACTCACTGTACATCTCTAACAAGCAGTTTTCAACTTATTTCACTTTAAATTGGGCGAATGCCAAAACAAATATAAAAACAGAAAATTTAACTATACCTCTCGAATCGTTCTTGTACTGTTGTCAGAAAACTCGAAAACATCACAGTACAAGATTATCTTTAAACAGCCACCACATAACAGGTGTTCAATTGAAAATTTCATCAAATTGGCTTTGTCGCTATCTTTGTCTAAACAACTTAATTTACAATGTTGTTGTCTTTTTAAAAATAAAGTCAAAGCCAACTCGATGAACTTTTCAATTGAACACCTGTTATGTACGGTCCATTATTTTATTTTATTTTGTAATAACAATAATACATAAATGTTCATTAAAGAGTGATTTCTTTAAAAACGGATTGAGTTTTCAGTCATATTCAAACAACTTTAACCAGACATCACCTTTTAAACTGAATTCTAAAAATTTGCAGCAAATATGTTTATTCAACATAAACATTTATACATAAATAAAAATAAATATAAACCTTGTATTATATTTTACTTTATCTGTCAATAATCTATTTACAGCAGGAAATTTAATAGTAAATTCAGCATTTTACCTCTTAATATTTTATGGCTTAAATACCCCATCCTCTGCCATAAAAACTCTTACTGCTAGCATATTATTTGATAATATGAAGTTTCATTACTATTTTAAAACGTACATTTTATCTTTTACATTGATATTATCAGCTGCAAAAATATGTTATCGTCATATTTCTCTGTAAATAATAAATCAGATTAGATTTCACTTTTAAAAAGATAACAAGTATAACAAGCACATTCGAGACTATTGAAAAAATAATGACTCAAGTTAAATGTTTGCGTTTATGCTTTATTCATTATTATTGTTAATAAGTTATTCGAATTTTCTTTGATCTAATTATTAGTATTAAAGCTTCTACATTTCGATAATTACCATGGATACAATTTTCAGTCGCTTTTCAAAGCGATTTAATTTTTAATGACTTATTGTTTCCGAAGTTGACAAATTAAAATTTTATGCAATCTAAAACACGCAGCAATTCATTATTAATTTAAGGCTTCATCCAGTTGTACTTGCTACAGCACAAAATTTTAATTTGAAATAATTAAACAGCGCGTGAAATGCGAATTGTATACCAACTTGACGTTGCTTGTATACTCTAAGAACCAAAAAAAAAATCTGCAAAAACACATGTTGGCAACATTGATTTAATTATCACTAAAGACTAAAGACCGTTTTTTCCTTTAGAGTGCTAGAAAAATCCATTCCGATGCTTTTTCTAATGAGGGTTTGGAGTAAACGATGGTATTGGTAATGCAAGTATTAATTAAAAAATTGGGGATTTTTATGCAATTCTCTGCACCCACTTATTTCACCTGATCCTAGTCTCTTTGTTCTAGAATCTAAAAGAAAATCTTTTGGAAAAAAAATCAAGCTTTATTCGCTTTTAGAATAAATTTTGTAGAAGACCAAATCTCGTAATACAACAATGCAAGACACTTGGTTCTTTTTATCAGGCAGCGTACACAGATATTCACAGTTTCCATGATTGTGAATGTTTTTACAAGTTTATTACGTCAGCTGCCTGCAATTCCACTATTTAAATGACATCTGCAGTCTGTTTCAATTCTGAAATAACAGTAAGAATTAAGATCTGAAGAAACTTTGGAATATGTGGAAAGTGCAAGAATACGTCTTGTGGGAACACCAGCTGGGACTATTCTTGAATTTAATTAACTACCACAAATACGTGTTTTATCTCAACTAATAATTTTCACTTAAACTTTTTTCACCTTTACCTTTTTTTACCTTTTGACAACAAAATCAATTAGCACTTCATAATCAAGACATTTATTTTTCCAACAATTATGAAAATCATTTGTCGTCCTTTCTATTTTATTTCTTTGTATTCTGTGTCATGACAAATACGACAAAACATATTAGGTAATATAATTTCTTATTCGTCATTTATCACAGCTTACATATAAAAGTGTTATAGGTCTATTGAAGCGTAAATTGACTTATTAAAATAATTCTAAAGGACTTACCATACGCGACAGAAATATTTTTACTACCGCTGTCATTAAAATAAACTAAATTGGTATTTACCGATTATAAAGTAACAGAAATCAAACTAATAACTAAAGTCTAATTTACATTTTGTCAATGACAAAGTACAAGGTATCTAGAAATGTTTGTCAGGTCAAGCCAGCTTTGGAAAAAAATATTATTGTGCCGCTTTTTTGAAACAAATGCGCAATTTGAATGTTATATGTCACTTCTAACATTAACGGCGTTTTATTCGCGCTTTTCAATACAGTTTTCGTTCCTTATATTACTTTTATCACAGTTAATGAACAACCAAAAATCTGTATTTTTCAATACAAATTGCAAATACGTCGGGTTTTAGAGCTAAACAAAATTTGTGAGGCTAGGATTTACCCAACAACCTAATCTTAAAATTTGACTTCACAATTTACCTAATTTATCCTAGATATAAAGCGGCACATTTAAAATTTGACAAGTTTTCCTAGCAAGCTGGACCAGACAATCATTTATAGATACCCTATATAAAGCTGAGCTTATTACTATAGATTTGTCAACAAAAAATTACTCCCTAGGATTTGACAGTTACTGAAAGGTCCACAATAGTATATTAAAGACAACCCGTAGGGGAGTTTTGTATGGGACGAGTGCGCCAATGCCCTTATAAAACGAGTTGTTTGTGTTATTTTTTAGAATTTGCACCCTTGTTTTAATTTTTAAATAAAAAAATTAAATCTTCAAATTCTAGGGAATTTTGTATTAATTGGTAATGCAAGGTAACCGATGCAACTACATCTGCAACATATGTTAAAAAGTAGAGTTTGAACATTAATATTGGAAGTTTTTTTGGTGTAAATGACAATAATACACTGAAATATTGATAAAAATTTTCTTAGCCTTAAACCTTAACCTTAACATTGAACGACAGAGACGCAGATTTTAAAAATTAATTAAACGCAACTTGTACTTAATGGCGAAGTAGTAAATATTCTAGGGATATGGAGTTATTAAAAGAAAGCAGCATTAAGTCTATACGGATATTGACAAAAAATATGTACAAATGTATACATCGAAAAGTTGTTCGGCGAATGTATCAAAGCTGTAAAAAGAGAAAATTATATTATCTTATTTTGTTATTCATAGTCGTTCTTCGTCCATTAAAACTTGAGTCTCGCGGGCGTATTTTGCAAAATAAAAGAGCAGTATTTCTGTGGCCTCTACTACGGTTTGTATTCGCAACCGCGGTTTTAAGGGGGTGGCCGTACTCCCTCGGGTAAAGAGCTTCCACGCTTATCATGGAATATCAAAAAGCATGATTTCTAAAGGGAACTACTCACACGACTGATTGGGTTTATAAGCCGGCTTTTACACATTTTCCGTTCGCATGACTGCACAAGTAGAACCTTTAAAGATCTCATAAATGGAACATAAATAAAACAAATCAATTTACTCAAAAGATTCAAGCATAGAAATACTTAATATAATACAAATAAATAACCACAGACAATGATGATAGTGTTGCAGATGAAAATCTCTTCAGAATTTACCGTTGCAGGGTAGAGACAAACCATAATCAGACTTGCACACACACAAGTCGATATCGTAACCTTCCACGGATTGAGTGTAACATCCTGAGGTAATTGCTCCTGATCCCACTTCTTGCACTTTTGTGCACATATAAGTTGCGTTATTTACTGCGGAAGGTTTTGTAAATGTTTTGATTTGAAACGACTTCGAAGATCTCACCTACGCCAGCGTATTTGTAAGTGTAAGTTGCACAAACTTGGTTTTCGGTTCTTCTGCACAACACATTGGGCCTCTTATTTTCGAACATCCAATCAATATCAGGCGGAGTACCGTCCTCTGTGTTTCAGAATGATGACTAATGTTACAGTTCCTGTAATTACTTAGGTACTCACCTGATATTACTACGGGAGCACTACACGGGACGTTTGTGGCTCTTGATGAGTCTAGGTAATCCGCACAGGTACCATTATACATGTTTCCTTTTTCGTACTGAGGACCAAACCATGTGAATTCAAAACAATACGACCATTTTGGATCCAAGACTGTGTCGTTGGTCGCTGAGCTGTCAGTACTTTGAGCTATTACAAATATCTAGATTTAGTACACGTTCTGGTTTAATTACTCTTTGTACTTACAAATCACTAAAAAGAAGAAGGAGAAAGCAACTACTAAATTTAAAAGAACCCTCATGGTGCACGTCTGTGACTGTCACAACCGAAAATATGTCTGATTAGATAAACAATTTTAAAATTGTTAGCTATCAAGGAAATTGATAATGATCGAAGGAAATAGATAACATTTGATTAACTGGTGACGCAGTAGTACTGACAACTCTCTATTCACCTTTAAATAAAAATCTTTTACAAATTGGACTATTAAGTTAGTCAAGAATAAAATCTCCAGGTGTTAGCGTTTTGAAATTAAAAACGAAACGTCCACATCGTATAATGCACCGCTTATTACAGATGTGGGTGTTGTACAAGTTAATTTCACTTCTTATTACTCGGGATTTCTGTTTTAATAATACAAGCGAGCATGTGAAAATAAAATGTTGAAAAGAGATTTTCCTCCATATCTTTCATGTATTTAAAAATATTCAGTTTCTTACAAAATCCGTGGGTACAAAGTTTTTAAATATTCTGTTTACTAGTGGAAAAAATTTGCCTAAATGGAGTTTTATCAAATACCAATTCAATGCAAACACCTACAGCGTGACTTATCTTTTATAAATGTGTTTTTTAAATAGTAAACCAAGCAAAATACGTTGTCGCCTTGCTTCCGAATGTATAATTATATTTCGTGGATTAATGTATGAAAAGAAGAACATTTTATTTTGTTGTGAGAGATACATAATAATGAAGTGGCACAACAGAAGATTTGTTTTGTTTGTTGTAATCTTGAGAGAAAATAAATAAAACTTTTAATCGACAAATTGGCTTAGAATTGTCGTAAACGGGGTCGGCAATTATTTTATTACCAAATAATTGTGCCATTTATCGAAAAAAACACACTGTTTTCAAATTCTGACACAAAATATTAAAACAAACAAACATGCATATTTCCAATAACGCAACTGAATCCTGTGACAAAAAATCGAGATTAAATTCACTTAACAAGTGTCTCAGAAATGAGTACATTAATTTTAACCAGTGACAGATCTCGTCAAGAACAATACAATTGTTATGTAGGTACCATTTTTTCGAAATATAATTTTCATTTCAGTATTTTACCCCCCATAAATGTACAAGTTCTCTATTTTCTAGTTATTTGACTCAATGACAGAGACCGTTATATAATAGTTTTGTAAAATCAGAGGAAAACATTGTGTTTTTCGAATAAAGTTTTTTCGCTCTGCGGCCGAGGTAGAGAGGATTACATATTTAGTTAGTTTTATTCGACTCCAAAAAGCAGGTGTTTACGTGTTGCTTCTGTGATTTAAGCTAAAATTTTGTGAAAATCGCGAGTTTATTTTCGAATAGTGAATACATAGACATTGTGCAGTGTATGGTGAAGCGTGCGGGAGTGCTCCTCGAGTCCAGAAAATGTCCGTGAGACTTCTTCTTGTAGGTACATAAAAGACTTGGTATATTCGATCCCAATTGATACAATTGAAGTTTTAAGAGAACGGGTGGAAAATGCTGCCACAACAATTCGCAATAACAGAGGTACTGTCGCGAGCAATAAATTTTGGTCGTCAATGTCATTTCAAAATTTGGTTAGATTGTCACAAATTTAAAATATTTCCCTGCCTGATTATGCCCACGTCAACAAAGTGTCAAAAAATTGAGAAAAAAATTACAATTAATGTCATACAACATGATGATAGGTTATGATATTTACGACTGTTTTACAATGGAGCATTTTCAATTGTGTCAAAGAATGACCTTGACGACCAAAATTTATTGCTCGCGACTGTACATACATATGTAGAAATTTTCATTTAATATCTACCATATGATTCTCTTTTTTCTCTTCCACCCTTATCATTATAGGTCACAGAAACGGGCGCAGCAGTTAGCGGCTGTGCGTAAGTTAGCAAAAAACAAGTGAAAGTTTTCTTGCATTTGTTTTTTCTTCTTCGCTTATCAGCATCGGCGAAGCAAATAATCCTCACAGACGAAATTTGTGCCAAATCTTTCAATAATTTTAACTGGATAACTTTAAGATTTAGGAAAAAAATGTATCTAAAAATGTATATTGTTTCAATTAACGAGTGCTATTACCAGTTAAAATTAATGTACTTATTTCTGAGACACGTTGTATAATTAATAATTAAAATTACTTAACTATATTACTCGGAAGTCGGAACAATGTAATTTCCGCTAGATTTAAAAGGATTTAAATTCAGTGAACTTTACAGTGACTGTCACTATTCTGTCGCTGTGAATAGATGATACCTGAATGACTTTCATAAATTATGGGGTTGTTCGTCTTGACTAAACATAATACATAGCTGAATTTTTCATATGAACAGACGTATTTATAAATCAATCAAAATTTAGGATCATCATAATATATGGTTTGAGGTGATCGTCGAACAGTTTGCTTATTAGGAATCCACTTATTACATTAAACTAGTGTTTCCCAATAATGCAGTGCATTCTTCACGACGGCGACGTTATTATTAAAACAGAAAAGTTTTAAAATATCACATAAAAAGTAGAACACATTGGAACACACCTACGCAATTAGGAGAAGGATGAATATTTCTTTAAAAAAAATATATTTACGCTGCATGCGTTTGTAAATTTATATTTCTCTTATTTGCCAATCTGTCTTATAATGATCTGTAGCTCTGAGCATCATTATCTTGTATTGAATCAACTCAATTAGTGAATATTTACCCAAAGATTCACAAACGTCGGTTGTTAATTAAGAATCAACCTTTAACAAATATAAACCAAGGTTAATAGAAAATGAAAATTATTGTCCAGTTCTTGTTTTCCACCTTTTCCTAAAGCTTTCAAGATTCATTCGTTAAAGCAATCGAAAGGATCAGATAATAATATAATCTCACCGACTGGTGGCGCTACGTCCCTCGCAAAAGTTGCAACCGGTTACTGCTTACAGTAATCTGTAAAAGTTGTATTAAAAAATGGCTCATGTTACTTTCTTCTACGCTTTCTGTACTTTTCTCAATTCTTAATTATTTATTTCCATTTTGCAGTTAATAAAGAAAACTACACTGCACAGGAAATGGTCCGTTTATTTGAATCACAAAACGGCAGAAATATATTTCATCAATTAATATGTAAAAAAAATTAGAACAATCTTTTATTTAAAAAAGTAAAAAAAGAAGAATAGTTATTTTTATATTAAGTGCGCGAAGAGAGTGTTTTTTGTGCATGAAAAGGTCTTTTACGCCGAGACGAAGGTCGAGGCAGTATAAGCCTTTGAAACATCTTCGCGCACGAAATATAAACAATATTTTTTCTATAATTGATTCAAAAAATTGAAATTAAAAATTCAAATTTTTGAAGGAACTCTGAAGTTTCAATGCAGTGACCATGTTGCTAGGTAACTAATA
The DNA here is from genome assembly GCF_963966145.1 of Tenebrio molitor. NCBI lineage: Eukaryota > Metazoa > Arthropoda > Insecta > Coleoptera > Tenebrionidae > Tenebrio > Tenebrio molitor. Next base: position 9,096,885 of record NC_091051.1, read on the forward strand.
AAAAACAGTGCGTGAAATGAAAAACAGAAAGTCGTATGCGTGAAATTGCATTTCACATACTGTTTTGTATGGTTTCTATCTTACTAACAATGCAAAAAAAAATACACGTCAGAAAATGACCCACTTCAGGCACAAGATAACTATGCGTGAATTTCAATTTTTTGAATCAATTATAGAAAAAATAATTTTTCCTAGGCTTTCGGTCTGAGTTGATATGATACCGGCCTAATGGCTTCCTTTGAAAAATCCTTGGGGATTCTTTCTGAAATTACTAATTTTTAAAAGGTGTTAAAATTGTTCCAAAACATCATACAACAAATACAAGGAAGAATTCGGTCCCTCATGTGACAAAACAAATTAAAAGCACGTACAATCGCGGCCATCCAAAAGTGAACGATAGCTTGCGAGAATTTCCGTATTTTTCGTTAGATTAAATCAGGCTGTATTCATTGGCGTTCGTGCAGCAGGCGTTACTATTTTAATAATAAAAAGTTGTAATAATAAAAATGAGACTCAGAAGTAATTAATACATTATTAAAGTGAAAGTAAACTTTAGTAAAGAAACCTTTCCAACACCTATTCGCATTGGCCTCTCAAGCCTGTTTTCTTGCCAACCCCTCTTTATATTGAAGATGCAAGTCTTACTGCAATGTTATTCTCTCGCCAAAGCAGCCAACGACCAATTTTCTTCTAGCTTTGCAATAGCCCTAGCGGTCTGCATCGGAGAGATGTGGCATTTAAAAAAAATAGTTTCAATACATTTTTTAAAGCTAGTGTCAAACTTTGACATTTCAGGACGCCTATGATTTAAAGTAAATATCAAACTATAAAAAAAAAAGTTCACTTTTGGATGGCCGCGATAGTACGTTTTATAAAATAAACTTTTTTTTAAATCCACATAATCAGTGCAAATGTAATGTTGGTTGCATCACAAATTTCGTTAAGCTCATTATTACTCGTAAATCACCCTGTTTTTTTTTACATATTCTTAATTTTTTTAAGGCCCGGTTTATTCACCTTCAAGTAAATTTATCTGGCTAGTAGTTGCTATGATTTAGAATCTGCTATTGGTGGATCCATGGTAATTACCGTTCAAATAAAGTTATTAGAAGGTGAATAAACCGGGCCTTAATCGAATAATATTTTCTACATTATTCTAATCCTTAATTTGACAAGTCCGCTCATGGGATGATCATCAATTGAAACGAAAGAGTGAATGAAAATGTTTTTGTGCGACAAAAACTTTACAGTTTTTTGAAGACAAAACGACCACTCTTCTAATATTAACAGTTTTTATTGTTTAACGTTCGAGTATTTTCATCGAGTAATTTTTTTTCGTGCTTCGTTATCAACGGATGTGTATACATATTATATTTATACATATTTGATTTTAACTTTCAGCAGCTCATAAACTCTTCAATTTAATTTTGTTAATAAAAATTATTGAGCACAGAGAAGAGATAAATCTAAAAAAAAACGCAATTAATTACAACGGGTGAGCACGCAAAAAGCTGAACGTTACAAATTTTAATGATGAATTATTAAATTTTACACTGACTTTAATTATTATTATAACCACGATATATTATAATCTAAATTATTTGGCAATAAATAGCATGACAAGTTATTAAAGTGTATCTTTTCATCTCGAAAGCACGCTTACTGCACGAGTGCAATAATTACACTAAAGACAAAAAAGCACTTTAGTCCCGTGATAGATACCCTATCGTGCGATCAACAATTACTTTAGATAAGGGGCAGCTACGATTTTGACAGTGTCAGATTTTTCGTATCTTTGCTAACTCAGCTAATAAACGTCACTATTAATCGAATTTTAACGCGAAAATGATTTTTACTTCAGAATCATCATTGAATCGTAATGGTGTTTTCAATAACGGAGAATGAACATACAGTGTTATTGCCTATTTGTCCGAATTTCGGCAAAAAATTCCAAAATTAAATTGAAACAGGTATATGCAACCAAAAATATTTCCATGCATTCAGAGCATCTGAAAGTTCGTCGAAATTTCAAAGGCTTCTTTGATCTAAATAATTATTGTTGCACGGTACTTTTTTCCCGATCAACTGTGTTTAATCGTGAAAAAAACTTATGTAACAAGACAGAAAGACTACAATAAAACTTTATATGTACAAAGATGGTGCAAAAAATAATTTGAACATGGCCCTACCTCCAAAAAAAATATTTTTGAAAGAATGAGCTTCCGGCTCATCTTGAAAGGACCACGACACAATGCAGCAAATTCAATTTTTGTACAAGGGGTTGCGACTACTCTGTGCGGACCTGGTTACACACTTATTTGTATAAAATAATATAATAGATGATTTTATCAATATGAAAAATACGAAAGCCTACGAATATTTATTCATTATTATATGTATGTTAGTTTTCACATTACAAAAAAAGACCTTAATCATCTATTGATTCTAAAGGCTCTTCAGAAACTAATAATCCGCGCTCCCACAAATCTGCAATAAGCTGCATTTTTACAGATTCATCTTCCATCGGCAACTTCTCCACTTCTATGTAACATGGATACGTATTTTGAAGCATGGAAATTGTAGGGATCATGCATGGATCTAATTCTAGCCACTGTTCTTCTTCTCCATGATAAACTGAGGCATTTTCTGTGTTGTAATACAATTTGGGCATTGCATATGATTCATTTACCACACGAATACAGTAATAGCGGAGTAAACGTATTCTAGTATCCGGGTTAATTTCCACTCTACAAAAATAAATGCGATATCAGCGAACAATATTCCGTCTGTCCCATTTACTTGAAAATAGTGTATGGTGTAACCATCAACAAAAAATACTCTACAGAAAAACTACCAGACAACATTATTTTAATTTTATGGAAATTTCTATTAAAAATGTTTTTTGGATGTTGTCATTATTTCATGTCATGTTAATTTAGACGATTACATAATAAAACTATATAACAAAAATTGTCTTTTTCATTTCTATACTATAGCATTTAAATGGAATAAATTAAAATCACAAACTGCAAAATTTAATTTGTGATATTAACACTGAATAATTAAAAAAATTAGGTATCAATGTTTTTACCTGTTAACAACTTTACCCTTATCCAAATATGGCCCATCTTCTTTTGAGGTACGCCCCATTTCACTCTTTGACAAGATAGGTGGCATGGAATCATACATAAATTTTCTACCTAACAGATCTGCTGCAATATCAATGTCCATATAGTTCACTAATGAACAAATCAAATCCTGAACCTTTCTTGTGACTAAATTTCTGCCTCTAGAACTGGTAGTAACTCCAAATTTTTTTAAATAATGAAGAGGCAACCCCTTCCTATATTCAACATTATTTTCAGCAGCTTTCTTTAATGCAGCTGGTAAAAGATTCTCAAGTAAATCAGCATATGCTGTTCTCTGATACACTGAGACTGTGATGTGTAAAGAATGAGAATTCTCATCTGTACAACCTTCATGTATTGTCCCCCTTGGGAAATACAATACTTCACCTGCTTCTAGAGTTAATTCCATAAATGGTTCACCAATATTTTTACGACGCAAATTGGGGCTTGAATATCTTGCTAAGACATCTTTCTCTCTAAAATAAAACAACTAAAATATGAATAAAACAGAAAACTAGGATTTGTACTTTGGCTGGTACAACTTCCAGTGTTTGCGCCCTTCTAGTTGTATAACAAAAGCTTCAATATCATCATAATGTGGAGCAAATCCTTGACTTCCTGGTGGTGTCAAATAAACATTTGAACCAACCATCGTGCCAAAATATTCTTGAAGTGTTGCCAACAGCAAATGAACCTTGTGGTTATAAGTCTGGGGATTCAATATGCGAATACTGCACCCATTAGCATAATAATCCCATAAAGCAGATGGTGTAGCTCGTCCTTCTTGATTGTGTACTTCCTTTACACCATTTTCATATGACACCACATCCACATTTTTTGTATAATATAAGTTATGATTTCTAAACATCTTATCTAATGCAGATGAATTTAATATGTGACTATAATAATTTCTGTTTGATCGTTTTATGTGGACTGGTTTTTCTTCCCAATATGTTTTAAAAAAAGATTCTGGCAGAAGCGGTGAGATCAACCATTTATATAATTTGACTGCATCTTGTATTGGGTCGTCACCCACACTCAGCTTTACTAAACCATCAGATTCTTCAATATTATTTGCATCAACAGAGTAATCAGCCACTATTTCCTCAGGAGAAACAGGTTCTTCAACTATTGATTTTTGTAAATTTTGCTTATTTGGTTTTAATACTTTAACACGTTTTTCTTTCTTTATTGATTTCAAGGCAGTTTCTTTTTTCGGCCTTAGTTTCTTTTTCTTAATAATTTGTTTATTTGTTGTCTTTTTGTACATTAAAAATGCAGAAATTGGTTTAACCCTGTCATGAAAATCTTTGGACATTGTTTATGTAATAAGTTTATTACAAATCTTCAATCGAAGTGAAATTATTTTTATTATTCTACTTTCTTAGTACTTAGACCTTAGACAAATAAAACACAATTAACCTTACTTTTCAACGCGTGGATACTAGTTTTTTTTTGTCTGTTGTAAACAAGAACTGACAAGTGTCAAGTATACGAAAATTGTAGGTTATGTAGAATGACGTTAGTCAAAAAATGAAAATGTCTAAACGCAGTATAATTTCAAAAAATGTACCTCCAAAAAAGCCGCGTTTGGACGAGCTCAATGATTTTTGGGACGACGATTTCGACGAAGATCTAATTGATGACTGTTTTGAAAGGGCGACTCAAGCTTTTAATGAAGTGAAATCATAATTTTATTTTATTCTTACAAATGTGCAATATAAACTTTTAGGAAAAGAATGGCCAAAATAATGATGTTACGTTATTAACGTCATACAGTATTTTTAAAGAACGAGAAGGGTTAGTTGCATCCACTCAAGTTGCTCAAAACTCTACTAACAACCCTGACAATTTACAAAGTAAAATAAAAGAATTACAGAATAAATGTGCAGAAAAAGAAGGGGAGGTTTCTATTTTAAGAACAAATTTACACAATTTAAGGGCATCATCACAAATAGATCAAGAGAAAAAACAGAAAGAATGGAAAGAAAAATTCAGTACTATTGAAAAGGAAAATAAAGGAGTTAAAAGTGAATTAGAATTTAAGGTGATGAACCAAATTTGTATTAGAGACAACTGAGTATTTTTTTTTTAGAATCTTGAAATTGCAAATCTAAAGCAGCAAATTGCAGAACTCTCAAAATTTGTTAAGGTAGAACAAAATGCAACACAAAAATCTGCAGTTGTAAAGTAAGTATTGGTCATCATCTGAAAGACTTACAATTAATATTTTAATATCTAGTCTGCATTACTGCATTCGAAGATTATATAATATATTCTTTCTGACAACAAAAAATTAGACTTCGTAAGATTCAAAAAAGATGAAAATGTTTTTTTATAACTTTTACTTGTTATATATTAGTGTCTGTCATAATTCCTCAGTGATAAATCAAATATAAGCAAAAAGGGCGTTTTTATGTTAACATAAAAATATTTTGTAATGATTAACTAATTGAATGAATTTTAATTTTAGTAAAACTTTAGGACTATCCTCTCCAGCAGAACATGCAAATGATCTTAGAAATGAGAATTTTAGAATCAATATAAGTTCCAAAAAATGTAATAATCTTCATTTACTTAAGTTGAATTTAAAAATAATTAAAAAATATTTGATTTTAGATTTCCCTCTAAAATATAAAGATTTTTCATTTTTATTTAAAATACCTCTAGAAAGTTACACAAATATTAATAAGCACAAATTATGTAAAAAACCGAATTCTTATTTATTCAAACAAGTTGTAAAAGAAGAAAATCTAACAACTGTCAATAAATCAATAACTGAAGAAAAACATGTTGACTTAGGTTCAGTTTATTCAGAAATATCGCATTTAATTAACTTATCCCAAGACGATTTAGATTCTGAAACATCAATTTTTGCTATAAATAAGGTAAGTTTGTTATTAGTTGATTTTTTTTTGTAGACCAGTCTCAACTTCTTTTTGTATTTAAGGTTTTATGTGCCTCAATGCAATTACTGAATGATTTTCACAGTTACATGAAACAAATTGAAAACAACATTCAGTTACAGGACGTGCAAGAATCAGATGCACTTTATTTACAAAATTCTAAGTGAGCTTTTCTTTAAATTTTTTTTTTTTTTTTTATTACTTTTATACAAGTGTTTATCAACATTCACATTTTAGTTGGAGTAGCCCAACAGAAATAGGGCTTGAGTGTAGCGAAATTCTTAGATTTCTTGCAGAAGTGTTACCATACAGCACATTCCTAAAAAAATATTTACTGCAAGACCAATCAAAAACAAATACAAAATGTTTATTACAAAAGATTGAAACAGAGACAACACCAAAACTTTATTATCTGACATTATTATTGAACATTGTTTCTGTTATTGGGAAAACGGTGAGTATCTTACATTGGCATCAGTCTATGAATTCATAGCCAATCATTTTAAAAAAAAATTACAAGTTTTTCTTCATCTTTTTTACAGAGGCGAGAACAGATATGCTCAAGGTTTCTGTCAGGAGTTATACAACTCTTATGTAGATTATTGAACAATGAAGACTTTTACTCTCTGTGAGTGGGATTATGTGTTTTGTTTGTTTTTATAGCTGTTGATGTTTCAGTGATGGTGATAACGTACCTTTTCAAATTGCGAAAGAACTTTTATTTTTGAGACCCGACTTTAATGTAATCGTGCAAATAACGTATTTTCTAAAGATAATTACGCGAAATCCCAGTTTTATCCATTTTATCTGTTCAAAACCAGTTGACATAATATTGAAAAAAAATGAAAGCAAAGGCGTTATATCGTTTAGTAAAGGTAATATTATGCTTTATTTCATTTTACTAACTTTGTATCTTAGATTTTTGTAGGTTTCACATGTTTGTTATTCTATTAGAAAATGTTTTATTGAAAACCGAAAACGAAATAGTACTTTCAAAGATCAGTTCAAACATTTTAAATTTTGTTTATAATATACTGAAACTAAATAATTCTTGGTTATATCAGCAGGAAGACAAGACGTAAGATTTGGATAGGTTGTTTTTCCAAATTACACTTCTTTAATTCTTGTAGGTGCGAATGTTTGTTTAAACTGTATAAGTTAGCTATCGGAATTATTTATAAAAATCTAAAACCACACAAGGACCTCGACAACAAAGACAGATTAATTTTCAAAAACAGCATAAAAATATTGAACTTGTTGACATTTAATTCTTACGATTTGACACAAAAATACGTCACAGAATTTGCCCAGTTCAAGGAAATTGTTCATACGTTAATTTACATATATGATATGGACCTTGAAAATCGTAAGTTATTTTTTTATTTTTAAAACGTATTGGTGATATTTTTTTAATTTGCAGTAAAAAATTTAGAGAAATTAAGTGTAGCAGAAGACTTTCCTGATGTGCCCAGTGAAAAATTTATTGGCCTTAATTTATAGGTAAAAAAGTTATTAATTTTTTTTATTAGGTTTGTTTATGAAATTATGGATATAATAAAAATAAGTCTTTACGAGTAAGTTTTTATGGTTTGTTTCCTATACCAGACAATCCTTTTTTTTCAAGCAGCCAAAAACGAAAAGTAAACCGTCGTTAAATACTATACTTGGCCCAACCAACAGATATAGTAATAAAAAAAGGGGGATGTGGCCTAGTTGCGTAGAACGATATACGCCGAAGTCTGTTTCACAATGAAGCAGGCTCTTTGCCATTTGTCATTCTTATAAGTCTTGAAAAAAAACTATTTTGTAATACAAATCGAAAAATGCCAAAAAAAACAAACAAAAATAAACACGTGGTCAAACTCCCGAAGCGAGGTTAAAACGAATGAGATGCCGGATGCCGTCAAGTAATTTTTGTGGATGTACATCAGGCTTTCGAAAATCTGGGCACGTTTTTAATAAGCCAATTGGAAGCTGCTATTTAAAATACGCGGGCACTAGGGGGCGGTTTTATTACTATATCTGGGGTGCGTTCAGAAATCGTACCCAGGTGCACCTAGGTCGCCATGCGCCGTTCGTAAATTGCCGGTAATGCAGACATGGTCATCTGTCATGCGTTCAGAATTGTTTGGGTGATTGCCTGACGGTGTTCCCAAGTTACCATGCTCCATGAGTGTGGGAAGAATTGCCGCACATGCGCAATAATAATAATAAACTGTCAATTCACCGTCATTTTGGCGCCTCAATAATAAGCTGGGGCTGGCTAAGTCGCTAAGGACTATGTATTGCCAATTTGCTGATTATATAGGTTGAACGGAGTAAAATAATGTAATATGTATTTGTTTTAAAAAGTTTATTTGATTTATATAATTTTCTTCAGTTTATATTTGTTTTAAAAGGCTTATCCAGTGACCGGCAAAAGTATGGAATAAATTCATTAAAAATGAAACAAAATTTTTTCAAAAAAATCTTTGGACAGGTCAATTTTAGTTTATAAAAATACATATTTTAATACAAAATAAAATTCCAAGCAGTCATTTGTTTCCGAGTTATGACATCATCGATAGTTTTTTTAAATGGAAACCCCCAATTTTTTTTCTTAATTCTGATAGCCCTTTTAATTGTCTAAACGCCAGTATAAAAATTTTGTTACCTTACATAAGGAAATTTTTGAGAAAAAAAAATAAAGTTGGAAAAAATAAATTTTATAACGAACAAAAACAAGTCAAGAACTGTGTTACTAAGTACTTAAAATAATAATACGAAAGTGTTGCTGGAATTGTTTTGCATTGTAATTGGACACAGTGTCTAAATAGTTCTGCACTCTTGCAGGTTTCGTTTTGTATTTTTTTCTCACAATGACAGTTGCTAATGTTGTTATTATTTCTTCATCATCATTACTACTTTCTTCTACGCTTTCAAATGCTAAATTTAAAATAAAGTCTGCAGCTAACGCAATTGACAATGTCCACATTTTATTTTATACGTATGTACAATTGTACATAACCACAAACCATAGACTAGAACAACTCCCACTCCTACCAGTACCACAAAATTGCAACAAACCGTTCACAAATGTGATGTTGCCGCGGCACATCTCGGCAATGACGTCATAATCCTTGGGTGTACCATTACCTTACCAGTACCTATTCCCACAGCACATTTCTGAACGCACCCCTGTTGGTTGGCCCAAGTATAAACGCTAAACGTCTAATTATTTTTGATCTCTTGTAACGAATGTTGTACGTAGTTGTAGTAGTAGTTATTTATTTTACAAATATCCATTGTGTTATAAGCGTGCACCTTTTTATCAATAAATTATTCATTGTTTAAAAATATTTGACGTTTCGCTCACGCAGTCACGCCATCTGATAGCCGTAATTTTCCCTAATGAGTTGTCACAAATGTTACACTTCCCAAAATAATTATTTATTTTTATTTTTGAATTATAATTAACTTGAACCGTTTTATATCATCATCTTTAACATTCATTTGACACCATGATTGCAGTTTTTCCCTTTGTACATCGAACAAACAAGTGAAATAATCAAAGGGATAATCACTAGTCAAAGGTAATTTATTTACATAAATATTTATTATAACCTCACTTTATACAAATAAAAAATAGTTGTAGTGATGATAGTTGGAAGCATTGGAGTGGGTCTCCTCGTCCTCATAATAGTGTGGATTTTGGCACTTATAATTTTTGTAGTTGGGATAAAATTTCAAAATAATGTTGCTTGGGTTTCTCTAAGTTCAGCAACAGTTTTGACAATATTATTGATTGTTATTCCTTTGGATACTCCTAGCAAAGTTGTTGAAGATAGTGATAACTTAGTATGTTTGTTATTAATAATTAATTCTTTACTTATCAGTTACGTATTTTTAGGAAAAGGACTACAGTTTCATACATCGTTTGATCCTCTTATCTTTCTTAATTTTAAGTGCCTTAATAGGTTTTATATTTTTCTTTATTTTACATTGCATAGAGCCTATTCGGCCTAGAAGAATTAAGGAATTTTATACATTGTAAACATGAATTTTATAAAATTAACTTCAAAAAATATTTTTTGTTCTTTCCTACAAAATTCTAGGAACATAAGTATTTCAAGTAGTTTAAGTAAATTAATTACCATTAAAAGTAATGATGAATTCTTGTCTAAAGTTATGAATTCAGAAAATCCTGTTATAGTCAACTTCCATGCAGAATGGTGTGAACCTTGCCACATTTTAACCCCAAAAATGAAAGAACTTGTGGAGAATAATGACAATATTGACTTAGCCATTGTAGATGTAGAGGATCATGCTGAATTAGTCCATACTTTTGAAGTAAAGGCTGTTCCTGCAGTTATAGCTGTAAGGAATGGACTAGTTGTTGATAAATTTATTGGCCTTGTTGATGCTGACATGATAGAAAATTTGATTAATAAATTAAGTACAAAAACACCATAAATAGCATTACACATAGATTCTTTATTATGTCTAGATCGTTTAATATATGTATTATAAAATATTTTAAGAGACCTTTAAATGTTACCCTTTCTTTTACGTTTCTTCATTGAATGTTTTATCCTATTTTCTAAACTCTCTAAAAGAACAATAACAAAAAACAGAAACTTATTATGACCATGAAACTTACCACATAACTGTCTTTTCATAACAGGAACGTAATTTCTAGATTTTACACCTTGTATAAGAAAATTACTTGGACAATATCTGTTTTCATCACTTTTTTTATCTACGTCTTGTATCATACTTTTGATCATGGCAGACCTAAAATTAGTTTAAAAAACATGAATATAATCTATTCAAAAACACTTTAGTTAAACTTCGTCCAGTGAGAGATTGGGAGATTTTAAATTGTTGACTTAATCCAACACTACAAAATGCACTAGAATACATTAATTAGAGCATACTTTCAGGGCAAAAATGTTGCTGCTTGAAGGGTATATTTCAAATTTTACGTGCGCTAAGTACTACTTTCTCTAAGTAGAATTTAGCGATGCTTAGGCTAGGGCCACACTACAGACTTTTCATCGGCCGACAGTTTAGTTGGTTGCTTAATAAGTATGAGGACTTATGTGAGTGCGCACACTAAAGCGATTGTAGTCGGCCGACAGATTGATCGAAAACAGTTTAGTTTACCTGGTGGGCGCAGAAGCTACCCAATAGGACTAAATTATCGGCCGATTATTTAGTCTGTAGTGTGGCCCTAGCCTTATGTCAACTAATCTCTCGCTGGACAAACTATACAGGTTGTTTTCGAAGTTGAGGCGTTCCTTTTAACATGTGATAGTATGCGTTGTTTTAAAGAGGTTTAGCCAAAATCACCTTAGTAAAATGTGTATGGCAATGAAGATACAATAAGTTAATTTTTTTAAAACCGGTCCTGCTCAAATTTGCGCTGATTTGTTAGAAATTAGAATTGACAAAAAAAATCAAATGAGCATGGACGTTAATCAAAAATACTGTCAGAGTTGTCACCTAATTAGTCGGAATGTCTTTATCATTACGAAAATAATGAGCTCACAGATATGTTGCTAATGTATATGGCAATCTTATCACGTTATCAGTATGCAGCTGCGGCGTCCAGAGAGTACGCAGAACGATTTCCAGAAAGACACCATCCTGGGCCACGTCACTACGTCAGTATTAGGGAACGTTTATGTTGGAGCTGTGAGGAGCGATACGAGCGACGATAAAAGCGAAGTACCTACCATGGTTTTCAAATGGCAGTTCGCTTTTATCGCCGCTCTTATCGCTCATCCCAGCTCCAACATAAACGTACCTTTAATTGAGTATAGCGGAGAAATAGACAGGACCGGACTCAAAATTTTAGAAAACAAAAATATACAATCAATTATCTCCGTTAATACAAACATTTTACTTAGACTCGGTCCCACAGACATCGTGAATGCCTTTATACATAACAGTATATCAGAGTGAATGAGTCAACATAAAGTGCACGTGAATTACTTGTAAACAAAACGTCTTTATTTTTGTTAATTTTTTTTTGTTCTGCAAAGTACATATAATTATAAACATTTAATAAATTATGATTTCATATCTATTACATAAAAGTACTTACTTTATTGTAAAAAATGTCCAAAATTTAGATAAATTTTTTGTTACATTATCCACTGTCTCCCTGTCATATATCCAACTTACATTCTCATATGAACAATCATACAGATTAAGAGGGATCTCACTGGCCATGAAATAATCTGGTTTTCTGCATGGAATATATAAAAGACAATTAAAAAATGATTAAAGAGAAAAAACAGAATTATAATAATCTGCGTGATACTTTATTTTTTTTACATTTTAGTCTTAGGTCTCTCAAGCTTCGCCATTGTAGACCTCAGATTTTAATAGTTTTCCTGCATCTTATTATTGACGTAGTTAGAATGCAAATTATACTTTCAATAAAAATATATACATTTACACACCTTGGATTATTTTCTATATCCAATAATTCTAATACAACTTCCGGGTTTTCCCTATTCTGACCAATCAGGATTAAAATTCCGACAATGCATCGAATCTGATGCCACAAAAAGGCATTACCTCTAATTGTCAAGATATAAATTGAGTAATCTGTAAAATATTTAATAAAAAGTGTTACAACTGTGAATTTAAAAAAATTACTGCAGTTTTCTTCTCCACGATAACAACTAATTTCAACACTTGAGATTGTTCTAAAAAATTCTGTGACACCATTGTTAACATCCATCTTACAAAAGTTCCTAAAATCGTGATTTCCAATTAAATATTTGGATGCTGTATTCATTTTTTCAATGTTTAAATTTCCCTTTGGAAAAAAATATTTATATGTTCGATTTTTACAATCAAAACGAGCGCTAAAATCTTTGTCAACAGGGCACCAAGCAATAAACTGAATATCATCAGGCAGCACTCTATTTAAAATTTTGCAGTAATTAAGTTCATTTTCAAGCTCATCAGAATTAGATCTTAAATCTATAGATATGACCTACAATTATTAAACTTTTATTAATGGATCACTTGGATGAGCAAATTACCTGTGAAAATGAACTGACACCTTTATCAGTCCGTCCACAGCGATGATAATTAGCAGTTGCACGACTCTCAATTAAACAAGTTTTTGTGAGAGCGTTAAATATGTGGTGTTCTATGGTGTTGGTAGTATCTTCTTGTGTAACGTACCCTTGATAATCCCATCCTAAGTACACAAATTTTAACAAAACATGTCGAAACTTACATCTGTAAATTATTACAATTTAACACTACACCGCAACAGATACACTTGTAAATATTTACTTTTCAAAATTGAAAGATCTTTTAATTTTGCTTTTGGGTCGTTTCGCGGATTCTGTGCTTTTAGCGATTATATTTTGTAACTGAGTGGTATGAGCTTTTAACGCCTTTATCTGCTCTATTAATTGCTAGAATATTACGTATATCAATGGGTTTTTTTTAACAAAAAAATTCAACTTACCTCTTTTGTGCAGTCACTTAAGTTATCCATTTCTTTATACAAATTTTTATTCAAATTTATACTTTATAACCACACTTTAAACCATGTCACGTTATAATTTACTTAAGGTCTTGTCTCTTGGACTCTTGTACAGATTGTATAAAAAATCCGTTCTTTGAATGTTGTCTCTTTTTACACCGAAATGTGTGCTGCATAATGCAAAACACAAATAGACTCCATGACGATTTTCTTCGACAGAATTCTGCTTTAAAGCTTCACTTGAAGCGTGAGAGGTTTTATTAATATTATACATTTATTCTAATATGCACAGTATCTTTCCCTATATCGAGATAAAATAAATACAGGGTAATTCACGAGTAAAAATGAGCCTAACGAAATTTGTGATGCAGTCAATATTACATTTGCATCGATTATCTGGACTTAAAAAAAGTTATTTTGATTGTATAAAACATAGTCAACACGCCCGACATTACATTTGTCAAATTTAATTAAAATGTAAAAAAATAATGGTCGACATGTATTGTTAGTTGCATCGCAAATTTTCTTGGGCTCATTATTGCTCGTGATTGTGAATCACCTTGTAGAATATCTCAATCAGTGTGGACACACGGGCAATATATTCAAATTTAAATCATAAATTTAATCAAGATTACTAAATGCAAAATATACAAAAATTAAATATTTGTGCAGTGCAAATTTTTGTCTCAAATTGACAAACTTTTGTTAATGTAAAAATAAGAAGATAGGTCATTCCAAGAAAAGAGAGGGAAACAGACATTTAGATGTCTTCAGATGCATTTGTAAAAATACGATTTTGAAGATTTGCAGGTGGAAAAAAAATCAAAAACCAAATTTTAATAACTCCAATTTTCAAAAGCCTATCGAAGTTGGAATTAAACGAGCTAACAAAGAAATGAAGATGTTAATAATAAAACATCAACGGATCTTATATTAAAGAGATTTAATTTTTATCTGAATCGGTTTATTGAAAAACGTACTTTAGCAAGGCGGTCTCAAGTTACAGGCCAGGACACTGGCTGTGTTTCCACATTCCCTGGTAGGCCATTCCATGACCTACGGTGTTACAAAAATTTTGAAACGAATTCGACATTTAAAATAAATTTTGACAAGTCCTTGGTCAAATTCGTCAAACTGAATTAAAAATGTCATTTAAGTGTTGCGTACCAAATTGCAACTGAAATTATGCGTCTTCTTCTTCAAATTACGTAGGTAGCTAAATACTTTTATTTAAGTTTCCATCAAATGAGGAAACGAAGCCAATTTGGAAAGAGATTTTAAAAATCGAAGAGTGAAGAATTCGCAAAAGTAGCCATGCTTGTGCTAAAGATTTTAGCGGGACAGTTTTCAATGGGGACAAAATGAAACGACTTGTGCCAAACGCGGTGCCAATAACTTCTAATTACGAAGAAATTACACTTTGGGAAGAAATAATCAAAATTAGTAATGACGATACAATCACTAGAGAAAATCTTTTGGTTTTAAAAACGAATATTGAAATGAGACTGTGAAGCAAGTTACAAGAAATGGGATGGGATTTAGGCAATGGGGAGAACAAATTGTTATATTTAAGTTGGAAATGCCCACCTCGCGTTACTTAATAACCAAACAGTTTCAATAGTCCGGAACACAGCAGAGCATCTGAAATATTATCAGTAATGAGCACCGTTATTTCTCTGTCCCTAAGGTGGTTTTAAACTATATGTTACAATGCGATTACGCATTTTTGAACTGTCGTAAAATTAGATCATTCATATTTGACAAAAATGTAAATACAATGACAGGTTTAGTGGATTTCGATTTTTTTTTCACTAAATGTTGGTGAAGCAATGTTGTCAGACTGTGGTAGGCCATTCCATAGCACACTGCCTTTGGTCAGTGTCATGGCCTGGTAAATGTAGATCGCCTTGACTTTAGACGAAAAAAAATTATCGTAAAATACTTTAGAGGAAAAAGTTAACAACAATTGCCGATTACATAGTTACTGCCCTTTTAGGTGCATAGCTTGGCGTTCCACTTTTTAGCAGCAAACAAAAACTTGTTTAAAAAACTTATAAAATCGGTGCAAATGTGAATAAAAGGGTTTTCTTTTTCTCTGACGACAAAAATTATGGTATACACACATTATTCAAATAATTACAAAATCCAATCATAGATTTAAACATTTTATTTTAAATATGTATCATATAAAATCAAATAACAATATAATCTGATTTAAATAAACTTGTTCCTTGCTTCATTGATAAGTATAATTTTCTATGAAGTCACTGTTAATATTATTGTATATAATCATTATGTAATATGGCAAATCGAGGCATTTATAAAAACACGAATTAGCATTTAATGTTAATTCAATGGATGATTCTAGTATGTAAACCAAGTCTAGTAACACAATGTATCATCAATAACAGGTTAACGTTCTGTTTTTTGGATTTTAAAAATTTAAGAAATCTCTTGTGTTAACTTCGCAATTTTAACCGGCAATAAGGTAACCATTTCTTTACAAATACCTAGCTCCATTGGAATTAGTTCTTTTACATTGTCATTTAGCTTCCAATAGTCAAAAATTTTCTTGTATGCATCATAACTGGACTCAACGTTCGCTAGTTGCGCTTTTTTATCCAAAGTTATGTATCTACTATTCAACGCACCGATATGAAAATATGCTTGAAGAAAAGCTTTCTCGAAATCACTATTAATTTTTTTCGGAAATTCTGTTTTACCTGCTTCCTTGAAAGATTCTATGAAACAATAAAAATTACTAATACTTTTTTCAATTAAGTGATTAATTTTATTCAAAACATGTGGTGAAGGTCTCTCATTTAACTCTCTCAATTTATCAGATTTAATATTAAGAATATCAGAGTAAGTTTGCGCTAACTCAAACCAAATTTGTCGACAGTATTGAAGGTAGTATTGTGGATTAATTTTCTTGATAATATTTTCGAGTAAATCAATCCGTCTCTTATGCAATTTTGCTTGATTTTCTGGATTATCCTCAAAAAATAATAAATTCAAGTATAACTGCGTCTGATCCTGTATTATCTCTATATGATCAGAAGCTAGAGTTTCTAGGGTATAGTAAGATTGTGCTTTTTGTAACCAAGTTTGTACATTTAAAAAGACAAGTCGCGCGTCTTGAATCGTAAGTATGAACTTGTAAGTAATCTGCGTTTCATAACTACTTAAATTTAGAGATACAAAATCTAAATTTTGTAACTCTTCTAATGTTACTGTAGGTTCTGAATCAAGACTCATGTTACTAAGATCAGATAACATTGAACAATTTGTATCAATATCATCAGTGTGATTTAATAATCTTTCTTTAGACTTGGCTAAGAGAAGCAGACCATATTTTGCCCAACACCTTGCAATGTCAGCTGATCTGTGTTTAAAAACTTCCATCTTAGCATCATAATCTTCATTTCTTTCAGTAATTGCATTCAATGTTTCCTCATATTTGTCTAAAATATATGAACTAGCAGCTAAATGGTGCCGCGCTTGTTTAAAACCATTTTTTTCCATGAAGAACTGAGATAACGTTGCAGCATTTAAAGCCCAATCTATAGGATCATAATCATTACTGTCCAGTTGTCTTTGTAATGTAATGTGACAGTAGACAGAACTTTTTAATGCATCCTTTAATGCCCCATAAATTTGAGCCAAATAATAAAGAGTGAATGTATGAACTTTCTCAAAATTTTTCCAAGCTAAATTAGTGTCTTTCTCTGCATTTTGACAAAACAAACTACTTATATCTACTGGTGGTGCTGACAAGGTTTTAAAATTTACATATAACTTTTCAGCTTTCTCAAGATACACTTTTGATTTTTCTGGATCTCTCTGTGACCACAAGATTCCAAACTGATTATACATGTTCAATGTTACCATTATCATGACAGGAGAATCAATATAGTCCTGAATAACATCTTCACATTTTTGCAAAAAATTTTCTCCATTTGATAATTCTTCAGTGTCAATAGATACCATTCCCAAATGGAAGTAAACAGTACCCAACATTGCTGAAAGTATTTTAACATTAGTTAATAAAACTCTTTCAAAATGACTTCAATTCCACCTATTAATTTTATTCTTTCAGCACTCTCAAGTGATTGATTTCGCAATAAATTTTCTAAACTTGCTTTCATACCAATTAAAATTTGCTTGGCTGCATATTTTGAAGTGTATGGTTCATTGTCTGGGTCAAATTTACTCTCATCTAGAAGCTTAACTACCTTGTTGTATTTTTCATGCAGATCAACAAACACTTCCTTTGTAATCGTCATGATAAAGACAAATTGGTTCCTTATCCCAATGCGCTACAACATGGACACCATATCAAATAATTCAATTAAATAAAATTAAACCAATCAACCTTTTAGTAATCTTGCAAATACACCCACAACTACAAGACTTGGATTTTCGAGAGGCTACTTAATATTTTGATCGCAGAATGACAAATGTATTGAATTACATTGACACATCGTTGACACAGGAAAAGTTAGGTTAGGTTGGATTGGGTTGGATTAGGTGGAAATATTTTGTAACTTTGTATTTTTTTTAAATATAAATAAAGTAGAAAAGCTTAACAATGTTTTTTTGGCTACTTATTTAACTTTTTTATTGTGTAAATATTATACATTTTTACTAATAAAATAAGTTTCAGTAGATGTTTATTGAGAGGCGTAGAGTTTTTTTCCAGTTTTCACACCATTAGGCAGTTTTTACAAAAGATATTTTCTTTTCATTTTACTTAGATTACAAAACTGAAAATTTAGCCTTAGGAAATTTTTATCTGCAATTTTTATTTATATTTTAAAAAGTCCAAAAAAATATAGATAGAATTCATTGAATCATTAACTTCTTTAACGAGGAATTTTAATATGTAGAGATTTAACAATACTGAATAATATTATAATCTAAAAAGTAAAAAAAATAATTATAAATCATAAAAATTTTAAATTAAATTAACGCGCCAAAACCGACCAATACCTAGGCTTCAATTTTGAAGATTACAAGATCCCGGTTGGCTCCCGGTCCCCTTCCATTGATTTTTGGTATATCAGAGTAAATGATCAGAGGCGGCATAGATCTGTCATCTGTGGCATAGATGTTGGAGGTGTGGTTAGTGTACATAAAATTACAGAAATTCCCACAAACACTGATGTGCTCAAAATGTCGAAAATAAATAGTAAATGTCGTGTTCGTTATAGTTCCATTTCTGTATGAGTGAACGTGTTTAGTTTGAAGATGTTTTGATGTTCCGTTTTAGTTAGGTTATGCTTGGATGATCAGTGCAATTATTCCAGACGGAGCTCTAAACGTTTGAGATGAGTAGTTGGGCAGCTAGGATGCACAGGCGAGCTGCCACATTTAGTAACGTGGTCACTTCTTGTGGCCACCCTTCAGGCCCATATCCTCGCAGATTGGAAAAAGTCAAGTTTGGGGTATCTCTTGAAGAAGTCTGTAAAAACGACATTCCGGGACCACTTCTTGTAAGTCTCTGCATAAGGGTGCTTGTCAGAAATGTCACATTTAATTGTTAATTTGTACTGTACAATTTTTTTTTATATGTCCTTTCTGCCACCCAAGTGTCTGTTCACTATATGTTTGTTTGTTGTAAATCTTAAACTATTGATTCAAAAGAAGATTTTTTAATTTATAAAACCACAATCCCAGTGCTTCATGTGCCCTATTGCACATCGTTAACGGTAGTGAAAATACCAGTTTTACCGCCATTTACAAATGTGTATCAGTTAAACAATTAATTCTCATACAGATTTTCTGGATACAATAATTTTTTTCATACATTTCTTGGTCAGATATGCGTATTCAGTGATCTAAGTTATTTTATTTCATCAAATCACTAACAGTTTAATTCTTTTAAAAACCGTTTATATCAGGCATCCTACTATAGATAAATCCTGTGTAGTTGTTAAATTTAAATTACCCAAATCACACCTTTCTTGACGTTATAATGTTTATTATTCTTATCATCTTATTAAAAAATAAATTGAATGTATTTGTTTTGTAAATGATGTTTGTTTAAAAGTTATTTGCACGACTCTAATAAATACAGGCAGATGTACAGTTTTAAGAATTATATTTAAAAAATATTTATGAACACCAATTCATGTGTCACAGTGATTTGTGCTGGGTGATTCAAATCTTTTGTACTTAAACTCCAAATGTTGCGTTATGAATATAAAAAGTTAGAGTTTGTATTGTTGCTGACAAATAACGACGAAGCTGTTTGATGTTTAACTTCTTCATTTAATTAATCACGATTTGGTTAGTTGGTTATTCAAATAATTTTGTTGTTTTATCATTTCATTATTAGTTTGCAACTCCGGCATGTTTTAAGGACGTGAAATAAGAGAGCAAATTATTTACAATTGTTATCATTATTCAGATGTTTGTTTAGAAGTTAATAACATATTTTTACCCACTTATGTGTCTGAATTAAACTTTTCCGGGTTAGACTGTGTTCGTTTTTTTCTGAGAATTTCTACGCTACAATTTTGTTATCGTCAGTATTAATGTAATCTTAACAACTTTGTAGTTGATTATAACTTCCTAAAAAATGATAAACGACGAATTTATTTTTATCATCACGAGATATCAATGTTACAATGTGTAGTCTGTTCCATGTAAAAATTAAATCTTATTTTCCTGTAAACAGTGACAGCAAATATATGATTTGTGATTTTGATTTTCTCTATTTGACTTGTATATTTTATCAAACGATACATAGAGAGGAAAGAAATGATATTACATAACAGAAATAAAATCAACAAAATACACACGTGTTTGCGAATTTATTAATATGTATAAAATGAACGTTTTGAGTTCTTTATGTTTTGTCAAGTTTCATTAAGTAATGCTGAAGTGTTATTCGTATTTTCTCAACGTTGGTGTTATGTACACATTGTTTTCTTTTATTTTTATACAGCAAATACAACAACAAACTTTCGCAATTGCAGAAGAAGAATGTAACTAAATGTGCTTTTTGAAATCTGAGTTAATTAACACTACGCATAATGAATCAGATGGTGGTGCAATTCTGTTTTGTAAACAATAATACAGCAAAGTTTTTTATTATCTAATACCTACAAGGAGAGTCACTCTTATGTTTTTGCGAATCCAACACTTAACCTACAGTAGTTTTTTGATTATTGCATAATAATGAATAAAACGATTCAGAATAAAATATAAGTTAGAATAATTTTCCTTTGCAAATTGTTATAGAATTGAACTATTATTTTTCTGGTTCACACTCACAAATCTACGAACTAAATAAAACTAGGGAAAAAATTACAGAAAATAATTTGATTTGTTGCTATATTGTGAAAATATATTCGTTATTGTTAATACATATACCCAAATATTTCAAGTAGCTGTTAAATTGATTCTTGGCAATGTTGAAATACATAATTATGTACTTAATTATTTTATAATTGACAAATCGTTTTAATTAACAATAATTTTAATTAAACTAATACTTGCAATAAAATTAACGAGAAACTACGGCTGTTCGTTACTCATTTCTTATTTCGTTTTCTTTATTTTTTTTATCTTATCAAGAGCTGAAATTTGTTTTATTGTTTACGTGGGAAATTTTTATTACGGTGATTTTAATTGTTACTTCTCATATAGAGACTAATCGGTTTTTTGGCCTTTGCATATACTAACAGAAAGATAAGAATCGTGTACAACATTAGAATTTATTCTACAGTTTTGCAAATATGTAATTGGCCCTAGCTACATATCAACTCTTCTCTGAGATTAAACCTTTAAATGTGCACCACATGCAATTACAAAAACATATTACATTCAGATGTGATGTAATATTGTCCCTACAATTTATGTTTAGTGAATTTTATTCAACGGCTGCTATTGTCTCGTCATTATGAAGATGTTGATACGGTTTTGTTGATTCTAAAATGAGTTGTCGTAAATGGCCGAAGGTAGAGAAGAATTAAAATCACTTAATTATAAATTGACTATCACATATTATGTTAAGCATTAATAGTGTCGAACTTTCGAGCATTTAATGTCCAATCCATTTGTCAACATTTGAAAATTTGAAATTGTTGTAAATAACCCTTATAATGACGTAGCCATAATATAAATTTAATTCTTATTTAAACAAGTGTACATTTTTCTTTGTTTGATACTTTTTAAATTACTGTGTAACTCATTTGTTTACACTTCTTTGACTCACTTGGTGGTTGTATTGAATGTGACCATGAACTAGAAGTTTTTATTGCAAAACTTGCACTATTTAAATGTTTATGAATATTAGTTATCTGATCAATAATTCTCACATAAACAAGTAATTGGTATGCATTGTTTTATCATATCTCATTTACGTGTAAAACCATACTGTTACTGAGTATTTTGGAATTCTTAGTCAACAACTTAGTCAGTCAAATGTTCTTTTATTTTTTTTTCTTTTGCAATTCAAAGTGCCTTGAACAAATTGTTTGCTTTAATAAGTACCTATTTAGTTTTATCAGTACATTATTTTTTTTAGAACAGTTTTTGTCTTGTTTATGTAAAAAAACAGTCTCTTGTATTTACAAACATGAAACTTATCTAACATTTGGCTAATTTTAGAAAAAATGCCAACAGTAGTTTTGTTTAATTAGCTCATGGAATAATAGATTTCGAATTCTAAACACATTTTGCGAACAAAGCCGCAATTCGGTTTTTAACCGTTACGTTATGATTCACTGCTGCATAAAAAGTAGCATACATTTTTTAAATTATTTCTTTTACAAATAGCTCCATAAATAAACTCTTTCCTCTAATTGACATCCGTGTTTTTTTTTTGTGTGTGTAGTATATTGTATCAGAATTTTTTGTCAATTCGCGACAAATGGAAATTTTGATTTTGTTTAATTGTTTGCAGGTATTGATTTTAAAATTAAATAAGGAAGCCCCATACCGCAAAGATGTGTTTAGGGCTCCAGGACATCAGGGTGCAATGAAGAAACTTATACACTTTCTACAGACTGGTAGATTAGTTAATATGGACAATTTTAGTGTGTACACTATTGCAAGTGTTTTAAAAAAATTTCTTCGCAAAATACCAGGTGGAATTTTCGGAAAAGATGTCGAACAAAAATTCTTTCAAGTTCTGGATATGCCAGACGATCGTGAACAACGAATGGAAATTGAAAAGTGAGTTGGTATTCTGTGAATAAACCTCGTGTTGCCTGATACGAAAGAATTGCTTAACGTTTAGCAACGGAACACATTCAGTTGACGTCAGTCTATTGTTTTATGAAATTCATTAATTCTACGTAGTTACAAAGATAGCGACTTTATCAATTATTATTTTTAGTGGAACGTATGGTAGCTTAAAATAGACGAAAACTGCATCAAAACGATAATTTTTAGATCCAAATTATTTCAAGTCGCTTTTGGATCACATTTTTAAAAATAGAATGAGATAGTAGAACATTGTAATGATGCCCTTCCACCCTTTTATTAATCAATAGAATTTAAAGGCGGCCTTACACCAAGGCAACATGTTGCCAATTGTTGCCTTGGTGTAAGGCCGCCTTAAGAGAACTTCGACAAAATTTAAATTTCTCCTTTTTTTCAGCATTATAACCTCTCTACCAATTTACACGCAAAGACTGCTAGTTTTGCTCTTTGGAACATTTAGAGTAATAGCGTGCAATAGTGAAAAGGCCGGTACTGGCATGACCAGTGAAGCTCTTGGTGTTAGTGTAGCTCCAAGTTTTTTTCATTCCTGTGTGAGTGATGGTAAAGCAGCCAGAATGGAAGATGTGATGAAATTTAAGGTATTTACTCATTTTCTCTTTTAAAAATACATTTTTTTTAAATTTGTTCAAATGATTTCAAAGACACCTTAAAAGATTATATATTTGTAATTATTAGTAGTAAAACATATTGACACAAATTTTTAATAACATTTTTGGTGCTTCTGCTGTACAATGCTTTCTTTTTGCAACAAGGCCGAAGTCAACGTAAGTTATATCGTTTTTTTTTATGTGTGAGTAGTGTGTTAGTACCGTTTGAAGTTTACTTAGCCTTTTTCTTATTTATTGTAACGCCGTACAAGGAATTTGTTAATCGTTAGATGCTACCTTCAAGAGATAACTAATTTTGTTTGATCTCAAAGTCTCTGATTAGAGTAGTTGCAAAAACTAATAGAAAAGCAATGCAGACTATGTTGACGAAGATATTTTCAGTAGACTAAAAATAAAACTCTTAATTAGTTATTCGTTTTTTTTAAACGTGATTTTCTAAAAGACTTACACACTGTATAGTAATTTTACTTATCTTAAGTGGAACGACAAGGCACTGACTTACACTAAGTAGAATTCTATTCAAAATGTCACAATCTATAATCTCTGATATAATAATTATTATGTATTATTTTTTCGGTGATATCCTCACACGTAGACTTAATTAATTTATCACTTACCTAAATCATAATACACCTCACAAGTACCATTAAATGTTTGATATGTTACAAATTCTTATCAATGACACATGGACAAATTTCATTTAATGACCTTGATATTGTTCAAAGTAAAACTAATGTTACAACGTTTATCGTGCAATTGTTCGGCTTTAATATTTATTTAATTGTTGATTAAAAATAATTAGCTCAACGAAAATATGAATCAAAGGAATATTACGTTTGCCGTCCATTTAGTAATTGTTTGGAGACTTATGTTTATGTAATTGTCAATTAAAAATAATTAACTCGTAGAAATTTTTAGAACTTTGGCATAAATTGCTTACAATGAACTTCTATTTTAAATTTATGTTTACAATAAATTTTTGAAGATATCGCAGAAAAAACACTGTTTTATGATTGAGAAGTACAGTCACAAATTAATTTATTATTTACAAATAGAAACCATAAATAAAGGAAGTGTTAACGGATCGATGCAGTTATCAGAAAAATACGTCATTTTCAAAGGAGAAAGACTAAATTTAGCAAAACTCAATTAATTCTACAAGATAAACACGTAAAAGCTTTACTGTTTTTATTAGAAACACTGCACACGAGATTTTTGACGGCCTTGTAAAAATACTGATTTGGAGTAAGCATTATAACGTACGTTTTTTGTGTACTAATATAGAAATTATCTCTGAGTTAATCCGAGTAATACAGGGTGACATACGGTACTTTTTGGTTATTTTCTAAAAATACAAACGTCTACTTAACGGTTTCAGGGTTGTCTGGTGGTGCGTGTACCACCTTATTTTTTTAAATGAATTAACAGTAACCAATTGAAGCTGAATTGTTGACATGTCAAATTAGTTTAAAAGTCGACATTCAATTTAAAAAATACTACAAAATAATTTTTTACTTCATAATTTCAATGCAATTTTCTAGTTTTCTGAATGTTAAACCTTGTAACACGCACGACAACCACCTGAGAATTTGAATTTTTTAATGGTGTAAAACTTAATTGTTAATAGTTTAATTAACAAGTTTCTTAAAAATAGATGTTGTGACAAATGACGCTTAGTTTATTCCTAATTCATTTTATGTATTTTATTATAATCATATGTAAATATGTGTAATAAAGCAAGAGCAGATTTGATTCAGACCAGAAGCTCAGTCCATTTATATGTAAAGATTATTTAAATATAATCATTTTTTGCAAATAGAAACATGGAGCGAATTTATATTTATCAAAACTTTAAGTAATCTTTCACTTTGTAGATATTTCAGTTTTGCTTTTTGTTGTTCACAAATTCATATAGATAGGTGTCTGTCAAGGGGATGACGTAGTAGAAACGATTTACTGTGTTGTGTGATTTTGTGGGTAGAAACAATATGACAGCTTTCATTTGATCATAGTAGTGTATTAGTAGAGCAGTAGTATTTTGAAAAATATTTCTAACGAGTTGCATGAAATTGTGTTTTAAATGTTGCAAACGTACCACTATAATTTATTTTTTGGTTTTGTTTTCCTAAATTCTAGGTAGCTTCGCGTGTTGTAAAACTTCTTATAGAACAATTTTCCACGTCGTATCTCTTCGGCAAAGACAATTACGAATTTTATTCTCGAGTGACCGGCCGTGTTTTAAGGGTACAAGGGGAATGGATTTGTTCATTTCAATATCCACCACCAGCCGCAAAGGGCTCCGTTCAGCAACAGATCTACAATAACGAATGTGGAACTTTGGAGCGATATCTTCTTGGTAAGTACCTTATAAATATTAAACATACTTTGCATGGTTTTGGAATACGTATCTTACACTGTTTGGCTTTACAACAGTAATCATACCTAATCTTTCCATTAAAAAATATTTTACTCAGAACAACGATAAATTACATAAACAGTTTCAAATGCCCATACCTGGAAAGTGTTCCAACTTCCTTCATTCGCTTTTTGTAATCATTATTATTTCGTATTTTTAATTTATTTTTTCAAATATCTTTGTTATTATTTTATTTATCACCAATTATGAAGATTCACATTCAGAACGATAACCTAATATATTGCAATCATATTTTTAGATACATAGAATGATTTGCTTGCACGTTTTCGCACATTTCGTTCATTATGGTGGATGCGCCGGACAACAATAAAATTCTATCGTTGAGAAAATTTCATATTGTCATCGTAAAGTACAACCTAATCACACATGTAATGTAATGTAATCTGATTAAGTTAGTGTAGGAAAATAATTTTAAAAAAGTTTGCGTTGCTAGAAGTTTTAACAGAAAGTTGGAACACTGGTCATTGTAAGTAACATGAAAATCAAGTGCAAAATTCTGTGATCTTTCACTTTTTCTCTTACTAACATGGTTTGCCCTGCATAACTTACTAAAAACGACACAGGCAACGTTAAATACAGTACAAAATGGGTTGGTTTCTGTTTATTTCTTTGCGTGCACGAAATGTAATCTTTAGGTTTTTCTTGGGATTTCCAGAGCACTGTTGACTTAGTATCATTTCACGTATATGATTAGATATTATAAAATCTATTTCCATAAATATTCAGTTACTTTCCTCTGTGAGTCACAATATTGTTCTAAATATTCTTTTTTATTTTGTTTCCTGGATGTTAAAATCATGATGTGTTTTTATTTGACTCGTTCACCGATTTCCTGTAATCGAGTCCCTCCTTCCGTAATGTAAATAATGAAAATGAAAAGATGAAAGAGACATTTTCATGTTTTTCTGTTTTTTTTTCCGTAAACCGGTCTCACTTGCGTAAATGTCGACAATTTATGTTTTCATTTAGTGTCGTTTGTCATGTTCATTTTCCCAGCATAGAGCTAATGGTTTAACTTGAATGAGGATTTTTTTTTTAGTCTAGAATAGGTACACGGGGTTATTTCTAATTTCGTCCATGTTAAGGAAAATCACTTTGAACGGTGATTGTTCTTATAAATTCCATCTGTTTACCGTTAGTGATTCTTGAAATTTCTTAAAGGTCATTTGTCTTTGGGAACAGAAACTTGGCTTCATTGTGAAAGTGACCGCTGGCACGCAAATTATGGTTTAGAAGGTAATACTGACGTTGTTTGTGCAAATAACACAGTCTAGTTTTCCTTTTTTTAAGTAAATGTAGCGTTTACAGTATTGTGTAATTTTTGAGTATTTTGTATGTTTGTAAGTAACGCTGTGATATTTTCATATACTTAAACATAAATAAATTTCTATTTCTTTCTAAGTTCTGTTTTATTTTGTGTCGTTTCCCTTTTTTATTTGTTGTTTTTTTTCACAATTTTATTAATTTCAGGTATGTAACTTAGTAAACACTATGCTCTAGCCGTTGAATTTAAGTGTTCATCTGTTTTTGTCATACAATTTTTGACGTTTCCAGCGATGGCACAAGTCGAAGAATGTCAGTCAACTCCAGCGTTATTGGAGTCAAGTATGCAGCCGCAAGTGAGTTCCACTTCTTTAGGAATGATAGCGGAACATAGTCTTTTAGAGTCTTGTACTCGCCTATCTATATCTTTAGAACAAAATGGCTTGTTTCAGGTACACAACCATTTGCCGCATTTATTTATGTTTAGCTTATTTTGTTTCGCAGGGAAATAATACATCACATTCATCGAGTGCTAGTCATTCTTCAAGAAATAGTCAAAATTATTCAGGACCAAAGATGACACTGGAAGAACTCAGAGCTGTAAATCGTTATGCAGAAAGTACGCGGAGTCTTAGTTATCTTCCTCAGGTTAGGGTTTTTTAAAATTTTATGGTGTTCCAATAGATACACGTGTATAAATAATTATGTAGGTGCATGAAAGACAAACAGAACGTATGAAAACTCGTTCTCAATGGTTTCTGGCTCCATCTGTCGAGTGTTCTAGTTGTGGTGGTTCCTTGGATTTACCACTGAATGAAGCAGACGTGTCGGCTTTAACGAACGCACTTCTGCGACGTTCGTCCTCAGGGACTATAGGTATAATCTGCAACTTCTCCAAACGTTGTGTCATTATAAAACGGCTTGCAGTTGGTATTGCTGGGCTTTCGCTCAGTGCAGAATCTGTTCAAAAAAGACCAAGTATTAGAAGATCGAATTCCCGTGATAAACGCCACTATCTTCACAGATCAGCTAGTCGAAGAAATAAAGAGAACGGTTCCAGGTCCAATAGGTATAAAAGTTGGTCCTCGTAAACAATTTTTTTTTCTGTATCTATGAATTTAGTTTTAAGGGTCGAAGCGATCGGAAAAGTTCGAATTCCCGTTCGGGCAGTTTTAAGATAAAGTATGAAAACATATCAAGATCGTGCAGTTTCAAGACCAAGACTGAGTTATGCACTTGCCCAGCAGGTGATGTTAAAGATGATAGTAAAGCTGGCATTCCTACTGCCAAAAAAAGTGAAACAATCTGTGTCACTTTGACGTATAAACCGCGTATTTAGATTGATTTTTCGTGCAGACTCATTTAAATGAATGGAAAAAAATCAATAAAATCCTACGCTTATTAAAATTTAAAGTAAATGTATTTTACGACGGATACAAGTTACAGTGCGTGTTGGACTGATTGACCAATTCCGGTTCACATTTCAGTTGAGATTTTTGTGGCCACTACCTACTGCTTTCTATGTCCGTTAATGTTTTCGATTTTCTATTGTTTTTAATTGTGAAGGTGGTTTGCGTCATTATCTACCACATTGAATCACCAAAATTCTCCTTTGTTAACAAATGATTGGATGAAATTGAACGGCTTAATTTACTGACCGCAGAACTACTACCACACGTTCTCGTTTATTTTATTTAGCTCACCTTTTAATTTTGTTTTAATAAATTTTATAAATATTTTATGCAATACATCGTGTCAAACGGCCTAAGAATTTTCTTATCTATTAGTAGTACTTAACTGAAAAATTGCCAATTGCGAAAGATAAGACTGTTACGTTTGAGACTAATTTTTAATGATTTATTAACACAAATATTTTAGTTTATATAATCTGAAAGCAAAAAACTCAGACAAGATAAAAATGAATCATAATTATTTTTTTGGTATGACCCTGATGTTGACATCATTCATTGTTTTGATAAGGTTTCATAACGTATTAATCTTTTTCATTAGCTAATTTTCGGAATAGAACGTAACGCATTTTATTGAAAAAAAACCTAATCTCGGATTTTTGTTGTCTATTTGTTGACTAAAATGCAGTTTTTTTATTTTATCTTTCTCTTCCACGTAAAATTCAATGCGTTGTTTCTTTTTTTGACACGATATTATTTTACTTAAATATCATTAACCACATCTGTTTTCATTATTATTAAAATTATATAGTTCGTCATTTTGGTGTTAATTCATATTTCATTTTAATGATTTAATGTGGTAGATCTAAAAAACTTAAAATAGCGCCGATTTTTATCTCACAACTTAGAAACATAAAATAATTTATTTTATTATACGCAACAGTTATTAAATGTTTAATTTGAACAATACGCGTGCATATTTATACCATAATTAGTTATTACTTTGAAGCAGTCATATTTGTATTACGTAGTCCAATGAGATTTTACGTTTCTAAGGTGAGATGTTTTTTTTACAAGATTTTAAATTTTGCACGATTGCAGTGAGCCAAATACGGTTCACAAAAACTTAATTGGCATTCGACATTTATTTACAGTGTAATAAGATATCTTTAAGCCTTAATGACTGAATTATGACGCTTACTGTTACAAATTTACATCACCGTGTTGTAGCTAAATAAACCCAAAATTATTAAAAGTACAAAGAAATGTTAATGTTAGGTATTTTTATGTATTATTAATTTGTGTGTATGTGTTACGTTTGTATGGATCATGTTAAGCTGGACATAAACTTACTACTACAAAACGGAGTATTCGGTAAAAGTACGTGTAAAGGACTGTCTTTTACGAAGGCTCTGCCACAGATCCGCATTATAGATTATAAGATTATTGACTTTTTTCTTTTTCCGAATCTCCGTGTGAATTAATGCACGTCCAGTTTTACGATCGACCAAATTGTTGTGTAAGATTTGCATTCCAACACTTTATATGCATTTAAATGATTTTTAAATTCAAGTATTTCAAGTATCTTTATGACTTATTGTAAAAAGAGACTTTATATACGATGTGAGTTGTTTTTGAGTTAGTTTTCTAAATTTATTTAATTTTAATAATGTCTAAACAATAACTTATTTGAGTATATAAAATTGACAGTATATTGTTTAAGGCTTTGAATATTTTATACGCTTTCACAACTGACATGGATAGCTATTGAATTTATTGAATGTTGATATGGTAGAACAGAGAAATAATATAGTCATTTGTTGTTTATAAACGTGTTAACAATACCCAATTATAATAAACACCAAACAGAGTTGGTAAACTCTCTAAAATAATAAATTTCCACAAGAGTTTAAAATGTCCCTTTAAAGTACAACATTATTTTAAATTAATATTTTTATATACACTATTGATTTTATACACATTTTGATATAGCTTTATCAGAGAAAATATAATGCGAGGTGAACTAAAAATTACGGTACCTGCACATTTTCTCTGTTAAGGATTTTGAAACCAAAGATTATAAATGTCGTATTGTAAATTAACTGACAGCCATGTCTACATTTATATCTTAAATTCAAGTACCAATTGCCAAAAGAATACCAAATTTTATACACGCATAATTATATAATGATCTCTTTTATCTTTTTGTGTTCAGGAAGTTGCACGCAGCACTTCATTCATGTTTTATGTATTTCCTTTTATATTAAATAAATAGGATGTATAATGAATGTGTATATTTACATAGAATTCCAGATCGGATATAACGAAACCTTTGTACTCTTGGCCAACATGCATGGTATTAGGACTATTAGGTGTATATTTTGACTAAAGAATTCAGAAATAATGCAAGAGTTTCTGTACTTATTGTGTAACCCATAATTCTTGCCACATGTTATGTGGGACATCGCTTAGCTGATATCGTATCAGTGTACATAATCAATTTACAAAAAAAATTAAAAAAAATAACCGCAAAAGAGAAAACTGTCGGCAAAATATTGACTGTTTTTGCTGAATAAATTTAAAAAGTTTAGTATTGTAAAAAGTAAAAATAATTCAATAGAAAATTGTACATTGATTTTTTTTAACCAACGATATTCTGAAAAAAAAGAAACCACATTGGTAAACTTTAGAAATCTAAACGACATGTAACGAAAACAATCTTTATTTGAATTGTACTATTTAAAACACCAACACTAAAAGCGACAGACCTCGTTTAATACATATAAAAAAATCTAATACGGTGTGATCAAGAATGACTCCATCTGTTGGTAACAATGAAATTTGTCAAATTTGAAATTTACCATCAAAGATTCATTTTGGTAATACGGGGTGATCAAGAAGGACTGTTTAAGTTGGTAACACTGGATCGTATATCATATAACAGGAGTAACTTCCGGTTGATGGTGGCTTGTCGTTGTTATTGCTATACCTATATCAGATATTTGTCAAATAAACCAACAAAACATATCCAGTTGCAGTGTTATAAATAACCCAATTAAAAAATTTTCTTAATTGTATTGCCAACTTAAACAGTCCTTCTTGATCACCCGGTAGCATAAACATAACCGGCATAACTAACAGTTATTTTCATATGAGTAGCGCTATCAGATTACAAATACCTGGAAACTGACAGCGCACGAATATTGAATAACATTTTTCGTGTTCGTTTGGGCAGTCTTAAAAAACATAAATTTTGAAGTTATCTTTGACAGATGTCAAGTTAGGTAAATAACCGGGAAAGTTTATAAATTTAGTTATATATCACTTTCCCGGTTATATCTCAAGAAACGAACACGAAACATGTTTTTAATGTCGTCTCATATTAAAAAATCCGGTCGGTGCCAATTACGAGACAAAACGCACCAGTACTTTTCAATTGTTTCATTGTAAACAGACTAGTCATTGTTGATGACGCTGTACAAAAATTGTTTTATCCAAAAATACTAGTGGACCGCTCACTAAAATAAAATCAAGCAAAACGTGAATTGAATATCAATTTTAATTTCGTATGTATTCACAATTTAGCTTTAGCTTGCGAAAGTTCACGACTTGCTGAAAATACCCCGATATTTTCGATGAATCTGCTCAACTCCGCCTTGTACTCTTCTGGGTGGCGGTGAAAATGACCCACATGTGGAGAGTTGTCCCAACATTTCCAGAACGTCTAAGAACGCAATGTCGGATTTCACGAGATCTTGAAGTTGTGTACCCTTACCTGAATTCCCATACTCTCCCAGCTTTCCCTGGCTCTCAAATTTGAACTTACAGACCCGATCGGATCTGTTTTGCTAAGAAAAAACAGAGCTGGTGCTGTGACGATGTTCGTATGGAACATTTGACTAGCTCTGACATAGTGACAAGTCGCGACTTTGTCGAAAGTTTTCAAGTGGTATCTGTAATTTAAACAATCAGGCTAGAGTTTACACAACTGACATGCAATTTACAATATGTATTGTTTTAATGCTGATTGCAAAACTTTGTTTCGAGGGAATACTGCGAAAGGGAATCCTGTGGGCAGTTCGGTGATATCGGCTGCACTGTCCCACACTTGGCCAACGATACGATCTAAAATATGTTGATAACGATTTTGTTCCGCTGCCAGTTGCACCAAGGCCTCTGACCAAACATAACCACCTACAGAAAATCCATGAATGATTATAGGGCCGTAGGATTTATTGCTGTCGAGAAATTTTAAGATGTCCACCGCCATTAGCTGCAAATTTTAATAGAATCACACTTATGACATAAAAAAATATTTGAAGGTCATTGTAAGACACGTTCGACTTTAATCTTAATTTCATTCACGCCTTCGCTTATACAGTTAACACAACTCTGTATCCGAACTCGTTGACATATTTTAAAAAAATCTATTCTACATCAATTAACAATTTTAGCATATATGTTTATCTCTTTATAATATTGATCAACATTTTGCGTTTTACATTGTTCTTAATTCATTCTCAACAGTTCTCAAAACCTCCATTGACGTTTTCAAGTCTGTATAATCATTTAAGTTACTAATTTTGGCTTAAATCTATTTTTAACCATTGTGAACCCGAGATACGTTATTTCAGTGAAAACCAAGGACTAAATATGACTCCATTATCAAATATGTTTTTTTGTTCGACACTGTCAGAATTTGAGAATTTTCTGCTATATATGTGAACGGATTTTGATAAATGTCATACCTTGTCAAAACGAAACGTCAAACTAATTTTAAAGATTTTAAGCGATTTGGAGCCTTTAAGGGACTCGTCGAACAAAAATCGTTGTATTCAACTCTTTCGTATGTAAATTGGGCTCTTTTTGGCACTCGTGGGCCTTTAAACTGGCCCACTCATGCCAAAAAAAGGCCATTTTAACTCGTTAAAAAAACTACTATTAGTGTACCGATTGTCTCACGCTTTAACGCCAGTCCTAAACTGCACAGATTAACTGTTTCTGCATAACACTGTAAGGAATAGTTAATAGGTACTATGGCGGACAATAAATTTAGGCCGGCCTGACATCAAAATGTAAAGCTGGCATTATGTTTAACTAACCCCTTTTCGATTTTTGTCATTCTTATCATCGTGACAGCGATAATTAAAATTGGGAAAAGAAGCGTGTAGAACTCCGTACTCTGATAGATTGCACGTTTTTTGACAGAAGACAGACACAGAAACTGGTTTGGCGGGAATTAATCTGCAGGGATACAACGGTTTTCTACATAACGTGAAACAATTGAGATGGAGAGTTTAGTATTTTTCACTGCTGTATGTTTTGGAACTAGAATTTAAA
This sequence comes from Tenebrio molitor, assembly GCF_963966145.1. Lineage (NCBI taxonomy): Eukaryota > Metazoa > Arthropoda > Insecta > Coleoptera > Tenebrionidae > Tenebrio > Tenebrio molitor. Next base: position 9,130,708 of record NC_091051.1, read on the forward strand.
AACGTGCAATCTATTACCGTACGGAGTGTATATACCAGAGAGAAGTGCGTATACTACAAATCAGTTATGGTGGTGCGTCATGATCTGTAAGTTACGAAAAGAGCGAAGGAAACGCTAAACAGCTTGAAAAGTTGAAAACCTTCAGTTTGACAAACTAACACATCAGTCATAATGACAATAAATGGTCGCTTGCATTGAGTTTTTTGAAATGTCAGAAATTTGCCGGCCTAAATTTATTGTTCGCGATGGAACTGTTCCCTATCGTGTTTTATCTACGAACATCGAATAAAAGCAACTTTATTGATGTGAAAGCTCTAGTGTAAATTGTCATTTTATCCACCGACAAATTAAAAGAGAGCTCTTATTGGTTCCCAGCCATGGATAAAATTGACAAGATTGCAGGACTGCAGCAACCTAACAAAATATAAGAACGTAACCATGGTAACAAAAGGAACATTAAAATTTAAAAATTTCAAAGTATTGAACTAAGATTTTGTTTTATTATTTTTTTTTGTATATTTGATCGTAGATAAAGTATAGTGTTATACTCTCAAGTAAAGGTTTTTATCCACTTAAATGATTACAGCACGCGCCTTCGGCTTGTGCTGCAACTTTCATTTTCATGGATAAAAACCTCTAGTTGCTCATGTAATAATATACCATTATTTTATCTTTACTCAATATATAATTACAGCAGAAACTTGATAATTCGTCAGATCCGGGAAATTGACGAATTAGAGAAAATTCCAGGAAAAATAACTAAAACACATTTTTCACACCTTGTACAGTAATCAACTATATTACTACTATAATTGTACAGTACATAATAGGTTACTTTACAGCATAGCAACCATTACTGTACGATTTTGGGTAATATTCAACTTTTTTACGAACAAATTTTAATATTCTTAAAATGCGAAAAAACAGTAAATATAGGTAGGCTCCTCGTCAGAAAAGTGATTTTATGCGGACGCTCGTCATTGTTCAAAATGTAGGTGAATTTGTTGTTACCTAAGCGACCTTAAAGCTCTAGTGTTTTAAGGGCCCTTTTTCGCACGCATCTCTTAGTGTCAAAAACAGGGATTCTGAATCAGGTATAATAAAAAAAAAATTAAAACATCCAAGGAAAATTTTACAAAAATTCGTAACCAAGTGACCAGCGCAAGCGGGCAATTTGAATGTCTGATCGTTTTGTACTTAGTAAGTATGAATTTGATTAGCAAAGGTTTAAAAAGCGGTTGCAGAAAAAATAGTGTTTGTATTTTGTGCGCAAGATGATTGTTTTGTTGGCGCATTCGAATGAGTTTGAAGTCTCGACCAAAAACTCATTCTCATGCGCCAACAAAAAACAATCATTTTGCGCACTTAATACAAAAATAACTATTAATTGACGTAACTACATGCATAATTATGCATGTAGTATTTTGTCTTTTTTTCACTTTATTAACATCGAATTAATTATTTTTTGATTAATTTTGTTTTCACTCTATTAACATCGGTTATAATGAGGTGACGAATTACAGAACATGACGAATTATCGAGTTTCTACTCTATGTATTTGAAACACACTTTGTGAAAAAAAAAAACTAAGAACTGTACATGTAACTGGTGTTAACGTACAGATTTCATAAAGTTGATTTATTTTCACATAATCTAAATTTCAAAATAAACTAAAACCTTAATGTTTTTTGTTTTTATACTTTAAAAATTAGATAGGTTTAATTCAGGCTTGCTAGCAAATAGGTTAACTATGGTATGATGACATAAGACAAAAATGCCACGTGTGACACTTACAAACATTTGTTTGGCGGGCAGAACAGTATTTTTGCTAATGTTTAATGTATAATACCCTCCCCAAGGCGTCGTCTAATTAAGTAGGTGTTTTTGGAATTCAGTTAGATTCGGCATTACAGCTGACAATGTAACTGTCAACGGTGATTGAAAAAGTCAGTTTTATTTTTACTTTATCTTGACAATTAAAAGCCTGATGATAAGTACAAATGTAAGAAATTTTGAGTGTCCCAGTTTTTTTTGTCCACCAACCGTAGCTATGTCAATTTAAACGAAATACTTGAAAGTTTGGAGGCCACTATTTCAGAAATTTTCTATTTTAAACACATTTTTTTCCTTTTTATTTATTAATTATTACTTGACATAAAATTTCTAGATATGTACTACGTTCAAGCAAAATTTGATAAAAATCTAATGGCAAGTGGATAAAACATGCATAATATCAAGTTATGTGTCGTACCGTGTAATGCATATTCTCTGACGATCTTTAACAGATAATAAATCCAACATACAAACGAAGTAACAATGACGTTGTTCGAAATAATTCCCTGAACTAGTTTTGGGTTCCTAAAATTATCGAATCTCAACATACGCGATTGCATCTATTCCTTAATAAATATTGAACACAATTACTATTAATGTACTTTAGAAAACCAAACAAAGCAAAAAACACTATTACTCCATTTTGAATAATCATGAACTAGCTCTGATTATCATCTGAAAAATTGTACCTACCAGAAGGTGAACACATAGACATAATCGCGATTTTAAATAATGTGTTTTTCGGTATCTAATGAGAAATGGAACATTCTCCAAATTAGTATTGTTCAGTAAATTCTTTTTGCCAATACGCATTTTGAACTTACACACGTAAATACAGCAACTTGTATTTGCATGGTCCAAATACATGAGTGTGCTTTAAAAGCTTTACAAATTCTACATTGAAATTTATTTCATCATAATTTTTTTAGGTAGTAAAACCTGTTCTGGGTTTACATCATTACATACAAAAAATTCACCAATTCCGCCAATTTAGGCGAGATGGTATTCATTAAAAATAGGCGCAACAATAAATGAACTGATGTATTAAAATTGTTTATAATTGCAAAATACCATTAATAAGCATTTTACATACAATGTAGTTTTAATTAAATGCATTTATTAAATTATGCTGCAACAGGAAATTATCCAAGTATTCAATTTTAAACGGCATTTGTAATGACCAGAATGTAATACATATACATATTTTTTACATATTTTATCCAAGAAAAAAAAGTATGTATGTTCTTATGCTGATTCTCTAATAGAGGAATGATAGACAATAATCTTACTTAACTGGAAATATCTGACTTCATTCCTGAACTTTGGACTCTTCACTTAAGCATCAAACCACTGATTATTATAAATACACTGGTCCAATTAAACAGTATTACATTTTATCAACCTTAATTAGGCACTCATAAGGGTGATATCTATCAACTATTTTTGCAAGAACCTACCTACCTGTGTTCCTTTTAGCGGCCACAACAATTGCCAGGGTGTAACACTTATGTTCATCACATCAAAACCCTTAGAAATGTAAAAATCTGCATATTTGAAGATGTGTTTTCTTTTAGCCATTAGCCATGACAGCATTATCACTAAAGGTTTGTCCTCTTGATTTTCAAGTTTTAAATTAACAACTGCACCATTTTTCTTTTCATTTGAAAGTAATGTAATATTCTTTGTAACTTCTAATGAAGAAATATTTCTGATCCCTAGTACACATGCCATCATCTATAACATCAATTGATGTACAATTAATAATAAATTTAAGAAAAAAGATCTTACGTAAGGTTTCCGATTAATGCAAGTGGATTTTTGCAAAATTAAACCATTTAGTCTCACTGCCGCAAAAAACGGGCGTTGAAGTACCATCCTAATTAAATAATAATGATATAATCGCGTTGAAGAATATATTAATTGGGTTATTGAGTACTCATCTAACAGTTCTGTGCACTAAAATTCAAATAAACCGGGAAAGCAATTTCAAATTTATTTATTGTGTCCTTATCACATTAACACTACGTAAACTCATGTCATACGATCATACCATTCAATTTACTGATTATCGGTATGCATTGTTGCCATTTATCTATTGATATTGGCGCCATCTGACGATCAAACGCGTGCAGAAACGTATCAAGGCTCAAGGGTGTCAAGCACAGGACTCAAGTCCCATCAAGTCCCTCAAGTCTCAAGATGGTCTCAAGTTGTGTTTTTGACAATTGTGTCAAAAACTCCATGTTGCGATCACGTGATCACAATCATAGATTCGATGAAACACCGGTATTCATTTTAAAAAATTGATTATTGAATGTGGTACGCAATGCAATAAATTAAAATATACGGATATAAAATAAATTATTTGGACAACATACCTCAATTTAATAATTAATTATTAATTGTTACACGTTGATGTAGCAATTGACAATAAATCTTTAAAGCATCATTAAAATAGTTTCCCACTAGGAAACTACTTAAATTTCAAGCACGTGCGTATTGAATAGATACGAAATAACTTAACTTTAAGTGTGTAGAAAAATTTAGTCTGTGTTTAAAATTGTAACGTCTAACGATAACGATAAGAGTGAAGGAAATTCAAGAATGGATGAAATTCTTTCAAATTTATTTGTAATTACATATTCTTTGCTTTGTTTAAAAAGCTTGTGTTGGTTGTGACAATTACAACTGCCAAGGTTGCTGAATCAATGAATGAAAGAATATCCAATAAATAAATGTATATTAATGTATTATATTTATTTTGAACGTCGCCTATTTTGAAAAATCGCTAATTTGCAATGTCGTTGATTACAGTTTGGTTGTGATCTAAGCTAAATGGAAAACTACTGTTTTCGTGCATGCGCGTTGTCATTTGTCAAAAATTGGTGTCGCATCACATGACCCGATTTGTCCCCGTGACCAAAATTGAAGGAAAATTCAAAAAATCCAAATCAAATCACGTAATAAGACCCACCATGGATATGCTGGACCCTCTGGATTCGAGGTAACATTGCAGTTTCCTCTATAATTTTTAATTACTGGCCCCATTTGTTATGTAATAGTTCCATTGATGAGGACAAGGTCATTTTGGAATTAATAGATAGATAACTCATTTGTCTATTATTATAATTGCCTTTATTCATTATTTGAATAATTTTAGTGCAGAAGTCGACGAGGTCGAGTCCAAAGTTATATTGAATGACAACGTCATATCGAAACATTCAGTTGAAAGTGATGATGAACAAAATGTAGTTGATCATCTTTCACCCCAAACTCTTTTAGAAACACCCCCTGATAATGAGGTACAATATTCTTTAAGATCACCAGAAGGTAATTTAGTTTTTTAATAGTTTGCCATTCAATTTTGTTGTTTTGTGCCAACAGGTATGATAACATACCGAGTTTTGCAAGTAGAAGATGGTGTGGAATCAGTACCTCAGATTGTAACAGCTGGCAACAATTTCTCCAACACAAATGTTCAACAAGTGCTTACAAGTAATCTAAATGGACAAGTGTATGTTATTGGAAATCCAAATGAAGTTTTTGCAGCACAAGCTGGAGCTAGAGCTATAGCTCCAAGATCATCTATCATTGATAGTAATTCCTCAGTTGTGACCAACATAAAACGAGTAAGTGTGAATTCTGCACTCCATGACATTGTACATATTTACAAGTGTACTTGTTAATTAATTCTAGATCTATGTTTAATATTATTGTATGAAAAACAAAGTATCATCAATAGTCCACAAAAAAAAATATTTCTTTCTTTATTTTCAACAGTTTGTGTGAATGTAATCAAATTTATGGCTGAATCTCATTGTTAAAGAGTTAATAATAGTGTAAATATCAGCTGTGAGTCAAGTGCGTACCTCTAGCTTCCCAACAATAGATGGCGCTTCTAAAATCAAGATTCACATATGGATTAGCCGCCCTACTTAACCTGACTTACTAAATATCCAAAATAACTATTTATTTTATAGTTTAAACATGATCTTAATATCCATAATCAATATGTTTGAATCTTTGCAAGTAAACTAAAATTGATCAAAGCTAGACAAACAATCTTTAACCACAAAGTAAAAATATATTTATGCAGTAAATATTTTTTTTTAATGTGATTTCATCTATAATTGGCAGCATTATAATTTACTTTTTTCTGCTAACGTGCCTTGTACGTATTATTTGATAATCACGTGCCTAAAAACAGTTCTAGGCGTTGTTCAGTAAAACCGACAATTTAGTAGCAGTTTTGTGATTTTAAATAACTTTAACGAGTTATTACAATTGCTAATTTTTGGATGTTTATCATTAGAATTAGAATTTCCCATGAAAAAAACAAACTATCGATAAACTTTGAAAATAGAGTATTTATTGTGTTATACAGATTTTATTTATAAATTCTACAGATTAATATACACTTGTATTAATATTTAATCAGTAGATTAATTTTATCGTTAATATTTATTTTGTGCAAAGATGTTATTTTGATCTGATTCAGAGAATGTAGAATTTTTTAATAGTACATATTTATTTTGTTGTTACAGTAAAAGATTATTACGAAAATTTTGTCAGAAAATGTACCTATTAGAGAAGAACTTCAGAAAAATGTGTCAGCAAGGATTAATACACTTTGTTCGATAATGAAACAACATTTGAACGGACGGATCTACTTATCGTTATAATATGCATCATTACGTGCATTAAAAATCCACTCAAGTTTCACGCTTTAGATTAGATTAATAAAACATATTCGTGTTTCGCACATCATTGTATTTTTTCAATCGTTTAATTTGACGCTAATTTAAAAAATTAAATTGCAACAAATTCTTCCAAATCTGTTAGTAAATTTACTATATTGAATTCATTTATTAATGGCGTTTAAAAGAAAAGGAAATTTTTTGTTATCAGCAAAATTGATCTAAATCAGATATTAGTGATATTTAAAATTTTATTTAAAGTTAAAACTCCGTTTGAAACAGTGGAATTTCATAGAATGAGAATGTTTTTCTTTAATCATCATAAACAATGGATGATAACTTTTCGAAGTTTATACGTTTGCTGCACCATTTAGTTCATAAAAACATTTTTTGTAAATGTAGTAGCTCGCACTACTTGAAGAAAGACTTTGTTATCCAGAGTGAAACTAAAAAAATGTTTTTCAAATTTCTCACAGTTACAATTTGACTTCCATTGTCATTTTGTTGTAGCGCGATGAAAGACGAAGAGCAACACACAACGAGGTGGAAAGACGGAGAAGAGACAAAATTAACAACTGGATAACTAAATTGTCAAAAATAATTCCAGAAAATGCCCCGCCCGATATGAAAGGCAACGGCCATTACGACGGACAATCAAAAGGTGGAATTTTAGCAAAAGCGTGCGAATATATAATAGAATTGAGGGACAATGAACAGAAATGCGACCTTTACATGAAAGAAAATAAACAATTAAGTCAAACGGTAGACATGTTGAAACAGAAAAATGGGGCTTTAGAACAAGAAAACAGAACTTTACGAGAGATTTTGAAGAGGAACGGACTTGATGTACCAAATAGTATAATATCATAGGTTTAAGTTATAAGTTTAGTATAATATAAGGTCATAAACAAAATAAAATTACATTATTACGAATATTTTTGTTGTGTGTTACGATTTTTTGGAGTATTTATGCTTTGTTGCTGCAAAATAATTAAGTCGAGGAGTTTTTTGTTATTGTGTAGTTATACATATATATACTTATATGTAAAAACTGTAACTGTAAATAAATATGACAAATTTGTCTACTTTATTATCATTAATATCTTATTTTTTCAAGTCGCATTTAAATCCAAGTTTAAGTAACGTTTGTTCAGTGTTGTAATTTTTTTTTGTATTCAATCAATACAACAGGCGAAACGTTTTTTAAAATGAAATTTTAATCTGATATACGTAACTAACATTCAAAATTGTGAAAAGCTAAGAATTCAAAGGTAAAGTTTCAAATGTCAGATTATTTTCGCGCCAAATTCAATTCGGTGTGAAGCCAACATAACAAGTCCCATTACACTAACTAGTAGCTAGTAACCTTTCGAATTATAGGTTCGTTATTATCCTTTTTTGTGGAATGAGATGAAATGACTTACAAATAAACACGTTAAATACATTTGAAGTATAGAGAGATGTAATATTTAAATGAAAAAGTGTATAAAAATTTGGATAGCATTTTCAGTTGGCAGCATGATAGGGAACAAACCGTCTTTAAATCAATTATCCATAAAGTCTAAAATCGAAGACGACAGCGCGAAGAAATGTGCCTAACGCGGTGCAGCTTATTAAATGGGTCCGACAGAGAAGGTAGATGGTATACGTAGTAATTTTGAAGTGGAAGGAGGAAAAAGGAATTCTACCAGATGTGAAATGGTTGAATGAATGTGAAATTTCGTTTGAAAATCAATGTTTTTGTATGGTAGACAGCACTAAATCGCAATTAAATCCGTACCCTTGATGTTCACGACTAAACAAATGTGTTTCTGACAATGATTTCGTGACCAGTGAAATGACATTCGTGTGTTACGTTAAAATGGCGATGTGAAGAATAATGGTGGCTATATGAAATTTTCTGGTTTCGGCTCCGACATTATGGAAGACAACTCGTTAAATCATCAAAACGGGGCACAGATCGGCCCACAAACCGTCTCGGTAGCTAATAACAAACAAAACGAAGAAACAAATCCGAAAACACAATATTCTATACCCGGAATATTACATTTTATCCAGCACGAATGGGCTCGGTTCGAATTAGAAAGATCACAATGGGAAGTTGACAGAGCCGAATTACAAGTAAGTTATTCCATGTTGATATTTCCACAACGCCTATTTGTTTTGCAATACGTTGCTTATCGTTGCCTTCATGTCCGTGCAAGCTCAATGGATTGTGAGGAATCTCTTCCCCATTAATTTTATTCGATGCCTTGTCTCACCTAACCCACAATCGTTCAGTAAAATTTGACCAAAATAACGAAGTTCAAAGTCTAGCCAAAGCACAAAAATTGCGGCCAGTGTGATATTAATAATGCAAAGAATTTTATTATCCAAAAATGCGGCTATTTTAAGAAATTGGAAAAAGGTAATGTGGCATTTTTACACCAACAAATTCATTTTGGTCAAGGATTGTAAATTATACTCGAACAAGTGGAGTACGTTTTTAATTTGGGAATAAAAATTAATTGACAAACTTTTAAACGCAAACAATCAGCCAGTTACGAGAAGAGCACTTTGGCAATTTCAGTTAATTTATTTGCTCAAGTTTTAATAAATTTACACCGTTTACGCCTGACAACAAAAACTTCCCCTTTACCTTAAATTTACCCCAAAATTGCCTGTCACACCTAACGTAGACATTTTTTCCTACACATTACGGAAGTCCCACCTCCTAAAATAAACATTAAATAGTCTTAAATAAAAACTAGGAAATTCTTATATTCGCTATAATTTGAGTAACGTGTAATGTCTTTAATAATGTTTAATTGCCTCAAAATTAAGCGTCACGACTTAGAAACTTGGAGGAAAACAGATCTTTTCTACGGAAGTTGTGCGGTTTGCTGTTACGGTGTATAGTTATAGAGATTAGTGAAGACTCAAATGAAAACATAATTACATCACTAATGGATAGTTGGTAGCGTACTTTTGACGCTACAGTTTGCTACAAGTCATAATTTATGTAATGCAGCGGTGTAACGTTTCAGCAGGGCGTTAATAGCGATGCTATAAACTTCCAAACAAGCTGATTGAAATTCCGACAACAAAGATTGTAACAGGTATATAATAATTATTTTAGTGCAACCATGAATAATAGAACTAGTACTGTACAATCCATTAGAGCAGATAAGTCTGGCTGGGGCTCTGTAAATGTTTCAAATTTTATTTAAAGTCGAATTACAAAGGGACACATCATCCTTGGACTCTCCACAAGTTGTACCAACAGGTCACACTTTTATCTAGTTTTCACTCAGCTTGTTTAATTTAAAGACTACGATCAATAATGACAAGTTTTTGAAATATTTTTTGAATGTTCTGTTATGTTAAAAGAGATAATTTCGTAAGTGTAGCAAGAACCACGATTTATTATAAAGCATGGTAACCTATTCATGTCTATAATGTTGTGAAGATAAACAATTCAAATTTAATAATGACTATCACATAAGTTTCAACCACATTGAAATGTCTCGAAACATGTACATATATGTGTTCTAGTTCGATAAAATTTGCTTGGACTGTGACCATTGTTGATTCAATGATGTGTAAACTTACCATCATCACTTTTGTTGAAATTTTAATGTGCATCGAATAGTAATTTTTTTGTTTTGACTCGCAATTTGTATCCTTAAGATTTATCGTAGAAATGAACTTGGTAAATAATTAATTACTGTATAATTAAACATTCTCTTCTTCAGTAACGAAAAACTCATGAATCATATATCGTTGTTACTATTCTTTGGTTTTGTAATAGAGTGTAGAAGTTACACTTATTACAATGCAATAATTGTTGAAGCAAAGTACTTTACATTTTAATTATGGACATATAACTTAATTTTTGTCCAAGATAGTGTCTCTGGTGTTTTATTGAATGATTTTGTGAGTTTTTTGTTTAATTAAAATAGTCTAAATTAAATTACACTATTATTTTATGAATTATTCAATTCACAAAATAAAATTAAATAAATACTACAACTTAAAAATATATAACAGTTCGTAGTCGTTCGTATTGTTTTTTGTTTTAATGGAAAAATGACTACGTTTTTCAACGATTTAATATTATATTTACCTACTTGTCACGTGTGAATTTAAGATCTAATTGTGGTTTGTACGGCTTTGTTGTAAGTGTATAGTTTTCCTAATCGGATAAGATTATGAGGCTTGTGTAAACCTAATTGTCTGTAAATTGTTGTCTGCTACCTGCGAAGTCATTTCATTGGGTTGGAGATTAACCCCTTGGGTCCATGAATTAAAGAACTGATGAAGACACCTCAAATGTGTGCACAGTGGCTGCTTATTCCATTGGGAGTAGTATAAGTTGTAATTTTAAAACAGATAATATTTTTTCATCAATTTTCGTTAAAAAACATTTCATTAATTTAATACACGTAAACTTTTCTAAGAAAAAAAGATTAAAAATAAAATTTCTCGTTTGATTATAAATTATCGTATCTTTCGTTTTATTTGGTTTTTATACCAATCAACATTTAAAAATATGAAAGATGTGTAATGGCAATGGACGATATCTAGCAAAAAACCACGGTTTTTACCTAATATTCATTAACTTCAATTGTCATGCATTAGAATATTTGTACAATTGTTTTATAATTTTTGTTGAATGTACTAAAAGTTTCCTACGTCAAATTGGAGGTGAGTTAACTTTTATCATATCGTCAAATAAGTTCGTGATAGCAGGAGATTACAGTAAACAAGACGAGTCGTCTATAAAGGTGACAAATAGAATTCAATTTATTGTCGAGTGGAACAATCGGATACAGAAGTAACTTTGTCAGACTATCTCACAGTCTGTTGCCCAGCCGTCGAAAACACAAATAACTGGAAAGTACTAAAAGAAATTGCACAACTGGTGACTGCAAATGCACAGTAAATCAATTCCGACAGTTGTTTTTATGAGTAATGCATATAATTCAATCTTTGATATCACCCCACATTTATTGTTTTTGTTGAATTAAATTGAAACAAATATTTCGAATAAATGAAGTGTTGAAATCGTAAGAAGGCGTAAGGAATTCGACGATAAATCCAGTTCATCTTATCTCAGTAAAAATTTTACGATTTCGCTAAAGAGTTGCCTACTAACCATCGCTGTCATAACTGCGGTGATATTTACTTAATGAATAATTGAGATTGAACTAGAGTAAAACCTCCATCTAAATCTTTAAGATACCACTATTGCTATATTCACTGTCGTTTAAGTGAACGACTGTATTAATAAATGAAAATGAAGAATTTGCCAAGTTTCAAATAATAATAAGTCCAAATTTTATTGTCTCTGTATGATTTTAAAAACTTAATAAAATTGTAATGAACTTTGTGTGCACTTTGAAAACTTTCGAGTATTTCGAAAGTATACATTCTCTGATTCATGTTGATCTCTAAATGTGATTTATTGACCAAAGAAATATTTGCATTTTTATGTGTTTAAAATAACTTTCCTTTTGTCAAACTTTAAAAGATAAAAATATTAAAGTTGGTTCTTTTTCGGTGTCATGGCATATAAAGTCCATTCACGTTGGATTTTCCTAGTCAAGGTCAAATAATTCAATATTATGGCGGTGTGATTTTTACTTCAAAAATGCTTTAGCTGTGTATGTCACCAATACGGGCTGATAAAGTAACCAAGTCATTCGTAGACTGTAGAGGTTATGTTATTCGCTGTCAGCAAAGAAACAGTCATTTTTCAAATATTGTTTTTAGAGGATAACAGTAGGTAATAATACATCCATTTTGTTATCATTTGCACTAAAAATAGTGTCAGTTCTTAATCGGTATGATAGGATTAGGAACATACAATAGGTACCTAACTCCTACCTACTGGTGTTGTATTTTTCTGCTTGCGCTGTTGATTAAGTGAAAAAACCCTTAATGACTACAGTGATGACTGATGAGGAACCAGAATAAGTTATAGAAAATGAACCCAATAGAAAATTGTGTGAAGTTTCTTTCATTGGAAGCGATGGAAGTAAGGAATGCATCTAAATGATGGAACAAATTTGGCAATAAAATTTCAGTTATTCAGAAACACTTATACGTTTTGATTGTAGTTGTGACGTTTCAAGAATGTATTGTTACAATTGCACACCACAAAAGAAAGGTGTATTTTGATTTTTAATGATTTTTTTCTAATTTAAGTTTTTTCGATGTACACATTACCTTTAAAATAACGTTGTATTGTTAAAACTGCTCAATAAAGGTCGTAAATAGATTATAATCATGTTAATACATACAATACATTAAATATTAAAGGATTCTGACTAATTAATTTTCGAACTGAAGCTATTTTTTCTTGAGTCCGTATTAGCTTGCGGGTTTCGTCACATTACGTCAGTTGTGGAAGGTTAACGCAATTTTAAAATTAACCTTTTTTCTTTTCGCCATGGTAAAATCACCCAGGAATAGAATTTTATTTAAAAATCTGTGACTTTATTTCACACGTCAAACTAACATTCAAAATTAAAGACGTCAAATCGCTCTCAATCGCTCTATCACGAATAAAACACGATAATGTAAAATTTACTAGGAAAGGAGACGCAGGCTTGCAACGTGACAACAATTTGGCAGAGAAAATCCAACGTGAATGGACTTTACTATCCATTCACTAAACTCCCGCACTGTCAAAGTGTGTCAAAGTGTTTGCAAGTTGCCGCACTGCCGTTCTGAGACTACTAATTTTTACTTTAACGTTGGCGCAAAAATTGGAAATTTCAAATTTGAAGTTACGTTTAATAAATTCGCTTCCTTTCGTTCAAAGTATTACTTACACGAAGTGGGTAAACAAGAAGAACATGAAACGTAAAAGAATACTGTTAACGGCTATAGAGAAGCACGGTATTGTTAATTATTGTTTCCAAAGAAGAGAATTAACTCCATTAACATAACCAAACTTTTCTTGTTGACGTTTTTATAACTAGATTTTGTGTACAGGCAACTGAAAATGTATGTCACCATAGGTACACTCCAAAAAAAAGTAAAAAATTTGACACTGACAGTGCGGGAGTTTCATAAACGGATAAAAGGTACAGGGTGATTCCAAGTTTTACCAATTTTTTGAAACCATGGTAACAAATGTGTAAAGTTGTGTTTTTATTGAGCCATTTTTAACAAATGACAGGTGAATGGAATAGTCATTGAAAAATTATGTAAATTAATGTAGCGGTTATTGAATGAAAACAAAATCTTTACCTGTTTCATTAAAAATTTTGAAATGTTTACAGACTGTTCTACAGTGATACACAATCATTCCTGAATTTTTTGAGAATTTTAAATTGATTAGAAGTGGGTGTTTTCGCTCGGGCGGTAAAACTTCACTCACCCGGTATTTATACAGTGAGCGTCATCAAAAGTTTGAAGTAATGGTACATACAGGGTGGTCCAACACTTACCATTTTTGCGATTACGCGGTTTCTAATTATCGAAAAAAATTTACGCTTGGCTAGGATTCACATTCTGGAGCTATAAGCCTGTCCTATTATTTTATTTATTATCAATTGGATTTCGCGTCAAGAGGCGATAAAGTGAAATTCATCAAAATTCAAAAAAAAAATTTTTAATCAAAAAGGTTCAAACTAATACAGAAAACAGAAATCTGAAAATAAAAAAAATTAAAACGCATCACATTGCCGATTTACTCGTATTTGCAATTAAAGAAGGTGTCGCACAACTGACAGGAATTTATGACGCAGTTACACTAAGTGCCTAATCACAAACCAAACCAGAAGTAAGATTTACAATACCCCATTGCCAAACTGCAGGTACTTACCCTGTGAGGGCCGAACTCGATTATTTTACGCCTAGCAATTTCGGCAAACATTCTGAAGAAATTTTCAAATAAATTGCGTAATGAAGTTTAAATTATTCAATATTCAGTTTTCTAAAATATCTGTTTTTCATTTAAAGAAAAATCCTTTACTTGCTGCGAATCGTTTCTATCATAAACTGGAATTTCACCAATATTGACCTGAAAAATGGTTTCGGGGGAGCCGACAGCCCTGCGTCAAAATGATTTATTGTGGGGTCATCACATTACGAGCTGTCCTATTCAGCTCTACCATAAACGGTCTTGGATTCCAGCTTTCTTTAACTTGATATTTGATCGCAATTTTCACTATTACCTAATTATAATTCAAAGTCGGAAGTGGATCAATCAAAAAGGTGAGGAGTTCTGTAACTAGTAGAGAAAAAAAAGCTTTCAATATTTGGACCAATTTGATATTAAATCGCTATAAAGTTAGCTCCATCACAAAAATTTAATTGAAAAAAATTGATCATGCTCAATCATAGAATATTAATTGTAGATTCTGCCTACAGAGTTTCAGAATTTTTGGACAATTATTAAACGTGTAATCACAAAAATGGTAAGTGTTGGACCACTCTGTATACAGGGTGTATCTAAGATGCGTGTGTTAATTTTAACACGTAACAGAGCATGTTAAATGAAACGTACAGTCGCGGACAGAAAAAAGTAGGCAAAACATTTTGGAAAACTTTTGCGAATTTTGCAAAATGTTATAGGAAAAAGTTTCATACGTAAGTTGTCGAGTTCTTCTGGTTAAAATTAACACAGGTATTTTAGATACATTAGGTATATTCCTACTCCTTCAACTTTTGGAAAAAAAACTCGACTAGATCAATTTCCTTTTTGTGAAGTAAATATTTTCTGATAATTTTTCTTATTTCAGTCTCTTTCCGTTTCCACGCAATCATGTCATTACGTTTTTTTGATTAAAAGATACCCTTAATCTTTTTTACATACATATTTGGATAAGTTATTTAATTCTTAATTTAACATCTATAATTATGTATACCGGGTGTTATGCAAGTCCAAGTCCGTGTAATAAATTTAATCACCAATAGAACTCTTTAAAATAAACATTTTTTACATATTGATCTTTTTTTAATCGAATATTTTTTTTACATTTTTCTAACCCCTAATTTGACACTCCGCTCATGGGACAATCATCAATTGAAACGAAAAAGTGAAAATGTATGCGGTAAAAACTTCACAGTTTTTTGAAGAAAGAACTATCGCTATTTAATACTAACAGTTTTTACTGTTTTTCATTGGAGTATTTTATGGAGTACCTACGAGTACATAATTTTTTTCGTGCTTCGTTATCAATGGATGTGTAAACACATGAGCGGGTATGAATTTTAAGGTTCAAATTATATTTAATTTTAACTTTGTTTTGAAGAATTTGCGGAAAAGATGATAAACAAAAAAAAATGTTTATTTTAACGACTCCTGTTGGTGGTTAAATTTATTACGTGGACTTCCATAAATAAATATAAATAATTCATTAAAATTGGATTTTCACCACGACCCTGTTTGTACTTTTACAAATCGACAACTCAGGTACCATAAGTGCAAAGGTGGTACAGAGGCATTAATTAGAATTTAAAGTTGGGAGCTGCTATTAAAACAAAGCGCGCGATGACGTCATAGCACGAAAAAAGGCGGAAATGTTAAAATGATCGGAAAATGTTTCTTAAAAAAAATTGCTTGTTCGAGTTTTTTTCGAAAAGATAGGCGAGAAAGGAATTGCATATTTTCATTATTCTTAACTTTTAACGCTCATTGTATGTGGGATATTAATTTCGTCATAGACATTACACCATTACACTTCCCTTCAATTAAAATTTGTCTTAATTTAATCACAAATTAAATAATATAAAAAACAATGATGTTTTAAGTATCAGGTTTTAGTATTTTTTTTTATTGATTTCTAACTCGTAATTAATGTTTGTATGTAAGTTCTTCAGCTTATTTAATGAAAACGGTCCCAGCTTAATAGCTTCATTATAAGAAAATGGAAAAAATTAGGTGTTGTCAATAAGTAAGCAATGAATCATAAACCGCGAAGTAATACGTTGTTATGATGACACGTCGGATACATTAGATCTAAATCAATGGTTAAATCTTGTGTAACAATGGCTAAAACCTTCCCTATGGTGCATATGTATTTACAGAACTGATTTAGTTTTTATAAAATTTTATAAAATCACTTCTTCTGGCAAGTAGTGTCATATACTTCGTAACTGTTATCTCGTATTAGAAACATTCCCAAATCAGTTTTTAAGTACAGTTCAACGGCAGACAGGAAGATGAGTTTATATTCTTCGGCGTAAAATTCTAAAGCAATGAATTTTAATTTATGGATGAAAACTCTAAGCCAAAAGACGTTAAAACAAAATTAACACTCAGTTCAAAATGTTTATGGAAGTATCAAAATTGTAAACCTGTTTTTTAGGGTTTCTGTATAATAAATTCTTCTAACTTGCAAAATCGGGAAATTGTAACGAATTTAATTTTCCTCGTCTACAGTTAACACTGCCGTGTTTCACATTATGTACTTCCAAATACAAAATAACTTTAACACGATGAACATTGGAGTAGAATGGAAAAAATTTCGAGAGATTCTTGTTTAACTTTTGATTTTGTACCCTCAGATACACGATGATCTTCATTCTGATATTATTGCCACTCTTCTCATTTGTACTAAATTACAATGCCAGACAATTTATTAGTCAAAGATACGTGAATGGAATAATGTATAGTGGCGTTGTTAAAATAATTATTATATGCTTTATTGTCTAGAAATTGTTTGCCTTTCGTTATTATGAAGAAGCTTTTAGATGCTTGTTGCTTAAGAAAACAAGTTTTCTTTGTATGGAAATTTTAAACAAAATCGCTGTTTAATAATGAAAACATCCGCCCGGGAAATTACAACATGATGATCTTATACTAGCTGATTTTAACATTACCCATATCCTCAGGCTTTTTCAAAATTTCAAAACAAATGAGTGGCAAAGCAAATAGTCTAAGTGTAATCTCTAATGCATTTGTTTAGTAATTGACGATAAAAAAACAGTTTTTCATTGTGCAGTAAATTGTAGACATTTTTTCCGAACGGAAACTCCTAATTTTTATTTTATCTAGAAATAAATTTAAAATTTTGCATCTTAAAATGTTATACACAAGTTTCAGGACTTTTAACGCTTTCATCTTTGACAATGTGTTAATTAAATTTTACTCAACACAAATCTTTTTACTTATAGTACTTCTGTTTTACATAATACGAAAAGTATAAAACTCATCTTTCGTCGTTAAACAGAACGAATAAATTTGGTAATTATTATCAGTTAATTAGACTTAACAAAATTACCTTACAGTGATAAGAGAGCTATTAATATTTTATTTTTTATTATTTTCAACCACTTCGTAGAAAATACAATTTTTGGTTAGATATAATTTAGTTCGAAAGATATAACCCGAGAAACTCGGCAAATATTTTTCCTTGAAAATGTTGGTCCCCAAATTTGTTTTTTTATGGAATCGATATGATCGATCACGTTTAGATAAGCTAATTGTGTGTAATGAGTATGTTTGTAATTGAATGGAAGAATTATGTTAGGCGCCGATTACAATCGTGAAAACCTGTCAGGAGTTGTAATTTTATTAAATATAATTCCCTGCGTTGGCAGTTGCTCTTTATGCATTGTATTTTCAGGCTCGGATCGCTTTTCTTCAAGGCGAAAGGAAAGGCCAGGAAAATCTCAAGAACGATTTAGTTCGACGCATAAAAATGTTAGAATATGCTCTGAAGCAGGAACGAGGGAAATTTCATAAATTAAAATATGGCACAGAACTGCAACAAGGTGACATGAAACCTCCCATCATAGATGAAGCCTGCGAGTCTCAGATGGATATAGATCAGTCGTACGTCGCCGTATCTAATTCGACATGGAAACAGGGCCGACAATTACTTAGGCAGTATTTACAAGAAATCGGGTATACAGATAGAATTATCGATGTCAGATCGACACGTGTGAGGGCACTATTGGGTTTGAATAACAACACCGAACCTGAAGAAAATCACAATGGGAGTTCTGTTAACGGCAACGAATCCAATAAACGCGCCAGCGAAACACAGGGTAAGGTTTCATAACAGCAAGGTTGTATAATTTGTTATTTTCTATTAAAATTAGCAACTGAAATCCATTGGAAATTGCACTTTTTCAATATTCACAGTATCGTATTAAGTGATTACAGATATCTTATCTCATCATGTAATTGCTTATGTAGAATAATTTCTTGCCGATATCAAGTGCAAAGCTTATTTGCTGCAGTGTTCTGATATTAAAATGACGGAGTTTTTTTTTAATATCAGGTAGAAGAACACCGGCCAAAAAGCCTCAACCTAGCTCGCTAGCCGAAGCGATGATGTTGGACACCGAGGCTGCAGTCATGGCGAACTTGGATTTCCTGTCCAATGCAGATGTTGATATGGAAGACGATGACGACATGAGTGACGACGTCGATATTGAACCTACCGATGAACTGGACGACGATGTGAAAGTAGTCAAACGAAAAGGTAATTTGCATCGCTTTTGTCCCGTCCCGTTTGTTTACGATTTTATTTTTTTTGTTAGGAAAACTGGACAGTTTAGGTGATGATGTAGACGCCGAAGCTATGGAAGTTTTAAATGAGCTCAATCTGTTGTCTGAATCAGGAGAGAGACAAGAATTTAAGAATGAACATAGCGAGTGGAAAAAAGGTGGGTGATTTTTGTGCAGGTTCATGTTTCTTTTAACAAATTCTCGTCGTTACGTATAAATTAACGTAAAGCAATCCTAAGTATTCTCGAAACATATCAAAGGGAGGAGATTCGGATATGAAAATGTTGAAAATAAATATTTCAAATTTAAATTATCGTTCGCATTACCGTTGTACAAAGTGTCTCGTTCGATTTTGATTCAGGGATTACTTTATATGAAAGTTTCCTTTAAGGAAGTTCTGCGTAACAGGACTGACATACGTGTGGCGCACGTTGAATTATTGAAATATTGATTATCATATTTAACGTGTAGGAAGAGTTTGATTTTTAGTTTAATACGATGCTTTAATAAATATTTTTCGAAAAAAGAATCAGATTTTTACCTGTAAAGCTTGTTTGACACGATACTAAATTTTTGAGAAAATTTACTAGTAAATGAGAGAGGACCAATGAACGATCAGGATCTGACAAGACAGACTATGATCCTGATCGTTCATTGGTCCTGTCGAGGGTCTCTCTCATTTTCTAACAAATTTACTACGAAATTTAGCATCGTGTCAAACAAGCTTAAGAAACGAAAAAGTAAATTCGCTTTGGTAAAATTTATCAAAATATAAATACATAAACAGTTTTCTTAAAACTGTCAATCTGTTGATTACTTATTGTAAAAAAAAAACATTACATATATATATTTTTTTTAAATGATTATTTGTTTAAAATAATATTTCACCAAGGGCCATCTAATTATTTATTAATCTATCGCATTAAAACTTACTCTTAATAGTAGAAAATGTATAAAACTTTGTAATTTCCAATAGATACACTAGATAGTTGATTTCGACAATCTGTATTGAGTATAATCGAATCTTTTTTTATAGTACCTATATTATAAAAGTGTTTGTATATGTCGTGTAAGTTCCCCAATCTTCTAATAAATTTTTTTACAAGTGTCGTTATTTTCATTGGATTTGCAATTATGTAGGTACATTCGTTTCACCTTGTAATTTATTTTTACATATATTTTTTCTTTTTGGAAAGTAAATATATAATATTGATGTAATGTTAGAAATAAAGTGATGTGTGATAATCTATTAAATGTGTCACATTAATTATTTGAAAATTTTCTCCGTGGATAATAGGCGTTACACAACAAATAGTGAAACTGTCTCGACAGTTGTATGCATTCATACCTAGAGAATGATGACATGACAGTTTTCCACTGCTCTGTTTCTAAAACAAAACAACGAAGAAATTGTTCGTTTGCAAATTTTCACATTCTGCCTCTCAAATGTGTGACAGTTTGTTAACTTGGTTTAGGTGGTAGACAGGAGGTACCGATGATACTTTGAAACAATGAACCTTTTTTAATACCAATAACAATTACTTGTGTGGGAGATGCAGTTTATTAGTCATTCTGCAACGTTAAGAATTTGTCAGACATCTATTAACATGTGATGTTTTCAGGTTTCCAAAGCGGGGTGCCGAAGAGACCGCTCGGCTTAAACGACGATGATAACATCGATTCGGCATTAGGTCTAGGTGAATTAGCTCAGCTCACGGTTAACAATGATGCCGAGACCACGTACGACATAGCCAGTAGTAAAGAGGCATTTAGGAAAACGTGGAACGCCAAATACACGCTTAGGAGTCATTTTGACGGCGTTAGAGCATTAGCTTTCCATCCGAACGAACCCGTGCTCATCACAGCCAGCGAGGACCACACTTTGAAGCTGTGGAATCTACAGAAAACGGTGCCCGCCAAGAAATCGGCGTCTCTGGACGTCGAACCTTTGTATACTTTCAGGTAAGTTAAAAAATCCACCGCAGAAACATGCTAACAGTTATGAAACGTGCAGGAGTCACACTGGACCAGTGCTTTGTTTGGCGATTTCCGGAAGTGGCGAGCACTGCTACTCCGGTGGCTTAGACGGTGTGATAAACTGTTGGAACATACCCAATTCCAACATAGATCCTTACGATTTGTTTGAACCCGACGTTTTAAACACAGCATTGCAAGGACATTCTGATGCCGTTTGGGGGCTGTCTGTTTTAAATTCCAAACAGCACTTGCTATCCTGTTCAGCCGATGGGACAGTCAAGATGTGGGCACCGCACAGCAAGGTTTGTGTTTCGCCAATCGTCGATAATGTCGATTGTATTTTTTGTTTGTTCAGGTTCAATTGTTAAACACATTCACATCTGAACAGGATGGGATACCTTCTAGTGTAGATTTTGTCAGAGACGAACCAAATCGTATTGTGGCAGCATTTGCCAGTTCTCACTGTATAGTTTTTGATTCTGAAACTGCCAAGCCGATCATGCGGCTCGAATCCAGTCAAGAAAGTGTTAATCTTAATAATAAGCAGATAAATAAAATAGTTTGCCATCCGACTTTGCCGTTGACGATCACAGCACACGAGGACAGACACGTCAGATTCTGGGATAATCACACGGGAAAAATGGTCCATTCGATGGTTGCTCACTTGGATGCGGTCACGAGTTTGGCTGTAGATCCCAATGGATTGTATTTGTTATCAGGTATTGTTCATCAGCTTTTAATTATCAATTTAACGGAAACTTTTTCGCTAAAATTTGGTTTTTCAAAGTTGAATTAATTCATTTAGATCAACTATCTTTGGGTTCAAACCTGCACACTCAACTGCATCTCGATAATGTGAGGTGATTATAGAAGACAGTGATGGTTCAGGTTTGAATTGCAGGAGGTGTATTTACTACTGTCACTGTTTCAGGCTCACACGACTGTTCGATAAGGTTGTGGCACTTGGACAATAAAACGTGTGTCCAAGAGATAACTGCACACAGAAAGAAGTTCCACGAAAGCATTCTTGACGTCGCTTTCCATCCAACAAGACCATACATTGCTAGTGCGGGCGCAGATGGACTGGCTAAAGTGTTTGTGTGAAGTATAATTGGTAAAGAAATAAATTAAAAGGCATCACTTCAGCGTTAAATGAATTCTGTCAATCAATAATTTCACTGGCTTTACTATTTGTGTAGGTTAGGTGTACATAATGGTATTTCCGAATTGTTTGTATATATATTCAAAAATTTCGCTTACACAGACTGCTTTTTATTGTTTTTTTTAATGTACATATTATGTTTTTGTGTTTATTTATTTAATATTTTTCCATTACTTATATCTCGTAGGCACAAACCTAACTAGGTAAATAATGAATTAAAACAGTGATGAACGAAACTAATTGTTATGTACATTTCTCCTACACTTTGAGCATATTTCCGCTCATTGTGAAAGATGTTTGATGTCAGACTAGCGATTAATGAAAACAGTTAACGAAGAACGGTTTTGTTGAATCGTTAGTTGTAGGATAGTAATTGTTACAGACTGTAAGTTAATAAATTTTACTAGAAATCGCCACTTTCGTTGGAGAACTTTTTATTCAATTTCTAAAATTAAATATCGTGCCGTAATCGTGGTGCAATCTATGCTATGACAGCAGCTCTATATTGATAGGATTAATTGTTAAGATGGTGCAGAATAGTCGAATTGATTTTGACGTCGTGAGATGAACAACTGATGGGCGAAACAGACGTTTCAATTCTGACTCGGTAATTTTACGAGTTTTTACAGATGTGTCATGTATGAGACTTTCGTGATGCATGGCCAAGTGCAGGTGTAACAGCCTGATACTCTAGTATAATTGATTGATTGTCACATTAAACCACCGAAGTTTTGGAGCAATATTCCCAAAGTGTAAGGTAATACATTTTTATCCTCAATTTTTGTGATAATTAAGATTCAATTCCAATTTGATATTAAAATTGTCAGAATTTAACAGGATGAAGTTATCGGAGAACATTCGTTCCGTGGATATTATAGTTATACAACTTTTATATTAGTATTAATAATATATATAATTTTGTTTTATTATTTAAAACGAGTATAATTTATCACATGTATTTTAAGTTTAATATAGTCCTCAATACATATAGCTAAAGAAACGTAACGTTAGAGTAGCAGTTAACAATAGTAAGTGATAATAAATATAATTGTGAATGTATAAAAATGTATTTAAATTATATTATAGGGTAATATTTACAAAACTGGTCTCTCTATTAGTTTTCATTTGATTTTTCTAAAGTCAATAATGTATATATTAGCCGTAGCTGTAATCAGTTTTTGGTTTTGATAGCGAAATGTTCGTGTTTACGTGAAGTGTAATTTTTATAGCCAATACTATTTATTTTGTATACAAGTCTAAACTATTTTAAATGCTTCAAGGCAGTATGATCGATGTTGACTATTGTTTCTCCAACATTGTACAAACTCATGGGATCTATCTATACCTATAAACCATCATCTTGTTCTATTTTATAACGAAATTTCATGTTTGCTATGTAAAAATGACCTATATGGTTTATAAAACTTTTTTAAACTGGCTACAAACGGTATCGTTAAAGAAACCATGGAATCATGAGATATGAAGAGTGTATGACTTAATGTATAAAACAATAAATTGTAAATATTACAACTGTGTTTTCATATCCGATAATTCATCGACATTGTGCTAAACCAAAACACGCATCAAAGTTCACTCGTATTTTTTGTTATTAATTTACTATAGTTATGTTGGCAGTTTCATTTAACTGCGTAATCAACAAGTAATAAAGCGTAGATTGTTTGGATAACCATCAAATGGATCTCCAAATGTTTCATTAATGACTAATAATTTACATTTGGGTTTATTAATCAACCTTTGTCTTAATATGATATACAGGATGTTTTCGAAGTTGAAGCGTTCCTTTTAACATGTGATAGTATGCGTTGTTCTAAAGAGTTTTAGCCAAAATCACCTTAGTAAAATGTGTACGGCCATGAAGATACATACAATAAGTTAATTTTTTTGAAACAGGTCCTACTCAAATTTGCGCTGATTTGTTTGAAATTAGAATTGACTTAAAAAAATCAAATGAGCATGGACGTTAATCAAAAATACTGTCAGAGTTTGTCATCTAATTAGTCGGAATGGCTTTATCGTTACGAAAATAATGAGCTCACAAATATGTTGCTAATGTATGGGCAACGTTATCACGTTATTAGAATGCAGCTGCGGCGTCCAGAGAGTACGCAGAGCAATCTCCAGAAAGACACCATCCTGGGATTCCTGGGCCACGTCAGTTATTAATCTACGATTCTACGGGGTGATCAAGAAGGACTGTTTAAGTTGGTAACATTGGATCGTGTTTTAAATCGTATAACAGGAGTAACTTCCGGTTGTTGGTGGCTTGTCGTTATTAATGATAATGATATACCTATATCAGATATTTGTCAAATAAACCAATAAAACATATCCAGTTGCAGTGTTATAAATAACCGAATTAAAAAATTTTCTTAATTGTACTACCAACTTAAACAGTCCTTCTTGATCACCCGGTAGTACGGTCGGTGGACAAATAAAACTGGGACACTTAAAATTTAATCTATGTAAATCAGACCATTAAATTGTCAATATATTTGTCAGTATCTATAGAATATGTCATACGAAAGTTAACCTATTTGTGACAAAGCCGTATTTAAACGATGCAAATTTGTAAATTTTGACTTATGTGATTGTCATTTTTGTCCCAGTTTTATTTGTCCATCGACTGTACCACTCTAGTACAGTCGCGATCAATAAATTTTGGACACTAGTGTCATCGTGCTGTCATACATTCTAAAACGACCTTTATGTATTAATAACCTTAATTTTTATTGTGTCAATTTTGAAAATGTGAATGTCAGATTTACCGACAAAACATTCAAGAAGTTTTAAAAATCAGACAAATGGAATAGAACGAGATTTTAAATAGAAAATAAATAAATAAAAACTATAAACTTAATATTTTGTCATCGCTCATATTGACAAATTGTAGATAAATTTGACAACAATGTCATCATTCATGTGTGACAATTTCAATAAAGCAATATTTAGAGTAATTTTTTTATATGACAGAAAAATGATGTCCAAAATTTAATGAGCGCAATAGTACAGCGGAGAAATAGACACGACCGGACTCAAAATTTTAGAAATAAAAAATATACAGTCAATTATATCCGTTAATACAAACATTTTACTAAGAAGATTTAGTTAAGAATAATGTATAGTAAAGTCCATTCACGTTGGATTTTCCTCTCAAGAATTATGTAATCATGTTTTGTAAATAATGACATGCAGCTAACCAACATAATGTGATTTAGCAATGCTCAATCCAACCTATACGGTGTTTACCTACATTATTGTTTTGACCGGTATTCTTCCGGAAGATGACAAGGGGTAAGTAACTCTTTGTGAATTATTTCATTTATTCGAAAGAAAAAGTTACACCATACACGACAATGTAAATATGTCGCTAAAGGAACATTCGACTGACAAAACTAAAGATTCAAAACTTTCCTAGTCGTATTTAACAACCCGGCAAACTATGAAGATAAAACCGGAGCGTCTATAGAGTTCAAAAGTTCACCTCCAACTCGCTAAGATTCCCGAATTGTTGATCAATTTTAGAACAACGATTTCAATTTCAAATCAATTTTTTTCAAATAATACATTTTTTTCCCAAAATAGTTCTTTAAATGTTAGTTTACGTAAGAAATGGTGCCGCACAATTCTCACTTACGTAAGTAATTTTTATCCCGGCGAAAAATTGTACCTACGCAACTTTAGTGCTAAAGATGACATAAACACAAAACGTATAATTTTATTAAAAAAAATTAATTTGAAATTATTATGGACTTCATGAATTAAAACTTATAATAACAATAATCCCGACTACACATCATGGAGTTGATGTATTCTAAAATGTTAGATATTATACAGGTGTTCCAAAAAAAAAAGACGAGTCCATAGCTCCCTTGTTTATCGGAGGATTTTAATTATCTATACACCAAATTAAATGGTTGTTAATAGGCTACAAAACAGCTTAATAAATTCACGTATAGCTTCAAGGGCTTTAAGACTAAACTGTCAAAATATTTTTTTTCCAATGGGATTACATACTTTTTTTTAGTAATTCTGATAAGAGATTTTAATTCTGAAAACACCAATTGATCACAAGTATAACTTCACATAAAAAAATAACACTAACTTTTGAAACAAATGACGAGCAGTAAGCGAAAAGTTATCAAAATGCATTGCGTTACAATGTAATAACCAAATTAAGGTAGCTGGAAAAACAAATGACAAATAATAACATGTGGGATTGCGCAGATATGCCGCCAATGTTTAGCGCAAAATGGAACATAGACGATAGTAGCGTTTTTTTACATTTTTTTTCTGAATTTTTGGTATTTAAGTGTATACTTGTGATGCATTGTTGTTTTCAGTATAAAAATCTCTCAGAATTACTAAAAAATATATGTAATCCCATTTGAAAAAAATATTTTGACAGTTTACCCTTGAAGCTCATGGGGCTATACTTGAATTTATTAAGCCATTTTGTAGCCTATTAACAACCATTTAATTTGGTGTACAGATAATTAAAATCTTCCGATAAATAACGGAGTTATGGACTCGTCTTCTTTTTTGGGGACACCTGTATACAACGTGTCTCAGAAATAAGTACATTAATTTTAACTGGTAAAGGAACTCGTTATAATAGCAACCAATATGTTTAAATGTAGTTTTTTCCTAAATCTTATCCAATTAAAATTATTGAAAGATTTGGCACACATTTCGTAGGATTATTTGTTTCGCTGATGCCGATAAGCGAAGAACAAAAAAACTAATGCAAGAAAACTTTCACTTGTTTTTTGCAACTAACAGCGGCTAACTGCTGCGCCCGTTGTTGTGACGTGACCTATAATGATAAGGATGGGGGAGAAAAAAGAGAATCATATGGTAGATGTAGATATAAACTGAAAACAATTTTAATAGTAAATATTTTAAACTGACCCTAATGAATCGCCCCTATCAAAGATAATGCCAAAATGTCTCCTAAAATTAGTGTAGTAATCCGTAAAAATACTCATGAAGTAATCAGAATAATCACTAATCATTACAATAAGTGTTCAAAGGGACCGCCGTTATTGTTACAATAATGAAGGCAGCATTCCTCTGTTATTGCGAATTGTTGTGACAGCATTTCCCACCTGTAATATACCAAGTCCTTCATGTACCCCCACAAGAATTCGCACGGAAATTCTCTGGGCTCGAGGAGCACTCCCGCACGCTTTACCATACACTACACAATATCTGTGCATTCACTATTCGAAAATAAACGCGCAATTTTCACAAAATTTTAGCCCAAATCACAGAATTAACACAAACACCTGCCTTTCGGAGTGGTATAAAACTAACTAAAAATTTAATCCGCTTATGTCTACCTCGGCCGCAGAGCGAAAAAACTTTATTCTAAAAACACAATGTTTTGCGCAGATTTTACAAAAACTACCTATTATTTCACGGTCACTGTTATTGGGTTAAATAACTAGAAAATAGACAGCTCGTTAATTTATAAGGGGGTAAAATACTGAAAGGAAAATTATATTTCGGAAAAATGGTACATACAATTTTGTTGTTCTTGAACAGATCTGTCACTGAAAATCTATCGTTCGACAAAATACGATGTCAGCTGTTACAAATTTAATGGATGGCGTCTGATTTTTATTTTTGAAACACAAGGGATTAGTTTTAAAGCAAACTGCAACAGACGATAAAAACAGATTACATGCGATAATGTAAAACACACCAAAACGGGTCAGGTCAGGTCAATCCATTTAAAATATAACCACAACAATAAAATGGTTAACGGATAACGAAGGGTTATTAATGAATAGGCATACCTACCTGTGCTATTATCGTCTGACTATGTGCAGATTACTCCTCAATGATTAAGAAATGATAACAATTACTTTGTAAAATTCTCTAATTACTTTAAAGTTAAGAAAATGTCACATTGTTAACGATGTTGATTAATGAAACCAGATAAAATAAAAAACTGTTAATTTATAACATGCGAGTAAAAAACTAAGGAAATTCCAACAATTTTATTTCATAATAATAAAATTTATAAATCATAAACAATAATACACTACACTTGCTGCAACAATGCTGAAATGCAAAATATTGTTAGAAAGAATCCTTTTGTTATGCTTTTAGAGACTTATTGTTTATTTCTGTCATCACTGTGTCGGGACAACGAACATCATGAAGCTGTTTTCATTTTGATAATAAATATTATATAGCAACGACTGAAAATAAAATCTGGCAAATGGTGGACTCGTCAATGTCAATTTGCTTCAATTTTCTCCTTTTTTCCTCCGCCAATAGAGCCAAAAGCGTCCTCCAAAGTCCCAAAAAACTTTCCTTAATTTTTCCTGTCAACAAAATGTTCGAAAAAGTAGTATATCTTAAAATCGTCGCGTATTGACTCTGAATAAATTTGGATGAATTCAAGTTTCGTCCATCGTAACAAATCTTTCATCCAATCAATGACAATGATAATCTAAATTTGAATTAGAAGTCAGTTATGGAGGTGCTCAGTGGCGGCCCTGGGGTACAGCGAGAGGAGCGGCAGATGGGAAGGGGCGCCAAAATCCCATTTTAGAAAATGTTTGTATTTTATTCCCAGAAACTAAATCGTAATTGATTAGAAGTTGTCGATTAAAGGGCACCGAAAGACAATCTCGCCTTACCCTGATAAAGGGCTAGGGCCGCCGCTGGAGGTGCTTATAATCTACCGATCTACCGTTCTTGTCGGGACTTAACAGATAGCCACGTATAAACCTTAAATACAAAATTCTAATTTCTCTAGCTCTAGGTAATTGACAATCTTATCTATTGATTGATTGCATCTGTGTCTTGACTCCTGAAAACTTATATTTTCTTACCCACCGTTCTCATTTCTCGATTTCTCCATGTTCCCCTGAATTACAATATAAATGATTTTCTAGGCAACTAGGCCAACAAACATGTTTTTCCAGCTGGAGAAATCATCTTTCGACTACATTTTTGGTCAATTTCTACTGTAAGTTAGAATATTTATGGCTTGAGCGTGTCAAGCAGAAATTTTCATTTAAAAATTAAAAAATTGACCTTCGCCAATTACAATAAATATGAAACGCAATAAAATAATGATTATAAAAAATAATATATTGATTTGCTGGAAAGATGTTTGTGACGCAGTATTCTTTGTGGAAAAGTGAAAACAAGCATTCGGCCACTGTTTATGCATTTGACTAATAGTTTGATTACTCATTGCATTGGGACGCACAGAGCATTCAACTTTTATCGTGGTATTAAATATCTTCAAGTAAAGTCAATGACGTGTTTGTTGGTCGGAAAATAAAGTGTTTTGATTGCCGTTAACATCAGAAAGAACCGCCGAATTCTTAAAAAATTAAAAAATCAATAACAATATCAGCGTCAAAGAGAAGTTGTCCACTTGGGGCACAGCTCTCTGACGGAATTGAAAGTTTAAATACATCGCTGTGTTGTGGGAATATTCCCTATAAAGAAATAAACACTGGTAAGAAAAAAATAATTGTTGAAACATCTTCGTTTTTTTACCCCGAGCGTTAGTTTTATAAAAATCTCACAGAGTGCGCCCGTGTATTTACAGTTATCGCGGCCATTGCTGAAAGTCATTTTCCTTTTGGTGTGTAAAGCGTCCATATCAGAGGCAAAAGTTAATAAAAAACAGGTTCAATGCAAAAATTTACATCGAGATGAGAAATGTTTGAGTATTTTCCAAAGTGTCTCGACGGTATTTCCTAAATCTACTGTCCAGATTCAGGTAAATTTGTGTGGCTGTGCGAGTAATAAATTTATCTTTGATTGTGTAGAATAACATTCAGTAGCCATTTTAATTATAATTTTCAATCTTGGTTATTTGACACGATCCTACGGCAATCGTACGGTTTTCGGACGTTATTTTGCGTTTTGTCTGCCCATCTTGATAGTGTAGTTATTATTGATACTGCAACAATAAACAGGATGTTCTATTTTTGCGCTTCGACCGATTCCGTGATACATTCAATATTGACCTTACATTTTTTGCGTCATAACTTGTTAACAGTTAACGAGAGCTATAACTGACCTTTTCTTTCAGATACACTATTGTTCCTGTAAGGAATCGCAGGAACAGTACCTATCCTACACATTGTAGAGAAATAAGATTTGGGTTTTATAAACCCTATTTTTAATACACTCGTAATTGTATTTTCTACAATCATGATGACGGATACGTTGAATTCTAACCATGTCATGGCTTTGTCAGGCAAAGTGTAAGTAGTCTTGTTACACTTCCTACCTTTTTCTGTTTGTAAAACGACGTTTGTGTGATTGTTGACTCGCTGTTATCTTATCGCTGACCATAAATAAAACGTTCACACTTTCCAGTGATATTGACACCAAAATGGATGACATGGGTTGGAAGGCAAAATTGAAGATTCCACCCAAGGACAGAAGAATACAGACCAGTGTAAGTAATATTTCTTTGCAACTTCATAATAATCCATGGGGACTGGTGCTTTGCATGTTTTCATGTAACACAGGGTTCGGTACATTACTATGATGATTCTTTGGATTCCCCTTCATTTCTAACAAGTAAATGATAATAGTTTGCCTGATCTTGATCATAATGTGTCAATCATGTCCTAGTGGATTTTTCCGCTAAAGTGTGGATCATGTCATTTTTGCAGGATGTAACTGACACAAGAGGAAATGAGTTTGAAGAATTCTGCTTGAAAAGAGAGTTACTGATGGGTATTTTTGAAAAAGGTTGGGAGAAACCATCCCCCATTCAAGAAGCTTCAATTCCAATTGCTTTATCCGGCAAGGATATTCTTGCCAGGGCAAAAAATGGCACAGGTAATTTTTTTTTTTAATAAGTTGTGTAGCATATTTAATATGCCTGCTCTATTATTTAATAATAGAATGGGGGGACAAGTATGCTAAACTATTGGCTTGATTTTCATTCAGAGTGAGTCATATTTTTGTTGAATAAATATGATTTTAATGAGGTCAAATACAGTATACTTATTCAGTTGTTTCAAATTATTGTGAAAACTATGAAAGTATGTAATTGACGGTGGTTGCTAATAACAGTTCCAACAGTTACTGTTGCTTGACTGTAACAAGCAGTATGTATCTTGTTATTTTTTTTTTTATAGATAAACCTAAATGCATCTCTTTTGTTATGGATCTAATCATGTTGGATTATCAGCAGTTTGTATAAAAATAATTTGAAAGATTGTCAGCTCATCTCATAGATATTTTTTTTTGATAAGAGCCGACTTTACACCTGAAGTAGATTGTTTTTGTCTAAAAACTTTAATCATCTTTTTATATAAATAGAAAATGACTATCATTAGTTTTGCAATAACAGACCTCCATTTTAGATTTTAAATCTATGCTATACTATTTATTCATTAAACATTTATTATTAAGTACATGACAACATATTTTGTTGATATTACATTTTTGAAAATGAATTGATTGTTCTCTGAATAACACTTGCCACTTTTCTTAAGTTTAGTTTAACGGGTTGGGGTAGCGCTGAATTGTTAATTTTAATTACAAAATCAAGATGAGATTTTTCGGTTTGCCTTTTAATCAATCATTTGTCCTAACTAGAATTATAAAAAAAGAGTTTGACTGATTTTCCTTCACACTTAGTCGTTAATCTTCTATTTTTTTTTTTTATAAAAAAGTCAAAACCGTTTGAAAAGAAATCTTAATGGTACAAGTATTATATTTTATTTATTGACGAAAAAAATTAGATTTTTTATCGAAACAGGAAAACAATTTTTACGTAGTGGATGTGTTCTGAAATATTGCATGATAATAAATCACGAGCAGCAAAATTAGAGCAGTTTACTCGCAGTGATAACCACATATTTCACGGAATATTCCGTTGTGTGATTTGTTTACACCTATGGAATTTTTTTTATCGATGAGTTAAAAAATCGTCAGCAGCAAATTTTGATGCTTATTTATTTATTTTGTTAAATGCTGCTAATAAAATTGCTTATTTAAGTTTGAAATGTCACTTCTTACAGTCGTGCAATCAGAAATGATTATTTTCGTGCCATAAACATCCATACGAAGCTATTTTATATCTGTTTAATCATATAAAGCTAGAGGCGTTAATTGGGTTGCATACTTAGTTGCGCTATCACAACTTTGTTCTTGTTACGTCCAGTGTAGAAGCCAGACCCAAAGCGAGATATAGATCACTTTTCCTGTAGGATCACTAAACTGTCAAAAAAAATTCGGCTTTCAAGAGATTATTTTAAACTTTTAGAAGTAACTCAGGAGAGTAATTCAGTCCAAATGTTTAAAACATATATCTTCGCTTCACATGATGTTTAATGCATGGCAATTTCTTAAATTGCGCTAAACAACAGTGGCAAGGCGGAAGTGTAGTGTTTTTAAATTTGTTATTCACGTTAACTAAATCTATAAGTTGAATAATAAGCAGACAACAGTAACAATAATTTTTAAAGTTGCTGTTTTTGTTAGATATACACTATATCTTATTATTCAAGTATGGACACTTACGAAGTAGTGTCAAACATGCAACATTTTAACTTGTATTAGACTTTTATTGACTTGTTTTATATGTTGGACATTTTCCTCTTAAATTTTTCACGAGTTTGTCGTAAAAATTCGATTCGGTATAAAATTTGAAAACGAATTTTCAGGTGGACAGATCGTAATTTTTAATATGAGACATCTCACTTGCTTTATGAATGCAGTTTTTATCAACTTACCTTAATCCCGACCTTATCGTGTTATTTATATTTTCTTTGTTTTTTTTTTAAACTATATTTGCAGTTGTAGGAATTATATAATTCGTGTTACAAATTTTCTTCTACCAATCAATTTGAATTTACCCCTTTAAGGATTTGATTTTATTTAATAAAAATCGGAGTAGTTTTCACAGAGAGATTGCAGCCTTTAAATTTGATTTTTTCAGTGAACATTTTGCAGTACGCGGACATTCTTTTATTTTATAGAGATTGTCACTTTAGTCATAATTTTAATATTTGTTTTATTGATTAATTCAATTCTTTCTAAGTTCACATACATTGGATAATTTTCATTTTATAAATTTTCCGTTTCTTGAATACATTGAATGGTCAAATATAGTGTCGACTTTTTTACGCCCACTTTTTGTTTGATGTGACGCACAGAGTATCCTTCACGATGTAATATTATGATTGTTCATCACGTGTTAATATTTAGAGGGTTTTCCACCTGGCATTTAAAAAATGGATTTTCGATTTACGATTTATTAAATAAAAAAAATTGTCCAGAATGAACATTGAAGGAAAATTCAGCTAGATTGGAGTTTTCCACTAATAAAAGATACATCCAAAAAAAATTTCCTAACTTCGGTCCTATCAAAATTTAAGCAAGAAGATCTTCTGTTGCTTCTTAACTAACTGTGTTCAATGTAACGTTAATGTGACAGTAACTTTTTTTTTGCTTTATTATTTTGTTTACCGAAATGAAACGGGATAGGTAGGGTTTTTTCTGTCCAGATTATTTGCCTCTTCGGTGTTAATATTACTTGCTAATAAGTTGGCATCAATAAGAATTATATTTCCATATTCTTCAAACATATTTATAAGGGTGGTGTTAAGACAGTCAAAATATATTTTTTCACGACCTTCGTAAGTGTTATTATAGTGCCTCAAAAGAGGGAGTAAAGTAGCACTTCTAGTCCCTCGGGAGTAAAAGCACAGCCGACCAAGTTAATTTATTGATGGTGGGATTGTCACGTTCACATAATGTGTCAAAGTAACAGAAAATATTTAAAGGAAGAAAAATGAACATCTATATTTATTTCAGGTTATTTACGTTCATGTTGCAGTCATTGTACCCATCAATATTGAATAATGTCAACGTTGTCATTCAATCATGTTATGATGAAAAGATAAATTGAATGTATACATACTGTTTTGTTGTTTTCATGGACACATATCTTTTACGATTAAATGATCAAATGCATTGGGTTATGCAAAAAATAACATACACAATGTCATGGGACTAAAATGTCTATTCATCCCTCGTGTAATTATTACAATAGGTTAAAAACTGGGCCTCTTGACTTTTTGCACAAGAAGGCATAATGTTTTTATTTCATTTTTGAACAAAAACTGACCATTCACTTCTAGGGTATGTGTTATACACACTTGTTTTGTGTTTTATTGTTATGGACGAGTGGGAGACCGCTATTAAGATGTGTGCTCTGTTTTTTTCCGATAGGTAAAACCGGTGCATACAGTATTCCCGTGCTGGAACAGATCGACCCTAAAAAAGACTGCATACAAGCACTGATCATAGTGCCCACAAGAGAGCTTGCATTACAAACGTCACAGATATGCATCGAGCTCGCTAAGCACTTGGACGTGCGTGTAATGGTAACGACTGGTGGTACGAATTTAAGAGATGACATTATGCGCATCTACCAGAAAGTACAAGTTATTATAGCAACTCCTGGCCGTATCCTTGACCTTATGGAAAAAGGTGTCGCCGTAATGGACCAGTGCAAGATACTAGTTTTAGATGAGGCTGACAAGCTTCTGTCGCAAGACTTCAAGGGGATGCTCGATACTGTGATAAAGAACTTACCACAAGAAAGGCAAATTTTGCTGTTCTCCGCCACGTTCCCTCTCACGGTCGAACAGTTCATGAGGAAGCATCTGAGGGACCCGTACGAGATCAACCTCATGGAGGAGCTCACACTTAAAGGTGTTACGCAATACTATGCGTTCGTTCAAGAACGCCAGAAAGTACACTGTTTAAATACTCTGTTCTCAAAGGTTAGTTGTTTATGATATTTTAAACTTTGTTATCCTCTGAAAGTGAACAGTAAACGATTACATAAAACGTAGAATCGAAAAAATGTATTGTTTGAAAACGACAATATCTCTTGGACGTTTTTATGAGTTACTTTATAATTGTTGGTGTTATTTTTTACAGTTACAAATAAACCAAAGCATAATATTTTGCAATTCTACACAACGCGTGGAATTGTTGGCGAAAAAAATCACCGAACTTGGTTATTGCTGCTACTACATCCACGCCAAGATGGCGCAGGCACATCGTAACAGAGTATTTCATGATTTTAGAGCTGGTCTCTGCCGAAATCTAGTCTGTTCCGACCTCTTCACAAGAGGTATAAATCGCAAACGTGTTTCGAAGATGAGAAAATTTGATTGAATTTTTTTTTGTTTAGGTATCGATGTGCAAGCAGTAAACGTTGTGATCAATTTCGACTTCCCCAAGATGGCGGAGACATACTTACATCGCATCGGCAGATCTGGAAGATTCGGACATTTGGGTATCGCCATCAACTTGATCACGTACGACGATAGATTCGCACTACATCGTATCGAGCAAGAACTTGGAACAGAGATCAAACCAATCCCGAAAGTGATCGATCCCAAGTTGTACGTGGCCAAATTGCTAGACGACGATGATACTCCCGAAGCAAATGCAAAGTAACGCGGTGTAAACATACAATGAAAAACAACCACACATCAAGATTAATCTGTATATATTATTAAACAACGTACTTTTAATTTTTCCCGAAGAGTTGAAATTTCCGTTTGAAGACATTTTTTATACTAAAAATTTGTGAAAAGAATAATGTGTTTTTTGGCGAAAAAGGGATGGATATACGGCGTTAATGAAACTACACAAATGGAAGAAGCCCTGCTTGTTATACTGAACACATCATAGTGAGTGCAAATCAGACGAATTCGATCACGATATACCGTCATTCAGGCCTACAGGGCATTTAGACTCGCAAAATTTGTTACCCGTGCGATTCTAAATCCACAAAATTCTCACAAGTTGCGGTATCTTCAGTTTTACAACTCCATCATGTTCGTTCTCAAGTAACACCTGAATCTCCGCGAATTTGATGGCCTTGTAAAGCTACACTGTGATGTGTTCGAGTTCGTCAGTGCAGAGAACCGAAGTTGAACAGTGTTAACAGTTGAAAGTGATATACTGAAATAAGTGCAAAAACTGAGACAACAGACTCAAAGTGTGCTAACAATGTGACTCGGGTTTTGGGAGGAAACGAGAAAAAAAATGAGGAGCTCCTAAAAGAGGGCTCCACGTTATTAATTTTTTTTAAATGAATATATTTGTAGGAGATTCTGACCGTAATTCAGTTAGCCTTCTGGATTATGATGTTTACATTATGTACTAGAAAAAGGCGTGCACCTGAGAGTTTTAAACTCTTGGGATCACTTTTTACTTTATTCACTTTTTTTTCCTTTTCGGTGGATGTAAAAAATTATCTTTAACAAAAGTGAATTGAAAACGTCGCAACAACAAGACGAAAATCTCATTGTATTTTAACGAATATTACAAAAAAAACCTGTTGTTGATTCGCCATCAGCGAATTTTTTTACGTGATCTTAAAAGACTTAATTGTTTTCCATTTTTACTAAAGGGGGGTTATTTATATGACGTCATTGTGTTGGATGTATGTTGAAATTTAATTTTTCCTTGCTTTATACTATGGTCTTATTTATTTTTTACAGTTGGGTAACAAATTTTTACATACATCTAACATTGAAATATTTTGTTAAAAAAAATATAAAAAAAAAAACAAAAAAATGTGGAGAGTGTTGGTTCGGCTAAAGTTATATTAAGTTTATTCCATTATTAAATTACTGATTCCACGATTTTTTTAAATAGCAAGTTGATGTCCACGCATCTGGTAACATTTTTAAAAATTAAAATAAAACTATTGTGGTAAGGTTTATCAATCCGTTTGCAATTTTATTTATACTTGTAATAATAATTTGTAATAAATGTAAAATTCTATTTTTAAATAATTAAAATGCTCTTCACAAATTCTGTCTTTTTTGCGAAAATGTTGACCCTTCACCTTGTATAAAATAAACTATCGAACTACCAACGCTGATAACGAGTTGTTTATTTCAGAATTAGATAACGGATGACGATGGAAAAAAGGATAGGAACATGAGTTGCCTGAAGAATACTTCGTTTTTTCAGATCCAGTATTAGTTAACTAGGCTTACATTATTCGTTTTCAGTTACTTTTTCGCAGCACTTGGATTTTTATTTAAATTAGTTCATTTTATATCGGGTGTTCCTTTAAATTTATCCTTGAAGTTGGCGTTGAAGAGTCGATTGTGAGAGCACCACTTGTCAGTCTGCAGAGTAAAAAACAAACACCGCAAAAAGTGAGGTTAGACTTAAACAGCTAATCTGTGACGCGTTCACAATCGACTCTTCAGCGCCAACTTTGAGCAGAAATTTAAATGAACACCCGATATTTGAAGGACCTTTTATTAGCGTCGTAGAAGAAAGCGAGAAACACAAATTGTTTTTACCTTTTTATTGTACAAATTTATATACAAGTGTGGTTGACATACATAATAAACTTTTATATTTTTTCTTAAATAATTAGTAAATACCAACTATAACAAATTACTGAATATATTAATTGCAATAATCATTTAAACTACAATGTATATGGCGATAAAATATAAATAAACACAGAAATATGGCAGGAAATAAGTCAGATTGTTAAGTATTTAAAGCATTAAAATTTCTAAAGTATAAGATTTCATATAATTTAGACTAGAACTTAATTTACAACTTAAAGTTGAAACAAACCCTTGAAATATTTACAAATATTAGATGTAACTGATAGTGATAACATTAAACACATGAGAATTACATACTTTCCACAGATGTATCCGCTGCTAGGTTTGTGCAAATTAACAGTGAACATCTGCAAACAATCAAATATCAGTCTTACAGGAAATATTACGCAAGGATTTCCCTTTAATTAGTTATTACAAATACTGGAAAATGTAAATAAGTTAATTCGGATTATTTACATCGAACATGATGGCCGTAGGGTGACACATGAAATAATGGAGGTTTCACAAAAACTTGAAATTACTGTAGTTAGTTCAAATCAGATTTCTTGTTTACGTTTACTACTATGCAGAATTTTTTGTAAAATATAAATCGTTTCGGCAAACTTTTTTAGGTTATTATGTAGTTTAATGTTGTAGGAAGGAAGAAGAAAGTGTGACAAATAGCCGCCTTAATAGAACGGATAATTCTTGATGTAGATAGCGGTGTTCGCTTCAAAAAGATAACCAACCTCCATTATTCGAGTGGTATCTATACTATCTTACGGCAAAGTAATAAAACAACGTATGATATGTAGGAAGGTACACAACAGCAAAAATGTAAAAATTACTTAATAATCTTTTAGATATCGATAACACATATTGATTAAAAAAATGCATCATGGTGACACCAGAATGACTACATAGGAAAATGTAACTGAATTTTTTTGTACTAAGTTTGGTTAGAAATGTATTTTTTTGGACGAAGCATGTCAACTGTACGGTTGTTTAGACAATGCATAAATAAATAACGAGTAATAACTTTGCAGAATGCGAAACAAGCAAAAGTGTATCAGATCTCACACCCCGAAATATCAATTTGCTCCACGATTCACAAATTGAATTTACATCGTGAATTTTGCACGATGGAATTTCGGAGTATAAAAAATGAACAACTTTCGCATGACTGTTTTCCTTGCAGTCACCCCGGCTGGATGTCGGTGTGAAATACTACAAGAACGAAAAAATAACTAATGGACGGGAGCAAAAACACAATTAAAGTTTAGTAAATATTGAGTGAATAATTATTTATTTTCATATTATACAGTTATCATAAGTACCTTTAGTGTAATAAGTACTACGTCGAAAACAGTTCATTAAATATTTAAAATGTTATCCCGCAAAATGTTGTTTGAGTGTGCAGTTTAACGATCAATATGGCAGAGAATTGCTCTCAAAAAATATTCAACGCCATTAATTTCCTATTTAAAATGGCCTAATATTTTATACATATTTTATTTATTGAAAATATGGATGTTATTGTGCTTTGTGTGCATGTCTCGTAACTCCGAGCGCAATTAGAATTTCTTAGGTTTCCTCAGAGTCGGATGGGGGATCTAGAGCGGTGTGTAAAGTGACGCTTACTCCGCGATTAATACTAACAGCAGGGTAAAACACCCCGTACAGGTCTCTGAAAGCTACAGCTCCTTGAGGTTCTTCGTTTACAAAGAATGTTAAAATATGGTGGT
Source organism: Tenebrio molitor (assembly GCF_963966145.1). Classification (NCBI taxonomy): domain Eukaryota; kingdom Metazoa; phylum Arthropoda; class Insecta; order Coleoptera; family Tenebrionidae; genus Tenebrio; species Tenebrio molitor. Next base: position 9,169,977 of record NC_091051.1, read on the forward strand.
TTAAATCTAAGAGTACTCCTACTGTTGAACCTGCCGATATCCCCCCTTCGACTCGTTGTTCATGACCTCCGGCGTGTTGAAACCAGGATCTTTGTCTGTCTATGTACATGGCCCATCCTTTATCGTCTTTGCCTGTAATTATCCAAGCTATAGTGTAACTGCAAGATGCTAATCGAACATTTCCGTACCTAACATCTTATCTCTGGTTACATCTATTCTGGCGATGCCGAACGCAGGATCGGTGTCCGCGTCAAATTTATCTATAGTAAATTCCCAATAATGTACGCCCCGGCTGAAACCCACGCTACCCAACGCCACTCTGTGTTCCCACCCTTCGCCTGTGACGGTTGTACTGTCTTCGGAATATTGCAGACCCGGGCCAGATAATATTGGATCAAACGTAAACCATGCAACTGAAATAAAGAACAGATAAGAAATGTCTAAGGGTACGGTCCTAAAATTGCGCTGCAAAGGCTGATAAACGCGCGGGGCTCACAGAGATCTGATAATAAATGAGCCTTGAGGAAAAGAAAAACGTTTTGGTGGAAAGTAATATTTTTGTTTCGCAGTGTGATCAATTCAAATTTCAATACAATGGGTACCGTAATCATTTTAAACTGGAAGATCTTGTTTGCAAGTTTGTAGGTTTAAGTTTTAACGTTGTTTCGTTTTCGCACTTCACGCCTTTACAGAAAAGTTTTACAGAAACAGTGCGTTTGAAGTAGGAAGATGTGTGCATGTTTTATGGTACAAACAACACTAAAAACTACCCTTAGTAGGTCAGGTTCATTTACTATTTAACAACCGTTGTAGGTACATAAAACATGAAGGGTGTGGAGCACGTGATAATTTGATATCTCCTAAAATAAAATGTAGTACTTACGCATCCATATTACCAGTATTTTTGTAGTCTTTTTTTATGAAATTGAAAAATATATATGTAATACAAAAACCTTTGTATTATAGAAACGTTATTGTACTTAACTTTTTTATTTCAAAAAATGAACGAATCGAATTAGTAAAAAAAAGTAAAATCAAGAACGAGATATTTATAATAATTCTAGCACATTTAAAAAAATGCTATGACAACTGTCAAATTATCAACTGTCAAATTTCATAGTCTTATATTTATAAGTCTATGGTTTTGAAAAATGGCTTGTCAATGTTGTCACATATTGCAATCAAAACAAGCCAAGGAGTTAATTTTTAAAAATAATTTCAATAATTTCAATATTTTTGTTAAATGGGGCAAAGTAAATATTTTATTTTAATTGTACCTATAGTATTGAGACTAACACTTAAACTTTCTTTGACAGAATAGATTACTACGCGTTGAATATACCGGGTGACTTTTAATGATTGAGACAAATATAGTGGGTTGGCAGTCCTGAATAATTGGTACGTCTAGTCATTTGTCAAAGAATTGTCTGTTGATTCGCTTTCGAGGTTAAGATTCTGGAAATAAATACTAACAATTTGATCTATTTTGACTTTTGAACTGACATATGTATTTATTAATAAGTGAACATTTGGAAAATAGTTCCCGACTTTTTGAAGCGAGAAATTCTAAAAGATATGAGGCTATATCGAGGAATGTAGCCGTATCAGCTGCGTAAAATACGAATATAATAATTTTAGTTATCCCAGTATGATTATTTAAGTCGAACAAAATTTAAATATCTTAAACACTGCCCTACATATTTTTCTGATAAAGCTCAGATTTCCCTCAAATATTTCCAACTTGATGCCGGTATCTAAATCCATAATAAGGCTACACACCTTTAAATTTAAGTGATAATATAATTTCAGACATTGTTAAGCCAAATATACCTGACACAATAGCAAATATAAAACAGAAGTCTTTACATGGGAGATACTTTAAAGAACTGGAACAACCAGAAGTTAATATTCAGGCCTCTCATGCATGGCTTAAGAAATCAAATATTCACCCTGAGACGGAGGGTTTTATATTTGCAATACAAGATCGTGTTATAAATACAAGAAATTATAAAAAACACATATGCGGTTTACAATCGATAATTGATAAATGTAGGATTTGCGGAACTGAAGGGGAAACAATTGAACACATTATTTCTTCTTGCACCGTTTTGGCTCAAAGCGAATATAAAAAACGACACGATATATTCGCTAAAATTATACACATGAATTTAGCTGTTAAATTCAATTTATTAAAGAATACACAACCACATTATAGTTATACACCAGAAAGTTGTTTGGAAAATGACAGTTACAAGTTATATTTTGATAGAACAATTTTAACTGACATTCATATTAAGCATAACAGACCAGACATTATAATTTTGAATAAGCAACAAAAGCAAGCATATCTTTTAGATATAGCTGTTCCAAATTCACATAATATAACACAGACATATAACACAAAAATTAATAAATATTTAGAGCTGTCCGTTGCTATGAGAAATCTTTGGTGTTTAGAAAAAATTTCGATTTTACCACTTGTAATTTCAGCAACGGGAATAGTACCGCAATCTCTTTTTAAAAATTTAAAAATTCTGGATTTAGATAACACATTGGTAGTTGAAATTCAAAAAGGTATATTATTATACTCATGTCACATCGTGAGGAAGTTCTTTAACATTGACACAGAACATAATACACAACAAAGTCATAATGCGGAGGCGAGACGCCGGTAATTATGTTGATAAGCACTGCACTATTACTTGATAGTAATATCCGTAATAGTGTATGTACTCCGGCAAAATTGCCGTGCCGCCGGGTGGAGGTGGGATAGTTGAATAATTCACGCAACCTTTGATATCCTCAGATTACTCGCCCTAAACCAATAAATAACGATTGATTTTAAATTTTAAAACGTGTCTCAATCGATATCTCTTCAAATAGACAACCTTGAATACTATTCCAGAAGTTTAGTAACTATGTACTACATTTACTAACTACAGCGTGATCAACAATGACTGAGTCTGTTGGCAATGAAACAACTGAAAAATATTGGTGTTTTTCTGTTTCGTGATTGGCACTGACCGGATGTTTTAACTTGACACGACATTAAAAAAAAACTAGGTTATGTCGGGTATGTTTATGCTAATACAAAAATGACCCTTTGATGGTAAACGTCAAATTCGCCTGTCAAAGCTGACAACCGGAAATGCGTTTAGATTACAGTGGTACCAAAATCGTTCAAATTTTCATTGTTACCAACAGACTCAGTCATTTTTGATCACGTTGTACATTTTCCACGTTGTCACAACCGTATTAACAAATAGTTTGTGATTTGCGTTATATAATTTGCCACAACAAAAACTTCGTTTAATTTTTTTTCAACTTTTAATGCAAGGTGTAGTTTTAACGCAAACTATTTTTTTAAAGATTTTAACATCGCAGTTTCATTCGTTCTTGATGGTGCATTTACGTAACAATGAATCAATCGGCACTGAATCCAACGAAATCTACTTTTTTTTTACTTGTTCAGGTAACGAGATTTGTTGAAAAACAGGCGCATTTTTAGGGCGTTGTGGATAACAAGTTGATGGCAACAAAGTGTTGACGAAGTGATGTTTACCTAACAATAAATTCTCACCTTCTGCGGTTTGTAAACCTATGAGTTCACTATACTCTCCTTCGCCGGAACTATTGAATGCTTTTACCCTGGCGTTGTACATACAGTGAAAATGTAGACCATCGACGGTGCATATTGTTTCAATTCCGCAGTAAACCTCCTGAAAACAAACCATAATCATAATCAATTCTTCTATATTATCATCATGTTTATTACAGTTATAAAAAGTTACCAATAAATAAACCAATGAGAGCACTCCTTGGTGCAGCGTCGTGGTGTTCAAAAATGCAAACCAATGCTTACATTCACTTCAAACGACCCCTTTAACTTATTCAAGAAGGGTAGATGAACATTGTGTAAACATTTTTAATGACAACATGGTTTACTAGCAGCGGGAATACATTAGTTATCCGCTAGGATATTGAATTTCAGTGCTGGGGGCACTTTATATGTAATATTGAACGTACTAGTTGCGCTCTGTGTGTTTTCATCCCCTACTGACATCAAAGATTTCTGATTTTTAAATCAAAAACAAATAATATGCAAATTTTCTGTAATATAACAAAATTCAGAAGAGTCAACACTGAGATGATGTCTTATTCAGAATACGTCACGCACAATGTAATGTTGCTTGGAATTACGAAAATAAAGATGTTTCTTTTTTAAAGTCAAGTTTAAATTAACTTTATGAAAATTTCAAGTTAATGGAAAGGTAATATCGCGTCTGATGTTTTGTAAAATGCTGAGTAACGTTCTCGGAAGATCAATATGGAGCATTACAATCTCTATAATGGCAGTTTCAGAACTTGTTAGTGAGTGGAAAATGTAGTTATAAGTTGGTAATGGTCATCTTCCCGTACCTCGACTACTTTTGTTAATGTTTCGGTATAATATAGTCGTCATTTATACCTTGGGGATGTCTGTCCCCTCTAACATGTCTTCGCGACGGAATGACAAGAATTCTGAGATATCGAATAATGTTATTGTGACAAAAAAATATAAAACACGTGTTTGAACTTGTCGCCAAAAATTTTAAAATTCTATTTTATGTGACGCTTTTATTTATTTAGCATTACGGGTGTCAAATTATTAAGTTTACTCACTGCAGACAACACTCTCGCGACATCTTCTAGCTGTAAAAGACTTACAGGTTTTAACCCCACGTCTTGCTTTTAGCCCTGCATTATCAGATTTGTAATTCGAAGCAAATCACATTTTGTACAAACGGGGTATTATACTGACATTTGCAGTGAAAAGGGCTAAGCGCAATCTGCCATATGTGTAACAGCTTATTTGCCACATGTCACATATCATTCCACGAAACTGTTTTCACAGTTTATTCTTACAAGATCTAGTTGTTCCAAAATATGACATCTTTAATTTGTCCATATTTTTCGATGATGAAATTTATTTCCGTAGCAATGGCGTCACCGCTTGAGCATTCTCTGGCGAATAATAGAGATCGAGAGGTGTCGGGGTGGAACCCCGGCTTCATGCAGAAGGTATCAACATGTCGGGTGAAAGATTAATGGTCCATGGACATATGCGTTGTCTGACTCACTGATTCCATCCGGATTCGCATTCGATAACATGGATCGTTTACAAAACGACTCACACCGAACAAAAGGAGAACACTGGAAGTTTTCATAATTTACAATTTTTTGGGTGGAGTTTTGCGGTAGATAACTTTCATTAAAAAAAAATCAAGTCGTAGGTGTTCATTATCAGGATGCGGGAAATGCTCAACATATCTGATAAAATGATTAAAATGATGTGGTAGGGTGCCTTCAAAGGTGACTAACATGCAAAGTTAAAATCCTTTGTTTTGTCTGGCTCCCTAGTTGATGTAGATTTTTATTAGTGACAGTGATAGTGGGCTAAAGTGGGGAAAGGTATTGGATGAGTCAATACATTGAGGGGCACTGTAGACAGTTGTCTGGAATTTATTGAATTCATTAACATGTTCAAGGATAGTTGTGTTGCAACAGCAATTTTCACTTAAAAGAGACGACTTGTACTTCAGACAGGCAACAGAGTTTAATTAAAAACAGGAATGTACTACAGGATGCACTTTTTACTTAATTAAAATTTATTCAAAGGTTTCTATATTTTTCAGTACTGGGTGTAGATGTATATTGCTGTCAATAAAATCGTATAAATATTGGATTGGGAAAAACTGATTTCGAGTGACAGTTTTAAGAAATATGTAGTCGTTTTCAATGACATCCGTGCTGTCACTATGACAGTTGGCATCCACTTGCTGTTTCGTTTTAGTAATTTTGAATTTCCTAATTTTGGTAATTTACCTTGACGCGCCAAATTGACAAATTCAAATTATTATCTATCATTTTCGACAAATCAAAGAAAATATTATGTAGTCTGATTAGGATTCCGAGGATGGCTTAGTTTAACCATGTTTTACACCATGCTGAAGATTGAGTTTTATTGTTTGTTGCTGATGTTTCACGAAATATAAATTTTCTTTTACCATAACCTCAATTTCTTGTTTGAAAATTTTTTAACTAGGATTTGCTTATGCTCTGAATACTGGTTATGAATTTGTGTGTACAATCTGCAACAACATGTTAAAAATGATAGCACGGATGTCGTTGAAAACGACTTACACATTTTTAACTTGCATTTCAAACGTGCAATGTCATTTTTTAGCTTGATTGTTTCGTCGCTCATTAGAGTCGTAAAAATGTCTTAAACATAATAATTTTTGTATTTTTTCCGATTCATTGGTGTGCAGATATTGGTAACGGTACTAGTTTTAATTTTAAACTCATTAAACTGTTGCTAGAATTATATATGACTTGGCAATACTTCAACAGAGTGAAAATTGTTACATGTTTAAACTCACTTGTGCATATTTGTGTACACAATGGCATTATCATCAAAACAAATCGCTGTGAAACGGTTGGATGCGTTCACTGGTTTGGCACATTTAAATAAACTAAATCTAATTGAAATTTCTTTGACATAAGTGCTCGCTGGAATGAAATCATGAGACAATTTATGCTGAAAGAAAAGCAAACAAATACTAAATATCTGAAAATTCGGAGAGCGCAAACAATGGTGCCATCAAAAACAGTATGAATGGTTTGGAGAAGAATCGAAGAAAATTCAATTATAACAAGGGTATGCCTATTTGAATGAACCTAATTATTACCGCCAGGTAACAATATGTTCATAAGTCAAATTTGATTGAAAATTCGTGAAACCTTGAAGTAACTGAACTGATAATTGACTTAAATCCACCGCCGCTGATGTCATCCGAAGAATAAGACGCACGCCACTCGCAGTCAGGCGATTTTAATAAAAATAAATGACATTCATTAAGTAGACACTTAGACGTGTCTAAATGTCTAACTTAATTACGTTCGACACATTTTCCCTACATTTGATTTGATAATTCAATTTCTGTTTCAGCTTGACGTCAGAAAATTACCTAGATGCTTTTACGATACTGATTCGCAAAAGGTCATAGGTGCACCTATTTCGAGTACAAAGACAATATAATTTGTGTCCAATTATTAGTCAAGTTCACAGCAGAACGAGCAATTTGCCTTTAGGTCACGCATTGTGAAAATAGTTTGAAGTTATCGCGTTCATCGAACTAGTATTTTCCAACAATTTACAGTGTCATTACGAGGTTTTTCACGTTTGTCCTTATAAAAAATCGTAACATGTAGGTATTTGAAACTTTCGTTTTATCAAAAATCTTTCTCATTTATTATTCAATAAGTGCTTTTATAAATATGTAATTGTCGTAAACATGTAGTCGGTACGTAGCGAATGATATGTATGTACTTTGATTTTCCCTTAATGAAAAGCTAAAAATAAAGAAGAACGTATTTGTTTTGTTAACGTGAGCCGCAAACCACAAGTAAATGCTTTACAAGCTCGAGACTTACCCTAAAATCTCCACCGTTTCCGTCATCCAGTTCCAAGACATAACCCTCAACATGACTTTGAGCAGGAGGTTGCCATGCCACCGTGACTGAGTTATTTTCAGCACTGCATTCTTCGGGTATAATAGTGGGTGCAGTTGGTGCTGAATGAAAAAATTGCATCAAGAAACATATCACATCAAGATATTATTTGGCTAAAAACTGAAGAAAGCTGCTACTGTAGTTAAATCTGTCGACTTGAATTATTATCAACTCTTGAAAAATCAAATCGACATTTTATAAAGCGTAATGAAAAAAAGTTTTGTTTCATTTACAGTTATTATTCTACGATGGTCGCAGATCGATGTATAACTGGATTTTTTTTCGAAGCTGATGCTGACGTAAAACTTTTATATTGCGTTAGGAAATTTCTATTTTACAGCGTTTCATTTTTAATGGAACAAAAAAGCTTTCGTGTTAATTATTTAAATTAACTTGAAGTGGTTTCGAGCGACCCTTTTTTGTTAAGTTCATAGTTCGCTTCATTACTGTCAACCTGTCAGTGTTATTAATAGGTAGGTATTTTTTTTTTAGTACATAAATGAAATTTTCTGCTGTAAAAATCGTAAAATTGACCATGTATGTGTATTCATTTTATTATTACATATTTCATTTATAAGCAATACGTGTTACAGCCCTCCTACTGCAGTAATACCAAAAGAAGATTTTAATGACTTGATTTTAGATCCTTATTTTAAGCTCTCAAAAGGTATTTAAGATGTTTTGCATTTCATTCAAATAATGTTTATGCATGAATTTTTGTAAAACTTCAACAGCACAAAGTGTCTGTAAAAGAATATACATATTTGATTTTTGCCGCTCTATAGCAAATAGAAAAACAGAGGTTATGTAAGTCCATTAGTGAGAGGTTTTTCAAGAGAAACTGAAAAAAATAACAAGCATAACAACTAAGACGTCGAACTCACAACAAGATTTAATAATTTGACATTTGACTGTTGACAGCTCGACGTAGTTCAACACAATAAAATGAAGAGTCTTAGAATTCCACAGGACTCTTGATATACGTTCTTTTTTAGACACTTTGTATTTGTGAGGAGTATTCAAACTCATAATTTTGTTTTTTTTGCAGCATTTCAGTAGCTGCTGTTTAAGGATTTAAATTAAATGTTATAAATCAATCAAATCAGTTTAAAATTTCGCTGATTGGTGTAGGAAATCGTAAATTTGACAGAGTTGTAAATCTCGCACGTCCTTGCTGAAAAAATCTCGGGAAAAAAAATTCTCGTGGTTACTGCATAATAACATGAACGAGTCGATCGATGATAATTTAATAAATCAAACTGTTCACTTTGTTTGGTTTATACCGTAGTCGCAGTCATAATTTAACTGCAAAACCATAGCCACGTCTGTTTCCGGCCGATATTGACTTCGCAACTGTTTTTAAACCTTACTCCTCTAACTCACTTCTTAGTAGCAGCAGTCGAGGTGAACTTTTTTCGGTTTTCGAAATTTTATTGCTCTTACTACTACAGTTAGACGACTTTTTGGCAAACTATTTCTACGCAAAACAGGTAATGTCAACTGTCGTAATTTTAATGATGTACGTAACATACAGAGGAGGAAATTTCTTTAAACATAAATAAATGCAACTGCCACACATTAATTAACAAATTGAGTTTGTTGCTTAAGTAGCACGTTGTTCTGTTTGAGTTTTCTTTGAGGTACAACACGACATCAACGGAGTCCTGTGTTGTCGAATGCAAGAATTAATTTAATAGAGCTAAAAGGTTTATTTTCACAAAATAAATTTCCCAACATTTTAATGAAAATAAATGAAAAACATCATGCCAATTTCATTACGTAAAAGTAAATAAACAACATGCTTTTCATGCATTTACCTGCAGGCACTCTTTCTTCTCCATCAATGTACGCTGAGCAAACAATGCAAATTTATCATTTAATTAAAAAAGGACGTAACGTAGAAAAATGCGCATATTTGAAAATAATTGATTTCGCTTCAAAAATGAGACTCGCTTGTTGAAATCGCCGGGCACTTTATGATCAGTTATTAACTTCAAAACGAATTAAAAGAGAATATAAAATCTATCGGACAAGCTAAAAGGTAAAAAGTATGATAATTGCTTTTGTCTCTTAAAAGCGTTAGTACTTAATCCGGTTAAATCAAATCTACAAGAATAAAATCGTAAAGAAATTAAGTCGCGGTTTTAACAAAAAAGTCTTTCTTGAAAGTGAATACTTACGTTTCATTTGGATGAAATTGAGCTGATCAATTGCTCTCAGGACGGATTTATCATCTAAGGTGAGATCGAAATGGGGCGAAACTCGGGGAGCTGTCCATTCTTTGTGCCACGAGTGATCGGTGTTGGCAACTCTGCTTATCAACATCGAACCCACCTGCAAACAAGGCAAGACTCACGATAATCACATCACCAACAATTTTTAATCATATGAATAATTAGGAAGTAATCCAAATGAAAAGTTTTAAATGTATAAAGTAATTGGGGTTGTAAAAGTAGAGTTATCCAAGCGACGTGAAAACCGTTTCAAAATTTTACATTATTGAGTTGGTCAGATTGGGCTAATGCAAAACTGGAACATCTAGGGTGCGTTTTTTTGCTCAACGGAAGAATCTGCCACTATCAGAAGTGTCGTTTTATTGGTCGCGGAAGATTCTCTCCGAGCATCTCTCTTTTCTGCCATCAAATTAGATGGCAGAGAAAGCAGGAAAGTTGCAAGGTTGCAAAGAGTCAATAATGCAACCAAAACGACAAAAATGTTCATTTAGCCACATCCTCTGCGCAGAATCACACCTGCCTTTTGTTTAACATGTTGTATAATATCATATTGTTATTGTTATGATTCATGGCAAAAAAGTAAACACTTATTACTAATGAGATTATGTGTGTCTGTGAACTGTCAAAGACAATGCAGCAAAAAAACGTCCGATTTAGCGACTGTGGGAAGTTTCTCTTTTGGAAGAATCTCCAACTTCTAGAAGATTGCAAAAAAACGCACCCCTAGTTGGTACATATTTTCACCCGCAGATACCTGTTTATTGAAAGTAGGTGGAACACTAATTTGACAGGTGAGTAATGAATGACATATGGATCAGCTACTTGGTTGTTCGTGATTACACCAACTGACATCAAGATATTATCTATTAACAACTTGGGACCACAAAGCGAGGGATCGAATACATAAATATGTAGAACTATGTGTACCGGGAATTTTAACCCAGGTTCATGAAGCGAAACAGAAAATTTGATAGAGTTTGATGTGGAAGGAGTAAATAAAAGAATCTGAGCTTTTCGATTCATTACAAATTTTTTTCTTGAATTCTCTTACATGGCAATTAGAATTCACTGGTTGCATTGACTGATAATAATAATTAAATGTCAGCTGGGACAGGTCAATGCTAATGTCCTGTCGTATTAATCATTTATTTATATGGTAATATGTTATTACTCTTTAGGCCCCTTCATAAATAAGTATTTATTACAGTAAAGAAAGACGCATTAAACTGAAAAACCACGATTGATATTTGTTTTCCAGATTTTCATTGAAAGAATGAATATGAATTTTGGTGGGTGCGCCGGGATATTTTCTTTTATGAAACAATGTAAACATGAACTTCGTAGATATTTAAGAAATAAGATGTTTTTTACAAAATAGTTATTAACTTATTATCAACAGTGTATGTTCCAATAGCTATTTATGTAACCAGTTATGAAATTCGTTATTTTGTGTAACGAGTGGAATATTTGCGGGACGACCGCAGCGAGATCCCGCAAAATCACACGAGTTACACAAAATTGCATTTCCTAATGTGTTACATACAAGATTTTTTCTAATTTTGACAAAAAAAAAGTTTCTTCAAACGTTAAACGAAGTAATAAATTTCATTAATAATAAATTATTATCGTGTTAAAATATCAAGTAGGTAAGTAGGCACGGTTATTTTGCTTAAAAACAAAAAATATAACAGTGTCAAATTGATGATACAATAAATTTTTCCTAACCAGTTAGGAAAGATTTTACTTTTCGTAACCAGTTACGAAAAGTGTGACGTTTCCAAACGTCAATTAATTTTGAAAAGTGTCACTTTATATGTCAAAATTAGAAAAAATAAATTTTATCAATAGCAGCTACCACCTGTTGAATTATGTTGACAAAATAAAAATGTTTCTAAATTGGGGATTCTTATAACCAAAGTTGGCAATGTAATTATTTTATAAACATGATTCGAAAACATTAAAATTGGTTCATAAGTTATTTTGCTTTTAGAATTTGATTTTCTACATACTTACTTACTGCATTTAAAAAAAGGTTTTCTTTTCCTTTACTCTAAAATTTTGAGTTGTAAAAACGGAAATTGACGACAGATAACCTAACAAATACAATTTGACGCATTTTTCACCAAACAGTGTTGCCGGTTGTATTTCCAACGTAGAATACAGTGTTAGTGGAAATTTAGAATTGAAACAGACTATACCGGGTGACTTTTAATGATTGAATTTATTTTTGTTCAGTTGGCAACACATTTACGATTTTACGTTGGTGCAATTGACTGTCAAATTTAAATATGACCGTATTTATTTCTTGAATCTTAACCTAGAAAGCGAGTCAACAGACAATTCTCTCACAAATGAGTAGGCGTACCAATTATTCGGGAGTGCCAACCCACTGAATCATTAAAAGAGTGGTATGTCATTCACAAAGAGGTTGACTAAGAATCCAAAAATTATTTATAAACAAATTGTCATTTATTGATATGATAATATAAAATTCGGTTGGTATAATACCAGGTGACTATGGAAGGTAATAACAAATTTTTGGATTTTTTCAGTTAAGTTTGTTCTAAAGCTTGTTTGACACGATGCTAAATTTTGTAGAAAATTTGTTAGAAAATGAGAGAGGACCAATGAACGATCAGGATCATAGTCTGTCTTTGTCAGATCCTGATCGTTCATTGGTCCTCTCTCATTTTCTAACAAATTTTCTACAAAATTTAGCATCGTGTCATACAGCCTTTAAAGTAAAAACGTTTTGGATGTGAATTGTCAAACTCAAGGTCGCTTAAACCTTATGATTGAACTGTACACTGCTATGCAGAGAAATCGCGTACACCTATTTTTCGCTGTGTTAAGTCGGTCTGGTTTGATTTTGACTTATTTGTCAGAAAAAAAAAATTGCCAATAGGACTCTGATGGAGTGGTTTTATTATTTGATGTAGTAGACGCAGTGAGCGTTGTTTTCCAAATTACGCAACGGTATCAAGAAAAAAAAGCAAATTTGAGACGTGGTGTGTTATTTCGTCACGACAATGATCCGGTTCACTAGAACAACATGTTTATTGCTGCTGTCCACATCTAGCCATATTTAGCCTTCGTGATTATTGTTTACATCTTCGTGGTTCTATTTTTTGGACAGCACGACGAAACTGTGATAATGGGGTGAATTGAGTGGGTTTAGGTACAAAAGAAAAACATTTTTTTTTTCCTACAATTATTTTGTTGAAAAATTAAAAAAACTCTCCTTTTTACAACCAAAGGAATTGTTTGTGATATTACAACATTTTGCAGCTTGAAGCTAATTTTTAATAAAATATTTCCTTATTTTGTACTAAAAACTTGGCTGGAAAATTCATATCTGGTAGTAATTACCTGAAAAGTTTTAAAAGCTCTGCCACTAAAGCGAAAAAATTTACTTCTGCATATTAATTAATATAAATGCTACCTACATAAAATAGACAGAACGATGTTTTCGTTAAAATTTCTTAACGTAATACTGATGAAGCGTCACAACTTAGGTCGTTTCACGTTCAATTTTCTTTTAAAAGCCACCTGAAACTTGATGAAAAACTGCCATCTGTCCCAACCCTGTGTAACATATTTTAAATCGAAAGCGCTCGTAAATTTCGGGAATCTTTTAGTACCAGCGAATGAAAAATTTTTACTGAGCTGTATTTGCAATGCAAAAATGCGGATCGCGAGTGTCGTAAATAGTTTGTTCCTGTTACATCTTTCTCCTACAGGAATTTCTTGGGCTATATAATTCTTACATTCTCCATGGAATGAAGAGGGTCGTAATTCAGTTCTCTTAACGAATTCTGCATGCAAGTAATGTATATTTTATAGACACTGCTGAGACAAGATCGTAAGTTTGGATTTTTATTTATATTACCTGCAGGAAAGCAGAGCTGTCGGTTTCCTTAAGTGCTTCGATGCAAAACTGGAGTAACGCAGTCGTCTGCTGCAATCTAGTGGTGCAAGTAGCGACTTGTTCCTTTAAAGCTCTAACCCTCAATTCCTTATCTTGCCTAATGCACTCAAGTAGCTGAGAGCGTCTGTGGTGAATGGCTTCGATTAATGCATCACATTGAGCTGATACCACTGCCTCGAACTCTTCGCAGTTTTCCTGCAAACATAAAACATACAAGACGTACAAAAAAGGATAACATCTACATTACTTTCATTGAAGTTACATGAAATTCATCGTTTACTGTTTATTCTGTAACGGACTTATTTTCAAATTGAAACATGTCTTGCAGCGCCTATTTTTGATGATTCTCAAGTAAACTCAATGATTCAGATCCTCTTCCTCAAATATTTACACAATTTGCCACCCATTGATTTTCCAAATATCTCGAAAGAGACGAATTTGCTGCGAAATCAATTGCGAAGAGCTCTCTACAATCATGTACCATCTAATCGAGACAAATTTCAGTTTTTATGAAAATAAACTGTTGCATTTTAGAAGAATGTTTGCAGACTTCATGGATTATTAATATTCTCAGTCTGGTTGTGAGTGCGGTACGAGTTATATTTAATTAAAGGCCCTATTGATCTGGAATTCTGGTGAAACTTTCGTCGTTTGTGCTGCCAATATCAGAGTTTTGTATTAAAAAAGTCATTTTAGAATGCGAATGGCGTTTTTGTGATTGTGTGCCAGTGTGTTTGGTTTCTGCGAGAAAAGTTTACTAGGACTATGTCTGATGAAAGTCGTCTTATGATAGCTAAAACTTTTGTAATTATATGGAAATTTGAGAGTCTCGTTCGAGTGTAGAGAAAACATGAGAAAAAAGGAGACTGACATTAATGAAAAACGTGTGTTTGCTGACACAAAGAAAATGGAAGGTTTGCCAAATATTTGCGCAAAGCACAAAGCTTCATTTCATGTTAATTAAATTATAAATTCTGGTCACTTGTGACGTTATTACTCTGGATATTATTATTCTACGTATATATTCCCATATGTTAATAATTATGTAAAATTTCAAATTGATTCTGTCTTGATTAATTAAACCTGACACCTTTTAATTTAAAAAGGATATTCATTTTAAATTCTTAATCCAGTCTTACGTTAAAAGTTTCTTCAAAGCACGTAAGCATAGACAACGGAATGAAAAATAACAAGAAATAATAACAAAATTTAATATGTTTTGTTATATTTCTGAATTATTTCATTACGAATCGTTTCGAGGATAGAGACAATGCAATTGTATTACTAGATCGTTTAACTCCTTTACATTAAATTTTATTGACTTTAATATTACATTACATTCATTAAATTCTTCTTCATTGAAAACAAAAAGACTTGCCAATAACGTTTAGTGTGCTCCAACGTTGTATCTTGAGGATATACTCGTTTTGCTGAAATTTATTTCGATTAAACGATCCTCATTTGATCCAAAATAAGTAGATGCTAGTGTTGCATAATACATTTACAAAGTGATAAAAAAGAAAACAAATCAGAGCAGGCGTTACAAATTATTATCAATTTATCAATCATGTCGTAGCGGAATCCTATACAAATAAGCGTTCAATGTATGGGCGTAGACAACTTGTGGTCTCAAACGCCACTTTATAATAAATTATATCCCATGAATTTTAGGCGTTGGAATTATAATTGTCCATTTTGTTATTATTATGTGCGAATGGAGAAAATTTATAAATAAAATAAACAAGAGCAACATTTTACATTCCTAAAAATGGGTAATTTACCAACTTTATTGCCAAACGCGACGCCACTGGTAAGCAGATTTTTTGGTGAAATGTCAAAGAAACGTCAGTTTTATTGTTGACCTTGAAAAAAGTTCTCAATTTCGGCAAAGTTTACGGACGTTTCCTGTAATTGTAAGCAACAATTATCCCAGAATAGGTGGTAAAGTGAAGAAAAAGCATCAATTATTAATAATAAGATATGAGGGTAATTTGTTTTTTTTTTAAACAACCATGCGAGTAGAGTATTTTCTTCTGATTGGAAAGTTGTGAAAAATATCCCACTCAAAAATTAACTTGTGCAATACACTACTCATTGATTCCCAAAATATATACTTTATTCTGTGGAAATGAGTCTGACCGCCGCAGAGGGCCCAGACCTCAAGGTGAGCCTCCAGACCTAGAAAAGCGTTATTTTTAGGTACACATTTTTTGGCTAACTCTATGGTATCTATAAAAAATAAACACTCTGATTTTGTATCACAATTTAAGATTTCATTGATTTTTTTATTACTGCATAAAAGTAAAACAACTCAAGTTCTACGGTCGATGGCATTCATAGTTAAACACATCAGTCACCTTTAGTGATACCTGTCATATCGATCACCTCTTACATCACACTTGCTGTTATAATATTCAAGAGAACGTATCATACATTTTGCAAGATCTATCCCTTCGGACTAACGTCCTCTTAAACGTGTACAAGCAGAGCTCTCGGAACTTGTCTAAGGTCTAAGTAGGTACCTCTGCATGCATGTTGTCTAATGTTATTAGCTGAGGCTTCACCCGCTCAAATTTCATCCTTACATAATGCCACCAAATAATGTAAATGACGGTGAAATAACGATGCAGTGTGATGAAAAATTACAAAACGGGAGCACAATTTCTGTCTGCCGCAAGTTTACATTTTTAACTACATTGACTGTGGGAATACAAACGTGTTCAGTGAATGTATCCATCGAAATATAATGTAATGGATTGCGTCCCACGATGGCAAAAATATGATTGCATATTCAAACACTTTCAAAGGGCCTTTGGAAAACTATACACAACTCTCGTTTTATTGACCCTTTCTGAAAAGAAAGTGTGCAATTTTCTGCATGCGCAACAATTATTCTAAATAGTGTGACACAACCTTTTCTCACAGTTTAATCAGTCACTATGTAAAGTTTAAAAACTATGATAACCGGCTTCGTTCGCAATAATTATCCGCACCTTAGATTCTTTTTTTTTTTTGGTTTATAGAAAAATATCATTACACATCTGAAGGTTCAATGTTAACTACATACGCCACCATATAATAATAATTTGTTAGTAATTCTCGTGCAGCAGCTGTACCACCTGTCATGGTTTTGAGGTTATTACATTTAATCTGCTGTTGCTTTGCGTGTAAAGAGGCATCCGGTGAGCGTGAGGGTAGCACAACTAAAAAGACAGTTCAGTTTGTCTTACCATATGCTCCACGGTAATTGGGTGAGGTCTAAGAAGCTTTATTTTGTTACATCTTTATATACTCGTATAAGTTATGTCCGCATAATTATAAAAAACTAAATAAATCTTTCAATCTTCGCCACGTCAGGTTCTATCCTTATTTCCCGATTCAACAGCTTTATTCAGCTACAGTTTCTGTATTAGATACCCTATATTTTTTTTATCCTTTCTTTACCAGCACTTTTCACATTTAACCTAGCTTATATCATCGTCTCTGTCATTCTCTACAGGGTATTTCACGAGTGATATGACACCGGCGGAATAGAAAATGCAACCCACAATACACTGGAATGTAAACCTGGACATGGAGGCGATAAATATCCGGCTTTGTCTCCTGATGTATTGTGGGTTGCATTTTCTATTCCGCCGGGCTCATTATCTCTCGTAAAATACCCTGTATATTGATCATGGTAACTTGACTGGTTTGAATTACTTATTCTGTGTTTATCTTTCTTATGCTTATGTTGTATCGGGTGTTCATTTAAATTTATCCTCAAAGTAGGCGATGAAGAGTCGATTGTGAACGCACCACCGATACACTTTTTGCGTTGTTTGTGGTTTTACTCAGCAGACTGACAAGTGGTGCGTTTACAAACGACTCTTCAACGCCAACTTTGAGGATAAATTTAAATGAAGACCCGATACTAATTTCTATTAAGGAATATGATCATTCCGTTGTTCTCAACTTTATTTTTTTGTTGCATTGCTTCTAGGACCTCTTCCTCAGTGTCATACTGTTTGATATTTCTTCACTTTTTCTTCTACTTTCACTTTTATGTTTTGTTCATTCCTAGTCTTATGTGATAGATAGTACACTGAGATACTTGAAGATATATCTCTAATATAAACCCAAAGATTCAAAAATCATCTTCAATGATACATCAATTTATCCAGAATCCTTTGATAAAATGATTAATAGAAAAAATAATAGATGTTTAATGTTTGATATCAGTATTCTAACTTATAAGACGAGAAGGTATTGGTTGTTTAATCAAAGATCAGAATGACAGCAATTTGGTTCATCTCTTTGACGATAATGTGACGAACACCTTCTACTATAGTATTGCCGTTATAACTTTTTATCTGCTCCGCCCACTAAAATTGACCAATCAGAATCAAAGCCAGATTCAATCTGTACAACTTTTCATCACATTTGCCACGTAAAAAAGTTAAGGTTAGAATTTTGCTGTCAAGTCCACAATTATTGTTTTAGGTTCTAACAAATAAAATGTCATTAAGACAATTCGAATGTCAGAAATTTTTACTGTGTAAATCAGATCGTCTATTTGATTGGTAACTAAGAAAATGAAATGGGCGGGGCAGATAAAATGTTACGTTGTCCTTAGTATAGTCAGCATGTAATGTCAAAGAACTCAGTTTTTCATTATGAAACGTATTTCTGTTCTTCTGTTTCAATTTAAAATATCTTTTCTATTGCAACCTAATGGATCTCATTTAGTCTTTTATTGGTTACCCATACTTCAAAATTCACGACAAGTATACTTGAGGAAGTGGTGAAAATATAAACTTAGAACGTATTCTGACTCGAGGAATCCCACGCTCTCAAGGATTTTTATTGCGGCAACTTTGTTAGTCAATATTAAAATTAACAA
Source organism: Tenebrio molitor (assembly GCF_963966145.1). NCBI lineage: Eukaryota > Metazoa > Arthropoda > Insecta > Coleoptera > Tenebrionidae > Tenebrio > Tenebrio molitor. The sequence goes on from NC_091051.1 coordinate 9,188,575, forward strand.
CAAACAATTTTAACAAAGAAATGTTAAATAAGTAGACATTACCGGGACATAATATTTATTAATGTTTGATGAAGAAAATTTGATTAAACAAAATAAAAAATAAATTACAAAAGACAAAAAAAAAACAGAAGTAAGATTTTTTAAATTTTTTGTTGTTGCCGTATTTAATTTCTAACAGATTTGACAGATTGTTTATTCAATTATTTTTTTATGATTCCTCTAAATTTGATAAAGTTCTCTTCAGTGCTTTTTTTCAACATACACTAATAAGAAGCAGTATCTAGCAAACTAATTGTGGTCTCTTTGATATCATGTTACGGTTAGAAAAGTGAATTTAATAGATGAATTATTCTTGTTCAGTTTTTTAATCTTATGATGTACTCGTATATCATTTAAGCTGGTATGTTAAAAATGTATTACAAAATTTGATAGAAACTGTCTCAAGTGAGACTCTGCAGGTCGTTGCTATCTGTGCTAATTTCTCATCCTGTAAGTCCTATAAAAACTAAGAGCTAGATTTACTAAAAACAAAGAGACCGTTCCAGATTAGACAGTAAAGTTACGGGTCAGCGGGTGGAGTTACTTACATTAACTTTATCGCTCATCCCCTTGAGACGCTGGATGAATTCAGTTGTTGATCTGGCTCTTTCAGACAACTGTTGCAAGTTATGAGATAATTCAGTCTGAAATAAAAACAAAGCAGATTAGTTTTTCATATAAAATCAAAACAAAAATCACCGTAGTAGATAAAAAGACAATTCTATGCAAACTGGTCTCCTGTGACATCTAATCGAGATTACTTTTGGGACGGTTCGATTAAACGCGGTCCAGTACGGAGACAGATTTACAATATCGCAATAGGTTTGATTTCACGCCCAATTGAACCGACAATTCTGGTTCGTGCTTACTCGGCTAAAATGGGCTGTTCCATAAACATTATTAACAATGTATGTTGTTATTACGAAATGTAGTGTAACAGTATCATTGCGAATGTTAACGTTCCGGATAGTTTAGCTCGAAACACGTAAAATAAAAATACTCCCAAGGAAGACATGCAAAGACTGAACTAAATCAAAGGGGAGAAGATCCGGAGTGAAGGAGAATAATTGAAAGTCACATTCGGTTTGAAAGATTGTTTTTAAAGGGCTTATGTAAGATCTAGACAACGTTTTCGTCGAGATGACTTGATGCCAGTTCATGTACGCATGTGAAGGTGAAAGACTCGACTAAATTATTAGCTTTGCCACTTTGAAGTCGACTTCAAAAGTAATATTAAAGTAACACTCTATGCAAGTAATAAGGAAATTAAAATTTTGTTCATTTGAACTGTCACCTTTTGGATTTGTTGTTACAAATCAAATAAACCAAGAGAAAAACACAAAGTCTCAACGCTGAAAATTGGAAAGTTAAATTTGTTTCGAAGGCTTCTACGGCTGAAGCCATTCAACAATATGTTTTCACGCACGAGGCATCTCATATCTGATGATGGAGGTTAGTATACTCCATTTCTGAGTTCGATGCCGGTAAGTCGTAAAACCGAATTGTCATAAATCAATAATAATCACCGTTTAACACACGCACGTGCAAGTTCTTTGTCGGGAAGATATTTGCGCTCGGCTCACGTTAACAAACTGGCCATCCTTGTTCTGAAAGCTGTGTGCGGGCGTAAGAGTGAGAAAAACATGATGCCAGATAAGAGATACTTTATAGCAGGAAATCCAAAAAGTTGAATTGTAAGATTTTAATACCAGTAGAATGGCCTAGGGAAAATGAGAACCACTAGGAACTACAACAGTGGTGCAATGGGAAATTTTCACCGTAGAATAAAATGTTAAAGCAGCTTGTGATGCTCTATAAGCAGCATTACGCCTTCCCGTGATGAAATGTTTTGGACGCACTGGAATCTGTCAGCGCTTCGGTCGTTTTATGGCTTTGCGGCATCGGGTTCAGAAACAGAGTATAGATATGTGTCAAGTTCTAGCACAAATTAAAAAAAAGTATCCTCTAAGCAAAATAGCACCATTTCCATACTCATTTTTCTAAATAGAAGCAACTTTTAACACCAATCACAAAAAATCTCCAGCAACACATCAAATCTGCGGTTCAACATGGGATATACCTAATTATTGAGGATTCGCTGATCTTCTAAGAAGCTTCTTCACAGTAATAGAACTTCAAAGTCAGAAGAGAAGAAGGTAACTCAAGTCAACCACGTCAGAGGTGAAAGACACGGCACTGAGCTTGGTGGATTTAAATTGACGAAGTGGTCAGGACTGGTAAATCGTGGACAATGAGGTGAAGGGAAAGCTTTGATAAAAAAAGGAATTGGACGCTTTTGTTGTGCTGTATCGTGAAGATGCAGTACAAATTTTCTTTTGTGGTAGAAGTCTGATGAAGACAATACTAAAATCTCATTAAAGATAATGTGATAACCACTTTCCTGCTGAATTCGATAAGAAACCGGATTGTATACCTTTGCCGTTTTGAAAACTTGTAGATGCCCTTTGGAGATAGGGGATGGAGTTTATACAGGAAGTTAACTAAGGTCTTCTTTGTAAGATCGTTTTTATAGTGAACTTGCTTAGTTTCTTACCTATGCGATCGTGACTGTGGATATAAGTGTGGTGCTCTCCACATCACGTGAGTTGTAGTCATTGTTAAGAAAACTTGTCTGGACATGATCGAGTGGTGTCGGATGACAATGAGAAATGGTACGAAGATAAGGATCAGTGTGGGTTAGTTGCTGTAGAAAAGTGACGAGAAGATGTTTTGTTTAAGTTCTTGTGAATGTTATGTCGGGGTGTTGCCAGGTTTAGAAATTAGAAAATTCTGGTTTTATTTTATATTTGTGGTGAGATACAGAGAGGGAAAAGTAAAATCTTTATATTCCATCTTCAGATCGAATTTGCAAAAATAATCCTTCTATCAGTTCACGAATCATGCGTCTTTGTAATTTTGCTTAAAATAGTTTATAACTACTACAGTTATTAAAGCATCGTCAGTTAAAATCTGTAAAATAAATATTCACAATTTTCCTCCTGTGCAGAACGTGTAGACAGAAGAGGGTAATGAATGTTTTTATGATTACACATAAACCGCAGCACGAAGTTATTTACCAAATCCCCATAAATTATAAAATAATACAGAATTACTTCAACGACTAAACGACCGGAATGCTTAACTGTGAGTCTTCCAAAACGCAAACTTAGTATTTTAGATGTGGCATCTAAATTACGAACGCCTTCACTCCCTCATTTAATTTGAGCATTGGGCTTTCTTCGTCGCCGTGCATTATGCTCAAGTTGAGCGGGAAATTATTAAACCGAAAGATAGTATCAAATTATGTCTGAAACATGTATCGTGTCCTTTACAATGTTTGGGGTAAACAAAGCCATAAAATTAACGTTTCCAACGTGTCCTTCACGGGCGGAAGTAAAGAGGGGCGCTTAATTTTATGCTTCCAGGGAATAAATTCGATCGTAGTACAGGTGTCTTAAATTCACTGCACAACTTTCGTAGCTTAACTTGTTTTTACTCAAAATAAAACCACGAATTTATTAAGGGAGTCGACGGAAGAAACAAGGGTTCGTTGTTAAGCTAATTAGTTAAAGAGCGAAGTTTTGCAGAACGGGGTATGGCGAATTTAGCAATCTGGAGAAGAAAAATTAGAGCTGAAGTTGTATCAACTACACACAACAACGCTGATCAAATTAAATTTGAGGCATCTCTCTCAGAACTTTGCCTTAAGTTTATCAGGAAATGGTTTCTACTACTCGGAGCCACACGAAATTCACAAAAAAATAACATACACAGCTTTGGAAAGCTTAATTATCGATAATTATCATAAAGCTCGTCTGAAAATCTTTAGGTACTGATTCTGAGAAAGCTGTTCTAGATATATATATTTGATAGAAAAATTCTGTGAAAAAGATCACAGCAGGTGTGATAAATTTGCAAACTAATAGAAGTGATGAATTAGGGGGCAAGATTTAGTACCCTCTCTACATTGTACGGTTTACAACGCTTTAGGTGATATTAAATGGCCAATGTACACTTCCGAGTTTGCATAAACTTAATTACACTTTGTAAGGGAAAGCATACTCCACGTCAGTTGGTGAAGGTTATATGGTCGAAACGTCCGTGCACTTCAAAGAACTATTTAAAATTTAAATGAAGTCCACTAATGTAAATCCACGTGAGCAAACTTGCTATTTGATTCTTTCGCCTTTTAGAAATGCATCACTGACGATATTCACTTGTTCCATTATGTAGATATGCATTCATAAATCGGATTAGCTGTTTGTTATTTTTTGTTAAGTAAAAGCTCTTCCGCCATATTAAATTGTATCAAGAGAATTTCCCTTCTGTTTCCACCTACGATAATATGGCTGCCACAGCAAAGGGAAGGGGACTATATCAAAATCGGGGGTTGTCAACGAACGGGTCTGATAACATAATACGAAATGCATTCGTCATGGCGGAATTAACTTTGATTTATTGTTAAAATTCTATTAGCAGAATTAGTTTTATAGAACGGTCGGGTCCACATGCTTGACATGACAATTTCGCCGTTTGTTTGGCGAAGTGGGTTTTAAATTAAATTAGCTGTCCCTTTTTCCAAATCCTTGTTGCTTTTGTAGCATCGCAATAATGACGGTTTGATCATTTTAAGTGTACGGTACAAGAGGTGCACAAGTACGTCTAACAATGCCAATTCGATTTTCTTGAAGGATGCCTTTGATACAATTAACACGTCTGAAATGGGCTGATTCCAGAAAGTAGAATAACTAAAACATTAACATCGTTTGAAATATTTTTGATCGTTTTGAAACAATTTTAGACAGTAGAAACTTGAAGAAACTGATTTTGAAAAGTATATTTAATATTTTTTTATGTAAAAGGATTCAGGTAGCACAAAAACAAAATATATTTACAAAGAAAAAGCTTTAAAATAATAAAAATATCTATGTATATTCTTTTCTAAATATCAGTAGGTACATATATCATTCTAATCTGATGAGTTGCAATTTTTTTTTTTTTTTTAGAGGAAAGTATCAAAGATTTTAAAGCCTGGAAGTTGTTGTTTGATTAAAATCTCTCCTACCTACGTCCGAAAAATTCCTCCTGAAAGAAATAATATTATCAGGGAATAGTCAGAGGTCAGAGAATAATGTTAGAAAGCAATAAACATTAGCTACCTTTCCGGAAAATGATTGCTGCGTGGTACTGTTAGGGCATTTATCCGGAAATTATAACTTGTACCGTTCAATTCCAAATATTACCGGAAACTAACGCCTAGCTAATAATACAGCCGTCATAGAAACTAGTGAAGTTTTGACACGTGCATCAAAGCAATTATAAATTGAAGAGTGGCAAATCAAAGTAAGTGATTCTAAACTGGACTTGTTCTCCACGGAAATGCAAGAATTTATTAAAGCCTTAACACACAACACTGAATATTATTTATTATCACTATTAAAATGCATCCACCTTGTGTTGGTACTATTCCGGACACGGAATCTTGGCCAACATTTTTTAAACATTTCTAAAAAAATTATGCAAACCAATCATTAGTGTCATTAATAAATGACAATTATTAAAAATCACTTTGAAGTTTTTCTTGTGACATCAAAAAAACAGGGAAATGGCATTATCGAGTCAAAAGTTGGGTTATATCAAGTTATATTCAAAGGCCAGTTCGCACATATTTGTCAGTTAAATGTCAGTTGTGGCCAAGATTCCGTATTCGGAATAGTACAATGGGAGGCCATGTAAATTTTGCACTCAATTTGGTAGCAAAGCTGTCTGTTGAATTAGGTTACGTTTTTCTAAATTTGAGGTTATAAATAGCGTCAATGTCTAGTGCATTGGCTGAATATGTCTTGTCAACAAAGTCATAGGTGCCTTGATGTGAAAATTAAAAAAATCATCTGGTATTTGATTTTTTAAATACAATGGTGCCCTCGTGTCACGCAGAATATGTAAAAATCTGTCCATTAATTTCATTAACGAGCCCCGGTTTTTATTAGCACCGGCGGTAATGTTAATTAATGATTGGATGAAGCGATTATGAACGCAATTTCGTTATCAAATAAAATGATTCAAACTTCCCATTCAGTTCGGAGATGTGTGTGGGTTCAACGTTGAAAGACCGAAAACCTCAAATGGAGCTTTGTAGGGGTCAAGCTATTCACGAAGTTTAGTCGAGCGCACTCATTTGTCTAAATGGATGTCACATGAACACGAAAAAGCATTCCGGTCTTTTTTATTCCTCTTCTCATATCGCGTTTTGCATCTCTCAAACATCAATTTCCCACACTAATTCGAAAGTATTTAAATCAGGACCGTTCTTTCCAAACTGCTTTAAATACGGATTTTATTCGCTGCTTTTAAACTTTGCTTGCTGAATACATTTTAAACAGTTTCCTAACTTTTCGCTAAGTGTAAAACGAGAAATTTAGCTTAAAATGGAGAAATAGGGCATTGTAGAGGCGTTTTTGTTCAACATTTTAGTTTCTCCCGAAAGTCAATGTTTATTCGCGAGCTCGTCAAAGTAGTTGTTTAATTCTGGTGGTGTTTAGGGTACTTCTGTAGCAATTTCAGCTGTTTATGACGTGTAAATATACTTAAAATACTCAATGCAGACGCGGCGAGAGCAAAGAGACAGTCCCTACAGTTGACTTTTTGCTTCGTTTACTCTATTTCCATCAAAGGAATAAACAGACTCCCCCATTTGCATTTATTTTTTCTAACAACATCAGAACGTCTATACAATAATGCAAACTAAATCGCTCCTCGAAACACGATGTTACTAAACCTTTCAGTATTAGGCACTAGATAACTTGTAGACAACTATCAGTTGCAGACTCGCAACTACTTATTCGTTAAAACCATCAGTTAAAAAAACTCTTTGCAGTGGTTTCGAGCGTGTTTTAAGTTCTGTATTTCGGATTCACCGTGAGCCACATTTCAAATTCGAACCAGATTGGATCTATTCAGTTGTCCCCGATTTGCTTGTTCCAATTATTAGACGATGGGATAGTTAAACCTGTTAACTACTGAACCGAATCGAGTTTGTGCTCGTATTGACCCAACGAAGCTTAATTATTATAGGATAGAAAACATAACCACCTACGTGAAGCTTTACGTAACTTTTTTCATCAAATGTATTTTTTGCGTCTGGAAACATGGATTTCCTTTTGACAACGGAAAGCAGTGGCAGCTTGCTAACAAACAAAAAATACACGAAGATTTTTTATTAAATGTTGTAATGCTATAAATATCTACAGTTTCCTACAGTGACCAAGATAGAGGAAACTGGCTAGAAATAAGACTGCAGAAAGGAATCCTGAAGTGTTGAATCGATTGGCCTTCAGAAGCAAGTTTCTTAGTAAGTATGTAGGTAATGGGATAATTATCATGCTTGCTTCGAATTAAGCAGAATTTTTTTGAAAGCGTTTTAGAGTGGGATAATTAGCATCTCCTCTAAGACGTATTTCCAAAAATAACAGAAGGGGAAATCTTTTAGAAGTCTTTCTTTTCTATTTTGTTTGGTCAGAAGTTCTAATAAATTTAAAGAAGTCAAAAACTGACATGTGTACAAAATCTGATTTAAGTGCTTATATGGGGCGTTCAAATGAAATCCTGGGCTGGAAAGGTGTTGGAAACCGTCAATTGTTTTGCTTTTTTAAAGTGTAAATTGGCAGTTGTAATTAGAGCATTTTGACAGTTAAAATAAAACTTATAAACAAAAATGTTTCTGTTTTTCCTTTCGTTGCAATGTTTTAGATTAAAAATACAATAACAATAACGATTCCTATTCTCGAAGCAAATATCTAAGGGCACTCTTTGCTGAAAACAAACATGTTCAATCATGTGTCAAATAAACATAAAGAAATGTCATTCGTGCCAAATGGCGGGAAATTCAAACTTTACACTGTTCCAAATGCTTTACTTTTTTCAACGCCTACTCAGCATGATAGTAAAAACGTTTTAGATGTGGATTGTCAAACTCAAGTTCGCTTAAAACATATGATTGAACTGTACGTTAGTGCGAAAACTGTCATAAACGGTGAGATGTTTGTCACTTGGCTAAACGTAACATATTATGCTGGACATGCGTTCGTAGAATTTTTTAAAACACTCTTTATCCGATTTTATTAACGTACCTGATAATATCGAAGTGTAGATAAAGTGAGCAAATAAGTGTTAAAAATAGTCTTCAGTTTTGCTGCTCTCAACTGCAGTTTATTACCAGCCGCCACTGATATTAATTACCCTGGAAACAATTAACGCCTGAAAGCTTTCTTTATGGAAAAAAAATCACAAAAACAGCACAATATTTTTTATTAAAGTGCTTTAATAAGAAATAATTACACTGGCCAATTCTCTTAAAGAACAACAATAACAGTCTCAAACTCTTGTTACGTAATTTGGATTAAAACTTTCTGATTGCGGTCACAACGGGAGTTGTACTGTTTTTAGTAGTCATTGTTTGAAACGGGCAAATGGACCTCGTATTAGTAAACCACAAAAGCCTGGATTTCTGGTGGAAAAAATATACACAACTTGTTAATTTATAATTGAAAACTAGTTTTACGCAGTACTAGGGTATTATGTTGTTTTATTTTGTTGGGAAATCGTGAGTGTAGCCTAAACTTTGCAGACGAAATGCTACATTTCCGAGAAAATTAAAAATATATGTTTAGTCTGTTTCCACCACAAATTGATCGAATTTTGCACTCGAATCCAGCTCACTCTTACTATTTTCGTTTTCGTCCTTAATAAAACCCATTCTCAAAGTCAACAAACCGCGATTTTGCAAGAATGTAGGGGAGCATGCGTTTCCATTAAAAAATTCAAAACTGTGTGTTGAAACATGTTAATGCCTGGCATTTATTGATTAAACTGGTAACATTGTTTGAAAAGGGGTATTATCGGCTACCAAATAGACAAAACATTGGGGTGGCGTAGGATATTATTAATTATTACAGTATTATAATCCTCTTATCCGGAAGTGCAGCACTGGAGAGAATCGGTTAATTATCTTTCTAAAAAGGGAAGCTTCGGCACCCCGGTTTGTACAAACAGTATCCCGAATTTAAAAGTAGGCGTATCCCTTCAGTTAACTCCAATAAATTAATAATTATTATAATCCGTAATTACGGCGTTGTTACCTGAATTACCGTTAAGTGAAGATCCATGTTCTCTCTCTAACCGCCCCAAATCGAACCAAAGTGTTGGCGACAATTCACCCAAATAGAGCTTGCCTGAATAGGTTTACAAATGATGTAGCAAATTTTAAATGAAACTTTTTGCTGGGCTATAAATTTGTCTCCTTCCGAGCGGTGCTGGGGTGTTTCTATGACGACACAAGACCTACACAAATGCTTCAAGCACTGCAGTAGTGTCTTTTTGTCTTTAAACAGAGTCACATGCGTATTACAGATTAACCGTGCGATCCCGTCATTATCCGTCGTAACATGGATCCCAGCCCCGTTAGGACATTTCAAATTGTGCCGAAAGCAAAACGACGTTAGTTGCATATTTAATAAATTCCGAAGGAAACGTCGGATTTTTACATAATTATAATGGAAATGGTACGACATGAACAATCGATAGCCAACCTGTCAAAACAACAACCTAGAGAAAGTTTACTTGGAATTTCTTTTGTTAACTCATCATTTGGTTGGAACTGACGACGATGGAAAAACATGCTGTTCATATTCTATTGTAGTATAACGTTTTAATTAAACGTGCTTCGGTAATAATTATAGTGGGTGCTTCAAGTCAGCGACATGTCTACACAATTTGTGTTTTGTAATGATGGTTTTCATTATCTGTCTACTACATACCAGCGGTGCCGTTCGTATGGGGTGGCATCATTACAGGTGTTAATAAACCAAAACGGTTTACTCCCTCTGCGTAATGTTAAATTGCGCACACTTGCAGATTTACACGTGAATTATTGCTGGCTTCTTCACGAGGAACTGTTATTAAAACATCTAAATTTCACACAATTAGAAGGGAGCATTTGCTTTCAGGTTATGACTAATTTATTAAGTCAGACCTGACATTGGATTCCTGTAGTGCAGGAAAGCACTTCCTACTGCTATTAAGTATGTATATCTCCTAAGACGCTCCATAAATAATACATTTTCTAAAATATTCTTCAATTAATCATGTGATCAACAAGAAAACAAATCAAGAGTGCTCTTTTGTTTTATCGAACAGCTTGTCTTAGATGGACTGATACGCATATGTATACTTGACATACACGATCGTTTTATTGGTTGCCTATCCCTCGAAAAATCTACTATTAATTAATTAATGCTTTATCTTCAACGGTAAAACTTATTTTACCACTTATTCGGGGATAATAATTGTTGCTATCAATTACAGGAAACGAAAACTTTTTTTCAAGGTTAACATCAACACCGTTGCTTTAAAATTGACATTTCTTTGACATTTCACCGAAAAATCTGCTTACCAGTGGCGTCGTGTTTGGCAATAAAGCTGGTAAACTACCCATTTTTACGAATGTAAAATGTTTCTCTTACTTATTTTAAAAATATTCGCCATTATCAGATAAATAATAAAATCCGCAATTCTAATTCCAACGTCTAAAATTCATGAAGTATGATTTATTATAAAGCAGCATTATCTACGCCCATTACGCTTATTATTTGTGTATGATTCCGCTACGACATGACCGATAATTTGCAACGCCTGCTCTGATTTGTTTTCTTTTTGATCGCTTTGTACTTTCCCTAGTTTTCTACGCCTTATTCAATGACTTTGTAGCTTTGACTTGAAAAACTTCTTCACTATTTCATCAACATTAAGAAACTTATTCCGTCTGGATTCTCATGAAGGAAAATTTACCACTCTGTCTAGTTTCTGTATTGTCTTGAACAAAACAGGGCGTAGGAAAGAGTTTGAACGCGCTACGAAATTACATTGACTTCTTTTGCAAAAGTTTGATTATAATCTAATAGTTCAAAGTGAATAATTTCATTCATGTTCCAAATGTACATTTTCCGTAGATGGAGAGCTGCTTTAGCCTGCGGTCTGTGTATTTCTTCGCGACTTACCCACAGCCTGCAGGGATTTACGTTGTGGTGTACAACCCTCTTCATCCCTCCAAACAAACCCGTTCAAAAGTGCGTCATTTTTCAGTAGCATTTTGAATTTTGTATTGTTGTTTTCGTTAAATGGAAATTTTTGAATCTACTGTCAATTTTATAAAATAAGTCAAATAAGTTTTTTAATCAAAGAACCACGACCTGTTGATTTAGGTTTGCAATAATAAAATTTTAATAATTTAGGGAATTTAATGCTGTCTATTGGCTACAGCTACCAACGCCTATCATTTTTAATGTCCTTGAAAGTACGCAAACTCGCATTTAAAATTTGAACGTGTTATTATTGTCTCGCGAAGTGAGACATTTATTAAACTCTCAAATTATGTATTGTTACTAACTTTATTAATATGCTGCGCTACTAATATCTCAACATAACCTTAATTTTTATATTATCACAATTTTCACCCTATGTCAAAAGCGTACAATGTTGCCAGGTCTATTTTGGGTGTAAATTGCGGCATTGGTGGTTTTTTGATTAAAAAAACAGACTATATGTATCTCATCGCATTATGTACTTGCACTTTCAAGAAGTTGAACTGGATTAAACTGCATTTTACAAAATCGAATTACTTTATTGCTGTTAAAGAAAAATGGACGCATACAATAAACCAATAAACAAGTTTTAGTGTCTCTATTAAGTACATGGATTTGTTTCCGTCAAATTTCAACCTGATGATAATTAACTAATTTATACTTAATTCATTATAAATTTGCATCTTGGGCGGCTATGGAAAGCTGATTTTAGTTTGGCGACACTGGCTAAAGACCTGCATCTCGTGGTTTGCTTTGTTATGGTTGCCAACCATGTTATCCAGTCTGAAAATATGGTATAACAATTAATTCGTATTTTCTGTGAAATGTATCAACAATAAACAAATTTTGAGCAAAAGCGTATTATTTTAAGGTTAGAAGCGGGGGTCAGTCGCTCGGCCTCATCTCATTACTGACATTTGTTAACGGCTAGTAACTTTTCTGGTGTGCAAGTGTGCAATCACACTTCCATTGCCTCCTAGATGCAGATTTATAATGTACAGAGTACAAGTTCTTTCATTTTTTCCAACTATACCTTACTAATAATAATAATAATAATCGAATAGAAAAGAAAATATTTCAACAAAACCGAAATTAATTTTTATAATAAACTTTATAGTTTTATGTATTTTATTTGCATGAGTTCCTTTTCATGTTTATTCTTTTCGGCATGGCCATATAACATTTTCAAAATTACCTCCCAAGTGTGTTTCAATGGAAATTTCTTTGCGTTGTTTCGCAACAGTTGTATTCACGAAGTTATTTTAACACACCTTGAACAAATATTAAATTGTTTTCACCTGTTCGTAACATGTGTTGGAATAAAAATTCACTCCAACATTATGTCGTTCAGCTGCAACCTTTCAAAAATTAATATTGTAAACGTATTTGTCTCTTCGAAACAACAAATATTAATATGGCAAATATTAGATGTAAGATTATCAATATTTGATCTGCCTTGCCTTTCAAACATGTGATCGAGATAATAGACGTGAAGTCTCCTTTTTAAATATAATTAAGTATCGATTATTGGTTATGGCCCAAAAGAAGAAGATTCTCTAATACAATCTATGTAGTTGATCCTGAATTCCCATTAGCAAGTTTTCTTAAGTGGGATGGAATGATGTTAGAATCTATAACACACCCGCTGGTCTACTCAATTTTGTTAAATTAAATTTGCACGAAACATGTATTTTACTGTGTAATCTTACTTACATGCTTTTAATATTATAACAACGCAATACTTTCTTTATCGTTAATACATAGTGTAGTAGCAGATTTATAGGTGCGTTTTAAAGAAAAAAATAATCTGATACAGCTGCATCGAACATGTTTGTGTACATTGCAGCCTTTCCCATCGGATTAGTAAAAACCAGGAAACAGAATTGGTGCACCCACAAAACGAACTACTTTCAATGACAACTGTGCTTTAAATGTTCGTACATCTGTTCGTATTTGGGCATTATTGCGTGATTTCCTGCAGTATTCAGCTGCAGGTGACTGTAATCGTACGACAGCGTATTCGTGATGATAGTATTGTCGGTTTACAGCAATTCTAGGGGCGATTGCAAACCAAGCCAAGCTCGGTGCACAATGACAACCATCGTTTCGGCACGTTTGTCGTCCTTTTCCCTTCTAAACTTTGCTTATCTTTTAGTTTTTCTATTTTATTTAAAATCAATGAGTAACCGCTGCATAGGCCAGACAATATCATCCGACTCTGAATGCAGCCAGACACGTGACACGCTATATGCATATACAATGCAAAAATTTACCCTCGACTCCAAATTAAATTTATGGTATTGCTTGAATGCACGCACTCAACACGGCAGTGACTGCTTGATTGATTTATAATTCACAATAGTCAAAGTACGTTTTCGTTGACAAGGTGTCTCATTCAAATTGTACCAGCAGAATTAATTTACTATTTCTACAGTGCCTAATAGTAATAGAATAGTTAAAAATTTTTATAGTCGTAATTAAGGTATTCATTCTTTATTCAACATCTTTCAAAATCATTTCTTCTTGTACGTTTTCGAATTTTAAGACTGAATGTAAAAGCTCAGTTTATGCATATTAGAATATGTAGCAACCATTTTATTAACAAACGTAATAAAACCTATACGAAATTCAAACTATGAGTACTAATATCGAGCGATCAAATTAATTTGAATCCGAATGTCTTTTGAGGTTGATATGTCGAGATCTAACCTGTGTTTCAAGCTGTGTCTATTGCAGCGTGGAGTTCAAGTAACGACATACGATTTCGGATTCATGGATAACTAGATTACAAATTAATTTGATCGCTTTTTACTATCAATAAAATAATATAAACATTCTGATAATGTTCTTTTTGGTGAAAAATTAAATATGTATTAGGTTAATAACAATGAATAAATAATCTGAATTCAATCAAATTCATTTTATTTTTTAGGCTTCATGAATGTGCTAACAGCTAACACATTAAAAGATTATTTACAGGTATGTATACGAATTTGTAACAATATTATTATTATTATTATTATATAAAAAAAGAGGGCACGGCATCAAGGCTGGATCTATTTATCTTTACGGATATTTCTCAAGCAATAAAGTAATGACAATGAAATGACAACAAATGTAACAAAACGGGATTTATCCGGCGGCCACCCATTACAATATTGACCGCACCCAGCGTTGCTTAACTTCTCTAATCGAATAGTAATTAGTGCTTTCAAGGCGATTCAGCCAACATAGTATTATTATTATTATCACAGGGGCCAGTAAGTCCTGATTACTACAATTAAGAGATTTATTTTTTCGGCTCCACAACTCGAGCCAATTCTCAAAACAAACATTTTTAATTATGAATTATGAATTAAGAAACACATAGTTTGGTTTTCCTTTTCAAATATTTTCGCTAAAATTGGAATATAAAATACATATTATTATTACAGTAAAAGCATACTTTAGTCTTATACACATTGGCAAAAATGATAAAACAGATCTGCAATCGTAAGACTTTTGATATAAAATTGTAATGGATGCATGTTATGACCAGAAATGCAGTGTCTATTTATATTCTATAAAATGACAAATACTCTTGATGAATCCGTCACAAAAGCTTTACAAACTTGAAGTAACTGTAATTTCTCAATTAACGGAGAAGTCTCTCGCAAGAAAAACAGTACAAAAACCTGACATTATGTCGCAAAATATGAGATTCTAGGTTTTGTTAAATCTGTGCCCGTAATACAAAAACCTTGTTGGGAATTAGTGCAGTATTTTTGCATGCATTTCTCATTGCAGTAAGTTTTCTGCACAATAAATGCAGTGAATTGATTCCATCAAGCTGAACATATCTGCACTTTTCTGTTCCAAACTCTTGAGTAATATCCAGATACTTGAATTCCTAACATTCGTTCAGCCAGCGCAATTTCAAACAAATTTCTTTTCAGTTTTATTCATCAAATGGTTGTAGTTATATTTTTTAATCCTTACTGTTAGTTTATTCGTTCTTTTGCTAATATGTATTGTCAACAAGTAATTCTAAAACTAATATTGTAGATAACGTTTTTTCTAATGTCTGTCATAAACGATACTTTCATGTAAGTCTGAAGTGTGACGTTTTTCAGACCGCAATTGTAAATCTTATAATTTAATTTTAATATACAGGGTGTATTAAAAATTGCGTATAATATTTATATCACATGATTCTATGATGAAATAGAAGCAAAAAACTCTAGTACCAATTTACTGTTAACCTGTCAATAGTGTATCAATAACACATAATTTAACAAGTAAAATAAATATTCCAGCACTTATTTTCATAAATTTTCAATCTATTGCAACATCGCATCTAAGCTAGTGTGATTTTTCGAACTTGGGTCAGAAAGTAACAAGGATTGTCATTAATGTCAATTTTGATAATATTAATAATTCAAAAACTATTCGTCTAAGACCAAATTCAAATTAGAATTTTTTGTTCGGTCTTCAACCTAGATTCGCGTGACGTAAATATTATGCGTCATTTTTAATACACCCTGTATACAAACGAATTTATTTACTATAACTAATAAGTAATCAGAACTCAGTAGAAGACATTATGTTGATCAAAGCACGATAGGAATTTAATATTCGTCGTGATAATCACGATGAAAATGCATATGCATCTTGTGCGTAGCTATACATGCAAATTCGAACGGGGTTGAATTTATTAGTTCGTGGAAACTTTATAATTAGATGGTGAACCTCTCTCGATGTGGCTTAATGGAATACTTACACATGTGCCACTAACAAGCTATGTTACTGGTATCGTTACAAATTAGATGAATCAGATGACCATTCACCAGCTTTTACCATCGATAATGATGAGTGCAAACAATAGAGTCTGTAAGTTGTTAAGAGCATGAGGGACAAAGATATGACATGACTCTCACAAAATTGAAAAAAAAATAATTCTGGTTGTTTTTCACTTGAATTTTTTTAAACAACTAGATAATTATCATAACCTGCAAGGGCGTAGACAGATGTTCTCTTTAAAGCCATCTTCAAAGTAGGTATTGCTACATGAACATTTTCTCCAATAAGTATGTAAATGTAATGTTAAAACAAAAATATTATCTCTTGCCTGAAATCCAAAACAAAACATACACGATAATGCTAATGAGTTAATTAAAAGCCGCAATTACAGCAAATTAACGAATATGTATGTTTGCCGTTATTATTTAATCTACTATGTATAGAATATATATGACAACAACAAAACTCATTTGTGTTGCAGCAAATTATAAGCGTAGTTAGCTTGTGAAAATGACAATCACAATTTGTATAAATATACGAATTTTATGACCAATATGTAAAAAAGTACATATGAGCTATGGGTGGTACTCGATAATTTTAAATACACTAAACAAAGAAAAATGTAATTTATTTCAGGCAATATGTACAGCTGATGAACTTTGTGACTGCTCCATTTGGAATTAATTAAAGCATGAAATATGCAAAACACGACTTGTTAGAAGCACTGATTATGCAACAGTGCAACAAAGCAATTATCAAAATGGAAAATGTATAAAATTTAATAAAGCGAATGAATTTAATTTATGCTCATGCCGTACAAAACAAAAATATTTCATATCTAATATAGAGCGGAATGTCGAGTTTCAGGCACTACATTCCGAGGATCACTGAAAAACGGAATATGCAACGTGGATTCTTTTATATTATTAAAATTGCATTAGACTCAAAATCCGTCTGCCATTTATTTTCACAACCCCCTCAGCCTTAATTGGAAATTAAATGTGAGAAATTCCAAAACGTCTCAACCGCCGGATTAAATTTTGCTTTCATCCTCGTCTCGAATCGAAATGCAAATTCAATAACCGAGAACGATTTAGCCGAATTTTGTACAAGTTCAGCGAGAAGTGTGACGTTTTGCTGCTCAATTTAATAAAGCAGTGGACCAGACACAACCGATTTCTTGCAGACAAGCTGAAACGTTGCCAGAGCTTAGCAGGACGGCTGATAAAGGTGACGAAATTTCGGCTGATTGCTTTCTAATTTTAATGAAAACATAATGCAATTATGAGATTACAACTGCAGGCGTTGGAACTTACAAAGTGTCGTTCAAATCAAACATACTGAGACCTTGCTCGCTTACGCAATCTCAAATGAAATTGGTCTTTGGCGCAATTAACACCGCACTAATTTTCTTTGCTTAATTGCTTTAGTCTAATAGATATTGGCGAAGTTGCGTGCAAAAAGACCAAATTCAACCGCAAACACTTGATCAAATTCACCTCCACGAATTCTATTAAAAAATTAAATGTTTTAAGTGGTATTTCATCTCTTGTATTTTCTAAATCAAACCCAGCAGCTTCGTGCCCGCAGAATACGAACACTTTTTAAATGGCAATAACGATTAAGCTCCACGTGGTTGCCGCAAGAATACAAGTTGCCGCTGATGCAACTGAGCTTCTGCAACTTAAAGAACCTCCAGTGTTGTGTATTGATTTTCCAGTTATTGGCGTCAAAGTTTTTGGATGGCTTGGAAAAGTAGAAAGCTAGGTAATTCGAAGGAAATAATTCGCTGACACGTAGTTAGTAAAAAAACATTAAATCGGATTTTAAAATCCCAGCAAATTACTAAAGTAAAGCAAACAATAAACTAATTAAATCTCCTGCGGGTATTAAAAGATTATAGTGCTTGATGTGAAAAATAACGGCTTTATGTATAGGACGGCTTACCGATGATTGTTGAGCATTTATTTATTCGGTTATTTTAGGTAAATCCACTTTTAGCAACGTGCTGGGGAAAATCTACTTTTCGAGTAACCACTCAAAGGGGAAACAAAGTACGAGTATCTCAATAAAGCAGTTTCGCAGCTGGCGATGAGGAAACTCCACGTAAACCTTGATAAAGTTGTCTTGAAGTTTACCTCGTTCGAGTTATCCATTTCCAAGAGCTGTTAAGTGCGAGACCAGTTAATTGTTTCCAAAATAAATCAAATCGAAGTAGGAATGATTCACAAGACGAAGAAGATACCTTCGCTTGCTTATTCCAGTCAGAACGTCTGCACGATCCCGGTCATGGCCAGAATGACAAGCATCACAGATCGTGCTTAAATCAAACCGTGTATGGTCAAAATTAATGTCTTCATTAGGAAATCAACTTTCTCATTGGTTTTGCTCCAGTTCCGTCGTACCAATAGATTTTCATTTCCTAATGGAAGAGGTACATTTATAACTTTTAATGACGCGTCGGTAACAAAAATCTATACTTTAGGAGTGAAATTGAATCTGAGAGGCGTCGTTAAAAAGCGGAGGAATTGCCGAGAACAGCTGCAAATCAATTAGGAGGTTCATGATGTTCATTGGTTGTCCATCACAGGCCATACTTGTATCGGAAGTACCAGCCGGAAGTGATGTATTGCTTTAATAAAGTGACGTCTGGGGAGAGGGAACAGGCGCCGCGACGCTGCCGTCTGTGGGACAGACATCGCAATCGATATACGCGATTATAGTGTTGAACGAAATCATGATGTGTTGATGAACAGGAAAACACTCGAGGATTATGACGGATTTCTTTACCATTACCGATTGATCGATGTAATCTGGAACAGGATCCAAGAGATTATGGAAAAAACTGATGACGTTAACTAAATTGCAAAATTGCAAAACAACAAATAGTCGAGTTTTTTAATTGTGCAAATTTGTGGACAAAGAAAGTGGGCGAAGAGATCGAACATGAAAAATTCATTTCATTATAGGAGAAGTGTCAGCGCGAAAACAAACACGGTGAGAACTTTTCGGTATTGGAAATGAAAAATGATGGAGTGGTTTGTTGGTAGTCGAATATTTCAGATTGTTGAAAGAGTCAAAGAGGCAGACAGTTGATCAATTCTCAGGTTGTGGTTGTTTTAGCGGTGCCTTTTTATGTGTGTTTCACTGGTCGTTTTAATACAGGTATGCAATCCCCATTCCTTTGAAGTTCTCTAGATAACATCGGATTTCGTTTGCTCTGTTGCAAAATCAACTGGAAATTAACTGAAAACAGACGCTTCAAAAATAACTGCAATTTAGCAATATTTCGGTTGTGTCGATTTTTAAATGACGCCTCGCTCTAGCTAAAAGTGAAAAATGGTTTCGTCTATAATGAAGATAAATTGGACGTGGCAGTTTAAAAAGTAATCAGCTTTTTTCAACTCCCATGATACAAGGACGTGTGAAGTATCAAACGAGTTTTATAAAAATTGAGTGCCGCTGTAATTTTAAATAAATGATAGTGGAAACTGATTTGGCAAAGACATAATGAGTTACTGATTATTATAAACGACGAACTTAATATTCAATAATGTTGTTCAGGTTTTACATTCCAACAATTTTGAGAATTCTGCAAAAGCTTGTCTTCTATAATGAAGCATTCTATAAACATATTTACGATGAACGTCGCCCAAAGAAATACGAGTTTTGAACAAATATCAAATTTGCTTCGGCATTCCCTTTCATTTCTTTTTCAATATGTGTTCTCCTCCATAAAACACCAATTGAGCTACATTTTTGTTGTCGGAAAAAATATGCCCCAAAGTGATCAAACAAAATGAAAAAAGCTTCTTGCGCTACAAATCTGAAAGTACCATTTTCAATATTGTTACTATCAATAATGTCATACATAGAGAAATATTTGCTACGTAACTACGTAATGTAATCTTGTTAATAGTTACAGAAAAAATGTTCCATCCGGTTTAAAAAATCAGTTCAAATGTATGAATTAAAAATCAGTGTAGTTGGAAAACTAATTTTCTGCGACAACGACAACTGCACCAGAAAGCTTTAAAAACTTGATTTTCCAGTCTTCCAGGTAACGCATTAATGAAAAATTTTAAAACTTACTTTTAAATTTCGGAATTTCATAATTCACAATGTGACTGCACGTGATTTGCATTTAATTTAGTTACGATATTATTTTCAGCACTTCCAACTTGATTTTCATCCTGAGCTTTGCCGCATTGCGATGGAGCCGTAACATCACTGGCATGCGTTAAGGAGCGCTGTGGTTGATAATGAAATTTAACCGATTTTTTGGTATCTATGAACTCAAAGGGTTTCAGTTCTGCTACCCAAAGGGAGTGTTCTATTTCGTGTAATTAAATGCTGTAATGCATTTCAGACACCTAATTGCCGTACGATAAATGAAATTATGGAATTCACGAATTCAGCGAGGAAATTATGAACGCTGTTCTTGGCTTGAACAAGAACAGTGCTTTATCTCAATTATATTCCTCATGTACTACATAATTGTACCAATAATTTACTTCTAAGACGTGGCTTGCACCGCACAATGATATCAGTTAAACCTAAACCGGTAACTGTTCTGTTGAATCAAAGTTGTCTCATATACAGGGTGTTTCTGAAATAGGTGCATTAATTTTAACTGGTAATAGAACTCGTCAAAAGGAACAACTTTTCTATCTACCATTTTGCCGAAAAACGATGTTTACCTAATTCCAAAAAAAAATTGGAGAGATTTTTCACTAAAATAGCCCTACGCCACTAAATACTGCAATGGCTAATTGAGATCAGCGCTAATATGAAAAAAACATCCATTTTCATCCAGAAAACGTGTTTTAACGCCGAAATCGAAATTCAAAGAAATCTACCCGTATAGCAAAAAATCCACTTCGTAAGAATCTGGTTGTTTCACGTTTTTAGGTAGCTTAGTTTTGGAGATATGAACGATTTTAGGAAAATCTTTCCGACGTTTTTAAGCCATTAAGCAACGTTTTTCGCCAAAATCGCAGAGAGAAAAGTTGTTCCTTTTGATGAGTTCTGTTACCAGTTAAAATTAATGCACCTATTTCAGAAACACCCTGTATATTTGTTCAGATAATCTTAGCCACCACTATGATTACTTTCCGATAAATTGTTAATAAAGCTTCATATTGAACAAATAATCAAATTTTCAAGGCTGGTTTATGTAAGACTTTTACACTCATCCTTTAAAACAAACAATAGAACAAAGAGACTTTTTCAACATCTGCCAAAACTCATAAATTAAATTTCTGCAAAAATAGCAGTCAAAGGGGCCTCTTATAAATAATTGTAACAAATCATTTTCACTTTAAAATCTGTTACGAAATATCATTGGATTGCTGGATCTACCGCTCACTTCTAAAGAAAATTCCTTATGGACAGAAATATGCAATAAACAAAAAAATCTTATCGCATTTACGTGTGTCCATTTATAACATTTAAAATAAGTAATATCGATTTCAACGTTAATTTACGTAACAACATAATCAAAATTAAAATTGAATTAAAAATACACTTTGTTTAGGTATTAGCTAATTCGTTTCACAATTCTGTGCAATAAATCTTAATACACTGATCACTGTTCACTGTCAAGCCCTAAAAATAGGTTCCCTTGTATCAAATTATTGGATTTTAATGTTCGTCCGACAACACTTTTATTGCTGGTCATAAAAAAGAGAAGAAGTACAGCATTAAAACTGTTTAGGGTAATTTTGCATCCATGGGTGGCTTTCAAAATTAATGTTTGTTACTACCATTTGAAGGAAATTATAGTACAATTTAATCTCAATTTAACTGTCACTAGGTAAAAGCATATGTGCACTTTCCCCATGTAATCATATCACAATTTATTTCGGTTCATTTTTTATAGATTTAATTTTGACATAAAAATGTATTCAGTTTGTTGACTTGTTTTTGCTAATAGATCTTTTGGTGTCTGTAGCATGTGCATCTTTATTTTTCGAAGGCAAAGAAACTATAAATTAAAAAATAAAAGCTGGAACAGGATAAAGATGATGAGAAAAAGGAAGTGTGTAAAATAACGCTCAAATAAACGCCATAAAGAAAATAGCTATGTTCCTGTAAAAGGATTCTAGCAAAATAATAAAATAGTTGGAGATGTATGAGATGGATTCTGTCAAGAAGAATAATTATAGGTGTTGGAAATACAGGGTCATTATAAATGATTGTAGTCGAAGCAAGCCATGCCCACGTTATGACATTTTTGCCGCTCTATGCATAATTCTAATGTGGCGTGAACTGTCAATAAAGTCAATTGTGTGTATTCATTTATTCTTATTCACATATTTTTGGTCATTTTTATATGGAGCGGCAACCATACATTTTACATTCAGTTTTCAAGCCAACTTGGACTACAATAATTTAAAATGGCCCTGTATAATCTCAAATTTCGGTATGAATTTACTAACACAAAAACAGATGGAATGATGAAATAGTAATATGTCGAATTTGTAAAGGAAATAAGATTAGAAGATAACAAATCAGGGAGAAAGATATTACCAAAAAACAAATAGGAAAAAGAGATTTTACTATCTAGAGGAATATTCACAATTAATAAATACGTAAATAGAGAAAATGTTCAGAGGGGCAGAAATGAAAATAATAGAGGAGAGATTCCGAATAGAAAATGGAGCCGTTTGCATATATAAAGAAGTGTGAAAACATGAGAAAGATGGATAAGAGTAAAAGTAAAAGCACATTGAAGCGAAAGGAAAATGTGTTAAAGAGAATATAAATGTCTACATTTAAAAAAGAAATAGTATATGACAAAAGACTAAACTTGTACGAGCGCAGCGAGGGCAATAATTACATGAGGAATCCTACAAAAAGTGCTACTTTACTCCTTCCTTTGACGTACTAAAATAACCATCATACAAAGGTCGCGCAAAAAATACATTATAATTTGAAAAATGTAACATGGAGTCTTTTCAATAGGTAAATGAGTATTATTACATTCTTCCTTTTCCATTACATACTTGCCTTTAACGCGTGCAGAACCGGCTTATTTTAGTTCTTGATCTTGGTCTCGAATTCTCAAAGTCGATGTAAAATTCTTGTTGTAGCCAAGCCACCATGAAGACGATATATTTAAATGCGAGTGTCGCTTTTCATCCACGTCTAGGAGTCTCGCTCGCTTCGTTAACAGGTAATTTCCATTCCACGGACGCTTTCGTCGTTCCGACGGTGATAACTAGGTTACGTTACCAGCTAGACAGGTAATTTCACCCTCGCAAAACCTGCGCAACTTCCAACAATCAGCAATCATGCAAGTTTTAATTTTAATGAAGAGTGTTAAATCGATTTCCGTGATTTTGTAAAATGGTGACATACGGAAATAGCTGGACAGGCCATTAGTGTCGATTTTAATCAGGTATGAATGATTAACGTTCATATCATGCGGGTGTAAGCCATTGTGAAATTGGATTAATGGAAGACTGCTGAGCTTCCTACACCGACAGAAATCGTGATATGCGAGGAAGGATCGTTATGTGAACCTATGCATGCACCTTTTGGTATCCATTTGTACCTTCCATAAATCAAAAATTCTCATCGCAGACGCAAGAAATATAAAAATGTTTAATTCTACAATTCTACACTACTTGTGGGAAGTGCTGAAAGAATACCCTTTCGTAAACATAACTTCGATGAAGTAAAATTTTTAAGAACAAATAGCAGGATGTTTTCTTTTGTTTGAGACAGAAAAGGACTTTCGGTGCTGTTCAGAGATGTTAGAAGATTGACTGTAGAAGTCAACTGTCATCGCTATAATTTATTATTAAAGTGTATGTCAAACAAGTGGAAGAGAAAAATGGCGCATTATTCGATTAAAAATACTTTCGTCACAAGCTCCCAATTTTTAACGTAAATCGTTGATCGAAGGATCAACACAAAGAAGAAGAGATTAGTAAAAAACTTTTGCAAGTTGAACAAGAATTCGTGTCGTGTTAATGTATCTTTGCGTTAATAATAGACCGTATCATTAATAAAATACTTATTGCTTTTCTTTTAAATAGTGCAAGAGAGAACGATCCGGTGGATAATTTATGAACTGCAAGTCAACGAACAAAACAGAGAAGGAAAAAAGAAAACGAGTGTAAATGCGTGACTGCATTTTGGTTTTCTTGTGTGTATTTTGCACACCGACGATAATAGAACGTTAATTATTTTAGATAATCTATGACGAGTCGTTACGTCCTGTAATAAATCTGGTTATGACCTTTCTAAACGCAACTCCTCAAACTAAAAAGCTGTTTGGCTCTTACTGTTATCACTTCTGCCGCATTAACGTCTCATAAAAAAAGGAATTGCGTGCAGAGAACGCTATAAATCATAAATTACGCTTTGAGGACAAGGCACCACACCACAAGAACGTCTTTAAAAAATTTCTCCAGGAGTATTATTTATAATTTCGTCCTGAAGGCTCCACTAGACACGTTACCAGAACAGAAATGGGTCTTCATTGACGTGGAATCGGCCCAATATTAAAATAAACTCGACATCCTGAGGGTTACGAAAGCGGTTTTTGTGCCAGATTATAAATATCCGCATAATAAGGAAACACAAATTTTGACGATTTTCTTATATTTACAAAGTTCAGTCATTTCCTTCAGTATCCGTGATTACCACATAACGACAACTGTCACGTATTTATTAAACGGATTAAATGGTGGAACAGTACTCCAGAAGACCATGGAAGCTTTTATTTTGTTTGCTTTATCTATTGATCCGTTATTTCGTAATTTCCGAACGTCCAATCGTTGGTGTATAATTAAATATATTGAACCGTTATCCCCAAGAGGTTGCGATCATACACACCATAAATTGACCACCATTCGCTCCACTGGCTATTTATAAAATTTACCCTCACGGAATTACCCGTTTAATCTTTTGCTATGTGTGCTTTGCTATCTGTTAAATATTTACCGACATATTTATGGGTGACACCATCCAATATGTTCTAATTTATCGACACCGAGGGCGAGATGTGAAAGGACACCACAAATATACTGTTTTGTTTTGTCCTTAGCTTTCTTTTGCTCTTTATCCTCCTTCTGGAGTTTCTTACGAGGCAATTATTTTCTCATTGTCCTCACTCTTTACTTTATCTACACCTCGCAATTGTTTTTCTATTCTTCTATGTTTGTCACTCGAAATACCCCAGCTTTTATCTATATTCCCACTTTTTTCTCCTACAGGTGCACCTCGTTATTGTTGTGTGCTAAGCGTCTTCACTTTGTTCCCAATCTTCTATTTTCCTTGTAATTTATCGTACATATTGAGTATCCATTATCTTTTTCAAGCATAACAGAAAATTAAAAAAAAGTTTTAAATCGATTTTAAAATTACTATCTTTTTCCCGTACTTCCTTCGTGCACTAGGAAAAACTTATTACATTACCCTCATGTGCTTCGTTTATTGCTAATGATGATCAAACCGGGTCAAAGTACTGCAATATTTTTATCTACTGTAATACAAAAATAAAACACGAGACTCTTGTTATGCTTCCTTCAAATTACGAAGCATTTTCAATTTAGTAGAACTATGTGTAGTGCAACGCCGCAACTTTGTAGATGTTTAAACTATTATGCAAAGCTATTAAGTTGGTTTAATTTTAGTTGATTGGATGGAACGCTCATCTCCATAATTTCATAAACCTTCAGGTAGCTGCACACTGCATAAAAACCGATCTCTTCTACTCTTCCTGACACTTTTACCAAATTACTAAAACTCGACGGATTGCAAATGACTCGATTATTATTCTAATTTCCATGAGAATCAAAGAGAAAAGTTCATTTTTCTTTGGCTGTTAAACTTTTGCAATTCAACCTTCTCGATGTTTCCCGATTAGGTTCCAGTTCCCAACAGCGTAACATTCCAATTTAGGGCACCTGGACCGTGTATTGGTCGTAGGGTCAGCCCGCCTTCCACGTAAGGGTGTTAACCGCCCCTATTTTGTTTGGTCGAAGCTATTGCGATTGTGTGGTAAACACTATCCGAACCATAGTGATGTGGTAGATAACTGTCAAACGGCGAAATGAGCGCGGTTTCTAACAAAACCGTTACTAGTTCTTGCCGTGGCTAATTCAACTACTCTGTTTAGAATATCTTTAAATGAACGAACTCCAATTTTATGGGTCAGGGGGAAAATGCTTCATATATCTAAGTTTACTCGCCATAACATAAAAACATAAATTTCATGAATTTTATAACAGGTCATAACAATTTTATTGCACATATATGAAATCAAGACAAAAGATGAGGGTGAGAATATTTTTATATTTACGTCCAATCTTTTTTCAGGGAGGAATCGAAATAAAAAAATCATTGTGATTTTTTCAATCCTATAATTTTTACGTTCTAGAATTGTTTATAAAGCCAAGACTAGATTTTTCTATAATATAGACAACAGGTTGAAACATTTGTGAGCTTTAATTTGTATCTCGTAAATTATCTAATTTTTAGGGCACGTTAAAACAACCGATACAACAATTTTTCATTTAAGCAGTTTAACTGCAGCAAAATGTACATTCCGTCGGTATTGTTACGTGCAGTTATCTCATAAAGCCAAAATAATTTTAAAATTCCTAAGCTCGTCTTTACAAAAGAATTTTAGAACAAAGTAATACTCGATTAAAAAAGGGATGCCCTATTTTTGATAAAACGGCGTTGAAAGAAACGAGATGTTTTCTTTTATTTACAACGCACTTGCACCAGAAAAGCTCGTTATTATTTGTTGGAAATGTTTATCTGTTATGACTGCATTAGATATTTAAATCACACTTGTGGCGAAAACAAGATAAAGACGTTTGCACGATTACACTTAAATCTTAATATCCCTTGTTAGGGCTAAACATTTGAAATTCTTATGAACTCTTGAAAATAACAGAAATACTATTTACATAAATTGAAGAATTTAAAATTCAGGTGTCTCAAAATTATCTACTCTTGCCAGCAGGAGAGGAGCAAAAATGATATTTAATCCATTTTCCGACCAAAAAGTTAATAAATCTGATAATGAATAATTTTTGCGTTCGTGAAAAACATCCCCTCTGTTCTACGATGTTCTTTGTATATGAAAGACTCAATCCCCTTTCTATATTCCACCTTTAAGCCCGAAGCCGCAATCTATTCACAAATTGCAAAAACAGTTCAGCTCTCGTCGATCCTCCACGAATAATGAATTTAAATAAGCCACAAAAGAGTTTCTCGCGAACTAAGCAGAAAAATTCTTTGCAGAGCTGTAAGAGGGAAACTGTCAGTCAAAACAAAAACACCAAATTTTTTAGAGAAGATTATTTAATAACATTTTTAATAAATACGATCTTTTCTAGTGCAAATAGTTTACAGTAGCTCTTCAGAAAGTGGGTAAGGAACATTTTCAGAAATATCGCTTTACCACCATTATTGTTAGTTGTAACTGAAGAGTTGAAAGTTTATTTGAAAACTGTTATTATTACATATTTTTCTACAACTCTAAGCACGCTTAAAACGTACAAATTTGTTCCGAGTGATCGTTGAACTTAACTTATTTTTAACTCGCCGAACCGTACTTTTTCTTCACCTTTACTTTCGTAACATCATTACATCAAAAAGAGAAAGAACGCCAGTCAACAAATAAACAATACGAAAGAAGTGCACCAATGGTGTCAATCAATTCAACCCTGGCTGTTATCACGTTTCATCTCAACCTCCTGTCTTTCAAACTTCAACGAACACCGAGAACAGCAAACATCAAATAAGAAAAACCAATTCTGTTCAGCTTGGATTTGGTATTTCAGGATCGCAACACGTAAACGAAACTAAATGTGTGATTTACGGATTAACAGATTTCGCAGTCTCTTGTAGTTAGTGCATTTAATCGCAGATAAGACAGAATCACTCATTGTTAACAGTTGGTGGCAACAACAATGACGCGAAAAAAGGTGTCGCTGGATTCCGCCCCTAAAGCTAGCAAAGATCCGCCTTCGCCGTGTTTCTTCTGATATTATCACAAACTTTGAACTTCTTTCAGTCAAACACAAATCGGGGATTTGATTTCGCTTTAAAAGCTGCAGCAACCGATAGAAATAAGAATCTTTTTATAGAAGTGGGTGTACAGACGACGACGACGACGAATTTCACGCTGATTTGACGAAGCATAACACAAACAGGATATCGATATTTATTCAGATTGCACCAACATAAGGAGATGTAAATAATTCATACTCACCGCAAGGTTTTGAAGTTGGGCAGTTTACCATATACAAAATATAAATTATAATGCACCGTGGTTGCTGTTACTTACATGATACAACTTTACCTACAGTATTCACAATACAAGCAGGGCAAAGCCTTTGATCTTGCGTATTCTGATCGGCATGACAACCATATTCCTACAACAATTCAGAATTTGCAATGTGTGCGTCGAAACTTGAAGATCTACTCTTAATTAGTGCCATTAATTAGTTTAGATCAAATACTGTTGAAAGAACTGGAAGTCTATTTTGTTGCTGCTTTAAAATTGAAAAATCCTAGGAGTTTCTAGTCGTAATTTTTCTGTGGTGAAATCACCCGTAAAGATGCTTTTAGCTTCCCTTGCCAGTTTTTTTGCGTTTTAAAAGTTTAATTGCATGTTGGCTTGCGGCGTCTTCGCGGGAAAAAACAACAAAGGTAAAATGGAATAGGGGGTAATTGGGCATTAGACGAGATCCCCTAACACACCCCTCTTAATGCGCTACCTGCAGCCGAGCTCGACCATCTCTACCGAACCTGTTGTATAATTTAGGCAGAAGAATTCCACGTCCAGATAACTTAACAGAATTATTAAAACAAGGTTCGGTCCTGTTGAAAACTACCCTCATCAAATTACATTGCTTCAAGCACGGAGACCGACTCCATTACGATTTAGTTCTAGTTAAGCTAATTAGATAATTGGAGTACAGCAGAAATAAATACAATAAAGACAACTGAAAAATAGAAGCAAACGCGGGCAAAAATATTTTTATTTTTTAATATTGTTGGAAGTATTCTCGACTTGGCCTTTTTTGTTTGTGCTCCTGCATTGCATTAGTAAAAATGGGGGAGTTTAATCTCGTGCATCAGTGGATTAACAACCCCTTTCTTAAAAGGAGATGCAGGAATCTAGTAATTAGATGAAACGATAGACTTCCATGTCGGCTCTCGTGAAATCGGCAAATGGGGAAGGGAGTCAGACTTACCCTCCCGGTTATTCACGTAAGTGAATATCATGCTCTTTTTAACTCTATTTATGCTCGTCGGCAAGAACAAACTAAAACTCGAAGCTAGTAGATTCGAGACCAATCAAAAAGTTCTGAAACATAGCAACCCGTTAATATTATTCCCAATAGAAATTCTAGTGAATCTCTTCACAAGTCCATTTATTGGCGTTTCTTGTTTCTTCCGAGTCGGTTCCCCTAACGTGCTGCGGAAAGTATGTTCCCATGAGTACTATGTGTAATCCTGATAAACTAAAATTCAAACCTGTCACCCTAACTTGTGCACTTTTGTAAGACACACAAAAGGGTATTTATCGTGGTTCCTCTGTCCCATGACGGAGTAGCGGATGTGTGTTTTATAGCGACGACGTACGTGTCAGACTCCATTGAGATACAGCACCGGATATTATATTTTTTAATCATATTTTAGATTCGCAGGAAAATCAATCTTGTCGCAATCTACGTCCGTATTTGCTGTCGTGACTCCAATCTATCCGCTGATGAATTGAAAAAGTTGCACCGGTTAAGTTAATTTTGCCTTTTTAAGCTCGCTCAAGGTAATGCACAGATAGTTCCGGCCACATTCTAACAGCTCTTCGGCCTAATTAAAGGTTAAATTTTTAATTTCAGAAAATTTGGCTTCCTCTGTGAAATAGAGTCTTGTTAACGAGGAAGTGTGGCAATTAAGCTCGACTTATTTACTCTTCTATATTATTAAGAAGCACGATAGTTAAGTTTTAATAGCAAATACCTTAATAAGACAGAACCACCTTACGAACACCTGATTTATGTGAGGTATACAGTCAATTTATTACAAGGAGAAATTCAAATATCCAATTTTGTATTTTATTATTTTTTTACAAAATTTTAATCAATTGAACAAACAGAGTTTGTTGTGAAATAATTTCATTTAAAATATTTGTTTTAAAACCCCTTGATTTTAGGCAACCAAGTAATCATATATCAATTTAGCTTTGGGGTAGTACAGTTACGCTTTGCACTATAGCTGGAAAAATTCACAGCCAATGTAAGAAACATTTGTAATAATTCTGTATTAAGTGGTTTTTAAGAGAAAAACATGCTTAATTTATTTAAATTTCACGATTTTGAAGGTAGTGGAAAACGAAGAAGTAGCGTTTTTATTATCGTTTTATATTTTTGTTCTCGCGTGCTGTCGGTGCCAAGCAGTGTTGTTTCGAAGTAGCATTTAACAAAGCGTAAAAGATAAGCTCGTATTATCTTTCGGAATTCAAACGTTAAATAAGATTACATTAGACTTCCTTCTAATCCGCCTGAAATTGAAGAAATAAATGCGAAAGCCAATTCAGTTTGCAGTTAGTCCACTGCAATACCGTGTTTCACAGTGGAGTAAATCCTAGACTATCGCAAGCAAGATCTGCTTAACGATGACCTTACTGATGGATACATTCTTAATCCCTACTTACATAATGCGTTGAAATGCAAACTTGGGCTGAGTAGGCGTTGAAAAAATAAAGCATTTGGAACAGTGTAAAGTTTGAATTTCCCGCCGTTTGACACGAATGACATTTCTTTATGTTTAATCGGCACATGATTGAACATGTTTGTTTTCAGCAAACGGTGTCCTTAAATATTTGCTTCGAGAATAGGAATCGTTTAACATAAAACATTGCAAAGAAAGACAGAAAGATTTTTTTGTTTATAAATTTTAGGTTAGCTGTCAACATGCTCTAATTACAACTGTCAATTTATACTTTAAAATAGCAAAACAATTGACGATTTCCAACGCCTTGCCTGCCCAGGATTTCATTTTCGTTTTTCATTTTTGCCAGCCGTAACTTCATTAAGAATAAAGTAAGTCTTGTCTGTTAAAATCAATTGGTTGATGATGCTTGCTCAACTGACCATCCTACAAATGTCATCAATTAATCCGAAGGCAATAATTTCCCCATTTTCCCACAACCCTTTGTCTGCTACGCAGCTTGTCATTTAACTCTCAATGAATCGTCCCTAAACAAAGGGTAAAAAAAATCATGGAAAATAGAGACGGATTGTTGAACGCAAACGATATCAGCTTTTGCATTTTTCAAGTTTTCACTCGCACAGTAAAACTGAGCCGGATATTTTTCCAATATCCTGCAAATAAAAGAACAAAAAAGAGCAATCCGAGCGAGGTGTAAATGAAAACCTATTGAGAGTTATAGACAGATCCGTTTTGTCGTTCTGTTTGTTTCTATCCCGGCAACCAATCATATGAAAAACTTGATACAACCTGCACCACTGGCTGAAACAGGTGTGCAAGTATCACGGGCATAAATCAGAAACATGTTTTATATATTCAAGACACTATATTAAACTAATAAAGTGACAAACGTTACGTGCACATATTTTATGGTAGGGTTAAGTGCTAATTTAAAAAATATATATATAAAAGTGATAGCAACGATTAGAGGGTTTATTAGCAAAGTTACGTGTTCACGTTGTGGCTAAGTAATGAATTATGCATTAAATGCAAATCCTTGGTCCGAAGTCGTTTACTGCAGAAAATCTGGTACAAGGCCGACACTTCTTGCATTAGAGCTAATGTCAAAACATTAGAATAAAGATTAGTCCCAGAGATAAACACTTGGAAATCTAACAAATCCTTACTGTATATGGAAAGCATATTCATGACCTCGAGATTATTTTTTACGACACGTGAAGACTACATTCACCCTCTTTAGAGAACCCCAAAACAAGTGAAGCACCCCAAAATAATCACTCTCCGCGTTTCAATGAACAAACACAGAAGCTGCTGCAGCTTAGTCTGAATAAAATTTTCATAATACACTTTCGCTTGTTTATTCGTCAAAGAAATGCAAGGCGCGTTTTGTTGGCGGTACCTTTAGACCTGGTGTACTAGCAGGAGAAGAGGTTGAATTTAATTGGATTGTACGAGGGTAAGAGCCTGACGACGCCCCATTATTTTCACTATTCCCGCCGCAAAGCTGTCACGAGTTTTTTCTGTGTGATTTAAGGGTTGCAAATGTTGGCCGCGAGTTTTTCCGAGAGTTTTGGCGCGATCGCATTCGAAATTTGTTAAATGTGGTGATCGCGGAAATGGTGAGGGGAAGAATGATATTATGCCGTGAAGAGCACGAGGCCATTTATAAGAAACATAATTGGGAAAATATGCGACCCTCGTGGAGAATAACGGGTCGGATGTCTTGAAGGGGAGGTTTGCCTTTCGTTATAAAGAAAAATCAATTGCATTTGTGGGATTTGGTCACCGTTCCATTGTTTGTAATAGCGGATCAGGAGGAATTTCCGAATACATCAAACGCAATGTTAGATTGTTCGAGCCTGAAATTCGCACATAGTCAATCACGTCGTGACAAACAGTCTGTGTAATTGCGGCCTAACCCTCTTCAAATACGTACTTTCCAGACGAAAGGTGCACGAATAGGAAATATTTGCCTGAGGTTTCTCCACGCCAACGTATTTTTAAAGTAACCGCAGAGTTACACGAACATATTATCTATATTTTGTCTATGTTTTGTTTTCCAAACCCGTACACATCTATGTGCTTAATGAACGTTGCATATTTTTCCTAATAAAATTTCAATTATGCATGTTCATGGCCCACGCCATAAACAATGCCAGCTTTTCCCAGTAATTAAATTTGACTCAATTATGGAGTTGCATCAAATTAGCATTCATGTAAAAAAAGTTCGTTGTTTATTTTCAAATATTCCAACCAAATGAAGTGGCGATATTATTCGATCATGAAAAACACATTATTCGACTGATTTAACAGAAAAATTTAAGCCTTCTAAATTAACTTTTTTCTGGAAATAATGTGTGATGTACTCATTCACGCTTTCAAGTTTACAAAAGCTAAAAAAACTGGAAATGCTTTTAAAAAATTGTCCATTGTAACGAACTACTTCAACTCAAGGGTAACAAACGTGCAAAGAAGTGTCCCAAATCTTCATCTTATCGCAACGGTGATGGAGCGATGAGTCATGGTTCACCGCGAGGCGCCGAGGCCTACCTGGAATGTTCGAGACAGACCCCCCTCGCGATAAAAGGGCGTCACGAGGAGTCAGTCAATTAATTGGAATGGGCGATAACGAATTATTGGCGAGTGATTAACAAGCGTTGGTGCAGGAGTTGCGAATTTCAGTTTAATTTTCTGTAGTACGAAGTTAACGTTCATTTAGTGTAAACTGTTAATCAGGAATAAATTGTGTTCTCTAAGTACACAAAGTACACACTCTGAGTAAACGTAAAACAATGACCTATCGCATAATAAGGAAATTTTATTTTTATCGTAGTTGAGTTTTAATGAATCTCTCATAAAGTAACTAATACGTAATAAAAACAAGATTTCCTTATCCATTATTGTTGGCTACTTTGGTTCTATTTAAGTGAAGATAATGGACTCCGTGGAAAGGAAAACACAGTTTATTGTTCCTTACACAACACAATACTCCTTACACTTGCTATAATTTGTAGGACAACATCTTGTAAAAACTCCGACCCTTACGTTTTGGTAAATAACGTTATGACAGGATCCAGGACATAAGAGTTGTTAACAGGTCTATATTGTGAATGACCATTTCATTCTAAGCATCTTATGGTGGAATTTGCAGCTTTTATTTATTTATGATTATTTCGAGACATTCTTATCCTTATCTTTAACTTAAGATTTTCTACAGGGTGTTATTGAAAGTTGTACAGATATTTTAACCACGAGCTACTGGCTTCATGTAGAACTCGGAAAAAATATCTAAAAAATTCTGTCAAAAAATAAAATGACATTTATTTTTTGAGCTATAATTTTTTTTTATTGGTTTTAGACTTCTACGTTGTCAAACAACCTCGTGGGTAAAATTTCGGCACATTTTAAAAATACACCCTGTACATCATATTTTATAAAACGTACACCAATGCGGTTTCCTTGTTTTAAAGCATATTTCCTATTGGTTACTTCGCATTGGCGTACATTTTATACAACATGATATACAGGATGTTTTTTTTTACATGTGCCGAAATTTTACCTACGAGGTTGTTTGACAACGTAGAAAACTAAAAGCAATTTAAAAAAATTGTAGCTCAAAAAATAAATGTCAGTTTATTTTTTGACAAAGGATTTTTTAAATATTTTTTCCGAGTTCTACATGAAGCCAGTAGCTCGTGGTTAAAGTATCTGTACAACTTTCAATAACACCCTGTATATCAATAATTTCAAATAGGAGAATAAACCTAATCCTGGAAAATTAGTGCAGTATGTAATTTTTACATTACAATTTGGCAGAATAATTCGGCACATCTGACATTTCACAAAATAATGGCATTTTTAAAACACTACCTCATGATGAGTATCGTCCAGAAATTATCGCATCCCCAGACCTACCACGAAAATTTTCATGTCAGCTGCCTAATATTTACCAGCAAATTAATATGCTGCTGCACACCGCACGTGTTACCCATTTTCCGGGGCACCAAAACCGATATAATAAATTTTTCGATTGCCATTTGCGTCAAATGTGGCTAATTTAACACAAACACAGCCATCGCATCAGACCCATCTACTCAAAATACGTCGAGTTGAATGTGTGCTTTAATCAAAAGCTATGCAACAGATCGAACAAAAGTGAAATGCAGAAGATTATGGGAGTGATGAACCAGTGACCCATCACCGGTTGCGTAAACACGGTACAATAATCATTTATACCAAACAAAATATTGTTAATTTCCGGGCGCTCGTGTTTACGTTGGGACAAAGTAACAAAGTACATTTGACTTTTAAATGAAATTACGACCAGTTCCGTTTTTTTTACAATTAATATCTGGAATTATAAAACGAATTGTGTTTCGACACACGCAATTTTTTGCGTGAAATAAAGGCGTTCGTCGTTCTTTTAATAAAACTTTATTCAATCTACGTTTTAATCTAGTGGTGTTTAGTTTTAGACCGCATTTATCATGAAAAACGTGACCGTTGAAGTGGAAAATATTTAATTAATAACGATTTATTAACAGGGAATTTCGGGCGAACCAGTGAACATATTTATTTTTTCTTTTAAAACTGAGGGTTTCTCGAATTTAGGTCGTAGTAATGGCATGACGTGTAAAACGGCAATTAGTAAAGATTTTGTCCAGATCGAGCTTATCTGATCAATAATTACAATTACCTTGCATATTTTTATAATAATTGAGACATCATTCAAAAGAAAACTTTGATCATTTCAGACAATTTCTTGTATAAAACTACTAGCTGTGTTTCTTAAATAGCAGAAAATGTTTAAAACAGAAAATTTCTTCTTTCTTCAAAACATAAAATGCATTCACGTTGTTTTGGTATAATGGGAGGCCATGGAAATTATGCACTTAATTTGGTAGTCAAGCTGTCTGTTGAATTAGGTTATAGTTTTCTAAGTTTGAGGTTATAAATAGAGTCAATGTCTAGTGCACTGTTGTCAGTTTTACAAGTTTGCAATATAAGAATACTCAGACATCGCGGGAAATTCAGCAACATGTTATGTTCATTTTGATAGGTCCGCATGTCAGGCACTTTAGTGACGGAAATCAAACAGTCTATCCAACGTTAAAAAAATAAATCATGGCTCCTATTATGCCAAACCAACGTGAACGGTGTTTAATTATTTGCATGTTTTTTTTATTGTTCTGTTTAATATCTACCAGGGTGAAAAATTGAAAGTTTTGGTCTCACTGTCTGGAAATAGCTTAGAATTTCCGGACTTTTAAATATTTTTAGACAGTCCCGTGAACATTCATACAACAAAATGTTTCGCAACGCGAACTTGATACATTTAAAATCGTCCAACAAATTGCAAAACTTAACAAAAAAAAAAAATCGAAATTTATCCGACTATTTAACTTGAACTTCAAAAATAACCGATTTTACTACGATCGCTATTTTTAGCCGGATGATACTAAATGATGGAAATGCGTTAACAGTATTGGCCGCTGTCCCAAGACTTTAGTACAGCAGCCAACTTTCAACTCCAAACACATTCATTCTGATCTAGATTTTTAGTTCAATCAGTTAAGTTTAGGTGTTCGTACGATAATTGTTATTGCAGTGTTGAAAAGTTTTTTTCGAGTTGACTCCAATTAACAGGCCCATTGTGACTATAACAGCTACGTGATACAGAATCCGAAATTAGGAACAGTACGAATAACTTGAGTGACTTAATTCACGTGATGAATAATTCTGTACGGACAAAATCGGACAATGACGTAAGGTATTTTGAGTGAAGTTAATCATTTAAATAGGTAGGGTTTATCATCGTTGAACCATCAGTCCTACACATCCACTTTTAATCAGAGACAAGCGGCAACACAAAAAAGACCGGAAAGTCCCATTAATAACAGATTAAAACAGATATGTCAGATTAGAAACGTAATGATGAAAAAACATTTCTGTAATTGCTAGTTTAAACGTGTGCTTTCGCAGAGTGTTGCAGATATGATAGTTTCATTAATCAGAATAAAAGAGGAATTTGTCATGAGCTCGGTTTATCGTAATCCCTAAATAATTATATGATATTAACTATATTAGACAAACAAGATAATAAAATTAATCTGCACATTTTTTTGTCCTAAAAGTATTCCCAAAATAGACCATTTCGCAACAAGCTTCCTCGCCAAATTTTCGCGTTCATTCATTCGTTCTTTTTTAATTATCACAAGACTATCCCAAGACTAATAAAAATAGAGAAATAATAACCGAGTACTTGGTCCAAGACAAAGGAAAGAAAAATCAAAAAACTTTTAAGCACTTAGCTTTCATTCCCATTTTAATGCATTTCAGAAGTAAAACATTAATGGTTCGAATCTGGAATTTTGGTCTACACAAGCCGCAGGCAACTCACTATAACTGTTGTAAGTTTTAATGGAAAATGTGCACCAGTGGAACTTAATACAATTTGCAACTGAGCCGCCAGCAAGAAAGACATTTCCACTTCGTTAATTCAAAACTTAAAGGTATCCTCGTTCGGCAATATTTTTCTTAACGTAAGAGTTACACGAAATGCAGTTTAAAAATGTAGTTGCATGCAATTATAATTTTAAAAACAGAAAGATTAATAAAATCATGGATTTCAGTGAGTATATTGATTTTGTACAGTTCAGTAATTTTCTCTGATTTTACACATTTCAGAATGTCACCAAAAATATTTCCATTAAATCCTGCTGTACAATGTTATCAACCCTGAATAATTTACTGAATTTGAATGCTTAAATGCGTTCGTTCATTCTAATTTTCGTTAATTTTATCCAATTATTTCCGCTTATACACCGTGTCCAAAAACTACAAACACTGTTTCTATTCAAGGTAAAAGAATATTACATCTTACATTTTTAAAAATATTGATAGCTGACAGCTACGTTTTCACTCCGTTGTGCAATGAAATTTTAGGAACATCAACGATAGATCAAAGAAAGGTTCTTGTCTATTCTTGTTCTCATCTGAATCCTGTTCAAAAAAATGTTCCAAAGTAAAGCAAATTAATTGAGGTTTTTTTTTTTTGAAAAACTAAGACTGTATTGACACTTTGAATGCCAAGAACTCTCAATCTACACTAGTTTTATGGCATATATTTTTTTCAAGAAAATTTATTCATTATTTTGGCCATTTTTAAATCAGATATAATTACAGTTTAGGTTAAAATCGAAAATCATGCCGATCAATTAATTTAAATTAACTAATTAGAGATAAAATAAACTAAATGGCGTATGACATCTTTGGGATGTATTGTTATTGTATTATTTGCTTAAAATCCGTGCGTCAGTGGTAAACACAATAACTTTCGCAAAACAAAATTAGACTAATATACAGATATTTGATCCTGTTGGGCAACAGTTAATACAGAAACTCTGCAATCAGAGTCGATATGAACCACCAAAAATACCGGAGATAAAAGCCCTAAGGGAGTGATAAGTTTCAACGTTCACATACGATCAATTCAGCCTTCAACCGTCGAGTACGGTGCTCCACTCCAGCCTTTCGCTTCCCCCCCTGCTAGCAGGAATGAAAGGCATTAATGACATCCCCGATTTTTGAGCCCGCAGCAATCCTGTCTGACGACACACTTGAAGTTTTTCGAACCCTCAGGATTAACAAACCCAATTAAACAGTAAAATTACAGCCGCTCTTTATCATCGTGTACACAAGATAAACTGATATCTAAACAAGTATTTTTGCAGAACAAGTGGCGACTTCTAGTCAGTGGTGGAATTTAGAACTGGTGAGTTCGTTAACAAGATGGACTTCCTTTCGGATTACGACGAACAAATGTCGGCTGGCGACACTTACGACATCAATTTCGGCAAGCGGATTCAAAGAACGGGGAAAATTTTCTCGTACACGTTTTGGAGGACGGAGGTTGCTGGAGAAATATTCTGGAGTGTCCAGGGAAACAAACCGGATGGTTCGGCTTGGGTTGTGACAAAATACTTTGGGCCAAGGGAAGAAGGTAAAAGGTACCAGCAGGAAGTGATTTTGCACCATCCCGTAGAGAAGAAGATAAAAATGTATTATATGGCGTCGTGTACGGAGGGAATGAACTGCATTAACATTTCCAGGCAGATTATACATCACTTCAAGAATGCTAACAACAGCTTCAATTTTGAATTTAGGTTGCTCAAGCTGAAGAGAAGGCCCTATCCTAAAAGAATGTTGTTTGACGATTAGAGAACCCCAATCAGACTGAGACATTTTGTAAGTTATTAATATTATCAAGACATTTACCAATTTGTACTGTATTCTAAATTTAATATACTATATTCCTTAAGAAATGAACTGTTTTATTCAATGCTTTCATTGGCAATGAAACTATTTCACTTATACGTATTACTTAAAATTTGCAAACAGATGATCTCAAGTTTCCATATATGTAGTGCACTTTTGCATTAGTGAAAAATTTTACCGATAACAGGTGAAACCACTATCACTAAGATAAAACTGTCAAAATAATTAATCAACTTAAGTACATAACATTTTTGGTTTACAATACAAACATTTCCGATAATAGTGCGGAATCTGGAAGTACCCCGAATGCTTGCAGCGTTTCCACGTTGAATAGCAAGGGAAATCCTCTCGAAAAGGAATTTCTTTGATTTTGAATCGATAAAAGATAAAATATTTCTCACGTAAATAATTTATCCTGCTTAAACGAATGTTTAAATTATATATTTTTATATTTGTAGTGAAATGATAGCCAAGAAAAAAAAACATTCTAACTAACTAAATGAAAGGAATATACATAATTGGGGTATTTTCTTTGCAAACGGAGAAAAATAATCTTTTCATTACATAAAGAAGGACTAACTTTAGGTTTGCTCAAATTAAAATGAAGAAAGGCGTCTTGATTGGCTACCACGAGAGAAGCTTTTCAAAGACAAATTCTAATAGCTACATGATTAGATTCTAATATGTTATAAAAGCACATTTTACCTATATTACTACTTTCAATGGTGGAAAAATATTCTAGAATAAATATTCTCCAAAGCTAGTCAATGATTAATGGACTGTCGCATAGACAAATAGAAAGCATAACATGTGAAGGAATTAATTTTATGTATGTTTCTGTTGACTACGGATTCATTTTGTTATCATTGATTTTCCGATTACGACATGCAAAGCAAAAGCAATATACAGAGGACAATACTACGGAATGTTCATTTTCCAGGGGTACAAAACAATTTCAATTATGAGTCGAACAAAGGTAATAAAATAAATTCGTAATTTTAATTGATAAAAACATTTTTTGTTTACAATTGCTGAATGAAGCAACGAAAAATATACATTCCAGTTAACACAGATTCATTTTATTTGCTTTTTCTATTCATAAAATTGTGTGTTTTTACAGAAAGATGTTAAAAACGGGTGATCTTGATTCTATTATTGTACTATATTCTTCTGTATAAATAAGTTGTTGACGCAAACTGATAAATATAGGAATCACTATATCCTAGTTAATTTATAACAGAAGCAGAATTCTAAAATAAATTCACATATAACGTTATTGGAAACACAAAAAGTTGCTAAATAACGAAATGTTACTTAACATGCGAAAAAAATACAGTTACGACACGAGTGCCGTCAAATTGTATTGCTTATTGCATAATTTTGAACCGTAAGTCGGTTTTGATGCCTACGAAAGCCATAAAGACCCCTCTAGTGTGTGGACAAAAAAAATCTTTTCGGAGCCACATTTTTGAAGCCACCTCTAAAAGTGTATTAACTCCGAAAGTCCATTCAAAAATCAAAAAACCATCAACGTCGCATTTTTCTCGATAATTACTATCGGCAATGCTGTCTAATGTAAAATGTGGTGAGAATTGTAATTTTGAGGTTAAGTGTTTATTAAGTGTGAGCAATAATAAAACAATTTGAACGAAATTCAAAGCAAGTGTATTTTATTTTGGATCAAATAAATGTCATAATTTATAGTTACCAACATAGTATGAAAAAATAACTACCTAGGGTTTTTTAAATTTTACCAACCTAAAGCAACAGGTGGTGGTTTTTTGATTTTTGAATGGACTTTAGATGTACATAATATTGGGTGATTCAAATTGGTTGTGGATAAATATGTCAACTATGTACGAAAATGTATGTGGCAACGTGTGGGTGGGGTAGAGTTGACATTTGTATGACATTTCATATGCGTGCACTTGATTTTTTTTAATACCATTGCAAATTGCCTTAACAATTTTCAAAATTGCGTGCCTATGAACTGTCAAAGAAATGTCAACTCTATCCTACCTACAGAGTTGCCACATACATTTTCCAACATAGTTGCCATATTTATTCACAACCATTTTGAATCACCCATTATATTATAATTTGATGCATTTTGCGATATTTTTGAATACCTACTGACAATATCGACAAAATGAATTCCAGTAATAATAATTCCAATAGCAACAGTGGAATTGACAAGCCCGACTATACTGTTTTTCAATCGTCTGTTAGTTAATTACGATTTAAAAGTGTCTGGATCAGCTGCTAGATTAAAATAATATATTAATTCATTCTCCTCCAACAAAATATTTATGCACCCTTCAGACAGCTAAGCTACTTGAAATACATTTTATGTGAAGTAATTAAGGTATAATACATATTAAACTAGTTCCCGAAGAGTTTTTTTATTTGAATGGTCGTTATTAAATTGCTAAAAATATCATAATCTAAATCATTTCACACATCTGCTTAATAAACATCGCAAATGAAAAGAACACTTTTAATTTTACACGATACAAATTTTATCACTGTCAACACCACACGAATCAACTACTTAAAAGTGATTCTATTTTGTGTGTGGCTTAAAATAGAAGACAAAATTAAAAATGATGGTACTGAATCTTTATATTCTAAAAAAGAGGGGCGACAAAAAAGCAGATAAACTCGTCCTAATGCGGTGTAAACGCAAGCAACCCTCCGGAAAATTATATTTAAGACAATAAAATCTTTTCAAGCCAGATGAGAACAGACAAGAGGACTTAAATCAAACTAAGTAAAACAAATTGTTCTATGTTTTTTATATTACTATTTATTGCTACAAATATTGTCGCATTGTACTTGCGATTCGCATTACTTATCATAATACCAAAGCACTTCCTAAGTGTTAAATATCACTGAATGTTTCTGCTTAGTTTTACTTCTTGAAATTTCTAGATCTTGTTCAGTTTATCAGATTAAGCTGCAACCTTCGCAATAATTACTTTTGTAGCCATGTAAGTTTTCACAAAGCATCAAAATAAAAGTACAGACGGAAAAATAGTTACAGATTCAACAGGTGACAATTCAGAAAAGGGTAAATCAGCAAAGACGTTGCTGTGTGTAATCTCTTCAAAATCTTTACCCTCAGAAATATTACTATCATATCGAGCTTTGACACTAAATATTCCTTAAAGATTTCTCTTAAATTTTGTTTTCGGGGAAAGCTCTATGTTTTTACTTTCATTATTTTTGTCCAAACAGCCAGTAAAATATTTTGACAAACTGGGCTACAGGCATAATGTGTTCAGACTCCAACTATCGTTATAGTTGTTTGATAATTATTCTTTAATAATCAAATAAGTGTGATTCAGAGTCCCAATACTTTTCAATCTGACGATTTGTAGTTAGAACTGAACCTGCGTCAGTTATTTTTGATAAGAGTTTATTGTACTGTGGAACAATATTTTTCCTTCAAGATATCTGTTTAATAATATCCATTCCCGAATGGTGGTTAAATACCATTTTGCTGTTTCAATTAACGTCCCATGTCTGATTTCAAAAGCCTTTATATATACAACTCCCCTAAATTCCTGGTGTTCAACATAGGATGTAATTTCACAAGCTTTAAACCTTTGTGAAAATAATACATCTGCGTTGTTTGGTTGCGTTGTTAAAATAAAAACAATCCCGCATTCGGACCGGACTCATCAATCCAAACAATGACGGTTTAAGCAACATGTTTGGTAAAATGCGTTGTTTCTAAAGTAATAATGTTGGCACAGGCCACATGAATGACCTCTAATCGACATATTTAATACAAAACTCAACGGAATAATGAAACCCCATTTCGAGGTGAGATAGCACCACATCAAAGCTATATTTCTGTAATGGACAACCGAAACAGCACAATTGATTTTCAATTTCAAATATGTGGAGGAAGTCACCCCACATTCATTACGAGCTAGATGCATTAACCAGTTGCGAATGCAAATTATTGACAAACTGTTGGAAGAATGAAATCGAAACCCCCCAGGGATAAAAATTCGGTAACGACAAACGTTCATTGATTTTCATATAAAATTTGATTAATCACGAACGCTGTTAAAAGAAGTTGAACTAAAATTGAAAATGTCACACCGTAAAATTCATCTTTTAGCCGAAAATAATAAGTTCTAACTTGTGAAAAAGCAAAGGACTCATTTTACATTAATGGAACGACACGATCACATCGTTAAACGCCTTATAGAAAACGATTTCCCACTGTGCTTTGAAG
This sequence comes from Tenebrio molitor, assembly GCF_963966145.1. NCBI lineage: Eukaryota > Metazoa > Arthropoda > Insecta > Coleoptera > Tenebrionidae > Tenebrio > Tenebrio molitor. Next base: position 9,231,766 of record NC_091051.1, read on the forward strand.
TATGCCCGAGATGCAAGAGGGTGTACACTATTAAGGAAATTACTTTGGGGTGATCACAAAACATAATTTTTGTATGAACCTAGTATAAACAACTATCAGATCTTTTAGAGTGTTTCGATAAATAACCGCTGTGGAGGGGCGAAATTAACTTACTAGAGTAATACTCCTGGCTTGGGTATAAATCCTTATGAACACCTCATTATCATTAAGTACCCAATATGAGGTGTCGTCGATTAGAGTCTTATGGAGGTACAAATTGAATGGTTAAACAATTTTTCAGATCAAATTACATTTACATATTTTAATTTAATCACTTAAACAATTAGAGTTAAAAAGCTCAGTGAAATTGGTAAACATTGCCCTTTCCCTAATTTTGTCCCTGTTGTCACGTAATGAATGACATTTGGAACCCCATGGTCGGAAGTAAATCCACAAATTAATCAACAAAGAATTGAATAAATCTATTCATTAAACAGAACTGTAAAGTATAAAATGTCAGAGTTTGAAATCGGCTTTGCTTAATTAGAATATGAAACATTAATTATTTTGTGGCTATTCAGGACTCTCTGCAGGCAACGATGAGGAGAAAGCTTTTCACCAAATAATTTACCCAATAGGATTTAGACATTTCTCCTTTCCCAAATGTTTTAATAAATATATAAGTGATATAATTTACATCATTAAATGGGTGGTCATTAATGTCACTGAGGTAGAAGCATCAAATCTGCTGCCTGAAGGTAGTAACGGGCCTTCAAATAAATTTATATTTAGAGCAACCTATGGAAATTCAATTGTTTGCAACATTTTTCCAGCGTAGAAAATGACACAAGAAACGTCTGACATTTTAACGAAATAAAATTAGGTTAGAAAATATTTTTAATTTTTATAGTGTATTCTCCCTATTCCCCCTCCACGGAATATGACAATATGAAATTGGGAAAAAGCTTACTATGTAACCTGTATAACTCCGGAAAATAATTAATTGGTTACCTACAAAAATTACTTTACACTGTTAACAGAATTAGAATGTCGCCTACGCCCACTCTAAATATATATTTATTTGAAAGCCCGATAGATTACATCGCACACATTTTTGGGACGCGCTCACTTATTCGCAGTACAACATTTTTCAAGTTAAAGTAGCTTTGACATTTTTACATCTAATAAATTAACCAGTTTCCCATATATGACACAAATGAGAGAGCACATACTCGTATCCTCGGCACATATTTATTGCTATTGCGCAACACTCTGAGGCTATAAAGTGATGAAACAAAGTGCAGAACACATCCAGAAATTGTCCCTTTCTAACAAACTTTGTCTGAAAAAAATCGATCGACTGGTATTTGAGTTAAGTGAATCCAAACAAAGAACCAGATAGACAAACAAAGATATATTCTAAAAAATGTAGAAATAACACACAGCTACTCCAATCTGATACCTACGTATAGATGTATAGATTAAATAAAAACAGGAATTACATTAAATTTCGGTTCATTTTATCTTGGAGAATACGATGTTCACTGTTCCGGATTTCGTCCTGTGCATTCATGTTTATCGTACGAATCGCAAAAGTCGCCCTCTTGAGCAGCCTCGTGGGATTTACCCAAAGCCGTTGACTACGACACGATGCAGTGAACACACCTGAATGCAGAGTTTTTCTCCGATGCGTGATGCGGTCTAGTGAACGCTTACCCTAAGCTTACTACACCCGGGACAAGTTGAGGACGACCCCAGTGCTTCATACAACAAAACAACAATGCCATTGTGTCGTACGAGAAAGATATCTTCCTCCAATATCGGTTTATTTCAAAAAATAAAATTCTTTAAAATAGCATCTCGATAAGACGCCTCGATTTGTCGCTCGAATATGTTGTACGTAAAAAGATTCGCGATGCGATTCTAACTCGTCCAAATATCAAGAATTTTACACGTCTATGCTTGGAAAGGTAAAGTGATGTCATTTTTTAAATTTGATTTTTAATTTTTTTGTTTTTGTTATCTGAACGCACCGGCGTGAAAAAATCGACAAGAGATGCCGGGCTTCGTTTTAAATAATGTTACTTAATAGCCGGTTCAGCATCATTATGTTCAATTTACGACATTCGATTTTCTCTCCTCGTAGGGAACGTCTTCCGCCACCGACATGCTGACGCAAAAAATCATTTCGTAAGATTATTCCGCAGACGATAAATGGATTCGCACGATAAGCGTAAGCCTCATAAAATATAAACCGGGCAACAACGGGTTGATCTACACCCTCGAATTGTTTCTATTTGTCACATAAAAAAACCAAATGGAGTAAGGTTAAGGACACATTTTTTGGCACCTACATAAAAATGAAATCACGCTGGAAATTAGTGTCACGAGAGGTGAAGCACGTCATCACAACCTAAATGGTGTAATTGATTGTGTAAATATTCTAGTGAATCATTGGTTTAACATTATCGACTTTTACATATGGGAAAAGTCGAAAAAGATCCACCATGTCAATAAATAAATAGAATTCAAGAAACCAAACATAAGCGTTTAAAACACGTCCAGAAAAATCTTGAAACTTTCTCGAATGATCATGGTTCCTCTTTAGTTGTCATGATCCATGACGAAGCGCTGAGGCCTACCTGGAATGTTCGAGACAAGTCCGGCATTGGGATAAAAGAGAGACGATACGCGACAATCAGTTAATTAACCTGAATGTAAACGAATTATTAACGAAGACATTTCAAGATTGCGAATTTCATTTTAATTTTCTGTAGTGTAAAGTTAAATGATTCTTTTTTTTTGTCTTCCTTTCTTGCAATTATTGTTGTGGTTGTTAATATTTTTATCTTTTGCATTACATTGTTGTGACATTAAAATGAAATTACTTTTTGGTAGATGTCCATTTTCTGGTAGGTATTAATTTTTTCTCTATCAAGTGTAAATATTTATCATCAAATTGTATCGCCGATAAAGGAGTTATGTGTCAAAATGTAGGTCAGCGTTCTGAATTAATTTTGGTATTGAATCAATAGCTCTTTTCAGAACATCTTGGAAAAATATTTTTAAGAATGTAGACGAGTCTAGTGAGCGACTGTAGCAGCCATCTGTTTAAGTAATGCAAAATAAGATCACTACAAAACCAGAAAAGCCGTTACCTGCCTTCTGTGCATTAATTATATGCAAGAAATAAATAACGCAAAACCTAGAGGCAACTGCTTCAATATTTCAGGCATGTTCCTGTACACCGTTATATTTTCAAGTTGGTATAAAATTGCCACCTGAAGAAAAATACCGTTTACAAAAGTAACCCTCTGATATTTTGTAATTCGTTTTACTCAATGTTTCAAGGAAACATAAATAAGCCCGTCTAATCGAAAAAAATAAATATAAAATCGTTGCGGCATAAAATATGGATGTAAACAAGAATACAAGATTATTTTTCAATGTTTCGCTAATAACATTCCAGAATTAAAACAATTTTGAATAAATGGCATCGTTACAAGTCCGTCGTGGGTGTGTTTTGTTAAAAACAAACTGGGTGTATAGTTGAATTTTTTTAATAAACAATTGTCAAAACGTTGTCTTGTTAGTATGAGCCAAACTGTGATTTTCATGATAATACGATTGGTCACATTGAGTGTCAACATTTTTTTAAGTAACTGAGCCTGCGCCCTAACGAGCGAGAGTTTATTTCAAATTCGAAAAGGTTTCTCCTGATTTCTCATTAAATTTGTTTTGAAAATGAATTCACGGAAGAAAGGTACGGGAAGTGAAGTGAACATAACCTTAACCATGATTTGGTGTCAAATTGTTATACAGCTGGTTCATATGTCCAAATTTTAGGGTGGTACAGTATGGTTTTTTACTTCATTTTGACACTGACAATTGTTTATTAAAAAAATTTCACTATACGTTCCACCTACGTTTTGGTAAAACATAAAAATAAATTATTATTCATCATGTTCAACAATCCGCCGCTCGCAATAAATAAAATGTCAAAAGGAAAGAAATGCAGCGTGAAATGGAAAAAGTGAAATATCGGTGCAATAATGAACAATGTAGTGCCGTGTTGTCCAACAATGCGCACACTTCTTGCACGGTCGCGGATACAGGTCAATACCGAAGAGGTAGGTATTTCAATATTTTTCCCGACAGAAAACCGGTTACTAAAGTCGTTTGTAAAATTACATCGGTCTTTCTGGCTTATCGCACGGAAACATGCAGCAGGAATCTTGCCTTGATGTAACATAATGTTCGTAATTTATTCTTGTAGTGCGTAACACTGATTAAGTTTACCAAAATAACCACAGTATAATTCGGACGCAGGTACAACATAAAAATGCGTAAAGCTCAAGATAATGCCATCAAAGACACCAATTTATAATCTTCCCGCAAGTTACAAATTTGCAAGCAGAAAGTTCTTGGACAGCGTATGTGGTTTTTTATCTTTCCCGATCGCAGATTTTTGGTACTTCTTCTGAAGTAACAAAGAAGGTCTTTATTTCGTTTAGATTTAAAAATGGTTATTATAAAATGAAAGGAAATTATATCCAAAAATGTATACTTCCAATTTCACTTGGAATAAACTTTAATCCGTTGTTAATCCGTAGAAAGTTCTTTACCTGAAAGCCGTAATAAGCGACTATTCCCATTTGAAAAGCTTTGGTAATTTAATAACGACTTTCCAGTTTCATAAATTAAATGCTTGGATTAAAGTTTTCTTGTTGGAAATGTAAAAAATATATGTACTTCAATTGACACAAGCAAGTTGTCATTAGAAACAACGAAAATTATACAGGGTTATTATAAATGACTGTAGTCGAAGCAGGCCATGCTCGTTTTGCCGCTTTCATGTGAACTGTCAATTTTTATGGCTGTCACTGTCATTTTTTACGTGAAAAGTGCGGTGATGAGAGTTTTATTTATTTTCTTTTAATTAACGACTGAATCCAAGAACATTGAGTTGTTTTGCAACCAATTCTAAAAATAGTGAGTTGTTTTGCACCTAATTTAACTCCTGTGTGTGAACGGTGTGTAATCACTTATTCACATCATTTTGATGTTTTTTATATGGAGCGGCAACCATAAATTTTACTTCTAGTTTTTACGCGCCTACTGTAATAACCCTGTATTTTTTGTCAAAAGCTCGAAATCATTTCTTTTGATTTGAATTGCCCCTCGATATTTTTTTATTAGAGTCCAGGTAGTTCACCATTAATTTTTACGATGCTGTGACCCTCTCGAAACCATTTTCTACAAGGCACAAGTTCTCGAGAGGAATGGCAAGAACAGGTTCCTTGACAATGTTAAACTGATCTGTATCACTCATGAATAAACTCGAGTTATATCCTGCGCTGTCTAAAATGTATTTTATGTGAATATCGTGAAATAAAACTTAACATCAAATGGATGCGTCAATTTTATTTTCATATTTACTAACATATTTCCTTATGAAGGCAACGAACATAATAATATTCGGTTTACACGGATACTAATTTTGCGCAAAGTATGGTCGTACCACCCGCATTATGTCTTCATTTCATTCGTGACGATGCTTTATTTACATTTTTAAATCGATAGTTCAGCTTTATGAACTCCATTTCTAGCTAATTTAACGCACGATTTTTAGATACATTTACCACATAAATCGAGACCGACCCATCTAGGTATATATACATATCAGTTAAATGAATTTTAGAATTTTCTTAATAAACAGAAACGTTAGAAATCACCTTATACGTTTCATGTACGGTTAATGCAAAATCATCTAAATTAAATCTCTAGATGGTGGTTTAACACTTTATTGCAGCCATAAATCAGTTAATTTACAACCGATTTGAATCTGAAAGTTGTTGCCAGTTTTATGACTGTGGTTTGAGAGCTTTATAACTAAATTTAAGTTAAAATCGATTATCTTCTCGTTTCGCAGGAATAAAATCGTACCCATTCGATATCTGCATTGTCAAAAACATGTCTTGATACTGATTGAGCAATGCTTGGGCAGCTTTTTTGAACAAATTTCTTCGAAGAAATTATTATTTTGTACAAAATGAATAAAAAAGCTGATACATTACGTTTGAAAAGTGCTTCTGTAAGTGTAACAGAAAAATTGCCTAAACCTTCCAACGTGCAATATTAATGTGGTATATTCTGGCATCTCACGAAATTGTCCGATAAATTAGTTCAAGAATAATACAAAATGTGCGTGACTTGTATGCGTGACGTAATAATGTGACACTAAGTAACAGATTATAGATTGCAGGTATTAATTGGTCTGCTTTTCATGTCATTTTCATTAGTTATTAAAAGCAACTTAGAAACTTCCACAATAAAATTTAAAAAAGGACGTCATGAATTCTCGTCGGTTAATAAAAATGCTTGGAATGGAATGAGATGTTTTAGAAATATTTAACTTTTCTGATATTCTCTACATTTAAAACATTTGAATGCAAAATCGCATGCTACAAAGTTGTTTTAATTCAACTAAATCGAAAAAAGTCAATTTAGTCGACGGATTATGAAATGGAAAAGTTCCATGAAAAGGATTTGCAGAATGCGATTTGCACAGGACGATACCGGAAAAAATAACGTAATTTAAACAAAAGTCGCCTGTTTTAATAATTGTAAAAGCGGAAAATGTGAGATAGAATCCAAATTTCACAATTAAAACGTTTTTCGCCAATTATCACTTGAAATATTTTCTGAAAGATAAATATGCGGAATAATAAGAGTAAAAGTAAAAAATGGTGCTTTTCTTAGCACTCTTGATAATTACTCAAAACTGATGCACGGCTTGGGAGACTAGAAGGAAATTCTTCGATAGCTTGGCTATTGATTCAAGATTGAAATCTCCACCATTTATTATACGCGTTACATTAAATTATATCAATTATAATACAAAATTGTATTTAATACATAGCATACAATTAAAAAATGTACCTATTTTACTTACGACAAAGTTTTCTTCTTGTATGGATTGAAAATAACTGTTGCGTGAAAGTACCATACCTGAAACATTATTAACTGTTAGAAAATTAATTTGATTCCATAATTTATGTAATATACATCTGGGATTATATTCAAACAAACATTATCTTAATGAAAAATCATTTCAATTAGAGCCGTGTGAAAGGAGCAATTAATAATAACTTTACGCCCGGGTTCTAACATGTCTGACCTTTTATTCAGATCATCATGACAATGTTACAACTACAAGAAAAGTGTAAATTACGACCAGATTGTAAAGTTGTTGGACATCCCATTAATTTTGGAACATCAAAGTAAGTTTAGGAACCAAATAATAATTAACAATTCTGTAGTGATGTCGGTCATTATTCTCACGTTACGCATAATGTCTACGAGTGAAAATATAAAAATCATATATCAATGACTTTATTATATTTAGTATTGTATTTTGGAAATACGAATTTTAAACTAATAACAAAAAAGTACTTATGATAGTTCCATGATAATTAATATCATTCTAGAGTGTAGACCTATTAAAAATATCACGTGCGTGTTACACGAAAGAATATACGATGGAGAGCTACAAAACTGTACATATGTATTTTAGACACACTATTTTGGATAATCACTAATAAATCATCGTTGATGTTAAAACATCGGTAATTTGATAACAAGCTGCTGTAATATTTTGCAAATTTCAACATTAAAAAGCCTTGCTCCAGTAATTACTGAGAAGATTTGGAGTGAGTTCTTAAATATCGGGTGTTCATTTAAATTTATCCTCAAAGTTGAAGAGTCAATTGTGAACACACCACTCGTCCGCCTACAGAGTAAAAATACAAACAACGCAAAAAGTGACGTTACATTTGAATTGCTGATCCGTGATCTGTAATCCATGGTGCGTTCACAATCGACTCTTCAACACTGACTTTGAGGATACATTTAATGAACACCCGATACTAATGTGAAATAATTTGGGCGTTGATTAATTACGAGCATAAAGATATTATTTTATAATAATAAAGTTAAATGAAATAAACCTACACACGTTGAACTTTATACTTTGTTATTTTTTTTCGAAGCATTTTCTATCGACATTTATAGTTTGTAGCGATTTAGATTTATGTATATTCTTTTGTAATAAAGGATAATTAAAATTGTTACGATATAAACACAACTTTCAGTTTATTTCTGTCGAAAATAATATGTACATATTATATTACGTAAGTATTTGGGCAAATTGTTTTGCACTAAATCCATTTCACAACAGAGGTTATAGACATTACGCTTGCTAGCTGTTTACCTAAAGTAATTTGTTACTTCATACTAACTAAACAGCGATAAAAAAGACGTTATTGACAATATGTATTAGGATTTCCATTAGTACATTTTGTTTCTACAACTTAAAGAAAATAATAATTATTATTAAACTCATAATTGGAGATACGAATTATAACGTCGACAGTCAACAAGAAGGCAAAAATAAATCTAGAAAAGAGTGCTTCTACATTTGTTTTTTATTTTTAACTAGACGTCAATCAAATCATTTTTTACTACTACTATTCGTATTGCTAATATAAATAAAAGCATGAAGAAAACATTTAAATATCAGTTCTTTAGAATAGACATAATCAAATCTTTATACATATAAAGAACTTTCGAAGAAATGATTAAGTTTTTAAGTTATTACATTCTTTTAATAGTACATACTATGTGGTATATACGTATATAATTTTTAATTACCCAGGATCCCAGGAATATAATACGATGAAATTATAATCATAAAAAGACAGAGAAAAAAGAAGACATACTTGTGACAAGACCTTTTTTAAACAAAATTGAAAAAATAAATTAATTTGAAAGTGATGGCAAACAATTAGCGACAAAGTATGGCTCAAAAGATTTTTTACAACATTAATTTATAAATTCAACAGCAGTTTCATTAAAAAACCTGCCACCTCTTGCTCTTCTCAATAATATTTCATTTATAAAAAAGTCATATATTTAGGGATAACATTTCTCTCCTCTGTTCCTGTTTCTTGTCACGTAATAATAATAAATTTTAAACTTTAACATCGTTATGGTTTGCAGTTGGAACTCATTAATTTTTGAAATTAATTAAATGTTTCAGAAAACAATTGGGCTGTGAACGAGAATCATCACGGAAATTCTCAAACAAAATGTAATAAAAACAAGTACCGTTCGACTTCAAAACGAACTGTACAAATTAAGATTTAAATAATTCTCCATGTTTTATTTAATTAATTATAACAATGCCTGATTATAACATGAAGAATGGATAATTAAAAAAAATCAGGATCATTTCCTGCTGTAACTAAAACATATACAGCTTTTCTCTAAAAGAAAAAAAAAATTGGGAATAAATTAGGAACGTAAAAAGTTCCTCGGGACACGTACAATAACAAAGCAGTTAAAGTTTGCGAAACTTTGACGCGCCTTGCTGATGGTGTTTAGAAAATCTATACATCTTAAACAAACTTATGTAAGAAAACAAATATTACTAAAAATAAACAATGTCATTCACTTACTCAATCCCATCTTGTCACGTGTTTTGTTATGTGGTATTGTAGTCTCTTACATTATAAAAAATTGGGTGATAATTTGTTAACCTACAGTTTAAAAAAAAAGTAATAAAAACCAAATTGTAATACCTACATAATTGCTCCTTACATCTCGTTACGTCAAATTTTGTAAATAAGTTTTACAGAATTCGGAATATTTAGTTTTATAAAAGAGAAGAATATGTATTTACTGCAAGAATTTTTGTCCGATCAAAGTTGGCGTTGAAGGCGATTGTGAACGCACCACGGATCACGGATCAGCTGTTTAAATCCAACCTCATTTTTTGGGTTGTTTGTGTTTTTAGTCTGCAGATGGACGAGTGGTGCGTTCACAATCGACTCTTCAAGTTTAAGGATAAATTTAAATGAACACCCGATATAATATCAAAATTGTTAACATTGTTTTTACTTTTACACTAAACCAACGATAAGCGCTGACCCCGACTATTAACGATTCCCTAATCTCACGCCTAAGACAATTATGAATGAAATACGATGTGTTATCTTCAAACAGCTTGTTTGTTGTCATCTTAGGGTCTTTTTCTAAAATTGTTATCTTGTAAGTCACAAGACTTCATTTCATTACAAGATAAGAAAATATGTAATTAAATTTTCTTCAAACTAAATAATTCAAGCTCTTCAAAATTTTAATTTCAACACAATACATATTGTCATCCTTTCATAATAACATGTATATCTCAATTTGCTAAATTAAATAGTCTTCAAAATGTACTTTGAAATAGAAAAAATAATACATATATTTAACAATATCAAGTGAAAAAAAAAATCTTCGACAGTTTTGATATGCACTGTTTAGTACAAATATTTAAAGTATAGACAACTAATCCTCCAGAATTTATCTCATTTTATTGAAAAAAAACACGCAAAATTTTACGATATCAGTAAATTCCGTTCATTATTGGATGCGTTAAGATAATTTATCTAATCAATATCGTACTCCTTGTTTAAACAGATATGTGAAAAAAAATTAAATTAGGTGTGGTAACGGTCTTCTTAAACATCCCCTTTATGTAATACCTAATATGTATCGTTAGTATATAAAAAATAAGCTACCACTGTTTCAGTGTTGGTTACTGCATGCAATAAGTCAAAAATAATTCGATGAATTACACCCTTCTAGGTATTGCAATGACATTTGAAAAAATAAATTTAAACGAATTAGAACCGTTGAATATTAACTGTCAGAACTGGTAAGATTAGCACTGAAAAGTTTTCGCTCACTTCTGAAAATTATGAAACAGGGTGCGAGAAAATTATCAGATCATTCATCAAAAAGTTCCTGTCAAAATTCTACCTAAACTTTAAAAGTGAAAATTATTTCGTGAAACGATTTTACGTAGACACAATTTAATAATTTCTTTTTAATCAATGGATCATCTAAAATTTGAATTATGTTTAAACCCAGTTATAAAATGTTGCAGTCCATGTTGGTAAACAACAGAAGCATCAGCAATGATGTCTGCAGAATATCTGATCTCTTCTACGCGATCGTAAAAAGCGGTACTTGACACGAATCAAGTTTTTATGTTGCATTATGAAAAGATGTATTTTACTTAAAGTTTATTTTCAACAAGTGTACCTCTTTGTATGTTCATTGTATCAAAAAATATATGGCTCATAACCCGCATCGAACGTGCACTTTTTGTAGAGCGCATCAGTTCGTTCACACTCTGAAAAGAAAATAATCTTACATTTTATGTAAGAATACGTAAACAAGCAAGCCACTGTATATTTCTGTTATAGTTAAGCAACAAAAACGAAACACTTGTTTTATCGGGTACTTAAAAGAGCAAAAGCCACACATCTACTGCCGACACATCGACTTGGAAAAATACGAAAAAAAATTCTAGAAGAAATAAACGCATAATGAAGAAAATAGAAAATAATACTAGCGACAGATCAACACTATTAGAAATAAGAAATATGTAATACAAGACAATAAAAATATTTAAGTGTGAGTCTTCAGAGTCAAAAATTACACCAAGAGTAACTTGTTGCGGAAAACAAAAATACATATTCTATTTTTTTTTTTTTTGAAAACAACTGGTTCATTATTTTGCGTATTTATTTGGTACATAAATAAATCTTTGGCCAACGACTCTAGCTATTTTTAGGTATTTAAATAAAAATTAGCCTAGAACAGTTTAGACGAAAAAGTTCCCAGTAGTCACATTCTAATTAATTACAAATTATATTTGAGGATTAATTTATCTGGAAAGTTATAAAAGCTTTATCTTTTAAATAGCTTCTTAATTAGTGTCACCAGGAATTTTAAATTAGGTTAATTAGGTGACGTAGGTTATTCCTCCCACTCTGTCAAAACAATACAAATTAAATGAACATTTCCTCTAACACCAAACTCAAGAAAAAACAGAAATCTTGTGGCGAGTTCCCTAATTTTTTTTTCTTTAAGAAAAATGTAACGGCAGTTCTATAAAATATTTTCAAAAGTGATCAATCACAATATTCGCAATCAGAGTTCAGTCTGTAATGTCATTTAATAAAGGGACTGCAAATTTTGTTCGTCAGTATCTCACCAGTTCTAATAAAATTTATTAAAAACTTATCCCGGAAAAATAACTCGTGAAAGTGTTTTCTTTCGATGCTTTTAGTCTTTACAGCGCTCATTTCATAACTAACAGATGTTTGCAGAAAAAAGATTGCAACACTATTGGTTAATAGGTCAATATTCGTGTTAACGATGAAACGAGACCGACAAAGCATTTATTACAACTAGAAAATTTGACACTCTTAGATTTATGAAAAATGTAAACAAAAACAACATATGCAGTGTGTTGTATCGCGCGTTCAAATGAAATCCTGGGCTGAGAAGGCAATTGTTGTGCTTTTTTAAAGCGTAGATTAATTGGAGCATGTTGACAGCTAAACTATAATTTAAACGCAAAATTTTTTTCTTTTTTTTTTTCTTTGCAATGTTTTACGTCAAAAATAGAATAACGTAACGATTCCTATTCTGAAAACAAACGTTCAATTATGTCCCGATTAAACATAAACAAATGTCATCCGTGTCAAACGGCGGGAAATTCAAACTTTACACTGTTCTAAACGGTTTAATTTTTCCAACGCCTACTCAGCCCAGGATTTCATTTGAACGCCCGATACTACTTATGTGTAAAAATTATACAGTGTATATTAAATTATGATTTTTATACAAAAAATGAAATATTTTTGTTGTTTCAGTTGGGTCAGATATGACTGGAGCTGTAATTATTTTGAGAAAAATTTAGAATAATAAGTTTTACATTTTTAGTGACTAAGTTAAATCCGATAAGGTTGAAGATACAACTCTGAATTTTTAAAACATTTTATGCTCGAGTGGATAAAAATGTCCGAAATTACTATTCATGTCACAAACGTTCAGATGCAGAATGCACAGATATGTATGCATTTATTCAAAAATGAAAGAACTTATTCGCGTCGAGGACGTTGACGTATCTCTCAGGTTACAAACGAAGTCCGGAAAAATTAAGTTAAAAAAAGATCAAGGGGAATTGTTCGTTAATCACGCAGCCTGTGAAAATGTGTACTGAATAAATTAATATTTAAAATTCCGCAGGCACCTTTTGCAGTTTAAAACCATACCTCCTTTTGAATGACGATGCCGGCACGAGTTCTGTGTTATTTTGAATGCGCTCTTAAAATTCACCAAAGCTGGAGCGCACGTGAATTTTACGAGAACCAACGTCCTTTTGACAATTATCCCTTTTAATTAAGACCACAAAAAGCGGTCCAGTAGATTTGTTTTCACTAACAAGAATGTTGAAATTACATCGATCCCTGATCGCGCTTTCAAAGAAAAAATCCCACCGAAGAAAAAAAAATATTTCAAATGAACAAAGGTTTCAAACTGATTTCATTTCTTCGTACAGATTTTCATGTTAAATTAAATATGTACATACCTATTACAAGAGGTAATGACATCACGACACCTACATTAATAAACTAATGGGTTATATAATACTTAGGGTAGAAACGACGTAAATGTAATTTCAAATCGAATTTGCCTTCCAAACGTTAGGTTCATGAGTAAATTACAAAATATAGTGACACCCTCCACTCACATCGAGAATGTTATATGTAACAAGAAATCTCCAAACCAGATGCAGAGCAGGGAAATATTTTAGTTTAAGAAACTATAAATTTCGCTCTATTACACCTTAGAACACACTCTCATGGTGCGGATTTTTATATTACGTATGTACTTCTTTTACTACCATATATGCTTACTCAGTATCTTGTAACACACTACTTATCAATCTAAGCACGTTTTAAGTCATATGAATGTGTTAATTCAACATGGATATAAACAATAATTCATTCAAAAATAATACAACAATTATTTATTAAATTATTTGAGGGGCTGACAATAAACTGAGTTTCAATAACTACAAGGAGATTATGTAAGGTAGATTAACAAAATCTCTCTGTTTGGGAACGCTAAGGTTAATTAATTAACTGAGCATGTTGATTCATTGTCTTTTTAGTAAAATAAAGACCTTGCATTGTACACACATTTAATTAAGTCTTACTTTACGCCTCATAAATCTTTTACTTGTACCCGCTGTGGTAAATATACATTTATTGTCTTTCCAAAAGCACAAGACTGTAAAAATCTAAAGAATTTTATTTGTCAATATAGACACCCAAGACACTAACACAGTGAGGCAGCGACACTAAAGTGTTTCGATGCCTCGCCAAAAAAAAACATTTCTTTGCACCTTCATCTGCTTCATCATTGCCAAAATGAGTACAAAGGTGCTTTTTCAATTTTGAAAATAAACCGAGATCACTGACAGTTAGATCTCAGGAATGGTGGAGTTGCTCCAAGGATTGTGTAATCGGCATTGTGGGTAGCAGCTATAAAAATGAACCTTTGTAAGACAGGGCATTATCCCGGTGGAACACCACACTTCGTTTCTCAAGTCCGAAACGTTATACGTTGCGGTTCATTTTTTAAATTACGATTTTATGCTGCATGCATCGGTCGTGGTTGAAAAATACCTCGTGAAAATATATTTTATTTTTTAATAGTACTTTAGATAATTATTTTTTAATCTTCTCTCAAAATGAAACCTAAATTCTGTAGGAAGCTATAATGACATTTGTATCCGTATAATATTTTCTCTGTCTTTCTTGGAAAATATTTTTCTCTGAAAAGGTGCGTCATGCGCAATTATTAAGGACGTCAGTAATTATCTTGCTCCCTTAGACAATGTGTCCTCAGCAGGTGTTACCTTCACCTACTACTTTCATTTCTACTGGAAGTGATTGATGGATATTACATGGCTAAATTTTTCTTCTATAAATAATTATGTAACATGAAAAATACAATAAAAATTAATTAAAACGCTTTCAATCTCACTAGAAAATATTTTATAAACCATCATGTTGCCACTGCAACTGAATCACCGCCAGATCAATACGCATTTTTAATAATGGAGCATACATTATTTGGTGAACATCATACATGAATGCTAAAGTAAAACTGCATGGTTTATCCTACGGCAGTCTGTTTGAAAATTTCATTGATGCAATAATAACCACTCTCCAATCTCCATACCCTGCAAAACCGATGGCAAAAACATGTTTGCTCTGTTTATGGACTATATTAGACGGTAAATTATTTATAAAACTTTGATTGCTGTTGCCGTTTTTATAAATTACAAAAATAAAAACTCGCAACCAATCACGCACTGTATTTTAAAATCATTATTAGTTTGAGAGAACACCTGCCAGGTTCCCAGGAATAATATTATAATATAAATTAATGAATGAATTAACTACTGGTTTATTGTTTATCTTTAATTTGAATGGTTGAGCAGCTTGAACGTGGCTACATTTAACACTGTAATATTTTCCGACTGAAAACGGAAAACGATTTCAGAAGTTTATTTCCAAAGATAAGTTTTCTCGCTCAAACTTTTGCATAATAAATTAAAATCTGTTGTTCTACGTAAATGACAATAGTTTGCTATTTGTACAAGTAAACGCTTCACATCCCAGTCTGAGGTGAAAACTGGCAGAAGATGACTTCTAAAGTTCTATTTTCTATCGGTTCCTCTAAATTCACAAAAAAATAAATAAACATTTATAAATTCATTTAACATAACCTTAAAAATCCAGAACTAACCTTTTACATTCTGACAGCAATTAATACTGTTGTGTTTTTTTAGGTTATGGGAATTTCTTCAGCCATTTTCAACTATGAACTTTAAGATTAGGTGACACATTCATACAAAGAATTAAGCTGAAAAAGTAAATGGCATCGTGTGATTTACTTATTTTTAATTCAGGAAATAAACAAAATGCCGACAACAATAAATCAGAGTGACCTTTTCCGAGTACTTATAATAATACACCGACTCCTGTTGAACTATAGCCAATTCCTCTTTCAAAGTTTTTGGCAATTTCACACTCACATTTTAATAAAGCTTCTTGTTGGGGTCATTATTCCTATTTTTTTACACAATTAGTGTATGCAAAAGCACTGATAAATCGGTCATGCATTGGAGGAAATTAATAAATTTCACACTCAACGGCTTCAATATTTTAAGCAGCCGACAGATGCCGTGAAAGTTAAAACGCCGCCGCCGGTTTGAATTTCATATTCTGAAAACAATATTATTCGTTCTTTATGTGGCCAACAAGCTGGTCAAGAAGTCCCGTGAAACGTACCTACTTATTATTAAGTGTCATTTACACAACTAAAAATTTGAGAATTCTTGAAATGAAATTATTAGCTTCCGGAAGAAATACCATTATGCTTTGTGTGTTCTGCACCGAACAGAATTAAATAAGCGCCTGCCGGCGTAATCTATGCAATCAAAAGGCGGAGGAACCGGTACTACATTAATTAAAAAGCATTCATCATTTGGGATCGATGCCGTAACAGGTCGTTATGCTGATGGAATTTATGCGGCAACTTGAAACAATCAGAAGAAAGTAGAATACAACTCCGACGCCAAAAGTGTTCGCGACTTCTTTTTCAGCTGGTAACAATAAGTAACGGTCGGGTAAGTGAAAAATTACATTGTTTGTGTTTGTCGATCATCTGTCAGTTTCGCCGGAAATCCGCGTTTCCGTAATTAATATAAAATAGAGGTTATTAACACTGTAAGAATAATTATTCATGTATTAAAATTAAATAATGCCGGAGTTGAGTTCATTTATTTGCGTTAGTTTTGAAGGTGCATAGCCTAATTAATGCTTAAGAATTTGCACTTCAATTCACTTCAAAAGGGTCTTAAAGAGAAATATCTATAAAGAAATTGAAGGACTTATGAAAGTTAAGGGAAAGAAAATGAAATATGTATATATTTGCAGTTTATATCCAACAGTACAATGTTATGATGATTATCCAGTTGGACATCCTACTAAAGTATTCAAACCTCCTACGTATAATTTCAAAATGGTATGGATTAATAAAATGTGAAATTTTACCACCAAAAGGTTTGTATCACCCCGTTTTACCTGTTAAGAATAAAACCAAATCTGGTGGAGCAAAGTTAGCATTTCCATTATGTCAAGTGTGTGCAAAATTAAATAATCAAAAAGATATATCGGGCGTTCAAATGAAATCCTGGGCTGGGAAGTGGGAAGGCGTTGGAAACCGTCAATTGTTGTGCTTTTTAAAGCGTAGATTAATTGGAACATGTTGACAGCTAAAATTTAGAGCCAAAAAAGACTTTCTTTTTTCCTTCTTTGCAATGTTTTACATTAAAAATAGAATAACTTAACGATTCCTATTATCGAAGCAAATATGTGAAGGCACCCTGTTCTGAAAACAAACATATTCATTTATGTCCCGATTAAACATAAACAAATATAATTCGTGTCAAACGGCGGGAAATTCAAACTTTACACTGTCCTAAACGGTTTAATTTTTCAACGCCTACTCAGCTCAGGATTTCATTTGAACACGCGATATTATGTACTCATACAGAATCTCAAAGAATTATCAGAGGAACCTGGTGCACAAATGAGGTAGAAAAAGCAATTGAAAAAGGATACAAAATAATAACTATTGATGAAGTTTGGCATTTTGAAAAAAAAATCGAGTTATTTGTTTAAAGGATATGTAAAAGCATTTATGAAAATAAAGTTAGAGACAAGTGAATGGAAAAATGATTTTGAATCAGAAGAAGAATATAGAAAAGCTGTAAAAGAAAATCCAGGTATTGAATTGGGTAAAATAGAAAATAATCCTGGAAAGAGAGCTGTTGCAAAAATATGCTTAAATTCCTTATGGGGTAAATTTGGTCAGAGACAAAATATGGGCGCAGCAGAGTATGTTACAGATATTAAGAGATTTTATGAAATTTTATTAGATAACAGACTTGATAATATGCATATCAATGAATTAAATGAAAATATGTTACAAATTGATTACAAGTATAAAGATTGCTATGTAGAAAATGATTTCAATACCAATACATTCATAGCTGCTTATGAATTATTTATTATTAATTATCCTCCTTTTAAATCAACTTTTTTTCTATAATTGCTTATCATTTACGATAGTACAATGGAGCAAAAACGTTTTGGTGTAAAAAATTCACTTATAGAAGAACTGAGACTATTTCATTTGGCGCTTCAACAGAAACGCTTAAAAATGCCTTTTACTATACGTGCGGAAGTGTTCGCCGGTGAAGAATATAGTTATGAAACAATTACAGCGTCTCCAAGAAAGATAACAATACCAGATTGTATACCTCCCATCGATAAACCTTCCGCTTCCGAGGCAACCATTACGATTAACAAATGAAACAGGATTAAAATTGCGAATCAATAATTTTTTATGTACCACAATTAGATTTACGACGCCAGAAGAAAGAACGGAATTCGCACGAGCACTAGGAAATTTGGACCCTGAATAAGAATGGTTTAACAGTAGTTTTTCTTTTTATATTGTTTTATTATTGCAATTATAGCACCAGCTCATGAGTCTGACGATAACGTTCATAACAACATACCAAATGACGCTCATTGACCCTTGATGTAAACCGAATGTTATTAAAAAAATATATATTTTTTTAAATTATTATACATACAACGTGTAATAGAAATAAGTACATTAATTTTAACTGGTAATAGAACTCATCAAAAGGAACAACTTTTCTCTCTGCCATTTTGGCGAAAAACGTTGCGTAATGGCTTAAAAAAGTCGGAAAGATTTTCCTAAAACCGTTCATATCTCCACAACTAAGCTACCTAAAAACGTGAAACAACCAGATTCTTACGAAGTGGATTTTTTGCTATACGGGTAGATTTCTTTGAATTTCGATTTCTGCGTTAAAACACGTTTTCTGGATGAAAATGGATGTTTTTTTCATAATAGCGCTGATCTCAATTAGGCATTGCAGTATTTAGTGGCGTAGGGCTATTTTAGTGAAAAATCTCTCCAATTTTTTTTTTGGAATTAAACATCGTTTTTCGGCAAAATGGTAGATAGAAAAGTTGTTCTTTTTGACGAGTTCTATTACCAGTTAAAATTAATGTACCTATTTCAGAAACACCCTGTATATGTAATACATATTGTACTCATATAGTTATTATAATTTTCTAAAAAACCAACAACAATATACAAAACATGTAAAGTATATAAAAAAATTAATTCAAATGAAACAATTCGTCCAACGAAGAAGAAATAGGCGTAGTCCCCGGAATGCTCGCTACTTTTTGATAATTAATTTAATAAATTCTTGAAATATTTGATTTTTTTAATAAACCTTATAAAGAGGACAGACCCCATAAAAAAGTGTTGTGTACTGAGGGGGGCTTAACTTTGTGTAAATGACAACGAAAAATAATAATATATTATTATTATTATTGTTGTTGACGGCTAACAGGCTTGATGCCCAATTAGAAGCCCTGCCAAAAAGAAAACGATACACAAAACACATTCACAACACAACAACCATTAGTGCTTATTCACAATGGACATAAGACATAAGAAATACATAAGAGATACCTAAGAATAATTTGTAAATTTGGGCAATTGGAAAATAATTTGTGTGTCCATATAACTCGAATATGATTCTCCATGCCTTTTTGTATGCAACAATAATGTTCACTGAGGTCACTTATCATAGATTACGTAAAAATTAATAGTATTCACACTGCATGTATCATGAATTTCTTATGCCTTATGTCAAGCTTATGTCCATTGTGAATAAGCACTTACACACAGAGCATCCCAACACCCAGGCTACAGCTACCGAGCACTCATCTGAGTAGGATCGCCCTGGTTCACGGGGAGGATGTAGAAAACACTCCTTACCCTAGATCCCGACCGGCTAACCCTCAAACTGATCCTCTCCAGAACGTGAGGACATTCCTGCAGCGCTCTGAACAATTTGAACAAAAAGATCACCGAATGCTCCATGCGTCTATCGAGCAGAGACTGCAGACCAACCTCACCGAGCAGAAGACCTTGCGGACACCCACGAGGCGGATATGCACCATTCAACATGAAGACTACATTCTTCAGGAATCTGCGTTGCACTCGCTTCAGAAGAGAAGAGTGAACAAAATAAGTATATCGCCGACCAAGGGAAGCATACTCGAGCCGGGATCTCACATAGGTGATATGCAGAAGCTTCAGGGTCGCGACATTAGAGAATTCCCTTATAATATAATACATAATTATAAAGGTGATATTGATAAATTAACTCAAGACCATCTGTGGGCAATTCAATTTTTATATGGAAAACCTAAACGATTAAAATATGAATTAATACCAACAACTGTTAAAATATCGACAATTACAGAACAACCAGATTCAGCACATCCTCATGAGCCGAAGGCGAACTCGACCAAGTCTTTAGAACCAAATTTACCAGACTTATGTTCAATAAATCATCCAGATAATTTATTATTAACTTCAAATCACCATTTATATACAGCATGCATGAGTCAGCTAAAACAGGTCAGTGGTATAAAACAGAAACTAAAGAATAATTTGAAAATTTTTTGTGCTAAATTTAATGAGTGGTACACTCTCATTGTATGCACATTTTTTTTAGGATTCTATGATAACCCTGATAGGAGATATTAATTAAAACAAGACGACAAGAAAAAAAAATGTACAAATTTGTACCTTTTTATATTCAGTTGAAGGATTTTTTTTTAAATAATGTTATTGCATTTGTTTTGGTGAGAATCGCCCTCAAATGTCACATGATTTATATTGATAAATCACAACTCCGAATTATTTGAATAGCAACCAATCACAATTTAATTAAGTGGAAATTTTCCCTAGGGAAAATTTCCGATATAATTTACCTAGGGAAAAGTTTTTTCGGGCGATTCTCAGATATAATATACCAAGGGACAGATATATTGCCGGAAATTTTTTCGAGCAGTCCTCACACACGAGTGTTTGTAGCAAGAAAATTACACGAGGGCGCCAGCCCGAGCGACAAACACGAGTATTGGACTGCACGAAAAAATTTCTGGCGATATATATCTGTCCCGAGGTGTATTCGGAAAAGAATCGCCCGAAAAATTTTTTTCCCTAGGGAAAATTTCCGCTTAATTAAATTGTGATTGGTTGCTATTCAAACAATTCGGAATTGTGATTTGTCAATATAAATCATGTGACATTTGAAGGCGATTCTCTTCCGAATATACCTCGGGACAGATATATATCGCCAGAAATTTTTTCTTGCAGTCCAACACTCGTGTTTGTCGCTCAAAATTACCCTCGGGCTGGCGCCCTCGTGTAATTTTCTTGCTACAAACACTCGTGTGTCAGGACTGCTCGAAAAAATTTCCGGCAATATATCTGTCCCTTGGTATATTATATATGAAAATTGAACAGATTTGCTCAAAACAATCCTTATTCTCAAAATGTTCATTTTTAAATGTACCTTAAAAACAAGACAAAATGCTTAAAAACCTGAGTAAAATCGCATAAAATCCTATTCATTATAAATACAGTTTTTACATCAATTTCACAGAGACAGGGTGTTTTACCATAGACCGTAAAACCAGGACAAAATCATTGAAATGTTTGCTTTTTAAATAGATTTTTGAAAACAGGCTGTGAATTCGCTTCGCATGCTACGCACTAGGCACTAGTCCACTTTGTGGACGCTCATAAGGACCTTGTACGAATTTGTTTGGACAAAACCGTATTCATTTTTGTCGCCCAACAAAAACAGGGGCAAAACGGCAAATTTTAAGCATTTTCAAAGGTGAATTTGTTTGGCGGAAATCGTATTCATATGTGTTCTGAAGTGGTCCAATAGAAAAACTGAGAAAAAAGGCGAATTTTAATTTTTAACAAAGGGACCTGAAAAACGAGGTAGATTTGATAAAAAAAATGGTGTGTGCTATAGGGACCTTACTAGTACATAGTTATGTTCAAATAATTGCGAACCATGTCCTACTCCCTAGTGATAAAGCCCTGTGTATGCTATGCAAACATTTTAGAGAAAACGCAAAATTTGACCGTTGCGGCGCTGATCTTCGAACGGATTTGAAACTGTCAAAAATGACAAGCACGTTTAAAAGACTCGTGAAGTGTGAAACACAATCAAAATATTTATTGATAATATGGTATAATAACCAATAATTCACAACTGTACCTTATAATGCATCGGTGTTTTTAGTTTCACCTTAAAGTTGGCATTGGAGAGTCGATTATGAACGCACTACGGATTACGGATGACGGACCAGCTGTTAAAATCTTACGTTTTTATACGAGTGGTACGTTCACAATCGACTCTTCAAAGCCAACTTTAAAGTGAAATTTAAAAAACACCCCATAAGATGAGAGTCTTATCTGAATCACAGAAGGACCTTTGCGTGTAGTTTTTTATGAATTCGTTATAAAACATTTTATTTACCGGAATTTGAAAAAAAAAATTACAACCCTTTTTTCCAAAATTCAGATTTAAAGGAACTTCATTGAAAGAACGTGACGTTTTTATGTTTTTACATGTCTTATTATGAAGCCCAGCCATTTTTATATATGTAAATACATCATGTAAAAAACGAATAAGGTAATGAAAAACACTAATGCAAAAATAAAAGGAACACAGACAAAATCAAGCAGGCGCTTGACCATAAATTTATTTGAACACTTGTTACCACATTTGACCATTCATACATATTTGAACACTTGTTACAATAAACAAGTTACTGCTTTGGATTTGACATTTTAACTGTATATTTTAAAGTTAGCCTAATAATCTTATTTTTTTTTACTCTTCAATATATTTTTTAAAATTGTCAGTATAAACAAAATGAGAGTAAACTTTTCTAATACTTATAATAATATACCAACTTTTGTTGAACTATAGTCAACAGTTCTTTAAAAGATTTTGACAGCTTTTTTGTGTGGTAACAACTGATCACACATAATAAGCAAACATGATATACCAAAATGGAAACAGTCCATGTACGCAAGACTATTCTGCGAATAAGTTTTATTTAATGAGTTAATTAACCTGCCTGGAGAGTCCAACGAATATAATTAGGATAAGATTGTTTCAACTCGTTTGAACTTAAACCCGGTGTATTCACAAAATTTTAAAAGTAAATAGGTACGGGGCGTATTAACCGTAATGTCTTGAAGAAAAATGTACAGTTGCGGAATTAAAATTTCGGGCAGTATTGTCAATGTCATGATATAAACTCTAAAACAACCTTTACGTTAATAACCTCATTTTTTTACTCTTGGTATGTTTTTGTTTTTTTTTTTTGGCATTCAAAAATTGTGATTTGTGGCATAATAACGGGTGGGCAACATATTAAAGCGATGATTTAATTACACTCAGTGCAATTAACTCAAAATTCAAAATTGACTGCGTGACTGACACAGTAAAGTTTAATGTTTGAATGTCAGTCTCAGTCATGATGACAGTAAAAGGTGGTTTACGGAGATTTTGTTGAGGTGACAGAAAAATACTGTCCGAAATTTTAATTCCGCAACTGTACTACTTTGTGGAGTTGTACTACGGCGGCCAAAAAATTTTAGCCATTTTCTGTCATTAAAAAAAAAAAATGTAATTCATGCTTTATTGTCATGATTATGATTGGCATTTTTTGGGTGGTAAATTTCAAAACTTGAAATTATTTTGTCATTTTCTACTACACAGTACGTTGACCTCAGGTTATCTATGTACGATTGCTCTAATTTTGTTCATTCATGTCGGATTTTTGGAATACATATTTGAGCTTTAAGCAGTTTAAATTGATTCGCAGAATAACAATATGCACGTCAAAATGACAAGAATCGCAAGTGGGGTTACGGTTCCTAAAGGTTTATTTACACTTTACGTGAATGTCAAGATAGTGATGGCTAAAATTTTTTGGCCGCCATAGTAAATGTTTTAAAACAGATAAAAAAAACTGTCAAGAATGTGGGTTTGTATCTTCTAAACCCCAATCGTGTGTTTAAGTGATTTGTCTGAAGGTTACGTGCTAATTGCTCCTGCAGCCCTTTTCAAGAACTTTACTTAGCAACCGAGTGGTAGGAATCCGTAGTTGTTTAGGACATCATTCCAGCTTGTGTTAAAATTTACCTTTTGAGCCTTGCACATGATCGCAAGAGCTTGGACATCGTGGGAAGCGTGCCTCGAATCCATCAAACAAAGGGCACACACACCAATTTTACACACTAAACAGTACATGTTCAAGTTCTCTTCTGGATGGTCGGCGCATTTGCCATCCTTGCTCCTGACGATATGTCCTGAGCACCGCTTCGGTTCAGCGAGCACATGCTTGGCCAGAGGACCTCTCGCAGGATGGCAAGACTCTCTGCAGGTCTCGCAGTACAAGACCTCACATTGCTCGCACATAACAGTCGCCTCTTTGGCCGGTTCCGTTTCGCACATTTGACATTTCAGCGTTAGGTTCTTGAGCTCGCTGTACTTCTCGACGATGCCTTGCATGACACGGTACTTGGGCAAGTTGTGGGCGCCGTTCTCGTCGAAATACACCAGCTTGTGACAGACGGGACAGGAGAGGCTCAGGGCGCTGGGGAAGAGGAGGCCGTTGGGGGTGCCGACGTAGCTGTTGGGGCGCGACGTGCAGACCACGCCACTGTCCGTTTCACTTAAGATAGACAACTTGTCACTTTCTTGGTAGTCGCCTGAACTTCCAGAAGCCACGCTCTCGGCGTTCTCCGAAGAGTTGGTCGACGAGGCTGCATTGTTCTGAGCGGGCTGTTGCAAATGTACGGCGCAGCTGATGCACAGAGCGTGGTAGCACGGTAACAAGACGGGGTTGTTGAAGAACTGTTTACAAGCCGGACAGCGTAACTCCTCCTCCATCGTACGCAACTCACGAAACTCTACTGGTCGCAGGCGGCGGCGCTCATACTGCACACCGGTTGTTTTAAAACACGCGGCGAGCGGCACACGAAAAACCACGAACGCGGCCGACGGTTTGTTTTGTTGCAGTTATTGTTAGCGGCAGATGGAGATGGATTGAGGGTTGAGGTCGACGACATAATTTTTTCTTTCGATTTTTTCTAGATCCGTTTTTTGTTTTCGCCAGATTTAGACAGCCATAAAAATGATTTATTCTCCTCCAGCGTTATAGTTTTAGTAGACGTACGTAATATGATTGTAATATATCTGTAATATGGTCAAATTAGGTAGGTATATGGCTAATCGATACCTTCATTACGCGTTTTTGTAACTGAAAGTGTGCTTACGTAACTTTCCGAAACATTTCTTTTTTACACCTGTAGAATAATATCTCATTAATCCTCTTGTCAGTAACTTAGGTACATCTGTAAATTTTTTAAATAATATTAATAACTTTGTTCTTTGTATAAATATGTAAGCACTATACAGAGTGAATGTAATCCTTAGACAGGTAAGCCTTATTTTTAAAAATTGCATCTTTTCCGATCCTTGTCATTTTTCGATTGTGTTTGGTTTCACATTCTGAGTTTATGGAGAGATTTTTTTTATAATGGGACACCATACATTTGCTGTCGTCATGGCAAAGTATGACAGTTGACAGTTTTCGAGAGTTTCGAAAGTTAACCATTTAATGTTGATGGTTTATCATTGTTTCTAAATCTATTCAAATGCGATAAAAAAAAGTGGCGTGCTGTTGGACCTGTGAGTCCTGTGACATTATAGTGTGAAAACAAACAAAAAATACAAAAACTAGATTTAACTGGACACAATTAAAATAATCATGTTCTGGCTAAATTCCTAAGAGCATTCTCTGTTTCAAAAGAACTGTCACCCAAGGGTAAAAACAACTTAAAAAATGTTTTTCATGACCACCTGCCTGGAAAGCGAATTTAAGAACTTTTAAACGATTAAACGCTTTCTAGATTATAAATTGTAATTAATTGATCGTTTTATTTTCAAATTAGTTATCCTCGATAAAACCAAGTTAGGGAATATCACTTTTGAAGTATTTTCAGTTAACTAGAGATAATAGGATTCACTAGAGATATGTAATAGGAGTAGATTGTTTTGTAACATTACCGTTTCCAATAGTAACCAGAATAGGTAGAACAGCAAACATTTGTAATTCGATTAAAATGTTGGCGACCGCCATTAGCTAGGATTCTACATTTCATGTTTAAAGCTTGTTTGACACGATGCTAAATTTTGTAGAAAATTTGTTAGAAAATGAGAGAGACCCTCGATCAGGACCAATGAACGATCAGGATCATAGTCTGTCTTTGTCAGATCCTGATCGTTCATTGGTCCTCTTTCATTTTCTAACAAATCTTCTACAAAATTTAGCATCGTGTCATACAGCCTTAAGTAAATTTTTATTCTCTTGTGCAAAGGTGGTTGCCACTTGGCCCTCCATATTTCCTTCATGAAATATGTATAACAAACGAACGTAGATTTGTAATGTTGTTGAGCTAACATCATAATGGAGAAAAAGAGAAAGCATAAAAAATGAAATACAAATATAAATTAATAAAATAAATATAAAAATATCTTTGTTATACATATTGTTTCTATCAAAAAAAAAAACTTTAATAAGTATATAACGGGTGACTATTAAAATTTTCACTTAGGGTTGGCTATGGATCATTCTTTGTTTTCCGTTGTACCTTAGACACTGACAAGTTTGACATTTCAATAAATGTTTTTTCTCTTAATTTGGTTATGTTTCAATTGAACTGACTGACATTTGTCGTTCGTTCTTGCGTGTGTCTAAAGTAACAGAAAAAATAAAAACTCGTTCAAAGCCAACTCCAAGTGAAAATTTTAATAGTCACCCGTTATAATAAATTCGATGAGTTATTTTAGTCTTTATTTACAATTTCAAGAATAATTTGTTATTGCAGGAATTTTGAAATATAAATTATAGAGGCAGTAATCCGTGGAAATAATTATTACGTTGAATTTAAGAAATAAGCAATCAGGCATTGGTTAATAAATTTTAAAACAATAATTAATGTTTAATTAGTGCACGAATAACAGTTATACGAAGATTAATTGCAATGGTTATTTATACATTAATTTACCTAACAAGCTGTCTGCTTGTGTAATGGAAAAAATGTGTTTATACATTTAGGAAATGTTAGAAGATTCCTTTTCAGCAACAATTATACAGCCTGTCCCAGAACTGCCTCCCCATAGAAAACAGGCATGTGTCGACAGCAAAAGAGACTCCAAGATGACTAAAATTAATTTTCCTGTAGCTTTATAGAGATTTCATCAATTCCAGAAGTATTACTTACTAAAAAATTGAACAGGTTGCTAGACAGCAAAAATAATTATTGATCTCGCAATAATCAGCGAAAAGTTTAATTGGAATTTTGACTTCGAAACGCCGGCAAAATTGCGGTCATCCTTGATGGTGCTCAACTCTGATTGATCAACTTAAAAACGTCTTTTCTCGATTATAGCTTGAGATAGGACTTTTTTTCTTTAAAATTCAGATTAATACATTTACTCAAATACTCCCTTTTTTCTCTGGGTAGGTAGTTCTAGGACAGCCTGTATACAGTTCGGCTTGAACATCACAAAATACATTTGAAAAATGCTTAATCAGTGCGAGGCTAGATCAACAAACCGACAAATGCAGTACTTTTTATTAAATTACCATCTCCTATAGAGACGTATTTGTTTTCTCGTGCTTTTTCTTTAGGAAGAATAATCAAGAGCTCAAAAATTACATGACCACTTACAAATATCGTGCCTCTTTAGAAATTGCTGCGTTTTGATCAACATATGATACTTTTGCTTTTTTCAAACTTATGAAGAAGTATAATTCAGTTTCGAAGCACAGTACTGTTATTTTCGTTTAGAGAACTCTTAATACAAGGAAGCTGCCCTGATATCCTAAAATTGTCGTTTCCTTCAAAGCTACTTTTTTCTAATGAGACAACTACAAACCACACACTTCCTGAGTAACTACAGGGTTCCCGCAACCTAATGACGAGGAGTATTAATTTGACTGCGTTGCTTCCTGAATTATCCCCCATTGAATATGTATGAGACGATATTGGTCAGACTCTGCAACCATTATCCCAACCCTCTGTAACCGTAGATCAGCTTAGATCAGGAATCAAGCATTCTTAACCTAATACAAGACGGAGACCGCTTGATTTGAAGCAGGCTTGACTAGTTTGAGAGTGAATTGCTATGAATAAATTGTTATTTATATAACTTTTCTTGCGTAATTTTTCCCTTACCCCGTTTATTCATCAAAAGGTGTGAGAAAAAATAAATATTCGAATATTAACAATTAGTAATTTGTCTGTAATTATTATTATTTTGTTTATCTATACAAAAAATTAATTGTTTCAATTAGGGATTACCATGCGATAAACATTATTTTCAAGTCTGACTACCTATACATATGTATTTGCAAAAATACCAAAATCAAGTCAAACGATTAATACATAGTAACGAATTTTAATAATTTATTACGCTGATATCTTCGTTGGTACATATTTGTACACGATAAGAATATGAGAATGTTAAACCATGGAAAAAATCAATAATAATGTATCAAACGTATTCTAATCCTGTAGCTTAATTAAAAGGTATTGCTATTCATTTTTCGTGGGTATTATAATTTCCCCTATTATACACGTGCCGCAAATACATATTCCTGTTTTGAGTGTGACAGATTATTACATTTATTACAAAATAATAAACATGAATGAACAGTTTACGGTCAGTTCGTCGACCTATTCGTCGTTTTTTGCGCGATTTTAGAGTATCCACGTTCCACGATTATGGATTTGATTTATCAATCATACCAAGACATTTCTTTTTCTCTTACATTTTAGGATAATCGCCACTGTTTAGCCACAAACAAAATTCTTGTTGATACTTTCTCAGTAAAGCAATCTTTTCATGTTGCTGGTTGCACCCCACTCTGCCAATCCCTACGTGAGAAATTAATGTTATTTTTTTTTAATATTAACTCGAGTATTAATGGGTGCGGCAAATCCATGATTATTTTCCTTTTACTCAATATCTGAAACAGTATTACGAATGAGGAAGGTTTTATCCACAGAGCTGTTGACCAAAGGGTTTACCTCTAGATAAGTAACATGTAGATTGTTCACATATCCTCTAATGCTCATATTATGGAAGTCCACGTAATTAATTTAATCATCAATAAAACTCTTTAAAATAAACATTTTTAGATATTCATTTTTTTATAGAATATTTTTGTTTACATTTTTCTAACCCCTAATTCGACACTTCGCTCATGGGATAATTATTATCAATTGAAACGAAAGAGTGAGTGAAAATGTTTTTGCGTGAAAAAAACTAGTTTTTTTGAAAAAAAACGACCGCTGTTATACACTGTTATACACTAACAGTTTTCACTGTTTTTCATTCGAGTAATTCTTTCTTTGTGCTTCGTTATCAATGGATTTGTAAACACATGAGCGGGTATCAATTTAAGGTTTAAATTAAGTATATTTAATTTTAACTCTATTTTGAAGAATTTCAAGAAAAATGAAATAAAAAATGTTTATTTTAACGAGTGGTTAAGTTTATTACGTGGACTTCCATAACACTACTTATCAGCTTTATTAGACTATAATACATCTTGCTGGTGTGACAGTTGATATTGTCATTAATGACAGAAGTTATGATCCACATATTCCTGTCTATAAAACGTTTTTGCAAATGTATAAATCAGGGAGAAGAATGGTGGTAGATTTGATTGATTTGAAAGGATTCATGATTTAGTGATACAAAATCATAGAGTACAAAAGTCTACTTGTCTGCCATCTATGAACGAATAGATAAAATTTGAGCTCTGCCTTATAGGTAACTGATGTTTGTTATGTCATAAAATTCATTTTTTTCTCAATGTCAATGGAAGAGGGGATTCTTATCAATCATATCACTGTACCATTTAACCTATTACAGAATTGTTTCAAGTGCAAATATTACATCACAATCTATATCAACGATTTATTTAATTACGATTATGGACGACATCTGCACATATGACAGTATCTAAAAATATGGAGCTGATAATAAGTCCATATACCACACAATTATAGAGTTGTTTGCAGTGGATGTGTGCAATTAATAGTGCGATTTACGATGGGAATGTACACATAATTATATTAAGTCTTTATATACAATAAATGCAAAACATATTTTTCTTACACGTCAGATGATCTAATTAATTTGTCAATAATGTCTGGAATAGGCAGGAAGGGTGTTGATGTGAGTAGAAGATGGATTTTGGCGCACAGAATCGGTGATGGCCCAACTTTTTTTGGTGTGCGTTGTATGTCCGATGCACAAAATAAAAGGTGAGTCTAAAATAGTGATTTTTTTAAAGTCAGTAAAAAGTAGTGTATGAAATGTTCAAGCAATACCCGTCATTAATATCTTAAGGCGGCCTTACACCAAGGCAACAATAGGCAACATGTAGCGCGCAACATTTTTTACTTTTTTAGTAACATTACTAAAAAATGTTGCCAATTGTTGCCTTGGTGTAAGGCCGCCTTTAGATGAGGGCAACTTTTCTGTTGTGGTTGTGAGATTTTGATACATTTTTCAAAAAAAATGTACCTATGGAATTGTGTCAGGAGTTCTAGATGCAATTAAAATGAAAAAAATACTTACTTAAATTTACCGTGCGATCAAATAAAAAAAAATCAGAGTAGGCGAAAATGGTGGTTTGAACCAATCAAAACATCAGAATAGCACAATCCAGGTAACTCGATTTTTTTTTTATTGATCGCATGTTATTTAATTAGTAAGAATCGTTTAATTAGCAACTTGAAAAATTCGTTGTGCGTATTTTCAAAAACGTTTGCCATTGCATAAAAGGATAAGCCCTAATTCTAGTGTTTATTGTTATCTACAATGTGGATACTAATCTTATTATAACAAAAAAAATAATCAGTTGTAAATGTGTGTCTAACCTAATATTTTTTATTTCCTGTACAAACCAAATGGTACCTAAATAAAAAATTTAACAAAAGCAACAATAAAAGTATTTTTATCAATACAATCCTTTAACAAACAATAGCTTTTTGAATTTTATTTGCCTTTAAAATTCCATGCTGAGCGATTAGTTTTGAATTTTGTTGTTGTCTCATTCTGTGTCAACGTAAAATATAATTTTGATACCAATAGAGTATGTACCTACCTACCTAATTTTCTTAACTTCCAGCAACGAGTACGATCTTGTAGTCGTAGGTGGTGGCATCGTTGGTTGTGCAACCGCTCGAGAACTCACATTGAAACATGGCAACATTCGGATGGCCATATTAGAAAAAGAAAACAAACTGGCCATGCATCAGAGTGGTCACAATAGCGGAGTCATTCACGCCGGCATCTATTACAAACCGGGATCCCTCAAAGCCAAACTGTGCGTACAAGGATTACACTTATCTTATGAATACTGTGATGCCAAAAAAATCCCGTACAAGAAGGTTGGCAAACTTATCGTTGCGACGAATTCATTAGAACAACAACGATTAGCAGATCTGCACCAACGCGGAATTGAAAATCAAGTACCTGACTTGCAACTGTTGAAAGGTGTTGAGGCGATCAAAAAGATAGAACCGTACTGTCAAGGAGTTGAAGCTTTGTGGTCACCGCACACTGGCATTGTTGACTGGGGCCTCGTCACACAACACTACGGCAAAGACTTCACGGAACGCGGAGGAGACATTCATTTCAATTTTGAGGTTGGAATTATCAATTAGTCAACACTTGCCGAATTTTTGTATCTTGTAGGTCAATGGTTTTAAAGAATCTGGAGATAGTTCCTATCCCGTAACGATAACTGCCAAAAATGGAAATTTTGTTAAGACCAAGTACGTTTTAACTTGTGGAGGACTCCATTCCGACATATTATCCGAATTGTCAGGTTGCTCGCGAGAACCTAGAATAGTTCCAATCAGAGGCGAATACCTTCTTCTCAATCCAAAAAAATGCTACCTGGTCAAAGGTAACATTTATCCAGTTCCCGACCCCAAATTTCCCTTTCTTGGTGTCCACTTCACACCAAGAATGGACGGAAGCGTTTGGCTTGGACCAAACGCTGTCCCAGCATTCAGAAGGGAAGGCTACACGTAAGACTGAACTTTCTGGTTGACATCTTGTCTAATTGAGTTGTTTCAGTTGGTTCGATATCAACCCCAAGGAGCTAATCGACGCGTTGTCGTATCGCGGTTATCAAAAATTAGCTTTCAGAAATGTCACTTACGGCATCCAGGAAGTCATGAAATCGTTTTTTAGTCGCTTGCAACTGAAAGATCTCCAGAAATATATCCCGGAGATCACTGCTGCTGATATCAGTCGTGGCCCAGCTGGCGTACGAGCCCAAGCTTTAGATAACGACGGAAATTTGGTCGACGATTTTTATTTTGATTCTGGAAAGGGACCTATCGGGCGCAGAGTACTACACTGCAGGAACGCACCAAGTCCTGCAGCGACTAGTTCTTTATCTATAGCAAAGATGGTAACTGATAAGTTGCAAGAAGAGTTCCAACTAACTCAATTTAACACTTCCACGACAGAGAGTAAATAAATGTCGCAGAATTAGTTGTTATTAATATATTATATATACAATTGTTGTTATTACGAAAATACAATAAAGACCTACATTTTGTAATTCGGGTGTTTTCTTTTCCACCTTTCCTGTTCCTTAGGACTTGAATGTGAAGATCCCAATAAAAAGTTGATCAAAGCAAGCCTTTTCTCTAACAGATGTCAGAAATGAGTGAACAGAAAACAAATTCACATTGTGCATTAAGAATTAAATACTAACTGACTGAATTACATTGCCATGAAATTTGGTTGCAATGAATATTTTACTGACGAAGACATTACGAACTTCAAATTTTTTGAAGAAGGGAGGAATACTCTACAAATCTTTCCGGTAGGTAACTTAATAATTTGCAAAAACTCTTAACAAGGCGTTTAGCTGCTACGAGTACGATGTCATTGTAATTGGGGGAGGAATAACTGGTACTGCGATTGCAAAAACTGTCAAGGAAAATATTAAACACGCGTCAGTGGCCCTGTTAGAAAAAGAACAAGATTTAGGTTATCATCAGAGTAGCCACAACAGTAAAGTGGTACATGCTGGATTTTACTACAGACCAGATTCCTTGAAGGCCAAGTTATGTGTTGAAGGTGCTAATCTTATTTACGACTATTGCGATGCAAAAAACATTCCTTACAAGAAGTACGGGAAAGTAATTATTGGTACAGATCCTTTAGATATCTATCGACTCAAAGAATTGTACAAACGCGGTTTGCAAAATAAAGTAGCCGGATTAGAACTTTTGGAAAAGTGGAATGATGTTGACTTAATTCAACCGAACTGTCGAGGTATACAGGCACTGTGGTCACCAAATAGTGGTAACATTGACTGGGAAGTAGTAACCAAGAGTTTTGGCAATGATTTTAAGAATGAAGGAGGCGAAGTATTTTTCAATTGTGAAGTAAAATGCGTTCGAGAATTCACTCAACCCTCACATCCTTTACTAATTGAAGACACAAAGAATAACATTTTTTGTGCGAAATGTGTGATCATCTGTCTCGGCTTGCACTCAGGAAGTTTGTTTGATTCTGATAAAGATGATTGTTATAAAAACATATCATTGAAAGTCAACTATCATTTGCTTAATCCAAAACTAAATCGCTTTATCAAAACAAACATTTACGGAATGCCACACCTGGATATGCCTTTTTTGGGGATTCATATCAGCCCTACTCCCGACGGAAATGTTTTGCTTGGCCCGAGTGCAGTTCCTGCATTGAAACTTGACGGATACGAGTGACTCAGATTATTTACGATTAAGTGGCAATTAAATGATTTATTTTTAGGAACAATGCAATCGACATGCATTACGTGCAAAACAACGTATTTTCGAAAGGTTTTGCGCTCTTGTTTCTGAAGAATTTTCAATCGTGTCTGAGTCAGTTCACAGAAACTGTTTTTGGTGACGTTCGAACTTCCGCACTGAAGAAATATTTTCCGATGATCGCCGAAAGTGACATCCTGCCAGGTCCAAGCGCTGTACAAGGACAGGTGGTCACAAATGATGGAGAATTTATAGATGATTTTCTGATCGAAGTGTTTGAAGGGAGTGGCATTCAAAAGAGAATTGTTAACTGTAGGTTTATTCCAAGTCCTGGAGCTACCAGTTCTTTAGCTATAGCTCAAATGATAAACAAAGAAATCGCAAAACTTGGCATCTGAAACGCTACAAGAATTTGTGTATTTTTCTTTTGAAACTTTTTGTGTTTAATGAAGTGTCATAAGTAGAAGTAATAATTATTCACATTACCTTTTTTCAGAATACATTTTTTATCACTTCATCTATTCGTCAAGATGTGAAAATATATTGGATAAGTATGTTTATGATCAATTCTTCTCAACAAAATGGATTTCTTTAGAGTTTTCACTTTTCAAACATCTTAGATGAGGCAATGAAAAATCTGACAAGAATAACTTCTTTAATAAAAGGTTCTACATACAAGAACGGTACACTTAGAAATTTTCAAGTGCAACACAACAAACAACATCGGCGTTATACCAAAAACAAATTATGTTTCAACTTAACACAGGAAAAACTCAGAATAATACTGAAACAAACACAAGAAAAACTGAAAGCAGCAAGTTTTTACGGAATTTATTATTTTCGAAATCTCAATAATCTTTAAATCCTACTCACTAATCAACTTCAGGATTCTCGTTTATGAAACAATTATCACAAAAAGTAGATAATAAATGAGGTGCTAAGAAATATATACGGTATTTTCTTTGTATAGATATATCACAATCATTCTTAGACGTAGAGTAAAATAAAGATCTATAAACCTAAACCGCGCAACAACTAAAACCATTTCATGTTGTTCCAAATTATAATGTATAAGGAAGCATTACAACTTAACGATGCTAACTTATGTAAAGTGGCTATAAAAGAACGTAGGTATATCAAGAGTCGTGTGGAATTCGAATATACAGTAAGGAACAAAATTTATAATTCCGTTATTGTTTTCAAGCAAAACGCTCGGACAGGAGAATTCGCGCTGAAATGGAACAAATCAGCCCTGACATAATTGAGCGCAGTGTACAATGTTTACACTCGTGTCGTTGAGTGCCAAATGGTTGGCGGGGGGCAATTTCAACACTAGTCTTAAATTTTATTGTTAACCTTAGATGTTTATTTGTTCTCGTTTGAGCTCAATTAATTTTTTTTTCATTTATCGTTTAGCTAATAGGAAGGTCTATGAGAAAGAGAAGAAAAAAGTGGGGGTTGTCATTTAAAAAATGATTGATGATGTCATTGCGCAAAAACCGATGACGTTATTTAAACAGATTGCACGTCACATTATGGACTTTCACTGTATGTATTTGATTTTTGCCACTTTGTAGCATATTGTGGTATCAAATAGAAAAACAGAGGTTACGTGAATCCATTAATGACAGGTTTTTAATATAGACTGTTGTAAGATGAATATAATTAGAATATAGAAAAACTGAAGAAAATGACAAACAAAACAACTAAGACGTCGAACTCACAACTGACCTAAGATTTCATAATTTTACATGTGATTTCCCGGCTTTAATGGCCCGACATAGTTCGACACAATACAATTATGGAGCCTCACAATTCCACACGACTCTTGACATTACGTTCTTTTATAGACGCTTTGTACAAAAATGCAGTGGAATTAGTTTCGGTTGTTAGTTATCATACAAGTATAAATTTTATTATGTGAGTTACAAACTAGGTATTTTGACAAGATATGTTTCAAGTCCTGAAATCGGTTACATTCACTGGCCTACATCTAACAATACAACGTTACCTCGTCCTCGACGGTGTTCACCAAGATATCTACTTTCGGGATAAAATATATATCTGAACGAATACTTTCAAAAATGTATGTGTCATTTATATATTTCAACCCTTTCAATGACTTTCTAAGCCATCAATCAGAATAAGTACAACACCTCGTGCCTGAACGTAAATGTTAATTTAAGTTCGGCAAAAATTCATACAGTGGACTCTTCCTCACGTCTTATTTACATAATTACTGTCCATGCAGTCTTATACCAAATGGTTAAAAATACCAACAATGTGGAATGTTGGCTGACTTATTTAAAACCTAAATCTACATTACGTGTGTATCTGAAGAGTTAAAAACTGTATTTTATTGCAGAACTAGTTAGTTATTCAATCTACTCCAGTTCTCAACTAGTGCGTCAGATGATAAAGTTAAATTGTTCAAGAGATTCACTTTGTAGCTGCACTCCACATTGTTATTCGCAGATTTAGAACCCACTGTATTAATACTTACTTTAAATAATTTTAGTAACTTGCTACTGTGCTTGAAATATAAAATGTGCCTTTATTTTCAACACTAAAATGTCAATATAATGAAGAAGAGATTAACATTTAAATCACATTCATATTTTTCAAATGCAGAAATACTACATTTTTGGAACATTTCAAAGATATTGCCGATATGTGAAATATAATAATCATTTAACATTGTATAAATGTATCCACATATTGGTACATCTTTTTGTGCCTATGGTACAATTTTAGTCAAGTGCACATTTTCGTTTTTACTGCCCGTAGAATCGCGATGTCACGCAGACGTATAAATGCTGGGTAGGTTACATGGAAGCAAATCATTGGGTAAATTTGAGCGTGTGCGTGACGTAGCTTGAGACACTTTCATTACGTTTTTAAAGCGACCAATAGTCTACGTTCCTGTGCACTTGACTTTTGGGCAGTGTACATACAGTACATAGAAGAGGCATTCTAGTACATAAATTGTATTATTTCGTTTTGTTCGTTTATTGTGGAAACAATACGTGTTGAGTAACTTAATTTACATAAAATTGGAACATCCTCTCACAAAAAATTGATACAAATTCGTTTGTAAAGGATGTTTTCTCAAAAACGAGACAAGTTGTAGGGCTGCTGCTTATTATTTTCAAATAATATTAACAAATATATAACATAACATTTTTAGGAAAAACAAAACGGAAGCCAAAGGAAAAAATTTATATACATTTTTCTTCATTCTTCTTACACATTTTTTTTATTTGAGACGCTCAAATTAAATTATTTGTAATTGATAAATTCCAACTCTACAACTTGCAAAGTTACTGTATGTACAATAAAAATAACTGAGAAATCAACTCTCGATCAAAAATAAAAATGTAATAAAGTAGTCAAATTATCAAGTTAGGTGGACTACTTTATAGTGCATTACTTTTTTGACTGTTCAGTTCGTCTGAGATAATGGGTTTTGTAACGTTTTACAGAACTACTTAAATTCGAAAAATTTGTAATTTTAAATGTTGCCAACATTATGGTATAAGTAGTGCTTAATATTTACTAATTGTTATGAGCTTTTGCCACAAATTCCATAAAATATATTCTCGATATTGAATTGTATTGAGCTTTTATGAATTCAATATTGGGAAACATTTAATTCTATGGAATTTAACTGCAGGCATGTTGTTAAATAGCGAAAGGTAAAACAACAGTCGCATTGCGTCCCTGGAAACAGTGCGACAATATCCAGATTTCTGGTAATTTATGCACAAATGAAAGCAGACTTTAATATCAAAATTGTTTGATTTTAGAACACTTTCGGAAATTATGTCGAGGACTACGATTTGAACAAAATGTACAACATTTCTTATTCGGTTAAAAAAGCAAGATGGTGACCATGAAACCATAAAATTATAATTGTTTTTGTATTATTACGTAAAAGCATTTTTATAAGCAGTTTTCTTTGAAAAAATATGTGTAATAATTGCCATGTTGTCTTCATTGGGTTTTTTGAACACAGCATTGTAATAGTTACTAGTTTAGAGGTAGTGGTATTGAAATTTAAGTTTTTAAAGAAGACACCTTTTAGGATTGTGTCTGTTCAATATAGATAATCTTACTAAAAAATATTCCACTTCTAACCAAATTCTGTATACTAAGCTGTGCAAAAAATTTAATCAATATAAAAGTAGAACATGTACCCTAAATAATTTAGTAGGTACAAAATAAAAAGAAAAAATCTATATACAAGCTCCAAAGCTAATTCCAGTTCTCTGGAGCCACTGCAAGACGAGGAAATTAGCATCGACTGTAGTATTTCTCATGTCCAAAAATACCTATGTATGTACGGGGTGATCAAGAAGGACTGTTTAAG
The DNA here is from genome assembly GCF_963966145.1 of Tenebrio molitor. Taxonomy (NCBI): domain Eukaryota; kingdom Metazoa; phylum Arthropoda; class Insecta; order Coleoptera; family Tenebrionidae; genus Tenebrio; species Tenebrio molitor. Next base: position 9,269,957 of record NC_091051.1, read on the forward strand.
TTGGCAATACAATTGAGAAAATTTTTATTTATAACACTGTAACTGGATATGTTTTGTTGGTTTATTTGACAAATATCTGATATAGGTATAGCATTAATAACGACAAGCCACCAACAACCGGAAGTTACTCGTGTTATACGATTTAAAATACGATTCAGTGTCACCAACTTAAACCTTATTGATCACCCCGTATTAACAATACTTCTTGAAAAGTGTGTTTAGGTTAAAACACGGGAAATCAAAGATTACCTACCATATTAATACAGGATTTTTAAGTACAAAAAATATGTTATGAAAATATGTTTTTGTTCGACACTGTTAGAATTTGAGAATTTTCTCCTATGTGAACGGATTTTGGTAAATGTCACAACTTGTCAAAACGGTGCGTCAAGCTAATTTTAAAGGTTTTAAGCGATTTGGAGCCTTTAAGGGGCTCGTCGAACAAACAAACGTTGTATTCAACTCGTTCGTGTGTAAATTGGGCCTTTTTCATGCCAAAAAAGCCCAATTTACACACGAACTCGTTAAATAAACTACTATTATCGGTAACCAAACTAGAAGGAAAACAAATTAACTTGATGCGTTTATACACTGCGCCGCAAAAATTATCGCATAAAGTAAAAATGAACCGTAGTTTTTTGTATTTTACTTCTTCTGCGATTTCCTTATGCTGAATCTCTTATTTTATCGTACTTCTTTTGTTTAGTAGCAAAAATCGCCATGTTGATAACTTCTAAAGTTGTTTATTATAAAAAGTTTGTATTAGTGTTATTGGTCAATTTCGTAAAGCATTTTGATTGTGGATGTGAGAGACGGTTAGTAAGAAGTTTTGGTTCCTTCAGTCATAAGTCATAAATTTCGAAAATGAATCCCTACGAACGTTTAAGTTGACATACAACAGCCGAACAATGTGCACAAATTGTTGTACTAGCCGAAGACCGTATTAATCAACAAGATATTGCAAATGGTCTTGATCTGCACCAGTCAACGGTATCTAGAGTTTTGCGTCGTTTCCACGAGAGACAAGAGAATACTCTAGAAGACCTGGACAAGGACGCAGACGAACAACAACAGCTCAACGGGATCGTTTTCTGCTTTTACAGTCGTTGAGACACAGGACTCTGACTGCTCCAGCTTCGCAAGTTATGACTTTAGAAAGATATCAATTCAAAATTAGTGCAAATACTGTTAGAAGAAGACTTGCTGAATACGATTTAAGGCCTAGGATACCAGTAAGGGGCCCACAGTTAACAGCGGCTCACCGAAGAGTACGATTGCTGTTTACCCAAAATCACGTTGATTGGAAATTGGATCAATGGAGGTTAGTAATGTTCTCTGACGAGTCCAGATTTTGCCTGGATCAAAGTGACAGACGTGTCCGGGTGAACCGATGCTCAGGAGAGCGATGTGCTCAATGTAACATTATCCCGAAAGTCAATTTTGGAAGAGGTTCCGTAATGGTTTGAGCAGGTGTCACTTTCGACGCTCGCACAGAGTTGGTGGTGCTAGAAAGAGGAAACCAAAATGCGGCGACGTACATTACCAATATTCTGGAACCTCATATTGTCCCATTCCGACCATTTATTGGGATGACTTTATTTTTATGCATGATAATGGTCGACCGCACGTTGCGGGAATAGTGCAGCATTATTTCCGTGAGGTCGAAATTGGGCAAATGCAATGGCCAGCAAGGAGTTCAGATCTAAACCTCATCGAGTAATTGTGGGATCCTACAGATAAAAGAGTTAGAAGGTTACCAAATCCACCAACAACTCTTCATCAGCTGTCTTTGGGTCTAACTCAAGTTTGAGAAGAAATTAAGCAAAACCTCACTTTAAGCATGAGACAATGTTGTGCAGCTGTAATAAAGGCACGGTGTGCCAACACGCACTATTAAATGTTAAATTCCTTTGTTTTCTCCGAATTTGAATTTTTTTATTTTTTTGTTTTCTTGATTTCTTTGTTGTGTTCTGATTATTGTAGTGTTTACTTTTATAAATCTACTTCTTTAATACTTTACAGTTCGAAATGTTGTAACTGGAAATAAATTTGGCTCAAAAACACGAGTTTTGAAATTATGCGTTAATTTTGCGGCGCAGTGTACCAATAAATACTGAAAACATAGAAATATAAAGTGTGATTTTCACAATATACAGGGTGCAATCAAAATAGGCGGAAATATTTTAAGCCGTAAACCACCAAGACATTTGAAGACGATTTGCACTGGCTGAAATTGCAAATTTAAAAATTCTGCTCATTCCGGCCCGTGATCCACGCTAATGAAACTGAAATGGTAAAAAAGCCTCAACGAAAACGATTACTAGGCAAGAAATTTGACATTGACACTGAATTGAGTCAGAAAAACGGACAAAACACTTTTACTTAACTGACTAATAAATAACTGACCCACGCCAACCCAACCTCAGATAAGAAGAACCTTTTTTGTCATACACGAGTGTTTGAAGCGTGTAAAAAGCGAGAGTTCGCTTTTTCTTTACTATCGTTTTTTTTTTATTTCTATGTATGTTGTTATACAACGATGTTCCCAGAAATCTGAGATCTCTGGATCAAAAGAAATTCAAGATAAAATATAAGGCCCATTTACTAGATTATTTATCAACTCTTAATCAGTAATGTACATTCATCTGTTTAATTTTATTATCCATATGCCGTGGCCTTTAATTGTTATCTGAATTTAACTTGCACTTTCTTTTTCTTCCTTAATATTATGTCTTTCAAATATCTTAGTAGATAAGTATAATTACATATGTATATATGTACTCTATTTTTCCTTTTCTTTTTATTATGGAGGTTGGGTGGAGTAGCTATAGCTAGACTCCGCCTCCTAATTCTTACTATTTAATAGGATACTTTTTATTTTGTTATTTATTATCTTTGTTTTGTTTTGTTTTTTTTTTTCTTAAGAAATAAAGTCTATTATTATGTACAGTGGGGAGCACGGAATTTCGCACACCAATTTGTATGTCATTAAAAAAAACTATCTAGTCTAAGCTTTATTGTCATATATAATATACCAAGGGACAGATATATTGCCGGAAATTTTTTCGAGCAGTCCCGATACACGAGTGTTTGTAGCAAGAAAATTACACGAGGGCGCCAGCCTGAGGGTAATTTTGAGTGACAAACACGAGTGTTGGACTGCAAGAAAAATTTTTTGGCGATATATATCTGTCCCGAGGTATATTCGGAAGAGAATCGCCCGAAAAAACTTTTCCCTAGGTAAATTATATCGGAAATTTTCCCTAGGGAAAATTTCCGCTTAATTAAATTGCGATTGGTTGCTATTCAAACAATTCGGAGTTGTGATTTGTTAATATAAATCATGTGACATTTGAGGGCGATTCTCAATAGTAATACAACGAGTGGGTACGAAATTGCCGGAAATTTTCGATCTCAGATACGAGTATTTGTTTCGGCGACAATTTTCACGAGTGAGCGAAGCGAACAAGTGAAAATTGTCTTAAGAAACAAATACGAGTGGTCTGAGGAGAAAATTTCCGGCAATTTCGTACCCACGAGTTTGTATTCGGCATGACAATTCACCGAGCGAAGATTGAAAAATTCAATGAAATAGAAAATAAAATATCCTAGTGGAAACATTTTGTTGGAAATTTTTGGTGGCAATTTTCACTAGTGCAAATTTCCGCGGCAATTTTTTTAAAACAAACGTGATTGGTCCGTACTGATCAATTTCGTAAATCTGATTGGTCGAGAGAATGCGAGTTGAATTGTCGACTGTGATTACACAAGAGGTTTCATTTAGTCGGATAAATATTTTTTGCAACGAAAACGTATTGCTTAGCAATTTTTCGAGTCTAATTGTCAAGCAATTAGTTTGAGTTGCAAATAAATATTTATCCGACTAAATGAAACCTCGAGTGTAATTCGGCGAGACAATTTAATGAATGAACAATACAAATTTAATTTTTTTATTTGGTATTAAAGGTATTAGATGCCTAGCAACTAAAGGTATAAGTTACCTGAGTGTTTTTGCCGGATAAAAGTTAGGGCAAACTTTTATCCGCTGTCAAAGTGACAAAATCACAGTGCCTTATGAGATTTTTTATACATGAATTAAATTGTCATTATAATCAATCATGATATATGTGATCATGACTGATGTTTCACCTAAACTGTCACGAAACTGCCGCCAGAACCTCATTTTAATAAAATTATGCCAGTGAAATGTCCAATGTGTGCCAAATTCCGTGCTCGCCACTGTACTTACTATGAAACCAAGAGAGTGCATGTTCACAACTTATTTCTAAATTGCCATGTCATTTGTTCACGTATTCTTACTTTTTTCAAAAAACGCATATTTTTCCATTGTTAGTACTTACGTGTTTAAATATTTCCGTGTAATTTGATTACAGGCTGTATTTCAAATAATTCGAGATTCAGATTTAGAGTAATAATTCATCATTGGCAAGTAGGATAATAGGATTTAGATTAAAATTTAATAGCACATTTCTACATTATTATAAATTTGTTACTTTGATGTAGGTATTTAAAATTCATAAAATTTTCTTTTGAGCAAGTTATTGAATACGTTCTTTACATTATATGTAGTTATAATTTCATATTGGTTATAAAAAGAAACATTTTTCTATTTGTTTTAAAGGTAAGTTTTTTTTTTTGAAGCTGATTATAAATGTAAATATGTATGACACCGAAGTTCATGGACACCTTCATATTTCGCTCAACAGATATTTTAACAGATTTGGGAATGTGGTCGCCATGATAATAACACGACACTTCTTGTAAGGATTACATTAATGTACCTAAATGAGATTTACTTTTGCATCTTTGTTAAAAGATGTTTGATAGTGTAACATTATTAAAGTTTGCAAAAATCGAAGCTACTGAAGTATGTACCCGTGACATGACGAAATCGGGCATGAAACAGATTCATCAGCTCAATGATTTTGTAAGACAACGGTATAATTTCTAATTACCAAACAATTTCTTATACGTTCACGAAATTTGGACTATTTTTGTAAGCAAAATAATTACACCACGATTCATAACTAATGTGAATAGTGTTTTTATAATTAGTGTAAAAAACATGTTATTTCCAATACGGAAGATTTTATAATCAATTTAAACAAAAAAAAGTTGCCAAAAGAGTAGAATTCAGAAATTACGCTGATGAAATGTGAATAATTAATGTAACACAATGAATTGGGAATGTATTTGGAATTATTACCGTAAAATTCCTGTCAGGAAGGATCGTTTAAAAATACAGGCTGTTTAAAAAATGCCGCACTAAAACTATAGTACAGTGTTCAGAAGCATTTGGTAAGTGAGGGAAAAATATTTTAAAAATTCTTAGTGTTAAATTTGCGCGTGGACGAAGGTTTCTTTTATGGTAAATTTGGCAACTGCGTGCACTTACCAGTACCTACCTTTAAAAAATTGAAATATTTAGTTTCATCGATTTTTGCATAATTTTCGATAATTGAAAGAGGTAAATCGCATTTAATATTAAAGACACACAGATTGCGTTAAAAATTATTAATCAACCTACTATTCTGCATAGTTTAGTTGCATTTTGGGTGTTATTTAGTAATACATAATAATTACAACTACATAACAACGTTTAAAGATCCTTACACAAAACTCCCATTGTGCAAAGAAATGAAAACCAAGAATTTTTTAAATATTTTTTTCTTCGACACACGAATTTGAGAAATTTCTCCTGTGTGAGCGGATTTTGATAAATGTCACAAAGATTTTTAGCGATTTGAAGTCTTTAGGGGGTTCGTCGAACAAAAAAACGTTGTATTCAACTCGTTCTTGTGTAAATTGGGACTTTTTTGGCCTCGTTTCACTCGCGTTTTAAAATGGCCCACTCGTGCCAAAAAAGGCCCAATTTACGCACGAACTCATTAAATAAACTACTATGAAAGTTATGAAAGTCATATTTTTTTTCACGAATTTTCAGAATGATCCAAGCAAATAAGTAAAAAAAAGAGACTTTCATAACGTGTTGTACTACTCACTATTTTTTTGCATATCGATGCAAGTTGAGAAATTTGGTCTATAAGGATTTATGAAAAATTACAAAAAAAAATAGGTATCCTTTGACAATCATCTCCAAGGAGATGGAATAAAATGATGTAAAAAAGTACTACTTTCACCACGATTTTTCGTGTAAAAAAAGCCCAATTTACACACGCACTTGTTAAATGAAATACTATTCCCTCTAATTATATAATCAAATTCAGCAATTTTATGACGACCTCATTTTCGAAATTGAAATTCTCAGTTAGCTTGTTTGTCAAAAAAAAAGAAAAAATAAGATTCACCGGAAAAAATATCTTACAAGATGTACTGTTGTTAGATGTTAAACAATTATAAGTTTTCATCTAATGCAACATAAATATCTTGGCACAAGTTTTTTTAAATGCTTTTCTTGGTTGCTACAGCTTAAGAATAAAACGAATATATGCATGACAGTTTTAAATCATTTGCAATTTAGTACAACGTAAAATTCAAGGTTTCATAGCCACCGACTTAAAATGAAGATTAAAATCCTAACAAGGTTAATCACATCATTATTTATATTTATGGTTTAAAGTAAATTCGAAATAATTGGGTGAAACCCTTCGTCCTACCTGTAGTGAAAAATACACTTGCCGCGTTACGATCATGACTGTTATAAATATAAAAATTTTAAATGTTCTTTTAGTAATTTTACATGACACTGCCAAGATAATATTTATTGTATAACTAGCTATACAACTAAATATTATCTCTCTGTTACAGCGACGCCGTACCTATAAACCACCAAATCTTTGTTTTTAAAATCTAAATAAGCAGTCATGTGGAATGCCATATTGGTTAACACTACTGTATATTCCGCCAAGGCAAAACCTGAATATACTGAAACAAAACTTTAAAAATATTTCTTTATTAATACAAAGAGTTACTTACCATAAGGCTCACAATACGAATTGTGCCTTAAAAAGCAGTATGTCGCTATTAAAATAGATGATATGTTTGTAATAAGAAGTCTTTTTTTCCATTTCAGACTTTCTTTGTGTCGTTTCTTACAACGCCTCTGGAGAATATAAATTAATATCATGTAAAATTCCGACATCAATATAAATGTAACAAAGGCTTTTTCATGAACAGCTGAAATAACATTTAAATAAGTTCTCAACTGAAATAAGTCCACTCGGGGATCCCGGGCTTTGAGAGATCTTTAATTTCCAACTTGTGCGAAAATAAAAACAAATTTGCTTTTTATTCCGTTATTCGTAAACGTTTTTCTTCGCTCGATCGAAATATAAATTAAACTCTTGAATGTAGCGAGCGAGATTCGACGCCTACCCGATCGCTTTGAATTTTAACTCGACTGATATCCACCTAAATACAATGTATTGATTATTATTTAGTGATATCGTTGTTGAATATGCGTATCACATCCTTATGGGAAAATTAATTATGTATAAGTTGAACTACAACTAAACTCAGCTAATTAATATGGCCGACCAAAACGGTATCCGATATGTGTACGTGGACCAATCAAACGCAGAAACAATTAATCTATTATTATAAACGTTAAAAGAAACTTTTCATTTCGGCGAGCCGAGGTGAAACTTATCAATAATGAAATCATTTCAGTTTACATAAAAGGTTTTCAGATGAATAAACCAAATCAAATTTTACTTAACTAGAATCATAGTAAGATGTAGATTCGTTCGGACATACTTACTGAATGTTTTCGTTTTAGAAAACAAATTATTATAGAATTTCATTGTACGTAAAGAAAATTATGTACTTTTCAACAGTTGAGTTGTCGTTAACTTTTCATTACGTTTTTTCTTTTAACTTCACCATTTTTAGCAAGTATTGTCAGAATTCTTTTGTTTGGAAAAAACAAAAGAGCGTATTTGTGATTTTGAAGCTTCTCTACAATTTTTAATAATATTTTCCTTTAAAATATCTCTATATTTATAGCACCCAGCAAGCTTGGAGCGTTCAAAGAGCGTTCTTGTTATTAGCTTGAGAATGACTGAAGCTTGCAGAAAAGCTCATTTCGAATATGACAATTCGTCTTTTAAGGATAATTATGCTTTACGAAACAAACAGGATCGAAGACTGAGAAAATCAAAATAGAGCAACTAGTAGGTAAAGACGTTTATAATTTTTGTCACAGAAATGAAACATGAGTATTCGTGAAGATTTCTGTTACAATTTCTGAGTTTTCTTAATTTTTTTTAAACTTTATTTTCTTAACATCTTAACAGCATTTACAATTTTTTTAAAATATAAATTAGATTAAAAATTTGTGGCACTAGTCTCACATTTTTAAATTAATATCTTATTCTTGTCTTCATATACTGATTTCTTAGTTGCAACTACAATAGAAAGAAAAAAACGGTGCTAATGCGGTCTAGGTCTCTAAAAAAGTCGTGTTACTCAACTAAGAAGTTTTTAAAGTTAAAAGAAAATTGAGAAGGAACTACATATTAAAATTTTATAGTGAATAAATTTTAAAACAGATAGTATTTCGGTAATTCTTTCATTAATACAGTCACAAATTGAATAATGAAAAAACAAGTCAATTTTTTTCCTTCTTCTCTTGTTTTCCTTTCACAGAACTTTAAGAATTTGTGTAACTTTAGTATATAAACTGAGTTATAAATATTCACTGTACGTCAATACTAAAAAATATTGAAAGAGTTTGTATTCGTTTTTTATGTGGATTTTTTTTTATATGACATGCCATTGAAAATGTTTACTTTCTATAATATGTATAAATTTTGATTTTCCATGAACCGTCTGCCAAAATAATCGTTGGGGATGAGTGTTTTTCTTAAGACTTGTAATTGAAAATGTCTCAAAGCCCAGTTTTGTAAAAAATAGGTGAAACTTCATCGAAATACTTACGATAATGTTGTGATGAGGTCCAAAAGGACAATATAATAAGTGAAATATTTTCAACAACATTGAGAACACATGCTACGGCCCCCATCCATTGGTCATTTTGGTATAAAACATTTTGATGGTGTTGAAGGTAAACAAAGGCAATGGAGAATCTTGGCACTGCATGTAAAACTATGGCTACTTGCCAGACTTGTCGTTGCGGTGAGAAATTTCCAATTGCCGCAGAAATGGACGGTAAAATATTAAACACTTGACAATGTGTATATGTGGCAGTTTCGAAATGAAAAACTACCGAATAAACGATACAAAACAAAAATGCAAATAACGGCAAACCCACGGTTATAATTGAAAATTTTTCGAACGGTAAACGTAAAACGGTTGATGTTTCATAGTCACTGTATAATAATGCATATCGTGCTTCATTAGGCATTATTCGTCACACACTTAACTCAATTTTACTTTACAATATCGTTCGACTTAATTCATTTTAGGTTAGAACAGCTGTTTGGTTTGTTGATTGTTGATTATTCACTGTAGGGGCGGAAACTAACGAATCAGTTCGAAAGTCGACGAACAAGCGTCGTCATGGGCGAGATTTGATTGGATATTGAATTGACGGAAACATAGGCGACTCGTGTGGAATCAAAATTATATAATTCCTATAAAAAATGTCTACTTAAAAATTAGTTTTTGGTTTCCTACAAGACTATTTTCACTAAGTTTTGGTAATTATACAGTTTAGGTCGACAAATCTGACGCATGCGCAAATGGAACTCCGAAATTCCAAAACTTAGTGAATTTAAACTGGTCTCAATATATACGGGTCCAGCATGAAGCATTGTCTGTTTTTAGGTACTTTAAATATTTAAAATAAATTGTTATTAAACAATATGGTAACATCGCTAGCAAAATCCGCGTGAGATTCAATCATTTGCGCATGCGTCAGATTTGTCGACCTAAAGTGTATAATTACCTAAGTTTTTTATAAATGACTTACGGAATTTTGTAATACATATTATGAATTTGGTAGGTACAGTTTTCCCATTTATAATTTGGTTTTATGGCAGTGCAATTGTAATTATTAGGGGCTGGGGTTGCGATTTTGGCAATATGGCAATAGACGTGAAGATATTGTAGCTTGTAGCCTAGTCAGACAACAGACAACGGACCTTCTTTTACAGTCCTAGGATTTACGGCGGTAGTTGCCTATTGTCGGGGTATTTAACTCCCTGACAACAGGGCTGGTAGTAAAACCAAATTATAAATGGGAAAACTATACTTTTACACTTGTCACATTTAGGTATCTATAGTATTGCGTTATAACTTTTTATCTGCTCCGCCCACTAAAATTGACCAATCAGAATCAAAGCCAGATTCAATCTGTACAACTTTTCATCACATTTGCCACGTAAAAAAGTTAACTTACGGAATCCCGGATCAGCTGTTTAAATCTTACGTTTTACACGAGTGGTGTGTTCACAATCGACCTTCAACGCCTACTATGCGGTGACATTTAAAAAAACATCCGATATATAAAACAGTACTTAAAACAATAACACAGTGAGTGTTTGATTAAGGTGATAAGCCCTAAAGCTGAAGTTTCTTAGTTTCGTGTAGGCTAGCCTCTTATTTTAAGAATTTTTGCAGGGAAAATTTAATGTGCCTTTGGACTGAGATGGTTTATTTATATTAACCTACATTTGGAAAAAAACTTTGGCACATTTTTGCTAATGAAGATAAAATCTCGCAGAAAAAAACATTATCGAAATCCCTTTTTGATAATTATCTTATACACATTAGTATGAGGCGGACAAATTAAGAACATTGTTTATAAATTATGAAATACAAAGAGTATTTTGAAAAAATCTAATGTTTATTGTCATATAGGTACTCGTACCTACTGAATCTTTAGTTTTAGCTTGTAATATTTAAAAAATATAAATGATATGTTTTGTGGAGTATCTGTTTTTATTTCAGGAATAACTTCGGATTTACATACTTAATATCAAGTTAAAACTGTAACACCGACTGAAAGATGTTTTTGGTTTGTTTACCCAAAAAATGATAAATTACGAGGAAATAAATTTCAGTGGACAATAGAATTTCTCACTTTTCCAGGTTACATAATAATAAAAAACTTCCTTTGTCTTATCTTATTCTGAAACAAATTTGCTGTTTCATGTTTCAAAAATACATAATGCAATTGTGCAGTTTTGACAAAGAACAAATTAAACGAAGAAAGAATGAGAATTTTTGTTTATCAGTCTAACAAATGTATGGAATTCGCATGCACCAGGGTATAGTTGGTTGCCGACCTCCACACTTCAGTATTATCATTTTGTATTTGAAATATCCATTTATCCAACAGGATGTTACATATTTAAAATGTTTACGTTTACACTGCAAATATTAGAAATAAACTAAAGACATGAACGCACGTCGATGTCTGGCAACAAGTTTGAGAAAGAATCTGGAGAATTGTTTTCAATTTATTCTCACTCTCGAGGGGTATTTGTAGGATTATTTTTTCATGAGTACAAAATCAAAAATACAAAAAAAATTTATATTCTCGCACTGAATCCTTTTTCGTTCATTTTCAACAATTGATGACACTGTCAAATTGAAAAATACGTTGTCACTAAAGAAAAATTAAAACAAAATACGAACTATAATTATTCTCACATGGATAATGTACTTAGATTATTCTCACTAGTAATATCCCGAGTGCATGTCAAATTGTCGATAATTTGCTCGAGTGCGCTCCGCAAATTATCGACAATTTGACATGCACGAGAGGATATTTTGGCAGACTATTTCCTAAGAAAAATTTACATGATAAGTAAGTACAAATAAACGTAATTCTTTTTAAAATATAAAATTAATACCAAATGATTTTTTAATTAGGACTACGCGAAAATTTGGCACTAGTGCAAATTATCGATAATTGCACTAAAAAAAAAAGTCTGTTTGTTCCTGGTAGGCGCGTGCGTGCGCATTTACAAAATCCTGCAACGAAATGCGACTTTCCTATTGGTTACTTTATTTTTCTACTTACACTGGAGAAATGTGCAATATTACAGTGTTCTGTACTGTCAATCAGGTCCAAGCTGCCATTTTTGTTTCATCGTGTCTTAGTTTTTCTTTCGTGTTTTGTGTCTGTATTGTGTTTGTTTTGTGTTGTGTCCGTTTATTTATTAAAAAAAACAGTTCTTAGTTCTTAGAGGTTAAGAAGATTTTAATATGTCAACAAGATGTCTCAATTTCGATCACCACGGCGTAAGTTGGATTTATGCTAACAGCAAGTAACAGTTTTTTATTAATGCATATTTATAGCAAATTTCTCACAAGCCGAGAAAGAAATGATCGTTAAAGTATTTCGTGGGATCTTCAAGGATTTTGCCGAGTTAACCAAGACGGCTCAAATGGAAAAAACTGCAGATTATACTGGTATTGATTTCTGAATTTTTTTTTTGTTGTATCACAGCTTAATTATTTTGTGTTGAAGGTTGTGGATTTAGAAACATTCAACGATACTTGGCGGAAGAAAAGAAGTGTGCCCAATTAAAGGCACCGAAGAAACCTGATAGGAAATGTATTATTCAATTGGATGAACATAAAAAATATCTCATTCGAAAAACAGTGCACTCATTTTTCTGGAATCTAGAATCACTGCCTATATGTATAAAATTAAGCCTTTTCCTTTTCTCTGGCAAGATACATGGTTATTATAAATGATTGTAGTCGAAGTAGGCCATGTTCATGTTATGAAATTTTTGCCGCTTTCATGTGAACTGTCAGTTTTTGTCAATGTCACTGTAATTTTTTTTTAGGTGGAAAGTGCGGTGATGATTATTTTATTTTATTTTTGTTTAAATTAACGATTGAATCCAAGTATCGAGTTGTTTTGTACCCAATTTAACTCGTGTATGTATAAAATAAAAATAAAAAATGTACATATAATATTTGTTATCACTTTTTCCACGAGATTATTCATAAACTTTTTTGTTTACATTTTACAAATTATACAAAAATTAAATCATAAACATGAGTTTTAATGTGCAACCACAAATACTGATCCCCCTAGATAATATGCAACCAAAAATACTAAGAATTCCTGCATCCTGCTAAAAATCTTAGCTATGTGATTCTACCTTTCGGAGATGCGCACGCACGCGCCTACCAGGAAAAAATAGACATTAGTGCAGTATTATCGCTGTAATTCGATCGCCATTGGCTAAAATTCAAATATTCGAGCTTTTTGATTGACTTACATTTTTCGAAGGAAATAGTCACTATAATAATGATACAGTTGGACAGATTTGAACATGTGATCAAAAATGCTGATGAACTATTGGAAGTTATAAACATGAAAAAATAATCATTTAAATTATGACTATAGTCCATTCAAAAATCAAAAAACCAACAACGTCGCATTTTCTCGATAATTACTATCGGCAACGCTGTCTAGTGTAAAATTTGGTGAGAATTGTAATTTTGAGGTTAAGTATTTATTAAGTGTTTTGTTTTTCTGGGCATGTTTAAGCAAAAATAATAAAAATTAACAAATAACTGAATCGTACTGAGCAATAATAAAACAATTTGAACGAAATTCCATGCAATTGAATTTTATTTTGAATCAAATGTCATAATTTACAGTTACAAACATTCCAAGAAAAAATAACTACTTAGGGTTTTTTTAGATTTTACTAACCTAAATGGACTTTAATTCTCGTACAAAAATATCCACAAAAACACTTTCCATTGTCTCAATTTTTTATAAACGGAGAAAAATATAACCCAATTCATTCATTACCATATTGTAAGAACGCTAATGATAATGAAGGTTATCCGGGATCTACCTACCTTCTACCAGCACATGGTCTATGCCTGTGACATCACGTGAAAATGTCTTTTGTAAAAAACTGTTTTTAAGTTTCTATTGTGAGGTGTTGTCAGAATTCCTGTTTGAAATTTACGGTAAGTATATTAATATGTTAATAAGTATGCTAACAATTACCTACTACGGCAGTACCTAATTATACGTTTGTCTCAAAAAGACCCACACAATTTTTTTAGACATTTTTAAGTTTAACTACGATTGACAATACCTGATGTAAAAAACAATGTTTGGGTATTGAAATTGGTGTTCGCCAGGTTGAAATCTTGATTCCTGCGTCAATGATGGTCTTCCATTTTAGGGTTAAGTGGTTTTGTAGTGTTTTATATCCTTCGTATAATTCCTTGCTCCTGGTGACTGGTTTTAGGATTCAAACTAGTGAATCAGGAGGTGCGTCTCATTTTTTGTAGGTGGTGTGCGTTACGCATCTGCTGCTTGTGTGTGGAAAGTTTGTAAACGAATTTTGGTACCTACAGTATTTTATCTGAAGTGGAGAGGATATATTTTTTTATTATACACACTAATTCATATAACTTTTCGACCCTAACGAATTTTAAATGCAGTTAAATGATACCTTTATTCATTATGAAATCTGGCATTATTGACAATCACTTGACAATTCTGAAATATTTTTTGTTAATATCTGTTCACGTTGGAATGAACATCAGTGGTGCAAATGACCTGACCTGTTACTATGACAACTCATATGAAAGTTAATGCCGAATGTGTGCGATTTGCACCACTGATGTTCAATCCAACGTGAACAGGATTTAATTAAAATGTGTTCCAATGACGAAAGGGTCGATATGATTTTGATGTATAGTGAGTGTCAGTTTCTTAAATAAAAAAAAAGTCAATTAGGTATGTACTGCCATTTAAAAAATTTTATATTTGGGACTTTTGTGAGAGATGTCCAAACCATATAAAAGTTTAAAATTATTCATGCTATTGGATCAAGTTATGAATGAAAAACGTATTACTGGCTGCATTCAAATTTCGTCAGGGTCGCAAAGTTATGTGTAAGTCAGTATTTTATTTGAAATACATATTTAAAAAAATCTATAGTGAGTGCTTGTGTAAATTTTTATTTTTGCTCTCTGATAAAGAGACTCGCGCATTTCAGGAGCCTTTATGTTTAACTAAGTTATTGCAATTGATTTCTACAAAAAAACGGCTGTCAAAATGTTCTAATGTTGCTTAAATTATGTGTGCACTAAATAAGAAAAACAAAACATATATTTAAAATTAATTTATTGTAAAAACAAAAGTTAGTCGAATGGACAATTATTAACCAAACATTCATTTCTACATCTTCTCAATTCCCTATCAAAGAGTTTAAATAAATTACAAGATTTTAATTCCTTTGTTAAGATACCATTAATTTCCTTACACTCGTAGTATTCTTTACAATTTGTCTCAACTGGAAACCGGCCAGGTTCAGAACATTCAAAGGAATCATTATGGGACTGGCAGGTTCTTGACGGTATACAAAACTTCATTACTGCGCTAAACTCGAATTTAGGAGGACAACGATATTGTCTTAGTTCAAAGTGATTGTGTATATATTTCCAAATGCACTTGTAATATCTGTTACAATCTGTTGGATGAGGGAATAATCCTGGCCTATCACACACTATTTGTTCTTCTCCAGGACATTGTACTGGATTAATTGTACATCTCTGATTAAATGCGTCATATAAAGTGCCTCCAGGACATGACATTACCACGTCGATGATTTCAAAAACTGCATTAATACACAAATGAAATTTACTGCAATCAACTGGATCAGGATATTTCCCAATTCCAGGGCATATAAATATCGGTGGTGCTTTAGCAGTACTCGTGGTTACCACAGTTGTGCTTTCATCCCTCGGCGTCGTTGTGCTTGTCGAGCTCGTAGCTGTGCCAGTGGGGGTGGTAGATTCAGTGGCGCTCGAAGTTTCAGTGCTCATGCTTTCACTGAAAGGCGTAGTCGTTGGGGCTGAGCTCGTAACTGTGCCAGTCGGAGTGATAGATTCAGTAGAACTCGAAGTTTCTGCGCTTGTGCTCTCACTGAAGCGCGTCGTAGTGGTTGTCGAGCCCGTAACTGTGCCAGTCGGAGTGGTAGATTCAGTGGAGCTCGTGCTTTCACTGCAAGGCGTGGTTGTTGTGGTTGAGCTTGTAACTGTGCCAGTGGGAGTGGTAGATTCTGTGGAGCTCGAAGTTTCGACACTCGTGCTTTCACTCAAAGGCGTAGTTGTTGTGGTTGAGCTCGTAACTGTGCCAGTGGGAGTGGTAGATTCAGTGGAGCTCGAAGTTTCGACGCTCGTGCTTTCACTCAAAGGCGTAGTTGTTGTGGTTGAGCTCGTAACTGTGCCAGTCGGAGTGGTAGATTCAGTGGAGCTCGAAGTTTCGGTGCTCGTGCTTTCACTGAAAGGCGTAGTTGTTGTGGTTGAGCTCGTAACTGTGCCAGTCGGAGTGGTAGATTCAGTGGAGCTCGAAGTTTCGGTGCTCGTGCTTTCACTGAAAGGCGTAGTTGTTGTGGTTGAGCTCGTAACTGTGCCAGTGGGAGTGGTAGATTCAGTGGAGCTCGAAGTTTCGGCGCTCGTGCTTGCACTCAAAGGCGTAGTTGTTGTGGTTGAGCTCGTAACTGTGCCAGTCGGAGTGGTAGATTCAGTGGAGCTCGAAGTTTCGACGCTCGTGCTTTCACTCAAAGGCGTAGTTCTTGTGGTTGAGCTCGTAACTGTGCCAGTGGGAGTGGTAGCTTCAGTCGTGCTCGAAGTTTCGGTGCTTGTGCTTTCACTGGAAGGCATGGTGGTTGTGGTTGAGCTCGTAACTGTGCCAGTCGGAGTGGTAGATTCAGTGGAGCTCGAAGTTTCGGTGCTCGTGCTTTCACTGAAAGGCGTAGTTGTTGTGGTTGAGCTCGTAACTGTGCCAGTGGGAGTGGTAGATTCAGTGGAGCTCGAAGTTTCGGCGCTCGTGCTTTCACTCAAAGGCGTAGTTGTTGTGGTTGAGCTCGTAACTGTGCCAGTGGGAGTGGTAGATTCAGTGGAGCTCGAAGTTTCGGCGCTCGTGCTTTCACTCAAAGGCGTAGTTGTTGTGGTTGAGCTCGTAACATTGCCAGTCGGAGTGGTAGATTCAGTGGAGCTCGAAGTTTCGGTGCTCGTGCTTTCACTGAAAGGCGTAGTTGTTGTGGTTGAGCTCGTAACTGTGCCAGTCGGAGTGGTAGATTCAGTGGAGCTCGAAGTTTCGGTGCTCGTGCTTTCACTGAAAGGCGTAGTTGTTGTGGTTGAGCTCGTAACTGTGCCAGTGGGAGTGGTAGATTCAGTGGAGCTCGAAGTTTCGGCGCTCGTGCTTTCACTCAAAGGCGTAGTTGTTGTGGTTGAGCTCGTAACTGTGCCAGTCGGAGTGGTAGATTCAGTGGAGCTCGAAGTTTCGACGCTCGTGCTTTCACTCAAAGGCGTAGTTGTTGTGGTTGAGCTCGTAACTGTGCCAGTGGGAGTGGTAGCTTCAGTCGTGCTCGAAGTTTCGGTGCTTGTGCTTTCACTGGAAGGCATGGTGGTTGTGGTTGAGCTCGTAACTGTGCCAGTCGGAGTGGTAGATTCTGTGGAGCTCGAAGTTTCGGTGCTCGTGCTTTCACTGAAAGGCGTAGTTGTTGTGGTTGAGCTCGTAACTGTGCCAGTGGGAGTGGTAGCTTCAGTCGTGCTCGAAGTTTCGGTACTTGTGCTTTCACTGGAAGGCATGGTGGTTGTGGTTGAGCTCGTAACTGTGCCAGTCGGAGTGGTAGATTCAGTGGAGCTCGAAGTTTCGACGCTCGTGCTTTCACTCAAAGGCGTAGTTGTTGTGGTTGAGCTCGTAACTGTGCCAGTGGGAGTGGTAGCTTCAGTCGTGCTCGAAGTTTCGGTGCTTGTGCTTTCACTGGAAGGCATGGTGGTTGTGGTTGAGCTCGTAACTGTGCCAGTCGGAGTGGTAGATTCTGTGGAGCTCGAAGTTTCGGTGCTCGTGCTTTCACTGAAAGGCGTGGTTGTTGTGGTTGAGCCCGTAACTGTTCCAGTCGGAGTGGTAGATTCAGTGGAGCTCGAAGTTTCGGTGCTCGTGCTTTCACTGAAAGGCGTAGTTGTTGTGGTTGAGCTCGTAACTGTGCCAGTGGGAGTGGTAGCTTCAGTCGTGCTCGAAGTTTCGGTACTTGTGCTTTCACTGGAAGGCATGGTGGTTGTGGTTGAGCTCGTAACTGTGCCAGTCGGAGTGGTAGATTCAGTGGAGCTCGAAGTTTCGGTGCTCGTGCTTTCACTGAAAGGCGTAGTTGTTGTGGTTGAGCTCGTAACTGTGCCAGTCGGAGTGGTAGATTCAGTGGAGCTCGAAGTTTCGGTGCTCGTGCCTTCACTGAAAAGCGTAGTTGTTGTGGTTGAGCTCGTAACTGTGCCAGTGGGAGTGGTAGATTCAGTGGAGCTCGAAGTTTCGGCGCTCGTGCTTTCACTCAAAGGCGTAGTTGTTGTGGTTGAGCTCGTAACTGTGCCAGTGGGAGTGGTAGCTTCAGTCGTGCTCGAAGTTTCGGTACTTGTGCTTTCACTGGAAGGCATGGTGGTTGTGGTTGAGCTCGTAACTGTGCCAGTCGGAGTGGTAGATTCTGTGGAACTCGAAGTTTCGGTGCTTGTGCTTTCACTGGAAGGCATGGTGGTTGTGGTTGAGCTCGTAACTGTGCCAGTCGGAGTGGTAGATTCTGTGGAGCTCGAAGTTTCGGTGCTCGTGCTTTCACTGAAAGGCGTGGTTGTTGTGGTTGAGTCCGTAACTGTTCCAGTCGGAGTGGTAGATTCAGTGGAGCTCGAAGTTTCGACGCTCGTGCTTTCACTCAAAGGCGTAGTTGTTGTGGTTGAGCTCGTAACTGTGCCAGTCGGAGTGGTAGATTCTGTGGAGCTCGAAGTTTCGGTGCTCGTGCTTTCACTGAAAGGCGTAGTTGTTGTGGTTGAGCTCGTAACTGTGCCAGTGGGAGTGGTAGCTTCAGTCGTGCTCGAAGTTTCGGTACTTGTGCTTTCACTGGAAGGCATGGTGGTTGTGGTTGAGCTCGTAACTGTGCCAGTCGGAGTGGTAGATTCTGTGGAGCTCGAAGTTTCGGTGCTCGTGCTTTCACTGAAAGGCGTGGTTGTTGTGGTTGAGCCCGTAACTGTTCCAGTCGGAGTGGTAGATTCAGTGGAGCTCGAAGTTTCGACGCTCGTGCTTTCACTCAAAGGCGTAGTTGTTGTGGTTGAGCTCGTAACTGTGCCAGTGGGAGTGGTAGATTCAGTGGAGCTCGAAGTTTCGACGCTCGTGCTTTCACTCAAAAGCGTAGTTGTTGTGGTTGAGCTCGTAACTGTGCTAGTGGGAGTGGTAGATTCAGTGGAGCTCGAAGTTTCGACGCTCGTGCTTTCACTCAAAGGCGTAGTTGTTGTGGTTGAGCTCGTAACTGTGCCAGTCGGAGTGGTAGATTCAGTGGAGCTCGAAGTTTCGGTGCTCGTGCTTTCACTGAAAGGCGTAGTCGTTGTGGTTGAGCTCGTAACTGTGCCAGTCGGAGTGGTAGATTCAGTGGAGCTCGAAGTTTCGGCGCTCGTGCTTTCACTCAAAGGCGTAGTTGTTGTGGTTGAGCTCGTAACTGTGCCAGTCGGAGTGGTAGATTCAGTGGAGCTCGAAGTTTCGGTGCTCGTGCTTTCACTGAAAGGCGTAGTTGTTGTGGTTGAGCTCGTAACTGTGCCAGTGGGAGTGGTAGATTCAGTGGAGCTCGAAGTTTCGGCGCTCGTGCTTTCACTCAAAGGCGTAGTTGTTGTGGTTGAGCTCGTAACTGTGCCAGTCGGAGTGGTAGATTCAGTGGAGCTCGAAGTTTCGGTGCTCGTGCTTTCACTGAAAGGCGTAGTTGTTGTGGTTGAGCTCGTAACTGTGCCAGTGGGAGTGGTAGATTCAGTGGAGCTCGAAGTTTCGGCGCTCGTGCTTTCACTCAAAGGCGTAGTTGTTGTGGTTGAGCTCGTAACTGTGCCAGTCGGAGTGGTAGATTCAGTGGAGCTCGAAGTTTCGGCGCTCGTGCTTTCACTCAAAGGCGTAGTTGTTGTGGTTGAGCTCGTAACTGTGCCAGTCGGAGTGGTAGATTCAGTGGAGCTCGAAGTTTCGGTGCTCGTGCTTTCACTGAAAGGCGTAGTTGTTGTGGTTGAGCTCGTAACTGTGCCAGTGGGAGTGGTAGATTCAGTGGAGCTCGAAGTTTCGGTGCTCGTGCTTTCACTGAAAGGCGTAGTTGTTGTGGTTGAGCTCGTAACTGTGCCAGTGGGAGTGGAAGATTCAGTGGAGCTCGAAGTTGCGGCGCTCGTGCTTTCACTCAAAGGCGTAGTTGTTGTGGTTGAGCTCGTAACTGTGCCAGTCGGAGTGGTAGATTCAGTGGAGCTCGAAGTTTCGACGCTCGTGCTTTCACTCAAAGGCGTAGTTGTTGTGGTTGAGCTCGTAACTGTGCCAGTGGGAGTGGTAGCTTCAGTCGTGCTCGAAGTTTCGGTACTTGTGCTTTCACTGGAAGGCATGGTGGTTGTGGTTGAGCTCGTAACTGTGCCAGTCGGAGTGGTAGATTCTGTGGAGCTCGAAGTTTCGGTGCTTGTGCTTTCACTGGAAGGCATGGTGGTTGTGGTTGAGCTCGTAACTGTGCCAGTCGGAGTGGTAGATTCAGTGGAGCTCGAAGTTTCGACGCTCGTGCTTTCACTCAAAGGCGTAGTTGTTGTGGTTGAGCTCGTAACTGTGCCAGTGGGAGTGGTAGATTCAGTGGAGCTCGAAGTTTCGACGCTCGTGCTTTCACTCAAAGGCGTAGTTGTTGTGGTTGAGCTCGTAACTGTGCCAGTGGGAGTGGTAGATTCAGTGGAGCTCGAAGTTTCGACGCTCGTGCTTTCACTCAAAGGCGTAGTTGTTGTGGTTGAGCTCGTAACTGTGCCAGTCGGAGTGGTAGATTCAGTGGAGCTCGAAGTTTCGGTGCTCGTGCTTTCACTGAAAGGCGTAGTCGTTGTGGTTGAGCTCGTAACTGTGCCAGTGGAAGTGGTAGAATCAGTGGAGCTCGAAGTTTCGGCGCTCGTGCTTTCACTCAAAGGCGTAGTTGTTGTGGTTGAGCGCGTAACTGTGCCAGTCGGAGTGGTAGATTCAGTGGAGCTCGAAGCTTCGGTGCTCGTGCTTTCACTGAAAGGCGTAGTTGTTGTGGTTGAGCTCGTAACTGTGCCAGTGGGAGTGGTAGCTTCAGTCGTGCTCGAAGTTTCGGTGCTTGTGCTTTCACTGGAAGGCATGGTGGTTGTGGTTGAGCTCGTAACTGTGCCAGTCGGAGTGGTAGATTCAGTGGGGCTCGAAGTTTCGGCGCTCGTGCTTTCACTCAAAGGCGTAGTTGTTGTGGTTGAGCTCGTAACTGTGCCAGTCGGAGTGGTAGATTCAGGGGAGCTCGAAGTTTCGACGCTCGTGCTTTCACTGGAAGGCATGGTGGTTGTGGTTGAGCTCGTAACTGTGCCAGTGGGAGTGGTAGATTCAGTGGAGCTCGAAGTTTCGGTGCTCGTGCTTTCACTGAAAGGCGTAGTTGTTGTGGTTGAGCTCGTAACTGTGCCAGTGGGAGTGGTAGATTCAGTGGAGCTCGAAGTTTCGGCGCTCGTGCTTTCACTCAAAGGCGTAGTTGTTGTGGTTGAGCTCGTAACTGTGCCAGTCGGAGTGGTAGATTCAGTGGAGCTCGAAGTTTCGGTGCTCGTGCTTTCACTGAAAGGCGTAGTTGTTGTGGTTGAGCTCGTAACTGTGCCAGTGGGAGTGGTAGATTCAGTGGAGCTCGAAGTTTCGGCGCTCGTGCTTTCACTCAAAGGCGTAGTTGTTGTGGTTGAGCTCGTAACTGTGCCAGTCGGAGTGGTAGATTCAGTGGAGCTCGAAGTTTCGACGCTCGTGCTTTCACTCAAAAGCGTAGTTGTTGTGGTTGAGCTCGTAACTGTGCCAGTGGGAGTGGTAGCTTCAGTCGTGCTCGAAGTTTCGGTGTTTGTGCTTTCACTGGAAGGCATGGTGGTTGTGGTTGAGCTCGTAACTGTGCCAGTCGGAGTGGTAGATTCTGTGGAGCTCGAAGTTTCGGTGCTCGTGCTTTCACTGAAAGGCTTGGTTGTTGTGGTTGAGCCCGTAACTGTTCCAGTCGGAGTGGTAGATTCAGTGGAGCTCGAAGTTTCGACGCTCGTGCCTTCACTCAAAGGCGTAGTTGTTGTGGTTGAGCTCGTAACTGTGCCAGTCGGAGTGGTAGATTCTGTGGAGCTCGAAGTTTCGGTGCTTGTGCTTTCACTGGAAGGCATGGTGGTTGTGGTTGAGCTCGTAACTGTGCCAGTCGGAGTGGTAGATTCTGTGGAGCTCGAAGTTTCGGTGCACGTGCTTTCACTGAAAGGCGTGGTTGTTGTGGTTGAGCCCGTAACTGTTCCAGTCGGAGTGGTAGATTCAGTGGAGCTCGAAGTTTCGACGCTCGTGCTTTCACTCAAAGGCGTAGTTGTTGTGGTTGAGCTCGTAACTGTGCCAGTCGGAGTGGTAGATTCTGTGGAGCTCGAAGTTTCGGTGCTCGTGCTTTCACTGAAAGGCGTAGTTGTTGTGGTTGAGCTCGTAACTGTGCCAGTGGGAGTGGTAGATTCAGTGGAGCTCGAAGTTTCGACGCTCGTGCTTTCACTCAAAGGCGTAGTTGTTGTGGTTGAGATCGTAACTGTGCCAGTCGGAGTGGTAGATTCTGTGGAGCTCGAAGTTTCGGTGCTCGTGCTTTCACTGAAAGGCGTGGTTGTTGTGGTTGAGCTCGTAACTGTGCCAGTGGGAGTGGTAGAATCAGTGGTGCTCGAAGTTTCGGTGCTTGTGCTTTCACTGGAAGGCATGGTGGTTGTGGTTGAGCTCGTAACTGTGCCAGTCGGAGTGGTAGATCCTGTGGAGCTCGAAGTTTCGGTGCTCGTGCTTTCACTGAAAGGCGTAGTTGTTGTGGTTGAGCTCGTAACTGTGCCAGTGGGAGTGGTAGATTCAGTGGAGCTCGAAGTTTCGACGCTCGTGCTTTCACTCAAAGGCGTAGTTGTTGTGGTTGAGCTCGTAACTGTGGCAGTCGGAGTGGTAGATTCAGTGGAGCTCGAAGTTTCGGTGCTCGTGCTTTCACTGAAAGGCGTAGTTGTTGTGGTTGAGCTCGTAACTGTGCCAGTGGAAGTGGTAGAATCAGTGGAGCTCGAAGTTTCGGCGCTCGTGCTTTCACTCAAAGGCGTAGTTGTTGTGGTTGAGCTCGTAACTGTGCCAGTCGGAGTGGTAGATTCAGTGGAGCTCGAAGTTTCGGCGCTCGTGCTTTCACTCGAAGGCGTAGTTGTTGTGGTTGAGCTCGTAACTGTGCCAGTGGGAGTGGTAGCTTCAGTCGTGCTCGAAGTTTCGGTACCTGTGCTTTCACTGGAAGGCATGGTGGTTGTGGTTGAGCTCGTAACTGTGCCAGTCGGAGTGGTAGATTCTGTGGAGCTCGAAGTTTTGGTGCTCGTGCTTTCACTGAAAGGCGTGGTTGTTGTGGTTGAGCCCGTAACTGTTCCAGTCGGAGTGGTAGATTCAGTGGAGCTCGAAGTTTCGACGCTCGTGCTTTCACTCAAAGGCGTAGTTGTTGTGGTTGAGCTCGTAACTGTGCCAGTCGGAGTGGTAGATTCTGTGGAGCTCGAAGTTTCGGTGCTCGTGCTTTCACTGAAAGGCGTAGTTGTTGTGGTTGAGCTCGTAACTGTGCCAGTCGGAGTGGTAGATTCAGTGGAGCTCGAAGTTTCGGTGCTCGTGCTTTCACTGAAAGGCGTAGTTGTTGTGGTTGAGCTCGTAACTGTGCCAGTGGAAGTGGTAGAATCAGTGGAGCTCGAAGTTTCGGCGCTCGTGCTTTCACTCAAAGGCGTAGTTGTTGTGGTTGAGCTCGTAACTGTGCCAGTCGGAGTGGTAGATTCAGTGGAGCTCGAAGTTTCGACGCTCGTGCTTTCACTCAAAGGCGTAGTTGTTGTGGTTGAGCTCGTAACTGTGCCAGTCGGAGTGGTAGATTCAGTGGAGCTCGAAGTTTCGACGCTCGTGCTTTCACTCAAAGGCGTAGTTGTTGTGGTTGAGCTCGTAACTGTGCCAGTGGAAGTGGTAGAATCAGTGGAGCTCGAAGTTTCGGCGCTCGTGCTTTCACTCAAAGGCGTAGTTGTTGTGGTTGAGCTCGTAACTGTGCCAGTCGGAGTGGTAGATTCAGTGGAGCTCGAAGTTTCGACGCTCGTGCTTTCACTCAAAGGCGTAGTTGTTGTGGTTGAGCTCGTAACTGTGCCAGTCGGAGTGGTAGATTCAGTGGAGCTCGAAGTTTCGGTGCTCGTGCTTTCACTGAAAGGCGTAGTTGTTGTGGTTGAGCTCGTAACTGTGCCAGTGGAAGTGGTAGAATCAGTGGAGCTCGAAGTTTCGGCGCTCGTGCTTTCACTCAAAGGCGTAGTTGTTGTGGTTGAGCTCGTAACTGTGCCAGTCGGTGTGGTAGATTCAGTGGAGCTCGAAGCTTCGGTGCTGGTGCTTTCACTGAAAGGCGTAGTTGTTGTGGTTGAGCCCGTAACTGTTCCAGTCGGAGTGGTAGATTCAGTGGAGCTCGAAGTTTCGACGCTCGTGCTTTCACTCAAAGGCGTAGTTGTTGTGGTTGAGCTCGTAACTGTGCCAGTCGGAGTGGTAGATTCTGTGGAGCTCGAAGTTTCGGTGCTCGTGCTTTCACTGAAAGGCGTAGTTGTTGTGGTTGAGCTCGTAACTGTGCCAGTGGGAGTGGTAGCTTCAGTCGTGCTCGAAGTTTCGGTGCTTGTGCTTTCACTGGAAGGCATGGTGGTTGTGGTTGAGCTCGTAACTGTGCCAGTGGGAGTGGTAGATTCAGTGGAGCTCGAAGTTTCGGCGCTCGTGCTTTCACTGAAAGGCGTAGTTGTTGTGGTTGAGATCGTAACTGTGCCAGTGGGAGTGGTAGATTCAGTGGAGCTCGAAGTTTCGGTGCTCGTGCTTTCACTGAAAGGCGTAGTTGTTGTGGTTGAGCTCGTAACTGTGCCAGTGGGAGTGGTAGCTTCAGTCGTGCTCGAAGTTTCGGTGCTTGTGCTTTCACTGGAAGGCATGGTGGTTGTGGTTGAGCTCGTAACTGTGCCAGTGGGAGTGGTAGATTCAGTGGAGCTCGAAGTTTCGGTGCTCGTGCTTTCACTGAAAGGCGTAGTTGTGGTTGAGCTCGTAACTGTGCCAGTGGGAGTGGTAGCTTCAGTCGTGCTCGAAGTTTCGGTGCTTGTGCTTTCACTGGAAGGCATGGTGGTTGTGGTTGAGCTCGTAACTGTTCCAGTCGGAGTGGTAGATTCAGTGGAGCTCGAAGTTTCGGTGCTCGTGCTTTCACTGAAAGGCGTAGTTGTTGTGGTTGAGCTCGTAACTGTGCCAGTGGGAGTGGTAGCTTCAGTCGTGCTCGAAGTTTCGGTGCTTGTGCTTTCACTGGAAGGCATGGTGGTTGTGGTTGAGCTCGTAACTGTGCCAGTGGGAGTGGTAGATCCTGTGGAGCTCGAAGTTTCGGTGCTCGTGCTTTCACTGAAAGGCGTAGTTGTTGTGGTTGAGCTCGTAACTGTGCCAGTGGGAGTGGTAGATTCAGTGGAGCTCGAAGTTTCGACGCTCGTGCTTTCACTCAAAGGCGTAGTTGTTGTGGTTGAGCTCGTAACTGTGGCAGTCGGAGTGGTAGATTCAGTGGAGCTCGAAGTTTCGGTGCTCGTGCTTTCACTGAAAGGCGTAGTTGTTGTGGTTGAGCTCGTAACTGTGCCAGTGGAAGTGGTAGAATCAGTGGAGCTCGAAGTTTCGGCGCTCGTGCTTTCACTCAAAGGCGTAGTTGTTGTGGTTGAGCTCGTAACTGTGCCAGTCGGAGTGGTAGATTCAGTGGAGCTCGAAGTTTCGGCGCTCGTGCTTTCACTCGAAGGCGTAGTTGTTGTGGTTGAGCTCGTAACTGTGCCAGTGGGAGTGGTAGCTTCAGTCGTGCTCGAAGTTTCGGTACCTGTGCTTTCACTGGAAGGCATGGTGGTTGTGGTTGAGCTCGTAACTGTGCCAGTCGGAGTGGTAGATTCTGTGGAGCTCGAAGTTTTGGTGCTCGTGCTTTCACTGAAAGGCGTGGTTGTTGTGGTTGAGCCCGTAACTGTTCCAGTCGGAGTGGTAGATTCAGTGGAGCTCGAAGTTTCGACGCTCGTGCTTTCACTCAAAGGCGTAGTTGTTGTGGTTGAGCTCGTAACTGTGCCAGTCGGAGTGGTAGATTCTGTGGAGCTCGAAGTTTCGGTGCTCGTGCTTTCACTGAAAGGCGTAGTTGTTGTGGTTGAGCTCGTAACTGTGCCAGTCGGAGTGGTAGATTCAGTGGAGCTCGAAGTTTCGGTGCTCGTGCTTTCACTGAAAGGCGTAGTTGTTGTGGTTGAGCTCGTAACTGTGCCAGTGGAAGTGGTAGAATCAGTGGAGCTCGAAGTTTCGGCGCTCGTGCTTTCACTCAAAGGCGTAGTTGTTGTGGTTGAGCTCGTAACTGTGCCAGTCGGAGTGGTAGATTCAGTGGAGCTCGAAGTTTCGACGCTCGTGCTTTCACTCAAAGGCGTAGTTGTTGTGGTTGAGCTCGTAACTGTGCCAGTCGGAGTGGTAGATTCAGTGGAGCTCGAAGTTTCGACGCTCGTGCTTTCACTCAAAGGCGTAGTTGTTGTGGTTGAGCTCGTAACTGTGCCAGTGGAAGTGGTAGAATCAGTGGAGCTCGAAGTTTCGGCGCTCGTGCTTTCACTCAAAGGCGTAGTTGTTGTGGTTGAGCTCGTAACTGTGCCAGTCGGAGTGGTAGATTCAGTGGAGCTCGAAGTTTCGACGCTCGTGCTTTCACTCAAAGGCGTAGTTGTTGTGGTTGAGCTCGTAACTGTGCCAGTCGGAGTGGTAGATTCAGTGGAGCTCGAAGTTTCGGTGCTCGTGCTTTCACTGAAAGGCGTAGTTGTTGTGGTTGAGCTCGTAACTGTGCCAGTGGAAGTGGTAGAATCAGTGGAGCTCGAAGTTTCGGCGCTCGTGCTTTCACTCAAAGGCGTAGTTGTTGTGGTTGAGCTCGTAACTGTGCCAGTCGGTGTGGTAGATTCAGTGGAGCTCGAAGCTTCGGTGCTGGTGCTTTCACTGAAAGGCGTAGTTGTTGTGGTTGAGCTCGTAACTGTGCCAGTGGAAGTGGTAGAATCAGTGGAGCTCGAAGTTTCGGCGCTCGTGCTTTCACTCAAAGGCGTAGTTGTTGTGGTTGAGCTCGTAACTGTGCCAGTCGGAGTGGTAGATTCAGTGGAGCTCGAAGTTTCGACGCTCGTGCTTTCACTCAAAGGCGTAGTTGTTGTGGTTGAGCTCGTAACTGTGCCAGTCGGAGTGGTAGATTCAGTGGAGCTCGAAGTTTCGACGCTCGTGCTTTCACTCAAAGGCGTAGTTGTTGTGGTTGAGCTCGTAACTGTGCCAGTGGAAGTGGTAGAATCAGTGGAGCTCGAAGTTTCGGCGCTCGTGCTTTCACTCAAAGGCGTAGTTGTTGTGGTTGAGCTCGTAACTGTGCCAGTCGGAGTGGTAGATTCAGTGGAGCTCGAAGTTTCGACGCTCGTGCTTTCACTCAAAGGCGTAGTTGTTGTGGTTGAGCTCGTAACTGTGCCAGTCGGAGTGGTAGATTCAGTGGAGCTCGAAGTTTCGACGCTCGTGCTTTCACTCAAAGGCGTAGTTGTTGTGGTTGAGCTCGTAACTGTGCCAGTGGAAGTGGTAGAATCAGTGGAGCTCGAAGTTTCGGCGCTCGTGCTTTCACTCAAAGGCGTAGTTGTTGTGGTTGAGCTCGTAACTGTGCCAGTCGGAGTGGTAGATTCAGTGGAGCTCGAAGTTTCGACGCTCGTGCTTTCACTCAAAGGCGTAGTTGTTGTGGTTGAGCTCGTAACTGTGCCAGTCGGAGTGGTAGATTCAGTGGAGCTCGAAGTTTCGGTGCTCGTGCTTTCACTGAAAGGCGTAGTTGTTGTGGTTGAGCTCGTAACTGTGCCAGTGGAAGTGGTAGAATCAGTGGAGCTCGAAGTTTCGGCGCTCGTGCTTTCACTCAAAGGCGTAGTTGTTGTGGTTGAGCTCGTAACTGTGGCAGTCGGAGTGGTAGATTCAGTGGAGCTCGAAGTTTCGGTGCTCGTGCTTTCACTGAAAGGCGTAGTTGTTGTGGTTGAGCTCGTAACTGTGCCAGTGGAAGTGGTAGAATCAGTGGAGCTCGAAGTTTCGGCGCTCGTGCTTTCACTCAAAGGCGTAGTTGTTGTGGTTGAGCTCGTAACTGTGCCAGTCGGAGTGGTAGATTCAGTGGAGCTCGAAGTTTCGGCGCTCGTGCTTTCACTCGAAGGCGTAGTTGTTGTGGTTGAGCTCGTAACTGTGCCAGTGGGAGTGGTAGCTTCAGTCGTGCTCGAAGTTTCGGTACCTGTGCTTTCACTGGAAGGCATGGTGGTTGTGGTTGAGCTCGTAACTGTGCCAGTCGGAGTGGTAGATTCTGTGGAGCTCGAAGTTTTGGTGCTCGTGCTTTCACTGAAAGGCGTGGTTGTTGTGGTTGAGCCCGTAACTGTTCCAGTCGGAGTGGTAGATTCAGTGGAGCTCGAAGTTTCGACGCTCGTGCTTTCACTCAAAGGCGTAGTTGTTGTGGTTGAGCTCGTAACTGTGCCAGTCGGAGTGGTAGATTCTGTGGAGCTCGAAGTTTCGGTGCTCGTGCTTTCACTGAAAGGCGTAGTTGTTGTGGTTGAGCTCGTAACTGTGCCAGTCGGAGTGGTAGATTCAGTGGAGCTCGAAGTTTCGGTGCTCGTGCTTTCACTGAAAGGCGTAGTTGTTGTGGTTGAGCTCGTAACTGTGCCAGTGGAAGTGGTAGAATCAGTGGAGCTCGAAGTTTCGGCGCTCGTGCTTTCACTCAAAGGCGTAGTTGTTGTGGTTGAGCTCGTAACTGTGCCAGTCGGAGTGGTAGATTCAGTGGAGCTCGAAGTTTCGACGCTCGTGCTTTCACTCAAAGGCGTAGTTGTTGTGGTTGAGCTCGTAACTGTGCCAGTCGGAGTGGTAGATTCAGTGGAGCTCGAAGTTTCGACGCTCGTGCTTTCACTCAAAGGCGTAGTTGTTGTGGTTGAGCTCGTAACTGTGCCAGTGGAAGTGGTAGAATCAGTGGAGCTCGAAGTTTCGGCGCTCGTGCTTTCACTCAAAGGCGTAGTTGTTGTGGTTGAGCTCGTAACTGTGCCAGTCGGAGTGGTAGATTCAGTGGAGCTCGAAGTTTCGACGCTCGTGCTTTCACTCAAAGGCGTAGTTGTTGTGGTTGAGCTCGTAACTGTGCCAGTCGGAGTGGTAGATTCAGTGGAGCTCGAAGTTTCGGTGCTCGTGCTTTCACTGAAAGGCGTAGTTGTTGTGGTTGAGCTCGTAACTGTGCCAGTGGAAGTGGTAGAATCAGTGGAGCTCGAAGTTTCGGCGCTCGTGCTTTCACTCAAAGGCGTAGTTGTTGTGGTTGAGCTCGTAACTGTGCCAGTCGGTGTGGTAGATTCAGTGGAGCTCGAAGCTTCGGTGCTGGTGCTTTCACTGAAAGGCGTAGTTGTTGTGGTTGAGCCCGTAACTGTTCCAGTCGGAGTGGTAGATTCAGTGGAGCTCGAAGTTTCGACGCTCGTGCTTTCACTCAAAGGCGTAGTTGTTGTGGTTGAGCTCGTAACTGTGCCAGTCGGAGTGGTAGATTCTGTGGAGCTCGAAGTTTCGGTGCTCGTGCTTTCACTGAAAGGCGTAGTTGTTGTGGTTGAGCTCGTAACTGTGCCAGTGGGAGTGGTAGCTTCAGTCGTGCTCGAAGTTTCGGTGCTTGTGCTTTCACTGGAAGGCATGGTGGTTGTGGTTGAGCTCGTAACTGTGCCAGTGGGAGTGGTAGATTCAGTGGAGCTCGAAGTTTCGGCGCTCGTGCTTTCACTGAAAGGCGTAGTTGTTGTGGTTGAGATCGTAACTGTGCCAGTGGGAGTGGTAGATTCAGTGGAGCTCGAAGTTTCGGTGCTCGTGCTTTCACTGAAAGGCGTAGTTGTTGTGGTTGAGCTCGTAACTGTGCCAGTGGGAGTGGTAGCTTCAGTCGTGCTCGAAGTTTCGGTGCTTGTGCTTTCACTGGAAGGCATGGTGGTTGTGGTTGAGCTCGTAACTGTGCCAGTGGGAGTGGTAGATTCAGTGGAGCTCGAAGTTTCGGTGCTCGTGCTTTCACTGAAAGGCGTAGTTGTTGTGGTTGAGCTCGTAACTGTGCCAGTGGAAGTGGTAGAATCAGTGGAGCTCGAAGTTTCGGCGCTCGTGCTTTCACTCAAAGGCGTAGTTGTTGTGGTTGAGCTCGTAACTGTGCCAGTCGGAGTGGTAGATTCAGTGGAGCTCGAAGTTTCGACGCTCGTGCTTTCACTCAAAGGCGTAGTTGTTGTGGTTGAGCTCGTAACTGTGCCAGTCGGAGTGGTAGATTCAGTGGAGCTCGAAGTTTCGACGCTCGTGCTTTCACTCAAAGGCGTAGTTGTTGTGGTTGAGCTCGTAACTGTGCCAGTGGAAGTGGTAGAATCAGTGGAGCTCGAAGTTTCGGCGCTCGTGCTTTCACTCAAAGGCGTAGTTGTTGTGGTTGAGCTCGTAACTGTGCCAGTCGGAGTGGTAGATTCAGTGGAGCTCGAAGTTTCGACGCTCGTGCTTTCACTCAAAGGCGTAGTTGTTGTGGTTGAGCTCGTAACTGTGCCAGTCGGAGTGGTAGATTCAGTGGAGCTCGAAGTTTCGACGCTCGTGCTTTCACTCAAAGGCGTAGTTGTTGTGGTTGAGCTCGTAACTGTGCCAGTGGAAGTGGTAGAATCAGTGGAGCTCGAAGTTTCGGCGCTCGTGCTTTCACTCAAAGGCGTAGTTGTTGTGGTTGAGCTCGTAACTGTGCCAGTCGGAGTGGTAGATTCAGTGGAGCTCGAAGTTTCGACGCTCGTGCTTTCACTCAAAGGCGTAGTTGTTGTGGTTGAGCTCGTAACTGTGCCAGTCGGAGTGGTAGATTCAGTGGAGCTCGAAGTTTCGACGCTCGTGCTTTCACTCAAAGGCGTAGTTGTTGTGGTTGAGCTCGTAACTGTGCCAGTGGAAGTGGTAGAATCAGTGGAGCTCGAAGTTTCGGCGCTCGTGCTTTCACTCAAAGGCGTAGTTGTTGTGGTTGAGCTCGTAACTGTGCCAGTCGGAGTGGTAGATTCAGTGGAGCTCGAAGTTTCGACGCTCGTGCTTTCACTCAAAGGCGTAGTTGTTGTGGTTGAGCTCGTAACTGTGCCAGTCGGAGTGGTAGATTCAGTGGAGCTCGAAGTTTCGGTGCTCGTGCTTTCACTGAAAGGCGTAGTTGTTGTGGTTGAGCTCGTAACTGTGCCAGTGGAAGTGGTAGAATCAGTGGAGCTCGAAGTTTCGGCGCTCGTGCTTTCACTCAAAGGCGTAGTTGTTGTGGTTGAGCTCGTAACTGTGGCAGTCGGAGTGGTAGATTCAGTGGAGCTCGAAGTTTCGGTGCTCGTGCTTTCACTGAAAGGCGTAGTTGTTGTGGTTGAGCTCGTAACTGTGCCAGTGGAAGTGGTAGAATCAGTGGAGCTCGAAGTTTCGGCGCTCGTGCTTTCACTCAAAGGCGTAGTTGTTGTGGTTGAGCTCGTAACTGTGCCAGTCGGAGTGGTAGATTCAGTGGAGCTCGAAGTTTCGGCGCTCGTGCTTTCACTCGAAGGCGTAGTTGTTGTGGTTGAGCTCGTAACTGTGCCAGTGGGAGTGGTAGCTTCAGTCGTGCTCGAAGTTTCGGTACCTGTGCTTTCACTGGAAGGCATGGTGGTTGTGGTTGAGCTCGTAACTGTGCCAGTCGGAGTGGTAGATTCTGTGGAGCTCGAAGTTTTGGTGCTCGTGCTTTCACTGAAAGGCGTGGTTGTTGTGGTTGAGCCCGTAACTGTTCCAGTCGGAGTGGTAGATTCAGTGGAGCTCGAAGTTTCGACGCTCGTGCTTTCACTCAAAGGCGTAGTTGTTGTGGTTGAGCTCGTAACTGTGCCAGTCGGAGTGGTAGATTCTGTGGAGCTCGAAGTTTCGGTGCTCGTGCTTTCACTGAAAGGCGTAGTTGTTGTGGTTGAGCTCGTAACTGTGCCAGTCGGAGTGGTAGATTCAGTGGAGCTCGAAGTTTCGGTGCTCGTGCTTTCACTGAAAGGCGTAGTTGTTGTGGTTGAGCTCGTAACTGTGCCAGTCGGAGTGGTAGATTCAGTGGAGCTCGAAGTTTCGACGCTCGTGCTTTCACTCAAAGGCGTAGTTGTTGTGGTTGAGCTCGTAACTGTGCCAGTGGAAGTGGTAGAATCAGTGGAGCTCGAAGTTTCGGCGCTCGTGCTTTCACTCAAAGGCGTAGTTGTTGTGGTTGAGCTCGTAACTGTGGCAGTCGGAGTGGTAGATTCAGTGGAGCTCGAAGTTTCGACGCTCGTGCTTTCACTCAAAGGCGTAGTTGTTGTGGTTGAGCTCGTAACTGTGCCAGTCGGAGTGGTAGATTCAGTGGAGCTCGAAGTTTCGGTGCTCGTGCTTTCACTGAAAGGCGTAGTTGTTGTGGTTGAGCTCGTAACTGTGCCAGTGGAAGTGGTAGAATCAGTGGAGCTCGAAGTTTCGGCGCTCGTGCTTTCACTCAAAGGCGTAGTTGTTGTGGTTGAGCTCGTAACTGTGCCAGTCGGTGTGGTAGATTCAGTGGAGCTCGAAGCTTCGGTGCTGGTGCTTTCACTGAAAGGCGTAGTTGTTGTGGTTGAGCCCGTAACTGTTCCAGTCGGAGTGGTAGATTCAGTGGAGCTCGAAGTTTCGACGCTCGTGCTTTCACTCAAAGGCGTAGTTGTTGTGGTTGAGCTCGTAACTGTGCCAGTCGGAGTGGTAGATTCTGTGGAGCTCGAAGTTTCGGTGCTCGTGCTTTCACTGAAAGGCGTAGTTGTTGTGGTTGAGCTCGTAACTGTGCCAGTGGGAGTGGTAGCTTCAGTCGTGCTCGAAGTTTCGGTGCTTGTGCTTTCACTGGAAGGCATGGTGGTTGTGGTTGAGCTCGTAACTGTGCCAGTGGGAGTGGTAGATTCAGTGGAGCTCGAAGTTTCGGCGCTCGTGCTTTCACTGAAAGGCGTAGTTGTTGTGGTTGAGATCGTAACTGTGCCAGTGGGAGTGGTAGATTCAGTGGAGCTCGAAGTTTCGGTGCTCGTGCTTTCACTGAAAGGCGTAGTTGTTGTGGTTGAGCTCGTAACTGTGCCAGTGGGAGTGGTAGCTTCAGTCGTGCTCGAAGTTTCGGTGCTTGTGCTTTCACTGGAAGGCATGGTGGTTGTGGTTGAGCTCGTAACTGTGCCAGTGGGAGTGGTAGATTCAGTGGAGCTCGAAGTTTCGGTGCTCGTGCTTTCCCTGAAAGGCGTAGTTGTGGTTGAGCTCGTAACTGTGCCAGTGGGAGTGGTAGCTTCAGTCGTGCTCGAAGTTTCGGTGCTTGTGCTTTCACTGGAAGGCATGGTGGTTGTGGTTGAGCTCGTAACTGTTCCAGTCGGAGTGGTAGATTCAGTGGAGCTCGAAGTTTCGGTGCTCGTGCTTTCACTGAAAGGCGTAGTTGTTGTGGTTGAGCTCGTAACTGTGCCAGTGGGAGTGGTAGCTTCAGTCGTGCTCGAAGTTTCGGTGCTTGTGCTTTCACTGGAAGGCATGGTGGTTGTGGTTGAGCTCGTAACTGTGCCAGTGGGAGTGGTAGATTCAGTGGAGCTCGAAGTTTCGGCGCTCGTGCTTTCACTGAAAGGCGTAGTTGTTGTGGTTGAGATCGTAACTGTGCCAGTGGGAGTGGTAGATTCAGTGGAGCTCGAAGATTCGGCGCTCGTGCTTTCACTCAAAGGCGTAGTTGTTGTGGTTGAGCTCGTAACTGTACCAGTGGGAGTGGTAGCTTCAGTCGTGCTCGAAGTTTCGGTGCTTGTGCTTTCACTGGAAGGCATGGTGGTTGTGGTTGAGCTCGTAACTGTGCCAGTGGGAGTGGTAGATTCAGTGGAGCTCGAAGTTTCGGCGCTCGTGCTTTCACTGAAAGGCGTAGTTATCGTGGTTGAGCTCGTAACTGTGCCAGTGGGAGTGGTAGCTTCAGTCGTGCTCGAAGTTTCGGTGCTTGTGCTTTCACTGGAAGGCATGGTGGTTGTGGTTGAGCTCGTAACTGTTCCAGTCGGAGTGGTAGATTCAGTGGAGCTCGAAGTTTCGGTGCTCGTGCTTTCACTGAAAGGCGTAGTTGTTGTGGTTGAGCTCGTAACTGTGCCAGTGGGGGTGGTAGCTTCAGTCGTGCTCGAAGTTTCGGTGCTTGTGCTTTCACTGGAAGGCATGGTGTTTGTGGTTGAGCTCGTAACTGTGCCAGTGGGCGTGGTAGATTCAGTGGAGCTCGAAGTTTCGGCGCTCGTGCTTTCACTGAAAGGCGTAGTTGTTGTCGTTGAGATCGTAACTGTGCCAGTGGGAGTGGTAGATTCAGTGGAGCTCGAAGTTTCGACGCTCGTGCTTTCACTCAAAGGCGTAGTTGTTGTGGTTGAGCTCGTAACTGTGCCAGTCGGAGTAGTAGATTCTGTGGAGCTCGAAGTTTCGGTGCTCGTGCTTTCACTGAAAGGCGTAGTTGTTGTGGTTGAGCTCGTAACTGTGCCAGTGGGAGTGGTAGATTCAGTGGAGCTCGAAGTTTCGACGCTCGTGCTTTCACTCAAAGGCGTAGTTGTTGTGGTTGAGCTCGTAACTGTGCCAGTGGGAGTGGTAGATTCAGTGGAGCTCGAAGTTTCGGTGCTCGTGCTTTCACTGAAAGGCGTAGTTGTTGTGGTTGAGCTCGTAACTGTGCCAGTGGGAGTGGTAGCTTCAGTCGTGCTCGAAGTTTCGGTACTTGTGCTTTCACTGGAAGGCATGGTGGTTGTGGTTGAGCTCGTAACTGTGCCAGTCGGAGTGGTAGATTCTGTGGAGCTCGAAGTTTCGGTGCTTTTGCTTTCACTGGATGGCATGGTGGTTGTGGTTGAGCTCGTAACTGTGCCAGTCGGAGTGGTAGATTCTGTGGAGCTCGAAGTTTCGGTGCTCGTGCTTTCACTGAAAGGCGTGGTTGTTGTGGTTGAGCCCGTAACTGTTCCAGTCGGGGTGGTAGATTCAGTGGAGCTCGAAGTTTCGGCGCTCGTGCTTTCATTCAAAGGCGTAGTTGTTGTGGTTGAGCTCGTAACTGTGCCAGTGGGAGTGGTAGATTCAGTGGAGCTCGAAGTTTCGACGCTCGTGCTTTCACTCAAAGGCGTAGTTGTTGTGGTTGAGCTCGTAACTGTGCCAGTGGGAGTGGTAGATTCAGTGGAGCTCGAAGTTTCGACGCTCGTGCTTTCACTCAAAGGCGTAGTTGTTGTGGTTGAGCTCGTAACTGTGCCAGTCGGAGTGGTAGATTCAGTGATGCTCGAAGTTTCGGTGCTCGTGCTTTCACTGAAAGGCGTAGTTGTTGTGGTTGAGCTCGTAACTGTGCCAGTGGAAGTGGTCGAATCAGTGGAGCTCGAAGTTTCGGCGCTCGTGCTTTCACTCAAAGGCGTAGTTGTTGTGGTTGAGTTCGTAACTGTGCCAGTCGGAGTGGTAGATTCAGTGGAGCTCGAAGCTTCGGTGCTCGTGCTTTCACTGAAAGGCGTAGTTGTTGTGGTTGAGCTCGTAACTGTGCCAGTGGGAGTGGTAGATTCAGTGGAGCTCGAAGTTTCGGCGCTCGTGCTTTCATTCAAAGGCGTAGTTGTTGTGGTTGAGCTCGTAACTGTGCCAGTGGGAGTGGTAGCTTCAGTCGTGCTCGAAGTTTCGGTGCTTGTGCTTTCACTGGAAGGCATGGTGGTTGTGGTTGAGCTCGTAACTGTGCCAGTCGGAGTGGTAGATTCAGTGGAGCTCGAAGTTTCGGTGCTCGTGCTTTCATTGAAAGGCGTAGTTGTTGTGGTTGAGCTCGTAACTGTGCCAGTCGGAGTGGTAGATTCAGTGGAGCTCGAAGTTTCGGTGCTCGTGCTTTCACTGAAAGGCGTAGTTGTTGTGGTTGAGCTCGTAACTGTGCCAGTCGGAGTGGTAGATTCAGTGGAGCTCGAAGTTTCGACGCTCGTGCTTTCACTCAAAGGCGTAGTTGTTGTGGTTGAGCTCGTAACTGTGCCAGTGGGAGTGGTAGCTTCAGTCGTGCTCGAAGTTTCAGTGCTTGTGCTTTCACTGGAAGGCATGGTGGTTGTGGTTGAGCTCGTAACTGTGCCAGTCGGAGT
Source organism: Tenebrio molitor (assembly GCF_963966145.1). Lineage (NCBI taxonomy): Eukaryota > Metazoa > Arthropoda > Insecta > Coleoptera > Tenebrionidae > Tenebrio > Tenebrio molitor. The sequence goes on from NC_091051.1 coordinate 9,305,939, forward strand.
GGTAGATTCAGTGGAGCTCGAAGTTTCGGTGCTCGTGCTTTCACTGAAAAGCGTAGTTGTTGTGGTTGAGCTCGTAACTGTGCCAGTCGGAGTGGTAGATTCAGTGGAGCTCGAAGTTTCGACGCTCGTGCTTTCACTCAAAGGCGTAGTTGTTGTGGTTGAGCTCGTAACTGTGCCAGTCGGAGTGGTAGATTCAGTGGAGCTCGAAGTTTCGGTGCTCGTGCTTTCACTGAAAGGCGTAGTTGTGGTTGAGCTCGTAACTGTGCCAGTGGGAGTGGTAGATTCAGTGGAGCTCGAAGTTTCGGCGCTCGTGCTTTCACTCAAAGGCGTAGTTGTTGTGGTTGAGCTCGTAACTGTGCCTGTGGGAGTGGTAGCTTCAGTCGTGCTCGAAGTTTCGGTACTTGTGCTTTCACTGGAAGGCATGGTGGTTGTGGTTGAGCTCGTAACTGTGCCAGTCGGAGTGGTAGATTCTGTGGAGCTCGAAGTTTCGGTGCTCGTGCTTTCACTGAAAGGCGTGGTTGTTGTGGTTGAGCCCGTAACTGTTCCAGTCGGAGTGGTAGATTCAGTGGAGCTCGAAGTTTCGACGCTCGTGCTTTCACTCAAAGGCGTAGTTGTTGTGGTTGAGCTCGTAACTGTGCCAGTCGGAGTGGTAGATTCAGTGGAGCTCGAAGTTTCGGTGCTCGTGCTTTCACTGAAAGGCGTAGTCGTTGTGGTTGAGCTCGTAACTGTGCCAGTGGAAGTGGTAGAATCAGTGGAGCTCGAAGTTTCGGCGCTCGTGCTTTCACTCAAAGGCGTAGTTGTTGTGGTTGAGCTCGTAACTGTGCCAGTCGGAGTGGTAGATTCAGTGGAGCTCGAAGTTTCGATGCTCGTGCTTTCACTGAAAGGCGTAGTTGTGATGGAGCTCGTAACTGTGCCAGTGGGAGTGGTAGATTCAGTGGAGCTCGAAGTTTCGGCGCTCGTGCTTTCACTCAAAGGCGTAGTTGTTGTGGTTGAGCTCGTAACTGTGCCAGTGGGAGTGGTAGCTTCAGTCGTGCTCGAAGTTTCGGTACTTGCGCTTTCACTGGAAGGCATGGTGGTTGTGGTTGAGCTCGTAACTGTGCCAGTCGGAGTGGTAGATTCCGTGGAGCTCGAAGTTTCGGCGCTCGTGCTTTCACTCAAAGGCGTAGTTGTTGTGGTTGAGCTCGTAACTGTGCCAGTCGGAGTGGTAGAATCAGTGGAGCTCGAAGTTTCGGCGCTCGTGCTTTCACTCAAAGGCGTAGTTGTTGTGGTTGAGCTCGTAACTGTGCCAGTCGGTGTGGTAGATTCAGTGGAGCTCGAAGCTTCGGTGCTGGTGCTTTCACTGAAAGGCGTAGTTGTTGTGGTTGAGCCCGTAACTGTTCCAGTCGGAGTGGTAGATTCAGTGGAGCTCGAAGTTTCGACGCTCGTGCTTTCACTCAAAGGCGTAGTTGTTGTGGTTGAGCTCGTAACTGTGCCAGTCGGAGTGGTAGATTCTGTGGAGCTCGAAGTTTCGGTGCTCGTGCTTTCACTGAAAGGCGTAGTTGTTGTGGTTGAGCTCGTAACTGTGCCAGTGGGAGTGGTAGCTTCAGTCGTGCTCGAAGTTTCGGTGCTTGTGCTTTCACTGGAAGGCATGGTGGTTGTGGTTGAGCTCGTAACTGTGCCAGTGGGAGTGGTAGATTCAGTGGAGCTCGAAGTTTCGGCGCTCGTGCTTTCACTGAAAGGCGTAGTTGTTGTGGTTGAGATCGTAACTGTGCCAGTGGGAGTGGTAGATTCAGTGGAGCTCGAAGTTTCGGTGCTCGTGCTTTCACTGAAAGGCGTAGTTGTTGTGGTTGAGCTCGTAACTGTGCCAGTGGGAGTGGTAGCTTCAGTCGTGCTCGAAGTTTCGGTGCTTGTGCTTTCACTGGAAGGCATGGTGGTTGTGGTTGAGCTCGTAACTGTGCCAGTGGGAGTGGTAGATTCAGTGGAGCTCGAAGTTTCGGTGCTCGTGCTTTCACTGAAAGGCGTAGTTGTGGTTGAGCTCGTAACTGTGCCAGTGGGAGTGGTAGCTTCAGTCGTGCTCGAAGTTTCGGTGCTTGTGCTTTCACTGGAAGGCATGGTGGTTGTGGTTGAGCTCGTAACTGTTCCAGTCGGAGTGGTAGATTCAGTGGAGCTCGAAGTTTCGGTGCTCGTGCTTTCACTGAAAGGCGTAGTTGTTGTGGTTGAGCTCGTAACTGTGCCAGTGGGAGTGGTAGCTTCAGTCGTGCTCGAAGTTTCGGTGCTTGTGCTTTCACTGGAAGGCATGGTGGTTGTGGTTGAGCTCGTAACTGTGCCAGTGGGAGTGGTAGATTCAGTGGAGCTCGAAGTTTCGGCGCTCGTGCTTTCACTGAAAGGCGTAGTTGTTGTGGTTGAGATCGTAACTGTGCCAGTGGGAGTGGTAGATTCAGTGGAGCTCGAAGATTCGGCGCTCGTGCTTTCACTCAAAGGCGTAGTTGTTGTGGTTGAGCTCGTAACTGTACCAGTGGGAGTGGTAGCTTCAGTCGTGCTCGAAGTTTCGGTGCTTGTGCTTTCACTGGAAGGCATGGTGGTTGTGGTTGAGCTCGTAACTGTGCCAGTGGGAGTGGTAGATTCAGTGGAGCTCGAAGTTTCGGCGCTCGTGCTTTCACTGAAAGGCGTAGTTATCGTGGTTGAGCTCGTAACTGTGCCAGTGGGAGTGGTAGCTTCAGTCGTGCTCGAAGTTTCGGTGCTTGTGCTTTCACTGGAAGGCATGGTGGTTGTGGTTGAGCTCGTAACTGTTCCAGTCGGAGTGGTAGATTCAGTGGAGCTCGAAGTTTCGGTGCTCGTGCTTTCACTGAAAGGCGTAGTTGTTGTGGTTGAGCTCGTAACTGTGCCAGTGGGGGTGGTAGCTTCAGTCGTGCTCGAAGTTTCGGTGCTTGTGCTTTCACTGGAAGGCATGGTGGTTGTGGTTGAGCTCGTAACTGTGCCAGTCGGAGTGGTAGATTCAGTGGAGCTCGAAGTTTCGGTGCTCGTGCTTTCACTGAAAGGCGTAGTTGTTGTGGTTGAGCTCGTAACTGTGCCAGTGGGAGTGGTAGATTCAGTGGAGCTCGAAGTTTCGACGCTCGTGCTTTCACTGAAAGGCGTAGTTGTTGTGGTTGAGCTCGTAACTGTGCCAGTCGGAGTGGTAGATTCAGTGGAGCTCGAAGTTTCGGCGCTCGTGCTTTCACTCAAAGGCGTAGTTGTTGTGGTTGAGCTCGTAACTGTGCCAGTCGGAGTGGTAGATTCAGTGGAGCTCGAAGTTTCGACGCTCGTGCTTTCACTCAAAGGCGTAGTTGTTGTGGTTGAGCTCGTAACTGTGCCAGTGGGAGTGGTAGCTTCAGTCGTGCTCGAAGTTTCGGTGCTTGTGCTTTCACTGGAAGGCATGGTGGTTGTGGTTGAGCTCGTAACTGTGCCAGTCGGAGTGGTAGATTCAGTGGAGCTCGAAGTTTCGGTGCTCGTGCTTTCACTGAAAGGCGTAGTTGTTGTGGTTGAGCTCGTAACTGTGCCAGTGGGAGTGGTAGATTCAGTGGAGCTCGAAGTTTCGGCGCTCGTGCTTTCACTCAAAGGCGTAGTTGTTGTGGTTGAGCTCGTAACTATGCCAGTCGGAGTGGTAGATTCAGTGGAGCTCGAAGTTTCGACGCTCGTGCTTTCACTGAAAGGCGTAGTTGTTGTGGTTGAGCTCGTAACTGTGCCAGTCGGAGTGGTAGATTCAGTGGAGCTCGAAGTTTCGGTGCTCGTGCTTTCACTGAAAGGCGTAGTTGTGGTTGAGCTCGTAACTGTGCCAGTGGGAGTGGTAGATTCAGTGGAGCTCGAAGTTTCGGCGCTCGTGCTTTCACTCAAAGGCGTAGTTGTTGTGGTTGAGCTCGTAACTGTGCCAGTGGGAGTGGTAGCTTCAGTCGTGCTCGAAGTTTCGGTACTTGTGCTTTCACTGGAAGGCATGGTGGTTGTGGTTGAGCTCGTAACTGTGCCAGTCGGAGTGGTAGATTCTGTGGAGCTCGAAGTTTCGGTGCTCGTGCTTTCACTGAAAGGCGTAGTTGTTGTGGTTGAGCTCGTAACTGTGCCAGTGGGAGTGGTAGATTCAGTGGAGCTCGAAGTTTCGGCGCTCGTGCTTTCACTCAAAGGCGTAGTTGTTGTGGTTGAGCTCGTAACTGTGCCAGTGGGAGTGGTAGCTTCAGTCGTGCTCGAAGTTTCGGTGCTTGTGCTTTCACTGGAAGGCATGGTGGTTGTGGTTGAGCTCGTAACTGTGCCAGTCGGAGTGGTAGATTCTGTGGAGCTCGAAGTTTCGGTGCTCGTGCTTTCACTCAAAGGCGTGGTTGTTGTGGTTGAGCTCGTAACTGTGCCAGTGGGAGTGGTAGATTCAGTGGAGCTCGAAGTTTCGGCGCTCGTGCTTTCACTCAAAGGCGTGGTTGTTGTGGTTGAGCTCGTAACTGTGCCAGTCGGAGTGGTAGATTCAGTGGAGCTCGAAGTTTCGGTGCTCGTGCTTTCACTGAAAGGCGTAGTTGTTGTGGTTGAGCTCGTAACTGTGCCAGTGGGAGTGGTAGATTCAGTGGAGCTCGAAGTTTCGGCGCTCGTGCTTTCACTCAAAGGCGTAGTTGTTGTGGTTGAGCTCGTAACTGTGCCAGTGGGAGTGGTAGCTTCAGTCGTGCTCGAAGTTTCGGTGCTTGTGCTTTCACTGGAAGGCATGGTGGTTGTGGTTGAGCTCGTAACTGTGCCAGTCGGAGTGGTAGATTCAGTGGAGCTCGAAGTTTCGGTGCTCGTGCTTTCACTGAAAGGCGTAGTTGTTGTGGTTGAGCTCGTAACTGTGCCAGTGGGAGTGGTAGATTCAGTGGAGCTCGAAGTTTCGGCGCTCGTGCTTTCACTCAAAGGCGTAGTTGTTGTGGTTGAGCTCGTAACTGTGCCAGTCGGAGTGGTAGATTCAGTGGAGCTCGAAGTTTCGGTGCTCGTGCTTTCACTGAAAGGCGTAGTTGTTGTGGTTGAGCTCGTAACTGTGCCAGTGGGAGTGGTAGATTCAGTGGAGCTCGAAGTTTCGGCGCTCGTGCTTTCACTCAAAGGCGTAGTTGTTGTGGTTGAGCTCGTAACTGTGCCAGTGGGAGTGGTAGCTTCAGTCGTGCTCGAAGTTTCGGTGCTTGTGCTTTCACTGGAAGGCATGGTGGTTGTGGTTGAGCTCGTAACTGTGCCAGTCGGAGTGGTAGATTCAGTGGAGCTCGAAGTTTCGGTGCTCGTGCTTTCACTGAAAGGCGTAGTTGTTGTGGTTGAGCTCGTAACTGTGCCAGTGGGAGTGGTAGATTCAGTGGAGCTCGAAGTTTCGGCGCTCGTGCTTTCACTCAAAGGCGTAGTTGTTGTGGTTGAGCTCGTAACTGTGCCAGTGGGAGTGGTAGATTCAGTGGAGCTCGAAGTTTCGGCGCTCGTGCTTTCACTCAAAGGCGTAGTTGTTGTGGTTGAGCTAGTAACTGTGCCAGTGGGAGTGGTAGCTTCAGTCGTGCTCGAAGTTTCGGTGCTTGTGCTTTCACTGGAAGGCATGGTGGTTGTGGTTAAGCTCGTAACTGTGCCAGTCGGAGTGGTAGATTCAGTGGAGCTCGAAGTTTCGGTGCTCGTGCTTTCACTGAAAGGCGTAGTTGTTGTGGTTGAGCTCGTAACTGTGCCAGTGGGAGTGGTAGATTCAGTGGAGCTCGAAGTTTCGGCGCTCGTGCTTTCACTCAAAGGCGTAGTTGTTGTGATTGAGCTCGTAACTGTGCCAGTCGGAGTGGTAGATTCAGTGGAGCTCGAAGTTTCGGTGCTCGTGCTTTCACTGAAAGGCGTAGTTGTTGTGGTTGAGCTCGTAACTGTGCCAGTGGGAGTGGTAGATTCAGTGGAGCTCGAAGTTTCGGCGCTCGTGCTTTCACTCAAAGGCGTAGTTGTTGTGGTTGAGCTCGTAACTGTGCCAGTGGGAGTGGTAGATTCAGTGGAGCTCGAAGTTTCGGCGCTCGTGCTTTCACTCAAAGGCGTAGTTGTTGTGGTTGAGCTCGTAACTGTGCCAGTCGGAGTGGTAGATTCAGTCGAGCTCGAAGTTTCGGTGCTCGTGCTTTCACTGAAAGGCGTAGTTGTTGTGGTTGAGCTCGTAACTGTGCCAGTGGGAGTGGTAGCTTCAGTCGTGCTCGAAGTTTCGGTACTTGTGCTTTCACTGGCAGGCATGGTGGTTGTGGTTGAGCTCGTAACTGTGCCAGTCGGAGTGGTAGATTCTGTGGAGCTCGAAGTTTCGACGCTCGTGCTTTCACTCAAAGGCGTAGTTGTTGTGGTTGAGCTCGTAACTGTGCCAGTCGGAGTGGTAGATTCAGTGGAGCTCGAAGTTTCGGTGCTCGTGCTTTCACTGAAAGGCGTAGTTGTTGTGGTTGAGCTCGTAACTGTGCCAGTGGGAGTGGTAGATTCAGTGGAGCTCGAAGTTTCGGCGCTCGTGCTTTCACTCAAAGGCGTAGTTGTTGTGGTTGAGCTCGTAACTGTGCCAGTCGGAGTGGTAGATTCAGTGGAGCTCGAAGTTTCGGTGCTCGTGCTTTCACTGAAAGGCGTAGTTGTTGTGGTTGAGCTCGTAACTGTGCCAGTGGGAGTGGTAGATTCAGTGGAGCTCGAAGTTTCGGCGCTCGTGCTTTCACTCAAAGGCGTAGTTGTTGTGGTTGAGCTCGTAACTGTGCCAGTAGGAGTGGTAGCTTCAGTCGTGCTCGAAGTTTCGGTGCTTGTGCTTTCACTGGAAGGCATGGTGGTTGTGGTTGAGCTCGTAACTGTGCCAGTCGGAGTGGTAGATTCAGTGGAGCTCGAAGTTTCGGTGCTCGTGCTTTCACTGAAAGGCGTAGTTGTTGTGGTTGAGCTCGTAACTGTGCCAGTGGGAGTGGTAGATTCAGTGGAGCTCGAAGTTTCGGCGCTCGTGCTTTCACTCAAAGGCGTAGTTGTTGTGGTTGAGCTCGTAACTGTGCCAGTCGGAGTGGTAGATTCAGTGGAGCTCGAAGTTTCGGTGCTCGTGCTTTCACTGAAAGGCGTAGTTGTTGTGGTTGAGCTCGTAACTGTGCCAGTGGGAGTGGTAGATTCAGTGGAGCTCGAAGTTTCGGCGCTCGTGCTTTCACTCAAAGGCGTAGTTGTTGTGGTTGAGCTCGTAACTGTGCCAGTGGGAGTGGTAGATTCAGTGGAGCTCGAAGTTTCGGCGCTCGTGCTTTCACTCAAAGGCGTAGTTGTTGTGGTTGAGCTCGTAACTGTGCCAGTCGGAGTGGTAGATTCAGTCGAGCTCGAAGTTTCGGTGCTCGTGCTTTCACTGAAAGGCGTAGTTGTTGTGGTTGAGCTCGTAACTGTGCCAGTGGGAGTGGTAGCTTCAGTCGTGCTCGAAGTTTCGGTACTTGTGCTTTCACTGGCAGGCATGGTGGTTGTGGTTGAGCTCGTAACTGTGCCAGTCGGAGTGGTAGATTCTGTGGAGCTCGAAGTTTCGACGCTCGTGCTTTCACTCAAAGGCGTAGTTGTTGTGGTTGAGCTCGTAACTGTGCCAGTCGGAGTGGTAGATTCAGTGGAGCTCGAAGTTTCGGTGCTCGTGCTTTCACTGAAAGGCGTAGTTGTTGTGGTTGAGCTCGTAACTGTGCCAGTGGGAGTGGTAGATTCAGTGGAGCTCGAAGTTTCGGCGCTCGTGCTTTCACTCAAAGGCGTAGTTGTTGTGGTTGAGCTCGTAACTGTGCCAGTCGGAGTGGTAGATTCAGTGGAGCTCGAAGTTTCGGTGCTCGTGCTTTCACTGAAAGGCGTAGTTGTTGTGGTTGAGCTCGTAACTGTGCCAGTGGGAGTGGTAGATTCAGTGGAGCTCGAAGTTTCGGCGCTCGTGCTTGCACTCAAAGGCGTAGTTGTTGTGGTTGAGCTCGTAACTGTGCCAGTCGGAGTGGTAGATTCAGTGGAGCTCGAAGTTTCGACGCTCGTGCTTTCACTCAAAGGCGTAGTTCTTGTGGTTGAGCTCGTAACTGTGCCAGTGGGAGTGGTAGCTTCAGTCGTGCTCGAAGTTTCGGTGCTTGTGCTTTCACTGGAAGGCATGGTGGTTGTGGTTGAGCTCGTAACTGTGCCAGTCGGAGTGGTAGATTCAGTGGAGCTCGAAGTTTCGGTGCTCGTGCTTTCACTGAAAGGCGTAGTTGTTGTGGTTGAGCTCGTAACTGTGCCAGTGGGAGTGGTAGATTCAGTGGAGCTCGAAGTTTCGACGCTCGTGCTTTCACTCAAAGGCGTAGTTGTTGTGGTTGAGCTCGTAACTGTGCCAGTGGAAGTGGTAGAATCAGTGGAGCTCGAAGTTTCGGCGCTCGTGCTTTCACTCAAAGGCGTAGTTGTTGTGGTTGAGCTCGTAACTGTGCCAGTCGGAGTGGTAGATTCAGTGGAGCTCGAAGTTTCGACGCTCGTGCTTTCACTCAAAGGCGTAGTTGTTGTGGTTGAGCTCGTAACTGTGCCAGTCGGAGTGGTAGATTCAGTGGAGCTCGAAGTTTCGGTGCTCGTGCTTTCACTGAAAGGCGTAGTTGTTGTGGTTGAGCTCGTAACTGTGCCAGTGGAAGTGGTAGAATCAGTGGAGCTCGAAGTTTCGGCGCTCGTGCTTTCACTCAAAGGCGTAGTTGTTGTGGTTGAGCTCGTAACTGTGCCAGTCGGTGTGGTAGATTCAGTGGAGCTCGAAGCTTCGGTGCTGGTGCTTTCACTGAAAGGCGTAGTTGTTGTGGTTGAGCCCGTAACTGTTCCAGTCGGAGTGGTAGATTCAGTGGAGCTCGAAGTTTCGACGCTCGTGCTTTCACTCAAAGGCGTAGTTGTTGTGGTTGAGCTCGTAACTGTGCCAGTCGGAGTGGTAGATTCTGTGGAGCTCGAAGTTTCGGTGCTCGTGCTTTCACTGAAAGGCGTAGTTGTTGTGGTTGAGCTCGTAACTGTGCCAGTGGGAGTGGTAGATTCAGTGGTGCTCGAAGTTTCGACGCTCGTGCTTTCACTCAAAGGCGTAGTTGTTGTGGTTGAGCTCGTAACTGTGCCAGTGGGAGTGGTAGATTCAGTGGAGCTCGAAGTTTCGACGCTCGTGCTTTCACTCAAAGGCGTAGTTGTTGTGGTTGAGCTCGTAACTGTGCCAGTCGGAGTGGTAGATTCAGTGGAGCTCGAAGTTTCGGTGCTCGTGCTTTCACTTAAAGGCGTAGTTGTTGTGGTTGAGCTCGTAACTGTGCCAGTGGAAGTGGTAGAATCAGTGGAGCTCGAAGTTTCGGCGCTCGTGCTTTCACTCAAAGGCGTAGTTGTTGTGGTTGAGCTCGTAACTGTGCCAGTGGGAGTGGTAGCTTCAGTCGTGCTCGAAGTTTCGGTGCTTGTGCTTTCACTGGAAGGCATGGTGGTTGTGGTTGAGCTCGTAACTGTGCCAGTGGGAGTGGTAGATTCAGTGGAGCTCGAAGTTTCGGCGCTCGTGCTTTCACTGAAAGGCGTAGTTGTTGTGGTTGAGATCGTAACTGTGCCAGTGGGAGTGGTAGATTCAGTGGAGCTCGAAGTTTCGGTGCTCGTGCTTTCACTGAAAGGCGTAGTTGTTGTGGTTGAGCTCGTAACTGTGCCAGTGGGAGTGGTAGCTTCAGTCGTGCTCGAAGTTTCGGTGCTTGTGCTTTCACTGGAAGGCATGGTGGTTGTGGTTGAGCTCGTAACTGTGCCAGTGGGAGTGGTAGATTCAGTGGAGCTCGAAGTTTCGGTGCTCGTGCTTTCACTGAAAGGCGTAGTTGTGGTTGAGCTCGTAACTGTGCCAGTGGGAGTGGTAGCTTCAGTCGTGCTCGAAGTTTCGGTGCTTGTGCTTTCACTGGAAGGCATGGTGGTTGTGGTTGAGCTCGTAACTGTTCCAGTCGGAGTGGTAGATTCAGTGGAGCTCGAAGTTTCGGTGCTCGTGCTTTCACTGAAAGGCGTAGTTGTTGTGGTTGAGCTCGTAACTGTGCCAGTGGGAGTGGTAGCTTCAGTCGTGCTCGAAGTTTCGGTGCTTGTGCTTTCACTGGAAGGCATGGTGGTTGTGGTTGAGCTCGTAACTGTGCCAGTGGGAGTGGTAGATTCAGTGGAGCTCGAAGTTTCGGCGCTCGTGCTTTCACTGAAAGGCGTAGTTGTTGTGGTTGAGATCGTAACTGTGCCAGTGGGAGTGGTAGATTCAGTGGAGCTCGAAGATTCGGCGCTCGTGCTTTCACTCAAAGGCGTAGTTGTTGTGGTTGAGCTCGTAACTGTACCAGTGGGAGTGGTAGCTTCAGTCGTGCTCGAAGTTTCGGTGCTTGTGCTTTCACTGGAAGGCATGGTGGTTGTGGTTGAGCTCGTAACTGTGCCAGTGGGAGTGGTAGATTCAGTGGAGCTCGAAGTTTCGGCGCTCGTGCTTTCACTGAAAGGCGTAGTTATCGTGGTTGAGCTCGTAACTGTGCCAGTGGGAGTGGTAGCTTCAGTCGTGCTCGAAGTTTCGGTGCTTGTGCTTTCACTGGAAGGCATGGTGGTTGTGGTTGAGCTCGTAACTGTGCCAGTCGGAGTGGTAGATTCTGTGGAGCTCGAAGTTTCGACGCTCGTGCTTTCACTCAAAGGCGTAGTTGTTGTGGTTGAGCTCGTAACTGTGCCAGTCGGAGTGGTAGATTCAGTGGAGCTCGAAGTTTCGGTGCTCGTGCTTTCACTGAAAGGCGTAGTTGTTGTGGTTGAGCTCGTAACTGTGCCAGTGGGAGTGGTAGATTCAGTGGAGCTCGAAGTTTCGGCGCTCGTGCTTTCACTCAAAGGCGTAGTTGTTGTGGTTGAGCTCGTAACTGTGCCAGTCGGAGTGGTAGATTCAGTGGAGCTCGAAGTTTCGGTGCTCGTGCTTTCACTGAAAGGCGTAGTTGTTGTGGTTGAGCTCGTAACTGTGCCAGTGGGAGTGGTAGATTCAGTGGAGCTCGAAGTTTCGGCGCTCGTGCTTTCACTCAAAGGCGTAGTTGTTGTGGTTGAGCTCGTAACTGTGCCAGTGGGAGTGGTAGATTCAGTGGAGCTCGAAGTTTCGGCGCTCGTGCTTTCACTCAAAGGCGTAGTTGTTGTGGTTGAGCTCGTAACTGTGCCAGTCGGAGTGGTAGATTCAGTCGAGCTCGAAGTTTCGGTGCTCGTGCTTTCACTGAAAGGCGTAGTTGTTGTGGTTGAGCTCGTAACTGTGCCAGTGGGAGTGGTAGCTTCAGTCGTGCTCGAAGTTTCGGTACTTGTGCTTTCACTGGCAGGCATGGTGGTTGTGGTTGAGCTCGTAACTGTGCCAGTCGGAGTGGTAGATTCTGTGGAGCTCGAAGTTTCGACGCTTGTGCTTTCACTCAAAGGCGTAGTTGTTGTGGTTGAGCTCGTAACTGTGCCAGTCGGAGTGGTAGATTCAGTGGAGCTCGAAGTTTCGGTGCTCGTGCTTTCACTGAAAGGCGTAGTTGTTGTGGTTGAGCTCGTAACTGTGCCAGTGGGAGTGGTAGATTCAGTGGAGCTCGAAGTTTCGGCGCTCGTGCTTTCACTCAAAGGCGTAGTTGTTGTGGTTGAGCTCGTAACTGTGCCAGTCGGAGTGGTAGATTCAGTGGAGCTCGAAGTTTCGGTGCTCGTGCTTTCACTGAAAGGCGTAGTTGTTGTGGTTGAGCTCGTAACTGTGCCAGTGGGAGTGGTAGATTCAGTGGAGCTCGAAGTTTCGGCGCTCGTGCTTGCACTCAAAGGCGTAGTTGTTGTGGTTGAGCTCGTAACTGTGCCAGTCGGAGTGGTAGATTCAGTGGAGCTCGAAGTTTCGACGCTCGTGCTTTCACTCAAAGGCGTAGTTCTTGTGGTTGAGCTCGTAACTGTGCCAGTGGGAGTGGTAGCTTCAGTCGTGCTCGAAGTTTCGGTGCTTGTGCTTTCACTGGAAGGCATGGTGGTTGTGGTTGAGCTCGTAACTGTGCCAGTCGGAGTGGTAGATTCAGTGGAGCTCGAAGTTTCGGTGCTCGTGCTTTCACTGAAAGGCGTAGTTGTTGTGGTTGAGCTCGTAACTGTGCCAGTGGGAGTGGTAGATTCAGTGGAGCTCGAAGTTTCGGCGCTCGTGCTTTCACTCAAAGGCGTAGTTGTTGTGGTTGAGCTCGTAACTGTGCCAGTGGGAGTGGTAGATTCAGTGGAGCTCGAAGTTTCGGCGCTCGTGCTTTCACTCAAAGGCGTAGTTGTTGTGGTTGAGCTCGTAACATTGCCAGTCGGAGTGGTAGATTCAGTGGAGCTCGAAGTTTCGGCGCTCGTGCTTTCACTCAAAGGCGTAGTTGTTGTGGTTGAGCTCGTAACTGTGCCAGTCGGAGTGGTAGATTCAGTGGAGCTCGAAGTTTCGTTGCTCGTGCTTTCACTGAAAGGCGTAGTTGTTGTGGTTGAGCTCGTAACTGTGCCAGTCGGAGTGGTAGATTCAGTGGAGCTCGAAGTTTCGCTGCTCGTGCTTTCACTGAAAGGCGTAGTTGTTGTGGTTGAGCTCGTAACTGTGCCAGTGGGAGTGGTAGATTCAGTGGAGCTCGAAGTTTCAGCGCTCGTGCTTTCACTCAAAGGCGTAGTTGTTGTGGTTGAGCTCGTAACTGTGCCAGTGGGAGTGGTAGCTTCAGTCGTGCTCGAAGTTTCCGTGCTTGTGCTTTCACTGGAAGGCATGGTGGTTGTGGTTGAGCTCGTAACTGTTCCAGTCGGAGTGGTAGATTCAGTGGAGCTCGAAGTTTCGGTGCTCGTGCTTTCACTCAAAGGCGTAGTTGTTGTGGTTGAGCTCGTAACTGTGCCAGTCGGAGTGGTAGATTCAGTGGAGCTCGAAGTTTCGGTGCTCGTGCTTTCACTGAAAGGCGTAGTTGTTGTGGTTGAGCTCGTAACTGTGTCAGTGGGAGTGGTAGATTCAGTGGAGCTCGAAGTTTCGGCGCTCGTGCTTTCACTCAAAGGCGTAGTTGTTGTGGTTGAGCTCGTAACTGTGCCAGTTGGAGTGGTGGATTCAGTGGAGCTCGAAGTTTCGACGCTCGTGCTTTCACTCAAAGGCGTAGTTGTTGTGGTTGAGCTCGTAACTGTGCCAGTGGGAGGGGTAGATTCTGTGGAGCTCGAAGTTTCGGTGCTTGTGCTTTCACTGGAAGGCATGGTGGTTGTGGTTGAGCTCGTAACTGTTCCAGTCGGAGTGGTAGATTCAGTGGAGCTCGAAGTTTCGGTGCTCGTGCTTTCACTGAAAGGCGTAGTTGTTGTGGTTGAGCTCGTAACTGTGCCAGTGGGAGTGGTAGATTCAGTGGAGCTCGAAGTTTCGACGCTCGTGCTTTCACTCAAAGGCGTAGTTGTTGTGGTTGAGCTCGTAACTGTGCCAGTGGTAGTGGTAGATTCAGTGGAGCTCGAAGTTTCGGCGCTCGTGCTTTCACTCAAAGGCGTAGTTGTTGTGGTTGAGTTCGTAACTGTGCCAGTGGGAGTGGTAGCTTCAGTCGTGCTCGAAGTTTCGGTGCTTGTGCTTTCACTGGAAGGCATGGTGGTTGTGCTTGAGCTCGTAACTGTGCCAGTCGGAGTGGTAGATTCAGTGGAGCTCGAAGTTTCAGCGCTCGTGCTTTCACTCAAAGGCGTAGTTGTTGTGGTTGAGCTCGTAACTGTGCCAGTCGGAGTGGTAGATTCTGTGGAGCTCGAAGTTTCGGTGCTCGTTCTTTCACTGAAAGGCGTGGTTGTTGTGGTTGAGCTCGTAACTGTGCCAGTCGGAGTGGTAGATTCAGTGGAGCTCGAAGTTTCGGCGCTCGTGCTTTCAGTCAAAGGCGTAGTTGTTGTGGTTGAGCTCGTAACTTGGCCAGTGGGAGTGGTAGCTTCAGTCGTGCTCGAAGTTTCGGTGCTTGTGCTTTCACTGGAAGGCATGGTGGTTGTGGTTGAGCTCGTAACTGTGCCAGTCGGAGTGGTAGATTCAGTGGAGCTCGAAGTTTCGGCGCTCGTGCTTTCACTCAAAGGCGTAGTTGTTGTGGTTGAGCTCGTAACTGTGCCAGTGGGAGTGGTAGCTTCAGTCGTGCTCGAAGTTTCGGTACTTGTGCTTTCATTGGAAGGCATGGTGGTTGTGGTTGAGCTCGTAACTGTGCCAGTCGGAGTGGTAGATTCTGTGGAGCTCGAAGTTTCGGTGCTCGTGCTTTCAGTGAAAGGCGTAGTTGTTGTGGTTGAGCTCGTAACTGTGCCAGTGGGAGTGGTAGATTCAGTGGAGCTCGAAGTTTCGGCGCTCGTGCTTTCACTCAAAGGCGTAGTTGTTGTGGTTGAGCTCGTAACTGTGCCAGTGGGAGTGGTAGATTCAGTGGAGCTCGAAGTTTCGGCGCTCGTGCTTTCACTCAAAGGCGTAGTTGTTGTGGTTGAGCTCGTAACTGTGCCAGTGGGAGTGGTAGCTTCAGTCGTGCTCGAAGTTTCGGTACTTGTGCTTTCATTGGAAGGCATGGTGGTTGTGGTTGAGCTCGTAACTGTGCCAGTCGGAGTGGTAGATTCTGTGGAGCTCGAAGTTTCGGTGCTCGTGCTTTCACTGAAAGGCGTGGTTGTTGTGGTTGAGCCCGTAACTGTTCCAGTCGGAGTGGTAGATTCAGTGGAGCTCGAAGTTTCGGCGCTCGTGCTTTCAGTCAAAGGCGTAGTTGTTGTGGTTGAGCTCGTAACTGTGCCAGTGGGAGTGGTAGCTTCAGTCGTGCTCGAAGTTTCGGTGCTTGTGCTTTCACTGGAAGGCATGGTGGTTGTGGTTGAGCTCGTAACTGTGCCAGTCGGAGTGGTAGATTCAGTGGAGCTCGAATATTCGCTGCTCGTGCTTTCACTGAAAGGCGTAGTTGTTGTGGTTGAGCTCGTAACTGTGCCAGTGGGAGTGGTAGATTCAGTGGAGCTCGAAGTTTCAGCGCTCGTGCTTTCACTCAAAGGCGTAGTTGTTGTGGTTGAGCTCGTAACTGTGCCAGTGGGAGTGGTAGCTTCAGTCGTGCTCGAAGTTTCGGTGCTTGTGCTTTCACTGAAAGGCATGGTGGTTGTGGTTGAGCTCGTAACTGTGCCAGTCGGAGTGGTAGATTCTGTGGAGCTCGAAGTTTCGGTGCTCGTGCTTTCACTGAAAGGCGTGGTTGTTGTGGTTGAGCCCGTAACTGTTCCAGTCGGAGTGGTAGATTCAGTGGAGCTCGAAGTTTCGGCGCTCGTGCTTTCAGTCAAAGGCGTAGTTGTTGTGGTTGAGCTCGTAACTGTGCCAGTGGGAGTGGTAGCTTCAGTCGTGCTCGAAGTTTCGGTGCTTGTGCTTTCACTGGAAGGCATGGTGGTTGTGGTTGAGCTCGTAACTGTGCCAGTCGGAGTGGTAGATTCAGTGGAGCTCGAAGTTTCGCTGCTCGTGCTTTCACTGAAAGGCGTAGTTGTTGTGGTTGAGCTCGTAACTGTGCCAGTGGGAGTGGTAGATTCAGTGGAGCTCGAAGTTTCAGCGCTCGTGCTTTCACTCAAAGGCGTAGTTGTTGTGGTTGAGCTCGTAACTGTGCCAGTGGGAGTGGTAGCTTCAGTCGTGCTCGAAGTTTCGGTGCTTGTGCTTTCACTGGAAGGCATGGTGGTTGTGGTTGAGCTCGTAACTGTGCCAGTCGGAGTGGTAGATTCAGTGGAGCTCGAAGTTTCGCTGCTCGTGCTTTCACTGGAAGGCATGGTGGTTGTGGTTGAGCTCGTAACTGTTCCAGTCGGAGTGGTAGATTCAGTGGAGCTCGAAGTTTCGGTGCTCGTTCTTTCACTGAAAGGCGTGGTTGTTGTGGTTGAGCTCGTAACGGTGCCAGTGGGAGTGGTAGATTCAGTGGAGCTCGAAGTTTCAGCGCTCGTGCTTTCACTCAAAGGCGTAGTTGTTGTGGTTGAGCTCGTAACTGTGCCAGTCGGAGTGGTAGATTCTGTGGAGCTCGAAGTTTCGGTGCTCGTTCTTTCACTGAAAGGCGTGGTTGTTGTGGTTGAGCTCGTAACTGTGCCAGTCGGAGTGGTAGATTCAGTGGAGCTCGAAGTTTCGCTGCTCGTGCTTTCACTGAAAGGCGTAGTTGTTGTGGTTGAGCTCGTAACTGTGCCAGTGGGAGTGGTAGATTCAATGGAGCTCGAAGTTTCGACGCTCGTGCTTTCACTCAAAGGCGTAGTTGTTGTGGTTGAGCTCGTAACTGTGCCAGTCGGAGGGGTAGATTCTGTGGAGCTCGAAGTTTCGGTGCTTGTGCTTTCACTGGAAGGCATGGTGGTTGTGGTTGAGCTCGTAACTGTTCCAGTCGGAGTGGTAGATTCAGTGGAGCTCGAAGTTTCGGTGCTCGTGCTTTCACTGAAAGGCGTAGTTGTTGTGGTTGAGCTCGTAACTGTGCCAGTGGGAGTGGTAGATTCAGTGGAGCTCGAAGTTTCGACGCTCGTGCTTTCACTCAAAGGCGTAGTTGTTGTGGTTGAGCTCGTAACTGTGCCAGTGGTAGTGGTAGATTCAGTGGAGCTCGAAGTTTCAGCGCTCGTGCTTTCACTCAAAGGCGTAGTTGTTGTGGTTGAGCTCGTAACTGTGCCAGTCGGAGTGGTAGATTCTGTGGAGCTCGAAGTTTCGGTGCTCGTTCTTTCACTAAAAGGCGTGGTTGTTGTGGTTGAGCTCGTAACTGTGCCAGTCGGAGTGGTAGATTCAGTGGAGCTCGAAGTTTCGGCGCTCGTGCTTTCAGTCAAAGGCGTAGTTGTTGTGGTTGAGCTCGTAACTTGGCCAGTGGGAGTGGTAGCTTCAGTCGTGCTCGAAGTTTCGGTGCTTGTGCTTTCACTGGAAGGCATGGTGGTTGTGGTTGAGCTCGTAACTGTGCCAGTCGGAGTGGTAGATTCAGTGGAGCTCGAAGTTTCGCTGCTCGTGCTTTCACTGAAAGGCGTAGTTGTTGTGGTTGAGCTCGTAACTGTGCCAGTGGGAGTGGTAGATTCAGTGGAGCTCGAAGTTTCAGCGCTCGTGCTTTCACTCAAAGGCGTAGTTGTTGTGGTTGAGCTCGTAGCTGTGCCAGTGGGAGTGGTAGCTTCAGTCGTGCTCGAAGTTTCGGTGCTTGTGCTTTCACTGGAAGGCATGGTGGTTGTGGTTGAGCTCGTAACTGTTCCAGTCGGAGTGGTAGATTCAGTGGAGCTCGAAGTCTCGGTGCTCGTGCTTTCACTCAAAGGCGTAGTTGTTGTGGTTGAGCTCGTAACTGTGCCAGTGGGAGTGGTAGATTCAGTGGAGCTCGAAGTTTCGGCGCTCGTGCTTTCACTCAAAGGCGTAGTTGTTGTGGTTGAGCTCGTAACTGTGCCAGTGGGAGTGGTAGCTTCAGTCGTGCTCGAAGTTTCGGTACTTGTGCTTTCATTGGAAGGCATGGTGGTTGTGGTTGAGCTCGTAACTGTGCCAGTCGGAGTGGTAGATTCTGTGGAGCTCGAAGTTTCGGTGCTCGTGCTTTCAGTGAAAGGCGTAGTTGTTGTGGTTGAGCTCGTAACTGTGCCAGTGGGAGTGGTAGATTCAGTGGAGCTCGAAGTTTCGGCGCTCGTGCTTTCACTCAAAGGCGTAGTTGTTGTGGTTGAGCTCGTAACTGTGCCAGTGGGAGTGGTAGCTTCAGTCGTGCTCGAAGTTTCGGTGCTTGTGCTTTCACTGGAAGGCATGGTGGTTGTGGTTGAGCTCGTAACTGTGCCAGTCGGAGTGGTAGATTCAGTGGAGCTCGAAGTTTCGCTGCTCGTGCTTTCACTGGAAGGCATGGTGGTTGTGGTTGAGCTCGTAACTGTTCCAGTCGGAGTGGTAGATTCAGTGGAGCTCGAAGTTTCGGTGCTCGTTCTTTCACTGAAAGGCGTGGTTGTTGTGGTTGAGCTCGTAACGATGCCAGTGGGAGTGGTAGATTCAGTGGAGCTCGAAGTTTCAGCGCTCGTGCTTTCACTCAAAGGCGTAGTTGTTGTGGTTGAGCTCGTAACTGTGCCAGTCGGAGTGGTAGATTCTGTGGAGCTCGAAGTTTCGGTGCTCGTTCTTTCACTGAAAGGCGTGGTTGTTGTGGTTGAGCTCGTAACTGTGCCAGTCGGAGTGGTAGATTGAGTGGAGCTCGAAGTTTCGCTGCTCGTGCTTTCACTGAAAGGCGTAGTTGTTGTGGTTGAGCTCGTAACTGTGCCAGTGGGAGTGGTAGATTCAATGGAGCTCGAAGTTTCGACGCTCGTGCTTTCACTCAAAGGCGTAGTTGTTGTGGTTGAGCTCGTAACTGTGCCAGTCGGAGGGGTAGATTCTGTGGAGCTCGAAGTTTCGGTGCTTGTGCTTTCACTGGAAGGCATGGTGGTTGTGGTTGAGCTCGTAACTGTTCCAGTCGGAGTGGTAGATTCAGTGGAGCTCGAAGTTTCGGTGCTCGTGCTTTCACTGAAAGGCGTAGTTGTTGTGGTTGAGCTCGTAACTGTGCCAGTGGTAGTGGTAGATTCAGTGGAGCTCGAAGTTTCGGCGCTCGTGCTTTCACTCAAAGGCGTAGTTGTTGTGGTTGAGTTCGTAACTGTGCCAGTGGGAGTGGTAGCTTCAGTCGTGCTCGAAGTTTCGGTGCTTGTGCTTTCACTGGAAGGCATGGTGGTTGTGCTTGAGCTCGTAACTGTGCCAGTCGGAGTGGTAGATTCAGTGGAGCTCGAAGTTTCGACGCTCGTGCTTTCACTCAAAGGCGTAGTTGTTGTGGTTGAGCTCGTAACTGTGCCAGTGGTAGTGGTAGATTCAGTGGAGCTCGAAGTTTCGGCGCTCGTGCTTTCACTCAAAGGCGTAGTTGTTGTGGTTGAGCTCGTAACTGTGCCAGTGGGAGTGGTAGCTTCAGTCGTGCTCGAAGTTTCGGTGCTTGTGCTTTCACTGGAAGGCATGGTGGTTGTGGTTGAGCTCGTAACTGTTCCAGTCGGAGTGGTAGATTCAGTGGAGCTCGAAGTTTCGGTGCTCGTGCTTTCACTCAAAGGCGTAGTTGTTGTGGTTGAGCTCGTAACTGTGCCAGTCGGAGTGGTAGATTCAGTGGAGCTCGAAGTTTCGGCGCTCGTGCTTTCAGTCAAAGGCGTAGTTGTTGTGGTTGAGCTCATAACTGTGCCAGTGGGAGTGGTAGCTTCAGTCGTGCTCGAAGTTTCGGTGCTTGTGCTTTCACTGGAAGGCATGGTGGTTGTGGTTGAGCTCGTAACTGTGCCAGTCGGAGTGGTAGATTCTGTGGAGCTCGAAGTTTCGGTGCTCGTGCTTTCACTGAAAGGCGTGGTTGTTGTGGTTGAGCCCGTAACTGTTCCAGTCGGAGTGGTAGATTCAGTGGAGCTCGAAGTTTCGGCGCTCGTGCTTTCAGTCAAAGGCGTAGTTGTTGTGGTTGAGCTCGTAACTGTGCCAGTGGGAGTGGTAGCTTCAGTCGTGCTCGAAGTTTCGGTGCTTGTGCTTTCACTGGAAGGCATGGTGGTTGTGGTTGAGCTCGTAACTGTGCCAGTCGGAGTGGTAGATTCTGTGGAGCTCGAAGTTTCGGCGCTCGTGCTTTCAGTCAAAGGCGTAGTTGTTGTGGTTGAGCTCGTAACTGTGCCAGTGGGAGTGGTAGCTTCAGTCGTGCTCGAAGTTTCGGTGCTTGTGCTTTCACTGGAAGGCATGGTGGTTGTGGTTGAGCTCGTAACTGTGCCAGTCGGAGTGGTAGATTCTGTGGAGCTCGAAGTTTCGGCGCTCGTGCTTTCAGTCAAAGGCGTAGTTGTTGTGGTTGAGCTCATAACTGTGCCAGTGGGAGTGGTAGCTTCAGTCGTGCTCGAAGTTTCGGTGCTTGTGCTTTCACTGGAAGGCATGGTGGTTGTGGTTGAGCTCGTAACTGTGCCAGTCGGAGTGGTAGATTCTGTGGAGCTCGAAGTTTCGGTGCTCGTGCTTTCACTGAAAGGCGTGGTTGTTGTGGGTGAGCCCGTAACTGTTCCAGTCGGAGTGGTAGATTCAGTGGAGCTCGAAGTTTCGGCGCTCGTGCTTTCAGTCAAAGGCGTAGTTGTTGTGGTTGAGCTCGTAACTGTGCCAGTGGGAGTGGTAGCTTCAGTCGTGCTCGAAGTTTCGGTGCTTGTGCTTTCACTGGAAGGCATGGTGGTTGTGGTTGAGCTCGTAACTGTGTCAGTCGGAGTGGTAGATTCTGTGGAGCTCGAAGTTTCGGCGCTCGTGCTTTCAGTCAAAGGCGTAGTTGTTGTGGTTGAGCTCGTAACTGTGCCAGTGGGAGTGGTAGCTTCAGTCGTGCTCGAAGCTTCGGTGCTTGTGCTTTCACTGGAAGGCATGGTGGTTGTGGTTGAGCTCGTAACTGTGCCAGTCGGAGTGGTAGATTCTGTGGAGCTCGAAGTTTCGGTGCTCGTGTTTTCACTGAAAGGCGTGGTTGTTGTGGCTGAGCCCGTAACTGTTCCAGTCGGAGTGGTAGATTCAGTGGAGCTCGAAGTTTCGGCGCTCGTGCTTTCACTCAAAGGCGTAGTTGTTGTGGTTGAGCTCGTAACTGTGCCAGTCGGAGTGGTAGATTCTGTCGAGCTCGAAGTTTCGCTGCTCGTGCTTTCACTGAAAGGCGTAGTTGTTGTGGTTGAGCTCGTAACTGTGCCAGTGGGAGTGGTAGATTCTGTGGAGCTCGAAGTTTCGACGCTCGTGCTTTCACTCAAAGGCGTAGTTGTTGTGGTTGAGCTCGTAACTGTGCCAGTGGTAGTGGTAGATTCAGTGGAGCTCGAAGTTTCGGCGCTCGTGCTTTCACTCAAAGGCGTAGTTGTTGTGGTTGAGCTCGTAACTGTGCCAGTGGGAGTGGTAGCTTCAGTCGTGCTCGAAGCTTCGGTGCTTGTGCTTTCACTGGAAGGCATGGTGGTTGTGGTTGAGCTCGTAACTGTGCCAGTCGGAGTGGTAGATTCTGTGGAGCTCGAAGTTTCGGTGCTCGTGCTTTCACTGAAAGGCGTGGTTGTTGTGGCTGAGCCCGTAACTGTTCCAGTCGGAGTGGTAGATTCAGTGGAGCTCGAAGTTTCGGCGCTCGTGCTTTCACTCAAAGGCGTAGTTGTTGTGGTTGAGCTCGTAACTGTGCCAGTCGGAGTGGTAGATTCTGTGGAGCTCGAAGTTTCGCTGCTCGTGCTTTCACTGAAAGGCGTAGTTGTTGTGCTTGAGCTCGTAACTGTGCCAGTCGGAGTGGTAGATTCAGTGGAGCTCGAAGTTTCGACGCTCGTGCTTTCACTCAAAAGCGTAGTTGTTGTGGTTGAGCTCGTAACTGTGCCAGTGGTAGTG
Source organism: Tenebrio molitor (assembly GCF_963966145.1). Classification (NCBI taxonomy): domain Eukaryota; kingdom Metazoa; phylum Arthropoda; class Insecta; order Coleoptera; family Tenebrionidae; genus Tenebrio; species Tenebrio molitor. Next base: position 9,327,036 of record NC_091051.1, read on the forward strand.
GTAGATTCAGTGGAGCTCGAAGTTTCGGCGCTCGTGCTTTCACTCAAAGGCGTAGTTGTTGTGGTTGAGCTCGTAACTGTGCCAGTGGGAGTGGTAGCTTCAGTCGTGCTCGAAGTTTCGGTGCTTGTGCTTTCACTGGAAGGCATGGTGGTTGTGGTTGAGCTCGTAACTGTTCCAGTCGGAGTGGTAGATTCAGTGGAGCTCGAAGTTTCGGTGCTCGTGCTTTCACTCAAAGGCGTAGTTGTTGTGCTTGAGCTCGTAACTGTGCCAGTCGGAGTGGTAGATTCAGTGGAGCTCGAAGTTTCGACGCTCGTGCTTTCACTCAAAAGCGTAGTTGTTGTGGTTGAGCTCGTAACTGTGCCAGTGGTAGTGGTAGATTCAGTGGAGCTCGAAGTTTCGGCGCTCGTGCTTTCACTCAAAGGCGTAGTTGTTGTGGTTGAGCTCGTAACTGTGCCAGTGGGAGTGGTAGCTTCAGTCGTGCTCGAAGTTTCGGTGCTTGTGCTTTCACTGGAAGGCATGGTGGTTGTGGTTGAGCTCGTAACTGTTCCAGTCGGAGTGGTAGATTCAGTGGAGCTCGAAGTTTCGGTGCTCGTGCTTTCACTCAAAGGCGTAGTTGTTGTGGTTGAGCTCGTAACTGTGCCAGTGGGAGTGGTAGATTCAGTGGAGCTCGAAGTTTCGGCGCTCGTGCTTTCTCTCAAAGGCGTAGTTGTTGTGGTTGAGCTCGTAACTGTGCCAGTGGGAGTGGTAGCTTCAGTCGTGCTCGAAGTTTCGGTACTTGTGCTTTCACTGGAAGGCATGGTGGTTGTGGTTGAGCTCGTAACTGTGCCAGTCGGAGTGGTAGATTCTGTGGAGCTCGAAGTTTCGGTGCTCGTGCTTTCAGTGAAAGGCGTAGTTGTTGTGGTTGAGCTCGTAACTGTGCCAGTGGGAGTGGTAGATTCAGTGGAGCTCGAAGTTTCGGCGCTCGTGCTTTCACTCAAAGGCGCAGTTGTTGTGGTTGAGCTCGTAACTGTGCCAGTCGGAGTGGTAGATTCAGTGGAGCTCGAAGTTTCGGCGCTCGTGCTTTCACTCAAAGGCGTAGTTGTTGTGGTTGAGCTCGTAACTGTGCCAGTCGGAGTGGTAGATTCAGTGGAGCTCGAAGTTTCGGTGCTCGTTCTTTCACTGAAAGGCGTGGTTGTTGTGGTTGAACTCGTAACTGTGCCAGTGGGAGTGGTAGATTCAGTGGAGCTCGAAGTTTCGGTGCTCGTTCTTTCACTGAAAGGCGTGGTTGTTGTGTTTGAGCCCGTAACTGTTCCAGTCGGAGTGGTAGATTCAGTGGAGCTCGAAGTTTCGGTGCTTGTGCTTTCACTGAAAGGCGTGGTTGTTGTGGTTGAGCCCGTAACTGTTCCAGTCGGAGTGGTAGATTCAGTGGAGCTCGAAGTTTCGGCGCTCGTGCTTTCAGTCAAAGGCGTAGTTGTTGTGGTTGAGCTCGTAACTGTGCCAGTGGGAGTGGTAGCTTCAGTCGTGCTCGAAGTTTCGGTGCTTGTGCTTTCACTGGAAGGCGTAGTTGTTGTGGTTGAGCTCGTAACTGTGCCAGTGGGAGTGGTAGATTCAGTGGAGTTCGAAGTTTCAGCGCTCGTGCTTTCACTCAAAGGCGTAGTTGTTGTGGTTGAGCTCGTAACTGTGCCAGTCGGAGTGGTAGATTCTGTGGAGCTCGAAGTTTCGGTGCTCGTTCTTTCACTGAAAGGCGTGGTTGTTGTGGTTGAGCCCGTAACTGTTCCAGTCGGAGTGGTAGATTCAGTGGAGCTCGAAGTTTCGGCGCTCGTGCTTTCAGTCAAAGGCGTAGTTGTTGTGGTTGAGCTCGTAACTGTGCCAGTGGGAGTGGTAGCTTCAGTCGTGCTCGAAGTTTCGGTGCTTGTGCTTTCACTGGAAGGCATGGTGGTTGTGGTTGAGCTCGTAACTGTGCCAGTCGGAGTGGTAGATTCAGTGGAGCTCGAAGTTTCAGCGCTCGTGCTTTCACTCAAAGGCGTAGTTGTTGTGGTTGAGCTCGAAACTGTACCAGTCGGAGTGGTAGATTCTGTGGAGCTCGAAGTTTCGGTGCTCGTTCTTTCACTGAAAGGCGTGGTTGTTGTGGTTGAGCCCGTAACTGTTCCAGTCGGAGTGGTAGATTCAGTGGAGCTCGAAGTTTCGGCGCTCGTGCTTTCAGTCAAAGGCGTAGTTGTGGTTGAGCTCGTAACTGTGCCAGTGGGAGTGGTAGATTCAGTGGAGCTCGAAGTTTCGCTGCTCGTGCTTTCACTGAAAGGCGTAGTTGTTGTGGTTGAGCTCGTAACTGTGCCAGTGGTAGTGGTAGATTCAGTGGAGCTCGAAGTTTCGGCGCTCGTGCTTTCTCTCAAAGGCGTAGTTGTTGTGGTTGAGCTCGTAACTGTGCCAGTGGGAGTGGTAGCTTCAGTCGTGCTCGAAGTTTCGGTGCTTGTGCTTTCACTGGAAGGCATGGTGGTTGTGGTTGAGCTCGTAACTGTTCCAGTCGGAGTGGTAGATTCAGTGGAGCTCGAAGTTTCGACGCTCGTGCTTTCACTCAAAGGCGTAGTTGTTGTGGTTGAGCTCGTAACTGTGCCAGTCGGAGTGGTAGATTCAGTGGAGCTCGAAGTTTCGGTGCTCGTTCTTTCACTGAAAGGCGTGGTTGTTGTGGTTGATCCCGTAACTGTTCCAGTCGGAGTGGTAGATTCAGTGGAGCTCGAAGTTTCGGCGCTTGTGCTTTCAGTCAAAGGCGTAGTTGTTGTGGTTGAGCTCGTAACTGTGCCAGTGGGAGTGGTAGCTTCAGTCGTGCTCGAAGTTTCGGTGCTTGTGCTTTCATTGGAAGGCATGGTGGTTGTGGTTGAGCTCGTAACTGTGCCAGTCGGAGTGGTAGATTCTGTGGAGCTCGAAGTTTCGGTGCTCGTGCTTTCACTGAAAGGCGTGGTTGTTGTGGTTGAGCCCGTAACTGTTCCAGTCGGAGTGGTAGATTCAGTGGAGCTCGAAGTTTCGGCGCTCGTACTTTCAGTCAAAGGCGTAGTTGTTGTGGTTGAGTTCGTAACTGTGCCAGTGGGAGTGGTAGCTTCAGTCGTGCTCGAAGTTTCGGTGCTTGTGCTTTCACTGGAAGGCATGGTGGTTGTGCTTGAGCTCGTAACTGTGCCAGTCGGAGTGGTAGATTCAGTGGAGCTCGAAGTTTCGACGCTCGTGCTTTCACTCAAAGGCGTAGTTGTTGTGGTTGAGCTCGTAACTGTGCCAGTGGTAGTGGTAGATTCAGTGGAGCTCGAAGTTTCGGCGCTCGTGCTTTCTCTCAAAGGCGTAGTTGTTGTGGTTGAGCTCGTAACTGTGCCAGTGGGAGTGGTAGCTTCAGTCGTGCTCGAAGTTTCGGTGCTTGTGCTTTCACTGGAAGGCATGGTGGTTGTGGTTGAGCTCGTAACTGTGCCAGTCGGAGTGGTAGATTCTGTGGAGCTCGAAGTTTCGGTGCTCGTGCTTTCACTGAAAGGCGTGGTTGTTGTGGTTGGGCCCGTAACTGTTCCAGTCGGAGTGGTAGATTCAGTGGAGCTCGAAGTTTCGGCGCTCGTGCTTTCAGTCAAAGGCGTAGTTGTTGTGGTTGAGCTCGTAACTGTGCCAGTGGGAGTGGTAGCTTCAGTCGTGCTCGAAGTTTCGGTGCTTGTGCTTTCACTGGAAGGCATGGTGGTTGTGGTTGAGCTCCTAACTGTGCCAGTCGGAGTGGTAGATTCAGTGGAGCTCGAAGTTTCGCTGCTCGTGCTTTCACTGAAAGGCGTAGTTGTTGTGGTTGAGCTCGTAACTGTTCCAGTCGGAGTGGTAGATTCGTTTGAACTCGAAGTTTCGGTGCTCGTGCTTTCACTGAAAAGCGTAGTTGTTGTGGTTGAGCTCGTAACTGTGCCAGTGGGAGTGGTAGCTTCAGTCGTGCTCGGAGTTTCGGTGCTTGTGCTTTCACTGGAAGGAACGGTGGTTGTGGTTGAGCTCGTAACTGTTCCAGTCGGAGTGGTAGATTCAGTGGAGCTCGAAGTTTCGGTGCTCGTGCTTTCACTGAAAGGCGTAGTTGTTGTGGTTGAGCTCGTAACTGTGCCAGTGGGAGTGGTAGCTTCAGTCGTGCTCGAAGTTTCGGTACTTGTGCTTTCACTGGAAGGCATGGTGGTTGTGGTTGAGCTGGTAACTGTGCCAGTCGGAGTGGTAGATTCAGTTGAGCTCGAAGTTTCGGTGCTCGTGCTTTCACTGAAAGGCGTAGTTGTTGTGGTTGAGCTCGTAACTGTTCCAGTCGGAGTGGTAGATTCAGTTGAGCTCGAAGTTTCGGTGCTCGTGCTTTCACTGAAAGGCGTAGTTGTTGTGGTTGAGCTCGTAACTGTGCCAGTGGTAGTGGTAGATTCAGTGGAGCTCGAAGTTTCGGTGCTCGTGCTTTCACTCAAAGGCGTAGTTGTTGTGGTTGAGCTCGTAACTGTGCCAGTCGGAGTGGTAGATTCAGTGGAGCTCGAAGTTTCGGTGCTCGTGCTTTCACTGAAAGGCGTAGTTGTTGTGGTTGAGCTCGTAACTGTGCCAGTGGGAGTGGTAGATTCAGTGGAGCTCGAAGTTTCGGCGCTCGTGCTTTCACTGAAAGGCGTAGTTGTTGTGGTTGAGCTCGTTACTGTGCCAGTGGGAGTGGTAGCTTCAGTCGTGCTCGAAGTTTCGGTGCTTGTGCTTTCACTGGAAGGCATGGTGGTTGTGGTTGAGCTCGTTACTGTTCCAGTCGGAGTGGTAGATTCAGTGGAGCTCGAAGTTTCGGTGCTCGTGCTTTCACTCAAAGGCGTAGTTGTTGTGGTTGAGCTCGTAACTGTGCCAGTCGGAGTGGTAGATTCAGTGGAGCTCGAAGTTTCGGTGCTCGTGCTTTCACTGAAAGGCGTAGTTGTTGTGGTTGAGCTCGTAACTGTGCCAGTGGGAGTGGTAGATTCAGTGGAGCTCGAAGTTTCGGCGCTCGTGCTTTCACTGAAAGGCGTAGTTGTTGTGGTTGAGCTCGTTACTGTGCCAGTGGGAGTGGTAGCTTCAGTCGTGCTCGAAGTTTCGGTGCTTGTGCTTTCACTGGAAGGCATGGTGGTTGTGGTTGAGCTCGTTACTGTTCCAGTCGGAGTGGTAGATTCAGTGGAGCTCGAAGTTTCGGTGCTCGTGCTTTCACTGAAAGGCGTAGTTGTTGTGGTTGAGCTCGTAACTGTGCCAGTGGGAGTGGTAGATTCAGTGGAGCTCGAAGTTTCGGCGCTCGTGCTTTCACTTAAAGGCGTAGTTGTTGTGATTGAGTTCGTAACTGTGCCAGTGGGAGTGGTAGCTTCAGTCGTGCTCGAAGTTTCGGTGCTTGTGCTTTCACTGGAAGGCATGGTGGTTGTGCTTGAGCTCGTAACTGTGCCAGTCGGAGTGGTAGATTCAGTGGAGCTCGAAGTTTCGACGCTCGTGCTTTCACTCAAAGGCGTAGTTGTTGTGGTTGAGCTCGTAACTATGCCAGTGGTAGTGGTAGATTCAGTGGAGCTCGAAGTTTCGGCGCTCGTGCTTTCACTCAAAGGCGTAGTTGTTGTGGTTGAGCTCGTAACTGTGCCAGTCGGAGTGGTAGATTCAGTGGAGCTCGAAGTTTCGGCGCTCGTGCTTTCAGTCAAAGGCGTAGTTGTTGTGGTTGAGCTCGTAACTGTGCCAGTGGGAGTGGTAGCTTCAGTCGTGCTCGAAGTTTCGGTGCTTGTGCTTTCACTGGAAGGCATGGTGGTTGTGCTTGAGCTCGTAACTGTGCCAGTCGGAGTGGCAGATTCAGTGGAGCTCGAAGTTTCGACGCTCGTGCTTTCACTCAAAGGCGTAGTTGTTGTGGTTGAGCTCGTAACTGTGCCAGTGGTAGTGGTAGATTCAGTGGAGCTCGAAGTTTCGGCGCTCGTGCTTTCACTCAAAGGCGTAGTTGTTGTGGTTGAGCTCGTAACTGTGCCAGTCGGAGTGGTAGATTCAGTGGAGCTCGAAGTTTCGGCGCTCGTGCTTTCAGTCAAAGGCGTAGTTGTTGTGGTTGAGCTCGTAACTGTGCCAGTGGGAGTGGTAGCTTCAGTCGTGCTCGAAGTTTCGGTGCTTGTGCTTTCACTGGAAGGCATGGTGGTTGTGCTTGAGCTCGTAACTGTGCCAGTCGGAGTGGCAGATTCAGTGGAGCTCGAAGTTTCGACGCTCGTGCTTTCACTCAAAGGCGTAGTTGTTGTGGTTGAGCTCGTAACTGTGCCAGTGGTAGTGGTAGATTCAGTGGAGCTCGAAGTTTCGGCGCTCGTGCTTTCACTCAAAGGCGTAGTTGTTGTGGTTGAGCTCGTAACTGTGCCAGTGGGAGTGGTAGCTTCAGTCGTGCTCGAATTTTCGGTGCTTGTGCTTTCACTGGAAGGCATGGTGGTTGTGGTTGAGCTCGTAACTGTTCCAGTCGGAGTGGTAGATTCAGTGGAGCTCGAAGTTTCGGTGCTCGTGCTTTCACTCAAAGGCGTAGTTGTTGTGGTTGAGCTCGTAACTGTGCCAGTGGGAGTGGTAGATTCAGTGGAGCTCGAAGTTTCGACGCTCGTGCTTTCACTCAAAGGCGTAGTTGTTGTGGTTGAGCTCGTAACTGTGTCAGTGGTAGTGGTAGATTCAGTGGAGCTCGAAGTTTCGGCGCTCGTGCTTTCACTTAAAGGCGTAGTTGTTGTGATTGAGTTCGTAACTGTGCCAGTGGGAGTGGTAGCTTCAGTCGTGCTCGAAGTTTCGGTGCTTGTGCTTTCACTGGAAGGCATGGTGGTTGTGCTTGAGCTCGTAACTGTGCCAGTCGGAGTGGTAGATTCAGTGGAGCTCGAAGTTTCGGCGCTCGTGCTTTCAGTCAAAGGCGTAGTTGTTGTGGTTGAGCTCGTAACTGTGCCAGTGGGAGTGGTAGCTTCAGTCGTGCTCGAAGTTTCGGTGCTTGTGCTTTCACTGGAAGGCATGGTGGTTGTGGTTGAGCTCCTAACTGTGCCAGTCGGAGTGGTAGATTCAGTGGAGCTCGAAGTTTCGCTGCTCGTGCTTTCACTGAAAGGCGTAGTTGTTGTGGTTGAGCTCGTAACTGTTCCAGTCGGAGTGGTAGATTCAGTTGAACTCGAAGTTTCGGTGCTCGTGCTTTCACTGAAAAGCGTAGTTGTTGTGGTTGAGCTCGTAACTGTGCCAGTGGGAGTGGTAGCTTCAGTCGTGCTCGAAGTTTCGGTGCTTGTGCTTTCACTGGAAGGCATGGTGGTTGTGGTTGAGCTCCTAACTGTGCCAGTCGGAGTGGTAGATTCAGTGGAGCTCGAAGTTTCGGTGCTCGTGCTTTCACTGAAAGGCGTAGTTGTTGTGGTTGAGCTCGTAACTGTTCCAGTCGGAGTGGTAGATTCAGTTGAGCTCGAAGTTTCGGTGCTCGTGCTTTCACTGAAAGGCGTAGTTGTTGTGGTTGAGCTCGTAACTGTGCCAGTGGTAGTGGTAGATTCAGTGGAGCTCGTTGTTTCGGTGCTCGTGCTTTCACTGAAAGGCGTAGTTGTTGTGGTTGAGCTCGTAACTGTGCCAGTGGGAGTGGTAGCTTCAGTCGTGCTCGAAGTTTCGGTACTTGTGCTTTCACTGGAAGGCATGGTGGTTGTGGTTGAGCTGGTAACTGTGCCAGTCGGAGTGGTAGATTCAGTTGAGCTCGAAGTTTCGGTGCTCGTGCTTTCACTGAAAGGCGTAGTTGTTGTGGTTGAGCTCGTAACTGTTCCAGTCGGAGTGGTAGATTCAGTTGAGCTCGAAGTTTCGGTGCTCGTGCTTTCACTGAAAGGCGTAGTTGTTGTGGTTGAGCTCGTAACTGTGCCAGTGGTAGTGGTAGATTCAGTGGAGCTCGAAGTTTCGGTGCTCGTGCTTTCACTCAAAGGCGTAGTTGTTGTGGTTGAGCTCGTAACTGTGCCAGTCGGAGTGGTAGATTCAGTGGAGCTCGAAGTTTCGGTGCTCGTGCTTTCACTGAAAGGCGTAGTTGTTGTGGTTGAGCTCGTAACTGTGCCAGTGGGAGTGGTAGATTCAGTGGAGCTCGAAGTTTCGGCGCTCGTGCTTTCACTGAAAGGCGTAGTTGTTGTGGTTGAGCTCGTTACTGTGCCAGTGGGAGTGGTAGCTTCAGTCGTGCTCGAAGTTTCGGTGCTTGTGCTTTCACTGGAAGGCATGGTGGTTGTGGTTGAGCTCGTTACTGTTCCAGTCGGAGTGGTAGATTCAGTGGAGCTCGAAGTTTCGGTGCTCGTGCTTTCACTCAAAGGCGTAGTTGTTGTGGTTGAGCTCGTAACTGTGCCAGTCGGAGTGGTAGATTCAGTGGAGCTCGAAGTTTCGGTGCTCGTGCTTTCACTGAAAGGCGTAGTTGTTGTGGTTGAGCTCGTAACTGTGCCAGTGGGAGTGGTAGATTCAGTGGAGCTCGAAGTTTCGGCGCTCGTGCTTTCACTGAAAGGCGTAGTTGTTGTGGTTGAGGTCGTTACTGTGCCAGTGGGAGTGGTAGCTTCAGTCGTGCTCGAAGTTTCGGTGCTTGTGCTTTCACTGGAAGGCATGGTGGTTGTGGTTGAGCTCGTAACTGTTCCAGTCGGAGTGGTAGATTCAGTGGAGCTCGAAGTTTCGGTGCTCGTGCTTTCACTCAAAGGCGTAGTTGTTGTGGTTGAGCTCGTAACTGTGCCAGTCGGAGTGGTAGATTCAGTGGAGCTCGAAGTTTCGGCGCTCGTGCTTTCAGTCAAAGGCGTAGTTGTTGTGGTTGAGCTCGTAACTGTGCCAGTGGGAGTGGTAGCTTCAGTCGTGCTCGAAGTTTCGGTGCTTGTGCTTTCACTGGAAGGCATGGTGGTTGTGCTTGAGCTCGTAACTGTGCCAGTCGGAGTGGCAGATTCAGTGGAGCTCGAAGTTTCGACGCTCGTGCTTTCACTCAAAGGCGTAGTTGTTGTGGTTGAGCTCGTAACTGTGCCAGTGGTAGTGGTAGATTCAGTGGAGCTCGAAGTTTCGGCGCTCGTGCTTTCACTCAAAGGCGTAGTTGTTGTGGTTGAGCTCGTAACTGTGCCAGTGGGAGTGGTAGCTTCAGTCGTGCTCGAATTTTCGGTGCTTGTGCTTTCACTGGAAGGCATGGTGGTTGTGGTTGAGCTCGTAACTGTTCCAGTCGGAGTGGTAGATTCAGTGGAGCTCGAAGTTTCGGTGCTCGTGCTTTCACTCAAAGGCGTAGTTGTTGTGGTTGAGCTCGTAACTGTGCCAGTGGGAGTGGTAGATTCAGTGGAGCTCGAAGTTTCGACGCTCGTGCTTTCACTCAAAGGCGTAGTTGTTGTGGTTGAGCTCGTAACTGTGTCAGTGGTAGTGGTAGATTCAGTGGAGCTCGAAGTTTCGGCGCTCGTGCTTTCACTTAAAGGCGTAGTTGTTGTGATTGAGTTCGTAACTGTGCCAGTGGGAGTGGTAGCTTCAGTCGTGCTCGAAGTTTCGGTGCTTGTGCTTTCACTGGAAGGCATGGTGGTTGTGCTTGAGCTCGTAACTGTGCCAGTCGGAGTGGTAGATTCAGTGGAGCTCGAAGTTTCGACGCTCGTGCTTTCACTCAAAGGCGTAGTTGTTGTGGTTGAGCTCGTAACTGTGCCAGTGGTAGTGGTAGATTCAGTGGAGCTCGAAGTTTCGGCGCTCGTGCTTTCAGTCAAAGGCGTAGTTGTTGTGGTTGAGCTCGTAACTGTGCCAGTGGGAGTGGTAGCTTCAGTCGTGCTCGAAGTTTCGGTGCTTGTGCTTTCACTGGAAGGCATGGTGGTTGTGGTTGAGCTCGTAACTGTGCCAGTCGGAGTGGTAGATTCAGTGGAGCTCGAAGTTTCGCTGCTCGTGCTTTCACTGAAAGGCGTAGTTGTTGTGGTTGAGCTCGTAACTGTGCCAGTCGGAGTGGTAGATTCTGTGGAGCTCGAAGTTTCGGTGCTCGTTCTTTCACTGAAAGGCGTGGTTGTTGTGGTTGAGCCAGTAACTGTTCCAGTCGGAGTGGTAGATTCAGTGGAGCTCGAAGTTTCGGCGCTCGTGCTTTCAGTCAAAGGCGTAGTTGTGGTTGAGCTCGTAACTGTGCCTGTCGGAGTGGTAGATTCTGTGGAGCTCGAAGTTTCGGTGCTCGTTCTTTCACTGAAAGGCGTGGTTGTTGTGGTTGAGCCCGTAACTGTTCCAGTCGGAGTGGTAGATTCAGTGGAGCTCGAAATTTCGGCGCTCGTGCTTTCAGTCAAAGGCGTAGTTGTTGTGGTTGAGCTCGTAACTGTGCCAGTGGGAGTGGTAGCTTCAGTCGTGCTCGAAGTTTCGGTGCTTGTGCTTTCACTGGAAGGCATGGTGGTTGTGGTTGAGCTCGTAACTGTGCCAGTCGGAGTGGTAGATTCAGTGGAGCTCGAAGTTTCGCTGCTCGTGCTTTCACTGAAAGGCGTAGTTGTTGTGGTTGAGCTCGTAACTGTGCCAGTGGGAGTGGTAGATTCAGTGGAGCTCGAAGTTTCGACGCTCGTGCTTTCACTCAAAGGCCTAGTTGTTGTGGTTGAGCTCGTAACTGTGCCAGTCGGAGTGGTAGATTCAGTGGAGCTCGAAGTTTCGGAGCTCGTGCTTTCACTGAAAGGCGTAGTTGTTGTGGTTGAGCTCGTAACTGTGCCAGTGGGAGTGGTAGATTCAGTGGAGCTCGAAGTTTCGGCGCTCGTACTTTCACTCAAAGGCGTAGTTGTTGTGGTTGAGCTCGTAACTGTGCCAGTCGGAGTGGTAGATTCTGTGGAGCTCGAAGTTTCGGTGCTTGTGCTTTCACTGGAAGGCATGGTGGTTGTGGTTGAGCTCGTAACTGTGCCAGTCGGAGTGGTAGATTCAGTGGAGCTCGAAGTTTCGGTGCTCGTGCTTTCACTGAAAGGCGTGGTTGTTGTGGTTGAGCTCGTAACTGTGCCAGTGGGAGTGGTAGATTCAGTGGAGCTCGAAGTTTCGGCGCTCGTGCTTTCAGTCAAAGGCGTAGTTGTGGTTGAGCTCGTAACTGTGCCAGTGGGAGTGGTAGCTTCAGTCGTGCTCGAAGTTTCGGTGCTTGTGCTTTCACTGGAAGGCATGGTGGTTGTGGTTGAGCTCGTAACTGTGCCAGTCGGAGTGGTAGATTCGGTGGAGCTCGAAGTTTCGGTGCTCGTGCTTTCACTGAAAGGCGTAGTTGTTGTGGTTGAGCTCGTAACTGTGCCAGTGGGAGTGGTAGATTCAGTGGAGCTCGAAGTTTCGGCGCTCGTACTTTCACTCAAAGGCGTAGTTGTTGTGGTTGAGCTCGTAACTGTGCCAGTCGGAGTGGTAGATTCTGTGGAGCTCGAAGTTTCGGTGCTCGTTCTTTCACTGAAAGGCGTGGTTGTTGTGGTTGAGCCCGTAACTGTTCCAGTCGGAGTGGTAGATTCAGTGGAGCTCGAAGTTTCGGCGCTCGTGCTTTCAGTCAAAGGCGTAGTTGTGGTTGAGCTCGTAACTGTGCCAGTGGGAGTGGTAGCTTCAGTCGTGCTCGAAGTTTCGGTGCTTGTGCTTTCACTGGAAGGCATGGTGGTTGTGGTTGAGCTCGTAACTGTGCCAGTCGGAGTGGTAGATTCTGTGGAGCTCGAAGTTTCGGTGCTCGTGCTTTCACTGAAAGGCGTGGTTGTTGTGGTTGAGCCCGTAACTGTTCCAGTCGGAGTGGTAGATTCAGTGGAGCTCGAAGTTTCGGCGCTCGTGCTTTCAGTCAAAGGCGTAGTTGTGGTTGAGCTCGTAACTGTGCCAGTGGGAGTGGTAGCTTCAGTCGTGCTCGAAGTTTCGGTGCTTGTGCTTTCATTGGAAGGCATGGTGGTTGTGCTTGAGCTCGTAACTGTGCCAGTCGGAGTGGTAGATTCAGTGGAGCTCGAAGTTTCGACGCTCGTGCTTTCACTCAAAGGCGTAGTTGTTGTGGTTGAGCTCGTAACTGTGCCAGTGGTAGTGGTAGATTCAGTGGAGCTCGAAGTTTCGGCGCTCGTGCTTTCAGTCAAAGGCGTAGTTGTTGTGGTTGAGCTCGTAACTGTGCCAGTGGGAGTGGTAGCTTCAGTCGTGCTCGAAGTTTCGGTGCTTGTGCTTTCACTGGAAGGCATGGTGGTTGTGGTTGAGCTCGTAACTGTGCCAGTGGGAGTGGTAGATTCAGTGGAGCTCGAAGTTTCAGCGCTCGTGCTTTCACTCAAAGGCGTAGTTGTTGTGGTTGAGCTCGTAACTGTGCCAGTCGGAGTGGTAGATTCTGTGGAGCTCGAAGTTTCGACGCTCGTGCTTTCACTGAAAGGCGTAGTTGTTGTGGTTGAGCTCGTAACTGTGCCTGTCGGAGTGGTAGATTCTGTGGAGCTCGAAGTTTCGGTGCTCGTTCTTTCACTGAAAGGCGTGGTTGTTGTGGTTGAGCTCGTAACTGTGCCAGTGGGAGTGGTAGATTCTGTGGAGCTCGAAGTTTCGGTGCTCGTTCTTTCACTGAAAGGCGTGGTTGTTGTGGTTGAGCTCGTAACTGTGCCAGTGGGAGTGGTAGATTCAGTGGAGCTCGAAGTTTCAGCGCTCGTGCTTTCACTCAAAGGCGTAGTTGTTGTGGTTGAGCTCGTAACTGTGCCAGTGGGAGTGGTAGATTCAGTGGAGCTCGAAGTTTCGCTGCTCGTGCTTTCACTGAAAGGCGTAGTTGTTGTGGTTGAGCTCGTAACTGTGCCAGTGGGAGTGGTAGATTCAGTGGAGCTCGAAGTTTCGGTGCTCGTGCTTTCACTGAAAGGCGTAGTTGTTGTGGTTGAGCTCGTAACTGTGCCAGTGGGAGTGGTAGCTTCAGTCGTGCTCGGAGTTTCGGTGCTTGTGCTTTCACTGGAAGGAATGGTGGTTGTGGTTGAGCTCGTAACTGTTCCAGTCGGAGTGGTAGATTCAGTGGAGCTCGAAGTTTCGGTGCTCGTGCTTTCACTGAAAGGCGTAGTTGTTGTGGTTGAGCTCGTAACTGTTCCAGTCGGAGTGGTAGATTCAGTTGAGCTCGAAGTTTCGGTGCTCGTGCTTTCACTGAAAGGCGTAGTTGTTGTGGTTGAGCTCGTAACTGTGCCAGTGGGAGTGGTAGCTTCAGTCGTGCTCGAAGTTTCGGTGCTTGTGCTTTCACTGGAAGGCATGGTGGTTGTGGTTGAGCTCGTAACTGTGCCAGTCGGAGTGGTAGATTCTGTGGAGCTCGAAGTTTCGGTGCTCGTGCTTTCACTGAAAGGCGTAGTTGTTGTGGTTGAGCCCGTAACTGTTCCAGTCGGAGTGGTAGATTCAGTGGAGCTCGAAGTTTCGGCGCTCGTACTTTCAGTCAAAGGCGTAGTTGTTGTGGTTGAGTTCGTAACTGTGCCAGTGGGAGTGGTAGCTTCAGTCGTGCTCGAAGTTTCGGTGCTTGTGCTTTCACTGGAAGGCATGGTGGTTGTGGTTGAGCTGGTAACTGTGCCAGTCGGAGTGGTAGATTCTGTGGAGCTCGAAGTTTCGGTGCTCGTGCTTTCACTCAAAGGCGTAGTTGTTGTGGTTGAGCTCGTAACTGTGCCAGTCGGAGTGGTAGATTCAGTGGAGCTCGAAGTTTCGGTGCTCGTGCTTTCACTGAAAGGCGTAGTTGTTGTGGTTGAGCTCGTAACTGTGCCAGTGGGAGTGGTAGATTCAGTGGAGCTCGAAGTTTCGGTGCTCGTGCTTTCACTGAAAGGCGTAGTTGTTGTGGTTGAGCTCGTAACTGTGCCAGTGGGAGTGGTAGCTTCAGTCGTGCTCGGAGTTTCGGTGCTTGTGCTTTCACTGGAAGGAATGGTGGTTGTGGTTGAGCTCGTAACTGTTCCAGTCGGAGTGGTAGATTCAGTGGAGCTCGAAGTTTCGGTGCTCGTGCTTTCACTGAAAGGCGTAGTTGTTGTGGTTGAGCTCGTAACTGTTCCAGTCGGAGTGGTAGATTCAGTTGAGCTCGAAGTTTCGGTGCTCGTGCTTTCACTGAAAGGCGTAGTTGTTGTGGTTGAGCTCGTAACTGTGCCAGTGGGAGTGGTAGCTTCAGTCGTGCTCGAAGTTTCGGTGCTTGTGCTTTCACTGGAAGGCATGGTGGTTGTGGTTGAGCTCGTAACTGTGCCAGTCGGAGTGGTAGATTCTGTGGAGCTCGAAGTTTCGGTGCTCGTGCTTTCACTGAAAGGCGTAGTTGTTGTGGTTGAGCCCGTAACTGTTCCAGTCGGAGTGGTAGATTCAGTGGAGCTCGAAGTTTCGGCGCTCGTACTTTCAGTCAAAGGCGTAGTTGTTGTGGTTGAGTTCGTAACTGTGCCAGTGGGAGTGGTAGCTTCAGTCGTGCTCGAAGTTTCGGTGCTTGTGCTTTCACTGGAAGGCATGGTGGTTGTGGTTGAGCTGGTAACTGTGCCAGTCGGAGTGGTAGATTCTGTGGAGCTCGAAGTTTCGGTGCTCGTGCTTTCACTCAAAGGCGTAGTTGTTGTGGTTGAGCTCGTAACTGTGCCAGTCGGAGTGGTAGATTCAGTGGAGCTCGAAGTTTCGGTGCTCGTGCTTTCACTGAAAGGCGTAGTTGTTGTGGTTGAGCTCGTAACTGTGCCAGTCGGAGTGGTAGATTCAGTGGAGCTCGAAGTTTCGGTGCTCGTGCTTTCACTGAAAGGCGTAGTTGTTGTGGTTGAGCTCGTAACTGTGCCGGTGGGAGTGGTAGATTCAGTGGAGCTCGAAGTTTCGGCGCTCGTGCTTTCACTGAAAGGCGTAGTTGTTGTGGTTGAGCTCGTAACTGTGCCAGTGGGAGTGGTAGCTTCAGTCGTGCTCGAAGTTTCGGTGCTTGTGCTTTCACTGGAAGGCATGGTGGTTGTGGTTGAGCTCGTTACTGTTCCAGTCGGAGTGGTAGATTCAGTGGAGCTCGAAGTTTCGGTGCTCGTGCTCTCACTCAAAGGCGTAGTTGTTGTGGTTGAGCTCGTAACTGTGCCAGTGGGAGTGGTAGATTCAATGGAGCTCGAAGTTTCGGTGCTCGTGCTTTCACTGAAAGGCGTAGTTGTTGTGGTTGAGCTCGTAACTGTGCCAGTGGGAGTGGTAGATTCAGTGGAGCTCGAAGTTTCGGTGCTCGTGCTTTCACTGAAAGGCGTAGTTGTTGTGGTTGAGCTCGTAACTGTGCCAGTGGGAGTGGTAGATTCAGTGGAGCTCGAAGTTTCGACGCTCGTGCTTTCACTCAAAGGCGTAGTTGTTGTGGTTGAGCTCGTAACTGTGTCAGTGGTAGTGGTAGATTCAGTGGAGCTCGAAGTTTCGGCGCTCGTGCTTTCACTTAAAGGCGTAGTTGTTGTGATTGAGTTCGTAACTGTGCCAGTGGGAGTGGTAGCTTCAGTCGTGCTCGAAGTTTCGGTGCTTGTGCTTTCACTGGAAGGCATGGTGGTTGTGCTTGAGCTCGTAACTGTGCCAGTCGGAGTGGTAGATTCAGTGGAGCTCGAAGTTTCGACGCTCGTGCTTTCACTCAAAGGCGTAGTTGTTGTGGTTGAGCTCGTAACTGTGCCAGTGGTAGTGGTAGATTCAGTGGAGCTCGAAGTTTCGGCGCTCGTGCTTTCACTCAAAGGCGTAGTTGTTGTGGTTGAGCTCGTAACTGTGCCAGTGGGAGTGGTAGCTTCAGTCGTGCTCGAAGTTTCGGTGCTTGTGCTTTCACTGGAAGGCATGGTGGTTGTGGTTGAGCTCGTAACTGTTCCAGTCGGAGTGGTAGATTCAGTGGAGCTCAAAGTTTCGGTGCTCGTGCTTTCACTCAAAGGCGTAGTTGTTGTGGTTGAGCTCGTAACTGTGCCAGTCGGAGTGGTAGATTCAGTGGAGCTCGAAGTTTCGGCGCTCGTGCTTTCAGTCAAAGGCGTAGTTGTTGTGGTTGAGCTCGTAACTGTGCCAGTGGGAGTGGTAGCTTCAGTCGTGCTCGAAGTTTCGGTGCTTGTGCTTTCACTGGAAGGCATGGTGGTTGTGGTTGAGGTCGTAACTGTGCCAGTCGGAGTGGTAGATTCTGTGGAGCTCGAAGTTTCGGTGCTCGTGCTTTCACTGAAAGGCGTGGTTGTTGTGGTTGAGCCCGTAACTGTTCCAGTCGGAGTGGTAGATTCAGTGGAGCTCGAAGTTTCGGCGCTCGTGCTTTCAGTCAAAGGCGTAGTTGTTGTGGTTGAGCTCGTAACTGTGCCAGTGGGAGTGGTAGCTTCAGTCGTGCTCGAAGTTTCGGTGCTTGTGCTTTCACTGGAAGGCATGGTGGTTGTGGTTGAGCTCGTAACTGTGCCAGTCGGAGTGGTAGATTCTGTGGAGCTCGAAGTTTCGCTGCTCGTGCTTTCACTGAAAGGCGTAGTTGTTGTGGTTGAGCTCGTAACTGTGCCAGTGAGAGTGGTAGATTCAGTGGAGCTCGAAGTTTCGGCGCTCGTGCTTTCACTCAAAGGCGTAGTTGTTGTGGTTGAGTTCGTAACTGTGCCAGTGGGAGTGGTAGCTTCAGTCGTGCTCGAAGTTTCGGTGCTTGTGCTTTCACTGGAAGGCATGGTGGTTGTGGTTGAGCTCGTAACTGTTCCGGTCGGAGTGGTAGATTCAGTGGAGCTCGAAGTTTCGGCGCTCGTGCTTTCAGTCAAAGGCGTAGTTGTTGTGGTTGAGCTCGTAACTGTGCCAGTGGGAGTGGTAGCTTCAGTCGTGCTCGAAGTTTCGGTGCTTGTGCTTTCACTGGAAGGCATGGTGGTTGTGGTTGAGCTCGTAACTGTGCCAGTCGGAGTGGTAGATTCTGTGGAGCTCGAAGTTTCGACGCTCGTGCTTTCACTCAAAGGCGTAGTTGTTGTGGTTGAGCTCGTAACTGTGCCTGTCGGAGTGGTAGATTCTGTGGAGCTCGAAGTTTCGGTGCTCGTTCTTTCACTGAAAGGCGTGGTTGTTGTGGTTGAGCTCGTAACTGTGCCAGTGGGAGTGGTAGATTCACTGGAGCTCGAAGTTTCAGCGCTCGTGCTTTCACTCAAAGGCGTAGTTGTTGTGGTTGAGCTCGTAACTGTGCCAGTCGGAGTGGTAGATTCTGTGGAGCTCGAAGTTTCGGTGCTCGTTCTTTCACTGAAAGGCGTGGTTGTTGTGGTTGAGCTCGTAACTGTGCCAGTCGGAGTGGTAGATTCAGTGGAGCTCGAAGTTTCGGCGCTCGTGCTTTCAGTCAAAGGCGTAGTTGTTGTGGTTGAGCTCGTAACTGTGCCAGTGGGAGTGGTAGCTTCAGTCGTGCTCGAAGTTTCGGTGCTTGTGCTTTCACTGGAAGGCATGGTGGTTGTGGTTGAGCTCGTAACTGTGCCAGTCGGAGTGGTAGATTCAGTGGAGCTCGAAGTTTCGCTGCTCGTGCTTTCACTGAAAGGCGTAGTTGTTGTGGTTGAGCTCGTAACTGTGCCAGTGGGAGTGGTAGATTCAGTGGAGCTCGAAGTTTCGGTGCTCGTGCTTTCACTGAAAGGCGTAGTTGTTGTGGTTGAGCTCGTAACTGTGCCAGTGGGAGTGGTAGCTTCAGTCGTGCTCGAAGTTTCGGTGCTTGTGCTTTCACTGGAAGGCATGGTGGTTGTGGTTGAGCTCGTAACTGTGCCAGTCGGAGTGGTAGATTCTGTGGAGCTCGAAGTTTCGGTGCTCGTGCTTTCACTGAAAGGCGTGGTTGTTGTGGTTGAGCCCGTAACTGTTCCAGTCGGAGTGGTAGATTCAGTGGAGCTCGAAGTTTCGGCGCTCGTACTTTCAGTCAAAGGCGTAGTTGTTGTGGTTGAGTTCGTAACTGTGCCAGTGGGAGTGGTAGCTTCAGTCGTGCTCGAAGTTTCGGTGCTTGTGCTTTCACTGGAAGGCATGGTGGTTGTGGTTGAGCTGGTAACTGTGCCAGTCGGAGTGGTAGATTCTGTGGAGCTCGAAGTTTCGGTGCTCGTGCTTTCACTCAAAGGCGTAGTTGTGGTTGAGCTCGTAACTGTGCCAGTCGGAGTGGTAGATTCAGTGGAGCTCGAAGTTTCGGTGCTCGTGCTTTCACTGAAAGGCGTAGTTGTTGTGGTTGAGCTCGTAACTGTGCCAGTCGGAGTGGTAGATTCAGTGGAGCTCGAAGTTTCGCTGCTCGTGCTTTCACTGAAAGGCGTAGTTGTTGTGGTTGAGCTCGTAACTGTGCCGGTGGGAGTGGTAGATTCAGTGGAGCTCGAAGTTTCGGCGCTCGTGCTTTCACTGAAAGGCGTAGTTGTTGTGGTTGAGCTCGTAACTGTGCCAGTGGGAGTGGTAGCTTCAGTCGTGCTCGAAGTTTCGGTGCTTGTGCTTTCACTGGAAGGCATGGTGGTTGTGGTTGAGCTCGTAACTGTTCCAGTCGGAGTGGTAGATTCAGTGGAGCTCGAAGTTTCGGTGCTCGTGCTTTCACTCAAAGGCGTAGTTGTTGTGGTTGAGCTCGTAACTGTGCCAGTGGGAGTGGTAGATTCAGTGGAGCTCGAAGTTTCGGTGCTCGTGCTTTCACTGAAAGGCGTAGTTGTTGTGGTTGAGCTCGTAACTGTGCCAGTGGGAGTGGTAGATTCAGTGGAGCTCGAAGTTTCGACGCTCGTGCTTTCACTCAAAGGCGTAGTTGTTGTGGTTGAGCTCGTAACTGTGTCAGTGGTAGTGGTAGATTCAGTGGAGCTCGAAGTTTCGGCGCTCGTGCTTTCACTTAAAGGCGTAGTTGTTGTGATTGAGTTCGTAACTGTGCCAGTGGGAGTGGTAGCTTCAGTCGTGCTCGAAGTTTCGTTGCTTGTGCTTTCACTGGAAGGCATGGTGGTTGTGCTTGAGCTCGTAACTGTGCCAGTCGGAGTGGTAGATTCAGTGGAGCTCGAAGTTTCGACGCTCGTGCTTTCACTCAAAGGCGTAGTTGTTGTGGTTGAGCTCGTAACTGTGCCAGTGGTAGTGGTAGATTCATTGGAGCTCGAAGTTTCGGCGCTCGTGCTTTCAGTCAAAGGCGTAGTTGTTGTGGTTGAGCTCGTAACTGTGCCAGTGGGAGTGGTAGCTTCAGTCGTGCTCGAAGTTTCGGTGCTTGTGCTTTCACTGGAAGGCATGGTGGTTGTGGTTGAGCTCGTAACTGTGCTAGTCGGAGTGGTAGATTCTGTGGAGCTCGAAGTTTCGCTGCTCGTGCTTTCACTGAAAGGCGTAGTTGTTGTGGTTGAGCTCGTAACTGTGCCAGTGGGAGTGGTAGATTCAGTGGAGCTCGAAGTTTCGGCGCTCGTGCTTTCACTCAAAGGCGTAGTTGTTGTGGTTGAGTTCGTAACTGTGCCAGTGGGAGTGGTAGCTTCAGTCGTGCTCGAAGTTTCGGTGCTTGTGCTTTCACTGGAAGGCATGGTGGTTGTGGTTGAGCTCGTAACTGTTCCGGTCGGAGTGGTAGATTCAGTGGAGCTCGAAGTTTCGGCGCTCGTGCTTTCAGTCAAAGGCGTAGTTGTTGTGGTTGAGCTCGTAACTGTGCCAGTGGGAGTGGTAGCTTCAGTCGTGCTCGAAGTTTCGGTGCTTGTGCTTTCACTGGAAGGCATGGTGGTTGTGGTTGAGCTCGTAACTGTGCCAGTCGGAGTGGTAGATTCTGTGGAGCTCGAAGTTTCGGTGCTCGTGCTTTCACTGAAAGGCGTTGTTGTTGTGGTTGAGCCCGTAACTGTTCCAGTCGGAGTGGTAGATTCAGTGGAGCTCGAAGTTTCGGCGCTCGTGCTTTCAGTCAAAGGCGTAGTTGTTGTGGTTGAGCTCGTAACTGTGCCAGTGGGAGTGGTAGCTTCAGTCGTGCTCGAAGTTTCGGTGCTTGTGCTTTCACTGGAAGGCATGGTGGTTGTGGTTGAGCTCGTAACTGTGCCAGTGGGAGTGGTAGCTTCAGTCGTGCTCGAAGTTTCGGTGCTCGTGCTTTCACTGAAAGGCGTGGTTGTTGTGGTTGAGCCCGTAACTGTGCCAGTCGGAGTGGTAGATTCTGTGGAGCTCGAAGTTTCGGTGCTCGTGCTTTCACTGAAAGGCGTAGTTGTTGTGGTTGAGCTCGTAACTCTGCCAGTGGGAGTGGTAGATTCAGTGGAGCTCGAAGTTTCGGCGCTCGTGCTTTCACTCAAAGGCGTAGTTGTTGTGGTTGAGCTCGTAACTGTGCCAGTGGGAGTGGTAGCTTCAGTCGTGCTCGGAGTTTCGGTGCTTGTGCTTTCACTGGAAGTAATGGTGTTTGTGGTTGAGCTCGTAACTGTTCCAGTCGGAGTGGTAGATTCAGTGGAGCTCGAAGTTTCGGTGCTCGTGCTTTCACTGAAAGGCGTAGTTGTTGTGGTTGAGCTCGTAACTGTGCCAGTGGGAGTGGTAGATTCAGTGGAGCTCGAAGTTTCGGCGCTCGTGCTTTCACTCAAAGGCGTAGTTGTTGTGGTTGAGCTCGTAACTGTGCCAGTCGGAGTGGTAGATTCAGGGGAGCTCGAAGTTTCGACGCTCGTGCTTTCACTCAAAGGCGTAGTTGTTGTGGTTGAGCTCGTAACTGTGCCAGTCGGAGTGGTAGATTCAGTGGAGCTCGAAGTTTCGGTGCTCGTGCTTTCACTGAAAGGCGTAGTTGTTGTGTTTGAGCTCGTAACTGTGCCAGTGGGAGTGGTAGATTCAGTGGAGCTCGAAGTTTCGGCGCTCGTGCTTTCACTCAAAGGCGTAGTTGTTGTGGTTGAGCTCGTAACTGTGCCAGTCGGAGTGGTAGATTCAGTGGAGCTCGAAGTTTCGACGCTCGTGCTTTCACTCAAAGGCGTAGTTGTTGTGGTTAAGCTCGTAACTGTGCCAGTCGGAGTGGTAGATTCAGTGGAGCTCGAAGTTTCGACGCTCGTGCTTTCACTCAAAGGCGTAGTTGTTGTGGTTGAGCTCGTAACTGTGCCAGTGGGAGTGGTAGATTCAATCGAGCTCGAAGTTTCGCCGCTCGTGCTTTCACTCAAAGGCGTAGTTGTTGTGGTTGAGCTCGTAACTGTGCCAGTCGGAGTGGTAGATTCAGTGGAGCTCGAAGTTTCGCCGCTCGTGCTTTCACTCAAAGGCGTAGTTGTTGTGGTTGAGCTCGTAACTGTGTCAGTGGGAGTGGTAGATTCAGTGGAGCTCGAAGTTTCGGCGCTCGTGCTTTCACTCAAAGGCGTAGTTGTTGTGGTTGAGCTCGTAACAGTGCCAGTCGGAGTGGTAGATTCAGTGGAGCTCGAAGTTTCGGTGCTCGTGCTTTCACTGAAAGGCGTAGTTGTTGTGGTTGAGCTCGTAACTGTGCCAGTTGGAGTGGTGGATTCAGTGGAGCTCGAAGTTTCGACGCTCGTGCTTTCACTCAAAGGCGTAGTTGTTGTGGTTGAGCTTGTAACTGTGCCAGTGGGAGGGGTAGGTTCTGTGGAGCTCGAAGTTTCGGTGCTTGTGCTTTCACTGGAAGGCATGGTGGTTGTGGTTGAGCTCGTAACTGTGCCAGTGGGAGTAGTAGATTCAGTGGAGCTCGAAGTTTCGGCGCTCGTGCTTTCACTCAAAGGCGTAGTTGTTGTGGTTGAGCTCGTAACTGTGCCAGTCGGAGTGGTAGATTCAGTGGAGCTCGAAGTTTCGCCGCTCGTGCTTTCACTCAAAGGCGTAGTTGTTGTGGTTGAGCGCGTAACTGTGCCGGTCGGAGTGGTAGATTCAGTGGAGCTCGAAGTTTCGGTGCTCGTGCTTTCACTGAAAGGCGTAGTTGTTGTGGTTGAGCTCGTAACTGTGCCAGTGGGAGTGGTAGCTTCAGTCGTGCTCGAAGTTTCGGTGCTTGTGCTTTCACTGGAAGGCATGGTGGTTGTGGTTGAGTTCGTAACTGTGCCAGTCGGAGTGGTAGATTCTGTGGAGCTCGAAGTTTCGGTGCTCGTGCTTTCACTGAAAGGCGTAGTTGTTGTGGTTGAGCTCGTAACTGTGCCAGTGGGAGTGGTAGATTCAGTGGAGCTCGAAGTTTCGGCGCTCGTGCTTTCACTCAAAGGCGTAGTTGTTGTGGTTGAGCTCGTAACTGTGCCAGTCGGTGTGGTAGATTCAGTGGAGCTCGAAGTTTCTACGCTCGTGCTTTCACTCAAAGGCGTAGTTGTTGTGGTTGAGCTCGTAACTGTGCCAGTCGGAGTGGTAGATTCAATGGAGCTCGAAGTTTCGGCGCTCGTGCTTTCACTCAAAGGCGTAGTTGTTGTGGTTGAGCTCGTAACTGTGCCAGTCGGAGTGGTAGATTCAGTGGAGCTCGAAGTTTCGACGCTCGTGCTATCACTCAAAGGCGTAGTTGTTGTGGTTGAGCTCGTAACTGTGCCAGTCGGAGTGGTAGATTCAGTGGAGCTCGAAGTTTCGGCGCTCGTGCTTTCACTCAAAGGCGTAGTTGTTGTGGTTGAGCTCGTAACTGTGCCAGTCGGAGTGGTATTTTCAGTGGACCTCGAAGTTTCTACGCTCGTGCTTTCACTCAAAGGCGTAGTTGTTGTGGTTGAGCTCGTAACTGTGCCAGTCGGAGTGGTAGATTCAATGGAGCTCGAAGTTTCGGCGCTCGTGCTTTCACTCAAAGGCGTAGTTGTTGTGGTTGAGCTCGTAACTGTGCCAGTCGGAGTGGTAGATTCAGTGGAGCTCGAAGTTTCGACGCTCGTGCTTTCACTCAAAGGCGTAGTTGTTGTGGTTGAGCTCGTAACTGTGCCAGTGGGAGTGGTAGATTCAGTGGAGCTCGAAGTTTCGGCGCTCGTGCTTTCACTCAAAGGCGTAGTTGTTGTGGTTGAGCTCGTAACTGTGCCAGTTGGAGTGGTGGATTCAGTAGAGCTCGAAGTTTCGACGCTCGTGCTTTCACTCAAAGGCGTAGTTGTTGTGGTTGAGCTTGTAACTGTGCCAGTGGGAGGGGTAGATTCTGTGGAGCTCGAAGTTTCGGTGCTTGTGCTTTCACTAGAAGGCATGGTGGTTGTGGTTGAGCTCGTAACTGTGCCAGTGGGAGTGGTAGATTCAGTGGAGCTCGAAGTTTCGGCGCTCGTGCTTTCACTCAAAGGCGTAGTTGTTGTGGTTGAGCTCGTAACTGTGCCAGTCGGAGTGGTAGATTCAGTGGAGCTCGAAGTTTCGACGCTCGTGCTTTCACTCAAAGGCGTAGTTGTTGTGGTTGAGCTCATAACTGTGCCAGTCGGAGTGGTAGATTCAGTGGAGCTCGAAGTTTCGACGCTCGTGCTTTCACTCAAAGGCGTAGTTGTTGTGGTTGAGGGCGTAACTGTGCCGGTCGGAGTGGTAGATTCAGTGGACCTCGAAGTTTCGGTGCTCGTGCTTTCACTGAAAGGCGTGGTTGTTGTGGTTGAGCCCGTAACTGTGCCAGTCGGAGTGGTAGATTCAGTGGAGCTCGAAGTTTCGGTGCTCGTGCTTTCACTGAAAGGCGTGGTTGTTGTGGTTGAGCCCGTAACTGTGCCAGTCGGAGTGGTAGATTCTGTGGAGCTCGAAGTTTCGGCGCTCGTGCTTTCACTCAAAGGCGTAGTTGTTGTGGTTGAGCTCGTAACTGTGCCAGTCGGAGTGGTAGATTCAGTGGAGCTCGAAGTTTCGACGCTCGTGCTTTCACTGAAAGGCGTAGTTGTTGTGGTTGAGCTCGTAACTATGCCAGTGGGAGTGGTAGATTCAGTGGAGCTCGAAGTTTCGGCGCTCGTGCTTTCACTCAAAGGCGTAGTTGTTGTGGTTGAGCTCGTAACTGTGCCAGTCGGAGTGGTAGATTCAATGGAGCTCGAAGTTTCGACGCTCGTGCTTTCACTGAAAGGCGTAGTTGTTGTGGTTGAGCTCGTAACTGTGCCAGTGGGAGTGGTAGATTCAGTGGAGCTCGAAGTTTCGGCGCTCGTGCTTTCACTCAAAGGCGTAGTTGTTGTGGTTGAGCTCGTAACTGTGCCAGTGGGAGTGGTAGCTTCAGTCGTGCTCGAAGTTTTGGTGCTTGTGCTTTCACTGGAAGGCATTTTGGTTGTGGTTGAGCTCGTAACTGTGCCAGTCGGAGTGGTAGATTCAGTGGAGCTCGAAGTTTCGGTGCTCGTGCTTTCACTGAAAGGCGTGGTTGTTGTGGTTGAGCCCGTAACTGTGCCAGTCGGAGTGGTAGATTCAGGGGAGCTCGAAGTTTCGGTGCTCGTGCTTTCGCTGAAAGGCGTGGTTGTTGTGGTTGAGCTCGTAACTGTGCCAGTGGGAGTGGTAGCTTCAGTCGTGCTCGAAGTTTCGGTGCTTGTGCTTTCACTGGAAGGCATGGTGGTTGTGGTTGAGCTCGTAATTGTGCCAGTCGGAGTGGTAGATTCTGTGGAGCTCGAAGTTTCGGTGCTCGTGCTTTCACTGAAAGGCGTAGTTGTTGTGGTTGAGCTCGTAACTGTGCCAGTCGGAGTGGTAGATTCAGTGGAGTTCGAAGTTTCGGCGCTCGTGCTTTCACTCAAAGGCGTAGTTGTTGTGGTTGAGCTCGTAACTCTGCCAGTCGGAGTGGTAGATTCAGTGGAGCTCGAAGTTTCGACGCTCGTGCTTTCACTCAAAGGCGTAGTTGTTGTGGTTGAGCTCGTAACTGTGCCAGTGGGAGTGGTAGATTCAATGGAGCTCGAAGTTTCGGCGCTCGTGCTTTCACTCAAAGGCGTAGTTGTTGTGGTTGAGCTCGTAACTGTGCCAGTCGGAGTGGTAGATTCAGTGGAGCTCGAAGTTTCGACGCTCGTGCTTTCACTCAAAGGCGTAGTTGTTGTGGTTGAGCTCGTAACTGTGCCAGTGGGAGTGGTAGATTCAATGGAGCTCGAAGTTTCGGCGCTCGTGCTTTCACTCAAAGGCGTAGTTGTTGTGGTTGAGCTCGTAACTGTGCCAGTCGGAGTGGTAGATTCAGTGGAGCTCGAAGTTTCGCCGCTCGTGCTTTCACTCAAAGGCGTAGTTGTTGTGGTTGAGCTCGTAACTGTGCCAGTCGGAGTGGTAGATTCAGTGGAGCTCGAAGTTTCGGTGCTCGTGCTTTCACTGAAAGGCGTGGTTGTTGTGGTTGAGCTCGTAACTGTGCCAGTGGGAGTGGTAGATTCAGTGGAGCTCGAAGTTTCGGCGCTCGTGCTTTCACTCAAAGGCGTAGTTGTTGTGGTTGAGCTCGTAACTGTGCCAGTGGGAGTGGTAGATTCAATGGAGCTCGAAGTTTCGCCGCTCGTGCTTTCACTCAAAGGCGTAGTTGTTGTGGTTGAGCTCGTAACTGTGCCAGTCGGAGTGGTAGATTCAGTGGAGCTCGAAGTTTCGCCGCTCGTGCTTTCACTCAAAGGCGTAGTTGTTGTGGTTGAGCTCGTAACTGTGCCAGTCGGAGTGGTAGATTCAGTGGAGCTCGAAGTTTCGCCGCTCGTGCTTTCACTCAAAGGCGTAGTTGTTGTGGTTGAGCTCGTAACTGTGCCAGTGGGAGTGGTAGATTCAGTGGAGCTCGAAGTTTCGGCGCTCGTGCTTTCACTCAAAGGCGTAGTTGTTGTGGTTGAGCTCGTAACTGTGCCAGTCGGAGTGGTAGATTCAGTAGAGCTCGAAGTTTCGACGCTCGTGCTTTCACTCAAAGGCGTAGTTGTTGTGGTTGAGCGCGTAACTGTGCCGGTCGGAGTGGTAGATTCAGTGGAGCTCGAAGTTTCGGTGCTCGTGCTTTCACTGAAAGGCGTAGTTGTTGTGGTTGAGCTCGTAACTGTGCCAGTGGGAGTGGTAGCTTCAGTCGTGCTCGAAGTTTCGGTGCTTGTGCTTTCACTGGAAGGCATGGTGGTTGTGGTTGAGCTCGTAACTGTGCCAGTCGGAGTGGTAGATTCAGTGGAGCTCGAAGTTTCGGCGCTCGTGCTTTCACTCAAAGGCGTAGTTGTTGTGGTTGAGCTCGTAACTGTGCCAGTCGGAGTGGTAGATTCAGTGGAGCTCGAAGTTTCTACGCTCGTGCTTTCACTCAAAGGCGTAGTTGTTGTGGTTGAGCTCGTAACTGTGCCAGTCGGAGTGGTAGATTCAATGGAGCTCGAAGTTTCGGCGCTCGTGCTTTCACTCAAAGGCGTAGTTGTTGTGGTTGAGCTCGTAACTGTGCCAGTCGGAGTGGTAGATTCAGTGGAGCTCGAAGTTT
The DNA here is from genome assembly GCF_963966145.1 of Tenebrio molitor. NCBI lineage: Eukaryota > Metazoa > Arthropoda > Insecta > Coleoptera > Tenebrionidae > Tenebrio > Tenebrio molitor. Next base: position 9,352,897 of record NC_091051.1, read on the forward strand.
CGACGCTCGTGCTTTCACTGAAAGGCGTGGTTGTTGTGGTTGAGCCCGTAACTGTGCCAGTCGGAGTGGTAGATTCTGTGGAGCTCGAAGTTTCGGCGCTCGTGCTTTCACTCAAAGGCGTAGTTGTTGTGGTTGAGCTCGTAACTGTGCCAGTCGGAGTGGTAGATTCAGTGGAGCTCGAAGTTTCGCCGCTCGTGCTTTCACTCAAAGGCGTAGTTGTTGTGGTTGAGCTCGTAACTGTGCCAGTGGGAGTGGTAGATTCAGTGGAGCTCGAAGTTTCGGCGCTCGTGCTTTCACTCAAAGGCGTAGTTGTTGTGGTTGAGCTCGTAACTGTGCCAGTCGGAGTGGTAGATTCAGTGGAGCTCGAAGTTTCGACGCTCGTGCTTTCACTCAAAGGCGTAGTTGTTGTGGTTGAGCGCGTAACTGTGCCGGTCGGAGTGGTAGATTCAGTGGAGCTCGAAGTTTCGGTGCTCGTGCTTTCACTGAAAGGCGTAGTTGTTGTGGTTGAGCTCGTAACTGTGCCAGTGGGAGTGGTAGCTTCAGTCGTGCTCGAAGTTTCGGTGCTTGTGCTTTCACTGGAAGGCATGGTGGTTGTGGTTGAGCTCGTAACTGTGCCAGTCGGAGTGGTAGATTCTGTGGAGCTCGAAGTTTCGGTGCTCGTGCTTTCACTGAAAGGCGTAGTTGTTGTGGTTGAGCTCGTAACTGTGCCAGTGGGAGTGGTAGATTCAGTGGAGCTCGAAGTTTCTACGCTCGTGCTTTCACTCAAAGGCGTAGTTGTTGTGGTTGAGCTCGTAAATGTGCCAGTCGGAGTGGTAGATTCAATGGAGCTCGAAGTTTCGGCGCTCGTGCTTTCACTCAAAGGCGTAGTTGTTGTGGTTGAGCTCGTAACTGTGCCAGTCGGAGTGGTAGATTCAGTGGAGCTCGAAGTTTCGACGCTCGTGCTTTCGCTCAAAGGCGTAGTTGTTGTGGTTGAGCTCGTAACTGTGCCAGTGGGAGTGGTAGATTCAGTGGAGCTCGAAGTTTCGGCGCTCGTGCTTTCACTCAAAGGCGTAGTTGTTGTGGTTGAGCTCGTAACTGTGCCAGTCGGAGTGGTAGATTCAGTGGAGCTCGAAGTTTCTACGCTCGTGCTTTCACTCAAAGGCGTAGTTGTTGTGGTTGAGCTCGTAACTGTGCCAGTCGGAGTGGTAGATTCAATGGAGCTCGAAGTTTCGGCGCTCGTGCTTTCACTCAAAGGCGTAGTTGTTGTGGTTGAGCTCGTAACTGTGCCAGTCGGAGTGGTAGATTCAGTGGAGCTCGAAGTTTCGACGCTCGTGCTTTCACTGAAAGGCGTGGTTGTTGTGGTTGAGCCCGTAACTGTGCCAGTCGGAGTGGTAGATTCTGTGGAGCTCGAAGTTTCTACGCTCGTGCTTTCACTCAAAGGCGTAGTTGTTGTGGTTGAGCTCGTAACTGTGCCAGTCGGAGTGGTAGATTCAATGGAGCTCGAAGTTTCGACGCTCGTGCTTTCACTGAAAGGCGTAGTTGTTGTGGTTGAGCTCGTAACTCTGCCAGTGGGAGTGGTAGATTCAGTGGAGCTCGAAGTTTCGGCGCTCGTGCTTTCACTCAAAGGCGTAGTTGTTGTGGTTGAGCTCGTAACTGTGCCAGTCGGAGTGGCAGATTCAATGGAGCTCGAAGTTTCGACGCTCGTGCTTTCACTGAAAGGCGTAGTTGTTGTGGTTGAGCTCGTAACTGTGCCAGTGGGAGTGGTAGATTCAGTGGAGCTCGAAGTTTCGGCGCTCGTGCTTTCACTCAAAGGCGTAGTTGTTGTGGTTGAGCTCGTAACTGTGCCAGTGGGAGTGGTAGCTTCAGTCGTGCTCGAAGTTTTGGTGCTTGTGCTTTCACTGGAAGGCATTGTTGTTGTGGTTGAGCTCGTAACTGTGCCAGTGGGAGTGGTAGATTCAGTGGAGCTCGAAGTTTCGGTGCTCGTGCTTTCACTGAAAGGCGTGGTTGTTGTGGTTGAGCCCGTAACTGTGCCAGTCGGAGTGGTAGATTCTGTGGAGCTCGAAGTTTCGGTGCTCGTGCTTTCACTGAAAGGCGTGGTTGTTGTGGTTGAGCCCGTAACTGTGCCAGTCGGAGTGGTAGATTCAGGGGAGCTCGAAGTTTCGACGCTCGTGCTTTCACTGGAAGGCATGGTGGTTGTGGTTGAGCTCGTAACTGTGCCAGTGGGAGTGGTAGATTCAGTGGAGCTCGAAGTTTCGGTGCTCGTGCTTTCACTGAAAGGCGTGGTTGTTGTGGTTGAGCCCGTAACTGTGCCAGTCGGAGTGATAGATTCTGTGGAGCTCGAAGTTTCGGTGCTCGTGCTTTCACTGAAAGGCGGAGTTGTTGTGGTTGAGCTCGTAACTGTGCTAGTGGGAGTGGTAGATTCAGTGGAGCTCGAAGTTTCGGCGCTCGTGCTTTCACTGAAAGGCGTAGTTGTTGTGGTTGAGCTCGTAACTGTGCCAGTCGGAGTGGTAGATTCAGTGGTGCTCGAAGTTTCGGTGCTCGTGCTTTCACTGAAAGGCGTGGTTGTTGTGGTTGAGCCCGTAACTGTGCCAGTCGGAGTGGTAGATTCAGGGGAGCTCGAAGTTTCGACGCTCGTGCTTTCACTGGAAGGCATGGTGGTTGTGGTTGAGCTCGTAACTGTGCCAGTGGGAGTGGTAGATACAGTGGAGCTCGAAGTTTCGGTGCTCGTGCTTTCACTGAAAGGCGTGGTTGTTGTGGTTGAGCCCGTAACTGTGCCAGTCGGAGTGGTAGATTCTGTGGAGCTCGAAGTTTCGGTGCTCGTGCTTTCACTGAAAGGCGGAGTTGTTGTGGTTGAGCTCGTAACTGTGCTAGTGGGAGTGGTAGATTCAGTGGAGCTCGAAGTTTCGGCGCTCGTGCTTTCACTCAAAGGCGTAGTTGTTGTGGTTGAGCTCGTAACTGTGCCAGTGGGAGTGGTAGATTCAGTGGAGCTCGAAGTTTCGGCGCTCGTGCTTTCACTCAAAGGCGTAGTTGTTGTGGTTGAGCTCGTAACTGTGCCAGTCGGAGTGGTAGATTCAGTGGAGCTCGAAGTTTCGACGCTCGTGCTTTCACTCAAAGGCGTAGTTGTTGAGGTTGAGCGCGTAACTGTGCCGGTCGGAGTGGTAGATTCAGTGGAGCTCGAAGTTTCGGTGCTCGTGCTTTCACTGAAAGGCGTAGTTGTTGTGGTTGAGCTCGTAACTGTGCCAGTCGGAGTGGTAGCTTCAGTCGTGCTCGAAGTTTCGGTGCTTGTGCTTTCACTGGAAGGCGTAGTTATTGTGGTTGAGCTCGTAACTGTGCCAGTCGGAGTGGTAGATTCAGTGGAGCTCGAAGTTTCGCCGCTCGTGCTTTCACTCAAAGGCGTAGTTGTTGTGGTTGAGCTCGTAACTGTGCCAGTCGGAGTGGTAGATTCAGTGGAGCTCGAAGTTTCGGCGCTCGTGCTTTCACTCAAAGGCGTAGTTGTTGTGGTTGAGCTCGTAACTGTGCCAGTCGGAGTGGTAGATTCAGTGGAGCTCGAAGTTTCGACGCTCGTGCTTTCACTCAAAGGCGTAGTTGTTGTGGTTGAGCGCGTAACTGTGCCGGTCGGAGTGGTAGATTCAGTGGAGCTCGAAGTTTCGGTGCTCGTGCTTTCACTGAAAGGCGTAGTTGTTGTGGTTGAGCTCGTAACTGTGCCAGTGGGAGTGGTAGCTTCAGTCGTGCTCGAAGTTTCGGTGCTTGTGCTTTCACTGGAAGGCATGGTGGTTGTGGTTGAGCTCGTAACTGTGCCAGTCGGAGTGGTAGATTCTGTGGAGCTCGAAGTTTCGGTGCTCGTGCTTTCACTGAAAGGCGTAGTTGTTGTGGTTGAGCTCGTAACTGTGCCAGTGGGAGTGGTAGATTCAGTGGAGCTCGAAGTTTCTACGCTCGTGCTTTCACTCAAAGGCGTAGTTGTTGTGGTTGAGCTCGTAACTGTGCCAGTCGGAGTGGTAGATTCAATGGAGCTCGAAGTTTCGGCGCTCGTGCTTTCACTCAAAGGCGTAGTTGTTGTGGTTGAGCTCGTAACTGTGCCAGTCGGAGTGGTAGATTCAGTGGAGCTCGAAGTTTCGACGCTCGTGCTTTCACTCAAAGGCGTAGTTGTTGTGGTTGAGCTCGTAACTGTGCCAGTGGGAGTGGTAGATTCAGTGGAGCTCGAAGTTTCGGCGCTCGTGCTTTCACTCAAAGGCGTAGTTGTTGTGGTTGAGCTCGTAACTGTGCCAGTCGGAGTGGTAGATTCAGTGGAGCTCGAAGTTTCTACGCTCGTGCTTTCACTCAAAGGCGTAGTTGTTGTGGTTGAGCTCGTAACTGTGCCAGTCGGAGTGGTAGATTCAATGGAGCTCGAAGTTTCGGCGCTCGTGCTTTCACTCAAAGGCGTAGTTGTTGTGGTTGAGCTCGTAACTGTGCCAGTCGGAGTGGTAGATTCAGTGGAGCTCGAAGTTTCGACGCTCGTGCTTTCACTGAAAGGCGTGGTTGTTGTGGTTGAGCCCGTAACTGTGCCAGTCGGAGTGGTAGATTCTGTGGAGCTCGAAGTTTCGGCGCTCGTGCTTTCACTCAAAGGCGTAGTTGTTGTGGTTGAGCTCGTAACTGTGCCAGTCGGAGTGGTAGATTCAGTGGAGCTCGAAGTTTCGCCGCTCGTGCTTTCACTCAAAGGCGTAGTTGTTGTGGTTGAGCTCGTAACTGTGCCAGTGGGAGTGGTAGATTCAGTGGAGCTCGAAGTTTCGGCGCTCGTGCTTTCACTCAAAGGCGTAGTTGTTGTGGTTGAGCTCGTAACTGTGCCAGTCGGAGTGGTAGATTCAGTGGAGCTCGAAGTTTCGACGCTCGTGCTTTCACTCAAAGGCGTAGTTGTTGTGGTTGAGCGCGTAACTGTGCCGGTCGGAGTGGTAGATTCAGTGGAGCTCGAAGTTTCGGTGCTCGTGCTTTCACTGAAAGGCGTAGTTGTTGTGGTTGAGCTCGTAACAGTGCCAGTGGGAGTGGTAGCTTCAGTCGTGCTCGAAGTTTCGGTGCTTGTGCTTTCACTGGAAGGCATGGTGGTTGTGGTTGAGCTCGTAACTGTGCCAGTCGGAGTGGTAGATTCTGTGGAGCTCGAAGTTTCGGTGCTCGTGCTTTCACTGAAAGGCGTAGTTGTTGTGGTTGAGCTCGTAACTGTGCCAGTGGGAGTGGTAGATTCAGTGGAGCTCGAAGTTTCTACGCTCGTGCTTTCACTCAAAGGCGTAGTTGTTGTGGTTGAGCTCGTAACTGTGCCAGTCGGAGTGGTAGATTCAATGGAGCTCGAAGTTTCGGCGCTCGTGCTTTCACTCAAAGGCGTAGTTGTTGTGGTTGAGCTCGTAACTGTGCCAGTCGGAGTGGTAGATTCAGTGGAGCTCGAAGTTTCGACGCTCGTGCTTTCGCTCAAAGGCGTAGTTGTTGTGGTTGAGCTCGTAACTGTGCCAGTGGGAGTGGTAGATTCAGTGGAGCTCGAAGTTTCGGCGCTCGTGCTTTCACTCAAAGGCGTAGTTGTTGTGGTTGAGCTCGTAACTGTGCCAGTCGGAGTGGTAGATTCAGTGGAGCTCGAAGTTTCTACGCTCGTGCTTTCACTCAAAGGCGTAGTTGTTGTGGTTGAGCTCGTAACTGTGCCAGTCGGAGTGGTAGATTCAATGGAGCTCGAAGTTTCGGCGCTCGTGCTTTCACTCAAAGGCGTAGTTGTTGTGGTTGAGCTCGTAACTGTGCCAGTCGGAGTGGTAGATTCAGTGGAGCTCGAAGTTTCGACGCTCGTGCTTTCACTGAAAGGCGTGGTTGTTGTGGTTGAGCCCGTAACTGTGCCAGTCGGAGTGGTAGATTCTGTGGAGCTCGAAGTTTCTACGCTCGTGCTTTCACTCAAAGGCGTAGTTGTTGTGGTTGAGCTCGTAACTGTGCCAGTCGGAGTGGTAGATTCAATGGAGCTCGAAGTTTCGACGCTCGTGCTTTCACTGAAAGGCGTAGTTGTTGTGGTTGAGCTCGTAACTATGCCAGTGGGAGTGGTAGATTCAGTGGAGCTCGAGGTTTCGGCGCTCGTGCTTTCACTCAAAGGCGTAGTTGTTGTGGTTGAGCTCGTAACTGTGCCAGTCGGAGTGGTAGATTCAATGGAGCTCGAAGTTTCGACGCTCGTGCTTTCACTGAAAGGCGTAGTTGTTGTGGTTGAGCTCGTAACTGTGCCAGTGGGAGTGGTAGATTCAGTGGAGCTCGAAGTTTCGGCGCTCGTGCTTTCACTGAAAGGCGTAGTTGTTGTGGTTGAGCTCGTAACTGTGCCAGTCGGAGTGGTAGATTCAGTGGAGCTCGAAGTTTCGGTGCTCGTGCTTTCACTGAAAGGCGTGGTTGTTGTGGTTGAGCCCGTAACTGTGCCAGTCGGAGTGGTAGATTCAGGGGAGCTCGAAGTTTCGACGCTCGTGCTTTCACTGGAAGGCATGGTGGTTGTGGTTGAGCTCGTAACTGTGCCAGTGGGAGTGGTAGATACAGTGGAGCTCGAAGTTTCGGTGCTCGTGCTTTCACTGAAAGGCGTGGTTGTTGTGGTTGAGCCCGTAACTGTGCCAGTCGGAGTGGTAGATTCTGTGGAGCTCGAAGTTTCGGTGCTCGTGCTTTCACTGAAAGGCGGAGTTGTTGTGGTTGAGCTCGTAACTGTGCTAGTGGGAGTGGTAGATTCAGTGGAGCTCGAAGTTTCGGCGCTCGTGCTTTCACTCAAAGGCGTAGTTGTTGTGGTTGAGCTCGTAACTGTGCCAGTCGGAGTGGTAGATTCAGTGGAGCTCGAAGTTTCGACGCTCGTGCTTTCACTCAAAGGCGTAGTTGTTGTGGTTGAGCTCGTAACTGTGCCAGTCGGAGTGGTAGATTCAGTGGAGCTCGAAGTTTCGGTGCTCGTGCTTTCACTGAAAGGCGTGGTTGTTGTGGTTGAGCCCGTAACTGTGCCAGTCGGAGTGGTAGATTCAGTGGAGCTCGAAGTTTCGGTGCTTGTGCTTTCACTGAAAGGCGTGGTTGTTGTGGTTGAGCCCGTAACTGTGCCAGTCGGAGTGGTAGATTCTCTGGAGCTCGAAGTTTCGGCGCTCGTGCTTTCACTCAAAGGCGTAGTTGTTGTGGTTGAGCTCGTAACTGTGCCAGTCGGAGTGGTAGATTCAGTGGAGCTCGAAGTTTCGACGCTCGTGCTTTCACTGAAAGGCGTAGTTGTTGTGGTTGAGCTCGTAACTATGCCAGTGGGAGTGGTAGATTCAGTGGAGCTCGAAGTTTCGGCGCTCGTGCTTTCACTCAAAGGCGTAGTTGTTGTGGTTGAGCTCGTAACTGTGCCAGTCGGAGTGGTAGATTCAATGGAGCTCGAAGTTTCGACGCTCGTGCTTTCACTGAAAGGCGTAGTTGTTGTGGTTGAGCTCGTAACTGTGCTAGTGGGAGTGGTAGATTCAGTGGAGCTCGAAGTTTCGGCGCTCGTGCTTTCACTGAAAGGCGTAGTTGTTGTGGTTGAGCTCGTAACTGTGCCAGTCGGAGTGGTAGATTCAGTGGAGCTCGAAGTTTCGGTGCTCGTGCTTTCACTGAAAGGCGTGGTTGTTGTGGTTGAGCCCGTAACTGTGCCAGTCGGAGTGGTAGATTCAGGGGAGCTCGAAGTTTCGACGCTCGTGCTTTCACTGGAAGGCATGGTGGTTGTGGTTGAGCTCGTAACTGTGCCAGTGGGAGTGGTAGATACAGTGGAGCTCGAAGTTTCGGTGCTCGTGCTTTCACTGAAAGGCGTGGTTGTTGTGGTTGAGCCCGTAACTGTGCCAGTCGGAGTGGTAGATTCTGTGGAGCTCGAAGTTTCGGTGCTCGTGCTTTCACTGAAAGGCGGAGTTGTTGTGGTTGAGCTCGTAACTGTGCTAGTGGGAGTGGTAGATTCAGTGGAGCTCGAAGTTTCGGCGCTCGTGCTTTCACTCAAAGGCGTAGTTGTTGTGGTTGAGCTCGTAACTGTGCCAGTCGGAGTGGTAGATTCAGTGGAGCTCGAAGTTTCGACGCTCGTGCTTTCACTCAAAGGCGTAGTTGTTGTGGTTGAGCTCGTAACTGTGCCAGTCGGAGTGGTAGATTCAGTGGAGCTCGAAGTTTCGGTGCTCGTGCTTTCACTGAAAGGCGTGGTTGTTGTGGTTGAGCCCGTAACTGTGCCAGTCGGAGTGGTAGATTCAGTGGAGCTCGAAGTTTCGGTGCTTGTGCTTTCACTGAAAGGCGTGGTTGTTGTGGTTGAGCCCGTAACTGTGCCAGTCGGAGTGGTAGATTCTCTGGAGCTCGAAGTTTCGGCGCTCGTGCTTTCACTCAAAGGCGTAGTTGTTGTGGTTGAGCTCGTAACTGTGCCAGTCGGAGTGGTAGATTCAGTGGAGCTCGAAGTTTCGACGCTCGTGCTTTCACTGAAAGGCGTAGTTGTTGTGGTTGAGCTCGTAACTATGCCAGTGGGAGTGGTAGATTCAGTGGAGCTCGAAGTTTCGGCGCTCGTGCTTTCACTCAAAGGCGTAGTTGTTGTGGTTGAGCTCGTAACTGTGCCAGTCGGAGTGGTAGATTCAATGGAGCTCGAAGTTTCGACGCTCGTGCTTTCACTGAAAGGCGTAGTTGTTGTGGTTGAGCTCGTAACTGTGCCAGTGGGAGTGGTAGATTCAGTGGAGCTCGAAGTTTCGGCGCTCGTGCTTTCACTCAAAGGCGTAGTTGTTGTGGTTGAGCTCGTAACTGTGCCAGTGGGAGTGGTAGCTTCAGTCGTGCTCGAAGTTTTGGTGCTTGTGCTTTCACTGGAAGGCATTGTGGTTGTGGTTGAGCTCGTAACTGTGCCAGTGGGAGTGGTAGATTCAGTGGAGCTCGAAGTTTCGGTGCTCGTGCTTTCACTGAAAGGCGTGGTTGTTGTGGTTGAGCCCGTAACTGTGCCAGTCGGAGTGGTAGATTCTGTGGAGCTCGAAGTTTCGGTGCTCGTGCTTTCACTGAAAGGCGTGGTTGTTGTGGTTGAGCCCGTAACTGTGCCAGTCGGAGTGGTAGATTCAGGGGAGCTCGAAGTTTCGACGCTCGTGCTTTCACTGGAAGGCATGGTGGTTGTGGTTGAGCTCGTAACTGTGCCAGTGGGAGTGGTAGATTCAGTGGAGCTCGAAGTTTCGGTGCTCGTGCTTTCACTGAAAGGCGTGGTTGTTGTGGTTGAGCCCGTAACTGTGCCAGTCGGAGTGATAGATTCTGTGGAGCTCGAAGTTTCGGTGCTCGTGCTTTCACTGAAAGGCGGAGTTGTTGTGGTTGAGCTCGTAACTGTGCTAGTGGGAGTGGTAGATTCAGTGGAGCTCGAAGTTTCGACGCTCGTGCTTTCACTCAAAGGCGTAGTTGTTGTGGTTGAGCTCGTAACTGTGCCAGTCGGAGTGGTAGATTCAGTGGAGCTCGAAGTTTCGCCGCTCGTGCTTTCACTCAAAGGCGTAGTTGTTGTGGTTGAGCTCGTAACTGTGCCAGTGGGAGTGGTAGATTCAGTGGAGCTCGAAGTTTCGGCGCTCGTGCTTTCACTCAAAGGCGTAGTTGTTGTGGTTGAGCTCGTAACTGTGCCAGTCGGAGTGGTAGATTCAGTGGAGCTCGAAGTTTCGACGCTCGTGCTTTCACTCAAAGGCGTAGTTGTTGTGGTTGAGCGCGTAACTGTGCCGGTCGGAGTGGTAGATTCAGTGGAGCTCGAAGTTTCGGTGCTCGTGCTTTCACTGAAAGGCGTAGTTGTTGTGGTTGAGCTCGTAACTGTGCCAGTGGGAGTGGTAGCTTCAGTCGTGCTCGAAGTTTCGGTGCTTGTGCTTTCACTGGAAGGCATGGTGGTTGTGGTTGAGCTCGTAGCTGTGCCAGTCGGAGTGGTAGATTCTGTGGAGCTCGAAGTTTCGGTGCTCGTGCTTTCACTGAAAGGCGTAGTTGTTGTGGTTGAGCTCGTAACTGTGCCAGTGGGAGTGGTAGATTCAGTGGAGCTCGAAGTTTCTACGCTCGTGCTTTCACTCAAAGGCGTAGTTGTTGTGGTTGAGCTCGTAACTGTGCCAGTCGGAGTGGTAGATTCAATGGAGCTCGAAGTTTCGGCGCTCGTGCTTTCACTCAAAGGCGTAGTTGTTGTGGTTGAGCTCGTAACTGTGCCAGTCGGAGTGGTACATTCAATGGAGCTCGAAGTTTCGACGCTCGTGCTTTCACTCAAAGGCGTAGTTGTTGTGGTTGAGCTCGTAACTGTGCCAGTGGGAGTGGTAGATTCAGTGGAGCTCGAAGTTTCGGCGCTCGTGCTTTCACTCAAAGGCGTAGTTGTTGTGGTTGAGCTCGTAACTGTGCCAGTCGGAGTGGTAGATTCAGTGGAGCTCGAAGCTTCTACGCTCGTGCTTTCACTCAAAGGCGTAGTTGTTGTGGTTGAGCTCGTAACTGTGCCAGTCGGAGTGGTAGATTCAATGGAGCTCGAAGTTTCGGCGCTCGTGCTTTCACTCAAAGGCGTAGTTGTTGTGGTTGAGCTCGTAACTGTGCCAGTCGGAGTGGTAGATTCAGTGGAGCTCGAAGTTTCGACGCTCGTGCTTTCACTGAAAGGCGTGGTTGTTGTGGTTGAGCCCGTAACTGTGCCAGTCGGAGTGGTAGATTCTGTGGAGCTCGAAGTTTCTACGCTCGTGCTTTCACTCAAAGGCGTAGTTGTTGTGGTTGAGCTCGTAACTGTGCCAGTCGGAGTGGTAGATTCAATGGAGCTCGAAGTTTCGACGCTCGTGCTTTCACTGAAAGGCGTAGTTGTTGTGGTTGAGCTCGTAACTATGCCAGTGGGAGTGGTAGATTCAGTGGAGCTCGAAGTTTCGGCGCTCGTGCTTTCACTCAAAGGCGTAGTTGTTGTGGTTGAGCTCGTAACTGTGCCAATCGGAGTGGTAGATTCAATGGAGCTCGAAGTTTCGACGCTCGTGCTTTCACTGAAAGGCGTAGTTGTTGTGGTTGAGCTCGTAACTGTGCCAGTGGGAGTGGTAGATTCAGTGGAGCTGGAAGTTTCGGCGCTCGTGCTTTCACTCAAAGGCGTAGTTGTTGTGGTTGAGCTCGTAACTGTGCCAGTGGGAGTGGTAGCTTCAGTCGTGCTCGAAGTTTTGGTGCTTGTGCTTTCACTGGAAGGCATTGTTGTTGTGGTTGAGCTCGTAACTGTGCCAGTGGGAGTGGTAGATTCAGTGGAGCTCGAAGTTTTGGTGCTCGTGCTTTCACTGAAAGGCGTGGTTGTTGTGGTTGAGCCCGTAACTGTGCCAGTCGGAGTGGTAGATTCAGTGGAGCTCGAAGTTTCGGTGCTTGTGCTTTCACTGAAAGGCGTGGTTGTTGTGGTTGAGCCCGTAACTGTGCCAGTCGGAGTGGTAGATTCTCTGGAGCTCGAAGTTTCGGCGCTCGTGCTTTCACTCAAAGGCGTAGTTGTTGTGGTTGAGCTCGTAACTGTGCCAGTCGGAGTGGTAGATTCAGTGGAGCTCGAAGTTTCGACGCTCGTGCTTTCACTGAAAGGCGTAGTTGTTGTGGTTGAGCTCGTAACTATGCCAGTGGGAGTGGTAGATTCAGTGGAGCTCGAAGTTTCGGCGCTCGTGCTTTCACTCAAAGGCGTAGTTGTTGTGGTTGAGCTCGTAACTGTGCCAGTCGGAGTGGTAGATTCAATGGAGCTCGAAGTTTCGACGCTCGTGCTTTCACTGAAAGGCGTAGTTGTTGTGGTTGAGCTCGTAACTGTGCCAGTGGGAGTGGTAGATTCAGTGGAGCTCGAAGTTTCGGCGCTCGTGCTTTCACTCAAAGGCGTAGTTGTTGTGGTTGAGCTCGTAACTGTGCCAGTGGGAGTGGTAGCTTCAGTCGTGCTCGAAGTTTTGGTGCTTGTGCTTTCACTGGAAGGCATTGTGGTTGTGGTTGAGCTCGTAACTGTGCCAGTGGGAGTGGTAGATTCAGTGGAGCTCGAAGTTTCGGTGCTCGTGCTTTCACTGAAAGGCGTGGTTGTTGTGGTTGAGCCCGTAACTGTGCCAGTCGGAGTGGTAGATTCTGTGGAGCTCGAAGTTTCGGTGCTCGTGCTTTCACTGAAGGGCGTGGTTGTTGTGGTTGAGCCCGTAACTGTGCCAGTCGGAGTGGTAGATTCAGGGGAGCTCGAAGTTTCGAGGCTCGTGCTTTCACTGGAAGGCATGGTGGTTGTGGTTGAGCTCGTAACTGTGCCAGTGGGAGTGGTAGATTCAGTGGAGCTCGAAGTTTCGGTGCTCGTGCTTTCACTGAAAGGCGTGGTTGTTGTGGTTGAGCCCGTAACTGTGCCAGTCGGGGTGATAGATTCTGTGGAGCTCGAAGTTTCGGTGCTCGTGCTTTCACTGAAAGGCGGAGTTGTTGTGGTTGAGCTCGTAACTGTGCTAGTGGGAGTGGTAGATTCAGTGGAGCTCGAAGTTTCGACGCTCGTGCTTTCACTCAAAGGCGTAGTTGTTGTGGTTGAGCTCGTAACTGTGCCAGTCGGAGTGGTAGATTCAGTGGAGCTCGAAGTTTCGGTGCTCGTGCTTTCACTGAATGGCGTGGTTGTTGTGGTTGAGCCCGTAACTGTGCCAGTCGGAGTGGTAGATTCAGGGGAGCTCGAAGTTTCGACGCTCGTGCTTTCACTGGAAGGCATGGTGGTTGTGGTTGAGCTCGTAACTGTGCCAGTGGGAGTGGTAGATACAGTGGAGCTCGAAGTTTCGGTGCTCGTGCTTTCACTGAAAGGCGTGGTTGTTGTGGTTGAGCCCGTAACTGTGCCAGTCGGAGTGGTAGATTCTGTGGAGCTCGAAGTTTCGGTGCTCGTGCTTTCACTGAAAGGCGGAGTTGTTGTGGTTGAGCTCGTAACTGTGCTAGTGGGAGTGGTAGATTCAGTGGAGCTCGAAGTTTCGGCGCTCGTGCTTTCACTCAAAGGCGTAGTTGTTGTGGTTGAGCTCGTAACTGTGCCAGTCGGAGTGGTAGATTCAGTGGAGCTCGAAGTTTCGACGCTCGTGCTTTCACTCAAAGGCGTAGTTGTTGTGGTTGAGCTCGTAACTGTGCCAGTGGGAGTGGTAGCTTCAGTCGTGCTCGAAGTTTTGGTGCTTGTGCTTTCACTGGAAGGCATTGTGGTTGTGGTTGAGCTCGTAACTGTGCCAGTGGGAGTGGTAGATTCAGTGGAGCTCGAAGTTTCGGTGCTCGTGCTTTCACTGAAAGGCGTGGTTGTTGTGGTTGAGCCCGTAACTGTGCCAGTCGGAGTGGTAGATTCTGTGGAGCTCGAAGTTTCGGTGCTCGTGCTTTCACTGAAAGGCGTGGTTGTTGTGGTTGAGCCCGTAACTGTGCCAGTCGGAGTGGTAGATTCAGGGGAGCTCGAAGTTTCGACGCTCGTGCTTTCACTGGAAGGCATGGTGGTTGTGGTTGAGCTCGTAACTGTGCCAGTGGGAGTGGTAGATTCAGTGGAGCTCGAAGTTTCGGTGCTCGTGCTTTCACTGAAAGGCGTGGTTGTTGTGGTTGAGCCCGTAACTGTGCCAGTCGGAGTGGTAGATTCTGTGGAGCTCGAAGTTTCGGTGCTCGTGCTTTCACTGAAAGGCGGAGTTGTTGTGGTTGAGCTCGTAACTGTGCCAGTGGGAGTGGTAGCTTCAGTCGTGCTCGAAGTTTCGGTGCTTGTGCTTTCACTGGAAGGCATGGTGGTTGTGATTGAGCTCGTAACTGTGCCAGTCGGAGTGGTAGATTCTGTGGAGCTCGAAGTTTCGGTGCTCGTGCTTTCACTGAAAGGCGTAGTTGTTGTGGTTGAGCTCGTAACTGTGCCAGTGGGAGTGGTAGCTTCAGTCGTGCTCGAAGTTTCGGTGCTTGTGCTTTCACTGGAAGGCATGGTGGTTGTGGTTGAGCTCGTAGCTGTGCCAGTCGGAGTGGTAGATTCTGTGGAGCTCGAAGTTTCGGTGCTCGTGCTTTCACTGAAAGGCGTAGTTGTTGTGGTTGAGCTCGTAACTGTGCCAGTGGGAGTGGTAGATTCAGTGGAGCTCGAAGTTTCTACGCTCGTGCTTTCACTCAAAGGCGTAGTTGTTGTGGTTGAGCTCGTAACTGTGCCAGTCGGAGTGGTAGATTCAATGGAGCTCGAAGTTTCGGCGCTCGTGCTTTCACTCAAAGGCGTAGTTGTTGTGGTTGAGCTCGTAACTGTGCCAGTCGGAGTGGTACATTCAATGGAGCTCGAAGTTTCGACGCTCGTGCTTTCACTCAAAGGCGTAGTTGTTGTGGTTGAGCTCGTAACTGTGCCAGTGGGAGTGGTAGATTCAGTGGAGCTCGAAGTTTCGGCGCTCGTGCTTTCACTCAAAGGCGTAGTTGTTGTGGTTGAGCTCGTAACTGTGCCAGTCGGAGTGGTAGATTCAGTGGAGCTCGAAGCTTCTACGCTCGTGCTTTCACTCAAAGGCGTAGTTGTTGTGGTTGAGCTCGTAACTGTGCCAGTCGGAGTGGTAGATTCAATGGAGCTCGAAGTTTCGGCGCTCGTGCTTTCACTCAAAGGCGTAGTTGTTGTGGTTGAGCTCGTAACTGTGCCAGTCGGAGTGGTAGATTCAGTGGAGCTCGAAGTTTCGACGCTCGTGCTTTCACTGAAAGGCGTGGTTGTTGTGGTTGAGCCCGTAACTGTGCCAGTCGGAGTGGTAGATTCTGTGGAGCTCGAAGTTTCTACGCTCGTGCTTTCACTCAAAGGCGTAGTTGTTGTGGTTGAGCTCGTAACTGTGCCAGTCGGAGTGGTAGATTCAATGGAGCTCGAAGTTTCGACGCTCGTGCTTTCACTGAAAGGCGTAGTTGTTGTGGTTGAGCTCGTAACTATGCCAGTGGGAGTGGTAGATTCAGTGGAGCTCGAAGTTTCGGCGCTCGTGCTTTCACTCAAAGGCGTAGTTGTTGTGGTTGAGCTCGTAACTGTGCCAATCGGAGTGGTAGATTCAATGGAGCTCGAAGTTTCGACGCTCGTGCTTTCACTGAAAGGCGTAGTTGTTGTGGTTGAGCTCGTAACTGTGCCAGTGGGAGTGGTAGATTCAGTGGAGCTGGAAGTTTCGGCGCTCGTGCTTTCACTCAAAGGCGTAGTTGTTGTGGTTGAGCTCGTAACTGTGCCAGTGGGAGTGGTAGCTTCAGTCGTGCTCGAAGTTTTGGTGCTTGTGCTTTCACTGGAAGGCATTGTTGTTGTGGTTGAGCTCGTAACTGTGCCAGTGGGAGTGGTAGATTCAGTGGAGCTCGAAGTTTTGGTGCTCGTGCTTTCACTGAAAGGCGTGGTTGTTGTGGTTGAGCCCGTAACTGTGCCAGTCGGAGTGGTAGATTCAGTGGAGCTCGAAGTTTCGGTGCTTGTGCTTTCACTGAAAGGCGTGGTTGTTGTGGTTGAGCCCGTAACTGTGCCAGTCGGAGTGGTAGATTCTCTGGAGCTCGAAGTTTCGGCGCTCGTGCTTTCACTCAAAGGCGTAGTTGTTGTGGTTGAGCTCGTAACTGTGCCAGTCGGAGTGGTAGATTCAGTGGAGCTCGAAGTTTCGACGCTCGTGCTTTCACTGAAAGGCGTAGTTGTTGTGGTTGAGCTCGTAACTATGCCAGTGGGAGTGGTAGATTCAGTGGAGCTCGAAGTTTCGGCGCTCGTGCTTTCACTCAAAGGCGTAGTTGTTGTGGTTGAGCTCGTAACTGTGCCAGTCGGAGTGGTAGATTCAATGGAGCTCGAAGTTTCGACGCTCGTGCTTTCACTGAAAGGCGTAGTTGTTGTGGTTGAGCTCGTAACTGTGCCAGTGGGAGTGGTAGATTCAGTGGAGCTCGAAGTTTCGGCGCTCGTGCTTTCACTCAAAGGCGTAGTTGTTGTGGTTGAGCTCGTAACTGTGCCAGTGGGAGTGGTAGCTTCAGTCGTGCTCGAAGTTTTGGTGCTTGTGCTTTCACTGGAAGGCATTGTGGTTGTGGTTGAGCTCGTAACTGTGCCAGTGGGAGTGGTAGATTCAGTGGAGCTCGAAGTTTCGGTGCTCGTGCTTTCACTGAAAGGCGTGGTTGTTGTGGTTGAGCCCGTAACTGTGCCAGTCGGAGTGGTAGATTCTGTGGAGCTCGAAGTTTCGGTGCTCGTGCTTTCACTGAAGGGCGTGGTTGTTGTGGTTGAGCCCGTAACTGTGCCAGTCGGAGTGGTAGATTCAGGGGAGCTCGAAGTTTCGAGGCTCGTGCTTTCACTGGAAGGCATGGTGGTTGTGGTTGAGCTCGTAACTGTGCCAGTGGGAGTGGTAGATTCAGTGGAGCTCGAAGTTTCGGTGCTCGTGCTTTCACTGAAAGGCGTGGTTGTTGTGGTTGAGCCCGTAACTGTGCCAGTCGGGGTGATAGATTCTGTGGAGCTCGAAGTTTCGGTGCTCGTGCTTTCACTGAAAGGCGGAGTTGTTGTGGTTGAGCTCGTAACTGTGCTAGTGGGAGTGGTAGATTCAGTGGAGCTCGAAGTTTCGACGCTCGTGCTTTCACTCAAAGGCGTAGTTGTTGTGGTTGAGCTCGTAACTGTGCCAGTCGGAGTGGTAGATTCAGTGGAGCTCGAAGTTTCGGTGCTCGTGCTTTCACTGAATGGCGTGGTTGTTGTGGTTGAGCCCGTAACTGTGCCAGTCGGAGTGGTAGATTCAGGGGAGCTCGAAGTTTCGACGCTCGTGCTTTCACTGGAAGGCATGGTGGTTGTGGTTGAGCTCGTAACTGTGCCAGTGGGAGTGGTAGATACAGTGGAGCTCGAAGTTTCGGTGCTCGTGCTTTCACTGAAAGGCGTGGTTGTTGTGGTTGAGCCCGTAACTGTGCCAGTCGGAGTGGTAGATTCTGTGGAGCTCGAAGTTTCGGTGCTCGTGCTTTCACTGAAAGGCGGAGTTGTTGTGGTTGAGCTCGTAACTGTGCTAGTGGGAGTGGTAGATTCAGTGGAGCTCGAAGTTTCGGCGCTCGTGCTTTCACTCAAAGGCGTAGTTGTTGTGGTTGAGCTCGTAACTGTGCCAGTCGGAGTGGTAGATTCAGTGGAGCTCGAAGTTTCGACGCTCGTGCTTTCACTCAAAGGCGTAGTTGTTGTGGTTGAGCTCGTAACTGTGCCAGTGGGAGTGGTAGCTTCAGTCGTGCTCGAAGTTTTGGTGCTTGTGCTTTCACTGGAAGGCATTGTGGTTGTGGTTGAGCTCGTAACTGTGCCAGTGGGAGTGGTAGATTCAGTGGAGCTCGAAGTTTCGGTGCTCGTGCTTTCACTGAAAGGCGTGGTTGTTGTGGTTGAGCCCGTAACTGTGCCAGTCGGAGTGGTAGATTCTGTGGAGCTCGAAGTTTCGGTGCTCGTGCTTTCACTGAAAGGCGTGGTTGTTGTGGTTGAGCCCGTAACTGTGCCAGTCGGAGTGGTAGATTCAGGGGAGCTCGAAGTTTCGACGCTCGTGCTTTCACTGGAAGGCATGGTGGTTGTGGTTGAGCTCGTAACTGTGCCAGTGGGAGTGGTAGATTCAGTGGAGCTCGAAGTTTCGGTGCTCGTGCTTTCACTGAAAGGCGTGGTTGTTGTGGTTGAGCCCGTAACTGTGCCAGTCGGAGTGGTAGATTCTGTGGAGCTCGAAGTTTCGGTGCTCGTGCTTTCACTGAAAGGCGGAGTTGTTGTGGTTGAGCTCGTAACTGTGCCAGTGGGAGTGGTAGCTTCAGTCGTGCTCGAAGTTTCGGTGCTTGTGCTTTCACTGGAAGGCATGGTGGTTGTGATTGAGCTCGTAACTGTGCCAGTCGGAGTGGTAGATTCTGTGGAGCTCGAAGTTTCGGTGCTCGTGCTTTCACTGAAAGGCGTAGTTGTTGTGGTTGAGCTCGTAACTGTGCCAGTGGGAGTGGTAGATTCAGTGGAGCTCGAAGTTTCGGCGCTCGTGCTTTCACTCAAAGGCGTAGTTGTTGTGGTTGAGCTCGTAACTGTGCCAGTCGGAGTCGTAGATTCAGTGGAGCTCGAAGTTTCGGCGCTCGTGCTTTCACTCAAAGGCGTAGTTGTTGTGGTTGAGCTCGTAACTGTGCCAGTGGGAGTGGTAGATTCAGTGGAGCTCGAAGTTTCGGCGCTCGTGCTTTCACTCAAAGGCGTAGTTGTTGTGGTTGAGCTCGTAACTGTGCCAGTCGGAGTCGTAGATTCAGTGGAGCTCGAAGTTTCGGCGCTCGTGCTTTCACTCAAAGGCGTAGTTGTTGTGGTTGAGCTCGTAACTGTGCCAGTGGGAGTGGTAGATTCAGTGGAGCTCGAAGTTTCGGCGCTCGTGCTTTCACTCAAAAGCGTAGTTGTTGTGGTTGAGCTCGTATCTGTGCCAGTCGGAGTGGTAGATTCAGTGGAGCTCGAAGTTTCGACGCTCGTGCTTTCACTCAAAGGCGTAGTTGTTGTGGTTGAGCTCGTAACTGTGCCAGTCGGAGTGGTAGATTCAGTGGAGCTCGAAGTTTCTAC
The DNA here is from genome assembly GCF_963966145.1 of Tenebrio molitor. NCBI lineage: Eukaryota > Metazoa > Arthropoda > Insecta > Coleoptera > Tenebrionidae > Tenebrio > Tenebrio molitor. The sequence goes on from NC_091051.1 coordinate 9,371,222, forward strand.
GCTCGTGCTTTCACTCAAAGGCGTAGTTGTTGTGGTTGAGCTCGTAACTGTGCCAGTCGGAGTGGTAGATTCAATGGAGCTCGAAGTTTCGGCGCTCGTGCTTTCACTCAAAGGCGTAGTTGTTGTGGTTGAGCTCGTAACTGTGCCAGTCGGAGTGGTAGATTCAGTGGAGCTCGAAGTTTCGACGCTCGTGCTTTCACTGAAAGGCGTGGTTGTTGTGGTTGAGCCCGTAACTGTGCCAGTCGGAGTGGTAGATTCTGTGGAGCTCGAAGTTTCTACGCTCGTGCTTTCACTCAAAGGCGTAGTTGTTGTGGTTGAGCTCGTAACTGTGCCAGTCGGAGTGGTAGATTCAATGGAGCTCGAAGTTTCGACGCTCGTGCTTTCACTGAAAGGCGTAGTTGTTGTGGTTGAGCTCGTAACTATGCCAGTGGGAGTGGTAGATTCAGTGGAGCTCGAAGTTTCGGCGCTCGTGCTTTCACTCAAAGGCGTAGTTGTTGTGGTTGAGCTCGTAACTGTGCCAGTCGGAGTGGTAGATTCAATGGAGCTCGAAGTTTCGACGCTCGTGCTTTCACTGAAAGGCGTAGTTGTTGTGGTTGAGCTCGTAACTGTGCCAGTGGGAGTGGTAGATTCAGTGGAGCTGGAAGTTTCGGCGCTCGTGCTTTCACTCAAAGGCGTAGTTGTTGTGGTTGAGCTCGTAACTGTGCCAGTGGGAGTGGTAGCTTCAGTCGTGCTCGAAGTTTTGGTGCTTGTGCTTTCACTGGAAGGCATTGTTGTTGTGGTTGAGCTCGTAACTGTGCCAGTGGGAGTGGTAGATTCAGTGGAGCTCGAAGTTTCGGTGCTCGTGCTTTCACTGAAAGGCGTGGTTGTTGTGGTTGAGCCCGTAACTGTGCCAGTCGGAGTGGTAGATTCTGTGGAGCTCGAAGTTTCGGTGCTCGTGCTTTCACTGAAAGGCGTGGTTGTTGTGGTTGAGCCCGTAACTGTGCCAGTCGGAGTGGTAGATTCAGGGGAGCTCGAAATTTCGACGCTCGTGCTTTCACTGGAAGGCATGGTGGTTGTGGTTGAGCTCGTAACTGTGCCAGTGGGAGTGGTAGATTCAGTGGAGCTCGAAGTTTCGGTGCTCGTGCTTTCACTGAAAGGCGTGGTTGTTGTGGTTGAGCCCGTAACTGTGCCAGTCGGAGTGGTAGATTCAATGGAGCTCGAAGTTTCGGTGCTCGTGCTTTCACTGAAAGGCGTTGTTGTTGTGGTTGAGCCCGTAACTGTGCCAGTCGGAGTGGTAGATTCAGTGGAGCTCGAAGTTTCGGCGCTCGTGCTTTCACTGAAAGGCGTAGTTGTTGTGGTTGAGCTCGTAACTGTGCCAGTCGGAGTGGTAGATTCAGTGGAGCTCGAAGTTTCGGTGCTCGTGCTTTCACTGAAAGGCGTTGTTGTTGTGGTTGAGCCCGTAACTGTGCCAGTCGGAGTGGTAGATTCAGGGGAGCTCGAAGTTTCGACGCTCGTGCTTTCACTGGAAGGCATGGTGGTTGTGGTTGAGCTCGTAACTGTGCCAGTGGGAGTGGTAGATACAGTGGAGCTCGAAGTTTCGGTGCTCGTGCTTTCACTGAAAGGCGTGGTTGTTGTGGTTGAGCCCGTAACTGTGCCAGTCGGAGTGGTAGATTCTGTGGAGCTCGAAGTTTCGGTGCTCGTGCTTTCACTGAAAGGCGGAGTTGTTGTGGTTGAGCTCGTAACTGTGCTAGTGGGAGTGGTAGATTCAGTGGAGCTCGAAGTTTCGGCGCTCGTGCTTTCACTCAAAGGCGTAGTTGTTGTGGTTGAGCTCGTAACTGTGCCAGTCGGAGTGGTAGATTCAGTGGAGCTCGAAGTTTCGACGCTCGTGCTTTCACTCAAAGGCGTAGTTGTTGTGGTTGAGCTCGTAACTGTGCCAGTCGGAGTGGTAGATTCAGTGGAGCTCGAAGTTTCGGTGCTCGTGCTTTCACTGAAAGGCGTGGTTGTTGTGGTTGAGCCCGTAACTGTGCCAGTCGGAGTGGTAGATTCAGTGGAGCTCGAAGTTTCGGTGCTTGTGGTTTCACTGACAGGCGTGGTTGTTGTGGTTGAGCCCGTAACTGTGCCAGTCGGAGTGGTAGATTCTCTGGAGCTCGAAGTTTCGGCGCTCGTGCTTTCACTCAAAGGCGTAGTTGTTGTGGTTGAGCTCGTAACTGTGCCAGTCGGAGTGGTAGATTCAGTGGAGCTCGAAGTTTCGACGCTCGTGCTTTCACTGAAAGGCGTAGTTGTTGTGGTTGAGCTCGTAACTATGCCAGTGGGAGTGGTAGATTCAGTGGAGCTCGAAGTTTCGGCGCTCGTGCTTTCACTCAAAGGCGTAGTTGTTGTGGTTGAGCTCGTAACTGTGCCAGTCGGAGTGGTAGATTCAATGGAGCTCGAAGTTTCGACGCTCGTGCTTTCACTGAAAGGCGTAGTTGTTGTGGTTGAGCTCGTAACTGTGCCAGTGGGAGTGGTAGATTCAGTGGAGCTCGAAGTTTCGGCGCTCGTGCTTTCACTCAAAGGCGTAGTTGTTGTGGTTGAGCTCGTAACTGTGCCAGTGGGAGTGGTAGCTTCAGTCGTGCTCGAAGTTTTGGTGCTTGTGCTTTCACTGGAAGGCATTGTGGTTGTGGTTGAGCTCGTAACTGTGCCAGTGGGAGTGGTAGATTCAGTGGAGCTCGAAGTTTCGGTGCTCGTGCTTTCACTGAAAGGCGTGGTTGTTGTGGTTGAGCCCGTAACTGTGCCAGTCGGAGTGGTAGATTCTGTGGAGCTCGAAGTTTCGGTGCTCGTGCTTTCACTGAAGGGCGTGGTTGTTGTGGTTGAGCCCGTAACTGTGCCAGTCGGAGTGGTAGATTCAGGGGAGCTCGAAGTTTCGACGCTCGTGCTTTCACTGGAAGGCATGGTGGTTGTGGTTGAGCTCGTAACTGTGCCAGTGGGAGTGGTAGATTCAGTGGAGCTCGAAGTTTCGGTGCTCGTGCTTTCACTGAAAGGCGTGGTTGTTGTGGTTGAGCCCGTAACTGTGCCAGTCGGGGTGATAGATTCTGTGGAGCTCGAAGTTTCGGTGCTCGTGCTTTCACTGAAAGGCGGAGTTGTTGTGGTTGAGCTCGTAACTGTGCTAGTGGGAGTGGTAGATTCAGTGGAGCTCGAAGTTTCGACGCTCGTGCTTTCACTCAAAGGCGTAGTTGTTGTGGTTGAGCTCGTAACTGTGCCAGTCGGAGTGGTAGATTCAGTGGAGCTCGAAGTTTCGGTGCTCGTGCTTTCACTGAATGGCGTGGTTGTTGTGGTTGAGCCCGTAACTGTGCCAGTCGGAGTGGTAGATTCAGGGGAGCTCGAAGTTTCGACGCTCGTGCTTTCACTGGAAGGCATGGTGGTTGTGGTTGAGCTCGTAACTGTGCCAGTGGGAGTGGTAGATACAGTGGAGCTCGAAGTTTCGGTGCTCGTGCTTTCACTGAAAGGCGTGGTTGTTGTGGTTGAGCCCGTAACTGTGCCAGTCGGAGTGGTAGATTCTGTGGAGCTCGAAGTTTCGGTGCTCGTGCTTTCACTGAAAGGCGGAGTTGTTGTGGTTGAGCTCGTAACTGTGCTAGTGGGAGTGGTAGATTCAGTGGAGCTCGAAGTTTCGGCGCTCGTGCTTTCACTCAAAGGCGTAGTTGTTGTGGTTGAGCTCGTAACTGTGCCAGTCGGAGTGGTAGATTCAGTGGAGCTCGAAGTTTCGACGCTCGTGCTTTCACTCAAAGGCGTAGTTGTTGTGGTTGAGCTCGTAACTGTGCCAGTGGGAGTGGTAGCTTCAGTCGTGCTCGAAGTTTTGGTGCTTGTGCTTTCACTGGAAGGCATTGTGGTTGTGGTTGAGCTCGTAACTGTGCCAGTGGGAGTGGTAGATTCAGTGGAGCTCGAAGTTTCGGTGCTCGTGCTTTCACTGAAAGGCGTGGTTGTTGTGGTTGAGCCCGTAACTGTGCCAGTCGGAGTGGTAGATTCTGTGGAGCTCGAAGTTTCGGTGCTCGTGCTTTCACTGAAAGGCGTGGTTGTTGTGGTTGAGCCCGTAACTGTGCCAGTCGGAGTGGTAGATTCAGGGGAGCTCGAAGTTTCGACGCTCGTGCTTTCACTGGAAGGCATGGTGGTTGTGGTTGAGCTCGTAACTGTGCCAGTGGGAGTGGTAGATTCAGTGGAGCTCGAAGTTTCGGTGCTCGTGCTTTCACTGAAAGGCGTGGTTGTTGTGGTTGAGCCCGTAACTGTGCCAGTCGGAGTGGTAGATTCTGTGGAGCTCGAAGTTTCGGTGCTCGTGCTTTCACTGAAAGGCGGAGTTGTTGTGGTTGAGCTCGTAACTGTGCCAGTGGGAGTGGTAGCTTCAGTCGTGCTCGAAGTTTCGGTGCTTGTGCTTTCACTGGAAGGCATGGTGGTTGTGATTGAGCTCGTAACTGTGCCAGTCGGAGTGGTAGATTCTGTGGAGCTCGAAGTTTCGGTGCTCGTGCTTTCACTGAAAGGCGTAGTTGTTGTGGTTGAGCTCGTAACTGTGCCAGTGGGAGTGGTAGATTCAGTGGAGCTCGAAGTTTCGGCGCTCGTGCTTTCACTCAAAGGCGTAGTTGTTGTGGTTGAGCTCGTAACTGTGCCAGTCGGAGTCGTAGATTCAGTGGAGCTCGAAGTTTCGGCGCTCGTGCTTTCACTCAAAGGCGTAGTTGTTGTGGTTGAGCTCGTAACTGTGCCAGTGGGAGTGGTAGATTCAGTGGAGCTCGAAGTTTCGGCGCTCGTGCTTTCACTCAAAGGCGTAGTTGTTGTGGTTGAGCTCGTATCTGTGCCAGTCGGAGTGGTAGATTCAGTGGAGCTCGAAGTTTCGACGCTCGTGCTTTCACTCAAAGGCGTAGTTGTTGTGGTTGAGCTCGTAACTGTGCCAGTCGGAGTGGTAGATTCAGTGGGGCTCGAAGTTTCGACGCTCGTGCTTTCACTCAAAGGCGTAGTTGTTGTGGTTGAGCTCGTAACTGTGCCAGTGGGAGTGGTAGATTCAGTGGAGCTCGAAGTTTCGGCGCTCGTGCTTTCACTCAAAGGCGTAGTTGTTGTGGTTGAGCTCGTAACTGTGCCAGTTGGAGTGGTGGATTCAGTGGAGCTCGAAGTTTCGACGCTCGTGCTTTCACTCAAAGGCGTAGTTGTTGTGGTTGAGCTTGTAACTGTGCCAGTGGGAGGGGTAGATTCTGTGGAGCTCGAAGTTTCGGTGCTTGTGCTTTCACTGGAAGGCATGGTGGTTGTGGTTGAGCTCGTAACTGTGCCTGTGGGAGTGGTAGATTCAGTGGAGCTCGAAGTTTCGGCGCTCGTGCTTTCACTCAAAGGCGTAGTTGTTGTGGTTGAGCTCGTAACTGTGCCAGTCGGAGTGGTAGATTCAGTGGAGCTCGAAGTTTCGACGCTCGTGCTTTCACTCAAAGGCGTAGTTGTTGTGGTTGAGCTCATAACTGTGCCAGTCGGAGTGGTAGATTCAGTGGAGCTCGAAGTTTCGACGCTCGTGCTTTCACTGAAAGGCGTAGTTGTTGTGGTTGAGCTCGTAACTGTGCCAGTGGGAGTGGTAGATTCAGTGGAGCTCGAAGTTTCGGCGCTCGTGCTTTCACTCAAAGGCGTAGTTGTTGTGGTTGAGCTCGTAACTGTGCCAGTCGGAGTGGTAGATTCAATGGAGCTCGAAGTTTCGACGCTCGTGCTTTCACTGAAAGGCGTAGTTGTTGTGGTTGAGCTCGTAACTGTGCCAGTGGGAGTGGTAGATTCAGTGGAGCTCGAAGTTTCGGCGCTCGTGCTTTCACTCAAAGGCGTAGTTGTTGTGGTTGAGCTCGTAACTGTGCCAGTGGGAGTGGTAGCTTCAGTCGTGCTCGAAGTTTTGGTGCTTGTGCTTTCACTGGAAGGCATTGTGGTTGTGGTTGAGCTCGTAACTGTGCCAGTGGGAGTGGTAGATTCAGTGGAGCTCGAAGTTTCGGTGCTCGTGCTTTCACTGAAAGGCGTGGTTGTTGTGGTTGAGCCCGTAACTGTGCCAGTCGGAGTGGTAGATTCAGTGGAGCTCGAAGTTTCGACGCTCGTGCTTTCACTGGAAGGCATGGTGGTTGTGGTTGAGCTCGTAATTGTGCCAGTGGGAGTGGTAGATTCAGTGGAGCTCGAAGTTTCGGTGCTCGTGCTTTCACTGAAAGGCGTGGTTGTTGTGGTTGAGCTCGTAACTGTGCCAGTGGGAGTGGTAGATTCAGTGGAGCTCGAAGTTTCGGCGCTCGTGCTTTCACTCAAAGGCGTAGTTGTGGTTGAGCTCGTAACTGTGCCAGTCGGAGTGGTAGATTCAGTGTAGCTCGAAGTTTCGGTGCTCGTGCTTTCACTGAAAGGCGTAGTTGTTGTGGTTGAGCTCGTAACTGTGCCAGTGGGAGTGGTAGATTCAGTGGAGCTCGAAGTTTCGGCGCTCGTGCTTTCACTCAAAGGCGTAGTTGTGGTTGAGCTCGTAACTGTGCCAGTCGGAGTGGTAGATTCAGTGGAGCTCGAAGTTTCGGTGCTCGTGCTTTCACTGGAAGGCGTCGTTGTTGTGGTTGAGCTCGTATCTGTACCAGTCGTAGTGGTATATTCAGTGGAACTCGAAGTTTCGGTGCTCGTGCTTTCACTCAAAGGCGTAGTTGTTGTGGTTGAGCTCGTAACTGTGCCAGTGGGAGTGGTAGATTCAGTGGAGCTCGAAGTTTCGGTGCTGGTGCTTTCACTGGAAGGCGTCGTTGTTGTGGTTGAGCTCGTATCTGTGCCAGTCGTAGTGGTGTGTTCAGTGGAACTCGAAGTTTCGGTGCTCGTGCTTTCACTCAAAGGCGTAGTTGTTGTGGTTGAGCTCGTAACTGTGCCAGTGGGAGTGGTAGATTCAGTGGAGCTCGAAGTTTCGGTGCTCGTGCTTTCACTGGAAGGCGTCGTTGTTGTGGTTGAGCTCGTAACTGTGCTAGTCGGAGTGGTAGATTCAATGGAACTCGAAGTTTCCTCGCTCGTGCTTTCACTCAATGGCGTAGTTGTTGTGCTTGAGCTCGTATCTGTGCCAGTCGTAGTGGTATATTCAGTGGAACTCGAAGTTTCGGTGCTCGTGCTTTCTCTTAAAGGCGTAGTTGTTGTGGTTGAGCTCATAACTGTGCCAGTGGGAGTGGTAGGTTCAGTGGAGCTCGTAGTTTCGATGCTCGTGCTTTCACTGGAAGGTGTGGTTGTTATGGTTGAGCTCGTAAACGTGCCAGCAGGAGTGGTGGATTCAGTGGTGCTAGTGCTTTCACTGACAGGCGTAGTTGTTGTGCTTGAGCTCGTAAATGTGCCAGTGGGAGTGGTAGATTCAGTGGAGCTCGATGTTTCGGAGCTTGTGCTTTCACTGAAAAGCGTAGTTGTTGTGGTTGAGCTTGTAACTTTGCCAGTGGGATTGGTAATTTCAGTTATTTTTGACGTATAATTTGTGTCACTATGTTCTGTTGTTGTTGTAACTGGCCATGGTTCATCACATTCCAGATCAGATTTATCATTACAAACTAGTCCAGGTGGGCATTCTTGAGGGTATCCGATAATCATTGTGGTATTTCCCACCTCTACACATTGATAGAAACGTGTTTCATCGTAGCAAATGAAACCTTTGTTGTGGCAATCTATTAATTCTTTGGCTTGATCTAAGCAAACCTAAAAATATTAAGCTGTATAAAAATTTAATAATTTTCAAAATAGATTAGATGGTGAAAGGTTTATTGAATTTTTAGAGAACAATACGTAATATATAATTTTTTTCACTACTGGTCTTAGAAGGGGTCATTATTTACTCCTGATTCGAACCCAGAAGTAGAATTTCTCTCCTACTGATTAATAATTTTTTATTATTAACCAGTGGTTAAAAAATAGTAAACAACCGTCATCTAGGAACGAAAGCAAAGTCGTTTATTTCATAGGTGACATAGACGATTTTCATGGAGGCCGTTTGTAAATGGTAACTTGTGTCGTCGCATTCGTCAAAATAATTTTATTAATAATTATTATAAAAATGTGGAGGCAAGACGTCGGTAATTATGTTGATTAGCACTGCACTAAATTATGCATTCCAAAATGTGGAGGGGAAACGCCGGTAATTGTGTTGATTAGCACTGCACTATTACTTGATAGTAATATTCGTAATAGTGTATGTACTCCGGCTAAATTGCCGTGCCTCCGGGTGGTGGAGGGAAATATTATCAGAAAGGGTTTTAACGCATCTAGAAGTGAAAAAACTGATATATGAACCACGGTAGAGAACATTTTATATGCCTCGCTTACATTATTGTAATAATCTAGCTCGGCTTAGAAAAATACATATGTTCTCTACCTTGGTGTATATCGTACGATTAATTATCACAAAATTAATATTAGCCTTAAAGTTTTGTGTTTAACTTTCTCTTAATACGAGGGTCATCCAGAAAGTAAGGTTACAAGGGCTCCTGAGGCCGGGGGAAATTTTTTGTTTCAAAGTTGGCACACCTGGCATGTAGGGGGGATCTTAGTTGTCAGTTTGTTTGGTCCTGCGTGTTTGTCGGCCATTTTGTTCAGTCACAATAAATTTTTCCGATGGAGAGGTCGTCGCGCGCTCCCGCCACCTCCGTTTTGCACAGGAAGGAGAAGCTTTTCTGGATTCTATCGTGACGGGGGAATGAGACGTCGGTGTGTCACTACACCCCAGAATCCAAAAGTCAATCCTTTAGTGGCGTCATTCATTTTCCCCAGCCACCAGAATGTTCAAGACGAGCCATTCAGCCGGAAAAGTCATGTCATCTGTTTTTGGGACCGTAAGGGGTTTTTTTGGTGGATTTTATGCCTAAAAATGCAGAGGCTTACTGCAATACCCTAAAAAAAAACTCAGAAGAGCCATTCAGAACCGCAGAAGGGGAATGCTGACCCGGGGAGTCAGCCTCCTGCATGACAACGCCAGGCCCCATACCGCGCCAGTTTCACAGGAGCTGCTGACATCGTTTGGTTGGGATATTGTCACTCACCCCTGTATTCACACGACTTGGCGCCTTCGGACTATCACTTTTTCACTAAACTAAAGGAGTTTATGGGTGGGAAACGTTTTTCCAACAATCAGGAGGTCAAGGAAGTGGCTGAAAGAGCTGGCGGTGGAGGTCTATGACACTGGCATACAAAAGCTGGTGCCCCGACTGCAGAAATGTCTCGATCTCGGCGGCGATTGCTTTGAAAAATAGTTTGATATATTTGTGAAGTATACTGTGAATTTCAATTGAATACAAGCATTTCTCGATCCTACATAAATGTTGTAACCTTACTTTCCGGCTGACCCTCGTAGTTCCAGATCCTGCTATAATTATCATTTATTATTTCTGGGATATATCCTTTACGCCTTGGCTTAAATTGCATTTTTTTTTGTTATAAAAAGGATTAGACTGAATTTAGTGTTTTCGTGAAAACATATGTGTACTGTTACATTTTAAAAAAATGCACGTATTTTCTCAATGATTCGATCATCGTGCGCACGACTCGCGGCGAGTCCGTTTTCCGCCAGAAATAATAAAATCCCGAATTGAGAGGGGCGAAACTATAAAACACAGGAGAGAGTGCCGGGAAGGGCTTTTTGGTCTTCGGTCTTTGGTCAGGGACGTGAGATCGGTGCGGGACTGTGAAAGGGGCTGAAACGGCGAGTGGTTGAACGGCGAGAAAAGGGTGTGGAGACGTCGAGTGTCCGAAGAGGGTGAGGCTGGAAGAAGAGTCCAGGAAGTCCAAACCCAGACGCCGAGGAGCGGATTTACGGAACCCCGACGGAAGGTTCGTGAAGAACCAAACGCCGGAGTGCGGAGTCAAATTCCACGCCCGCATTTCGTCGTCCACCGTGGGCCCGAGGAAGTCCCCGAGGAACGTCCAGGTCTCCAGAGACGTCGACCGACCCGTGACGATCAAGGCCAGGGTGATAGAAAAAAAAATTAGTTTTCGCGAAGCCAGCGCGTCGTTTTAGGCAGAACGTTTTTTTTTTTTGTTCGGGTTTGAATTATCGGTCTGCTGGTGACCTCGCCTGCAAACGGCCGGTCAGGCCGATAACAGTTTTTTTTGTAAGAGTTCCTGTTTATTTTATTTCTTTATCTTTTGTGTCCTCGTACGCCGCGCGACTTCCTTTTCTATTTTGAATTTAGCTTTTTTTGGGAAACGAGGTGAGGCCCGAGGGAACGGTCCCGCCGATCGTGGGCGGCGTAGAAGAATAGCGTCGATGACGATATCGGGCTTCGCTTACGGCTCTCCCCCCCTTTTTTTTAATTTACTTTTTGAATTCAATTTACTTTTCGAGAGTTTTCCTTTTCTTTTTCGTCGCGGCGAGGGCACAACCCTTCGTTCTTGTACATAATTATTGAGTGCGAGAAACGTTTTTGTTATCAAATAATCAGATTTGTACATGTGTAGGACTGAGTGAAAATATATTCATTTCGTTTAAACCACTCGGAGTTTTCTTTCTTCCGGTTATCACCACCCACCCCCACATTTATGTTGTACTCTCGAGCAGTCTCCAGTACATCTCGACCCGATGTCTGTTAAATCGTTATTTTGAGAAAATTTCACCATAAGGGAAAATAAATAACGTAACAGTACCTACAAAATCTAAAATTTGCTTGTTCTCATCCATTGTAATATCTTCAACCTGGATGTATTATATAGTTCCCAGACCGGAAGATATTCTTTTTCGCAATGTTATAGCTTCTAGAACACTTTAGACAAACAAGATGAATTTTCCATGTTGCTGAAGGTATAAGTGGTCTAGGAATTAATAATCGAAGTGATCACGTGATGTAGTTAAACTTTTACCACATCTTATATCCTGTAGATTATGTCGTGTAGTTGAATTTAATTTCTCTTCAGTTTCTTTATGAATGAATTTTATGTTGGACTTTAATAACCTTTTTAAACTTTATCGCAAACTATCAAATAATAAGTTATTTGGTTTTATTTGTAAGAAGAATCAAAAGATTGCTTTCATATCGTGAAGTGATAAGAAAATAATTCTGAGAAACGTGTTTCAAAAACAATCGGTTCACAGTTGTTGGTTCAGTGTCATAACCTTGGTACCCAGCACCTTATTTTGCGCCCCCAAATTAAATTAATAGTTAAGACGAAAAACCTAATGACAACAAACACCAATGTTTGGTGGGAGTACAGACCAACCAATTTTTGCATGCTCCCACATCAGAAGTGCGCGCCTCTGGGGCCCTGCTGTACATACGACACTGTCGATCTTGCACATAAATATGCTTACAATTAACGATTATTTGATCTAAATGTGCTATAATTTAGAACAAAAGAGAGTTAAATTGACAATAATCAATGTTATTCCTAGATATTGTTTTCTGCGTCTCTTTTGTTGATTATAACATAGACACCAGTAAGAGCGTAATACGCTTGGATACAGAATAGAAACTACATTTTGTTAGATAAATTACGTAGGTTTTGGAAGTTATTAATGCAATGTCTTAACTGCATTGTGTTGCGTCTAAAATTAGATTAATATTTGTAGTCTAAAAATCTAAATTTAATGTTAAGTAAAACTGGAAACAATTTGCTAGGACTTAAATGTTTCGAGTCAGCATACATAATTGATGTTGTTGACTGGTTTACTTTTGTTATTTCAATACTCTTTCCTCAATATTTGTAATCTTGAAAAGTTAACTGAACTAATAACAAAACTCTCTTATTCCAAATTATTTAAAAAATGTATATTTAGATTTGCTAAATTACAAATGTAAATGGGAGAAGATAACTGATATAGCCTTCCCGTCAATAATAGCACATTTATCAATAATTAACTATGTATATGTATAGTTTTTTTTTTAATAAGGAGCATTATTGTGTCAAGATAATAACGCACCTTCAAGATTTAATTTTGCTTGTCCTAGATTAAAAAATATATTTAATTTCTGGAAAATTGCATACATTACAGTTTAAAAACCAGAGTCTAAATCACACATCTTTACAAATATGAACATCTGTCATTTTCACATCAAAACAAATTTTGTTAACAAATACGATACATTTGGTTTTTATCGATTTTGACTCTGGTAGTCCATCTCAAAAAGTTGGATTGTGAAAACCTTACCAAATTAAGTAATATTATCGCCCATTCTAGTTTCATCTTACCACGTCACACATCACTTTGATACTAAACAAGTTTTTGAATTATTAAACTTTTTATGTTTATTCAATATAATTCCATTTTTTTTAGCAATTTTCTATTGTTATCTCTAAGTCCTTTTAAATGGTATATAAATATGGTATCTTATCTTACATTTGCAAATCCTTAATTTCAATGGAATTACTTGACGTTACTTTTACAGAATTCTCTGTAGAATATTGACTTGGCAACTGAATTGTTGCATCCATTTGTCTTTTACGGTAAAAGAGCAAAGGAATGTTTTGAAATAGTCTGTATCCATTATATAATTTCATTTCAGTTCCATTTTATTTATTTTAGTTGACGTAAAATATGCAACTAAATTACGAAGAATTGGTAAACACTACATGTAGGAGGTATAGAAAATGAATTATGGCCGGATTAAAATATTAAGATTAAGTAGAAATGAAGCGAAGGTCTGGTAAATACATCGTTTTATTTAAATGTTGCAAGTAAGTTGATAGCTACATATTTTTTTTTTTTAATTTGACGACACTTAAATTTGAAAGTCATCTGTTTCGTACAATAAATCACAGCAGTCAGTTAGAAACGTTTTCTTTCATCTTTGCAAAAATTTTGAGTATCACTAAATTCAGATTAGAGAAAATTACTTCATCACCTAAGTTTTTAAATAAATAATAACATACTTTCACATCAGCTGAACTTGATTCTGTAATATGATTTGATAAAGGATCACGGTCATCATTTGTTCTAGGTTAGCTTTATCTAAGTATTTCAAATATAACACAATTTTTTGTCGGTTTTGGCAGACGGTTTTTTCGCTGAGCCCTTGGGACGGAAAAGGCATCCTTTATTGGTCAAGACCCCTGACCATGGGCTACAGCAAATCCTTGGGGCCTAAATTTGTCCTGATGTTCACCTTGACAGATTAACTCTCGGTTTGCTCTGAAATTTCTTGTTATCTCTCCTTCACTTCACATATCCCATCATTACAAAGAAATCGAAGAGACTGTAACATCGTTGAATACATTACTGCAAAAAACACAAACTACTCTTATCTAAAGCTGTGTAATAGAACAACTTGGTTGTGTTTATGGATTTTTAACGATGATTCTCAACGGAAATAGTAATGTGTTGATACTGGTTCTATTTTAATTTTTCAAAATTGAATTTCTTCAAGTATTGTCTTGCTTAAGGGTTTGAAAAATCGTTCAAAATCTTTGGTCGGATGAGGTAGACGGCAAAGCGAACTCCATTCACTGATAGATTTTACGTTTTTAAATTCAAGTTCCAAAACATAACGCAGTAAAAAATACTAAACGCACCTTAATTGTTTCAAATTGTTCAGTATACCGTTGGTAGCCCTGCAGAACAATTGGCGCCATTTGTAGGTAATCCTATGCGCACGTTGTTTACTTGATGGATTGATAGCGGTTTGTCTGAAGCAATTTTCGGTAAAAATCTTTTTAGTTGTTATAAACTGTTGTTGCAATTATTTACTCTAAGATGAATAATACGATGAATTTTTACGCGTCGTTCTACTTTTTATTGCGTACCATAGCTAAGTGTGATCACGTGTCTCCGCGTCTGTCAATAAACATAAGATATATCCGTGAATTTGTACAATTCCAATTACTTCCGAAATATTTATTACAAATAATATTTTGCATAACTGAAGCTTACCTTTTACATTATGTAACGTTTTTATAATATAGAATAAGTGTTTTCAAATATACGAGTTTTCGTTTTTTCATTAATAAAAAAGTTAAGAAAGTGCACGTTTTATGATTGTGATAACTGTGCAGAAAACAATTAAGTAATTATTTAGCAACTGGGAAAATTTTCCTAATTAATATTTATTTTGATAATATTAAATGTCATAATTTTCCATTGTATAACTTAAGAATAAATAATTTACAATGTTAATCACGAAAACTCCACTCAAATTTATGTCGACTAATTACTTTCATTTAATTATGTTTCATATTTCATTTGGATATAAATATTTCTTGTTAACTGCGTTTTTATTGTATTTATTTATTTAATCCCACGCATTCTTATCATATAGGTGGTAATCCATGAGGAAGGTAGCACCAGGCAGTGTCGAAGTAGAAAAACATACGTTCTTTAGGCGTTAAGTATTTCCGTATAAAAAATATTGTGCAGTCACTTTATTGCAGATACTGTTTGACCTTAGGAATGTCTTCGCTATTGCTTTTCTGAGCGCTTTAGTTCTTGTGAGCTCAAAAATATTTAAAAAAGCGTCATCGGTAATTTCTTATTCGCTTTTCTAATACATATTATGATGCTGCAAGTACAAATCAACAAGACATACGATATCAAACAATTTCGTTGTAATAAAAAAAGTGGCATGTTAAGTCAAAACTTATAGTCATATATTGTTTTCACATATGGATACCGGGACATCGTTCGCGTTCCGGTTTTGTTCAGGGTTCTCTGCCCGCTCACTGGCCGACCAACGCCTTTGGTCCCAACTTTCCGATAAATAGGTGGAGCCTGTCGAAATTCGCCCCACTTTCGTTCACGCTCTAAACGTATTCGTTTCGTTCACCCCTCTCCTCTCCCTCTACAAAAAAGACTTCGGCTCCGCAAAAGCGAGCTGGACAAAAAGACGATGCTCTTCTTCGAAACGACCTAAATCTCGAGAGGCGGGACCCAACCGGCTCTTTCCAAAGTCAATCGGGCGTGGAAGAGGCATCGGTCCACAAATCGACACCGGTCCCGAAGATGGATTCGACAGTTCGAACGCTCCAGAGTGGTAGAGCTCGTGCCAACTCTCATGATCGATGACGCAGAAACCAAAATGCGTACCGAAGCGTCTGTACTATTTGAACTAAAAACATCGGTACCATTTTGTCACGCTTTACATATTTGTGAGCTAATTTATGTTGATATTTATTTGGCGAGAAGCCGACAAGTCCTTAGATAATGTCGGACATTCTAATCCAAATCCTTGAACAGTGTAAAATGCAAATTTGCCGCCACCCTGAAAATTTGAACTAAACGACCGACGTTTTTACGTTTCACTTATCAAAATTGGGCTCCGCCTTCGCGCAGCTTTTGTCAAGGTCATCGATCATGACAGTTGGCACAAGCTCTAATAGTATTTAGATCTTTCCAGTTGCAACACGTTAATTGCAGATACGTATGAAATTTCTAACA
Organism: Tenebrio molitor; assembly: GCF_963966145.1. Classification (NCBI taxonomy): domain Eukaryota; kingdom Metazoa; phylum Arthropoda; class Insecta; order Coleoptera; family Tenebrionidae; genus Tenebrio; species Tenebrio molitor. Next base: position 9,386,514 of record NC_091051.1, read on the forward strand.
ACGAATGATTTTTAGCATAAGACTTCGCAGCTCCAAGTCTGGCAAAGGCCGTGAAAGAGTAAATATTGTCAATGTGTTATTGTTGATATTATTGAAATGAACTAAATTTATTATTCATATTTTGCCGCGTCAACTTACGTTTCTAAAGAGCTCATAGAGAGGGCGAAAAGTTCCTATCAACATAACCTAAAAAAAAATATGGTTCTGTTGTGTTGAACATATTTTTTATAACTCAAAAACTACTGCCAATTAAATCTCCCATTTTATTCGGTAATCTGAGTTTATTTATTGCTCCCATAGCCTCTTTTCAACAGTTATTTTGTGAAGTCAGTAACCATATCAACCATCAAATAGGAAGGAAGTTCATAGAAAAATCAAGAACAAGAAATTTCTGACAGCTATCATTAATCAACATTATTACTCAACACCGTGTGTTCTGCTAATAAAAATCTCAAGGAAAGATAAGCGTAGTCCACGTAAAAGAATGCTCAACTCGGTTTCTGCCTAATTTTTATAATGACATTATAATAACATTTTTATAATGGACATACAAAAAAGTAGTTGTACCAAATTTTAATACAATGTTTTATGCAGTTCAAAAATATTGTCATGACAAACTTACTATTTAAAAAATACGCCCTTAAATTATTATAAGCAATTGTTAAAAATCCATAGAAACGTTAAGTTAGTAATATGTTGTCAGGGTCTTCACATTCGAAGTCTGCGTTATTTTTACAAACTAATCCCTTTGGACAATTTTGTATTCGCCCCATCACTATTCTACGATTGTTTCCAATTTGCACGCACTGATGGAATCGTGTTTGATCGTAGCAGATAAATTCTTTAGAGTGACACGCTATTTCTTTGCTGACAAGACTTTCCACCTAAAATTTGCACATCACTAGACGACACTACAACCACAAAGAGATACTTACCAGAATCAGAACTACAATGAAATTAATGAACAGTTTCATAATTAATCTGTTTTATTTCTATACTTATAGTAAAATTAGTTTTAGTTAAACTAAATATGTTTCTTGACCAAGAGCGGACTCAATTCACTGACTCTACTGGACAAGTATAGTACTCTCTGGAAACTGAAACTGTGGTTATAAATAGTTCGTTCTGTGTTGTGTTGGTGTGTAAATTGCGAAAATCCCACCACATTCCTCTTTCATTAAACATTTTTTTCAGAACTTGATAATTGGGTGTGAGTCATCTTTTCGTAAATATTTTAACAGTTTGCACCATTTACATTAAGTGTAAGAGTGATATAGTTTTATCTGGCACTTATCTGAATTAGGTGTTGCGAATCTTAGGGGATTTGGGTTGAAATTTGTCTTTGCTCATCAATAAACAACGTTTACATTTTAATTTTAACAATTTCCCATTTCTTCCTTTTTTCCATTGTCGGGAGCAAAGGTCTATCTTGAGTACATAATTAGAACACGAATTATTAAAATAAAATCATAATACATTTAATCTCGTTACAGTATCCAGTTAATGCCATCGTCGTAAAAAAAATCCTTTATCTTCAAGCGGTCGAAAATCGTGCATTTGTGTATCGCCATAGAAACGCTTGAAGTGGCTTTTTTTGTAACCGGACTTGAAACACTTCAAATCCAAGGAGTTGAAATGTCTAAAGACGGTTCGACCCAGTCAAAAGTAAGGTCATTTGAAGCATTTCAGTCTTCAAAAGATGGTGCTACATATTATTTCTTACTTTTGATTTTTACTTTAAATCATTTTTGTCTATTATTTGTTCTATTTGCAAAGTTTTTGAAATGTCAATTTTTTTGACTCAAAAAGCTTTACCTACTACATTGTCTGATAATTACAAAAAAATCAAGTTTTCTCATTGATTTATTTATTCAATATATGTAAAATACAAAACTTGTACCTAACTAGTAAAAAGTGAATTATAATAATTATTTACATTTATAAAATTGTATCTAACATTAACAATAGTTGTTACAATACTTAAATTGATAAAGTATGTTTTCAAATTGGTACATATTCTGACGAAATTTCACTTGAACCCAACACTTCGTTCGTGGGGTTTGTTGAAGTAAATATTTTCGGTAAAGACTGACAAGTCTTTGAGAGCAAACATAGTTTTGCTTTGTCGCTGAATTTGTAACTCGAGGGACATCGATATTGCTTAGGTTGATATCCATTGCTTCCGCTCCTGACGCATTTATAATACTCGTTACATTTTGTCGGATGCGCAAATGTACCTTCCTCGTTACAAATTAACTGGTCCCTCCAAGGACATTGGATCCGGGTGGTTGTGCATTTCCTCTTATATGCATCGTAGAAGGTTCCATTTCGACAAGATCGTTTGACATCTATCATTCCAGACGGAGAATTTTTACACAGGTAGAATTTACCACAGTCTGACGAATCAGGATGTTTACCAATATCTGGACATTTAAATGCAAGGGATGCGGAATTTTTATCTCGACAGTCTCGCGTACACGGAGCAGCCAGTACAGAGGAATTGCTTATTATATTAATAGCAACGTTATTTAAAATTGCGAAAAAGTTTTTTTGCTTGTTTTGACTAATTGCCCCTTGCGAACTTACCAAACCAAAAATGTTAGAAATAATATCGCCAACTGAATTCGATGGTACAATTGAATTTGTGGTTTTCGGTGAACCACAGGTTTTAGATGGCACACATAATTTCCTTTTTATATTGAATTTATGCCTGGAAGGACAGCGATATTCCTTTGCTGTGTATCTATCTTGTTTGCTTGACCAAACACATGTATAATATTTGTTGCAGTCATTTGGATGCTCAAATGTTCCTGCCTTGTCACAGCTTAAAATATGTTTACAAGCACACTGCACTTGTCTTGTTGTGCACTGCTTTTTTTGTGGATCGTACAAGCTTCCCTTCGGACACATCTTTTTGACGTCGATCACCACCGAAATGATATTTTTACACAAATGGAATTTTCGGCAGTCCGATAAATCAGGGTATTGTCCAACGCCTGGACACTGAAAAACAGGTGGTGACACTTGAGTAGGTTCACTAACAACTGAACCATTTTCATGAAAGGTGTTTGAAACGACATTGGTGCTTCCGTCGATCGTGGTCTTCGTGGCTCGCTGTAAAGAAGCGATTTTATCTGAAACATTGCAATTATTGAAGTCCTGAAATAAATACCTGTTTTAGTGATCATACCTTGATTATTTGGAGGTGTATTTGACATTTTCGTTGTAACATCTGTATTTGTGTTGGAAGTTTCACTTATGAACGTCGACGTTCTGGTAATCAAGTCACTTGAAGAGGTAGATTTATTTGTAATAGTTATTGATTCTACAGTCTTCACTTCTTCGGTTAACTTAGGCGAAAAAATGGTTTCCTCAGCACTGCTTTCTTCGGGCGACGTTGAAGCAGTAACCAACGATGAGATCACATCGCTTGAAATACTAAATTCGGATACGCTTGATGTTTCAGTTAACAAAGCAGTTTTCGACATTTCTGACGCAGTGCTGTTCACTTCAGATTGAGAACTCAACGACAAATCGGTTTTTGTTGGTGTAACAGATTCCACTGTGATTGAGATTCCTGTAGTATCTTGTTCATCTGTAACATCGTTAACAATCGGCGCTTCGGTGACAATGCTTTTATCTGTTATAGCTGAAGTAAAAATGATAGATGTAGAGGAATTTAGAGCAATATTTTCCACTGTGGATCTCGTCGAAATAAAATATGTTTCGTTATTAGTAGTGGAAATATTACTTTCATGGACGCTTGATGTCTCAACTACTGTTGATTCTGCAGTTGTTACTTTATCAAGTGGCGCTAATGAAAATATAGGTTCTCTTGTTAATCCGATTGTGGATGTCAACGCTGACGCTGCGATCGAAGATGAATTGGTTTCAGTTACAACATCAGATTCGGATATTTTTGGTGTTTCAGCCACTAGAGTTGTGCTGAATGGTGCTGAAGTTGTGGACTTGTTTGTACTTCTTAAGATTTCGATTGTGGCGCTGTCTGCAATTTGAGTTGAACTAGTAACTAGCAAAGACGTCTCGTTTGGTTGTTCCGTAGTCGAGATATATTCAGTCGAAATCAAATCCGTGGGAATGTTTTCTTGCGTCGTAGATGAGATTGTAGCTGTTCCGTTATTAATAATCGGAACCCTATATTCTTTAATGGTTGACGTTTCAGCTACAATTGTTGAAACTAGCGGTTCCACTTCATCAGTTATCATCGAGAATAATGTGGATCCACTTGATGATTCTTTCAAGAAAATTGTGGGGAACGATTCAGTCGTTCTTAACATGTCAGGTAAACCATCATTCGAATTGTTCATACTTGATGTTTCTGTAGCAGTTCTTTGACGAGTAGAAGATAACGTAGTTAGATGAGTTTCGCTGGTGCTGTTTACTTCCTCCAAGTCTATCGTAATAATAGATGGTGAAATACTATCGTTTGAAATTGTCAATTCGGATATATTTGATCTTTCCGTCATTAACGTTTCGCCGAGTGATGTTAAAACTGTGGAAGTATCTAAACTTAAAGTGTTGCTGGTGGTAGTGCTCTCTTCAATCTCGGTTGAACTAACAACTGTGCTAAATTTAAGTGTGTTTGATGTTTCTCTGGCACTGCTAACACTGGAAGGTTCAGAATTAGCAGTCAACGTCAAGCCAACTTGTAATGGTGTAAGATCATTCGAAACTGTCGGTTCCGTGACAATGCTTTCGTCTATTGGAACTGAAGTTTTCTTCGATATTGAGCTTAAATTAATGGGCACGGTGAAATTTTGAGTAGTATTTTCCACTATGTAAATCGTGGAAGTGGAGGATGCTTCTTTGATAATGGTTGGAAAACTATTCTCATGGACGCTTGATGTTTCAACGGCAACTGTTGATTCATCAAGCGGCGTTGATGAAAACTTAGTTTCACTTGTTAATCCAATCGTGCTTGACGAATTTTTTGTGAAATCTGTAAAAGTAATAGTAGATTACATACCGAGGTGGGAAGAGTTTCATTCCTGTCGAGAGCTAAGATAATTTACCAAGGCGTAGCCGAGGTGAACTAATGCTCGAGACAGGAATGAAACACATTCCACCGAGGTTTGTATACTATTTTATTTGGAATCATTACATTTTTAGCAAATAAACAATTAATTTGATGCAGTTTCATTTCTACTGTTTTTCGACTTTCAGTAAGTACGCCACTGGAAAAACCTTATAATAGGGCGGAAAATCGCCTATTACTGACCAAGACAGGGAAGTAAAAATAAAAAGGAATTGTTAACTTTCCGCCCTTGTATAAGGTTAGGAATGTGCATATTACAATACAATTCCGAATAAAGTATTTTGCATTTAATGAAACGGTTGAATTATCGTTTGATATTTATTACCTTCTATTTCTGTAACAATTTCTTCGCCAGTCGTAGATGGCGCAATAGAGGGAATTGCGTCGGTACTGTTTACTTCATTCATCTTCGAAGGTGTAATCGAAGATGAAATGGTTTCAGTTACAACAGTAGATTCGAATATTTTTGGCGTTTCAGCCTCTAGAGTTATGCTGAATTGTGTTGAAATTGTGGACCTCTTTGAAATTCTTAACGTTTCGGCTGTGGCGCTGTCTGCAATCTGCATTGAACTAGTAATTAGCAAAGACGTCTCGTTTAGTCGTTCCGTGGTCGAGTTGTATTCAGTTGAAATCAAATTGGTAGGAGGTGATGAAACAATTTTATTCTCCGTTGGAATACTTTCTTGCATCGTAGATGAGATTGTAGGTGATGATGAGGTAAAAATGATGGGTGCAGTGAAATTTAGTGGGGTCGAAGTTAAAGATGTTTCGTTATTGATAGTCGAAACACTAAATTCATTATTGGTTGACGTTTCAACAACATCTGTTGAAATTAGCGGCTCTACTTCATCAGTTATCGTTGGGGTGAATGTGGCTTCGCTTGTTGATCTAGTTCCACTTGATGATTGAAGATCCTTTGAAACTGACGGTTCGGTGGAAGTGCTTCCACCTATTGCAACTGAAGCTTCAGTTGATGTTGAGCTTAAATTAGTAGGCACGGTGAAATGTTGGGTAATATTTTCCATGTTAGATACCATGGAAGTGAAGGATGCTTCTTTGTTAGTGGTTGGAAAACTGTTTTTATGGACGCTTGATGTTTCAACGGCAACTGTTGAATTTACCGTTGTTACTTTATCACGCGGCGTTGATGAAAACATAGGTTCACTTATTAATCCGGTCTTAGTTGACGATTTTTTTGTGGAAACTGTAAAATTAAAATATGTTGCGTTTAATGTAACAGCTGAATTATCGTTTGATTTTTTTTTTTATACCTGATATTTCTGTAACAATTTCTTCGCCGGTCGTGGATGGCGTAATGGAGGGAATTTCGTCGGTTCTGTTTACTTCATTCATCTTCGAAGGTGTAATCGCAGATAAAATGGTCTCAATTACAACAGCAGATTCGGATATTTTTGGCGTTTCAGCCACTAATGTTGTGCTGAATGGTGCTGAATTTGTTGAGCTCTTTGAACTTCTTAACGTTTCGGTTGTAGTGCTGTCTGCAATTTGCGTTGAACTGGTAACTAACAAAGACGTCTCGTTTGGTTGTTCCGTAGTCGCGTTGTATTCAGTCAAAATCAAATTGATAGTAGGTGATGAAACAATTTTATTCTCCGTGGAAATGCTTTCTTGAGTCGTAGATGAGATTGTAGGTAATGATGAGGTAAAAATGATGGGTGCAGTAAAATTTAGTGAGGTCGAAGTTGAAGATGTTTCGTTATTGATAGTTGAAACACCATATTCATTAATGGTTGACGCTTCAACGACGTCTGTTGAAGCTAGAAGCTCTACTTCATCAGTAATGGTTGGGGTAAGTGTGGATTCGCTTGTTGATCTAGTTCCACTTGATGATTGAAGACCATTTGAAACTGACGGTTCGGTGGAAATGCTTCCACCTATTGAAACTGAGGCTTCCGTTGATGTTGAGCTTAAATTAATAGGCATGGTGAAATTTAGGGTAATATTTTCCATCTTAAAAATCATGGAAGTGTAGGATGCTTCCTTGTTAGTGGCTGGAAAACGGTTTTTATGGACGGTTGATGTCTCAACGGCAGCTGTTGAATATACGGTTGTTACTTTATCACGCGGCGTCGATGAAAACATAGGTTCACTTATTAATCCGGTCTTACTTGACGATTTTTTTGTGGAATCTATAAAATTAAAATATGTTGCCTTCAATGAAACTGTTGAATGATCATTTGATTTTTTTATACCTGATACTTCTGTAAAAATTTCTTCGCCAATCGTGGATTGCGTAATGGAGGGAATTGTGTCGGTACTGTTTACTTCATTCATCTCTGAAGCTATGATCGAAGATGAAATGGTTTCAGTAACCACAGTAGATTCGGACATTTTTGGCCTTTCAGCCACTAATGTTGTGCTCAATGGTGCTGAATTTGCTGAGCTCTTTAAACTTTTTAACGTTTTGGTTGTGGCGCTGTTTCCAATCTCCGTTGAACTAGTAACTACCAAAGACGTCTCGTTTGGTCGTTCCGTGGTCGAGTTGTATTCTGTCGGAATTAAATTGGCAGGAGGTAGCGAAACAAATTTATTCTCCGTGAAAATGTTTTCTTGCGTCGTAGATGAAATTGTAGGAGATGATGAGGTAAAAATGATGGGTGCAGTGAAATTTAGTGGGATCGAAGTTGAAGATGTTTCGTTACTGATAGTCGAAACACTATATTCATTGTTGGTTGACGTTTCAACGACGTCTGATGAAGCTAGAGGTTCTAGTTCATCAATTACTGTTGGGATGAGTGTGGATTCGCCTGTTGATCCAGTTTGACTTGATGATTGAAGATCATTTGAAACGGACGGTTCGGTGGAAATGCTTCCACCTATTGAAACAGTGGCGTTGGTTGATGTTGAGTTTAAATTAAAAGGCACGGTGAAATTTAGGGTAATATTTTCTATCTTAGAAATTGTGGAAGTGGAGGATGATTCTTTGTTATTGGTTGGAAAATTGTTTTTATGGACGCTTGATGTTTCAGCGGTAACTGTTGATTCTACAGTTGTTACTTTATCCAGCGGTATTGATGAAAAAATAGGTTCACTTATTAGTCCGATCGTGCTTGACGATTTTTTTGTAAAACCTGTAAAATTAAAATATGTTACGTTTAATTCAACAATTGAACAATCGTTTGCTTTTTTTATACCTGATATTTTTGTGACGCTTTTCTCGCCGGTCGTGGATGGTGTAATAGAGGGAATTTCGTCGGTGCTGTTTACTTCATTCATCTCTGAAGCTGTGATCGAAGATGAAATGCTTTCAGTCACAACAGTAGATTCGGATATTTTTGGCGTTTCAGCCACTAATGTTGTGCTGAATGGTGCTGAATTTGTTGAGCTCTTTGACCTTCTTAACGTTTCGGTTGTAGTTCTGTCTGTAATTTGCGTTGAACTAGTAATTACCAAAGACGTCTCGTTTGGTTGTTCCATGATCGAGTTGTATTCAGTCGAAATCAAATTGATAGTAGGTGATGAAACAATTTTATTCTCCGTGGAAATGCTTTCTTGCGTCGTAGATGAGATTGTAGGTGATGATGAGGTAAAAGTGATGGGTGCAGTAAAATTTAGTGGGGTCGAAGTTGAAGATGTTTCGTTATTGATAGTTGAAACACTATATTCATTATTGGTTAACGTTTCAACAACATCTGTTGAAAGTAGCGGCTCTACTTCATCAGTTATTGTTGCGGTGAGTGTAGATTCGCTTTTTGATCTAGTTCCACTTGATGATTGAGGATCATTTGAAACTGTCGGTTCGGTGGAAATGCTTCCACCTATTGCAACTGAGACTTCAGTTGATGTTGAGCTTAAAATAATAGGCACTGTGAAATTTAGGGTAATATTTTCCATCTCAGAAATCATGGAAGTGGAGGATGCTTCTTTGTTAGTGGTTGAAAAACTATTTTTATTGACGCTTGATGTTTCAATGGCAACTGTTGAATTTACGGTTGTTACTTTATCACGTGGCGTTGATGAAAACATTGTTTCATATCCGATCGTATTTGACGATTTTTTTGTGAAATCTGTAAAATTAAAATATGTTGCCTTCAATGAAACTGTTGAATTATCATTTGATTTTTTTATACCTGATTCTTCTGTAAAAATTTCTTCGCCAATCGTAGATTGCGTAATCCAGGGAATTGCGTCGGTACTGTTTACTTCATTCATCTCTGAAGCTGTGGTCGAAGATGCAATGGTTTCAGTCACAACAGTAGATTCGGACATTTTTGGCGTTTCAGCCACTAATGTTGTGCTGAATGGTGCTGAATTTGTTGAGCTCTTTGAACTTCTTAACGTTTCGGTTGTAGTGCTGTCTGCAATTTGCGTTGAACTGGTAATTAACAAAGACGTCTCGTTTGGTCGTTCCGTGGTCGAGTTGTATTCAGTCGAAATCAAATTGACAGTAGGTGAGGAAACATTATTCTCCGTGGAAATGCTTTCTTGCGTCATAGATGAGATTGTAGGTGATGATGTGGTAAAAATGATGGGTGCAGTGAAATTTAGTAGGGTCGAAGTTGAAGATGTTTCGTTAATGATAGTCGAAACACTATATTCGTTAATGGTTGACGTTTCAACGACGTCTGTTGAAGCTAGAGGCTCTACTTCATCGGTAATTGTTGGGGTAAGTGTGGATTTGCTTGTTGATCTAGTTCCACTTGGTGATTGAAAACCATTTGAATCGGACGGTTCGGTGGAAGTGCTTCCACCTATTGAAACAGAGGCTTTGGTTGATGTTGAGCCCAAATTAAAAGGCACGGTGAAATTTAGAGTAATATTTTCCGTCTTAGAAATCATGGAAGTGGAGGATTCTTCTTTGTTAGTGGTTGGAAAACTGTTTTTATGGCCGATTGATGTTTCAACGGCAACTGTTGAATTTACGGTTGTCACTTTATCACGCGGCGTTGATGAAAACATTGTTTCACTTATTAATCCGATCGTACTTGACGATTTTTTTGTGAAATCTGTAAAATTAAAATATGTTGCCTTCAATGAAACTGTTGAATTATCATTTGATTTTTTTATACCTGATATTTCTGTAAAAATTTCTTCACCAATCGTAGATTGCGTAATGGAGGGAATTGCGTCGGTACTGTTTACTTCATTCATCTCTGAAGCTGTGATCGAAGATGAAATGGTTTCCGTCACAACAGCAGATTCGGATATTTTTGGCGTTTCAGCCACTAATGTTGTGCCGAATGGTGCTGAATTTGTTGAGCTCTTTGAATTTCTTAACATTTCGGTTGTAGTGCTGTCTGCAATTTGCGTTGACCTAGTAATTAGCGAAGACGTCTCGTTTGGTCGTTCCGCAGTCGAGTTGTATTCAGTCGAAATCAAATAGATAGTAGGTGATGAAACAATTTTATTCTCCGTGGAAATGCTTTCTTGCGTCGTAGATGAAATTGTAGGTGATGATGGGGTAAAAATGATGGGTGCGGTAAAATTTAGTGGGGTCGAAGTTGAAGATGTTTCGTTATTGATAGTCGAAACACTATATTCATTATTGGTTAACGTTTCAACAACATCTGTTGAAAGTAGCGGCTCTACTTCATCAGTAATTGTTGGGGTAAGTGTGGATTTGCTTGTTGATCTAGTTCCACTTGGTGATTGAAGACCATTTGACACGGACGGTTCGGTGGAAATGCTTCCACCTATTGAAACAGAGGCTTTGGTTGATGTTGATCTTAAATTAAAAGGCACGGTGAAATTTAGGGTTATATTTTCCGTCTGAGAAATCATGGAAGTGGAAGATGCTTCTTTGTTAGTGGTTGGAAAACTGTTTTTATGGACGCTTGATGTTTCAACGGCAACTGTTGAATTTACGGTTGTTACTTTATCACGCTGCGTTGATGAAAACATAGGTTCACTTATTAATCCGGTCTTACTTGACGATTTTTTTGTGGAAACTGTAAAATTAAAATATGTTGCCTTTAATGTAACAGCTGAATTATCGTTTGATTTTTTTTATACCTGATATTTCTGTAAAAATTTCTTCACCGTCCGTGGATGGCGTAATGGAGGGAATTTCGTCGATACTATTTACGTCATTCATTTCTGAAGCTGTAATCGAAGATGAAATGGTTTCAGTTACAACAGTAGATTCGGATATTTTTGGCGTTTCAGTCACTAGTGTTGTGCTCAATGGTGCTGAATTTGCTGAGCTCTTTAAACTTTTCAACTTTTTGGTTGTGGCGGTGTTTCCAATCTCCGTTGAACTAGTAACTACCAAAGACGCCTCGTTTGGTCGTTTTGTGGTCGAGTTGTATTCAGTCGAAATCAAATTGGCAGGAGGTGATGAAACAATTTTATTCTCCGTGGGAATGCTTTCTTGCGTCGTAGATGAAATTGTAGATGATGATGAGGTAAAAATGATGGGTGCAGTAAAATTTAGTGGGATCAAAGTTGAAGATACTTCTTTATTGATAGTCAAAACACTGTGTTCATTGTTAGTTGACGTTTCAACGACGTCTGATGAAGCTAGAGGCTCTAGTTCATCAGTTACTGTTGGGATGAGTGTGGATTCGCTTGTTGCTCTAGTTTGACTTGATGATTGAAGATCATTTGAAACTGACGGTTCGGTGGAAATGCTTCCACCCATTGAAACTGACGCTTCCGTTGATGTTGAGCTTAAATTAATAGGCATGGTGAAATTTAGGGTAATATTTTCCATAAGAGAAATCATGGAAGTGGAGGATGCTTCTTTGTTAGTGGCTGGAAGACGGTTTTTATGGACGGTTGATGTTTCAACGGCAACTGTTGAATTTACGGTTGTTACTTTATCACGCGCCGTTGATGAAAACATAGTTTCACTTATTAATCCGGTTTTACTTGACGATTTTTTTGTGAAATCTGTAAAATTAAAATATGTTGCCTTCAATGTAATTGTATAATTATCATTTGATTTTTTATTACCTGATATTTCTATAACAATTTCTTCGCCGGTCGTGGATGGCGTAATGGAGGGAATTTCGTCGGTACTATTTGCTTCATTCATTTCTGAAGCTGTAATCGAAAATGAAATGGTTTCAGTTACAACAGTATATTCAGATATTTTTGGCGTTTCAGCCACTAATGCTGTGCTCAATGGTGCTGAATTTGCTGAGCTCTTTAAACTTTTTAACGTTTTGGTTGTGGCGCTGTCTGCAATCTGCGTTGAACTAGTAACTACCAAAGACGTCCCGTTTGGTCGTTCCGTGGTCGACTTGTATTCTGTCGATATCAAATTGGCAGAAGGTAGCGAAACAAATTTATTCTCCGTGAAAATGTTTTCTTGCGTCGCAGATGAAATTGTAGCTGATGATGAGGTAAAAATGATGGGCGCAGTGAAATTTAGTTGCGTCGAAGTTGAAAATGTTTCGTTATTAATGGTCGGAACACTGTATTCATTATTGGTTGACGTTTCAACAACGTCTGTTGAATCTAACGGTTCTACTTCAGTTATCGTGGGGGTGAGTGTGGTTTCGCTTGTTGATCTAGTTCCACTTGATGATTGAAGATCATTTGAAACTGACGGTTCGGTGGAAATGCTTCCACCTATTGAAACTGAAGCTTCAGTTGATGTTGAACTTAAATTATTAGGTACGGTGAAATTTGGGGTAATATTTTCCATTTTATAAATCGTGGAAGTGGAGGATGCTTCTTTGTTATTGTTTGGAAAATTGTTTTTATGGACGCTTGATGTTTCAACGGCAACTGTTGATTCTACAATTGATACTTTATCCAGCGGTGTTGATGAAAAAATAGGTTCACTTATTAGTCCGATCGTGCTTGACGATTTTTTTGTGAAATCTGTAAAATTAAAATATGTTGCGTTTAATTCAACAATTGAATAATCGTTTGCTTTTTTATACCTGATATTTTTGTGACGCTTTCCTCGCCGGTCGTGGATGGTGTAATAGAGGAAATTTTGTCGGTGCTGTTTACTTCATTGTTCTTCGACGGTGTAATCGAAGATGAAATGATTTCAGTTACAACAGTAGATTCTGATATTTTTGACGTTTCAGCCACTAGAGTTGTGCTGAATTGTGTTGAAATTGTGGACCTCTTTGAACTTCTTAACGTTTCGGTTGTGGCGCTGTCTGCAACCTGCGATGAACTAGTAATTAGCAAAGACGTTTCGTTTGGTCCTTCCGTGGTCGATTTGTATTCAGTCGAAATCAAATTAGCAGGAGGTGATGAAACAATTTTATTCTCCGTGGGAATACTTTCTTGCGTCGTAGTTGAGATTGTAGGTGATGATGAGGTAAAAATTATGGGCACAGTGAAATTTAGTGGGGTCGAAGTTGAAGATGTTTCGTTAATGATGGTCGAAACACTATATTCGTTAATGGTTGACGTTTCAACGACGTTTGTTGAAGCTAGAGGCTCTACTTCTACAGTTACTCTTGGGGTGAGTGTGGATTCGCTTGTTAATTTAGTTGGACTTGCTGATTGAAGATCATTTGAAACTGACGGATCTGTGGAAATGCTTCCACCTATTGTAATAGGCACTGTGAAATTTACATTAATATTTTCCATTGTAGAAATCATGGAAGTGGAGGATTCTTCTTTGTTAGTGGTTGGAAAACTGTTTTTATGGACCCTTGATGTTTCAACGCCAACTGTTGAATTTACGGTTGTTACTTTATCACGCGGCGTTGATGAAAACATAGGTTCACTTATTAATCCGATCGTATTTGACGATTTGTTCGTGAAACCTGTGAAATTAATTTGTTGCCTTTAATGTAACAACTGAATTATCCTTTGATTTTTTTTATACCTGATATTTCTGTAACAATTCCTTCGCCGGTCGTGGATGGCGTAATAGAGGGAATTCCATTAGTACTGTTTACTTCGACAAAATCTGAAGTTGTAATCGACGACAAAGTGCTTTCGTCCAATGCACTTAAAGTTTCGCCGAATGATGTTGACGTTGTAGAGGTATCTGAACTTTTGCTCGTAGTGCTGTATCCGGTATGTGCCGAACTTACGGCTGTGCTAAATTTAACTGTCTTTGGAGTATTTGCCTTAGTATTGACACTGGGAGATTCAGAATTTGTGACCAGAGCCGAATGGACTTTTGACGGTGTAACCGATTCGATTGTGTTTGATCCTTTTACCAAATTGCCAACCGAAATAGAAAAATTCCTATTCATGTCCACAAAATCGTTTGGGGTTAAAGATTGGGTAGCATTGCGGGTTTCATCTATTGGAGCTGAAAATTTAGTTGATGACGCTGTAACAATTGTTGGTGCAGTAGGATTTAGGGTAGTGTTTTCAATCAAGGGAGACGTTTCATTGATAATGATTGGGGTACTATATCTAGTACTGCTGGACGTTTCAGCGGTAGCTATGATTTCTTCTGTTATTACTTCAGTTAACGTGGAGAGAGATGTATACCCACTTGTTAATCGAATCGGACTTGATGATTTTTTCGTAAAACCTTTAAAGGTAGATTCTTTTCTACTTAATATGCCACTTAAATTATCATTTGATTTGTTGTACCTACCTGATATTTGTGTAACAGTTCTATTGTTCGTCACAGATGACGCAGTCGAAGGAACTTCATTGGTACTATTGATTTCACCTTCTTGTGAAATAGTAGTAGACCATGAAATTCTTTTGTTTAAAGCTGTAAATTCGGGTACGCTTGATGTTTTCACATCTACTATTGAACTGGACGGCGCTGAAGTTGTAGAACTGTCTGAACTTAAATTTCTGTCAGTAGTACTCCTTCCAATCCATGTGGAACTGGCTAATGTGCTAGTGGTTGATGTTTCTGTGACACCGCTGATCATAAAAGATTCAGACTTAGAACCCAATGAGAAGTCGCGTTGTGATGGTGTAACCGATTCGACTGAGCTTGTTGCTTGTGTTGTATTTTCCTGATTTGTCAATATCAACTTGTCAATTATAGCAGAAACAGATTCGTCGGGAATTATAACTTCGTTTGCAAATGACGGTTTAGTGGTAGTGCTTTCAACTGTTTGAGCTGACATTTTAACTGATGATGTGGTAGAATCGATGGACGCAGTAGGATTTAGTCCAGCGTTTTCGATCATGGAAGTCGCGGAAGACTTTTCGTTGGTAATAATTGAAGAACTATATTTATTACTGCTTGTCGTTTCCACCGCAGTTGCTGTTACTTCATCAAATATTGAAAAGGACAATGGCGTAGTGGAAACAATTCCGTTGGAACTGTTGACGTCATCCGCCTGTGAAGTAGTAGTAGACGTCGAAAGGATTTCCTTTAATGCACCATATTCGGATGCGCTTGATGTTTTGACCCCTAAAGTTTCACTAAATGGTGTTGAAATTGTAGAACCGTCTGAACTTGGCGTTCTACTAATAGTGCTGTCTCTAAGCTGTGTTGAACTAACAGCTATGCTAACTTCAACTGTTTGCGATGTTTCAGTGCTGATGTTGAAAATTTCAAAATTTGAAGTCAACGCTTCTATATTTGATCTTTGACTGGTTGAATTACAAACTTGTTGACTGCAGCAATTTCCAGGTGTTTTCAAATCGTATCTAAAAGGGCACCTATACTGTTTTTGTCTATACCCTTTACGAAGATATTGCGAAATGCATTTGTCGTATCTTTTACAATTTATTGAGCGTGAAATGAAAATATATTTATTACGATCCTTTTCTTGTAAACCTGTTAAACACATCCTAGTGCGAAAAATTTTTTCTGTGCAGAACTTTATGACATTCCTTACGTTACAACTATTACATTTATTTAAATGCACTTCATTCTCCCCCTTGTGAATAGGGTAGAGTCCATTGCAGTTACCATCTACAGCGTTACAATTATTGACTTTCTTGGTTTCATTAGCGTTGCAAGGCAATCCAGGAGCACATTTTTGTCGTTGGTCTATTACTGGTCTTATTTTTTTATATACTATAGTTTTTAAAAACTGTTGTTTTCCATTGCAGTTACCATTTGTATTGTCGCATTTTTTTAAGTCCTTCGTTTGATTTATCTTGCAAGGCAATTCAAGGGGGCACTTCAAAAGGTGGTTTAATACCGCAGAGGCATCTGTAACGTTTGTACGATGAGGAAATTGTAGGTTTTTGTTACAGATACTATTTGTCGTGTTGCAATTTCTTAATTCCCGCGATTGAATTATATAAATCTGAAATAGCTTAATAGTAATAAATCACATCATAGAATCATTTTTTTAAGGCGAATTATACGTTGCAAATTTCTTATTTTTTCTCTAGAATGAACTACCTACTACTCAAAAATTAACCCATAATAATTGTCATGAGCTTTCCAAATTTAGTCAGTTTGTTGATATAGCTTAAAGTTCATGTTATGATGTATGTTGCAACAAATTTTTTTTACAATATAAATATTTATAAGATGCATAAAATAATGGCACATTCGAGATGTTATTCAGTGGTGTATTAATTATAAATAAAAATAGATTTAAACAGCATCTTCGTGTTGTTATATTTAAATAGTCTCCTAATGTGCAAAAGTCTTATTTGCATTTACATGATCATTTTAAAATACATTTAGCTCAAATGTGAATAAATGTTTGAAATAATAATCAATGTTAATATGACACAAAAAGTCATTACTTTCTCAAGGATTTATTGAATCTTAGATGACAAGGATTCAAAATTAAACTATTTCATATAACCCAACTAAAATAAAATTAAAAAAAGAAAGCAGTGGCATTATATTAAAAGGAGTGTGTCAATATTAAATCAAAATTCAGTTACATTTACATCAAGTCTATAATGTACGTTGTACCTTAATGATATCTCCATTATAACAACCGGCTCTAAGTGAATTAAAAAATTATTTGATATTGTAGTGACCCAGTTTAAAATTTAAATTTAAATTTCCGGTACCGCCACAACAGCGCGCCAAATGTGAAGGTACTAGCGGCTAGACTAGGCACTACGAGCGGAAACATAGCGGGGGGTGAAACGGGCCCGCGCGGGTGGTTGACGGGGGTAGGTCACTTTTGTTTGGTTTTTCGAAACGAACAGCCCTTGCGAAGAGCGATCCAATATTCCAAAAATCTGTAAGTTACATCTGAACCGATTACACTACCGTTCCGAGTAGATATTTTGTGTCCCCGTGAAGAATTCAACGTTTTTAATTCACCTGGGTAATTTATCTCACTTTAGTTGCTTTTTTTTTTGTGTTTTGTTTTGGGACCAGGACCACGGGGTAAGGGTATGTTGTAGATTTTATTTTGTAAAATATGAGTAATACCTGGGATACGGTTTTTGAAGAGGGTTTTTCATCCGTCCCTGTCTGTAATAACTGCACCATAATTTGTTTACTTGTTTTGCAAGCGTTAACTGTCATTTTGTCTGTCATGTGCCCGTTTTTCTGTTATGTTAAATATTGTTGCATTCATCTGGTCGTTTATCTTTGTGATGTACTCAACTAGTTAATTTCTTGTACTTCGTTAACTTAAGTTCTGTCCTTTGTATTCGTTCCAATTTCTTTTTCATCAAAGTTATTACAGACATTTTTAATAAAAGGTATTTTTCGTCCCTCACATGTGTGTTTTATTTGCGGCACTCTTCCAACTGGAACCCTCACCGTTTGCATTCCGAACCTTTTTCCGCCAAAAGAAAATCACAACGTAGGGCTCCTCCGATTCGATGACGATCACGACCACAATTGTTACCGTTTTGCGCAGGTTCAAATATTTGGCGGAAAAAGTAATGTATTCAAATCATTACAATATTTTTATTAAAATAGCGTTCAAAAATGGTGGGAGAAGGTTTTTTTTAGGTTACGTAGGTACACATTCGAAATTGCAATTGTTATTTATAAAGAACTTAATTATTGTCCCAGATTACGCTTGTATGTACATATTTGTTTCATTCAAAATCCTACTGTGCTACATAATTTCCTTATTGTTAATATTATGCAGTATTAGGTGAAGTTGCTATTTATAGCTCTGACTTGTCACAGTTATACGAATTAATATGTACAAAACCGAAAAATGTCTTTATTGGAAGACAATTTTCTTTCAAATATGTCATAAATAAAATTTTCTAGTTCCCAATGAAGTTGAGTAAATGATTTTAGATTTTTTGTTTTTTGTTGTGTGTATAATAGTCAAGTTTAAGTTTTACGCTCAATTAAAAAAAAAATATATGTAAAGGTGAATTAAATAAAAACCTGTTCAAATAACCATTTTCGAATACCTGCAGGAAATGGTTATGCAGATCTTACATTCAAATATTGACAAAAACAAGAATCAAAATCGAGATTTTATTAAGTGGAAAAGGACATGTTTAATTTTTGTTTTGTGTACGGATCCACTAAATAAAGAGTGCACAAATTATGCAAGTTGCTAATAATACATTTTGTACCAAAGATGCATCAGAATAGTCAGATTCCAATATTTTGAACATTTCTAAAAAAATCGAGGACCACATACAATTTTTGCAGCAACAATAAAATTATTATTTTTTCTGTTATAATGGACGAAGACGGTTAGAAAATAGTTATTTATTTAACGAGTTCGTGTGTAATTTGGGCTTTTTTTGGCATGAGTGGACCAGTTTAAAACTCGAGTGAAACGAGAGTTTTAAAGGTCCACGAGTGCCAAAAAAGCGCAAATTACACAAGAACGAGTTGAATACAACGTTTTTTTGTTCGACGAGCCCCCTCAAAGGCTCCAAATGGCTGAAAATCTTTAAAATTAGCTTGACGTTTCGTTTTGACAAGTTGTCAAATTCATCAAAATCCGTTCACATAGGAGAAAATTCTGAAATTCTGACAGTGTCGAACAAAAAATGTAAAAAAAATACTCGATTAAAAAAGATCAATATGTAAAAAATATTTATTTTCGCGAGTTCTATTGGGATTATTTCCTTCATGTGTTTAGCAACCAATTGCGTGATAAATATTGACCAATCAAAACGAGAAAACAAAAAATAACCCGATAAAATGTCTCTAAAATGCACATATGCAATAATCACATATTATATCCCAAGTGCAAAATTTTTTATCGGAAATTTTTTTGCTAATGAACGAAAACATCCATAAATGAGGTCAGAAGACATATTATCAAATAAGATTTGATAATAATTGGTCGTCTGACCGAATAATTTATGGATGTTTGAGTTCATTAGCAAAAAAATTGCGGATATTAAAATTTTGCACGAGGGGTATACGGCTGATTATTTCCTGAATAGAATGAAATCAAATGCATTATTTCCAATCCTTTTTATTCAAAATAATTTATTTAAAAAAAAAATCAGGTACCGACATTTTTTATCAGATTATTGCACAGTGCATTTTAGAGAAATTTTGTCGGGTAATTTTTTGTTTTCTCGTTTTGATTGGTCAATATTTGTCACGCAATTGGTTGCTAAACATATGAAGGAATTAATCTGATAAAAAATGTCGGTACCTGATTTTTTTTTTTATTATTTTGAATAAAAAGGATTGGAAATAATGCGTTTGGTTTCATTTAATTCCGGAAATAATAAGCCGTATACCCCTCATGCAAAATTTTAATATCGGAAATATTTTTTGCTAATGAACTCAAACATCCATAAATTATTCGATGAGAAGACCAATTATTATCAAATAAAAGCCCTCGACTTCGTCTCGTGCTGTTATTTGCTAATAATTGGTCTTCTGACCTCATTTATGGATGTTTTCGTTCATTAGCAAAAAATTTCCGATAAAAAATTTTGCACTTGGAATATAATATGTGATTAAATTTATTAAGTGGACTTCCATAACACCCGGTATAATACAATAATAACAGGGACGGTTGATGCTACACAGTTATGCAATCGGCATTCATTAATATTAAAATAAAAACTGAATTATTTTTAAAATAGTTGCAAAATAAATTAAATTAAAGAAGTATTTTAATAAAATTAAAATGCTTACTACTTGAAGTAACAGTATTCCGATTTGTAGTTTCATTTCTTCGTTTCACCAACGTAGATTCACTAACAATGTCAGTTTTAACGTTTTTCCTCCCCTTCTTATATTTGGGATTATTTACACACACAATCTTTTGACACAATTTTATATCTTTTGTGTAACTGCAACTTAGTCATTGTATATACATTTTAATTGCTATTATCAAAACGTTTTGCGAACTCTTAATTGAAACATACTTTTCCTCTTGCCGTTCTTCTGCTAATGTTAAAAAGGGAGCTATAAGACCAATTTCCAGTAATTAGAAATTATGGTCCAGACGTTGGAGAAGGAGCATATTTTAATAACTGGCAAATGCCACCCATTAAAAACAGCCAAGCTTGAAACAAAGTGGACCGCATTAGTACAAAAATTAAATGGGGGGTGCCAAATGGAGCCCGAAAAACAGTCCAAAGAGTTTATATAACAATCTTCATAATCATAACCATGATTGTGAGAACAATGGTTATGATTTACCACACTAGAATAGCATTTCTTGACGGGGTTTAATCGATAACAGCAGTTTACTTCTGAACAATCATTGCATATCTATTCGTTCTTTTGTATTGGCTGTATTTATGTATATTTTTTTGTAACTGCATACTTATGTACTCTAACTTCTGTCCCGTCAAAAGACTTCATTTGGAATAACCCACTATACTCTTTACTCAAGTCGAGAACCATAGCCTAAAGGCTGATTCAAACTCGTAGTTTTGTTATTAGTTCTATTCTCTCGTTAGCTACCAGGTCTTTCTTCTTCTTGCACGTCAGATTTCAGTAAATTTGTTACATTTCATCTTTGGATCACAGATCCAAAAAATCTAATTGAACAGTTGTTAACTAAGCCTCCCATTATATCCATTCCTCGGTTTCAATCGCTCTATTTGTAAAAGCTCGCATGAGTTTACTACTATGTATTTCCTTCTTCTTCTTGCGATGACGTTTCATTTTCACATATGACAAATTTAACAAACTACAACTAGCCTCGCACAAGAGAACTGTTTTGCGAAACTTCAACAGCGCCCCTATTGAAAGCAGATCATTGTAAGGAGTTCCTCCGATGATTTTGAAACACCCTGTATCTATCTTACGTATAACACCCCCACATCACTAACAATGCGCGCAGTAACAAGTGCGAAAGCAATTAAAATGATTTTTAAAATATCGTTATGACGCTAATGCAACTATAATTTATTGTTATTTTTATTGCTAACATTACAACGCAAGAACATTATTACCAGGCACAAATTGATTTATTTACGATGTGTATTACAAGGAAAAATGAATTTCTTCAATCGACTGACCTCTCTTCGCGATCCATTGCTCGCATTTTTGAACCGGCTGACGGTCAAATTGGAAGATTCCTTGCATAAATTTAAAGTTATTTTTGCGTATTTTGCTACCGTTGATTGTTCAGTCAAGTGTTAAATTTATTTGGTACACACACGTCCTGTTAAACACTGATCTGGTAATTGGCTGATGGCTGTCTATCCAAGTGATTTACTGAAAAGTAGGCTAGAAGTGTACAGTTCAGTCTGCAGCGAGCAATTGAAGTTCAAGACAAAGTCTAATTTTATAAGAAAGTCGTTTGAGACGACCTCCCATACCTTCCAATCGTGAAATGTTGTGAGAGTGGGTGAATCGACACCATGCTCACTGATTTCATTCATTCTTATTCAAATAGTGGCAGCGGTCAGAAAACTTTTCACTTTTTCACGTTCAATATCACACGTGCTTTAAAAATTTCGTTGTTGTTGTGTGAGTGTGATGTGCGCGTTTGTGTTGTGACCACCGAGAACTAAACGTTACTTGACACACTTAGAACAAAATGTTGAAATTACTGAAATTATCCGGCAGTGCAGATCAATTTTAGAGAAATTTTGATGAATTATGGATGCAAAAATTATATCCCAGCAAGAGGCTTCCAAGCGGTGTTAAATAATAATCTGATTGGAATCGGTTTAGTGGCTTAGTAAATTTATTGTGTTGCATAATAACTTTTACACTTTACGTATTATATACTTTCTCGTGCATAACGAAGAATGACATAGTTCCGTGCTTCCTTAAACTGGAATAAGAGGAAAAGGTAAAGTTATTTTTTACTTACAATGATGAGAGAGATTGTCAAATACATAATAAGACAGACGGAAACAAAACATTACTTTATCTTTATCCAAAACATAATATAAAATAATCATGTAACAACAAAGACAAGCTACTGTGAGCGATTTTGCAACAATCGTGTTGGATTACTTGTTTGTTGTCAAATTGATAATGTCAATCTTTTAAAAGCAAAATCCTTTTAATATGCGTGTAATTGCTTTTACATGGTTGAACAACAATGTGTCACATTTAAATAATAAGTGAAGATTTTTACATTGTTTATGATTGAAACAGATTTTTGACGTATGAATTATTCATTCGAAGTTATTATTTAGTAATTGATGCTTTTGTGTTTTCGCACTTTGAATCTGAAATAGGTAGTGAGGTCACCGAAGAAAGGTGTCGATGTGCAGTTCGCTTAATAAGTATCTTTTTTAAGACACTTGAAAGTAGAAGAGACTACCAACTGACTTAACATGTTTATCAGATAAAGATAACAGTAAAAGTCAAAAGTAGATTTTTTTATTTAAGTGTACCTGTTGCTTATTAAAATTTACGTTATCTCTCTCTACTAATCATATTTTTTCATGCTATCATCTTTAAAAAATCTACGAGCTCTCTTTGATCTAACGTAAACGTAAGATGCAGAACTATTTTACATTTAACAGGGTGAATTATTCCTTTGGCTATGATAGATTAAAACTATCAAAAATAATTATTGAGAGATAAGATATTTAAAAATATCACCATTTAAGCTGTGAACAAACATGAAAGATTTTTATTTTATCCTTCTCTAATTTTTTCTTCGTATGCTGACAATATTTCGTTATCATTCGAAAACAGCGACTCCATAGTATTTACTTGATTTCTGGGCAAAAAATTGGTACAGGAACCCAGTGGTTTTGGAAATTAACAAGCAAGTAAAATAAAAACAGTTAATTTTAAAAACAATGCAAAGTTGGCGTTGAAGAGTCGGTTGTGAACGCACCACTCGTCATTCCGCAGAGTAAAAACATCGAAGGTAAAAACCGTGTAAAAACACAAATAATGCAAAAAGTGAGGTTAGATTTAAACAGCTGATCCGTAATCCGTGGTGCGTTCACAATCGACTCTTCAACGCCAACTTTGAGGAGAAATTAAATGAAAATCCGATAGAAGAATGTAAATACGCTGAAAAAACTAGACATGCAGTTAAGTGTTGTGATATGTAAAAATGTTTATCACTGACTACATTATTAACAAAGGCAAGCAAGGTAGAAAAATAATACCAAGTGCAACCTGTATTTAAAGATAAGGAATAGAATATCCAGGTGCCATTATTAACATAATACTTTTTTGTATTCAAAATTATTCCTTTATAATAACTTATTCAAAAAAAAATGTTTGTCACCTCGTTGATTTATACAAATTTATAAACGGCCCAAAAGGTGTATTTATGTTTAAATAACATACGGTGGAGAAAAAATTACATAAATGTATGAACCTCTTACGTTACTGTTGTTATTTATAATATGTCGATAATTTAAATAATTCTTTCCATTAAATGAACAATTTCCTTTCATTACGTGAAAGACAATTTATCTAGCTTTTCCCAACGGTTCCAAAGTACTGAATAGTAACAATGGAAAAGTCGGAAGTAATTTAGAATAATCATGTATGCGTTCGCGATTTACAGAGAATTAAAAAATATTAATAAAACATATTTCACTTACGCTTTTTTCCTGTTTCTTTAATCTACCGGCTATTAGAAAAATATTAAATAACAAATCCATATTCTTACATCCTGCCTGAAATTGTTATCCAATAACAGTTGTAGCCCATGCTTATAAACAAATAGAGTTAAATAAAAATGTTAATTGATTGCAATCTATAACAATAATGTAAATATACAACTGTAGGAGATGCTGTAAAAAAAAACAATAAACAGCTTTGAAAACTATTGTGGTTAAATTACATATGTGTTTCTGAAATACGTGTGTTAATTTTAACCAGTGGAAGAACGCGCCAAGTCATGGAACTTTTCTTTATAACATTTTTACGAAAAAGCAATACAAATTGATTTAAAATTTGGAATAAATTAACCATCAAAGTGTATACCCGCCTATGGGTAAGGGCGAAAATTTTCTGTTGTGATAGAAACAGAGCTTTGTTAAAAAGTTCCATTGTTATAGAAAAGAATAAATAATCAAAATTTAGATTCTCATGGTTACAAAAAATAGAAACTAGTTAATCACACAAAACGACTCGTTTGGTAAAAATTGTGGGGCAAAAAATCTTGGAATACTTTTACGAATTTTACAAAATGTTATAGAGAAAAGTTTCATAAATTGGCGAGTTCTTTCACTGGTTAAAATTAACACACGTATTTCAGAAACACCCTGTATGTACTATACTTTAACTGAAATCTATTTACAGTGGGCAATAAAATTTAAAATCTTAACGCGATTAGTAACATTAACACAGTGCTAAAAATTGTCAGGTCACAAGTTACATAGAAACAAATGCATTAAGAATGTGAATAAATTACATTGTTGAAAAATAAACCCACTTATTTTTATTGACATGTTTTATATCAGTTTAAATATTGCAGAAAATCTCACATTGGGGTCAAGGCGTGAAAAATAGATACGTATATAAATTGATCATTAACTCTGATCACTTGTTCATAAAGTCATACAAAAGGCAATACTAGAGAGTGATTCTTCGTGGCATAAATATACATTTCGCTTATTAATTATAATAATGAAATAATTAGTTTCCACTTTTACTAGAAAAAGTAAGACAAGTTGGTGCAAAACGATCTTGGAATTAAATTAATAATAATATCGCGCGTTCAAATGAAATCCTGGGCTGAGTAGGCGTTGGAAAAATTAAACCGTTTAGAAAAGTGTAAAGTTTGAATTTCCCGCCGTTTGACACGAATGACATTTGTTTAATCGGGACATAATTGACCATGTTTGTTTTCAGCAAAGGGTGCCCGTAGATATTTGCTTTGAGAAAAAGAATCGTTACGTGATTCTAGTTTTCATGTAAAACATGGCAAAAAAAGAAAAAAAAGATTTTTTTTTGGCTCAAAATTTTAGGTTAGCTGTCAACATGCTCCAGTTAATCGACGCTTTAAAAAAGCACAACAATTGACAGTTTCCAACGCCTTCCCAGCCCAGGATTTCATTTGAACACTCGATATAATTAAAGCATTAAATTACACACAGCTAACTTGTTTATATATTCATCGTAATTTAATTAACTAAACATTACATATTTAAAACAGAATTAAAATCGATAAAATTCAAGTATCAATGATTGATTCGACATGAACACAAATTTGTAATTATTAATTATCTCTTGATTAGTTTATAATTTGTACTGTATTTTTCCATGTAGTATAAATCAAGTTTTTCATGGTAACCACGTGTTTAGCAATTCCTTAAAATGATGTAAGAATTCTTTTATGTTTGGTTAAATTGTCCAACAGTCCACATAAATGTGACAAACTACTTATAGGTATCAGTTTGCATTCATTTTGAAAGTTTGCATACGCAATTTGGTTATCAGTAAAATTTTAAAATTCTACTACATAATGATCGCAATTTGTTGCTGCACCTCCATTTTATAGTACTTTAGCACCGTGGCAAAAATCATGTCACACGTTGAATTAAGCATTCAGTGTGGTTAATAAAAGTGACAGTTGCGAACATTTGCGGAATCGTAAAACATCACGGAATTGCTTCAAGAACATATCAAAATAGTTAGCTTTGTACTTTCAACGACAACTTTAATGAGCTGTCCGGAAACAAAGTGCACTAATTATGTTATTTTTGAATCAGTTAGAGAGAGGTCAGATTAGTATGTTTCCCTTCTCATTGCTTCAAATATATTATTAAAAATTTAAAAAGAAATTATATATGACACACTTTCAAAAACTGTCTAATGCAGCATGGGTTATTTAAGTGTCCTTTTTATCACCTGTATTATTATTATGCTGTTGAAGCTAAACCCTTAGACAAAATGTAAATAGATTTCCCGTTTCATCTGTAGAGAACCATTAATGAAATATCTGATTAAATAAATAGTCTCAATTTTGTGTACGACACATCATCAACAACAAAAAATGAAGGTGTTCCCTTTAATTCATCTAACCTTGTACATTTTTGTTACATGTGTGCTTCCGGTATGTATGTGTAACATATTTTTAACTCTTATGGATCTGACACCTTACTATAACATATCATTATAGGTACATTTAGTGCGTGTATTATTTTTTTAACTGTTAACTAAATGTCTATGAAAAATGAACAAGATGAACCACACTTGTATGACGAAAAAAAGAACCTGACGTCGCAGCTGAAAAAGCTACAATTTATAACTGAAAACGTTCTGCTTTATCAAATTATCACTTACAATTCACGTAATCAATTAACAAAATTGAGTACAAATAGATTCAAAGTACAAAAACAATGCTGTCAATAAATGTGAAAGAGAAAGGTTAATGAACCGGTGCATTCATATTTATGTGCATTATAATTGTTGTTGTTGTCGTCAGTTATGACTTAACTGTATTTAGTTCAAGGCTTTAATACACAGTTTTCTCAGATTTCGTTGAGATGTTAGAGACTGCGTCTCTAGCTGTCATTTAGCATTGGCAGAAAAACAGTTAAACGATCAGTACCTAGGTAGTTCTAAGACCACTTGTTTGGAACAACCGACAAAAGTTGTAATTGTTCGATTACTTGAAATGTTGTAACTGTCACAAGAAGAATACGTAATTATGAGAACGAAAGTTTTTTTCTGTAATTATCATAGTACATTTCGCGTTTTATCTGTTAAGTTTTGCATACTGAATGTTATTATATTGAGCCAAAAACCAGAACGAGCAAATGCAAAATACAAAATGGCTGTGAACAAACACAATGAGATTGTTTTAATTTTTCTCTTTTATAGAACTATCTGGATTTACGTCATCTAATCACATGTAGTGGTAATTAGGTAAAATATTAAATAAATGACTGAAAAATTTAAAAAAACTTTCATAAGAATGTTGTAGGTTAACTGTAAGCAGGTCTTTTAATTTTCTTTTTACTAGAGTTTTGTCTCAATGCCAAGGCATAATTGTAAAGCTAATTTATATTATAACGTCACTTTCTATTGCAATTAATCATGCTATTCCCTCTCTTTCCACAGATGATTATAGCATTATTATGAATGCCCTCAGCAAAATTTGTTTTATTGGCTTTTATTCATATTTATCATCAACAACAACATTAACGTGAAAATCTATTGCTGTAGTAAGTGTTAGGACGCCGAGGTCATGTACCCACTCAGTAATTTATGTGATTAAGTTTATTTATACCAAGTACAACAATCGTTTGCATATATTTTAGTTGGTATTTTATTTTTACATAAACTCTTACATTTTTGACGACAGTATTTAATAATAGTTGAACTAGTGAAAGTAAACATGTTTTCGTGTTTTTCATATTATTATTTCTTTATATTTAAAAGTATAAAAAGATTACATCAAAAACTGAAAAAATAAATTTAAAACGTGCTTGTTTGTTTGGAAAAACCAGCAGCAATAATATAATAAATAATGATGGGCCATCGATGAAGTCACCAGCGTAATATCTTGGGATAATGCATTTAGTCTACTTTCTCCTAAACCAGAAATAATCAAATAAAAACAAAATTTCAATATTATATAACTGGAGATTATGACATTTCTGTCATGCTGGTGATGACAAACGTTTGCACTTTTTCAACCACAACCGCTCTCATAAAATGATTTCAAAAGGAAATCACACGTTAAAATTTTCTCTTTTTATTGTACCTATCTATGAGTATAGAAGGTATGGTGATAAAAAAGGAAAATTAGCTACAATGCGTGTACCCCAGCCTGCTTTATACCGAGAAAATTTAATGTTATGCAACACAAAACACATTTAAAAGACAAAATGACATTTTGTTCTCTATGTAAGGTTATAAGGAGAAATATTGTAAGAAATCAACGTTATTTGGGTATCTTTAAGAGTAAACACGTGCAGGTTGAACAGCATTTTTACGGCACTCATCAAAGATCAGAAATCTATTTTTTCATCGTTTGAATACATGATAAAATCGCATAAAAACTGACGTACAAATTTTTTTATTACCTATGTCAGACTCTATAATAACATTGTTGCCATTATGGATTGCAAATGATAAATTATTTAAAATTAAATCTAGACGCTCTTTTAAGCTGTATTTTGTGT
Organism: Tenebrio molitor; assembly: GCF_963966145.1. Lineage (NCBI taxonomy): Eukaryota > Metazoa > Arthropoda > Insecta > Coleoptera > Tenebrionidae > Tenebrio > Tenebrio molitor. The sequence continues at coordinate 9,414,823 of NC_091051.1, forward strand.
TGCATAACATTAAATTTTCCTGGAACTCTATGGTGAATAAAATGGAATAAAATAACCCTATATTAGAGCTGTGTAGCGCAGTACATAGTGTTGTTTTTTTTTAATTTTTTAGAACATTGATAAACTAACTAGACTGGAAACTCGTTGTCCTATTGATGGATGTCGAAGATCGCATTTTTATCATCTTCAATTATTACATAACAAACTTAATAATATTTTAATTTAAGTCATTGGTCCTATTTTTAGTGAGTGGTATAATTAACAACAGTCCATTTTGCATTTCAAAAATGGTCAAAGGACCTTGTATTTTAACTTTTTATTGCTGAACCAATATCTAAAAAAAATGTTAATCAGATTTCGACGTCTGCTACTCTGTCTGATACAATCTATTTTATTAATCTAAAGCTCTTTATTGAAGACAAAATCTGAACACAAATCAATCATTTGGGTTATCCAGTTTTATCTTATCGCTAAACAAACAATTTCATTTCCTTGCTTTAATGATATAATTTTGTAAATACCAACATGAAAAATTATAATTAAATAAACATTGGCTGGTTTATCGGCAAATATAAGCACCCACCGTAGTTTATTACGATTTCTGTGATTTACACATATGTTGATGAATTCCATTTTACAGTTTCTAAGATTTTTTTTTTGTTCTGCACGCAGCTCCACGGTTGATAGTATTTACAAAACAATTAAAGTTTTCTTATCGGTGAGTACAATGTATCAATCGGTCTTTTACTGATGAGTGTTCCAACACAAAGTACAGCAGTTAGTCCTGGAGAAATAAAGTGTCTTGTTCTTGTGTTAACTTAACTAGAAAAAGTTAAATTCTTAAGGTAAAGAGATTTTGATATTCATTTCATATTAGTAACCTGACTAGTTATAAATTTTTGATTTTTGGGGCAAAACAGCAAAATCGACCTAAAGACAATTATCCCTTTAATCAAAAGAAACTACTGCAACTCTATATTCATATAAAAGTAGATATTTATTTGTAAGGAGCGTGATAATAATAATAATAAAGTGAAATAATAATAACATTTTATTATTTGATTAAGTAATATTTATTCTGAATTGATCCTGAAAAATAGTGTTTGACTTTCATTTATTAATTTAGTGTTTCGTTGATTTAGTTCAAATCGCTTGGCTATGTAAATAACAGTATACAGAATGAGGGAAAGGAAAAAATATTACGGTTTTCCTTTATACTTCACAGATAAGGCTAACAAGAATTCGAATTTAAATACGCGGGGGCAGCGCCACTAATCAAGTGGTGGTATTTAAAAATTCATGAAATAAGTTACGATAAGATAATTACGGACTTTGGTGTCCGAAATGGTGTTTGCAAAGGTAACAACTATCAAATACGTATCAAATACATATACTCAAAACTGAGGCCTAATCAATTAATCAGATTATAAAAGACTTAAGTTCTCTAAATCATGACCCCAGTAATGTTATTTACATGTAATAAATTATTTTTGTCGTATTACGAGTATGTATGTAAACTTTCACTTGATATAACAAAATATTTACAAACAGAAGTTAATTACATGAAAATACTTGATAATAACAGATTTGTTTATTGTATTCATTATCAATTGTATAGAATGGAATAAGTCTTGCAAGTAGTAATAAAGTATTGTTTACAAATTCTTGTACAAGAAAGTGAAGACTATTTTAAGTTTACAATTGCTGTTCAAAAAATAAAGGTATTACTAAAAATCGGACAGCAAAAATAAAATGTAATTATTGATATCACAACAATCAACGAAAAGTTTACTTGAAATTTTGATTTCCAAACCCCAGCAACGCAAAATTATGGTCATCCTACCTTGTCGGTGCTAAACTCTGATTGGACAAGTTTAGGATGTCTTTTCTGGATTATCGCTTGAGATAGAACTTTTTTCTTTAAAATTTAGATTATCACGTTTACCCAAATCCTCCCTTTTTTTTCTCTGGGGAGGCAGTTCTGGGACAGCCTGTATAACACAGTATTATCGAACAAATCTCCACAGTAAACATGTCACGTCAAATATTTTTGTGCTGATGTAAACCTTAATATTCCTATTCCTAAAATACCACTTCAAGAGAAGAATAAGAAGATTTTCTTTACAGTTGTCACTGTCCAATTCGTTATGATAATTGTCAACATTTTTATTCATGTAGGGAAAGTTTAATGTTCAATTTAATTAAGACTGATGAATATCATGCAAAAAAAAAAGCGAAACATTTAAAATTAATATCAAATCGTTCTTTACTTATAATTTTTGTTATTAATACAAAATTATCCATATAAAATCTAGTAGCTTCATTACAATGTGTACCAATTTTACAACATAATTTTTCAAATTAAATAAAAAAATTGTGATAATACGGCAGTATATTATAGGTACCGTGCGATCTAAAATAAAAAAAATCGAGATGGCCATGATTAGTTGGCAGCACGTAAAAATTTAATTCAAATGTAATCAGATGTCATTAATTACAATAGTAACTGTCATTCCGGACTTTCAAGGCACTTACCAACAACTTGCCTTGATTATTTTGTTTTTCCATACCTGAAAAACAACGTGTTCAAAAACAGGCCTGGCACAATTCCCGAATTAATGCAAGTAATTACTGATAACTGCAAATTAATTGGTGTCCCGACTTTGCGAAGGTCATTTGAAAACATGAAGCGAAGATAGTAGCATTATGTTTGGAAGCTGAAGGAAGACATCTCAAACATTTACTCTAGTTCGTAAATACGATTGGAGCTCCTCATGATTCTTTTACAACCGACAGGTCACACATAATGCACACCTTTATGAAAATAAAATTTTCAACGTTCTCAAAATCACTAACCTAACTTTTAAGACTGACATCTGATAATTGAAATTTTAACGAATTGCCAACTGAAATTTTTGATCACAGCCAACTCTAATTGTTTTTTCGATCTCACCGTAGAACTTTTAATTCGTTCTTCAACAGCAGAAGCTGTAAAATCCAATTTTGAAGATGTTACCAGAGATTTTTTTTTGGCCTGTTAGAACGCTATAGGGTTCTAAGGGTGTAGAGTCGGGGTACTAAACTATAGTTTAGTTTATATTTTTTACTTGTTAATATCTAACAAATATCTAAAATTGTTATTTGCCACCCAAATTCTCTGTACAAAATAAATAAATATTGAAATATTGAGAAATATTTGAATAGACGTTACCTAATTATTGTAAATCAGGACACGTCAACTTAAATACCTTAAGGGCCGGTTGTATAAATCGATGTCAATTCGTTGTTAAAGTTAACATACTGTCAAGCGATCTGATTGGGGGATATTTAACATTGAATTTGAATCAGCCAATCAAATGGACGGATTTCCGACTTGACGCGTTGTTAGCTGACACGATGTTAACTAAGCTTTATGCAACCGGGCCTAAGTAATTTACAAATAACAGATAACACAAATAGTCCAGTAGTAAAAAAAATCTAATCAAGGTAAGGTAAATAAAGTCTAGATAAATTACTGGTAACGAGTTGTGAAAAGACATTTTATATGTAGGTATGTGTTCTAAGTATTACTACGCTTGTTTGTTAAGAATTGTTACTTTATGGAATTAACACAAATAACAATAACAATAAATGTGACTACTACCCTTCAAACTACAATAGATGATGTTCACGAATAAATTATACAGGGTTATTCTTCTAAATGATTGTAGTCAATGTAGGCCATGCCCATGCCCATGTTATTACATTTTTGTCGCTGTCACTGTCATTTTTTAGGTGAAAAGTGCGGTGATGAGGTTTTTTTTTATTTTTGTTAAATTAACAATTGAATACAGAAATATTTAGTTGTTTTGCAATCAATTTTAAAAATATGAAGTTGTTTTGCACTCAATTTAACTCCTGTGTGTGAACGGTGTGTACTCACTTGTTCACATCATTTTGATGTTTTTTTATGTGAAGCGGCAACCATAAATTTTACATTCAGTTTTCACGCCTACTTCGACTACAATCATTTAGAATAACCCTGTATATTGCCTGCGCAGTGCATTATTGATTTCAAGGACAATTGCATTTATTTGTTAAAATGTCACGTTATCAAATTGATAATAGTCAGTGTGTTTCAATGTATGTCAAATAATTGTGAAGTTCTAAATACAATAAACAACGTTAAAAATATTCAAAACATCCTGAAATTAACATTTTTTAAATTAAATTAAAAAGGACAAGTTATTCCCTTGCCTTTCATGTGTCCTCTAAATCAAAATCATTGCATTAAATAAGAATGTACTACATGCAACTTCCCGGAACACTATATCAAAGAAAACAATAAATGAAAACAATATTAAGGATTTATGTACAATTGCATACCAGAAATATTTATTTCTACATGCATTAAATTGATACCATTAATAAACTATTACAATTAGTTAATGATCTGTTTGACATTAAACTTTATGGCCTCTAATGACGCAAAGGATTTTAACGAACTTTTCAAACTGCGTAGAAAGAAAATCAAACATTTAAAAATAATTTCCTAGTAAAATTGATTTTCGATCTCATAAACCAAAAAGAATTCCAACAGCACCAACAGAATGAGGAAATTCTCCTCAATGTCCTCATTCCAATGTTACTACTCAACGTTTCTTGACTGATTAAACCACACGCTACAGAAAAATGGCGTGCATATAGGCAATTCTTCCAATGGAAAATTTTTATACGATATTTTGTGAAATTATTTAATAAAAGACTTTTTTCTTCTTTATTTCTCCACACGCATTTTTTAAATAAAATTTGCATAAATGTCAAAATTGACAAGTGACAGATTATTAAGTTACGAGGTACGTTGTCAGAAATTTTATTTTCCTTTCCCCTAATTGTTTTTCTTATTGTAAGTATGTTTATTTCTTGTTTCTAAATTGATAGAAGTTCTTGGTAGATGTGCCATTCAATTAAATCGAAAGTAAAATATTCCAAAATGTTTTTCTTCGATATTTAAAAGAAAACTCCTGTTGGACCGCTAAAGCAAAGATATGGCATTTCCACAGTAAACGCAAATACTTGTCGGTGGCATTAATTTATTGTGAAAGCTACTTTATTATGTATCAAGCTACTCACTGTGCAAGCCGTTATCTTACCCCAACATGGCATAAAAATAATTTTGCAATTTCAATGAGCTTATCTGAACCACCGCACAATAGAAAATAGGTTCAATTAAAGAACTAATATGATCAATTGGCGCACTTCCTGTGTAATTTTAAATAGGTATGTGTATTACAAAACCGACATCACTGCCGTACTAGTAGCGTATGAGATATGAAATAGTTTAGTTTAGTCGTGATTAATAATTAAATACCACATGTTTAGCGACTCTAGGTAATAGTCCCGACTTTACAATTTCCTGTGTACATGATTTACATCTTAATTTTTTTGTTACAGAACACAGACCAACATGCCGGTGAAAGAATGGTTTCGGAGTCTGCAACCCATACAACTTTACGTTATTCTAATCCTGACTGTGATGTTTTTTATAACAGAATTAGTTTTTAGTCACATTACACATGCTTTAACACTTCTAATGGACTCTTATCATATGCTGTGCAATATTTTAGCGTTGACTGGTTGTATTATAACCATTAAGGTATGTAATTCGTGCTCATTCTTGTATTATTAACGTTCTTCTACACATTTTTTTCCGAGTTATGCATCAACATTTCAAAATTCATTTTACCTGCATCATTTAAAAAATTACGAACAAAGGCTTGTTTTAGTCATGATCATTCAAAAAATTTGTACGTGATTGTGAGCATCCGTTTTATATTTTTTTCATTATCATTCACGTTGCTTGGGCATAATGGGAGGTGATGGAGTAGTAAAGCTGTCTGTTGAATTAGGTTATGTTTTTCTAAGTTTGAGGTTATAAATAACGTGAATGTCTAATGCATTGTTGTCAGTTTTACTAGTTTGCAATAGAAGATTGCACAGACATTGCGGGAAATTCAGCAACATTTTGTTCATTTTGATAGGTCCACACGTCAGGCACTTTAGTGATTGTAAATCAAACAGTGTGTCCAACGTTAAAAAATAAATCATGGCCTCCCATTATTCGAAAACAACGTGAACGGTGTTTACATACAGCAACACTCATTTATGCATAACCATTTTTAATGTTTTACAATAAATTAATCCCGCGACAGGATATGTAATTTGAAAAAATACATTTTTTTATCAATTACATAACATTTTTGATTTACAATGCAAAAATTACCGATAATAATGCGGAATCTGGAGAAAACTTATTTAAATTAATTGATTTGCAGTTAGGAAAACTGTACGTTTTTTATCTCACATTCAAATTATGATAAATTTTTTTCTCCAAAAACTTCTGAAATGAAATGTACCTGAACTAGAACTTCTCTACTGGGTCAACCACATTTTCCTCCAAAATCAAAATAATTATAAGAAATGTCATTTTCAACCTTGACAACTATTTGTTGGTATACTAAGATGATGACACTTCCTAATTTGAATCCTAGATCTTGTATCACTTGTATCAAAAATTTTTGCATAAAATTAATAGATATTTAAAGGACACTTGCGTAAACAAATATTCCTTGAATGTTTTTAAGTACCGTTTATGACCTTGTTTTTTTTTGTAAAAAAGTGGTGTTTTACAGACACCAATACACCATGTTACGCCCAATGAAACAATTACAATGCAGATTACAACTAGTACAAGTAAATAAATAATGAACTTGAAGTACTGTCTGCGTCCTAGCAGACCACAATGAATCGTCGTTCATAAACATTTTTTAAGCTGCGATAATTGTTTGTTTTATTATTTACCATATCATTAAATTTCTCTTTATATAATTAAGTGGGTGAAACATCAAGTGAAATTTAATGGTAATGGTTAACTTACGTGTTATGAAATATTTTGGATGAATTTTTATGAGCGTGTTTTTGAATTATTTAAAATTTTAACAGTTTTACACACAATAAAAATGTTTAATACATGGCTGCAGTGGCACATGTTGCTTTTACTTTCTAGTGTTGTCATTATGTAGAATATTAATTTAAAAAGAAAAGACTAAAAGACAAATAAATGTGTTCACTGTGGCGTTAAATAAAAAACATTAATTTACATTGACGCATTTCTAGAGTAATTAATCACCAAATCAGCTTTTATTTTATAGAACAATAGAAATTGTCAGTTTATTTTATAAAACAATATCTGACTGACTTATTTTTAGAATATTCTATCAAAAATTTTCTAGTCACAGTTTGTTAACAATTGCCACAGGATGATTATAAATGATTCTAGTCGAAGCAAACCATGCTCGTGTTTGAAATTTTTGCCGCTCTATACAAACATAACTCTAATGTGGCGTGAACTGTCAATAGTGTCAATTATTGTATTCACTTATTCAGATAATTTTAATGATTTTTTCTTAACTTATTTAAATTAAATCGTCTGTTCAGTTTTCAACACAGATCCTGAATTAAAATTTTTGCATAATTTCAAGAAAAATATTTTGAATTATAATACAAAATTATTAATTTTAATCATTTGATGAGGCTATTAATAGGTAAAAAATGCCCCTAAGTGACATTGAAATTTTAAATGCACAATAGATACAAACGTACATGTCAAGTTTATGTATTCGTAAAAGGAACGAAGATCTTTTTAATGTTGTAAGGTCAACTTTTCGAATAAAGCATTTTGTACAGCGCATAAATTAGCTGTCCTTTTAAAGTTTGTAATATCCTAGATCACCTTCAGGATACATCCTAAATCAACTCAGCCTTCTAGACTTATTCTACACGCCATATCAATTTTCACTTTAGATTTAAATTGAATAATATGCTAATTGATTTCATAATTTGTACAACAAAAAGATCAGGTTTGTAAACTAGAAATCGAGTGAATTCATTCGGTGATATTCTAATTCAGACGTAATTCATAATTTTAGAGTAAAAATGATAATAAATAATTACAGACGAATTTATGTGTGTTCATAATTTTGTATTTGTTTTCAGAATAGCAATATTAAGGATAACGAATGCAACACAAAAGACGTCAGCACCGAATCCAGTGTAACCGGCGAAGAGCTATCGACAAATCCCACTGGCTGTTCAGACAAGAAACCAAACCAAACGAAAAAATCCCCCACACGAGCCAATCAAGAAAGCAAACTAAAAAATACATTTGGATGGGCCCGAATAGACGTAATTTCACTCCTGATATGTTGTATTTTTATGGCATCTTTGTCGTTTTCCGTATTCGCCGAAGCATTACAGACTCTAGTCCACATCGATCACTTCGACGAAATGCATCATCCGTTATCAGTGCTGTTCATCGGTGCTGCCGGTTTGTTGTTAAACGGCGTTTGTTATTTATTGATTGGTGGATACACCTTCCATCAAGGTAGTTTCTTGTACGTCACAGAAAGTGGCGACGTGATTTTAGACAGAGTTGTTGTACCGGATTTAGTGAAGCAAGGAGGAAGAAGACTGTCGAGAACGAGAACGGTACCACCCCCGCCAAAAAGACAAAGACAAGGCTTTTTAGAAATGTGTAGGGATATTATAGGTACCAGTTCTGCGACAAAAACGGCTTTCTCGACGTAATTTTCATTTTTTTAGGCTGTGTTTACGTTATTATATGTGCCTTGATAGTGTATTTCACAGATAAAAATATCGCCAAATATGTTGACCCGTTGATGTCTTTAGTTTCCGCTGGTTCGCTAATGTTTCTCAGTTATCCTCACAGTAAGTACAACAACTGGATAAGGAAGTTGTATAAGATGCGCAGTATTTGGCTTAATTATCACTTTAAAATCTTATTTTGTTAGGTCATAAAACTAATCTTGATTACAAGTCATGAATTTACAAAGACCAGTACCGCTTTAGTAATGCATTAAGTTATGTAAAGACACTTGAGCTCATGGTCTAAAGCTAAAACTACCATCATTTATGCAGTACACGGTTTGCTAAACTCTTGACGCAAACAATAAATATGTACCGCTTGTTGCTGTTGTCATCGTCAATTAAATCAATGCACATATCATTTAGAAACTACAGTAGTGGACTGCATGATTTTCACTCAACCGATTCTTTTTAGAAGGTGAACACTTAAAACACATTTGACGAGGATCCCGGAAGCAAATCCTTAATGACATATCAAAATACTGCTAAAAGCCCAAAAATAACACTAAAGTTTTCCCTAATTGATTTTAATTATTGCTTTTTTAAATTTTGAAAATTTCATTTTGTTTTTATACTTAACAAAATCTTTTCAGTGAAAGAAAGCTGCCTAATCTTGCTTCAAACCATACCCGACTCCATCAACATAGACGTTTTAAAAAAAGAACTGTTAAATCATTTTCCTGACATTGTAAATGTTCACGATTTCCACGTGTGGCAGCTGACAGCAACAAAAATCATCTCAACAGTACACATAATTTTCGAAAATCAAAAGGTAAAGATCAACGGAGATGCAGTGTGGTCTGTCTGCATCACCATGGTGTGAGAATAATTGTACACTATGACCTAGTGTTCTTTTTAGAGTTACAACAAAATCATGGACGACATTAAGGAGTTCTTAATTGAAAATGGTATTACGCAAGTAACCATCCAACCGGAATTTTACACGAAGGCTGAAACTCCACAAAATTTAACACCGCTTTGTCTGATGCAGTGTCAAGGTGAAGGATGCAAACTGAGTCATTGCTGCCCCAGTTACGAAACTAGCAATGTGGTATATTTTGTCTGATTTGTCTGAAGAGGTAGATTGTTTCAATTTTGCTTCTAGAAATTGAGGAAGGGTAGCAAGTCGGATACCAAAGAAGCCAAGATGTTGAGAAATTCTTTACCAGATCTAAGGTCGATAAAGATAATCAACAATGAATTTTCGAAAACAACGGAGTGTTTGACGAGAACTGAAACCACACAAAGTAACGATCAGATACAATCATAAAGTCGTAAGGACTAATTTTTTAAAGTACAAACTATTTAATTCTTGCCTGTAAATAAAATAGATTGACAATTCTCTAGGTGTGTTGAATAATTCCCAGAGTAAATGTTACGAAAATATATTTTAGACACTTCTTCCCGAAGCTAGATGGTAATTTTTAATAATCATAAGATGTAGGTATTACTCTTTTTGTTGTTTTCAATTATATAAATATAGATTGCCATCTTAATATCAAGTGACTTCTGTTTTTACGAAATTTTATATAATTAGTTTTTAGTCACTAAACGAAAAAAGACGAAGTTAAAATCATTACAGTAAATAAGTGTACTACATGTGTTCGTTTAAAAATTATGATTAAGTAGGTGTTTTAGTCAAATTTTACACTTAATGAAAAATTGTAATACATACACATTATCAGACCATTTGACGTTTTGATAGTATTTTACAATTTGATATAAAATATGTGAAATATGATTCAATAAAAGTGCTGAGAAAAAAATGTTTCTTATTTCATTTCTGCGGTTACAAATATACTTAATTGACAAGAAATGAAACAAAACATAATATTTCCTTGTAAATACTCACCATTCGATCTCATCGACTTTTTTTCCAGTTGAAAAGATTGGGCAAAAACATATCACACTTGTGACCAAAAATAAAACAAATCTGAGCAGACCTTGCAAATTATCGGTCATGTAGCGAAATCCTATGAAAATAAGCATTAATGGGCGTACACAATTTGTGGTCTGAAACACTAATAAATCATACCTCCTTAATTTTAGACGTTGGAATTATAATTGTGCATTATCAGATAATGGACAACATTTATAAAATCAACAAGAGCAACACATTACATTCGTAAGAATTGGTAATTTACGAGAGTACCCTCAACGGTAATTTACCAGCTTTCTTGCCAAACGTGATGTCACTGGTAAGCAGATTTTTCGGTGAAATGTCAAAGAAACGTCAGTTTTAAAACAACGGTGTTGATATTAACCTTGAAAAAACTTTTCGATTTCGCAAAAGTTTGCAGACGTTTCCTATAATTGTAAGCAGCAATTATCGCAAAATAAGTGGTAAAATGAGTTTTACCATTGAAGATAAAGCATTAATTATTAATTAATTAATAATTGATTTTTCAAGAGCTAGGCAACCAATGAAACGACTATGTATAGAAGTATAGATATGTGTGCGATTAAGCTAAGACAGACGTTTCGATAAAACAATGGATGAGGTAGCATTCTTGATTTGTTTTCTTGTTGATCACTAAATTGTAGTACAAGTACCACGTGGTCGACACAATAACTATTTCATTAAATTATTAGTTTTATTTTTCGTTTCATAGTACATACATCATTGTAATTATAATTACAGGTCATAGTTTCTATTAACCATAATATTATATTACGAATCATTCTTTGTTAAAGAAAAAGTAACAGCCAAACAAGTATTTCCAACACCTTCTCCATGATTAATATTAACTGTCACATTTGTCTTTCCAGAAACCAAAGGAAAAAAATATTTTAATTTCTTGACATTAGCTTCATACTTAATATTTTCAACCGAATCCTGAAAAATCGAATTATGATATACGTATTACAAAAATCGGTAAACTTACAGGTGGAATTGGACAACTTTGATTTAAAGTGATGAACATCTTAGCAAGTTTTAGAAATATGTTATCCGACTTTTTAGATTGGCAGAAATCACTCTGTCCTTCTGATTTGTCCCCACGTTCAGAATTTGTAATTGTGTAATTTCCCTTTAAAAGAAGATTATGTTGAAACGAAGAAAGCGTTTATAAAAAATACCTACTTCTGCGTTCTGAAACCCTTCCTGGGAGCTTCCTGAAGCTGACATGACTAAGTTGCAATCTGCATCCATTTTTATCTCAGCATTTTCAATATTAACAATATTATTAGGATCACAGTTTTTCAGATCATCGAGAAGAAAAGTGTAGCCATTCTGTTGGAAAAATATAAGAATAAATAAAAACGGCAAAATATTGGTTCAGTTTCAGAGTGAATTATTTCAAAAAAGAACCAAAGATGGTACTATTCGCTGGTTCAAATACATTGTAGGAAATATGATAATAACAAGTATTTCCTTTTATTACCTACATTTAACAAGATATGGATTCCAAGGTTACATAAATATGTTACATTGAATAACTAGGTATTATTATTTTTGCCCACAGTTTCTGAAAGTTTTTCTAATAATCTTATCACACTAGTTGGTCATTAAGCAAAAGCTTTTAGTAAACATGCACATAACAGTAATTATATGTCATATATAATATTCCGAATACATTGTCTCTGTAAAATAAAGTCATGGCGACAAAAGTAAATTTTTTTAGCTATTTATTATACAAGTGTCAAGGCAAATAAGTCACGAAAGAAATGTTTAGCCACGAGAGCTTGCTCGAGTGGGCTAATTTTTCTTGAGTGACTTATTTGCTGTTAAAAGGCACATAGTTTTATCCAACACCGAAAGATGTTGAAGAAGTCACATCGAGTTTGCTAGCGAAGAAATCCAAAGATCCTTATTACAAGGAATTAAATGATTTCAATAACTGGAAACAAGAAAATGATGTTTCTAGTATAAGCGAAGACGTACTGTTGGGTTACTTCGTTAATGCCAAAAAAAAAGTTCTAGTTTTACGTATTACATTTTTTGATGTTCAATAATCTGTTCATTTTATAAAAACAATTTAATTATGGGTTCAGAAGTCCACTAGTGTTTTATAGACCTCATAATATATTCAAAATCAGCATTATTATGACTTCATAACAAACAGGTGTTGGATAAATATTTACAATTATTTCCACACAATATGTACTGAAAATGATCAGTGAGCCCTGCCAGATATTTCATCTGAAATTCTTTTTGGATTTTCTTTATTTTTGTAACAAATTAAGCAAAATTTGTGTGAATAAATGACTTTTGGAGGTGAAATCAAAAGGATGGAAATTACCCTATATCCTTGTATTTTCAACGCCTATGAATAGGGAAAATTTGTCCGAATTTGTTAGTTTCATTAGCAACCATTGTTAGATCAACTCCACAATAAAGTCGTAGGTGCAAGCATACTGCTTTGTAAATGTTTCTATGGAAATGATCAAGAGGAGTAAGGTTACGTTTGTGACTGACGGGCACCTTTGATTATTATTGTTGCTAAACTACCAAGATAATCAGGTTATCACCTTTATCTCAGCAGTGTACTAGCAATTTTAAGCGAATTTTCAATCATTTGTATCTCGAAAACGAAAACACTTTTATAAGATTTTTTTTTTGTCTATGACTTCTTCCCATCATCACCAATTACCGGGTTTTTTTCCAAACTTATTTCAGAATCACCCTCTATAATATAAACTGTAAAATACTGTATATTATGTGATAAGGGAGTAACTTTTGATTTAAAGTGTCAGTTTATTGGACAAGCGCAGCGAGAGCAATAATTACACGAGGGATAGGACCTAAAGCATTTAATAATTTAATCGAAAAAGAAAAATGTGCAAAAAGACAAAGCAAACAAGGCACACTAGATTTTTCTTCTTGACTTGTCAACGTAACATTATGCAATACAAGTGGGTGCAATAATTATAATAGAAATGTAAATATTAGTATGAAATAAATATAGGTATTCACTTTTGTTCTTTTGATCATTTTGTATTTATGTAATTTTTCTTTTTCATACTCGTACATTACTTTATTGTTACTATGACACAATATGTCAATGTAACAATCCACTATCAATAAATTAAGTCAGTAGACTGTGGTTTTGTTCCTAAAGGACTACTAACACTTTTGAGGAACTAAAATACCAACAAAAAAAAAATAGAGCAGAAAGTATTTTTTGTTCGACACTGTCAGAATTTGAGAATTTTCTCCTGTGTGAACGGATTTTGATAAATGTCACAACTTGTCAAAACGAAACGTCAAGTTAATTTTAAAGATTTTAAGCGATTTGGGACCTTTGAGGGGTTCGCCGAACAAAAAAACGTTGTACTCAACTCGTTCTTGTGTAAATTGGGTTGTTTTTGACACACGTGGGCCTTTAAAACGAACTCGTTAAATAAACTACTATTATTTTACGACACGAAAAAATGTCATTAAATTGATTCAGAAAAATATTTTTTTAAAAGATGGTACTAAACAGTATCTAATTTACGCAATGCGTAAAGGAGTAGGTACTTTTCAAGAATGGAAGGTTTGATCGGCAATCTCACGAGTTAAAAAGACGCTTTTTGCATCAGTTCCACATAATATTTTTTTTTACGATCCTCTGCAACTAAGAAACCAAACATGAAAATATAAATACAAAATTTGACGTTTCTAAAGGCAAAATCGCTAGATAACTTCAATTGTTATGAATGCACTCTTATGATCCGGCTATTTTGGTGCATGTATGTGCATAATGCCAGAGTGAAAAAATGACACGCTACAGCTTTTTTTTCACGCTTCTTACTTTTCTTCATTATTATTACCAATATCTAATCTTGCGTAATAGAAAATTTAGAAGCTTTGGAAATCGAAAAAATTATTTTAAATCCACTAAGGTAACATTTCAAGGTAATGATGTACGAATATATCTTTGTTTACATTGTATTACTGTTAATAATAATAATAAAAATAATTATTTTTTTTGTCGGAAACCTTTTTTCCATATTTTTTTCATGTACATTTAAACATCCTCGATAAGGTAGTAAGTAGTTTGTATGCCATTTTTGGGACACCCTGTATCAGTTGAAAAAGACATACGGATTCAAATCCGTGATGACTCGATTACAAATTAATTTGATCGCTCGATACTTATTAGGTAGTTACAACACGAATATTATTCAACTCAAAAATACTTACACATGTTAAAATTGAAGGGATGTAAGCAAATATTATTAAACTCAGTAAGTACACTGTTAACAGTCGACCCATATTTATAGTGAACGAAGACTATGAGTTGTTTTCGTTAGACAGTAATAAATTGAAGTGAAAATGACACAACCGAAGCCTTCATTATAGAAATTTTTATAGTTAATATTGCGAACGATATATTATCAACAAATAGTTGTTAAAAACCAACGTTTACTTTTTAATTTTATGATGACTCATAGATACACGTCAGAAATGAAAATTGATAAGACAGTTATTGCATTCTTGATATATTTTCAAAAAATTCAAAACTAAAATTTAAATCTTAATGGTTTTTGTTATTTTGTGAACTTTACAATGGTGTATCTAATAATAATAGTATATAGATTATATCATTAAGAGTAGAAGTGAGTCTTTTTGTGCTAAGCCCAGAGATTGAAGACCGAGACGAGTCGAGATCGCAAATGGGCATAAAAAGACTTTCTGCTCTGAATGATATTATGTACATTGTGTACTATTTTTTTTCTAATTCAGTTACGAAAAGTAACCATTGTGATATGTCAATTTAGTTGTCAAACGTGCTTCATTTAATGACTAATCAAAAGAGTGACATTATATTATCACTAGTAATAAAAAGTGACATTAGTATTATTATCCCGGAAAATTATTGAAATAGCAGATTTAAATAGGATTTTAATTAGAATGTGTGCTTTTCTCTTTTCATAACTAAATTAGAAAAAATCTTGTATGAAACTTGTAGCAAAATGGCTATTTTTTTGCACACGACATGTTGGACCACTCGTTAACTCTCGTGGTCCAATTGTCATGTCTAGTGCAAAAAAGACGCTCATTTTGCAACTCGTTGCATAAATAGCTAATCTTCAAGCGGATCACAAAAAAAAATCGTACATGAACTCATTTATTTTATTTTTTTCTCTTCCTGCAGCATTAAAATTACAATTTTCAAATTTTAAGGTACCAGTCATTCCTAGTTCTCTCGTTGCAATATTATTAGTACTTGAAGGTTCAATAATATTAGTAAAGTCTACCTACTAAAGTCTAACTTTTACTTTTTAACGTTGAACGGCTATTTACATTTAAAAAAAATGCAATTTTTGTCAATGATTCGATCATCGTGCGCACGACGTTTTCCGCCAAAAATAATAATAACCCGAATTAGGAGGAGGTGAAACGATAAAAGACAGAAGAGAGTACGGGGAGGGTTTTTTTTTTGGTCTTTGGTCTTTGGTCAGGGGTCAGGACTCAGGAAGGTCAGATCGGTGCGGGACTGTGAAAGGGGCTGAAACGGCGAGAAAAGGGTGTGGAGACGTCAAGGGTCAGAAGAGGGTGAGACTGGAAGAAGAGTCCAGGAAGTCCAAACCCAGATTTACGGATCCCCGACGGAAAGTTCGCGGAGAACCAAACGCCGGAGTGCCGAGTCAAATTCCACGCCCGAATTTCGTCGTCCACCGTGGGCCCGAGGAACGTTCAGGTCCCCAGAGACGTCGACGGCCCCGTGACGATCAAAGTCAGGGTGATAGACAAAAAATTTAGTTTTCGCGAAGCCAGCGCTTCGTTTCAGGCAGAACGTTTTTTTTTTGTTCGGATTCGAATTATCGGTCTGCTGGTGACCCCGCCTGCAAACGGCCGGTCAGAGTGATAACAGTTTTTTTGTAAGAGCTCCTGTTTGTTTTATTTCTTTATCTTGGGCGGCGTAGAAAAATAGCGTCGAGGACGATATCGGGCTTCGCTTTCGGCTCTCCCCCCCTTTTTTTTTAATTTAGTTTTTGAATACAAGTTACCTTTCGAGAGTTTTCCATTTTTTTTTCGTCGCGGCGAGGGCACAACCCTTCATTTTTGTACATAATTATTGAGTGTGAGAAACCTTTTTATTATCAAATTTTGTACGTGTGCAGGACTGAGTGAAAATATAGGTATTCATTTCGTTTAAACCACTCGGAGTTTTCTTTCTTCCGGTTGTCACCACCGACCCCCACATTTAGGTTGTACTCTCGAGCAGTGTCCAGGGCATCTCGACCCGAAGTCTGTTAAATCGTTATTTTGAGAAAATTTCACCATAAGGGAAAATAAATAACGTAACAGTACCAGTCATTCCTAGTTCTCTCGTTGCAATATTATTAGTATTTGAAGGTTCAATAATATTAGTAAAGTCTACCAAGTAAAGTCTAACTTTTACTTTTTAACGTTGAACGGCCATCTTGCTCTTTTTGATTTTGACATCTGCCATCTATACACACGGGCGGCTCGTGTTAGACCACAGTGGCACCGGGCCTGTGAATATTTCAAGTCCTAGGACTTGAAGTGCTTCAAGTCCGGTTACAAAAAAAGTCACTTTATCTGTTTCTATAGAGGTGCACAAAGACGCGATTTTCGCCGCTTGAAGATAAACATTTTTAAAAATATAGATGTTATATCTACAGTAAGGAATAATAAATTAATATTAATTAATTGTAAAAATTAAAATATAAAAGAGAAAAATAAAAGAAGGAACATGTAGGCTGCAAACAATCCTATAGAAATGTTTAAAAATGTCAGGTAGGAGCGTCCGACATTCCAACAAACGAGCGAATTGTCTGATTTATTTAGAACTTCAGCTAATGCAATGTCAGCAAATAACCTTCAGCATCAGATAATACTGATATTCTGTTGTACTAAATCTCGTTACCATTTTATGTAATATGTATTTATTTAAAAATGGAAACAAAACAATATTTTCGATCTGTAATCTTCGACAATTGAAATATTTACGTTCCTATTTAGGTGATAAAATGCTAATGGACTATTTAAAAGTGTTAAATTCTTGTAGATAACTCAATTGTAAATAAGAGTGAGATTAAAAAAAAATCTGACATGAATATGTAGGTACTTCATTCAAAGAAAGATTGTATGAAAGTGTTCATTTTAAAACTTTGCTTTATCCCCTGGCTCTTACTCTTGAAATAGTCACGTTTATGTCAGTTCAACTTTTTCCGGTGTCATGATCAACGTCAAGGTTCAAGTCAACTGTTCCAGCAGCCATTCCCAATTGTTTTTTGAACTTACTTATGTTGATCTTTTTGTTGACGTTGCCCCACACATTACCCTGAAAAAATATTTTACAAAAATAGTTATTTGTATATCAAGGCCGCGAAATCATTCTTTAACGTACCTACAGAGAAAAATTGTCGCCGAGGCCGCTGGCGGCCGAGTCAGGACAATCTCGAGAATGTTAAAGGATTTTGCGACCAAGGTGTATACAACATTTTTTGATATGATAGGTTTTAAATCTTCTTTTTTATCCATATTTATGACTGAAAAGTTTCTAAAGATTTAATTTTAATTCACCTGCTTCCTCATCTAAACTTCGGTATCTATGAGTTATGTTCTACATTATCGAATAGTTTTTTAATTTTGTTTGTCTTCTCTTTTGTTCCCAATTGTTCCGATTTGTTCCAATTTGTTCTCGTTTTACATGCAATCTTAATGCCAACTGAATTTAGCCGAAAACCAAAAAAAAGTCCGTCTTGAGAGGGGCGAAAGTACAAAACGGGGGAACCAGTGTCTCAGGTTGCTCATCAGATCTGTGTCGGAGTGTATAAGGGGCTGAAAGGGGTGAATGGTTGAGCTGCGAGAAAAGGGGGTGAAGACGTCAGGGATCCGAAGAGGGAGAGGAGGACAGGGGAGTCCAAGAAGTCCGAACCCAGACGCAGAAGAGTGGATTTGCGTGGCCCCGACGAAAGGTTCCAGAAGGACCAAACGCCAGGGAGCGGAGTCACATTCCACGTCCTGATTTCGTCGTCCTCCGTGATCCCTAGGAAGTCCCCGAGGAACGACCCAAAACACCTGAGGCGTCGACAGCCCCGGACAAGGGTGACAGACAAAAATTTTTACTCACGGGAAGTCGGGTGATTTTCGGCCCTTTTCCTTGTTTTTTGTTTTTGTTTTCGCACTCTCAGAAATTGTTTTTTTCTCACGGGATTGAGTTATCGGCTTGCCGGCGACATCGCCTGATCGGGCCGATAACGCTGTTTTTTTCCCTTTTTTTGCGTTACTCATCTCTTGTGTCCTGGTTCGCCGCGCGATTATTTGTACTTTCTCTTTAAACATTTTTCTTTTGCGGCGAAGTCCGAGGGAACGATTCCGCAATTCGTGGACGGCGTAAATAGAGTGGCGCCGAAGACGGACTCGGACTTCGTTTTCCCCTATTTTTTTGGGTAAAAAAGTCAAATCTTCCGGCTAATGATTTGACGGAGCATATTGATTTTTTTAATTTTTTTAGGAAATGGAATATTTTTAAAAATCTGGAGTGGTAACAAATTATCCTAGATTATAAACAAGAATATATTTTTAATCTTACAAATATGAATGCACATTTTTATCACAATGTTTTGTCGTTGTATCTGTAATAAAAACATTACTCGTAATAGATATCTAATGAACTTACAAAACGATACAAACTATTGAACACACTTTCAATGAGAAACGAATTAAAGAGGTTAATATTTCCGAAAGAATGAGCTTCATCTATACAAGACAAATACAACTGATTACTCTTACCATTATCATCTAAAACATTAAAGAGCGAAACAGGAATTATCGCGTGTTTAACGAGCAACGCAGACAACAAAATCCTCGCCGTCCTTCCATTGCCATTCGGAAACGGGTGTATATACAAAAACCGGATGAAAAATCTCGAGGCAACGTCGTACCATTTCGCACTCTCATCCCTCATCTCTTCGTTTACCGTCCTAAACAATTTATCCATCTCTGATTCAATTTCTGTCGGCTGGAGATAAAAATAATCATATCCGGACGGTTTCGCGTCTGTCGTTCTGTAACAACCGGCATTGCAAAACAACCCGTTGCCTATTAATCCATTTACTTTTTTCGCTAAAGTGGGGGTGAATTGATGTTGTAGTCGCTCCACCACGAGACTATCCTGGAAGATGTGGGAAATCGCCGACGACAAATTTCGAGTTTTTTGATAATCGCGATGTTCTAGAGACGTTGTTAACGCAATTTCGGTCTCTTCGAATGTTTGAGTCCCCGTATTTTCACCCCTGTTGCATTCAGTAATGTAGTGACTTCGATAAATGTTCACAAAGCCTGCGACGAAGTCGTCGTTTTCGGGGTCTTTTAAAAATCGCTTAACTCTATCGAATAGAAACGGAATTTGTTCCAGCAAAATTTCGACGGTGACGGCGTAAGACGGCCTCCAGTAGGGGCGGTTTGCGAAAGATTCCATTTTCTTTTATTTAAAAAAAAAAAAAAACGAATTTTAGTGTTTTATCAAGGCGATCTTTATTTAACAGGCCGACACTATGACACTGACCAGAGACAGTGTGCTATGCTATGGAAAGGCCTACCACAGTCTGCCAACATTGCTTCACCAACATTTAGTGAAAAAATTCAAAATTCACTAAACCTGTCATTATATTTGCATTTGTCAAATATCAGTGATCTAATTTTAGGACAGTTCAAAAATGCGTTATTGCATTGTAATATATACATAGTTTAAAACCATCTTAGGGACAGAAAAATAATGGTGGTCATTACTGATAATATTTCAGCTGCTCTGCTGTGTTCTGGGTTATTAAAACTGTTTAATTATAAAGTAACACGAGGTGGACATTTCCAACTTAAATCTAACAATTTTGTTCTCCCCATTGCCTAAATCCCACCCCATTTCTTGTAACTTGCTTCCTAGTCTCATTTCAATATTCGTTTTTAATGCCAAAAGATTTTCCCCAGTGATTGTGTCCTCATTACTAATTTTGTTTATTGCTTCCCAAAATGTAATTTCTTCATAATTGGAAATTATTGGCACCACTTTTGGCACAAGTAGCTTCATTTTGTCCCCATTGATATCTCTTCCCCTAAAATGTTTAGCACAAGCATGGCTGCTTTTGCAAATTCTTCACTCTTCAATTTTTAAAATCCTTTTCCAAATTGGCTTCGTTTCCTGATTTGATGGAAACTTAAATACAAGTACGTAATTTGAAGGCATTTTTAATTCAATTTGACGAATTTGACCAAGGACTTATCACAAGTTATTTTAAATGTCGAATTAGTTTCAAAATTTTTGGAACATCGTAGGTCATGGAATGGCCTACCAGGGAATGTACAACACAGCCAGGGTCCTGGCCTGTAACTAGCGACCAGCTTGTTTTTACACGTGATTTGTTAAAAATACATACCAGTATTACGTTATTTGTTGTAAATATGGAACATCAAACTACAACAAAAACAAACTTAATATAACCTCGAAATAATTGTGGCGTGCTGTCGTGCCGTGCTGTCGTGTCACATTTCACACTCTCTAGGTACTTTAGATTTCCCTAAATCTAACGTTGGCACTTCTTGGTACGAAAAATATTTTTTCAGCAACATTAGAAAAATTTCAGTATTACACACTTATTAAAATGTATATTAATATTAATTAAATACCAATTAAATTAAAATTAATGTATTCAAATCCCATAATCTGGATGTTACTAAACCAAGGAGACTAAAATCCCCCAAATTCATGTTGGTACAATCTGTCAAAAACAAAAGCGTTTTGGCGCTTTCAGTTGAGTATTTCGAACTTTCAAAATACACATTACAAGTGTTAAATTCTTGTAGCCAACTGCCAACTCAATTATAAATAAGAGTAGGATTAAAAAAAAACAATTCTAACATATTTTAGTATTTTATTCAAAGGAAGATTGTATGAAAGTGTTCATTTTAAAACTTTGCTTTATCCCCTGGCTCTTGCTCTTGAAATAGTCACGTTTATGTCAATACAACTTTTTCCGGTGTCATGATCAACGTCAAGCTTCAAGTCAACTGTTCCAGCAGCCATTCCCAATTGATTTTTAAACTTACTTATGCTGATCTTCTTGTTGGCGTTGCCACACACTTTACCCTGAAAAAATATTTCCCAAAAAATTATATTTAATTATTATTCTACAGGGTATCTACATATAAATGATTATCGGGTCAACCCAGCTTTGGAAAAAAATATTATTGTGCCGCCTTTTTGAAACAGATTCCCAATTTTTATTTATTATTAACTGTGACTTTTAACGTTAATGGCATTTCATTCGCGCTTTTCAATCCAGTTTTCGTTCCTTATATTGGTTCTATCATAGTTAATAAACACCAAGAATCTATATTTTTCAATACAAATTGCAAATACGCCCGGTTTTAGAGCTAAACAAAATTTGCAATTTTCATAGCAAGCTAGACCAGACCGAGCGATCCAAAAGTCTTTCTATCAAGTGGAAACGAATGTCGTTGGGCTGCAGCATATTTGGCGCATATTTACCTAAATGAAAATTAAAAATATGTTTTATTGGCCTGTCCGTATCCTTTGATATTTTTAATTTCGCATTTTTTTATTTTATGGTGTAATTATAACAATGGCATGGCTCACTTGATAGAAAGACTTTTGGATCGCTCGGTATAATTTTGCATCTGGGAATAGTTTTATTATATGCCTGGTCGAGAAGTGGCGACGAAATTTTAAAAAATTCTTCTACGTTGACATAACAAAATGAATTCTTTAATCTCCATTTCAATCTGAGGTTGTTATAATTTAAGAAGGAAATAAAGTAGAAAATTTGTGCACCGATTCAGAATTTTCAGTTCAGTAGTTCACATCTACTTACCGGTGGAATTGGACACTTAGATGGCATGTTATACATTTTGGCAAGATTTCCGAGCTGAGGATCATCTAAACCATCCACAACTTCGCAAAAATCAAGCTCCCCATCCATGGGCGGCATTGGTGCTTTTTTTAAAACGTACTTCCCCTGATAAATTTACATTAAATTAAAAAACTCTCGTAATCCAACGCTCATTTCTAACAAACTATAATAGCACACCTTTGCTGTTTTGAAACCTTTTGGGAAGTTCAGACATCCCAACAAGACCAAATTACAATCTTTATCCAATGTGGCATCTCCGTTTTCCACTTTTATGACGCTGTTATCAACGCAGTTTTTAACATGATTAACTTTCAGCGTGTAGCCATTCTAGTAGAAAATGTTTTCAAATATGAATTTAAAATAATTTCAGCACCTTTAATTTTAATAAAACTTACGCATGCGGTCGAAATCCGAATGTACGTGGTTAGCACTAGCACCACAAAAATACTACTACTCTTGTCAAACATTATAGTTGTAATGCAAAAATGCTCGTGTAAGTTAAACTTTATATAAGTATTTAGAGTGACAGTGAATTGTAAAACCAAATAATGGTAATTACCTTGATCATTAACAAAGGGTCATGCTTTGGATCATTTAACCGCGGCCGCAGATGCTTATCTATCAGTCATAATGTAATGTGGATTGTGACTAATTATTTATTCAATATTTAACAAAAAAACTAGCATATCTATAAAAAATTGGTAACCTTCCTGAACAATTCGGGTAAATGCGCGAGTAATGTCTCTATAATTAAATTTTCGTTTGATAATCTTGAATCTAGAGTGTTAACACAAATTAACCCGAAATAAAAGTGGGCAAACATAGTAGGAAAAATAATAATAACAAAAATAATATTCATTAGTCAGAAACAATAGACGATTCTAAAATTTCAAATTAGTAATGTTATAGACATCAGATGACTTTAACTCATCTGAACTTCTTGCTTGGACACCCGGTACACAAAAGTTTAACTGACATTAATTATGAAATCTGCGTAACTGTAACTATAGGTATAATTAAAAAAATTATAATCAATGCGTTCACTAATTTTTTTTTGTTCGACACTCAGAATTTGAGAATTTTTTCCTGTGTGAACGGATTTTGATAAATGTCACAACTTGTCAAAACGAAACGTCAAGCTAATTTTAAAGATTTTAAGCGAATTGAAGCCTTTAAGGGGCTCATCGAACAAAAAAAAAACGTCATATTCAACTCGCTTGTGTGTGAATTGGACTCTTTATGGCACTCGTGGGCCTTTAAAACCCTCGTTTTATATGGTACCTATATTATTTAACGAGTTCGTGTGTAAATTGGGCTCTTTATGGCGTGAGTGGGCTTCGTTTCATCCGCATTTTAAACAGACCCACTCATGCCATAAAGAGCCCAATTTACGCACGAACTCGTTAAATAATATACTATTTTGGTATTGTGCATATAAGTACATAGGTACCTATACACTTGTCTAATTATAATTACCTAATTAAGTTAAGAAACGTTTCATTTCATTTTGCTTAGGTTGGTCCCTTTGGATAAATAAAACGGTATTTTTTATTATATCTATTAATTTATTCATTATATGTTGCATCATTATGTACATATTTTTTATATACATTACATAAATTATATACATATATACAGGGTTATTCTAAATGATTGTAGTCGAAGTAGGCGTGAAAACTGAATGTAAAATTTATGGTTGCCGCTCCACATAAAAACATCATCAAAATGATGTGTTAAATTGGGTGCAAAACAACTCAATATTTTTAAAATTGATTGTAGAACAACTCAATATTTCTGGATTCAATCGTTAATTTAACAAAAATAAATAAAATCCTCATCACCGCACTTTTCACCTAAAAAATGACAGTGACAGCGACACAACTGACAGTTCACATGAAAGCGGCAAAAACGTAATAACATGGGCATGGCCTACTTCGACTACAATCATTTAGAATAACCCTTCTTCGAGGTCTTCGAGGTTGAAGTATACCAGAATCCACAAAAACCTTTCACTTAAAACTTTTATTATTCGTGGAATGTAAATTGCCTGATTAGTGATTATACTTACTGCCAGAGATTTTCGTGAGCCGTCAATGTTTGCTCCTATCTAAAATCTAATTTAAAATATAGAAAAATTAAATTTAGCGGACGTCCTGTTTCCAAATTGAACATCGTGCAAATAAAAACAGTTCCAACTTAATCCGTGTAGCTGACTACCTCAAATGTGAATTACGCTGTGACCACATACATACAAACCTGCTTGAGAACTCCGTAATTAATATTAAAATAATTTGAAAGTGCATCACCTCTAGTAATATTTACAAGACGCTGTCCAGCGAAGTTTTTCTAATGATTGTGATTCCTACTTCATTGTTAAATTTTAAAACTTCAGATTCTGATTGACCTGTATACAAATTAATAGTTCCATAGAAAACATTGGGAGCAAGTGATTTAAATAACCAAAAAGAAATGATCATCCGGTTCGGAAATGTTATATAAACAAATATACAATAACACTGTTAAGTTACACTTCGCTAGTGTTTGAAGTAATGAAGTGTGACGTTAGTTACATGTTGTTTTTTTTTTAGCAGGAAATAATATAATTTGGGTCGATGCATTAGTCTTTTAAACGTTTGTTCAGTTGCTTGTGTGGAAAAATAAAGTAAACTATACTAAAAACAATATTTATTTATTATAACTCCATTTTTAAAAGCACACATTTTATATGTAAAATAGACATAACTCTACAAATTATTACAAAATGAATATAATAAAAATGACTCGTCACCTCACCTTGCTAAGCAAAGCTTAAAAGACAATATTGCAACAGAATAACAGGATACAAACGTAAAGCAGCGAAAATGTCAGTACGGACATTAATAGAGTATGAGTAGATTAGGTAGGGGATTTTGAAATCAACTTTTCGAATGGGAAAAGTTAGATATCTTATTTTATTCAATAAATAATAGAATAAACATTGGGCTTCACTGAAGGCATTATTCCTTGTGCTCCAGTCAACAGTTTTTAATCACATTATATTACTATACATTAAAATATTACTAGAATGTGCAAACTACATGAATGAAATATATATAAAAAGAAAAGGTCAAAGGGCGAAGACTGAACGACCCAGTCATAATCAGGTAAAGCGTACAGATAGCATAAATTAGCTGCAACAAAACAAATAAATAGTTACTCGACAATCACATTTGCAATTAACTCTCACTTTTTCTTAAGAGTAAAAAAGCTGCGACGTTTAGAATCCTCCTTCTGGGCAGACGCAGGCAATGTCTGTGAACGTGAAGGACCAGAAGAATCAGCATCTGCCTGAGCGTTAATACGTGAAATCCACGCATTCATCTCGGCATCGTTATGCGCTTGGAACAAGAATTCCGCTCCGCTCTCCAACCTACGAAATTCAAATTTGACAAAACACGTCGCCTACGATTTACCTCTTTTCTTCTCACTTTAGTCTGAAAACGTGCTTTTTCTTCTTGTAATCTTGGGCTATGGAAGCATTAGCTTTGTGCACGGTTAGCGGAACTTCACCCTTGAAAGTCTGGTCGGGTGTGGCACGTGCGACCTTTGAATCTTTGTAGAACGAAAGCTGAGAGCCGTGTAAGACGGCGTATACTTTATCCCATGATCTAACCGAAGCCTTAACGGTCGTATTTTCCCATTCGTGTTTGCGAGTTAAAATACCTTCGAAGACTTCCTCATCACCTGGACTGCCGCGTTCTAAAGAGTTATAAAAATTGTCAAACATAAAACACGATCGCTATTACCAGCGGTACCATTCAATAATTCTATTATGCAATATTCTACTACAAACTAAACAAAACAAAAAAATAATAACGGTTTACTGTATTACTGGTTGCATAATGTATGCTCCTTAATACATACATGTTCAAGTTTTATTGTTCCATTTGCGTGAAGATAAATAACGAAAGAAACCACATTAGTAGTAATACAGTGTCGGTTACTGAACGAGTACCGTTTTCCGCGAAACAACATTTACCATACATAAATTACATCACATCACACAAAAATTGGCTAGTTTTGGAATTGATTTCCTATTGCTTCAACAAAAATACGTAAGCCGACCACCACCTTTACCCAAATCACGAAAATAACTCCCTTCCACGTGTACATATGTATAAAACTGCACATAATACCACATGTTTTACACAATACCTGATGTTCCTGCGGCTTCGTCGTCACTAACAGCTCCAGAAGTCTTAGAAGATCCCTTCTTCCATCGGAAACTACGGAAGGGGGACTTGCTTCGAGAGCGATCCTTACGTTTCGCCTTCTCTTCGGCTCTCGATACTTAGAAAAATTACAAATAAAGCAAAACGGACGCCACATATAAAAGACATGCTCAAAATAAATTATTCTGGACGTGCCCCCCTAGGATATTGTCTATGAATCATACTTACGTGTTTGGGAGCGGGGTGACGGTTGTGGGGGTGTTGATTGCACCCGCTGAGCAACAGGGGCACTGACAGGAGTAGGTTGTTGTGGTTGTTGTCCATGCACTACATAATAACATGCTCATGCATTAAACATTAATATCATGCGAATTTGTTATGAAATCGTCACAAAAAAATTATACCATTCAAATGAAACGAAATTCAGGAAACGTTTTTTCTTTACTCTCAAACACCAATAATACGATTTGACGAAATAGTTTACTGCTTTTTTTGCTCATAAAAAAAATTAAATGAAATAATTCTGTTTCTTGACACATTAAATTCGCAATAAAAATCTTTATTTTTCCATAAATAATACAGTCCTAACATTGATAGCAGCACAAATTTTGTATTGGAAAGAAAACTTCTCGAAGTGACAATGTGTCTCAATAAAAATGTATCAATCATTAATTATCTTTCTGAAAGTGAAAAACAAGTAAACATATTGCAAAATTTTTATGCAAACATTATTCTTAAAAACTTTTCCATCATATGTAGGGAGTACTTGTCGCTATTCGCCCCATCCTCCATTATTTGAAGGAGGTAGTTCAACGATTACACCACCAGACCGTTTTCAACTGCAAACATTCTGTCTGTAAATATTTAAACTTGCTGTTATCAATAATATTAAAACTAGTCCTTTAAATATTTAAGTCCTTTAAATATTTAATCTTTTAAAGGATTGAAACATTTAACGATTGTCTTTTGAAACTTTTAACAATCAACATAAAAACGGTCAGAAAATGAATTTAATGTGTTCTGAAAATTTAATTTGTAATAGATGTTGACGGTGTTGCCTCGTTTATTTGGTGTAAACATGACTTCCGAAAATCAAATATGTAATGTAATAACTTAAAGCAAAAAAAAATCACCCTTTATAAAACGCATGTACTAAACTATCACGTCTACTATTATAAAATACCCTCGTTGTTGAGTGTACAATGTCAAAAAATTCATTTAACAATACAAAAAACTAACTACAAAAAGAAACGTTTCCATTACTTCATTCTTTGTTAAAAAAAAACTAATAATTAGCAGAACATGCGATTCAAAAGCTTCAAAAAAAGGCAACAACTAGAGTGCATTAAATGTCAATCATTAAGCAAGTCGGTTTAGTAAGAGAAGAGAATCAATTCTGGAAATTTACCGTTCAATTGTCTAATTACAAAAATATTTAAAACAAATAGCAAACATTTAAATTAGGTAATTCCAGAATTTAAATGCTCCTTTGAAAAGCACGCAAAATAAAAACCTGTATTAGTGCAATATTTTCAAGCTATAATTATACTCCAGTTACCCCTACCTTACATTAGCAGAAATTCTTTTATAGAGAAGAAATTAAAAAATAACGCAGACCTGAAATTTATTATTGTTACATCATGCCTTTTTTATTATTCATAAGAAGGCATTAACCATCGATGTGTAGTTAATTTACGATTTATCAACATTCTTATTAATGGGATTTGTGCAGTTTTAACCAGATTAGATGTAAGTATCGAGATATTCCTGTGCGAAGAAAAAATAAAGCAATAGAAACCAGTGCCAATCAATATTGTGTAGGTATTAACATAGACTGTGGGTAACTGTTATTGTCAAGATTTTTACCTTCACCTGGTGAACTAGCTTTTAAAGAAGCTCTTTGACCACTTCCGGCTGCGTGAAGTAAGAGCAACGTGATTTAATTTGTAATAGATCATGTTTAAAAAAAAAATGAGTGACGTGTTTGTTGCAATGAATTGAATTATTTCATAAAAATAAAGCAAATTCATTACAACAAACTCCCGTATAAACTAGATATCGAAACAAAACTTTCGAAAATCTATACATACCTGGTCGTTCTTCAGCCGCTGGTGTTCCAGAATCTGGCCGATCTGTGGGTACAGCCTCCGGTTGTTTAGGCTGTGCCGCTGCCAAAGCTGCCAGTCTTTCAGCTTCTTCTTGCTCTCGTCTTGCTCTCTCTTGTGCCTCCGCTGCTTCCTGCCTTCGCTTAATTTCTCTCAATTCGAACTGAAAACAACATTACGCTCAATCTTAAGTGGCTACTAACAAACTTGCTCAAAGCATGATGATGAAAAGTTGTAAATATAGAATATTTAACTGAAAAATGACGACATTCTTTGTTTCATTAAAACATGCAATGCGATAAGCTACAAACTCATGCGTTACCATTTTGTTAGTACTTACCCTTTCGTTATTAGTGGATGAAGTGAAAGGAAAAGACTTTCTATAAATTTTTTTGAAACTTGCTCTATTTTTTTTGCCTCTTAAATTCAAATCGAACTCGGGATTTCTCGTATTTTTAAAAAAGTGTGTTTTACCCGTTTCCATGTAACAAGAAAATCTCTCTGCCATTATAAAATCTTGGACAACGTACTTAACGTCGCATCTGTTATAACTGCTCAAATCGTTTGTCAAAAATACGTCTTTGTTACTCGTTTCAAACATCGAAACTGAACGGTTATAACATTTTCTCTTTGCATTTGAATTTGCGGTAACTGAATTCGACGAGACAGGACTTCCGTGCAGAAAAGTGATATGTTTTCGTAATTTGCTTATTGTAGCGTATTTACTAACACCATCTAAGGTGAAACGTCTTCGATAAGAAACTCTAGGTTTATAAAATCTGTCAACGTCGCGCACTATAGCACTAACAGTTTCGGCAACATACACCGTCGACATATTACGAACTAGAGCAGGTTTCAAATTTTCAAAAACAGGTATGGTTACAGAAAAATCACACACAGGAAGACACTCATGCAAGACCGGCCCTTGACATAGACCACCACCTTTTTCTAACTACAAACAATACAAGCAAATTATTTATTGAAAAAAAGAACAAAACACGACCAAGGATTAAAAAGACGAAACTCACTGTTGTCAGTCGTTCCAAAGCACTGAATCTTTCCTCTTGCGCCGCTGCTGATTTTTCGAACGCTTCGTGTTTCTTGATTAGATTCTCTACGTCGTCTATTGTGTGTCCTAACTCTGTACTCATCAGATATGGTTCCTGGGCGATCAACCATGCTTCGGCCACCGCTGCGTCTCTCGCAAATTGATATACTTCAAGAATTAGTTGCAGATTTTCCCATCTATAAATGAAGAGAAAAATCGAGACAATTCTCCACTGTTAAAAATCACGACTGACCTTTCTTCCCATCGTTGCAAGACCGAATTCCTGTGATTACTTAAAGTAACTAGTTTGTCTTTGATTTCGGCACTGGCATAGTGATTGCGACTGAGCAACTCCTTTCCCAGCGAAATGCAAGCGGTAAAGTTGTCCTCTCTGGCGTCGATCTCCGCCTTCAAACTCTGGTGATTATTCATCAACAATTCAACGCCGCTAACGTCTCTCGGCTTTTCGCTCGTGTTCATCTGTCGGATGACGTCGTCCATCCATTGCATCAAGGTTCTTACGAGATTGAAGAATTTGAAAAGATCACCAGTGTCGGCCAGTTTGCCGCGTCTTTGATCGCAAGCGTTCTGCAACGCAGCCCACGCCGCCATCACTTCTTGTTCCCTGTTCGTTATTTCCTTGGCCCTGTCACCTGGAATAAAGCAGATTTGTTTTTTTGTTCCTTACTTACTCCCAACCTCACTGTACTTTTTATGTAAGAAAATTTACTTAATTATTAACCACAAAAAATTTCTACTAGTACATAATTTTTCTCACCTGCGTAACTAGCCTGCAACTTCGCAGATTCCTCCTGGATCTGTTGCACCTGTGACTGTAAAGTCTGCAAATCCTGCAAGAAGTTCTGATGTTTCCTCTGAAGGGCCGACACCGACCCCGCGTCACGTCCCAATTCGTCCGACATCGACACTTGTTTCTCGAGAATTCGTCCCAAGACGTCCTTACAATCATGGAAGAACTTGTGTAGTTCGCGTGATGCTGCAAGCATTTGGGTGCGAGTTTCTATCAATTCCAATAGATCCTGCCATGCTTCGTTCAGTCCGTCCTTCCACTCAGCGATCGTCGCCGAATCGGAATGACCAGCTTCTATCAAACGATCGGCAATGTCAGTAACAGCAGCCACACGTTCTCTGCCAATCGACTCCGTGTCGCGAGCGAACTCCTTAAAACGCTCCCACAACAGAGTCACATGATCGTAATCCTGCCCCAATTCGTGCGAGGAGGCGACGACTTCCCTGTCGGCGATCCACTGTTCCAAGTCTTCGACATCTCTGTGCAAGAGGAACAGTTTCAGAGCTTCGTCGAGTTTGCCACGTCTTTCACCGGCGAGATCTTTCAATCCGGCGTAAAGCTTGTCGAGTTGGGACTGCTTGACTGCCACTTGTTCGGCCAACGGATGTCCTTCGGCTGACAAAGCTCGAACGGTTTCGCCCAAAGCTCGAATTGTATCGGCGTAGTCTTCGACGGCTGCCTCCAAACTCTCGTGTTTCTTCATGAAGTTGCGAGCGGACGTTTCATCTTTGCCGCGATCTTCTACCATCATGTAGAGTTCTTGTTCGCTCATCCAGCTTTCGGCTTCGTTGGCGTCGAAGAGATATTGTTGGGCGCGTTCGTTACGCAACAAATTTTCTCTGCGCTTCTCGACGGCGTCTTTCAGTTCCTGCCAGGCTTTGTGAAGTTCGCCGATGAGTCGGCTAAATTCGGTAGAGTCCTCGTGACCTATTGATAACAAAAAAAAAAATAAAAATAAAACCTCCATTCGCTCCCAAAAAATATACAATTTTACCAGAGTGTTGTCGGTAATTCTTACAAAAAAATAAAACAATAATGCACACAAGTTGCTTAAAAACAAGTCTTACAAAAGAACTTCCCTTTAAAAAATGAATCTTTAAAAGAATGCTCTAAATCGCAGTTTTTTGGTAAATAATTTTTTTCTTGCGAACAAATTATTTGTACTATTTTTGTGCTAATATTTCGCAATTACCTTCATCGATGAGTTTCTGTCCGTTGTTGCAGACCGTATTGATTCGTGGTTCGTGATTTTCAATTTCGGTTCTCAACGATTGATTCTTCTTCTCCAACATGTGAACCTGGAAAAGACTGTTGCCGTACTCGGTGGACGAGGCTTGTGGCATCTTCTCGGCGATCCATAACAGTTCATCTTCGACGTCTCTTCTGAACTGCAATGCTTCCTTCTTCTTTTCCAATATTCTCTGTCTCTCCAGCAGAGGTTGTTTGAGTTGCTCGAAGCGTTGTTCCACTTGAGTCTTCTTCACCTTGATCTCTTCCATCTTGGTGTCTGGTGCAGTTGTCTCGAGGTGTTTAGTTTGTTTTTCTAATTCGTCCACCTGACGAGCTTTCACTGCCATTTGCGTTTCGATCATCTAACACAAACAATTACGATAAACTGTGAAAAATAATTCGCAAAAATCGTAACTGACCTGTTGCTTCTGCATGAGAATGTTTACTGAAGCCAAATCTGACCCAGTGTCATCGCTTTCGATTTGTTTTTCGAGATCGTTCATCCAAGAGTCGATATCGTCGCAGGTTTGATGTATGAGTACTTCGCGGTTAGCGTCAAACAGGCGTTCGCCCTTCTCCTTGGTCGTTTGTTCCAAAACGTCGAATTGATCTGCCAGTTCTTCGATTTTCGGTTTGATGACATCCGCAAATTCGGGTTTTTCTTTGGCTAGCTCCTCTCCTGTTTTCTGTAAGTTGAGAAGTCGTTCCTTGTTGGCGGCGATTTCTGCTTCGAACGCTTGATGTCGCGTCCATTTCGAGTGGACCGTCTTGGCGGAACGGTAAGTTTCGTCTTGGGCAGTGATGTGTTTCTCTTGGATCCATTCGCCTAACTCGTCGCAATCACGCAAGAATTGTTGCAATTCCAGTTGATCTCTCAGTCTTTCCATCAAGGCCAGAGCCTTTTCTTTGATCGCGATCCTGCGCTGATCTATATTGTCAGCACGTTTCGCGATTTTATCCGAAGCAAAGTGACCCTCGTCTATGAGACGATTGGTGAACTGAATGACCGCATTGAATTTATCGTCGTTCGCCTCCATCGAGGTGAGGAACGACTCGTGCTTCTTCAACTGATTATCAGCCTGTTCGAGATTCGTAGGTGTTTCGATCTTCGACAATGTATGTTCCTGTTGATTGAGAATAACTTCGGCTTGTCTTGCATCCTTATCGAGCAGCTGCAGACTGAGGGACTGCGACAGAAGTTTCTGTCGGTTCTCCCACATCTGATGAATCTCGTCCCAACCATCCTTGAGAGCCTTCAACCTCTCTCTCAAGAACATGTACTGAGTATCATCTTGCGTGCTAGGATCGGCGGTGATCTTCTCTCCGTATTCCATCATCTTCGTGTAATCGTCGGTGTAATTGTGAATCTCTTCGCAAATGCTTTGATGCTGTGACAAGAGATTTTCTGCTTCCGCGAGCGAGTTTGGAGTGTCTTCTGAAGCAATGTCTGTTTGCGTTTTCGTAAGCCATGCTTGGAAATGATCGAGGTCGCGCAAGAAGCGATGCAAATCGCCGGCTTCTTCCAATTTGGAATCGCGTTCTTTCAACATCTGCGTTAACCTCTCCCAGATAATCTGTATCTGTACGATTCTTTCTCTGATGACAGCAGCTTCTTCCGGATGTTCGGTTTCGATGTTGGAAGCCTCTTTCTCCAACGAAGTCAATTTGGCTTGAATGGCTGCTAGATCGCGTTCCATGCCAGACAAACGTCGTTGCAACGTCATGATACCGGTCAAGTCCATCTCCAAGCTGTCAGTGCTTTGCAAAATACGAATCTTATCTTCGATCCAAGTTGTGGTTTCGCGACATTCGATGTGGAATGTTTGTACGCCGTGCGCTGAGTTAAGTTCGTCTCTTTTGGCTTCTGCTTTTTCGCGCAATTCGGCCCATTTCTGGTTAAGTTGGTTCTGCCTGGCTGTGATCTGTTCAGAGTTGGGGTGCTCAACGTGCAACAGCTGACGAGCCAACTGATTAACGACCGCGACTCTAGAAGCATTTGCGTTCATTTCCTTCTCGAAACCGTCGTAACGATGTTTCATGATTTCGACATCTTCGATATCACGTACCGGCACCATGGTTTGCAACATTCGATCTTTTTCGCTGATCCATTGTTCAACACCGTCGCTCTCCGACAAAAGTTTGTACAACGAAAGTGCATCCAAGAGGCGCTGCTTTCTAAGTTTGGCCAACTCCAACAGTTCTTTGTAACGGTTGTCTATGGAAGCCAACCTCTGAGATACCTCCGGAGAGTCGGCAACTTCTGGTCCCAACTGCTTGGCTTGTTGATGCAACGCTTCAATAGTGCTGGCATAATTTTTGAGTTCTTCGGTGACGTCTTTGTGTTTCTTGAGGAGCGACTGTGCGTTGCCTTCGTCCCTGCCGACATCTTCACTAGACACCAACCTCAAGGTGTCCAACATCCAAATATCGACGTCATCCGCATCGGCGAAGAGTTGATGATAATCGACGGCATCTTCTAATCGTTTTCTGCGATACGCCGCCAAATCCAACAAATGCTTCCAAGCAGAACGTATTTCAGTCAGTCTCTCGTTCACTTTCTCAGCACCGAAATGTCCAGAATTAACCAATTCATCGCCAACTCCTATGACAGCGTTCAACTGTGGTTCGTGCGCAGATATTTCATTCTCCAGAGCCTTATGTTTGCTCAACAACAAATTAACCGTGGTAAGATCGTGTCCGATATCGGCAGCCGAGACGATCTGTTCTTTTTCCTTGATCCAATTCTCTTCATCCGCCATGTCCCAATAGAACTGCCATAATTTACGGCTCTCTTCGAGACGTGACCGACGTTCTACCGCCAATCGCACCAATTCCGCGTACGCATCTTCCAGTTGTTGTACTCTTTCCAAGACCAGCGCTGGATCGCAAGGTCTGTAGCCTTCTTCGCTTTCAACAGCGAGGAACCGTTGTGACTGATTCGCAACAGCTTTGACTCTATCGCCGAGTATGTTGATGTCGGCTTCGAGTAGATTATGTTTCTGGAGGAGGTCTTCGACACCCATGAGATGCTTGCCGTAGTCGTCGGTAAGCAGTCGCGCTTTCAATTCCTCCATGGCATCAAGGATATGGAGCATTTCTTGGAAGTTTTGTTGCAATTGTAGCGACAATTCTAGTCTATGTCTACGTGCTCTAAGCAATTCCAATAGATAATTCCAGAGGCGTAGGACATTTTCTTTCCTGGCACTGATCCTTTCCATGTCGTGGTAGTTCTCGGCTTCGAGTTCACCGGCGACGGAGACCACCGCTTGTACTCTCTCTTCGTACGCCAAGATGTCGGTTTCGATGGCTTCGTGCTTCTTCGCGGCAGCTTCTACAGCGGTCAAGTCATGACCGAAATTGTCTTGTGAGACCAAACGCTGGTTCTCACTGAGCCAAGTCTCTCTCATGCTGGCCTTCCTATTGAAACGAGCCGCAAGCTGTTCGAGTTTCTCTTGACGAATCAATTCCTCACGTAAGGCGAGTTCTCGTTCGTGTTCGGCTTTTTCCAGCCGTTCCCAAGCTTTATTTATATCAGAAATCATTTTACCTTCTTTTGGTGTGTAGGGTCTTTGATTATTCGCTCTCATTTTGGATTGCAAAGTAAAGAGAAGGATTTCCAAATTGCCTTTTTCCACGAATTTAGGCGGTTTTTCGACTGTGCGATAATTATTGAACTGCCCCAGTTGTTGCTGGACACCCACAAGACTGTTCGCAAATTGCCTTTCCCCGAGGGCTTTGATAGTAGCTTCGATCCACGCCAACAGATCACTGGTCAATGATTCGTACTCTTTGATCATCCTGTCATTTTCCATGGCAATTCCGACGACTTTACCGATACGTTTACCTTGTACTGTTTCTTGCTTCATTTTACTGAAGTAATGATAATAAGTAACAACGTAGGTTATGATAGATTTTTCATCTGGCTGTTCTACGAAAACATCTTCAGCGTCTAATAATTTTGTCAATCCCAATTTATCTTCAGCTACGTTAAAAGCATTGTTAAGGTTATGGATGGGGTTCGATTTGGATAACTTTTCAAACTGTATCAAATCTGGACGATGTTTGTGGATGAGTGCGTTGAAGGCCAAACCATCTCGCCATGATGTAGTGAAATTCCTGACATTTACATTGTTGTAACCAGCGGTCTTCATCTGGCACCATAATAACAAAGCATCTTTCGCCGACTTTGTTTCTTGATTATCTGTTTCTTCGATAGTGATATCTTGGATTTGGAAACGAAGAATGATGGTCCAAATTAAACCGAGGGATAACCGGGGATTACCATCTACGATATCGTGTGATCCCATATTTTCTAAATGAACACGTTGTTCTCGAAGGAACTGCAGTGCCTTATCGACATTCTCCAGGCAGTGAATACGCATTTTGCCCTTCGTGGGGCGAGGCAGACGTTCACCAGATAACACTTCCAACAGCTTTATCAAATTTTTCCCATCTCTCATGTCCGTGTAGAGATCAGTAATGCGGGAATTCACTCGCACCAGGTGAGAGTTCACCCATTTTTGGAAGGTCTTCTTCTGGACGCTTTCTCGTTCATCTGAAAAACAATTTGATGATATTTTTCTCAAAACGACCAAACACCAATCGTATGTTCTTTACCCCGCAATTCTAACACAACTTTTTCGTAATACTTTTCCTCCCAATCTAGACTAACGTCCATTTTAAACGTTAACTATGCATGTGTTCGAATCACACTGAACTTGATACAGGAAATGTTTGGTTTTGATAAAGCAAGTATAGATAAGAACGAACAGCAGAATAAGGAGACAAGAAAACAAATAACATTGCAAACGTACATGGAACGGCTTCCCAAAGTTTTAAACTGACCTGCTAAAGCTTTAATGCGAGATCTTTCGAAAAGTCGGGACGATGAGTTGCCTCCATCGTACTCGTAATCTTCAACGATTTCCTGCTGCAAGGTTGGGTCCCACCTTACTATACTGATGTCGGTGGTCATTTTTCCAAGCTACCAGCAAAGCTGGTTACCTATGAAAAAAAAAAAAACAAAAATTAGTACATAAATTACGTGAGATCACCTAGTTTCAGTTGTAAATGACTAAATTGAGTCCAGTCTTGTGAGTAAACCGATTTATTTTTAGTGTTAAGGAGAAATACACCTAATTAACGAAAGAAAACGTGTACGTGAGACTGCTTACAATTCAAAATGATTTTATTTAACAACGTTTTAACTCAAACAATTTGTTTAACTGACGACTATATACAATGCATGCAGACTGCCACATTTTCACATAACCTTGTGAGATAATAAAAAGATGAAGTAATTTTCGTACGCTCATGATGCGATTTATTTTTATCTTAAGTCTGACATTAACAATAACAAACGGAAACTTAAATGTGTGATTAAAACATATTTAAAAGATTTTCAGCTTGAAACATCGTTCATTTGAGGAATGCTAAAATAATCAGTGACACAGTTTGTCAAACAAATTCCCACACAAGTTCTCTTGTGGGTGGATCATAACGTTGTAAATTGTTCCCCATTTAATACCAATTGAATTGAACCTTCAACTGACAAAGGCGATATTTGTTTTAAACAATAAACAGTAGTGAGCTTTGTACTTCACCACTGCGGCATCTTTGGAAGTGCTATCGCTCATTTCTTTTCGTCAGAATAGGTACCAGAATTATTGATTTACGGCACCGGTTGAAACGACCTTACGCACAGACTGTTCGGTTGGA
Organism: Tenebrio molitor; assembly: GCF_963966145.1. Taxonomy (NCBI): domain Eukaryota; kingdom Metazoa; phylum Arthropoda; class Insecta; order Coleoptera; family Tenebrionidae; genus Tenebrio; species Tenebrio molitor. Next base: position 9,452,476 of record NC_091051.1, read on the forward strand.
CATTAAAACAATTTTACTTTCCCAAAAAATATAAAAAAATATTTTCCCTGCGAAATTCACGTCTGCAGAGAGGACATGCAACGAAATTAATAAAGAGAAACTTCCTATGTACGTAAAGTGGCGTTTAAAAAATTACGAAAACATGCTCTTACCTAACATGCTTGTAAAAAACGAAATAAAACGAATGAAAAATTTTATTACTGCCGCATTAACTGAAACATTCCGTCGTATCGACCAAACATCCAAAGTAAACTGTCACACAGAATTCACATCTGTACTTGCACAAATCACTTGAATGATGATGTTTACAAAAATGGAATGGTACACAGCTGATGGTTGAGGAGGTTGAAAGCCGGAAACCTGCACAGGACTAATCTGGGACTAATCGATTCGTCGGCGGCGTCGAGGATGTCGACGTCGGACACACGATGGTGGCGAATCGTGCTTGGCGTCTCGACGCCTGACCTAGCCGAACCACTCGCCAGCTAGACTGCAGCGTCTGGTTCGATCTGTAGTGCGGTAAAACTGCCGTTGGCGGCGCAAAATTCGCACCGACGACCTCGAGTGAAGCTGCACGATTTGGGTCAAGTTGGGGATAGAGGACTATCGGGGAATTGGGGAACGGAACTGTTATTTTAGGGCTTCCTGCCTACCATTTTGCAAAATTTTTCGCAAATATCGATCCGATCCGGCGATATTATTTATAGCTTCCTAAATTTACGTTCGGCTTCATGGGTTTCAATCACGTACGATTTCCACGTTAGATATCAGAATTACTACAAGGTTGGGCGAGAAAAATGACACGGGATTCGATTTCTTAAAAAAAACAAGATGTCGATGCTGTCGGGGCGGTGAATCTTTAAAGCCAAATGTATGTTTGCGGTAACCCCAACCCAAGCACTGATAAAATATTGACCTTTCGGGAATATTGATGTATTTCCCATTCTCGATGACAAAGCGACGATAGTCGAACTCAAGAAAAAGTGGTCCAAATCTTCTCTATAATAACACAATGATTCATAATTCTGAAAACAATTCTATAGACGTGCTGCATAAAATTGGAAGTTTCTGCCACGGAAGAGACATTTTCCATCTTCCAACACTACATTAAATACATTCTTTTTTAGGCACCCCTAATGAAAAAGATAATTTACGTACTCACAAGCGGACGAAAAGTAACTCTTTTTCGGACGCTAACCGTGGCGCCATCTGTTAGTCTGTTTAGTAAGTTAACAACGAAACCGACAAAACCCAGTGAACCGACTGAAAACAAATAAATATTTAACAGTTAAATTTAACCAAAGTATTTTATTTGTCCGAAAAAGTGTTGTATCGTTTATTTCTGGTGCTTATTTGGTGCATAATAAGAATATGAACGTTCATAATAATAATCGACAGCAACATCGAAAGTGATGAAAAATATTTCTAATACAAAAACAAAAGTGATGAATACGCTGCCGGACATCGCAGATGATAATCGCAATAATTGTCCTGTCGCATTAATTATGTAAATAAGTACATCATAATTGTATTACAAATAGTAAATTTTTCGTTTTTTTTTGGCAAACTGATAAAAATTACCATGAAAAAATTGTTAATATGTATTAATACATTTCTCTATTTGAAAAAAGTATGTAGATACAAAATAAATTTGTAATTTTCCCAATGATGTCTTTTGCTTTGTAGTTCGTGCGGTCGCCTAAAAAATTTAATCTGCACCTCTGGCAAAAAGTGCCCTTTGTCGTTGCCTGTTTTCAAACCTCGGCTGCGCCTCGGCTAGAAAACCCAGACTCGGGCCCTTTTTTGCCATTGATACACAAATAACTATTATAAAGACATATGTATTTATTTTATTTTTTTGACTGTCTTTTTGGTACAAGAAATTACAAAAAAAAACACTTTCGTATGATGATTACATAATGGAAAATTATCATTAAAAATCGGGTAAAAAAAAAAACAATGTTAGTGTAATTTTTGTATGACCATGTATCTAGAATACCTGAACTGTTAAAAACAACTCATCGGTCTAAAAATCAAATGTTCCGAAACATAATGTGAATTTTAATTGGAAGACAAATATGCATCAGACATCACGGTATAAAACATTACGTTTTAGAATTTAGAGCCTTGAAAAGATGGAAAATATAGCCTGCACACCAGCGGAAAAACAAACCCATGACGTAATGACTAATAGTGTTTTCTCTTACATGAAAATTCCATACTGCAGTTAAAACCATTGTTTTTCCAAAGCATCATTTATTTTAATATGAAAATTTTAAGTAATCAATCACGATGATCTTTTTGAGAGAGGAACGATTCTTAATTATCTTAACCATTAATATTATAACTGCAGTTCTGACAAATTTTACATTTATGAACACCTTCTACCGTTATAAACATATAATCCACACACGAAGTTATAAGTGGTCGACGTATCATAAAAATTTACGGCAATCACGTTGTTACCTGATTACTGATTACAATAATGCTGTCGAGCATACTGATTGATCATTCAATTTTAAATTCTGTTATTTATGGGTAAAAAGGTCTACCAGTGTGATTACTTTTTTAAGTACTGGATTTATATCTGATTCCAATTTTATAAATTCCAGCATGTAATAAAATTTTTAAATCATAGATCAATAAACCTCTTCCACAAAACTCACCATGAAACCCGTAATTAGAAAACCACGATTGGGTATTTGTAATCAGTAGCCTCATAAAAAGCCACGATGACATGCAATGTCAATTACCTACCTCCCAAAAAGAAAAAAAAGGATCGATGAGTATGTTAGTTGCCGCCCTTCCAAGATAAACTATTCAAGTCCAAGAACAAAAAAAATCTCACGCGATTTCGCCATTTATTCAGTAAGTTACTTAATAATAATTGTTACATTAACAGAAAAACTCCGCTGTCATTTTTTGTACTTGCTGAACAACATGGTCAGCTAGAAATTTGAACAAATCTGTATCTTACAGGAAATAATAATAAACACATAATATTCCCTTCACTTCGCTCATTGTCAGAGAATAAGCTAATCCGCATTGGTAAGGTGAGGTCTAAACTTTATGGTAAATGAAGAAACACATTTTCGTGACTACTTCCTCCATAACGGTAGGTTTTAAAACGCGGCCATTGTCATGCGAAGTAAAAGGTTATCTTTTTATTTCCATTATTTCGAGTCAAGAATATTCTTCGCTTTAATAAAAATTTAAATTCACTTAACTCTTACAAACACCTACATATACGTAACTTACACATTTTTTGTCTCATTTTTCAGTGCATTGCATTTTACTCGTATATTAAATCAGAACTTTTTAAATTGGAAATTTAATTTATTACTGCCGCTTGTGAATTTCAACCAGAAATTATCATCAGTTGCATAACTTATATGTACATGGTTTTCGACTTTAAATTAGATTACTGCGTTTCTATCAATAAATTATTCATCTATTAATATCCTATTATTACATAATAGCAAAACCGATTGCAGTCTCTCTAAAATTAACACTGTCATCATATATTTTTATATTCTCCACTTTCAATGTAACCATTACTTTAGTATCAATTTACAGATTACATCTATTTCCAATTACTGTTGAATATTACCAATTTATATCAGATTTATTGGTTATTGTTAACATTATGAAAAGCTATAATTGGTAGAAATATTCACACACCTGCATAAAATTGGGATTTAATTTTAAGAAATTCTCCTTGTAAAACCAGGACAGTGAAAGCATGCATTCACGAAAATTACCTTCTCAACAATGAAACAGTTAACAAATACATCTTTGGGTAACTGCGAGGCAAAGGATAAAGTTGAAAATAAAACAACCAACGTACAATTAAAAATTTAATGGTAAGAAAATTAGTTACATAAAAAAACACGTGGGTAGGAACAACTCTTTATAATTTGTTTGCAAGTTGAACAAACAATTATTTAAATGCACTCGGGTGCAAACGCTGATTGCAATTTGACCAAACATGGAAACGGGAACAAAAAACAGTTAACTCTGTTGGAACACTAAAATATGTAAATATATTCGTGTTCCCTTTTTTAGAATGCATTGTCGCGATTATAATACGCGATGATGTAACAAGTGCTATGACACAGTCAACATTATCAGCCGGTGACGATACCAATTATCTTCAATTGAATCGAAACGTGTAGTTGTGGTTATTACACATTCAACGGTGGTACTAGTAGAAGGGTGTTTGACCTTACGTGTATACGAACACGCCGGCCGCGTTGGTTGCTTTACTTGACGGTTTCAATTAACTTATAATTATGCGAAGAGATATTCAAACCACGCAGGCACATCCCCGACGAATGTCATCATTTCACGGCTACGACAAAATATTTGGTACATCCACCTGCGTAATGACTCTCAACCCCACGTAGACTCTGACCTCGGAGGGTTACATAACTGTGAATTGATGCATGCAATTATGTTGACGTTATGGCCAAGTGTTATACCCTCCACAACACAAAAATATCTTTCCGGGGGTCACACCTGTAAACGAGGGGAAATAACAGGATGATTCACCCAGCCATATCTTCATTCAAACGCACAAACAAGTTTTAGCTGACACAATTACAGGATGCTTTTCAACAACAAATAAATGTAAGCAAGTAGGCTCCTGGAACTGTTTTATTGTTATTACACGTACACATGTTTCTAGACTTGCATAAAAATGAAGCTTATCAACAAACAATTCGCATCGACTCGTTGAAATTATAACAGACATTTCTTTTGGCAAACTAGAACGTTTAAAAAATGAAAAGAACATCCGCAACGACATGCATCAATAACAGAATAATTACTGAACAGACTGACCACAAAATTATTGCAAAGATAAATCAACGGTGAAACTGGAGGATAAAAAATATGTGGAACTTTAAACTGTGTCGGAATTACACGAAAGCAGTGCTTGGTTATAAAAATAACAGTTTTGAAGGTTGTGATTAATAATGTTTTTAATTGCTATAAATAAATACAAATAGAAGAATTCATAATTCTTTTTGTACGCGACTTTTTCAACAAGATCCACTCACACAAGAGATTCGTCCATATGACCCTGACATACATGTGGCAAAATTCGAAACAAAGGTCACAGTATTCGCGTACATTCAACAGGATTTTGATGCGAAAAATTCGGGGTTGTAACAAAAGCAACATTCCATCGCCATTCACAACTTCCTGTACCTATGAATGTATGCTTTGTGCTCATAACCCATTCGAGGAATTTCAGAAAATTTGGTTGGAAAATGTTTTCGAAAAATTAAATTCCTGTAACCAAACTAAACCTTTCATTTTATAAATTGGTTTCATTAATACAAAACTGAAACACACTTAACGTAACGTTGGGTCTGAAATTTCCAACTACACAATTAGATTCCGATCGCATGAAACCCCAATCACCAATCAGGAATAATTATGCTTCAATTAATAACCTAACATAATTAACCTGGAACTAACCTATGCAAACAAGGCGGCACTTAATTATAATTAAGGCAACGCTGACAAGATGCGTTGGCTGTCTTTTCCTTCAACTATTTCTGAACGATAAGTTTTCTTTCTTCCATAGAAAAAGAAATGACTAGAACTTGAAGTACCTAATTTCACAAAACAAAAATACTTTCTTTCCACTTCGATGTGAATTTTTATACTTAAAAAAATCATTAAAGCAAACCGTTTATTGAATCGGTTTCAACCTTGTATTCGATCCACAGATTGGTAATTACATCAAACAGTTGTTTACGATAATTGATTTTTTATCAACAAATTGATCGTCTTTACCCTCACCATGATTCAACACTAAACATTACGAAGTAATAAACGTGAAATGTTACAGTATGTTGGGTTTACAGAGAATACCACACGCATAAGCTGGTTTGTTTGTTTATGTAACATTTATGTTTCTGGTTACTATTAGTTGTATTTAAAATTGCTTTACTATTAGGTCATCTTCGTCAATTCTCACATGTGTTTATTATTAAAAAATGGTGCAAGTATGTTAGTGCTAATTACTGAGACTTGCGAATGAATTCCACGTTGGTAATTTGTTGGAAAAATATGAAAGGTTATTTCAATTAAGAAACTCGATGTACGCAAGGTGACCCAAACACAGTCAAATTGATAACTTTGATTTAAATCAGTCCACTAAAAACAGATCGTTTCCAGATCAACGTGATGCCAATCGATCTTGGTTGTGTCCGTACTAGACAAATAAAAAAAACGTATGTTTTTAGTCGGAATCATTCACTGTAACCGCAATATTTTTCGAAAGGAATCTAAATAATCAGATTATTTTTAACTCAACTATTTTCAAACCGTGGTAGCACTAATAACGTACAACAACTCAGACAACACGGATTGTTATCTCAAACATTAAATTCATTACGTGATAAAATTAAAATTTATTTAACCTAGAAACACGCTGAAATTATATTAGTTTTAATTAGCGAATTACTTTCAGTGTTCGGTGTAACAATTTTTCGTATAATTTCCAATTTCGACATTTAATATGGAGTTAAATCAAGAAGGAAATGTTTAACATCACCTTACCATCCTGAATTAATTGTCCCTTGGTGACAACGTTCCTGAAAAATTTTCAGATATCTCGTCGGACATTTAAAAAAAAAAAAAATATTGCCGGATACAGGATGTCTTAAAATTATCGTATTCCGAGTTCAGGGCTTAGTAGGGGACATCCTGTTGACCAAGTAAAAATGTTTAAAAAAAAATTGCTGTCACTTTGAAAAAAATATCAAAGTTGTCAATATTTGTTCAAAAGTACCTGATTAATATTCTAGCTATGTTGTACTTCCCTTTTGAACAACATTGGAAAAATAAAACTTTTATTTTTTCGAGATACATAAAGCTGTTTTTTCAAGAAATGTCTTTTCATTTATATTTTAATATTTTACATAATCATGCTCACCATATTTCAAAATGAATGTCAACCATTTATATTTTTTATTTGAAGAAAACATGATTGATTAAAAATTTGAACCTTCAAACACATATATCTTTGTAAAGACCCCCCTACATTTTTTTTTATTTTATAATTTCGAGAGTCCTGAAATTTTTCCCTACAAGACCCCCGACTTGGAATACGTTAATTTTGCGTCACCCTGTATAATGAAAATCCAAGCAATTTATACAAACAATTGTATTCATTATTCACAACAGGATTTTCCAATATTTGTGAGGCTTGTCAAGCTTACAAAATGAATTCGGAGATTTTACATACATTGCTATTAACGCTGTTCATGGTGAAAAAAAAGTTGTATAATTAAAAAAGTGCATCATGGTTTTTGTTTAATTTTTCAATATGAAAGGAGTTAATGTAAGACATTCTACGATCACAGCAGTCATTTTTTGCGTAGGACACTCATTAATTAATACTGATTATAAATCAATAATTTTTCATAAATTATGGGAAAACTTAAATAACAGCAACGACTTGTAATTTCTTTTGTTAATCCCAAAACTATACACGAAAAAAACCGAAAGGAAGATTCGAAAGTCCGGTCAACAACCTTGATAATTTTAGTATTATGGGAAAATCGATAACAATTCATTGGATATAATGGGATTATTTATGCTCTGTGGAAGTTTACTTTATCATTCAATTTTCTCATCGGTTATAATCCTGCAATCAGACAAAATATAATCATGGAAATATATAAGTATTTTAATCTTGTGGGAAAATTTATTTTACATAAATGTAAAAAAATAATAAATGCTTTCATTTCTATTGGTAGCATGTGAAGGGCTCATTTGTTTTGTTTTTTTTAATATCACCAAGTTGGAATTCTATTCATCTGATTTTAAAATTCAAATAAAAGAATTCCGCCTACCAAAATTTCCGAATACATGAAATTGGACTAAATATAATTATATTTTTAAATGGAATAATGGTAAAAATGTTTCATATTCTTTATAAGCACAACTAATTTAATGACTTTACAAAATAGAGCGATTAACAAATTTATTCTTATTGTAATAAAAATGACAAACTCTTCATTGAATTTCGTTTCAGTCCAATCAAACAAATCTTGGCTCATTGTAATATTTCCATAATTTAAAGCATGTATATTTAAGTTATGATGAATATGAAGAAAAGTGAAATAAAAAAACAAACGAAATGGAAAACAGATGTGGCATAGACCACGCTCGTGCATAATATAGTGCGATTGCTGTTTTTCTTGCTAAAAATACTATAAATCAGCTACTTCCTAATCCCGAATGAGAAACAGACTGACTGTGATTCTATAAAAAAGATTGTTTGAGACACCTTTTTTTATAACAAAACTCTTGTTAAAATTCGAGACTACACTTGAGGAACACAAACTATAGTCAAAGGTGAAAAATGATGAGGCATTATTATAATAACAACACAATTTTCATGATTGTGAAAGAAGAAATTAAAGAACGATTTCGATTAATGAGAAAAAGTGAACTAATCCACTACAAAATTTACATTAACTAATTCATTAATATGTATTGATAAAAGTGTTTTATGATAATATTTGCCAATGATCCGAAATTAACAGAAATGTTACGTGAAATACTTCAAGTGAAATTAAAATGATAATAAAACTGTAAACAGAAGAATGGTTAGAAACATTTACCAGACATAAAATACTTAATGCAATACTAATTAAACTTGTACCGAATGACGTCCGATATAAAATGATTTAATATCAATTCATTACTATTACGAGTATTACGTACACGATTTACTTATTCTGCACAATAAAAATAATGTATTTTCATATTCAAGGTTTTACTAACCTAAATATTATGGTTTAAAAAAGCAAGTTTCATCATAAAAAGTAGGTATTATACACTTGAATTTCTTTTCCTTCAAGGAAATAATAAACATTTATACGAGCTGATATGAAAAGACACATATTATTGTTTTAACACCCACAAGATCAATAGTATCTCCAGTAATTTCAACGTAAATTAAATAACATTGGAAAAATTTCTACATCAACATCAGTTCGATTTTGCATAATAACATGGGTATTGTGATTCGCATGTGTATAAAATGTTTAAGATTTAAAAAAACAACGAGTTTATAAAAACCAATATTATTAATATACTTACAATATTAATAATAAAAAATAATAAATAAAATAAATAATTATAATATGCCTCTTTGTTTATGGATAAAAATAACCAAAATACCAAAAACAACTCGTAACACCACTGTCAATATGACTGAACCTATTAGAATCCATCAGAACAACCCTCGGATTTGATATTTGATATAATTTACCAAGACGTAACCCACGCTTTGTGAGATACATTCGCCCGACATACATTATGTAATAAATCACAGATGTAGATTTTCGAAGGTCTTGTCAAGATAATGTGATTACATACAGCGCCAAGAGATAACTCCTAAACTAATCAAACTGACAGACCGTACTCCTATCTCTTCCAATTTTATCGTTTCTAACCACGACCCAATCCGGCATCATCAATGATTACACAATTTCAATTTCTACTAAGATGAACAAAAGGCAAAAGGTAGTAAAAATTAAGTCAGAGAAAGTGTTACATCAACAAAGAGATCTGACATTATGTCTATGAGAACAAATTCAAATTGGAAAATCCACAACGTCAACTTCTTCGCCGCTTTATTCGTAAGATCTTCATTTATTTTAAGATTTTTTAATGCAGTGAAAATTTTAGAAACATCTCTAAGCAGGATTAAAAAAGTTAAGTCACGCAATTAACAAAATTATCGATAGCAGCAACAGTGAAAGTGTTTTGTACCAAAATATGCGTCATACCTTCAATACTGTCATGGGATTTCTAAAGCCACCCTTTCAACAAGAATTAAGATGATACAATTTAAAAAAACGGTAAAATACAATCCCTTCCCTTACAAAATAGATGCATAAATTAAAATTTTAAAGCACCATTAATTTCGTACATTCGAACTGCTCTTCTTCGCATAAATGGTGAAAATTACTTTAAATAATAATTATCATCTAAAGTATTAAGTTGATTGTCCCTTTTTATCAATGAATTTAGTTTGACTGCCAACTTCTATTTTAGTATACATATTTTTTTCTAACAATTTGAAAATACTGCAACCAACGAATGTTTAAAAAAAACTCATTGGATTTTTGAATACGTCAGGGTCAAAGTTCACGTTCCTGTTACTAATGAAATGATGCAAAAATAATTCTGACTCCGAAGCAAAAAATTTGGAAAAACTTGATTGGTTTACATTGTTTACAACACTCACACGAAAAATTCCTCCGCAAAACGCATCTGCACGACAACCGCATTCACTTTATTGCATGTTCACAGGTTCACACCCTCAATTCGGCAAATCTTCAGACAGATTTATCCTTTAATTATTTACGAGTACTTATTGTTATTATGTTTACGCAATTGCACAATTCGATAAACGGGTTAAGAGATAACACTCTTTACATAGCAAATATTTAAAAGAAAAATCATGTTTCTTATCTAGCCTATCGAAGAAACACTTCCCGATAATGCATTATAGCGGTAACGATGAAAACTTTTAAATTACACCTGTCGGTGTGTTCTTACGCGTAATTATGCAAAATTTTATATTAATTTGAATGCTATTTACAATAAAATGAGTCACTCACGCATCACAGATATTAATAGACGGAGTAGTTGTAGGCCATCATTAGCTTTTATCAAATAAAATGACATTTAACCATTTAACACTTTATTTTGGGACTCTGACCTATCTTGAAGCAGCCAAGATAAAACGATTTGAAAAAAACACAATGTGATCTCGCTCGGAACGCCATCAAATAAAGAAAACCACGATTGTTAAGACGAACCGGTGACATCTGCATTAAAAAAATAATCAAACACAAAAATTAGAGGTAAAGTGCCGCAAAACGACAAAATGACGTAATCTGCTCCGTTTGTATCTTGTTCCTAAGGGCACTAACCCGGTGTTCGATTACGTTTTCTGTGTTTATAAACCTGCCACTTTGAAGTTCACTGACATAGAAACTATCATCGAAGTTTAAAACCCTATTGGAACAAAAGGGGCAGCAAATCAAAGAGTGAGTAATCGGTGAAAGTACAATAAAGCAAGTCAATAAACTGTTACCAAATTATTAAATAAATACCCAGTCTGGGTTACACCTATTCGGCCATTTTAAAAGACTTGGTTAGGATTCAGTAATGCAAGTTACCAAGTCGACAAACAGAGAAATGATGACTTACCTGTCGTTGATTATTCTTCAATAGTTACAGTTTTCACTGTTAAACTTGTGTTCATAAGTTAAAATCACTGTTATTTTTATAAAATCACCACCTCACGGACGCAAACGCCCTTCATGACTGCTATCAACGAATACTCATTTACGCATGCGCATAATTAAGTTAACAACACGCCCAGCACACTTGATATTCAAATAGATGGCGCCCAAAGGCTTCGCCGTTGAGTTTACGGCTTTAATTAGGTCGAAGGTGGTATCGAGGTGAAAGCACAACTTCCTTGTTTGTCTGGGAAGACATGAAAGGGGCTATTTTACCTGGACGGAGTGGAAGATTGTCACTTTGATGCTGACAACACGGCGAACTCGATAAGTCGGTCATCGATAAGCAGTGGCGTAACGTGCTTGCAATCATAAGGGGACGCCTTGTCGTCAGAGGCGTCTCATTTTTATGCGAAGTGGGTCAAACAAATGAAACTGTAAAGCATCAGGTCTACTACTGTGCTGTACCAAAATGTAAAAATTGTCACTTTTGATGCCAGATGTAGGTACTGGAAATTATTTTGAACATTACACTTAAATGAAAACAATTGTCCAATTTGTACTTTCACTGGTTTATGAAAAACACATGACACAATATTTTTGTGATTAATCATGTTGTACTAAAGTAGTACTCAAATTTATTGCATGACTTTCAAAGAATATGATTTATAAATATGTATTAGGTGATATTAAACATAAGAGTTATTGCATATGATTTAATGCAGATATAACGGGCAATGTAACTCCATCCGATCGTTTTATTTATAGCGTTAATAATAATAATACAATTTTATGTTTTTCTTTAATTGAGTTATACTTACTTAAAAATTGAAAAATACATCACCTGCAGGGTGAATCACGAGGTTTAGTAGATACTCAAATCGCATATATGCATTACAACTGCCAAATGATAAATTAAAAATAGTTTAAAATGTTGAATCTCAAAAGTGGTCACATTGAAGCCACTGAAAACTGTTTGGTGGTCATAAGAATAGTAATGAATAAATACCTACTCATCAGGTCAAAACATTATACAAATAGTACGTTCACTTTCGTAGTATAAAAAGGGACAAAAAGCTGTTCAGAGGCGCCGGGATACAAAAACCACGTTCACTTTCATACATTTTTAAGAGTGTCACAAAATGATCTCGTCAAATTACACTAGAATTTTTTTTCTAGAAAATCACATTCAAGAATCTATCATATGTATTATCAAAAAGTCTTTGGATTAGTGTTGCCGTTGAATTAACACTCTATGTAATTGGGTTTATTCGCCTCGTTTATGTTTAAATGAGTTCCATGAGAGATTAGCGCTCCTTTGAAGTCTGTAGGTACACATAAAAACTACGGGCAGTAGAAATAAATAATTCTATGGATGGTTTTTACATTTCATGGCTGTCACGATCCAAAGACTTTTTGATCATACGATACTATCGAATGAGAAACCTACGTTTATTGTTATAAACATGGATACATAAAATATTTCCGAAAAGAATTTTGACAGCTCTAGGTGGAAAGAAAAATATTTCCAGTATAACAAAAATAACAAAATTTTTATTCGAATTATGTACTACATTTTTATAAATAAAAGTTCAAATTCTACAATCTTGATATTTTTAAAAAACTTTACATAAATTTCTTGTCCTTCACTGATGGTTAATATATTCATGCAATTTTCTTGGCGAATATCCCTTTGCATAGATTCATATCCTGAAATGTTTATTTTCGTGCATTGCTGACAAAGCAATTGATAACTTTGTCAGCAATCCACTCAAAAAAAATTTCGGATAAAATCTATGCATCGGGATATAATTTTTTATTTCAACAACTGAAACATTGTTAATTTGTAGACTTATCTCGAAAAACTATCAACTGAAAAAATAATATCGTCAAATTTCTAAGCAACACGCTTAGAATATACCGTAAAAGCAAAAAAAAATGCCATCAAGGATAGTTATGACAGAGTCCATCATGCACTTGTGCACTGTAAATTGCAAGGAAAAAAAAATGCAATAACACCTATAATTGTTTATTCAAATAACCCATTTCAGGATTCCACAAATACATGACGAATTTCTTAATCAAAGACACGGCACTTTCTTCTTCATAGCTATCCTTGATGGCATTTTTTTGCTCTTACGGTGTAATGAATATATCGCAAAACCTTATAATTTTATGGATACATTTTTATTTTACACACTTCGGTCTAGTTTATAGAAAGAGAATTAGATATTTAATTGGATTTAAATTTTAATGCGCGATTAACCCATGAATCCGAAACTTCGATTGGTTCAATATGATCACGTGTTAATCTCGCATTAACTTAATTTCGCTTCTGTAAACTGGCCCTTAATGTCGGTTAGTTTGAGTGTAGTAACAAAGGTGATGTATGTATGTTAAAACAAGAACTTATCTAGAGAAAATTAGGGATCGCGGAATATTTGGATAGGTTATTATTTTCTGAACCAAACCAAAAAAAAAAAAACAGAAATTGTTTTATGGGTATATTTTTGTTAACCAAAGTAGTTATGTTATCTTTGCAGCAAAATACACCGAGTGTAATAAAAATACAGTGACAGAACACAAAATTATGTACTTACCTACTTTTGGGTTTTTTTCGATCAACAACTACTATGATTTTTTTTAAATAAATTGACAAACGGGAAGAGGCCATTTATCGCAGGAAGAGCAATATAATATTGCGCTGAATGGTGATTTTCAGCAGCCTTTTAATTAGTGATTGGTTAAAAATTTAAATCATGTGAAGGAAAGAATCGGATATGATTTTATTGCATTTAATCTATATTGATACTGTCATGGGTTCAAATGTACCTATAAAATCCGATTAGAAAGTAATGTCTAGCTAAAATGCTTTTACAGTCTTCGGGTTCAATCATTGTTCTTTTAAGGCGATCATAATAAAACCATAAAATTTTATTACGTGTTGTATTTCCTGCACTGTACGTCTTTTGCGTTCGGATTGATTGAGCAAACTTTTAAAACAGCTGAGAGGTGAAATAGATACAGGCTGACTTTTTCATATGTGTATTTAAAAACACTTTTTACGTTGTATTAATTACATTTAGTACCTACTGTTTTCAGATATATGTATTCGAAAGACTTTTTTTATTTTGGAACAACTGTCTGAACATATTTTATCGCACCTGTAGTTGACGTGTTGATAAAACTCATTCTTGTAGGCTTTTATTTATAACAATTTGCTGATTGTTACTTAAAGCATTCACAATACATATATCAAGACCTATAAAGATTTATAAAAAATTCTGAGCGAGTAAATCGTGTTTGAAAAATTTCCCAATAAAAATGTGTTGCATAACAGGAGAATATTATGCCAAATAAATACAGGATACCGGATACTATTCAATGAAAAAAAAAAAATGTAAGCAAGGTGTGCTGTTCAATAAAGATAAGGCTTATGCATTGTCATAAAAATATTAGAATAACACATCAGGTATAAAAAAAAATAATGTGATGGAAGACTGACTGGACACGATATAACAATATAACTATGAAATAAACATGGTCTATTTAATTTATTTATTGCTACATCTTCTAGTTGCATAGAGAACTGATTTTATTGACAGTGTATTGATCAATGTTGACTTTTATTGGTTTCACAACGCCTTTATCTCTCTGTTCTTATTAAATAAGAAATTACTTGTACATATTTAATTTCTGTAAAAAGAATTTGGGGTTCTCTTAAGGAGAGAACAAGACAAATATTGGAAGCTTATTTTGTGAAAAACTGTTTAACCTTGTAATTTTTAGTTGCAAAAATTTAAGATAAATTTGTTTTGGATAGGTATTAACTTTTACTCGAAATTGTAACAAAATTAATTTTAGGCAACACTTATTACAGATTGTAAATAAGGATATTTGCCCAAAACACCTGTTATTATTAATATTATAAACCATCTGCTTGTCAGCCTTTTATAGATATTTATTTACCTACTTACAGATACGTGCCTGTATTCCTATGTATCACAGAATATTATGTAACAAGTAAAAAGAAATTATTCACCCACTCTTGTAGCGGTTACAGAAATTATTAAGTATTCTACATTTATCATAATCTTGTTTTTCACTGTCATTGTGTGATTTTTATAGTTCCGTGTAGGTGTAGAATTAAAGATTCTTCAATGAATTCAATTTTCCAATAATTGAATTATTTGCGAATTTTTTTAAATCCGGCTCTGTCCTTATCTTATTCTGCTTCACCAAACATCCGCTAGATGTCAGAAATTTTGACGTGACTGTGACTGTTTGATGTTGTTGATATGTCAAAATCGAAAATGTTCAGTGTTATGTCAGATATGTGAAATAATGTTTTGAAATAATGCCGTTCGAGACTTGTTTAAATTGCTTAGCCAGATGGAGACTTTGGATACGTCCGGTGGTTATTTTTATTTACGCTTTGGCTGCGCTAGTTTTTGTGCCTTTATTCTTGGTGAAGTCACTGGAAGATGGATTTAACAAGCGCGATCAAGAAATTTTGATCGCTGGAATATTTGTTTGGGTTGCGATTCCGTTGTCATTGTGGGAAATTATTCAGCATGTTATTCACTACACACAGCCTAAATTACAAAAGCATATCATCAGGTAGGACATGTTACAACATAAAAGGTTCCAACAAGACAAAGAAATCTCAACTTGTTTATTTGTACCTAATGCTTTATCAACAATTTATCATTTTTATCATGGTTACTGTAAATTAATTTTATTAACATTATTTTTGCCTTTTTCAGGATATTGTGGATGGTTCCCATCTATGCCATTAATGCTGTAAGTTTGTCAAAATGATAATATTACATTTCTGTAAACATTTTTTCAAGTGGTTAGGATTAATTTATCCAAAACAATCTGTTTATGTGGACAGTATGAGAGAATGTTATGAAGCTTATGTAATATACAATTTTATGAAGTATCTTTTAAATTACTTAAATATGGAAATGGATCTTGAAGCTAGCTTAGAGTTGAAGCCACAAGTGAAACATATTTTTCCTTTATGTTGTTTACCAGATTGGGGAATGGGAAGGTAGCTTTTACTTATGTTAATGATTATTAAATTAATGATATCATTTTAGAGAGTTTGTGCATATATGCAAACATGGAATTCTTCAGTATACTGTTGTAAGACCTTTGACCACTGCCATATCTTTGTTAGTATTGTCTTAGCATATTTAATTTGTATTATAATCTGTCTTTATAGTATTTGCAAAGTTTCTGGAGTATATGGTGATGGAGAATTTAAAGCAAGTGTAGCTTTCCCATATTTAATAGCTGTAAACAACATATCACAATTTATGGCTATGTATTGTTTGGTCATGTTTTATAAAGCAAATTTAGCTGAGTTGAGACCAATGAAACCCTTACCAAAATTTCTCTGCATTAAAGCAGTTGTATTCTTCTCATTTTTGTAAGTTAACACTTTTTTAATGCTCCCTGTTCTTATTATCTATATTTTTTATAGCCAAGGTGTTTTAATAGACATGTTAGTGTATACAAACATTATTACACCTAATGCAAAAGATTCAACAACAGATGGATTAAGCCTATCAACAAGACTACAAGTAAAGTATACCAACTGACTCATTAAATTTGTATGCAATTTATATACTTTAGGACTTTGTAATTTGCATAGAGATGTGTATGGCTTCAATAGCACACCATTACAGCTTCTCTTATGAACCATATGCAAGATCAGGATTAAATCAGTCATGTTGTCAAGCTTTTCTTGCAATGTGGGATGTGTCTGATGTTCACAGAGACATACAAGAACATTTGGGAATTGTCAGTAAGTAGATTTGCTCAAGCATAACTTCTGAAAATTTATTTTATGTTATTGTAGGTAGTTCAATAAGTAGAAGGATTAGAGGTCGAAGTATGTACACAATTCCAAGAGGAGACAATGAATATGCTACTTTAGTGTCCCCACAACAAGGAGCTGCCAGTGCTCCTGCATCAGGGTTTTACCAAAATAATTATGATGAGGTGTTTGTAAATTATGGTGCAGTAAATTCTAGTCAATCAGCCAAAAATGATGTAAATGATAGTAAGCCGAGATTATAAGTGATAGATTTTATGTAACTATTAATTAATTATATGTATATATTTATGCCTATAGCATTTTTAGGTATACATTTTACAAAATATTGTTATTTATCTAATAATTAAGTTATAATTTTGATATATTGCAATTTTTAACACTTTACAAACTAAAATTTGAAAGTTCTGTGATTAGATTATTGTAATGTATAATGATACATATGTTGATAACATGAGTTTTTTGGGAAAAATTAAAATGAAGTTTGGAGTTTGATTTAAATTCTGTGTGGGCGTTGTATGTTTTGGTGCTAAAGATCAGTGTTTACTACAGTACTCATCTCGTAGAATTCAGTACAAAGCCAATAAACTTATCTTAACGTAATTTAGTACATTTGTGACAAAACTGAAAATGATAAAAAAATAAAAATGTTTTATTTACCTACCATAAAGTGTTTTATTTGTTATTGTAGAAATTATTACCATCAAGCAACTTTTTTCAATGAATTGAACAACATTATGCAAGTTTCATTGATTAGGCCCCAATATGTTTTACACGTTAGGTAACGTGTAATTAATTAAGTAATTTCATTTTGTGATTGTCACATTTCTTTAGTGCTGAATTGTTCATACAACATCTAAATCAAAAGTATGCAGTAAATGCGCATTACCGATCCTGTTTGAATTTTATAACGTCCAGTGGACTAAAATAAAAGTTTCGAGTTTTACCATCGGCCGCCTGGAGCGGTCGAACTGTTGAATCCATCTTCGGTGCCGGTGTCGATTTGTGGAAGGATGCCTCTTCCACGCCGGGGTGACTCTGGAAAGAGCCGGTTGGGTCCCGCCTCTCAATACACGTGGGCTCGAAGAGAGCATCATCTTTTTGTCCAGCTCGCTTTTACAGAGTCGCAGTCTTTTTTGTCGAGGGAGACGAGAGGCGTAGACGAAACGAACACGACCAACGCGTGAACGAAGTGAACGAATTTCCGTGCGAGTCGCGTATTTATAGGAAAGTTGGGACCAAACGCGGCACGAACAGAGCCCGCCCATTGGCCGCCCAATATGACCAATGAGCGGACAGAGTACCTACCTCGAACCAAACCGGGACACAGCGCTGTCCAGTATCAAGAGGAATGTGGGTTGCATACTCTGTAAATGTTGAATCTATCATGACAGCTGTCAATCAAGGGATTTCCCTGGATTCTTCTCAGCGGGAGTTATGGTCACAAAATGCAATGCATTTTCTGTCAGGTAGAACAGACCACGCCCCGTAAACCATGACTTCAGAATCAAATCTTCAAATGAAAATCTTGGTCTGTAAAGTATATTCATAAAATTATGTACAATCGGATAGCAAAAAAAACTGGTACAGTATGTTACTATAGACACTTCCAAAACTCACATTTTTCATTGAGTTTTCGAAGTGTCTACAGCAACACCATATACACTTGATTTCAAAAAAATAGCGTACACCTAATATTTTCCCATGTAATGTTAGCTTTGTTTTCATGGTTACATTAAAGTGACAAAACCCCGAATCATCACTAAACTAGAAGGAAGGTAGCGTGTTGCCTATAAACAGTTTATAGCGGGCCATTTACATTAGGAAAATAGCTCTCAGGACTTGTACGCAATTTTTTTGAAATCAAGTGTACAGTTGCGGCCGTTGAAATCTCAGACAGGAAAGATTTAAACACTCTGTATAAATTCCGAAATTTAATTAGCGTAAACAGGATTTTCATCAAGGATTATAAAGTCAGTGTCAGTATTTGACATATTAAGTTAGAATCGCGCGTAACTTTTGAAATGCCGCAATTATCTGATTTGCAAAAATGTGTTTGACTGAGGGACGGTGTGAGTATAAGAGCTATTGCGAGAGAAATTAACGTGGATAATGTTTGAGTGACATTTTGAGAAACGTCACTTTCAATACCATTTACAAAGCTAAAAGTTTGGCGTTGTCAAAGTGTCTGAGTTTTCAACGGCCGCAACTGTACCTACCAGTTTTTTTTTGCTAGTCGATAGTACAGTTAGTTGATTGCAAGAAAAAACAGGAAATGAAAATTTTCCTAATGTAAATTTGGTTTTGTCCATTTGTCAATTAAAGTTCTATTTGACAATTCCTATCAAATAATTTTTAAAACCTATGTATCGTAAGAAAGTTTCACACCATGAAAAAATTGTAAAAATGTGTCAATTTTATTCTGACAGTTTCCGTTTTTTTTACAACCAACTGCATGTGCAATACCAAAAGTTTCTGAACAAGAAAAGTGGGAATTTAGTGCAGTCTTTGCCACGTAGACTAAACGGCGTTATAAATGCAAACGGCGCAACGACCAAATATTAATGTAACATTCAAATAAAATTATCTAAAATATAAGACAGCTTTTGTCAAAATGACAGAAAAAGTTGTTTTTTAAATGATACAAAAACTTAGAAAAATTGCTTACTTAGGTACTTGATTTAAATGGTGTACGCGATTTTTTTGAATAGAAGTGGGCGTAGGTTCTGGTAAGAAATTGGAAAATTTTATTTTGAGGCTTTACTTCCGGAATTAGTAAATCGAGTGTAAAAAATTAGTCAAAAAGTACCTAAATGAATAATAAGGAAAAATAAAATTTGAAAACGAAAAACGAAAGTGGTAATGCCACGGAAAGTTGCAGTAAAAATAACATGAACATGTTATTCATTTTGTCGGATAATTAATTAATGAACAAGATCAAGATCCACCAATTTTTTTTCATATAAACAATAAGTAGATGTAATAGTAGTTTACTTGATGACTTTGTGTGTAAATTTGGCCTTTTTTGGGACGCGTGGGCTCACGAGTGCCAAAAAAGGCCCAATTTACACACGAACGAGTTGAATACAACGTTCTTTTGTTCGACAAGCCCCTTAAAGGTTCCAAATCGCTTAAAACCTTTAAAATTAGCTTGACGTTTCGTTTTGACAAGTTGTGACATTTATCAAAATCCTTTCACATAGGAGAAAATTCTCAAATTCTGAGTGTCGAACAAAAAATTTTTTTATGGTTGAGTGTGCTTCTGGAAAGAAAATATTGCTTGTTAAGAAGAAGAGACAGTTTTTCTGAAGGTTTTGTATATTGCTGAAATATGAAAAATACTTATTTTATGCAAGTAAAATCTGCCGTTTGAAGAATAATTTTAATAATGCACTCGGTAATCAAAAATTTTATTGTACAAAACTAGCTGCTTGTACTATCCCACCTCCACCCGGCGGCACGGCAATTTTGCCGGAGTACATACACTATTACGGATATTACTATCAAGTAATAGTGCAGTGCTTATCAACATAATTACCGGCGTCTTGCCTCCGCATTTTGACTTTGTTGTGTATTATGTTCTGTGTCAATGTTAAGGAACTTCCTCACGATGTGACATGAGTATAATAAGATACCTTTTTGAATTTCAACTACCAATGTGTTATCTAAATCCATAATTTTTAAATTTTTAAAAAGAGATTGCGGTACTATTCCCGTTGCTGAAATTACAAGTGGTAAAATCGAAATTTTTTCTAAACACCAAAGATTTCTCATAGCAACGGACAGCTCTAAATATTTATTAATTTTTGTGTTATATGTCTGTGTTATATTATGTGAATTTGGAACAGCTATATTTAAAAGATGTGCTTGCTTTTGTTGTTTATTTAAAATTATAATGTCTGGTCTGTTATGCTTAATATGAATGTCAGTTAAAATTGTTCTATCAAAATATAACTTGTAACTGTCATTTTCCAAACAACTTTCTGGTGTATAACTATAATGTGGTTGTGTATTCTTTAATAAATTGAATTTAACAGCTAAATTCATGTGTATAATTTTAGCGAATATATCGTGTCGTTTTTTATATTCGCTTTGAGCCAAAACGGTGCAAGAAGAAATAATGTGTTCAATTGTTTCCCCTTCAGTTCCGCAAATCCTACATTTATCAATTATCGATTGTAAACCGCATATGTGTTTTTTATAATTTCTTGTATTTATAACACGATCTTGTATTGCAAATATAAAACCCTCCGTCTCAGGGTGAATATTTGATTTCTTAAGCCATGCATGAGATGCCTGAATATTAACTTCTGGTTGTTCCAGTTCTTTAAAGTATCTCCCATGTAAAGACTTCTGTTTTATATTTGCTATTGTGTCAGGTATATTTGGCTTAACAATGTCTAAAATTATATTATCACTTAAATTTAAAAGTGTGTAGCCTTTATCGGCTGAAACCAAAGCATTGAAAAAGGTGTTATCACGAGCTCTATTGAGGAAATAATTTTTTAGTGAAGCAATTTGATTTTTTAGCAGTATTTCTAGATTTGAAAAACCCCTACCACCGTTTTCGCGTGGTAAATTAAATCTTTCAATAGCAGATTTAGGATGGTGTTTACTAAATTTGGTAAAAAGAACTCTAGTTTTAATGTTTATGTTCTGTAAATTAGTTTTGGACCATTTTATAACACCGAAAGAATAGGTCAGTAATGGAACAGCATATGTATTAACTGCTTTAATTAAATTATTACCGTTTAATTTTGATTTTAAAATAAATAATACACAATTTATTAGATGGTTAAACATAAAATTGATTAATTTAGTGCAATATATGTACTGAAATTTTTGGCTAAAAATTTTTACAATTCTCTTAGCAGCTATAATAGATTCGCTTTCACTTAATTAGTGATTTAAATATGGTTTCCTTTTCAAAAGAAATTTGAAATTTCAATTAAATAAGAAAGTTTCAGTTGAAGCTTGTGACTACCTACGGAACAAGTTACATATAATTTACAAATAGAGACAAATTGGTGTGAAAGTATATTTGTTGCACACGGAATATTAATATGTATTGTGTTAATTTTTATTAAATAATAAGTTTGAAGCTGTTTCATGATCTTGGTGCCCATGGATGGACTATATATGGATGGCTTTACACTTTACCAAACTATATGAGTCATTGCCCAGCCTACAACGATACCATTGACACTATCATGTGTCGCCCACTAAATTTTATAATACTTAGTCGTCCTAATACGAACCAAATACACTCTATATATACTTACAAATATGTATTTAATGATAATTCTTGTATTTATTTGGTCAGAAGGTAAAATTTTTATTTTAAATATGGATTCTTCGTCTTAACTATTCATTTGCAGTTTAGATATTTCAAATTTTGTGCTCAAATGATGTTGAATGAATTTTATACTATGTAGTTATAAAGTCTGTTGTATCTTCTTGCAAAATATAGTGACGAATCTGTGTTGTTTATGGGTGTAATCTTTGTTAAAATAAAGGAAATGTACATTAAACTATGGATGTGTAGCTAAATTCTTTAATTAGATGTTGTATTACACAATCATTTCCGTTATATTGTACCTACATTATCAGTAACTTATATTACCATCCTTCTAGGGCCTATAACTTTCTTTTTCTAATGTTAACTGTACCTAAGTTATGTTACTAAGTTCGCTAAAACTGTAACGGTTATAAAAATTAATTAATCAATGTAATAAAGATGATGGTGTACTCGTAACTTTTTCGTCTTTGTAATAACTAATAAAATAATCTTATGAACGACCCCGGCGCCCCCACCATTTTTTAATAACCTTTGTTCAAAATGGTACAAACATATTGTATTCCATACAATTAGCACATTCTCTTCGTAATCCATTTAAATAATTTTTACAATTTTTCAGCATGCACTATTAAAAATTAATTATAGGCAATAAGTGGTATAGCATTATTCATAATTCATAATACTGTTGTCAGCAAGATCTCAATATGGTAGATCCATAATTCACACCACTTAATTATATTTTTAATATTTCGTTTAATTATTGTATTTACTGACATATCAGGACTGCAATTTAGGTCGAGCTTGGCGCCATACGTTCAAGGATAATAATAATAAGAGATTAACGTGATAGGAAAGCAATAACTAATCTAATAACTAAGTGGTAACGAGGTTTCTAAATGCGGTTCACTGGAGTTTAAATTTCGTTTTAGAAATATGTTTTAATCGATAATACGACTGTGTGATATGAAAAGGTGATTGTTTACAATTGCTGACAAAGACAGTTTCTAGATTTTTGTAAAATCTTTGTGAACAAGAATCACCCAAGTATAATGATGATAAACATCTACATGCTTATGTGAAATTATATGCCTGTTAACAAACAATATATAAAACATGAAACTACATGCAACATAGGTATTTACGTGATTGTTGAATTAGAACAACTTTATTTTTACACATAATAATGTTTGATCTGCCTACAAGTTCTGAGTCCCTTTGTACTAATTTAGATAACCACAAAATGAACATTTTGCAGCGATTTACTTAGTTAAGTGTCGCCCACATTGTGCCATTTGAAGGATAATTGATAATTGTTACACTATAATTTAACTCAATTTTTGTTAAACTTAATTTGTAAAAGGGTGATTAACTGATTGTTCACCACTTATATTTGCCGTGATCTATTTTAAATTTTTATTAAGACAATATAAATTTTTACGTCATGTCTCAAATTTTATTTTTATATTAAAATATTGTAATGTAGATATCAAAATCATTTATTTATAGATTAATTTATCAGAATATTGATATTTTGTACACATTTATATTTTTATCGCAATATTAATATGTCATTTAAGATTAATTAAATACGTAAAACGCTACAGTGCAGAGTTAATTTACTTTCTGTTAAAAGCAATGATTACCAAGTAAGTAAGTCTTCTTTCTTATGGCACATTATTAATAAAAAAAGTAATACAATAGCAGGATTCTATATTTATTGTTCAAGAATCTGTTCATAAATGATTTTAGAAGTTGTCTTTGTAAATTGGCTTTAAGACTGCCAAAAATTTCTCCTTTCCAAATGTTTGGCCTTACGAATGTTTAATATAATTTTTTTTAGAATCTGCGTCTTTAATAGGTCTATTATTGTATTCAATTTGGAGTCGTCTATGGCTATCTCTTAAAGCACTCGTAGTTTAATAGATCTCCAAGAAAATTTTTATTAATATTTCAGTGTATTATTGTCATTTACACCAAAAAACTTCCAATATTAATGTTCAAACTCTACTTTTTAACATATGTTGCAGATGTAGTAGCATCCGTTACCTTGAATTACCAATTACATAATACAAAATTCCCTAGAATTTGAAAATTTAATTTTTTTATTTAAAAATTAAAACAAGGGTGCAAATTCTAAAAAATAACATAAAAAACTCGTTTTATAAGGGCATTGCCGCGCTCGTCCCATACAAAACTCCCCGACGGGTCATTTTTTACACTTGGGACTCAACCCTTATAAAACTCATTCCTTAATATACGTTCAATCCTGACCTTGTGCTTGCACTTTAATAAAAGTGCATCGCGATTTCGATATTTAAATAGTTGCACTACACGGAATATGGTGACACGCCAATCTAGAACGAATGCATTTTCATATAAATTGCAAAACTCGAACCACATAAAACTGTGCTTTCTCCACATAAGTGGTTTCGGAACAAGTAGGTACATTTTGAACAGGTGACCTAGAACTCCGAAACTAAAACCACTAAAAGAGCTTCTGTGTAGGCGTTCGATAATAATTTAAGAAATTTTGATTCGTGTAGCTGGAGAACCTGGTTTAGATATGCCCACACAAACTGTACTGTTTTACACAAAATTGTCGCAAGTTTCATTAACAAATTAACTTTTCAAATTTAATTATATGAATTATTCTAAACGCCCTCAAACTTGTTATTTCGTCAGTCGGTGCAGGATACATTTGTATTATATTTTATTTCATGAATGAACGACTTGTCTACCTACAGTTGGAGACCCGTTTTATTACATAAATACCTACATTAACTGTACATTCAAATGTACTCTCCAATCACTTCCAATACAATTTCCTTGTAGAACCATAAAAATCGTGACGTAGGCAATCGAAGAGAACCATTACAGAACTTGCATTGACATAAATGGTCATCATTGCGACCAACATGTTGTCCTTTAAGTCCACCTCTCCGCCAATTTCTCCGGAGTACCGTCGACTTTTTTTTAATGGTGGGGATCTTTACATAGTCAACTGTTTTCAGGATTTAGAATTAAAACTAGTCGAGGAATCTGTGCGCGGAGTTTTGTGTTGGTCTTGACACATTTTTTGGATAAAATCATTAACACCACAACAAAGGTAAGTTCGCTTCAATTGCAACTTGTTTATAAACAATTTTTATTTTATCTGGCATGATGTAATATTTATGTTCAAAAGTATTAACACCGTGACCACATAAGTACATTCTGTAATTACCACTGCCGGCTGTTCGCGTCAATAATCACTTATTATTTTTCCCGAAAAATTTATACCAAACACATGTTTACTTTTGCTATTTAATTTGTAAATTATAGCGTACGAGGCACGCTTCTAACGTTAATCTATTTTGTCAATATTGACGTGTTTCGCTCATTATGTCGAAGCTCTCAGCTTCGTTACTGCGGAATATTTTTTAATTCGATATTTGATATAAATATAAATAAATTTTAAATCCATTACAATGAGTTATTTATTTTTCGACGCCCAATGAAATCACAACAACAATAAATTTCCGTTCGATGTCTCTGTGATTTTTGAGATAATTGGTTCTCACTCTGAACCAACTTTTAAATACTAACAGAAATAAAAATTAAAATGACCAGCAAACTATTTATTTAAGCAACACACTTGTGCTCGTATCTTTATTGGAAAAATATTTTGCTGGATTTGATGCAAAATTAAAGATTTTCTGTTGCAACCATGACGTTTAAAATTATGTTTTTAAGTTTAAACTTATTTAAATTATTAAACCAACTAATTTGAACACCTACGACGTCTGCATAGACTGGTTGCAAAAGAAGTGAAGGTTGAAACTTTTTAAATTTTAACTTTTCAATTTCTCTTACATAAATAAAATAGTTTTCTAATCATGTATAGGAAAAACAGATGGGACTAAGGGAACGCAACTATTGACACACAAATTTTAAAAGACAGGATATTGATCGATCCTAGCATGCAATCAGTAAATTCGTGATTGTATTTTATCCTTTTCTAACTAACTAACCAATAGGTGAACGAACATTTGCTAAGGATTTTAGCAGTTTGAGAAATACCAAAATAGTATAAGGATTATATTGTACCTGGCACCTATCTCTCAAACTGCAGATATTTCACTGAAAATAGCACGTTGGTGGAATTCTCTAGAAAAAAATATGCGCGTTGTTTCACCAATTTTAAAATGATGGGATAACTACCTTCACGTAGTGGGGCTCGTTATAATAATACGAAATAAATTGTGTTGTGACCACTTAAGATAGTTGATTTGGAGGTTGTGTAAGTATTTAAATATTAAATCTTATAAACGTAAGGACGATTTTCTCTGTTCAATAATTCTTGCGTTAATTTTAATACAAGAGCGCTTTTAAATTTTAACTAAATATTTGCATAAGTTAGAACGATGACTCAATACTCACCTTTCGAAATTTATTACTTCAGAGAGCTACACAGCATAACTAATGTTTTACATTAAATTATTTATTTTCTCCTTACTATTTTTAGTTCTTACGCTATCATTTTTACAATTTACAATAATTGAAAAATGAAGTTTAATTAGGTAATTTATTTTTTGGAATCTAACAGCTGTGTGGGATGCACCAACATTATTGGGAGTTAAGTGTTTTATTAAAGCTATAAATTTGTAGTTTAAGATTTTTATTTGTTAATTATCATCTTGTGTAAAGTCTGTAATTTGAACATACACAGTGTTTCATTAAAATGTAAAAAAAAATCTAAAATATCTTTATCACTAGATTTAATTATTCATATCTGAAGGAACAATTTTCTTTTGGTGGAAGTAATTTTTCGTAGTATTTCTTTAAAACCAAAAAAATTAGTAGGTACTGTAAATTTTCTTTCGTTTAAAATGTGAAAATTACTTTTCAGTTTTAAATATTAAAAACTCATACAGATAATATAAGATCATTTCTCAGGATCAAGATCAAGTAAAAGAATCATTAGATAAATGTCAAATGTTGTTAAAATTAATTTAAATATTGTGGTATCCTTGAGAGGGCTAGAACTATTTTTTAGAAGTGTTACATAACTAACAGAAGTTGCCTTAATAATGACTAGAAAATTTTGATCAGTCAGGTGTTAGCAAAGAACAGTAAACTACTATGTCAGACCAGTACACTGACTGAGGAAAACATTAAAACCAGTTTGCACACTTTTTTAGCGTATTTATAGAGATTTGGTCATAGAGCTTACCTGGAATAATTACACTTTCGCTTTAAATTTCTCACATCCTTCTTCATTTTTTTTAGAAAATCACTATAATTTACATGTTTTTTTGTTTGTTTTTATATTCTGATATATGACTGGAAATACGGTAGTATAACTGATGTCTTAACAGCAGAATTAGATGGAAGTAATTTAAATTTAATAAACATGAGCTCACTGTAAACTGTCATACGTAGATTTTGAATTCTACTTCGAATAAGAATACATTAAAATAAAATACAAACGATAATAGTACACTGATTCTTAATCAATGATTATAAAAATTATACTTATTTTTTTAATTAAAGGTAACAAAATAATGTCGGAAGATTATTTTTACCTTATCTTATTATAACGTTCAATATAAATTTTATTGCAAGTTAAGGTAATAATTTACTAGCAAGAATTTTCCTGAAACTTTGGCGAAGGATAATTAATTACTAAACAAAATTGGATTTAATTTCCTTATCAGCTTTTTCGATTAAAATATGCATTTATCTATAAGTTTCCGTACATTTTAATTGATTGTGCATAATATTTTAAAGTCAAGATTGTTAAACTAAGTGAGTACTAAGTGAATTTACATTTTTTCTTTTAGTAATCACCAAATCAATTATATTATGTGTAGTAAGGAATTAAATACAGATGTTGTTATTCTAATGTGCAACAAAATAAAAATTGTTTAACATGAACAAGGAATTACTATACTTTAAATGTACAAAATGCCTTAAATAAGAATGATCTCATCTTATGATGATATCAGTGCAATCACAACCGTGACTATATTGTACCGAAGAAAATATCAATGTTTCCTGTTATTTTTTTACACATCATAATATTTATCTACTATGACATTGATTTTTATCTATCATGTTATTTGTGCTGAAAATACTTGTAAAATATACATAATATACTTACTACGTAAGTCACCGTCAAATAATGTACACATTATAAAATTCTCTTTTCATTCGTTTAAGTTCTAATCGACATAAGAAAAATTCAATTATATATTTTTATTTTTGTTATTTATGAGTTTGCTTCATCGAAACATTACTTTAGTTTATATTTTAAAAAATTACTCCTTAAATTGAGTAATTTCCACGCTTCATTTTCAACATTTGCATTTCGGAACATAGTTAAAATTTCGATATTCCAAAATCACTTTCATTACCTTCAACGGTGTTTCACCTTAACCCAATTATTGCAGCACCAGAATCAACATAATAGCCATATGTTCATTGCAATCATGCTGATTCATAAATTTCACGTATCAGTGTAATGAAAGTTATTCGTATCTGTAGCGCAAATCAATACAAATTGCTTTCAGATTTTTCCAAATACAGATATTTGTTATTACTTCCAAAAATAACTTTTTGACGAATTGATAAACAAACCAGAAGGATAAGCTGATCATTAAACTGCAATTATCTAGGCATGCAAATTCTCTGTGGTTTTATTGTACCTATACAGATAAAATAAAAATAAAAATGACATCATCAGATATGGTCGGAGATTAATTACCGCAACTGGCATAATAAAAACTTGGTTTCATTTATGTCTATCAATAAATAATTTTTTTTTGCTAATGCATTATGTATACCTATACTTTAATCAACCGAACGTGAAGTATCAAGTTCGTAAAATATAATGTTTGAACGAGACGTTATGTTATTTGTTACATAACACTTTGTTCTGTTTTCTTGGTATTGTTTGTTTGCACATAAATAAAATAGATGCCATTTACGATTTAAAAAACGAATATGTATCTTCTTTCCATTTTTATATTTTTGTGACTTGTCTCAATTTTTAATACCTTAATAACCAAACATTAAATTACTTTGTTATAATTGTCCTTAAATTTTTTTTTAAGAAATTTAAAAATAAATGTAAATCAAAAATTACAACACAAAAGCAACAAGGTAAAATTTACAATATTTTCATTCATTAAATCACCAATATTAATTGGATACATCAACATAAATAACCACTTTAAATGTCCAGAGAATGGGTGGATTTACTCAGCGACCGTGGACTCCTACCAAAAGACGTGGTCCGATAGCCGCAGAATATAATAGTCCTGGACCAGCATGTGTTTCTCTTCCCTCCTACATAGGTAACGTTACATAACTATTAAATTCTATTAATTTTTCATCTGATTGTATTACTTACTCTGTCTCGAAACAACGTTCCTCGAGTTGACTCATATTTCAATGGTGCATATTTAAAAAACCTAGCACCATAAAGAGCCGAAGACAGTTTTCACGTAGGCACTGCGTCCAACATACACAGTGTCAGTTAGTTACTGTAGACTTAGAAAATTCTAGAAATCCACAAACCAATTTAGCATAATAGAACGTAGCCCACATAAAGGCCTTGTATAATTAAAGAGGTGAAGATATTTCTTGTACAAAGTTAACGCCTTTGTGTTGTTTCGTTGACAGAAGTGTTATAAACTAAATTGAGAAAATGATGGCAAAGCAAGATCAACATTTTGATTGGGTTTTTTGCTTGCAGGCAAAAAAACGTCGGAATCAAGAAGTGGGCGAGCACCTGCTTTCAGTTTTGGTGCTAGACATAATGGCAAAATGGACAGCATCGGACCTGGACCAGGGCAGTATAACGTAACCGGACTTAGCGCAAAAGGTAAGATATGAGGATGCTGGTCAAGATGTTACTTAACTTAAAACGTACAGCATTTTAGTATGTCGGAAAAAATATGAAAAACTCGAAATTGTGCTTGTTTTGGAGTAATCGAAGATCAAATGTAAGACGTAAACCAAATAATTAATTATTAATGTGTGTGCTTACAAAAAATAATTTTATGCTGCTTAGCCCACCCATTGCAGATATGCATACAATAGTGTTATTTCTAGCGGTTGTTAAATATATAACACCATCGTAAACCGTGACTTACGTGGGTATAGATCTGAAGGACTATTCGTTTAGCAACGAATAACATGTCTTTTCCTTTTTCAAATACTTATAATTGTGATTTGTGATGATTCGAGCCAAAATTGGAAATCTTTAAATGAAGTACCATTTGTAGATAGTTCCAGATTTATCTTTTGAATCTTTATTTTTACAAACTGTGGGTGTAGGACTTAAGTAACCAAAAGCGAAGAAAAATACAGTGTAAATAGTGACACAGTCTCTATTAATATTTTACAATAATAGATCAAAGGATCTTAGTGTTAATTTTCTATTCCTGCAAAGAAAATATTTTATCTTTCAAAGTACTTAGGAAAAAATAATAGATCTACTACATATTTCACTTTGTTATTCGTATTTTTTAAAATGCAATCACGTTGTTTTGGCATAATGAGAGGCCATGGAAATTTTGCATTTAATTTTTTAGTAAAACTGTCTGTTGAATTAGGTTATATTTTTCTAAGTTTGAGGTTATAAATAGCATCAATGTCTAGTGTATTGTTGTCAGTTTTACTAGTTTGCAATAGAAGAATACTCAGCAACATGTCATGTTAATTTTGATAGGTCCGCATGTCAGGCACTTTAGTGACGGAAATCAGACAGCCTGTCCAACGTTAAAAAAATAAATCACGACCTCCCATAATGCCAAAACAACGTGAACGGTGTTTATTTTCCGAAAGGTTTATAAAAGATGTGCTTTTTCTTATATTTTTCTTTGATATTTAGCAAATTTAAAGTGTATTGGAGAAATCTGATAATAATCTTGATTGCTCTACGCCCATGGAAATTATCATATAATTTGTTGTTTTTAAACTTTCATGATGTGGGTAGACATCCGTTTTTTTTGGCATTAAAATATCACACTTATGAATTATTTAAAGACTTTTTCATAATCGATTCCATTTCTATAATGTTATATTGTAGGAGTATAATAATTAAATTAATTGTCGTAACTTTCATTTTATTGACAAATGGATGAAATATTTATTTTACATTTAAATTACAATTTCACGATTATTATAATCTTTCTTTGTGACGAAACACACTTCATGTTTCTCCCAACAATAATAATCTTTTTGTACATCCACCCATACATCAGTACAATATAATAATGGTGTCCCTGCAGGGCACCATCGAATTAAAATGCGATTATCTCCTTCTAACTTAAATTTCTCATTCGGCAATCTCTAAAAATTTCGTAATTTAGTGTTGTGCCAACGGGTATGGGCATGATTAATGGAGCAACAATTTAGTTTTTTAGTTTTATATTTTGCTACCAGTTGTTTCTTTGTGGCGTTTCTTGTCATAGTAGCTGACCAGCACGCATTAATATTTTAACAAGTTTTGTAAATTTTCTTTCAGGAAAAGATACTCCACCAGCCGTCAGTCTTCATAGTCGTCCCAAAGACGCCAAACCTGAAAACTTTCCAGCCCCCGGGGATTACAACCCTGACAAAGCTGAAAAAGTAATTCATGACAATGCGCCCCGATATACTTTTGGATTAAAGACAAATGTAGAAAAACCAGTGGATACACCTGGTATGTTTTGATTTGCACAATTGATTACCTAATTAATTGATAGGTACCATAAAATATTATTTTAATTGGTCCATTAAGTATTAATTATGAAAAAAAATCCAAAAACTAATTATTGGAATTTTATGTGAGAATAATTCAAGACTAATTTATTGCTGTAACTAAATCAGAAAATTTTGTAACAGCCTAATCGACAAGAGCCACTTAATCAAATTAATTATTTTTATTGTTGACACATTTGGTTAAATGGTTATAGACAAAATACGAAGGTTGAACCGTGACATTCTATATTTATCGAATGGTCATATTTCCGCCTTCGTTTAACTAATTTTAAAATTATATAGAGCTAATTAATATAACTAATTGTTGATAGATTGTGGTTAAAGGTTATTTAAAATTGTTAACACAGCACCTAACGCCTATAAACCATTTCGACGATCAAATGCGCATCGATATTCTTTTGGGACGAGAACACCTGTGCAAAGGGTGTCAGACACACCGGGTTAGTTTTTTTTTTTTATTTGCTTCTATTTTGTTTGGCTATTGTGTTTGTTTCATATTCGTTTATTTTTAGCACCTAACGTATACAATGTACCAGATTCGGAAAAAAACTTACACGAACAATCACCGAAATACAGTTTCGGTTTGAAAACACCCAGTGACAAACCATCCGATACGCCCGGTTAGTTTTTTCTGCTTATGCAACTGGTTCAGTTTCAAATTGTCTCAGCTTTTCAATACATACTTGTAACATTTTATCCTGTATTAAAAAGTTTGCAAAAAAGTGGATAAAATGTTACAGAAGATCCAGCTCAAGGCGCTTTACTTCTTTACATATTTACATCGAAGCTGACCACGTTCTAAATAACTCGTTACATTTATTTTTTTAAATGTAACATTTGCCACAGTTGCAAAGTTGCAAAGCAAGTTATAACTGTTCAGCTTTGCTCTTCTGTTTAAATTTTCTTCCATGTTATATTTTTCAACAGCTATATTTGTTTAATACGTGTATTAATAACTTAACTATTTTACACTGCAGCTCCAAACGTTTACAACGTTCCAACTGCTGACAAAGTTTTGCATGAAAACTCGCCCAGATATACTTTTGGACGCAAAGTGCAATTGGAAAAACCTTCAGATACTCCTGGTTGGTGGTATTAATATTTTTCAATAACTTTTTAATGCTATTAAATCTGCCCTGAAAGAATGAGATAATTTGAATCACTACAGTTTCACTCGTGTATTTACTTTTGTAGAAACGGTTTACACATTTTGCATGTTTCTTGGTTTTCTTTTTTTTCTTCTTATTTTGTTATGTTTATGTTTTATTCTTTAGCTCCGAATGTGTACAACGTACCAGTCTCTGACAAAGTTTTACATGAAAATTCTCCAAAATACAGTTTTGGGAACAAAGTTCAACTGGAAAAACCATCGGATACTCCTGGTTAGTTATTCTACTGCATGTTTATGTTCCTCTATTTAAAATATTATGTAATTAACTACTGTAAATTTTAACCAACCGCTTATTGAGCAAAAAATATATTTGCAACTTTGTGATAGGTTCGCATAGTTAATCATTGTCATTTACATTTTGTAACGAATCTGGTTTACATTGAATACTTTTTGTTTATGTTTTTTATTGTTGTGTTGTGGTTTGTATAATTTTATTTATATCTTAGCTCCAAATGTTTACAACGTACCAACCGCTGACAATGTTATGCATGAAAACTCACCCAAATACAGTTTTGGAAATAAGGTTCAATTGGAAAAACCCTTGGAAACTCCTGGTTGGTTTAAAACTTATCAATTAGTATCTAACAGAATTAACTTGTCTTGCTATCGGACACATCATCGTACAAAAATATACATTAAAAAAAAAAAACGAAATCGTCATCGTATCGCAAGACATTTTTGAAAAATAAAAAAAGTGAAATCGAGGTTACTGTTTTGGGAAATGTGAAACAGCAGCTGCGATTGTTCATCAATCTTTTTCCCGTCCATCAATCTGCCAAGGTCTACTGAAAAAACGACTGCCTTATATAGACTAATGCTTCATCAATAACAGAATAATTTTACCAGGCATTGTGGTAAAGACGTTCTAATTTTAGCACCGAACGTGTACAACATTCCACCGGCAGTTGGCGATAAAAAAGCACCTGCTTATACCATATCTGGAAGAAACAAAGAACCAGTTGATGAACGCGTGAAAAATCCAGGTCCAGGTCAATACAACAATGTCAACCCAGAAAATTACAAAGCCCATTCTCCAGCATATACTATCAGTGGAAGGACCAATATTCCGGTCGATTCGTCGACTCCGGGACCTGGAGTTTATTGCCCAGAAAAGGTACGTTTTGTTAATTTCCATCAAAAAGAATGTACCACTTGACTAATTACTAAACACTAAACTAACATAGGTTCATTCTCATCTGTTGCATCCTCCGTGTCATTCTTTTGGGATAAAACATTCTCCGCATTTGGGATCTCAGCATATGTTTCTACGACGGGAAAGAACTTCTCTTTTATTTTAAAATTTTTATTTCTTTACTAACGATACTAACAGGTATTTACCTAAAACCAAAAATATGTAGTTATACATTTGTGAATTATTTTTAATAATTATTTTTTAGGTGGATCTTGATGCTCATCCAGCACACAGTTTTGGAATCAAACACTCTCAATATGCTGACCACTATTAAAATCGAGCAATCATAATTAAGTTATGATATACTGCTTATGATTTTTTTTTCAATAAAAATAAAAACTCCAATTTATGTCACAATCCACATATTTAGACACTCCAATTTATAACTGTATCTTATCCAATAAAATTCTTCTTGCTTGCAGTTTAACAAAACTTTTGCTTCACTGTTGAAGGAGACAATTCTATTTAAATCTAACACATTTTGACGCTTTTCATTAATTATCGTATAAGCTAGTTCCTCGTCGTCACGGTTTTAGTGTCTATGTAGCATTATATTTAGATATATTTATTAACAGATTATTTTTATTGTTTTTTTAAATAAACATTTTATATCTTGAGTATTTTTAGTTTACCAGCAAACATTTCCCCAAGAATAAAAGACAGAGTTAGTAATAATTTTTTATTGAAAATAGATAAAGTAAGCATACCCAAATTAAACAAATCAAAAGCAATAAAAAAATTACATTTTTAGCGTCCAATGGGACGACCATACATATCTACGGCATCTTTTGCGTGCATGTCACTTAGTCTGTGGAAATAGTCACCAAGAACTTTGAAAACGTCAGCATGGTTTTGATTTGCAGTTTGCGAAGCAAATATGTTAGGACGCATCCCTATTCCATAAGTGGTGGCCAAAAAGACGGCAAAAATCAAAAATACAGCAACGGCTTTCATTTTAAGCTGAAAAGAGAATAATAAATTAATTGTATAATGTCACATTTTTATATTTTACCTTTTTGGTCAGTTTTGTAGCGCAGGTAAACTATTGATGAATTTGACTTTCTGAAGCTTTTTTATACCAAAAATTATCAGCAAAGTGAGAAAACAAACACTTGAGAAACTAATTTTGGTACGGCTCTATTATTAATTAACTTACTGTTTACTCATTTTATTGTATTTGTTTTTTTTTTAATCCAAAATATTTATTTTGGAGTAAGTTAATAAAGCTAATGCAGAGATGTTTTAACAAATAAATAAAACGTAAAAGGAAGCACAGGAACTAAACAATTTTTGATCAAGTTTGAATCAAGCTAATTTATATTTTTATCATCTCTTTTGATTTTAACAAATACTACTCCAGAAATTGTTTAAATACAAACTTTTATAAAACCCCAATTAAATTTCGTCCACGGCTGTATATTATTCTAAAAACATTTTTACGATAATGGTCAATGATTTCTACCCGATTAATAGTATATTAAGAATATTATGATACAAATTTATAAGGAAGCCTTTAAAGCACGCGTGACGAGTTTAAGAGCACGACGCGTAGCGGAGTGCTTTCAACGTCGCAAGTGCTTTAATAGTATATTAAAGAACGAGTTTTATAAGGGTGTGATTTGGCGCACGAGTCCCAGGTGTAGAAAACGACCCGTAGGGGAGTTTTCTATGGGACGAGTGCGCCAATACCCTTATAAAACCAGTTTTGTATGTTATTTTTTAGAATTTGCACCCTTGTTTTAATTTTTAAATAAAAACAATAAATTTTCAAATTCTAGGGAATTTCGTATTAATTGGTAATTCAAGGTAACGGATGCAACTACATCTACAACAGATGTTAAAAAGTAGAGTTCGAACATTAATATTGGAAGTTTTTTGGTGTAATACACTGAAATATTGATAATTTTTACTAATTTTTTAATAGGCTTAATCGTGCGGGCGGTAAAACTTGAATCACCCTGTACAGTGTACTTTTATAAAGCCATAAACGAAACCTACTGACTGATGTTTATAGACGTATTATAAACGCAAATTCTAAAAAGGCCCTTATAAAGGTGTATCATACGCTATTTTTTATTATACCTGCACTACAATCTGAAAATTATAACAAAAAAAGTAAATTGAAATACCTTTTCCGAAGTAATCTGTGTCATTAATCGTTGATATAGAAATGGTGAATTGCTGTTGTTTCGTTGCTATTATAAATTTTCTATAAATGTCTATTTATCATCGTTCAAAATGTAGGTGAATTTGCTGTTACCTAAGCAACCCTTAAAGCTTTAGTGTTTTAAGGGCCCTTTTTGTAATTTGCCTCCATTT
The DNA here is from genome assembly GCF_963966145.1 of Tenebrio molitor. Classification (NCBI taxonomy): domain Eukaryota; kingdom Metazoa; phylum Arthropoda; class Insecta; order Coleoptera; family Tenebrionidae; genus Tenebrio; species Tenebrio molitor. Next base: position 9,489,337 of record NC_091051.1, read on the forward strand.
GGATTCTCTAATAGACCTCTAATAGACATATTAACGAATGCGACATCATCATCTGGGATGTCCTTATAGCCATTATTTCACGCAACATTTTACGAAAATTTTTAGGTTGGCAAAGCTTGATCCGTCATGCGTGTCAGTTTAAATTACAAAATGTGTAAAGAATTATTTATCAGGATTTATCAGGTAACAAATTTGCGACCGTATTTTTGGCAATTTCACATATTTCAGCGGGCGTACATGAAAGATTATCTTCCATATTCGTGTTTTGTGACAGAATTTGGATAAAACAAAATGCGACTTTGCAGACTTGATCAAATTTTCACTTTTAAAATTAAGACATTACCGACCCCCACAAAAATCCCTAAATCGAGGAAAGTAAACATTTTTGTTTAAAAACGGCTTAAAAAGGGCAAATTACAAAAAATAGTATAAAAAACCAGTTTCATAAGACCTTGAAGCACTCATTCTTTAAAATAACTCGTGACTACGCCACTCGTTTTTTAATCTTGAATTCGTGCTTCAAGACTGGTCTTATGAAACTTGTCTTTTAATATATTATTTTCGCACGCATTTTAGTGTCAAAAACAGGGATTATGATTCATGTATAATAAATAAGCCTTTTAAGCAGATTTAATGTAACGTACTTTACCATTTGTAACGATTATTTTCGGTCAATCTCATTTTAAAAATTCGGACTATTAAAAAAATACTATTTATTATTTTTGTTGAAGATTCAACTGGTATAATAAAAAAAATTATGCAGTACAATGTTTTATTTATTTGCTGTTGACATTAATAGAAACGAAAAAAATCAACGTCTTCCTGGTAGTGAAGCTGAAGCAACTTTGGCAGCATCGTCACTCAGTTTAGAGAAAAAGTCACTTAGAGCTTTGTAAACTTGGGAGTGATCACCACTGCCAGAACCAGATAGATTGGGTTGCATGTACCAACCATAAGCAGAAGTCAAAATAACAGTGAAAATCAACAAAAGAGCGATGGTTTTCATTTTGATAGCTGAAATTGAATTATATTTATATTGACATTCATATTAAGCATAACAGACCAGACATTATAATTTTAAATAAACAACAAAAGCAAGCATATCTTTTAGATATAGCTGTTCCAAATTCACATAATATAACACAGACATATAACACAAAAATTAATAAATATTTAGAGCTCTCCGTTGCTATGAGAAATCTTTGGTGTTTAGAAAAAAATTTGATTTTACCACTTGTAATTTCAGCAACGGGAATACTACCGCAAACTCTTTTTAAAAATTTAAAAATTCTGGATTTAGATAACACATTGGTAGTTGAAATTCAAAAAGGTATATTATTATACTCATGTCACATCGTGAGGAAGTTCCTTAACATTGACACAGAACATAATACACAACAAAGTCAAAATGCGGAGGCGAGACGCCGGTAATTATGTTGATAAGCACTGCACTATTACTTGATAGTAATATCCGTAATAGTGTATGTACTCCGGCAAAATTGCCGTGCCGCCGGGTGGAGGTGGGATACGAATAATTGATACATAAAATGTACTATTTGTTTAAATTTTACCTTTAGGTTCTGATCTGTGATCTGTCGTTTATAGAAACGAATGATTTGGACAGTATGATGTGACGGTTTATATACATACCTACTTACTCTCGTTTGCAATACTTCATAGATTGAGATATTAACTGTCTAATCTAAGTTAATTTTGACAATGACTGGATAAAATTGCAACGAAAAGTTACATAGTCAATGAAAATTATTAACTGCAGGCTAAATGGAATATATCTGATACATTTTACATATTTTCAATATTTTGAGTGATAGGTAACAAAGTGCTTGAAGTATAGGGGAATGACGATTCACTTATTTTGTGATATATTGCTAAATAAATATTATGTACCTACTTATATCAGAAATTTAATTTGATGCACTCACGTAGAATTAAAGGCAATGACCAAGTACAAATTCAATAAAATTTATTGATACAAAACTACACATTAATATAAAATAAAACAAAACCATAAATTAATATAACAGGACAGAGCTAAAATAAAAATTACCAATTCTCCAAAATTGAATCATTAGTAAAAGAATAATATACTAAAACAAAATCTTTTTGATATTAACATTAGTTTCTTTAGATTGTTCAGAATTCACGGGATCTGGTCTTTTCTGTGTTCGTGGAAGAATAAAATTGTCCCTTTGTGATTTTGTATTTTTTTAGAAAAAAATTTGGTTATAAGTACTTACATACGAGTATGTCAGAAAAACGTCTGTTGAGAAGACAGCAAAATTAGGTCAATGAAAAATTATTTAAATAATCACTTTTTGTCTGGTATTGGTTTTTTAAATCAATTTGTTGTTTAGTGAAAAGATAATTACGGTTTCCCTAAACCGCTGTTATTCATTGTTGGCACCCCTGCATTACATAATTGTGACAGCGATTTCGCGTCATTTTTGTATTTTGCCAGCTTAATTTATAAAGTCTGTGATATAAGATAATAACCTACAATGCCCTTATTTTCTTTGTGTTGAAAGTCGTGTGCACCTTTTTTATAATAGATATTAAATGTGAAATATGAGTTTTGCTTTTTTTTTAATAATAATAAATATATTTCCTACAGGAAGCACCCAATTACAGGAAATAATGTGCTGACGGTACATACAACTAGATTACAAGCTGATAGGTCATAATAATGATCAACTCTTTAAAGACAACAGTCGGTATTCTACAGCATGTTATTATTAGTTACACAGAAATAATAGTAGATTATATCATTAAGAGTAGAAGTGAGTCTTTTTGTGCTAAACCTAGAGATTGAAGATCGAGACGAAATGGAGGTCGGCAACTGGGCGAAGCATAAAAAGACCTACTCTGAAATCGCACACGAAGTCATTTATTTTCCTTTGCTGCAGTTCCAGTAAATGACAATTTTCAAACTTACAATTTTCAAATTTTAAGGCACCAGTAATTCCTAGTTCTCTTGTTGCAATATTATTAGTCCTTGAAGATTTAATATCACTAAAATGTCTAAAAGTGTAAAGTTTACTTTTTAACGTTGAACGGCCATTTTGTTATTTTTGATTTTGACATCTGTCATCCATGCACAAGGATGACACAGTGGCACCGGTTAAATATTGGGTTATAATTACGTTATTTCGCTTTTTTTGCAGGCTTTTTTAATTTTTAATAAGGATAATTTATCGTGAGATGTGCTTCAAATGACCTTACATTTGACTCGGTCGAGCCGCCTGTGGACATTTCAACTCCTAGGATTTGAAGCGTTACAAAAAAAGCGACTTGAAGATAAAATCATATCAAGGAGATTATGTCTAGTAGTCAATAGTTGTTTAACTTTATTTTGCGGTTAACACAGATTTAACTCGTCCACTTTGACACTTTAAAAAATTCCGTGTTTTAGCTGGATTTTACCTACTATTGCGGTCAAAAATAACTGGGACAGTATGTTACTGTAGACACTTCCAAACTCATTCAAACTCAATATGTTTGGAAGTGTCAACAGTAACCTGCTGTCCCAGTTATTTTTGACCGCAATAGTATGTTTTCATTGAACAACATCCAAAAAATATTTCAACTGTTCTTAAATGCAAACTGGGTTCAAACTCACATTGAACAACAAACTGTACTTTACTCTTGTTCAAAATTCTAGTTATTAAAAAAAAACAAATTTATGCTGAATTAAGTTTTATTAAGGCGCCATTACAGAAACATTAACGTCTTCCGGGTACTGAAGCGGAAGCAACTTGGACAGCATCGTCACTCAGTTTAGCAAAGAAGTCACCCAGAATTTTGTAAACCTGGGAATGATCACCACTTCCGGAAACAGACTTCAGATTTGGCTGCATATACCAACCAAAGGCGGAAGTCAGGATGACTGCGAAGATGAGCAAAAGAGCTGCGGCTTTCATCTTTGGGCTAAAATTGTACTGTATATGAATAATAAAAAATCATAGTATCAAACATTTTACCTTTGTAGATGTAGTTCTGGTGAACAATTAACAGAAACTAATGATTGTAGCTAAGTCTACGATCCTTTATATACCTATGATATGTAAAGCTAATTTTCCAATTATCCCTTCGGGGGGATAAAATTAATTTTATCAATGACTAGACAAAATACACATTTTGTATGAACAAAACAATGATTTACAAATTTTGATTAATTTACTTCTAATATAGATACATAATATTTAATGAATTCATTATTTCCCCTATCCTAAAATAATGCACTTTCAGTTTATTTAACTAATATTTTGTTTAGTCATGTCATATTTATTCATCTTTTAATCAGCAGCTTTTAATCAGCATGACAGTGAAATAATTTTGGAAACTACTAAATCTTACTAAAGTTAACATTGGTGTAACACTAATTTTCATATTTTCTTAATTATCACGTGTGATTGATATTTGCAAGTGTGTTTCTACAAATTTCGGTAAAAACATTAATTGTGATGCTACTGTTTAAGAAGAAAATTATGCTCCATTTTTTCCTAAATATTATTTTGACGAAGAAATAAACCGTAAGGAAAGCGAACGCGAATCTTTTTTGTCTCATTGTCAGAAAAAAAGTGTAAATAATACTGCAGTTGCCAATAGTATAGCATAGAGTGAAGAAAAAAAAAAAAAGAAACGTTACGTTTGTGATGGTCGTGGAAGTTCTTTTCTTTGAAACATTATGTGTGTCTGGTTAAAAAACTTATTGATTTCTCTTGTTTCATATAGATACATATTTTCTTAAGTGTGTGCTAAAACTGGTCAAATAAAACTTACTTTGCAACAATTATTACATTTATTGCATTTGACACAATATTTAAATTAACAACGGTACAATATAAAATAAATTTAACAAAACAACTTCATATATCTAACTTTTTAGTATTATAATTTATATAATTCGAAATTATTTTGATATAACAAGTTACTAACAAGGCCTTATTTCTGAAATTAAAATTGTACGTATATACGTGTAAAATAACTTTAAACATGTATTACATATCTACAAAATTTCTTTTCTCTATACAAAATACTTCTTTAATACATTGGAATAAATAATTTTAAAAAATGTATCATTTGGCAATAAAAAGAAATTACGTTCATTAAATGCCTAATTTACCGAATACGAAAAATGCTTTATTTTGCCCTACGGGCTTTCAGATTCCTGATTACAAAACTTAAAAAATAACAATTTATTGTTCTCCCTCACTCCTCTCGTTCTCTATTCTTTCTCTCTTCTTGCTTATTCTTTCATCCATCTCCCTGCCGTCTTCGCTCCCTATTAATCCCCATTCCCTTCTCTTTCTCTCTCTCATTTCGCCGCATGTGTTTGATCTTCTCACTATCCTCGCGTCACTTCTTGCACCTTCTCTCTCTCTTCTCCTTCCTTCCCATTCCTGTTCTCTCTCTCCTCGTCCCCACCTCTGCAACCCGCTATCATTTTCCTCTCTCACACATACTCTTTCTCCTCCCTATTGTACTTCGATTCTCTTATTCTCTCTCTTCTCTCTTACTTTTCTGTGTCTTTGTCCCCCTACCTTTTTATTCACCTTCTCCTTGTACATTTTCTCGCCGAGGCGTCTTCTTATTCTCTCCTTCTTTTAGCAAATTTTCTTCAGTTTCTCCTGTCTCTTATCCCATCTAAACCAGTCCCCGTTTATCTGTATTTTCCTGTATCCTATTTTCACCCTTTTTCCTCTATCTCTCTCCTCTCTGGCCAACTCTCTTAACTTCTTTTGTGTTTCCCTTTCTTCTTTTGTCAAATCGTCATCTATATACATCCTCTCACCTTTTTTTTCCTTTAACTTACTCTTACTTAGCATTATGTTCTTCTTCTGCTCCCAACTTTCTTTTTTTTTGCCAGCATCATCTTATCTTTATTTATTTTAAATGCTTCCTTTACATTCACTTTCACTCCTATCTCCCTTTCTAACCATTCTTCCACCCCCTTCTCTATATTTCCACTTATTGCTCCTATTCCAGTTATTATAACATTATTCTTCCTCTCCTTCTTTTCTCTTTGTTCCATCATTTCCTCTATCATTTCCATCCTTTTCATCCAATCTGCCTTCTCCAACTGCTCTTTTTCGTCTCTTCCTCTCCTCTCCTCTCTCACTGTCGCTAATTCTTTCCTTAGCTCCCCATTCTCCTCTCTCACTGCCGCTAATTCCTTTCTTAGTGTTTTGATCTCCTCTCTCATCTCTCTTATCATGGTAGTTTTCATTTCCTTATCCATTTCCTTGCTTTGATTTTCTGCTTCGCTTCTATTTGGTGATCTTCTCGTTCTGGAACTATTTCTGAGTGGGTTCTTGCCTTCTTTCGACGTTCTACCCTCTTCTCTTTCTCTCTTGCTGCTTTCTTTCCTTACTTCTGACGATTTCAGCATGTCCTCTCTTTCTTGCCCTCCCTCTTTCTCTCTCGCTGCCGCTAATTCCTTTCTTCGTGCTCTGCTCTCCTCTACTATTCCCGCCATATCCTCTTCTATCTCTCTGAGCACTGTTTTTATTTTCTTCTCTATTTCTTTGGTTTGATTTCTTTCTTCGCCTCTACTTGGGGATCTTTCGGTTCTGGAACTCTTTCTGAATGGGTTCAGGCCTTCTTCCGACATCCTACCCTCTTCTCTTTCTCTCTTGCTGCTTTCTTTCCTTGCTTTTGGCGATTTCGGCATGCCCTCTCTTTCTTGCCCGCTGTCTTCTGCTTATCACCTCTCACTCACTCGTCGTTGTTTACGTTTGTTATCTCTGCACTTTTTCCACGTCTGCTCGCTATCGCTGCCAAACCAGGAATCTTCTGGTCAAATAAAACTTACTTTGCAACAATTATTACATTTATTGCATTTGACACAATATTTAAATTAACAACGGTACAATATAAAATAAATTTAACAAAACAACTTCATATATCTAACTTTTTAGTATTATAATTTATATAATTCGAAATTATTTTGATATAACAAGTTACTAACAAGGCCTTATTTCTGAAATTAAAATTGTACGTATATACGTGTAAAATAACTTTAAACATGTATTACATATCTACAAAATTTCTTTTCTCTATACAAAATACTTCTTTAATACATTGGAATAAATAATTTTAAAAAATGTATCATTTGGCAATAAAAAGAAATTACGTTCATTAAATGCCTAATTTACCGAATAATGCCTGTACATAAACTGTTAGACATAAAGGGACCCTGACATTAAACAGTGACAGTAAGCGGAAATGTACCGCCATATTATTTCAAACACAAAGGCTAAACCCATTTATTTCACAGCAAATTATCTACAGCTTACACGATATGTATTCCACATATGTATAAACATTTAACTTAATCACATCACTCGTTTGAGATGAGTGTGATATAAATTCGAAGAAGATTGGTTCCACTAGGCTCCGGCGCAGACGACTTTCGAAAGTAAAACCTGCAACTTCAATTTCAAACCAAGAATCAGTTTTAGACTCAAACTTTACGGAATGTTTGATTATGCAAATTAACAAACAAGTAAAATCCACATTATTTCTCACAAGAATAGATGAGATACGTTTACATCTTCGTTGTTTTCCTATTTTCTAGTCCAAACGCAATTAAAAAAAATTGCACCTCCTGTTTTTTGATTTAATGGACTGAAACTGATCCCAGAGTGTTGATCTTTTTTTTTGATATTCATAAATCTTTAATTTTAGTTTTGGACAAGCTGTATTCCACCACATTCTTGCTTTTGATCTAAAATGCTAGTTATTAAAAAGAAGAATGATTTTAGTGTTTACATATTTCAATTGTCTTCGTTTTCTAATTATAACAAAATATTGGTTAAGTAGAATGTGGTGTATGAACCAAAATTAAAGTTGAAAACAGCTAAATGATGACGACGTATGTTTAGGTAATACCTGTTCACGTTGAATTGAACATTAGTGGTGCAAATCGCACACATTTGGCATTAACTTTCATATGAGTTGTCATAGTAACAGGTCAGTCATTTGCACCACAGCTGTTCTTCCCAACGTGAACAGGTTATGTTACTTAATAGTCAATTTTGATTGTGACACCGATTTGAGTGTAACCTAGTAGTCTAGCACCTATATCAATACTTGTCGACTTTGATTGAGTCATTTGTAAAAAAAATCAAAAATTTCTAAAAAAGAGTTTCTTGTGCCCTAAGTTCTTCAATATTAATAGAAGAAGACGTTGATGACTTTCGAGCACTATCAGTCAGTGATACTTCAGGTTGATCAAGGTTCTCGACAATCGTCGATGAAGACTTAAATGACCTAACGCTAATTTTTGGCGAAACACAAGAAGGTCCCTCATTAACAGGTGTGGATACCAACGATTCACAGAAACTAGTTTTCTTCCTCCTCCTGTTATAGCAAGCTCCCGCATCACTTAAATCGCTATCGGTTGAGAACTGTTCGACCTCGTCGTCGGTACTATCTCTATCTTCTTGGAAAACGGAATCACTTGTGTAAGAAGCCACGTCCAAGTCTGTATAATCAGCACCTAGAGAACTATTACAACTACTTATAGACGCTAAAGGTGCAAGACGTGGTATCAAATTTGGCGGATCTGTAACATGATCGTACAAAGCTCGGTCGCTGCCGCACGGTGATCCTCCCGGAGTCGGTTGGATCACTTTTATGTCGATCGGATAATAAAAATCGTAGATCTCAAGAAGAGGGGATGATTGGCGTCGGCGGTTTTTCGATTTGTGACCTGGCAACACTGGAAGGCCGATGGCTATGGCTGAGTCGCGGCGCTCCAAGTAAGAACTTCCTGACGACGAACAGGTTATGTTGCTCGGTCTTCGTGGGACGTCCAGATGTCTGAAAATTTATTAATCAAATCAATTTTAGGAAGGATCGTCAGTACATAAAAATGTATTAAGCTTAATAAGATAAGTCGTGTAACTCAAGTACTTTATAGTAAAAAAAAAAAAAAATTAGAGACGTATTTACAAGAAGAATTCCACAGTTTCAGAGGCCAGTACGTGACGAATATCAAAAACTTTAATTACAAAATACCTGAGAAAATTCCGCTACAAAAGTCATCAGAACGGGTGGACGAAAAATACATGTTCAAAAGGACTTAAAGGAAGGAAAGCTGGTAGTACTGGATGACGGACACTAGAATTCCGGAGAAACCCCCCCTGCCAAGTTGTCAATAAAGCAGAAAATCTGTTTTGTAAATTTTTGTGAAACTGTATGTTGTGCGGTCCGTGTACTTACGTCAGTTGATTAAGCAATAACAAAGATTTAAAAAACAAACTGAAAAAGCTACGCCAAAGCTGCTTATTATTGTCATATCGTAAGTCATCTCCTAGTTGATAAATCCTTCAGATTCATAACCTCATTTTCATCATGCATGTACAATGGCGGACAAAAAATTTCGTCCACAACTGTCATTCCATTCAACGCATGCTGTAAAGCAGCCTTTAGGAACGAATAACCTCACTTGACATGTTGACGTATGTCAATCAAATTGTGTCTATGTTCTTATGGGTGACAGTAGTAAATTTCAAATTGTAATTTGCAATTTTTGTGAAATGACAAGGAAAGAGGGGACGAAATTTTTTGGCCGGAATAGTAGGTATTGGGAGATTTAAAATGATTGTGGATAAATAAGGCAACTATGTACGAAAATGTATGTAGCAACTATGTTGGTAGGATAGAGTTGACATTTGTTTGACAGTTCATAGTTGTGCAATTTTGAAAATTGTCAAATCAATGTGAAAAAAAATCAAATGCACGCTTATGAAATGTCATACAAATATCAACTCCACCCCACCCACATAGTTGCCACATACATTTTCGTACATAGTTGCCATACTTATCATTTTAAATCACTCAATATTTGTTGTGATAAATGATAAATTGGAGTTTTTCGTTCATTTTATGTTATTTATCTAACCCTTCCAACACTTTATGAAATTCATTAATTGTCATCCACTTCCACTCTTTCATAAATACTCCTCTTCTTTCCGGTTTTATATTTTTGTTGAGCTTACATAAAATAGACGACGTACAAAATACAGGGTTATTCAAGAGAGGTGTACTTCTGAATTTTTTTGCCGCAACCAACAATACCGATAGCACTAACTGCTAAATCAAATATAATATTTCTTTTAAATTACAAATCAAAGTAAGTTGGATAGATTTGTTAGAAATGTCAGATTGGCAGATAACCTATATTTAGTCAAAATTCAACAAATCAATTAACAAATTAAGTTAATGGAAAACGTGTTCCAAGTGTCTTTCCACACTCTCCATAAATGAGGATCATGTCAGTCTTTTCGTCGTTATTGTAAAATAGTTATTTTTATATTAAGTGCGCGAAGAGAGTGTTTTTTGTGCATGAAAAGGTCTTTTACGCCGAGACGAAGGTCGAGGCAGTACAAGCCTTTGAATGCACAAAAACATCTTCGCGCACGAAATATAAACAATATTTTTTCTATAATTGATTCAAAAAATTGAAATCAAAAATTCAAATTTTTGAAGGAACTCTGAAGTTTCAATGTAGTGACCATGTTGCTAGGTAACTAATAAAAAACAGTGCGTGAAATGAAAAACAGAAATAGTCGTATGCGTGAAATTGCATTTCACACACTGTTTTGTATGGTTTCTATGGTTTCGATCTTACCAGCAATGCAAAAAAAAAATACACGTCAGAAAATGACCCACTTCAGGCACAGATAACTATGCGTGATTTCAATTTTTTGAATCAATTATAGAAATAGTAATTAACGTTATAAGTCCGGGAACTCATAGTTTACAGTATGAGTGAGACGTTTAAGGACGAGGCGACGAAGGAGCCGAGTCTTGAAACTCGAAACGAATACTGTAAAAAGAGTTCACGGACGAATGTCGTTATGTATTTTATTTCATCCTGCCTCAAATTTCGTTTGAAAGAAACATTGAAATTAATTTCAAAATAATTTAACAAATGCTCCAAATCTAGTCACATTTTTGGAACATGATTAGCAACGGCTGTTTGGCAATTGTTTATTTTGTTGAAATAATTTGGTGCGTCAAAATGACTTCTAAAGCAAATCCTCCAGAAATTGTAAGAAAATCTGCAGAAGCCTGTGCTGAATTAATACCTAGCAAGAGTAGCAAGTCTGGTGAAAGGTATCAAAAACAATGCAGCCATTTTTGTAAATGGAAATCAGAAAATAATGTGAAGAAAATTACCTACGGAAGAGGTTATGCTGGCTGGCCTATTTTTTAGATTTGGTTTAAATGGTTGTATTATTTTATTTGTGAACTAACGTTTTTAGTCTGAGAAAGTAAGTGCATCATCTTCTTTGTGGCCGAAATAGTTAAATTGTTAATTTGTATTTAGATCTAGTTTTGAATAAAACATTTCTTAAACCTGAATAATTGTTATTGCGATTTGTACGATTGTTACTTTTGTGTTTCCAATAGCAACACTTAACCGGCGTCCGGCCGTTTTTTGCGTTTTCCCGGATTCAAACTGATGACGTAAAGTATTGAAATTTGACACAGGATGAAATAAAATATATTTTTCGAATTGACAAAGATTTTTTGCTTTAATGTCAAAGATACAAAACTTAGAGCCATCGTGGATTGAGTTATAATTATTTTCAAAATTTGAAATCAAGGAATTGTTGCAATGTGTATAATGGGTTGAGGCAAAAAGAAATTCAGAAGTACCCCTCTCGTGAATAACCCTGTATGATGATATTCAACATTGATTTATTTCTTTAATGGAGGACTTTTTAGGTGTGGATGATTTTTAATAAATAATGTCGTGATTCTAATAAGTGATCTTTAAAAGGACAAATTTACATTTCTGAGGAATTCCTTCAAAATAAGCTCCTCTTATTTAAGTTATTAGGAGTCATTATTTGTTTAGATAAAGTGATAAAAGCAGAAAGTTTGAGCAAGAAACTTGGCTTCTTTTGTTTTAATATTCTATCAGAAAATTGGTCTTTTCTTTGAAATCATCTAACCTGAATACGAGCTCTTCTATTTATTTATTTTTTTTTAAATATTAGAACAAGAGCGTGAAATAGAGTTTTAGTACTTTCCAAACTGCTGAAAATAAAGTTCAGTTACGTTTCTTATTTAATAAATTAATAACTGATAAATGGGTAGTTTCTGAGGCAGGATTAAGTAAACATTCCAATTTATTTTTTGGATTAAAGTTGGCGTTGAAATTTGAAACATTAATGTGTAATTTCGGAAGTTAGATGAGGTGGTAGATTTTATGTTTTCAGAAATAGATATATTCTGGTGGTAAAATAAGTAAATTAGGAGTTAAATCTGTAAATTAAATTTATTATAAGAATTATTATAAACCGTTCTGAATCGTTGTTTATCATATTTCAATTAGTTTCAATTTCAGTTGTTACACAAATTCTTTAACACGTCCGTGGTGTACGTGGTAAAAACGGATTTTCAGTAAGAAAGCAAGGGTAACAGAAATGTTTACTGTTTTGCACGCAAATTTATAAAGTTTGCACGATGTTTGTGTTCTCCGGAAAAGGAGAATAAATAAACAAATTTCCTTTTCCGGCTGTAAAACTTTGCAAGTCAAATCATCTCCTAGACATTTTGGCTTTTAGTTGGTCTGTAAATCCTGAAAAAGAACTGTTGGGTAAAAGCATAAAAAGTAACCAATAAGTTTTCACAGTTCATATACACAAAAATACTTTGTTAAAAATTCGTTAAATCAATTCATTGAACTGATAGTGAAACGCTTTCACTTGAATAATTACACACCTATAAAATTTAATTCGTAATTACTACTATAAATTAAAAACTTTCACGCATTTGACAACACTTAATTAGAGGTACTTACGCGAGTACATAACTGCTGTCAGGTCTTTACATTTTCGAGTTGAGTTTTGTAGTTACTCTAAGCGTCTTGTTTCAGCTTGTTCCAACCAACAAAAACTCCCCGATTTAAACTAGCAGATTCATGTACTTCAACGGCGCCTGGTGTATTGATTAACATTCTTTGTAGTCTACTACTATTCATATTGTGATGTGAAACAAAAGAAAAGACACAATGAACAGAATTTACAAGAACAATGTAGGTACTTTTTAAAACTGTCAAAATTCTTGCCGTTAAAGCTTGAGTTTAAAAATCTCTCGTACCCACTGATCTAATTAGTAAGAGTTGATAAACACTCTTTGATAAGGTAAGAAAAGCGGAATTTTTCCGACCGATTTACTTTCTACTTGTTTTAGAAAGATACATTAAATTCGTACAAGTTCTGAGTTCAGTCAACACACAGCAACTTCCTAACCAAACACAAACTGTTGAATTAAACTTTACAGAAAATTATTTATACATGCACGTGATATTCCATTTTCTTTTTCGAACTAAATTTGAATTTAATCTGAAAATCGTTCGCTTTTGCAGCTGACTTGAGTATGCACTTAATCGTGTAGCAGATAGCAGTACTCCTACTTCGACCATTAAAAAACATTTAAGCACACAATGTTGAGTACTTATAATAAGTAGGCACTAAAATATGAAAAAAAAAATTATTTAAAAAAAAAATTGTTCTTTAAAAATAGTCTGTAGTAACGAAGAAATTAAAATGGTATTATTTATTGACATCTTGAGAATAGATAAAAAAATAGTAGAAATGCTTTAGCGTTTGAAAACTGTCCACATAGATTAACAAACATCCCCTTTTGCTCTTGCTAGAATTATCTAATTACTATTACTTAATTCTAGCAAGAGCAAAAGGGGATGTTTGTATTTCTATACGAGGACAAAGAAAGTTCAGCAATGACTTAAATTAAGAAGTACATGTTTTCAACTTTAACAGTGTTTACAGTTTTGTGTGAAGTAGTAGAAGTACCAGAAGTATTATGTAAAATATTGGTTAACACAAGTTTACTTTCATGAAATCAATAACATCTATTAATGAAACTTCCACGTATATTTCAATTAATTTGTGACAAGCTAACGACTGTTATTTGACATCAATTGAGAAAATAATCAAAGCGTGAATGAAACAACATGAAATAACGAGCTTTTAAGTTCAGAAATTACATATTAAGGTCACCTTTTCAGTTGCACCTAAAAACCCATTTTCAAATTCGACAAAACAAATACTAACCTGGATTTTAATTTATTTCCTGTATACTCTTCATTAAATATTATTTTCCGTTGACCGCTTGTTAATTTTAATATTAATGAATTATTGTGTCTAAAATATAGTGTATTAATGGACCTCATTAATACACTATTTTTCATTAATCAACGATTCTTGCGATTTTGACGTTTTGATGATATTTTGATGTATAAACAACCTCGAACGTGCATTGTTTGCACTTACCAACACTGCAGGAGGTAGTGCAGCAGGGTTTTCTATATTTTATAGCTCTATAACTGCACAATTACGAATTCACTTTTTCAAAAGCCGACCTTTTTGGTTATAATTCGCATGTTATATTTTTCAAAGGTAACTAGGTTTTCTTAGCAACCGTGATTTTTACGTGAAATTGAATGTAAATGGAGTTGACGTCTTCTGATATTCTTTGCGGAAAAGTGAATAGAAAGTGTTGAAAAATATTAAAATGGCCTACCCTGAGGACAAAAAAAGGATGAAGGTATTTTATAAGGTTCATCTTTATCGAAAAAGATGAAATTGGTTTTGATTTGGCTTCAATTTGAAATTTTGTCACAAAAAAAAAGTTTGCGGTCAACGAAAAAATTTTGTAATCAACTCATTTGTTAATGGGCGATTAATAATCTCAACTATTAAAGGCACTCACTCGCTACACTCGTTCGTGCTTTAAACAGTTTCGATTATTAATCGCCTTCATTAACAAACTAGTTTATTAAATAACTATTGTAACATTAATGAATTTTGTAACGTAACAGTTTAAATAGACAATAAGAATAAATGTATGCAGTTAATAAAACCCGAAATGAAAATTAAACAGTTCTGAGATGGATAGAAGCAAATTATTACTTTGTTTACTTTTAAGAACGGGGGTTTCACTCCCAGAAAAAGATTAATGAGTACCTGAAACTTTTACGCTTTTCTGAAATAAAAATAAACTGAATTAAATGAATTCGCAAACAGTATTATAAAGCTACTTCAATGCTGTGAAATACAACAAAGTAAAAGTATAGTGAAAAAGAATTCTAATTCTGTTTTATCCAAGATGAGTCTCTACCATGGATGTGATTTACATTATTTGAAATTTATAATACAAAAGATTATTAAATTATGAAGATTACAACATTTATAATATTCCAAATATAGAAACGTATCTTTCAATGTATTCTAAATTTATTTGATTTGTACATTACAAGTTTGTTAAGTGTACCTCAATGTTTTAGCTTAAGTTAATCCAGAATCCAAATTAATCAGTAATCCATGTGTGCAGTGTGGAATTTTCATAAAATAATTACAAATAATTCCGTGTGAATTATTTCACCACTTTAATCGCGTACACACAAGCCTCTACTTAAATTACTAAAATATTTTGATGTTGAATGTTTTTGCAGGATTAAGAGGCAAATAAACATTTAGAAACAAACATAAACTACAGTTTAATTAAAATTGTAAATTTATTTACAACAATAAAACGTACCTCAGTCAAATATTTAACTGACAGATTGCGAAACATTATTTATCGTAGAAACATAACGACTGTTCAAATAAATTTGTAGTTAAACAGGCTGTAGTTTTCTGTCTCTTTTCTAAACGCAGGTCATCATTTTAGCTGACATTTCATACCTTCATTTGTTGTGATAAATGATAAATTGAAGTATTCGGTTCAATTATTTTGCTAACTCTTCCTTTCTGAAATTCTTATTAATGGTCGTCCACTTCCACCCTCTCTACACTTCCCATTTGACAGCTGAGGAAGCTACGTCATACGTTAACGGAAACAAAGGCAAGCGTCAGGCTACTTGGCCACAATTTCTTTTGAACACACGTTACAATCTTTCATTCATACATAATTCATTGGTTGATTTTTTAAATCTTCTTTTTCATCCCTTTACTATCTGTCAAGTGTCAAGTACTAAAGGAATTCATCACTCAACGTTTTAATATCATAATAATAATAGGAATAAAATAGAGCAGAATGAATCTTGACATGTGTGTTTTGTGAACAGTAAAGAGATTTTAATACCAGAAGTAAAAAAGTGTTATTCTTTATAGCAAAATTTCTATTGTTTACATAGGTTTTTAAAGTGTAGATCATCATGGATTAACGAGACCACAAATATAAATACAAATGCTTTTGAAATAATGAATGATCATTTTGTTGGTTTAATAACTTTAATAACATTAAAATGCACAACATATTTATTGGATTAAATGAAATTGGATTGTAAAGCTCGTGAATTTTAAAACATTAACTAGACCTAGTTAAATTTATGAAATTGTTTAATAAACGAACACGTTTATTGCGGACTAAATAATATTAAATGAAACCAGACAACGGTTTGCTGCAAATACAATTATTTTGGAGTCTTTGAGGCCCCACTATTAAATTTGTTGTTTATTTATAACATACATATAAAGACTATGGACCTTTTCAAACCTTAGGATTCATTAAAAAATAAAAATTTTCATTTTTAATTAGACCCAAAAATTAATCAATGAGTTAAGACATACAATTAAAAAAACATGTGTTTAGTTTTTCGGGTGAGATCAACGTAATATTTTTTGATAAGAGTTGAGTTTAATAAAGCTTTATACAAGAGGGACGAGTCAAATAATTCGATAACTTTACTTGAAAGCATTAAAAAATGTATTCTTTGACTAAGATGTGGAAGATAAAAATAAGACGTGGTGTAAGTTTGAAATAATGAGATGACTCTGTGACCTACTCACCCGTTGTAGTAGACATCATCATACAAGGATCGATCCTCTTCAGGAGGTGAGTCCTCGTCGACAAAGCACGGCAGGCGTGAGTGGGTCCGCGTCGGGGGTTCCATTAAGCTGCTGTATCCTCCGATAGATGAAAACCTCGCCGTGGTTTTGATCCAACCCGGAGGCACGCTGGACGTATCCAAAGATCTTCTTCCTTTCCTCGAGTTGAGCTGTTGATAAGCCGTTGCTTCCAGCACAGCCACAAGCTGTCTATCCTCTTCTTCCACTTCTGCAACTGCTGCTGCTGTAAAATCTGGATCTTCCAAGGCTTTTTCAGTCTTCGATTTGGATTTATACAAAACGAGTATCACCATCAAACCAAAAAAACCACCCAAAGTAGCGGCGATACGAACTCCTGTCATAACATCATACGAATCGTAGAATGCCCTTTCCATGTTTCTTTTATCAATTTCTTTTTGATCGAGTGTTGTTGAGAGAGGAGGCAGTATTGTGGTATTCTGTCCATGCGAGCCATCTGGCTCCGCCGCCATCACGTACGTAGGGTCCCTGGAAATTAAATTTTTATTAATAAATATGTATGTATATTAGTTCCAAATTGAACAAAAAAATTGCGGTAATGTCACTACCTGAAAGCAAAAAAAAGAGCTTTTGATTATGTTTGTTTTTGTTGTTTAATCCAACGAAACGAATAAAATTTTTCAGACTTAATATCTAGTTGTTTGTAAATGTTGTTACTTTATTGTTCTCTGTAAAATTGTTATTGACTGTCTGAAATCATGAAGCTGAAAGTATGAATATTTGCATTCACCACGGAACATCTGTTATTTTAAACCTTTTTAGCCACCACGTTCATTCCTGCTAGGAAATTTGTAATTCAAATTACCAACACCGTTTATTTATGGTTATGAATTCACATTTTGTAAAAAATGTGTTTGCGTTTATGATTTCAAAAGATGAATGCATCGCTATAATCATCTGAATTTTACAACGTCAATGCATAACTCTTCACAATTATTGTATAAATAATTTAATATAAATGTTTCCTTAAAATCCCCTCCAGGTTTTAAAAACGTAACAACGTAAGGAAGAAGATTCATGTTGTATATTTTCTAGCGGAGAAAATTCCCTCTCGATCATAAATTTAACGTCATTAATCAAAGAACTAATAAAAAGTCAAACAAAATTATGATTTCTTTTATGTATTTAATCACAGGGGCACGGCATAAGAAGTGTTTTCCCTTTCTGCGCTTTTCAAACATTTTGCTTTTTTACATTAAATTCTCGTAAACGCTAAAACAGCTTTGACGGATAATCGATACAGTATATTAACAGCAATTTTTGAAGAACCCTTCAGATTTTATATTTAACGTTTTCTGAATAACTCAAACAGACAGTGAGGAACAACACTTCGGATTTCTCTTAACTGTCAGAAAAATCCTAAAAAGAGTTATCCTTTCCACTTTTTATATATTATTGAAGTCAAAAAATATTCTAAGTAATATACTTCACAACATGAATTTTACACCTGAATTAAAAATGATTAATAGTTGGTTTCATTTTAATATTTTAGATGAGGGGTAAGTATTCACATTAAGCTTGTTTTCTGCCAGTGTAGAGCACACATGCAGAATAATTAACAAAAGCGTAACGAGCCTAAGAGTAAACTGTTTAAAATTCATTTCATACTCCACTAAAGCTACAAATATACAAAACTGAGATCATGTTAACAATTTCATTAATAACCGAATTATTGATATTGATGAAAGCAACAGAGAAATAAATAATAAATCAACAACACACTATTTTTGGATTATAAATTTTTGTTTAAATTTGTACAACACTGTATAATGTTTTGCAACGTAACAAGTTCAATGCATCATTATTCATCCGTCAATCAGTAGATATCAATTTTCCAATAGCACACAGTGTTGACAGTCGTGTGCATTAGCTGGTGAACTCTTTGATATGTTGTCAACGTTCGATGATACAATAAACAACGATTTTAATTGAAATCTAGTGTTTGCACTGTTTGCAGACGTTTCAATTATAAAGTTAACAATATACCCATATGAGTACTTGACTTACTTTAAACTCTACCATTCAACTAATAAACACGTACCTATTAACTGATATAATAAATGTAATAGACTTTCTCAAGAGAGTTTAACCACACTCACGTTATAAAAAAATTAGAATTACACTACAAATAAACTGGAGGTTTTTTCTAAAGTAGAGCTTACTGTTTTTATCACAGAACGAAGCTTTATGAAGAATTTAATAAACTAATAGGTACTTCTAAAATTGTACTGTAAAATTGTTCATTCAGTTTGTTCCCTTTGAACTTCCTACTTGAGATTTGAAACTTTAGTTATATGACTAAGTTCTTTAAGAAGCAACAAGAAACTATCACTAAGTATGTAATGCAAAGTCCCTAGTAATTACCTAAGATGTAGTTTATAAGCTCATCAGCGTTATGACTTTCATATAGAGTATTAGAACTATGAACGCCTTAGCTCGAAATAATAAATTTTACATTACAGACATTAGGTGCAAAGATAACCTTACTTTGTTTCACATTCAAATATCTTTAATGTTTCAGTTTCATTGGCAGCAGTATAATTTACACGCACCACCTAGTGTGATGTACTAAAAGCTGTGCTTTAAATTATTAATGTTTTTGATTTAATATTCTGGTTGCAAATATAACACTTCTCATAACTCTCGTGCTTCAGTTAATATATTACTGACTCAAAAAAGAATGTGTCAATTTTCAGATTTAAATAAAATTGACATTGTAATAAAAACAGAAGTTATAATTTTTCTTCTTTTAGCTAGTATGTCGTTATGTCAAAAATAAAAATATCCGTATGTATGTTGAGACAAATTCACTGAAGGAATATAAACTAATATATCCCTTCAAGAGGCGAATAATTTAAGACCTGTAGCGGTCACGGTACGTCTTTGCAAAATTAATTTGTTTCAAAATGTATTCGTAGGTAGAACACAATCTATAACTAAGTAGAAGGTGCATATTAAGATACCTACTGCGAAATGTAACTAAAACAAAATTCTACTGACTGAATCAAAGCTATATCTGCATCAAATTGTGACAGATTTTCAAAGGAATTGTAAAAATTGTATTGTATCCTTAATCGCAAAAAACAATTCTTGTTTTAAAAAATTATTTTATTAAAAATGTATTCCATAAAAAAATACAAGAAAAGTACATTCTTAGAATAAATGAAAATTTTTTAATTATTAAAAATAAATATTCAGAGAATGTAAAATCAGTTATCTACGACTATAAACATGGTATTTGCAGTGCGGTGTAATTATTTGTTTCTAGATTTTCCTACGCTCAAACAACATCAAACAAACCCAATTAAACTGCTACCACTTGACCTCTGAGGTATAAATGCCCAAGCTGATGTTGCTCAAAGCTTAATTAACAAAAAGTATAAATTGTGTCATAACGACCACAAAAACACTATTTCCTTAAAAACCTTTACAGGAATTTATATTTTTTTACAAAATGCGTTAAAACATTACTAATCACTGAAAACGGATATTACTTCTATTAATGTCATCTTTAGGAACTTAGCTAGCAGTATTCAACAGTTTTTCTCTCTTTGATAACATTAAGAATCGCAATCTAGGTCTAGTTGTCTGACCTAAATATCGGGTGTCATTTAAATTTCTCCACAAACAACGCAAAAGTGAGGTTACATTTCAACAACTGATCCGTGATCTGGAATCTGTGGTGCGTTCACAATCGACTCTTCAATGCCTACTTTGAGAAGAAATTTAAATGAACACTCGATATATTGCACTTGATCGAATATTTTTCAAACTAAAATGATCTTTTCTTGTAGAATGTGTCGGTTAACCTTTGTTCAATAAAATTAAGTAGGTGTATCCTTTCAAAAGATTTTGTAAACATTCATAAGATGAAAAACTTTTCTTATAAACGCATTTTAATCATATTCCGTCAATATGTCGAGTGTATAAATAAAATACTCGGTATGCTATTAATATTAGTGTTATTATTTCAGCAGATTTCCTGCAATATATTTACGTCAGTTGGCAGCCTGCCTATCAGCATTAAACTAAGTCGACAAATAAATTTTAACAAAAGTTGCTCTGTAAAGTTATTAGTCTTAACCCAATGGTTACAGATATTGGGTGATTCAAAATGGTTATGGATAAGTATGGCAACTACGTACGAAAATGTATGTGGCAACTGTGTGGGTAGGGTAGAGTTGACATTTGTATGACATTTCATAAGCGTGCATTTGATTTTTTTTATTCCATTGCACGTTGACTTGACAATTTTCAAAATTACGCGACTATGACATGTCAAAGAAATGTCAACTCTATCCTATAGTCCAATTTTTACCCTTTTGAGGTGACGTCACGATTTCCTTCCTCGCTTGCTCTTTATTGAAACGACAGAAACAGAAAAAAAAACAAAAAAAAGGCACGTTTATTTATTGATGGTCACTTTGAGGTTATTTTATGCTTCTGTAAATTTGACAATTTTTAATTTCTTTCACTTATTACATTGATTACAAACATAATCTTTCGAAGCAATTGTCAACAAATTTGACACATTTATAGTTATTTATGATCAATTCAAATTTGTTTCTGATCCTAGCTCAAACATACGTACTAGATAATGACGTCACCTCAAAAGGGTAAAAATTGGACTATACCCACACATTTGCCACATACATTTTCTTACATAGTTGCCATACTTATCCACAATCATTTTGAATCACCCAATATGATCCATATTAATATCTTACTCTTTACAAAATACTTTGTATTACAGTTATTAAATAGCTATTTCTTGCTATTTAATAAGTAAGATAAAACATTTTCCTCAACAAATGATAAAAGATTAAAACCTTAAATGTTGCAAAAAAGGTTAACAAACCTTTAGCGAAAGGGAAATAAATCATTTGGATTTCTTATTTTGTTTTTATTGATACCAGTTCTAATTACAATTAAAATTTCTTTGATTATTTAAAATGTTTTGAATTTTGTGTTTCTAAACTTGAATTTTTTTCAAGTATTTTGTTATCTAAAATTCGTGTATCCGAAAATATGTGAACACTTAAGATAATTAGTCGTATATGACTTAATTATGATTTAATTAATTTAATATTATTAAGTAACTCCTACGGGGTCATTATAAATGATTGTCTCATAGCAGTAGGCGTTGGTGATCTAGTTGAATGTGCCGCAAGCTTTATAACATGAGTAAGACTAGCATCGCCGATAGGTAGCACTGCTGGCGGTTGTGTAAATTTGTCTACTAGTTGTCTAACGTTGCGAAGCTAGTGGCACATCCCAAATTTGTGTGGGTTTTCAATGCCAACTGCGATGGGACAATCATTTATAATGACCCTGTATAAGAAAAGAATGAATTGTAAACATTACAAAGTAGGTATGAATAAATTCAAATTAACTGTAAAAAAATTAATTAAATGTAATATTCTAAATATAATGCAGGTACTTTCGTATTAATTGTGATATGTTCAAATTTCATTTCCTTTCCAATTTATCAAGCAATCAATATCAAACCCAGAACTCATTAATTATCATCAAGAAACGCAGGAGGCAGAAAATTATTTTCTTCGGCCATCATTCACTTTCCTTTTAACTCAAATAGTTCTCCATATTTGCCCCGAAGAAATTTTTCACTGTTTGAGTTTGGATTTTATGTTCGCATAAATTATTCCAACCCTTGTGTCCGTAATAATGTTGAATTATGAACTGGGGCAATTTTTTCTCAGGTAAAGTATTGACATAAATCAAGAACATAACTTATGAATTTCCGACTCCCGAGTGAACCCTGGGACCAAAACCATTGTAAAACCGACGTGAAAGAAACTCCGTAGTTCGGGTAAGTTCCCACAGGCATCGTTTTGCCAATACCTTTCCTAAATTATTCTCTCCATATCTTTTTCATCCCTCTCTCTCTCTCTTTCTCTCTTTTCTAAATGGGTAATAATTTTAAATATCGCCTTTATAGTAGGAATTAAATCTTTATGCGCTCTGTCATTATCTCAAATTTAATTTTAATTGTTGGAAAAATCGGGTCCTCGGACTTACTTTCTCATTAAACTTTCCCTTGTGCTAGAGGGTTTTAAACTTGTTAAAATGTACCATTAAATTAATTTTCATTTTACCGCAGTCATTTGATGCTTGGTTAAATTAAATCTGAATTTATTAAAACAATGGCTGAATAGGAAGAAGATGAAAAGTTTAATTTCATAAACCACCTCTGTACTACATTTTTGATAATATTTTTCACCAAATGCTTATAAAACGATTAAACCGAAAAAATCACATATGTACTTCAATTCACTTCACCAAAAATCAATAATAATTAATAAATGTCTCTTCATTTTTGCTGTACCTACGTTTCGTACGTCCTTTCTTGTCTGCTTCTAGTAGTAAATTTACTTCAGTAAGAAACGACAACCTAAAACCGCTACAGACGTTTTGAAATTTTAATTTTAATTTTTTTCCAGTGTGCTTATATTATGTTTCAATTAAACAACGAACGTTGCAGTCACGCAAAAATGTAGCTTAATTAAAAATCGTGCATTGGCTGAAATTTTTATTTTGTTTATCTACACAAAAGCCAGACATGCTTCAAATTTAATTTGATAATTTTATAATCAACGATGCCAAACAAAATTATAAATCAACACAACTTTAAAATATACTCTTTTAGTAAAAACTGTAATCCTGTTGTATTTTAATTTTTCATATCATATCAAATATAACACTTACATAATCTTTACTGGAAGAGAAAAGAATGAGTTCTAACTTTTCTTAAATTGTTTAAATACATTCAGCATAAGTAAATAAAGTTATAATTAGTTATTATATTATATAACACATTAAAACTATCAATGTGGTTTGTGATATTTACGGAAACGTTGTTAAAATGGTGGATGCGCCGGGCTAACCTTCAACCAATAAATTTTTAATTATTGTGTTATTGAATAATATTAGATAAAATATCAATTATGTATTCTTTCCTACTAAGTTTAAAAGTAATATATAAATTTTCTAACAGGTGGAACAACTTGATCCTCTTTCTGGAAAATTATGTTGAAAAAATTACGGTCGTCTTTATATAATCCACCTATAAACGTCCAATTTTATGAGATCCATATATCACAAAAATTTGCTCCGTTTCTGACAGCGAAAACATTTGGAAGCTTTAAGATAATGACCTCAATATTTTTATCTGCATGTTTTACAATGTGGCCACATGATGCGTACACCGAACCTTGTTAATTGTTTCTACATAATTAATAGTCCTCCACGCATAAAAGCTCGAATTTACATGAGCGGTGAAACTGTGATGCAATTTTTTGCTAACCTCAAATTAAACTTTAAAATCAATTCAGCTTTCACTCATTATTTCTTAACGAAAACTGAAGGTTCTTGGTGAATATTAGTTAAATAGATGTAAAAAAGTGTTGGTTAATACAGGGTATTTCACGAGTGATAATACTGATAAGTGATAATGAGCCCGACGGAATTGAAAATGCAACCCACAACACATTTCCAAAGTTAATGTGGACATTGGTTTTTTGATTTAAAAAACATAAAACATGGTCTATATCTGCATAAACGGCAGAAGCATTTTCGTCACATTCGCCATAAATCAGGATCATGTTTCTTTTCTCATCGTTCCAATACATTTTAATCGTCGTATTTTAACTTTTTCGTAAATGTCAGTTGTGACAAATAAAATTATTGGAAGCAAAGCCATTATGGATTTATAATTTCATTTTAAAACAATACGATATTTAAAATAGCCACATTAACTTTGGAAATGTACTGTGGGTTGCATTTTCAATTCCGTCGGGCTCATTATCAGTTATCTTTTGAAATACCCTGTGTAGTTTATAAATAAATTTCTCAATATGTTATTGAAAAATTATTATGGAACTAACGGTCTAATAAAATAATGTTAACTTTTTTCACTTACGGAATATTATGGTTATGCCATTATCACGATTTTTGTAAATGTAATATTCTGTGTTTTTTTACTGTGATATTAATCAAAAACGTTTTAGTGCTTTGACGTGGAGGAGTATTTTTTAACATTAAAAAATATCTACGACTGAAAACATTTTATAGTATAATAAAACAGCTTGAGAGTAAAATCGATGTTTTAATGCCAGTCGATACTTCACAGATCGATGTGATTTTATTCATAAAAGCATCTATCATTACGTGCAGTGACTTAGCAAAAATAAACAGTAAAAATAGAATGAACCTGAAATTCCTAAAAATAAATGTTGGACTTTTAAACAAATCCAGTGTAAACTATAAAATGAATTTGTTTTTACAAGGTTGCCCATAAAATGTTATTATTAGATTAGCCACCTATAATAATTCCCTCAAAACTGCATTTTCTGTAAGTAATGAACAATTGGGACTGAGACACGTGTCACTGGCAATAAATGACGATGGATATAATCGGACATTAATTCGAATTGATGTGCTATTGGATAGCAAACAGACACTCATAAACAGCAAACCCCACGATGAATAATTAAATGATTATGGTGGACAAGCCTGGTCGATCGGTCTCATAAATCTAGATGGTCCCAGTAAAAGCAGAATTTTATTATTAATAAAACACCAGCAATAAGACTGAGCTGTGATGTCTGTTTGAAAGATAATTCTAAATATCGCAGTTTCTTTTTAATAAAAGCAAATAAAATCGATCGTTAAAAAAAATCTACATTAGAATGCGTCAGTAGGAGATCTCGAGTTGTCATGGTAACGACGTTTGAAGCGTCATGATGTGGAACATGATGAAATCGGCGCCGTGGTTACCGTCAAGGCTAGAACGTAACACAAAGCTATTAATTGTGAGCTTTACATCGGGATTGAAAGGTTTAAGAGCGCATTGTGCGAAATTTGATCTACTAAATTATTTCATAACTTCACATCATAATTCATGTTAAAATTTGGATAACAAATGGTTGCGCATAGTTCTGATAGTCTAAACAAAAATAAACTTCGTAACGAATTTATTTCCAATACAGGATGTGACGCTTTTTAATGAGCGAAATTTTGGCACATAAAATGGGTATGTACTTGAAAACAAAAGGAGAATCGATTGTGTAAATATACATGGCTTGGAAAACATTGTTCATTTTTATCTGATACCACAACATACACACAAAGAAAAAACCATTAAATGGTCTCTGTAAACCCCACGATACACTTACACTTACACAGTGTATCGTGTGTAAACCCAAATGTATTAATCATCTTAATGGTCATTCTAACAATAATGCTTTTAGCTTACGCGTTCTTAAGCTAAAGCAAAACAGAAGGAATTCGGAATAAATTTCTTCGGCGGGTG
Organism: Tenebrio molitor; assembly: GCF_963966145.1. Lineage (NCBI taxonomy): Eukaryota > Metazoa > Arthropoda > Insecta > Coleoptera > Tenebrionidae > Tenebrio > Tenebrio molitor. Next base: position 9,515,602 of record NC_091051.1, read on the forward strand.
CTTTTGAGAGGTATCGTAATTTTTCTTGAAGTATTGCTGAATCAATCAATAATAATTTAAGAAAATAGAATTTTGGTTGTAGTAATAAAATAATCAAGGCAGTAATCGTAATAGTATCTTCCTGTAAAATTACCAAACTTTGCTAACAAATAATCGTAATTTTGAAATCGATGATAATGTTGTTTTTACTTTGTCCTCTTGTTGATCTAAAATCACTGCGGAAACTTTTTTTGTTATTCAACTTTATTCGCTTCTGGAAGACGATAACATAAGACGAAAATCCTCGAAAACTCAATCACCTCATTGCTCTTCAGTGCTATGCAAGATAATATAAGAGGCTCATAAAAAAAAACTTTGTAACGAAGAATAACAAAATACCATGGAAACAATTGTTATTAAGTTGAAATATTATGTTAAACTAGTACTTAAGATATGTTTAAATTAACATTTTTCTATCAAGAAATGATTTTTTTTTTAATACAAATAGAATATTTTACTAATTTGTCTAGTCCCTTTGACTGGTCTCTTCCACATTTTATTAGAAAACTTTACCAATATAATTTTAAAGTAATATAAACAACATTGTTAAAGATTTTTACAATGTTGTAAAATGCTCTGCCGAAAATATAAAATTTAGGTGTGCACACTAACTGTAGATACGGAAGTTCATGTGTAGCGTTGCTAACGTATCGATGATGGCAATGTATAAATATTTTTCTATCGGTTCCTGTATTCTGGTAAGAGAAAAAGCTATGTTAGTTTTACACAGAGACTGTTAGAAAAGTCGTAATGACATATTAATCAAAATGAAACGTGCGAGATTCTTAATTTTCTTTATCTTACACGTGGTTTTCGAGCTACCTTGGACCTTTGTTTTCGGTGACAGAAGTCAAATTTTAATCACAAGTGAGATAAAGTACTCACTAGTGAGTAAATTTGACAGCTGCCATTTAACTTGACATAAAGTTGACTAAATTTGACAGATGTCATTTACTTGAATGAAACTTCATTTCTTAGATTTTTTGCAATAGTTGCACCTGTAAGATAAAACGTCAAAATTCTCACTCTTGTATAATGATGCATTTCTATCACTTATAATATAATCTATTATTTTTTATTTAAAAATGTACTTATACAAGGTATTTCACGAGTGATAATGAGCCCGGCGGAATTGAAAATACAACCCACAAAACATTTCCAAAGTTAACGTGATTATTTCAAATATCGCATTGTTTTAAAATGAAACTATGAATCCAAATCCCTGATAGCTTAGCTTCCAATAATTTTATTTGTCACAACTGACATTTACGGAAACGTCAAAATACGACGATTAAAATGAACCTAAATTCGAACGATGAGAAAACAGACATGATCCTGATTTATGGCGAATGTAATAAAAATGCTTCTGCCGTTGCGCGTTTATGCAGCCAATACAGATTTTCCCAAAAACTCTTCGTTTCATTTAACCAAGCGAATGACGTTTATGTTTTATGTTTTTAAAATCAAAAACAAATAAGTATTCACGTTAACTTTGGAAATGTATTGTGGGTTGCATTTTCAATTCCGTCGGGCTCATTATCACTCGTGAAATACTCTGTATAGATTTATGTATTAATGTACGATCAATAGACTTTCTCAATAAGTACAAATTATTTTTACCCTGTTCTCTGATTAACGTCAAATTGTAAAATCTTGAAGCTATGTTATATTTACAATGACAGTATTTATTTTGTATAGTAGTAGTAGTAGTAGTAAACACCTTGAAAATCTTTTTACTCTTATTTTTTTTAAACCAATTTGTTTACCTATCAATGGGATCAATTAAAACAAAAAACTTGTGGAAGGAAAAACAGGAACAAAAAACCGCAATTAACGTAACCACTCCATGATCATTTTTCTTATTTTTTTTCTACTCCCATTTAATAATAAATTCATTACATATGCCAGCATAACTAATGCTATTCATTACCCACTTCGGTGAGTAACGACTCGTTACTCCACAGTTATGTTATGAGTTATGACCAATCGCAAAAACGAATGTTCATCTTGGGAAACGTTTCATATTGTACCATGGCTGTTACTCAATCGGATAATTTGTTCTCGTGGGTAATACACATTATTATACGCTACTTTAATAGCATAAATCTATACCTTGACGAATAAGTAGACGAAGTTATAAGAAATTTTGGGAACGTTACATCAAAGACTGCTTTGTAAGTATTGTTGAAGTAGTTTAATCGATACTTGTCAAAAGCAGATGAAGATTATCGAGAGTTAAACTAATACATAGTTGTAGAGTCTCACACCTATTTAGCAAGGAATCATTTTGAAAGCAATGCAACATAATTCAAATTCTTTTCTTAACAACCGAATCCTGAAGTTAGTGTTACACTACGTGTTTTGCGTTTGCATTCTTTGAAAAGTACACAAAAAAAAAAGAAGTTTGCGATTGCAACACCATACTAATAATAATAATCATTGCCATCAATATTTTTATTGATTTATTACTAAAAACATCAGAAACGTAATGTTCTAACGTCACATGAGCACCTACAGAAGCCAATTTCGTGAAAACTCTTGATTAACCTCAGTTGTTTCCTGAGTTTTCTTCATTTGAATGAATATTCTTAGCCCACTGGCAATAAAATAATTTTGGGTTCGATTAATTTGTTCTTCCGGTGTGGAAAAACATATTAAACTGCGTTAGTTAGTATTAAATATAAATTTATCGAGTCTAGTCAAGCTATCTTTACAGGAAATTAATTAATTTGTTGTTAGAGCTCAACCAAAAAAAAACGCCCACATTTTGGTCAGCATTTACCAAAATAAAGATAAATAAAACTATTTACAACTTCCTTTGGTAATTTAAAGTCACCATAATTTAAACGTATCTGTTTTACTTTTAATTGGGTACGTATGCTACTGGCATCATTCCAAAATCTTAATTTAAAAGGTGGAATATTGTAGCAACCATAGAAAAATTTTTAAATATGAGTCAACCTATAAAATCTTTTAACATTAAACAGACGACTGTTGACAAGTGTTGAGAAAATAATTATTTGTTTTTGGAAGCATAACATACACATCTGGATCCGTAAATAGTGTCCGACGGCAGACTACAATTTGAGAGCTTTAGTTCAGGATTTCGAAACATATACTCTGAATGAGTTGAAACCAAATGGAGCTTAAATTTGTTGCAAAATGTGTTAACGTTCAGTTGAAATCTTGTTTTTAAGCGTTTGTTAACATGACAGTTAAACTTAACAAAAGTCCAATGAAATTAAACTGGTTACTCAGTTCTGCCTCAACATCATTAAAATATTAGTTTTTCTGTTTAATTCATCTATCCAGTTTGATTATATTATTTTTATCTATTGCAGACAATCGATAAAATGCGATAATGGATAAATAGTAGGGATCTCAAACCGAAGTGGCTATCTATATTAATTTGATGAATAGGTCGACGAGCTTCGAGACGAAGTGAGACGAAAGCTCTAAAAGGCTCAATCGAGTCGTAACCAACAGCAACAAACTACTTACCTATCATATTAAAAACATGAAAAACAACATAAACGAAACTTTCGGATGCGTTCATATCACAAGCTCCATAAAAAATTCGAAAACACCAACTTTCAAAAAGTCAATCTGTCTCTACCCGGACGTGAATTATAACAGAGCACCGAATATACTTCACAAACGTCGAAAAATTCACCGTTCTTGAACACATTTCTATCAAACTGGCAAGTGCTATTTTTAGTATTTGTAAATGAAAGCTTGGGCGAGACGTAAATCACTAAAATAATTTTCTCACCGTCGGACTCAGTAAACATCACATTTTTGAAATTCCTAATATTATATTATTTAAAAAAATAATAAATTTCTTAATCGTTAACAATTACATTGTGCGAAATTTCGTTTGTTACGGTTTGTTTGGTTTTTGTCGGTTCACGTCGTTAATTCGGATGGTACACTTATTTTTATTGTCCAATTGTTGCTTTTTAGAAAGATTTTTCAAAAGCATGTTCATTTATTTCGACATGACAGTCACTACTGAGAGGCAGAGGCGTCACGGCGCAGGCGTCTGTAATCGAACGACGGCAAATATTAAACGCACCTACATTCTACAACTGTGATAAAGCAACAAGCTTCTACCGACTAGGATTACTCGGTCCTCCCATCCTGCCAAGGCAAAACTGGAATGAACCACATTTCGTAAACAATTCTCGAGGATATCTGCATGCCAACCACCAAAGGAATCCACACCCGAACTAAACTGGAATGTCCTATTTTCCCAAGCCCCGTGCATTAAACCTATTCTTCAATGTACATGTTAATAGACAAGGTAAAATAATCTAGACGCTTTTCATGTTTTGATTGCGATTTTTGCTTGTACTAAGCAGATAAAAATTCATAAATATTGAAATAATCAAAACCCAAAAATATAACATATTTAGAGGTGCAAGACTGGTGGCAGTCACACAAAATTAATACATACTTTGACAAATCTCTCTCGACAGCGACAGAGATAATCGCAGCTTTTTAAGGTGGGGAGATTAAGCCCGGGTTTAAATGTAAATTATTCAGAATTGCTCTTGTTCAAACATCTGCTACTTTACATACAAAAAAAAAGTTTCGTATGTTTTTTCTCAATCAAAATAGGACATTTCATTTCTCAAAACACAACTGTTTAGACATATTCTTCAAAAAATATAAATATTAAAGGATAAGTTTAGTTAAACTATCTGTTTTTACATTTTAATAAGAGTTCTACCTTTCAATCTTATGTTCAGGCAAAATATAAGAATATGAAAATAATATTAGTTTAATAAATATGTATTAATTTTAGACAATCTGTGTTGCGTGGCGAAAAAACAAAATTTAAAGCTATAATTTCTGTTCTTATTTTCGCGTTGAAGATCTTTCTGAAGAACTGTTTACAACTGGTACACAAAGAATTAATATTTCAGTTGCTGAAATATTAATTGAAGCATGAATCGTCATTTGAGACATTATTATTTTTTTCCAAATGCTAATTATTTGCAAATATTTGAATAAAATTTCATTCAACTATATTTTCTCCAGGTGAAACAATTTTTGTCAGTAAGTCTAATTTAACCAGGAATAAAATATGGTACCTATGAAACATCCATTGATTAATTCGTTGATATACAGCTGTCCTCGAAATGCATGTCAAAAAAAAAGTCGGTAGTTGGTGACGATAAATAGAAGTTAAATATGTACATATTTTTTTCTAGTAAAAGTCATTTTGTTTTTGAGATATAAAGCATTGAAAATTTGCTTGAAATTTTCAGTATCTTTTTTCTTTTTTCTCAATACTTCAACTCAGTAGCGTACTGGAAATTTGAAGCAAATTTTTAATGTTTTATACCTCAAAAACGAAAAGACTTTTACTAGAAAAAAATTATCTTTAACTTCTATTCATCGTCACCAACTACTGATTTTTTGGACATGCATTTCGAGGACACCTGTATTTTTTTGAGCCAGCCTTTACTAAATCTTGTTTCAAAAATTCTAAAAAAAACTTGCAGAAAGCTATTTCTTGTGGTATTTAATATGGCTCATCCTGTACAATCGCAATCGAATCTAATTTAATCTTTTAGTCCTTGGGGTAAACCAGTGATCGATGTAAATTATAGATTAAAATAAAATTGTTTGGAAAGTCCCACTGGAATAACCGGCCTTGCTCTAATACCCGCTTTAAAGGTGATCCAAAGAGATGTGACCGGTGTGACCTAATTTGCATGAAACACGACAGAACGTAAATCTTTTAGAGACACCAAAAAGTTGCTCAGTAATAATTTAATGGAGATTTATGCCTGTAAGCTCTCAAAGGAGCAGAGAAAGTGTTAATTGTAAGCACTGTTCTATTAAAATTCTTTTGTAACAAATGTCCACTTTTCTTGTTGGGAAAGCTTTCTTAGTAATATTTGCTAAAGATTATTTTCTTAACAATATTTAAAATTAAAAAAAAGGTCTCGCAAAAACGATAGATACATAAAAATATCCACAAGCGAAGACAAAGTACATATTGAGATTTCGTTGAATTTGAAAGCCACATTGTCTAGTACAAAGCCTTTTAACTTGAAAATGGAATAATAATTAAAAATTTTTGTTTTGCAGGCTTGAAAGAATCATATGTACTTATTTAATTTTTTTAATGAAATTAGGTAGATACTTTTTAATTGTCCACCAACCGCAACAAAACTATTTCCTTCCTTCCATGATAATGTAAGGAATAATGAAAATAATGAAAATTATAGCTAACAAGGTCAATGTTTATTGGTGAGTTATAAATAATTATTATTGTTTCCTTTTTTGTGGGAATTCTATGATATGAGAACTTCCTATGAATTATTTGACCGGTACGTTTCTACAAATGCTCAAATTCGTGCTAATATAATTGTAAATGTAATAACAATTTATATAAGTACATTGAGATATCAAATATTAATTAATTTTCGTTTTCATGAGACTTGTGAAGTGCTCAAATTTTCTCTTAACTAGCATACTTCACGCTTAAGTGCGAATGTTAATGACTTCTGAAACGTTTTAATAAAATCACTAAGTACACTTTGTGAAATGTTACATAGTCTATCTATTTCGTTTAATCAATTTAAAATACTGTGCACACAGTAGCAAGTCCCTTACGACGCTGTGTATTATATCTATGTACTAACTTTTCAGCTGCTGGATCGATTTAAAATAAACGTGTAGAGCGAGAAATAAGGCTAATTATTCGTTAACTGAATATGCTCAACGTTCATAAAACTCCAAAGTAGGATAAAGTATATAAAAAAAATATACATATAACACAAATAGTAAATTGTTTATTTGAATAATTAGTTTAACCCTCGTCATCAAGATGGTATAAATTCATAAATAAGGTATTGTCCACAACATGAGACTAACTAGATACATATTTAATGAACAAATCGGATAATTCCTTTAATTACCTTTGATACCGGGCACCCGGGCAGTGTTGTATCCTGGTTTTGTTCAAGGTACTCTGACCGCTCATTGGTCAGCTAATGAGCGGGCCTCATTGGTCGGCCAATGAGCGGGTTCCGTTCCCGATAAATAGGTGGCGCCGGCCGAAATTTGTTCACTTTCGTTCACGATATAGACGTGTTCGTTTCGTTCTCTTCTCTCCTCTTCCTCTATTAAAAAGACTGGGGCTCCGTAAAAACAAGCTGGACAAAAAGACGATGCACTTCTTCGAGACAACTTGCAACTAGAAGCGGGACCTAACCGGCTCTTTCCAGAGTCACTCCGGCGTGAAAGAGGCATCGGTCAACAAATCTCGACACCGGCTCCGAAGATGGATTTCGACAGTTCGACCGCTCCAGAGCGCCGGTGGTAACACCTTTAATAATTTAATTTACCTTTCAAGTATACGGTGTGAACTGTGAACATAAAGTTTGGAACAAAATTCATAAAGCGTTATGTGATGTTTTTAAGAAAATTGCTTGGATAGGTCGATTTTATTTCGAAAAATGCTATCCTGTGACGTGCAATTTGTTTAAATAACGTAATCACCAATTTTTTAGGTAGACCTTCGTACTACCTAAACGAAATGAAAAAAAAGTACCTACCTTACTTACATAACATTTTTTTTGAGAAAATGACAAATTGTATTTCGAAAATGTTATGTATTTAATTTTTAATGTAAAAATTTTAACTGACCTCTAACAAAAACACAAACATTTAAGGTCAACAATAAAATTTAACAACCCCTACTTTTTTCTTCTCTTTTTGTTAGATCTTCCCACTACCTAAACGATAAATCAAAAAATTTGGTACCTTACATAACAATTTTTTTAAGAAAATGACAAATTTTGCTTCAAAAATTTAAATTAATTTTTGATGTAAAACTTTTTTCTATGGGGTTATTTAAAATCGAAGGTTTATTTTAACAGACCAAACAATTTAGATTTAGGGCAGACAATTCGCACTGAAATGGAACAAATCTGCCCTGACATTACTGAGCGTAGTGTACTAAAAAGGTTATATGCGTGTCGGTAAAGGCAGCCTTACACCAAGGCAACAATTGGCAACATGTAGCACGCAACATTTTTTGGTAATGACCGGCAACATTACTAAAAATGTTGCGTGCTACATGTTGTCAATTGCTGCCTTGGTGAAACGCCGCCTTGAGTGCCAAATCGTTGGCGGGGGGCAATTTCAATTTTGCGTTATTTGAAAAAATTGGTAATGACGTCATTGCGCAAAAACCAATGATGTTATATTAAACAAATTGCACGTCACAGGATAGCATTTTTCGAAATAAAATCGACCTGTTCGAGCGATTTTCTCAAAAACATCAGATAGGTAACGCTAAGTATTATGAATTTTGTTTCAAACTTTATCCTCACACTGTAGATAACCTTGTTTAACCACCAAATCTCAAAACTTTGTTTTTACAGTTCTTTGAAAAACATAATTTTTAGGAAAGAATGAATACTTAATAAACTAGGCCAAAATGAATAGGGAATTCCACAATTTTTCTTGGAAAGCAAAATAATTGCCTCAATCCTCCTACGTAATCTTAAACACTGGATAAATTTAAAATGTTACAGGTACTTGAAACGTTACATTTAATGTGTATATATTTATATTTCTAACACATTTCATTACAAATTTAAAACTGCATTTATAAAAAATTCAAAAATGCAAAAATTCCCTATTTATTTTTGCCCAGTTTAGGTGGTATTGTGTTATCTGGAATTTTATTTGCTCTATTTTCTTCGTATTAGGTATGCTTTGTAGTTTGTAAGTACAAATTCATGTGTGCCTTAAACTGGGCGATCGATTTGAAAATAATTTCACTCAGATCATGCTTTTGCAGCTGAGGTTTGCTCTAGATTTTGTAGAATCGAAGAACAATATTGGGACATAAATATTTTCACACCCGTAGATTGGCCTGAAAATATTTTATTCTCGGTTAAAGCGTTAAGACGTTAAGCTGTTTTATAAAAGGATCGTTTAACAGTTGTGAAATTTAATTTTCATTGTATTTTACCGTCGAAATGAAATACAAATTAAGATTGAAGTAATGTTGACAAAGGGTGTACCTACCTACCTACCTACTGAATTCATTTCAATCACTTAATAACGTGGGAAAGTTTTCTCAATAAGTACCAACCGATGCTTGTTTGCAAAGACAGTAACAGATGAATTAACTTGTCTGGATTACCACCTTTTAAGCGAAAGATCTTGTCACTAAACTGGAATATTCATGATGATTAATTACCTACCTAATTTTGGGGGACTTTGGAGGGTTTCGACCAAAGATACCTATCAAGCTCTGTCATTTTTCAAACAAATACCTGCTTCACGTTACATTCAAATCAGAATATTCAATTCTCAATCATATACTATAATTTAAAAAATAAGACTTGTTAGTCATGGTATAAATAAAAATAATGGAAGAAATTTTCTTGCTGAACACGATTTCACTTCTGCTTTTTTTTATTAATTTGCGATAGTTATATTATTGTGGACAAAACAATCTTATTTGTTTACTTCCTATTAAAAATTGAATAAAAACCAGAAGGGCATGATAATACAACCCCAAATAGGTATCTTCAGATTCATGAAATAAAAACAGGAAAAAAATGTAATTACAGCCAGAACAAAACAAAAAATGTCTCTTGTGGACTGTGGAGTGATGCATAATGGCATGCATAACTCTGATGAAAAACAGCCCATTATGATAAAAACAATTTGAGAATATTTTTCTTGAATTCAGCTTAACTTACTGAACCGCACCACGTGGTATTGCAACCAGTTCTGTCCTATTTTGCCAAATAAAAGAATGTTTTAAGTACAAATGTTTATTCAAGTTTAAATAAAAATAAAATTACATAATACTCAAATTACATCCTTTCTTTCTCCTTTTCATGTGTGCTTCAGCTATCTTAGCAAAACCTTCTTTTTGTAGTAACTTATAAGAGTTTGACAAAAATCGTGAAATAGTTGAATTAAGAGCATCAGTTCCATGAAATAACAACTCCCAGCCAAGTTTAATACCTGTACCAAAGTCACACTCATCTATTGCTATATTAGCATATGTTAAAACAGGTTGTAGCTCAGACAGACATTTTTCTTTTTGTTCAGGTGCTGCCTTATCTATCTTATTCAGAAGAGCCATCAATTCTTTATCAGATACTGTTAAATCACGATAGCCTAATTGGGTCCTACAAAACATAATAACAAATATAATTACTGACAAAAAAATATTAAAAAATTACTTTCTATTGTAAGGCACTACAAGTCCAATTTTGTTAAAAGTCTTTGCAACAACTTGCTTCTCTCTTTTTTTAATTTCCTCGCTGTGCAAAGACATGTTCAATTTTAGTTTGTCTGCTTGGGTTTTAAGTGATGAAAGAAACTTTCCTACTTGCATTTTCTTGAATGGATCTCCAGTTTTTTTCAGTTCCTCTAAATAAAAGCTGAGACAAGTATAACAAATCAAAACTGTCATTTTTCAACATACCTCACACTTGCAAAAATATTGTTACCCATTTTTGTAAAAACCCCATCTTTTGTCCCATGATTACTCACTAAAAATGGGGGAGACTCATTTGGTGAGTCATAAAAGTAGCCAACATGATATCCTGTTTTATCATCTCCCTTGAGAACTGTCAGCATTTCAGGAGGGTCATAATAATATCGCCAATGGAGTAAATATTCCTCAGAGGATTTTTTAGCATGTTTAAACTTGCCTGCAAGCACATCATATGGTCCTACCAGTGTTAAACCTACAGCTTTAAAAGCTTCAGTAGGATTATTCGGTTTTAACTCTGTACAAAAGGTCCAAAAATCATAAAAATCCTTTGGAAGATCTACTAAAAATCTAGATTTGATAAATTGTTTAGGATCAAAATTTGTGCCCCCAATATCTGCATTGGACACTTCTTTTTCTTCATCTTCAAAATCTTTATTTGATTGATCTGATACCTCAACAACACATTCTTTATTCTCTAATTTTTGTAAAGAACCTGTTACTTCTTCTGTCTTTGCTTCATAAATTGTATCTTCCTCAGACTTTCTATGTTCAGTTTCATCTTCTTCCTCAGACTCACTAGGAGACACACATTCTTTCTTGTTAAGTTTTTTTGGACTCATATTCTCATCACTGTCCTTTTCACTTATGGCTGCATTCGAATTTTTCAAATCTTCATCTTGTTCCTTCAAATCATCATTTAATTTGATCTTTTTTGAGGGTCCTGGCTTTGCATTATTATACTAGAAGCTACTGATAAATTTGATACAGTATTTTTTTATTATTTACCTTTCTCTTAGCCTGCGGAGGATGTTTGTATTTACTTAAATGCGCAGCATTTTTTTGGTAACATTTAACACCATACTTGCACGGTGTTCTGGAATCTTCTTCATATTTTTCACGTTCGGGGTCTGTTTCGGGCATAATTTTTTTTTTCCAGCAGAAACTATATACTATATTATACCGCCAAAACAATTAAGGTTAGAATTAGAAAGATGACAGATGACAGAACTGTTATTGCCTAAAATTGCCATGTGTGCCGTGCATGTGTTCGAATCTATTGCAACATGACAAGACTAACATTCCCCAAATTTACAAATTACCCCATGATAATTTTTTATTCCACGCATTTCGTCAAATATAAGTTTTTAAATACATATTTTCTTGATTAGGAAACATCATTTATCATGGTGATTATTTGGTTTTGGAATAAAAACGTAAAATTACCTTAAATTAATTTTAATTATTACAGCATTATATTTACGAAACAAAATTATTACAATAAATACGAATGGCAAACATACAGCAATACAATAATTAACCTGATGAACCAATCTTGAGTCCACTGAAATCCTTCTTCATCAAATGGCCAGTATAAAATGAATTAAAATCTAATCTGAAAAATCACCAACATTAACAACAGTCTTCAATATTGTAATTTTCTCACCAAATAAAGAAAAACAGGAATTGAGTCATCAAAAGGATAAGGAACATGGAATTTACATTAGTTAATTTTTTTGAGGCTAGTTTGGTAAAAATTTAGGTATCAGATGGAATTGAAAAAATTAAAATGATTTACCTGTATAACAAATTAAATAACCTATCATGTTCACTGCTGTCTCTATTAAGATCATTGATTTGATCCAGAAGGTTGATCAGAGCCACTGAAAATTGTACGTCAAATAATGCAATTTGATCTTTAAAACTAGGTACGGTCTCCATGGGACTCGGTGGTTTTTCTTGAAAAGCCTTTTCGTTCTAAAGTACAAAAAAATTAGTAAAAAACAATTTCATAATTAACGACGAATATGGTTGCTGATGACGACATCATGCTTAGAAATGTAATGGGTTTCTTGTTAGACGTGGATCATCGGATAATTTGTAAGACCCAACTTCTTTGCACTGAATATTAAGTAACTTGCAATTTGAATCAACATTTTTGATGATTATCAAACAATGCAAAAAAATCAGGTTTTAACACTTGAAAGCTGAATTCTTGACACACATTCAGTACTATTTTACTGCAAGCGAAAAATTGAGCTTTCACCGGTTTTGTTTACGCAAACTTTTCACCTGTCTTCCAGATTTGATCGTATCGTGGATTAAAAAAAAAATCAAATTGCTTCAAACGCCATCATCAAATATTGTAAAATTTAAAAAATCTGAAATATTCTGTCTACATATTAATTTCTTTAATCGCACGATACTTGGGACGTATTTCTTCACTTTTTTCTTTTTATCCTTGACGATACATTTTTTAAACGCAGACTAGTAACTGTTTAAGTGTTCGAAATGTGCTAAATGGTAGGTTCACATGCTGGAGTTACAGTATGGTACTACCACATACAAAGTAAATTGTAAAAGCTCAAGCTGGTGATACGTGTTTGTTTCAAATACCTGATTGAATGACTCATACAATGAGTTTGGCAATGAACCGAGTTCAGCTTCCACAAAGTATTGCTGCGTCCGCTATGAAAGAGCGAGTGAAAAAACAAAATGAACATTTACTCAACAAAAATTGAAGATAATCAAGTACATAAAGCGCTTATCTAAAGTGATGTGAATCAGTGTTTAAAAGCTGAATTGAACAAACTAACTGGTAGTTTGGTATAAGAAAAAAATTCTTATATAACTGAAAAAATTAAGTTTTTATTCACTGAAACAAATCGAAACAATTAAAAATCAGTTGAACTGCGAATATTGGAATTAAAAAAAATTGGAAGAACCATGACTGTAATGGTTCAATTGGCAGCGCTAGTTTAACTATTACTTTATTTGCCAATCATCCAGTTTCTTTATTAGAGCTTAATGACTCAAACATGTTTCTTTGACAACAGGAATATTTAAACCAGACTTGCCAACTGAATCATGGTGGTTATGGATTATACATTTTTTTTTTTTGATCACACGGCAGTATTCCAGGGACTTCATAACTTTTTTTTTTGAAAAAAAAAAATTATTAAAACGATTACATCTAAACGAAGCCACGCAGGCTATTATACTCGCATTTAATACGCTATTACATAGAATGTTTTTGTTCCTTCGTTTAAAAGATGCTATTTTTTGTTTCGTTAGCGTTCCAATTAAATAATACTTAAAACATAACTCAAATTCTTTATGGCTGGAATTATAGCTTATGCCTTATAAATATATTTAAAACTAAAAAAAGAGCCTACATTTTACAGCCAGCTAAAGCTCATTGCTTCTTACTAATGACAAGTGTTCCCATAAAAAAAGAATACCTTATTTCTTGTAACGAACTTACCTGCATAAATTGGCAAAACTCAACACAAATAGATAGAAGCTTTGTTACTGTGCGGAGAATCGGTGGTATTGTAAGCATACAGTCTTTCAAGCAGCTATCCAAGAAGTCACAATGACAAGCTAATATTTCGTCAACGTTATTCACCTATAAATTACCATCAAGTACACTATTTTTTACAAACGTATCTTTTACCTTTGCGATTCTTTGTAAGAAAAGACACCAGTGAGGCTCTATCACCTCGACCATCATGTGATACTCTAAGTTCTGAACACAATGCAACATCCTCTGACGCAGAGCAAACGCCGTTCTGTAATGTTGTGCGTCTTCAAAATGAAATTTCTTGGCGACCTTGTTACACTTCCAGACTTGACAGATCATTCTTTCCACGTATTTACAGTAGAACAAGTGTCTGAAAATCATCTGGTAGCAAGCCAAAGATTTTCTATTTAGAATCAGAGAGAGAGGCCAGTGGACTTCATAACTGAAAGCGAATGAATCGATAACGAGAAGCTTTTGACGGTCGTACGATGTTCGGAAATCTGAAAATTAACAGTGATAGTGATTTCGACGAAAATAATGGGGTGTCTGAAGCGAACGTGGGGAGCTTGAATACGTCTTTGATTGTTCTGACGGTCACCATAAAATAATAAAAACCCCTTTTGCCTTAATTAGAGATAATTTTAGAGAGTTCTGACCAATTTACAAGTCGAATGCATTCAAATGACCCCTGGAACAACCAAAACAGTTGAAATCAAGATAACTCAGCTCAGGTGAATATACAAAGGGTGTTCTAAAAAATCTCCAATAGACACTTCCCCACATTTGCTTGAGACAACCTTTCAAATAAGATTATACCTTGTTCCAAATTCGTCTGAATTGTGAGAATCTTTAGCATTTGGAACTGTAAATCATACGGCAACAGCTCAGTTCTTAAATCATCTTTGTATGGGTCACTTATGGCACTCGACAATCTCAAGGCCAAGTCCATTAATGACTCGATACGGCCCTGGATGACGTCTCCAACGTCCTTGCTTAATTCTTTTTCGCATAATGTTAAAAATGCCACGATAAAATCTCCCTGGTCCAGTAAAAAATAATGTTTGACGGATTTTAATCGTCCTAAGAGATCTTTTTCTTTTACAACTAGGTCTAATAATGTTTGACTGGCAAATTTGTAGGCGTTTTCTATGGCTTCGATGTAATGTTTTTCCTCGATTTTATATAAAATCGGCCGTATCTTATTTTTCACAGGTTTCCCTATTAATAAATTGTTTATTTGATAGGATTTTCTAATTCAGAAAACTCACCGCATTGTCTTATAACGTTTAAATATTTTCCCGCCTTCAAGATTATATCAGCTACAGATTCTAAAAACTTTGGTATTTTCTCCCTCTCTATTGAATACTTCTTATCCCAATAATCGGCAGAGTAATCTACAGGCATATCCTCTTTCTGGATAACTTCGTTGTCTTTTACCAAAAACTGCATAAAAGGTATATTTTTAAGTGTGCTTAAATCACAACAAAAAGTCACTAAAGTTACCAGATTTAGTTACTTACGTCAAAAAAGTACTAATTATTTTATTACACAAAGATGATTCACGAGTAATAATGAGCCCCACGGAATTGAAAATGCAAAAGCTGGATATGGACGCGGTACCTTCCAAATGTATTGTGGGTTGCATTTTCAATTCCGTCGGGCTCACTATTACTCGTGAATCACCTTGTACTTCCGGTGTTCATTAATTAAAAATAATAATATTCCAATATCAAGCCCAATATTTGAAAAATAAATTTCTCCACCAGAAAACTTCGTGGTTTTACCATAAATAATACCTCAATAAATTTTATAATAACAAGTACCTCACTGATTGGATCTGATATGATTCCTCTGTATATCCACATGCCTAACATCTTCATGTATGGAACACATGCAGCTTCCATCAGACCAACACACCTCTGTTGAGTCCTTTCATCACCAATTGATCCAATGATATGATCATGAAGTAAACTTAAAACCTTGCCACCTCTTGCATCAGACTAAGAAACACAATTAATAGAAAAACAATCAGAAAGGACAAAATGTAACAAAAACACCTTACTAATTGTGGATGCAATATTAGCTGTGATTCCCAAAGAGTGTAAACGCTTTTGCACATAAAACCACAATTTCTGTAAATTCAAATTATCACTTAGAAATTCATCTTGCAGTTGTGTTATATAAATCTATAACAATTGTATTAACTTCCAAGTGTGAAAAAAACAGTCATAATAAAATTACAATGTGCTCCTTTAATATTGAGTTCATTACTTCTGCTAGTGCATTGTTGACCTGGCCAAACTCAAACCTCATTTTTTCCTCAGTAAATCTCTGTATAATTGAATAGTGGCTAGCAATAGGCAAGATTTGTTTAACCAATTCTTGTAGTGGAAGAGGCACATTGTCATTAATTTTAAAAGTTCTAGGTCCATACAGGTCATTTAACTCTTCAGCTTCTATATAACAACCAGGAAGACCTATTAAAACATTTAAGAGATCTTCAATGAGTATATTTTCCTGAGAAACTGCAGGCACTGCAGCACAATAACTACTAAAACTTTGACATGAAAAATCCCATGACAAAGTAGGGCGTCTCTGAACCCATGATGTTACAGAGGGAGTACTAGCTCTAGGAAGTGTAGTAGACACATTCAAAATGCTGGTAGAGTAGGAGTCATTCTGGGATTTTTTTAATGCCTCCCTACGAAGTCGATTTCTTACTTGTGGCAAGTCATCTCTTGTGATTTCAGTTTTTTGCTCAGAAGCAGTATGTTGCTTAGCCATTTTATACAGTAAAGACTTAACACCACTATCTTGTGATATCTGATACAGTAGTTGGACATAAGGGCCTAAACAATCAACACTAAAATGTTAAACATTTGTAAGAAAATTATTACACAAAAATCTACTCTTACTTCTTTTGTTTGAGGTCCTCAAACTTTGACAAGAAAGGTTCAGAGTTTTTCAAATCTTCAGCGATGCGTTGCACGTAATTTTGAATTGCTACTTGTGACCCTGAACATTCTTTGCCAGTGCTGTTGTTTATACTTTTTTGCAAGTTTTCGACGAGTTTTTCCGGTGAATTTTTCCCGCTACAAAGCCTTATTTAAAAAAAGTCGGTCGGTTTTGTTGTTACGTTCTTACCCCAACGATTTTAAAAGTTCGGCAACCAAATGTTGAAGCTTAAACTCACTCATTATGTTTCAAATCTGATGATTGTTATCCTTAATTTGTCAGCCTTTACTATTTATTTAAATAACAACGGATTTACGCCCAACCAAACAACTTGTCAAACATTATTTATTGTATCATAACCTAAAATTTTTTAAATTTTTCCACTGAATTAAATTCAAATAGAGAGAGGCCCTCAATGTAGATTGAAATATCAAATCTTGCTATAATTTAGATTTATCTCGTATAAATTAAATTATTAATTTTTCTCATTGAAAGAAAGTTGCAATACTTCCACACTTTTATCTGAATATATTTAAAAATAAACATGTATCTCTCGTTTTAGTTAATTCTATTAGCTCACAAATTATGTCATATACTACGTCACGCACAGGACAACCATGCTGTTTCACATCTGTCATTTCAGTACCGATTCACATTATTAAACGAATGCGAATTCGTCAGTGTAGCATAATGGATATCAGTTTGTTAAAACGTGTAAACAGCAATCAGAACTGTTGCGTTTATGGATGTAGATCAGTTCGCAAGAACAACAGCCATTTAATGTATCATCAGTTTCCAAAATCGGAGGAACAAGTTTTTATTATTGATGAGTTCGGTAATTCTAAATTATCCAATCGGAAAAAATTATGGGAGGAAAAACTTCGATTAGGAAATAAATCGACAAAAAGTATGGCTGTATGTTCTCGCCATTTCAAAGAAGACGATTATACTTGCTCTGGTATGTGATAAAAATAATTATGTATTATAATTTTTTTGCGCATCTTTTTTGATGTCATCAGGATGGAGCAGTAGAAAGAGATTATCACCATCAGCAGTACCCAGTTTGAACCTTCCAGACAATCATAGTGATGTGTGGACTATGGATAAAAGAAGTAAACGTTTTCGTTCAGTGTTTAGGAGACAGTCAGCATCTTGGTTGCCCACAATCTCTGTCCATATTAATCAACTAAGTGAAAGTATATTCCCTGACATCGAAGCTGCCCAGACCTTGCTAACATTAAGCAAATCTAATGAAAATTGTCACAAAGCTACAAAAAAATGTGTGAATATTGGAGTACAAACAGACTTCTCAATTTTACATAGGAATGAAAATTTAGTCACTACACCAGAAGTAACTAGAATTTCTGATTTAATAGAGAATGAACAGGAATTAGCTTTAATAAGTGGAATAAATAGCTGCACGTTGTTTGACACTATTGTGTCGCTAGTTATAAGCGCAAATGAAAGCCCTATACACAGTTTATTATGTCCCCACAAACGGGTTCTGTTAACTTTAATGAAACTCAAATTAGATGTGGCATACTCTGATTTGGCAGCTCTATTTCATCTTTCATCAAGAACCTGTAAAACTATATTTTATAACACTGTTTCCGAACTGTCCATAATTTTGAAGAGAATAATACATTTGCCACCTTTAGATGAACTAAAAAATCGCCTTCCCGAATGTTTTCAGGAGTTCGATAAGGTGCGATTGGTGTTGGATACTGTAGAAATACTTGTACAAAGCAATCCGCAACATTGTTGCCAAACGAAGACATATTCCCGTCATAAAGGTACTACAACCGTTAAATTTATGACGGGAATTAGTCCAACAGGTGTAATAAATTTTGTTAGTCCGGCGTACGGTGGTCGTGTGTCGGATAAGATCATTTTTGAGCAGAGCAAATTAATTAAGAAGTTGGATATGTACAAAGATGAAATAATAACTGATAGAGGATTTTTGGTTAAGGAAATTTGTGATAATCATAACATACGTCTGATTCAGTCTTCTAGCAAGAAATATAATGTCAAAGAAGACAATTTGAAAATAGCGGAAGCTCGTTGCCATATTGAGAGAACCAGTCAGCGTGTCAGAGCTTTTAAAATGTTGTCAAATCGTTTACCATCTAATTTAATTCCTTTATCAGAAGATATTGTTACAGTGGTGTGTGGTATTGTGAATATGTCTAATCCGTATTTAATAAATGGTAATTTTTTTAAATTATTGTTTGATGATAATTTTGTAACGTTAAATAAAGATGTGTCAAGAGTACTTATACTAAAGCCTTAATGTCATAAAAATTGTAACTGTTTTGTTATTTCTAACTTTTAAAAAATTTAAAATGTTATTAAAGACATTAACCAAAGTTTAGTGTTTTTTTTTTCTGCAGGGCTATAAATGTTTCTAACGTCGTAGTTCGCGTAAAAATCCAACAAATTTTGGATGTGCCTCTGGCTTCGTAACATGAAACTAGTATTACAGATAAGTGGCGGTAGTTTTTCCCCCGGAAATCTGTTAAGTGTTATGTAAGAATACTTATAAAGTGGCACACCTAAAATTAATCGCCTACGATGTTATATTTATAATTATAATAATCCTGTAGTTATACCTATATCAACGTAAAAATTATTGAGAATCGAAAGCAAAATCGTAAGTTCTGTGGTTGACAACAACGCTGAATTGGCAAATAACAATGCTATAATAAAAAATTAAATAAAAAGCCAGAAAGTACAATCAGGATAAAATCATATTTTCTTAAGCATTATGTTCAATTATTATACCTACTACATATAACATAAGAAAACCAATATAACAAAAAAATTAGAATTTCTTAATATTTTAAGAAGATAAGTAACTAAAACAATACATTTTACTTTATAACTTAACTGTATAATAGCTAAAAGTTGACTCAAATTGCAAAAAACCACTTTGCATTTGCATGGCATTAGTCATTTGAAATTATATGGAAAATATTCAATCCAAACTATAACTTTCTGGTCCCTTTGTGCCTTTATTTGGTTCAAAAATATGAAAAAAATGCTGTTGCAAATGGCAAGTGGTTTTTTTGCAACTTGAGTCAACTATAAATAGTTATTTATGCAACAAGTGAGTCAAGTAATACTTTTTTTTACGAGAATTTGCCGCTCGAGCGAAGTGAGTGTGCAAATCCGCCGAGTAAAAAAAAAGACACTTTACTAACGAGTTGCATACAAAAAATTTTTAGCGCCCGTAAGTTTAGATAACAATTTTTACTACATTCACAAAATTTGAAAATTTTCTCCTGTGTGAACCCATGGACCTTTAAAACGCTCGTTTTATTCGCCTTTTTAATTGGCCCACTCATGCCAAAAAAATCCCAATTTACATACGAACTCGTTAAAAAAACTACTACATAATTATGAATGAAAAATTTTATAATTGCGTTAAAAAATGACACGCTACGGCACTTTTTTTAACGCAAAATGCGTGCAAATGAACCGCTATGACACTTTTTTTAACGCTTCTGGACCGATTCAAAAATCACGTATTTTATGAACGCAAACGAATGAAAAAAATTGCACTTTTTTTGACGGACGTTAAAAAAATAGATGTTCATAAATAAACGCCTAGTTTTTGAAAATACTGCTGAAAAAATATAAACAATGACAAGGACTATTTCTATGACTAGGACGTAAACATGGAGATAAATTAATAATGCCTGAATGTCGTAACACCGGGCGTATAATGGGTCAGAACATGAAAATAATATAATAATAATAATAATACAGTTAATTATTACACTACAACCTGAAAGCATTAATTAGCCTATCATTCGATCAAAAAAGTTAAGCAATGCTAAGCGAGGTTAATATTTGGATGGGTGGCCCCCGAAGAAACTGCGTCATTATATTTATTAGTTTTTCATTGTTTGGAAAAAAAATGATAAGTGGCAACTAGCTATAAAGCACTAATTGTCATTTGTAGACGCTGAAGTCATCTGCATAAATTGGTCCAGTTTCATCTTCAAATTCTGAATTTCGTTGTATAATTCTTCAACATTAATAGTAGTGGCAGCAGCAGTGGTAGTAGAAGTAGTAGATCGTGTAATCATTTCAACAAGGGAACAAATTCTTTTAAGAGTTGTTTTATCAACATACGTATCTGAACACTTCTTGATGCAGGTGGAAAGAAATGACCTTGTATGACATGTCGAATTATCATCATAATATATTTTACCATGATCGTTAGGTAATACAGTTAATCGATAATTTCCCGCAGATGTAAAAAGCCATATTTTCTTAGATAATGATTTGAACAATTTTTTCTTAAAAATGTTCACGAATGATGGCAGCTTATTATCAACGAGCATACTTTCAATATAATACATGTGTTGAACTCTGCTAGTGTGTGCCACAAGCTCGGCGTCACTTCTAATCGTTTGCGTATCACCCACAGCTAGGCCGTTTAACAGATTAAATAAAACAATAGTTATCATGAAAACAAATAATAAGAAAATCAATCTGCTGGCAATATTGTAGGTATCAAATTTGATGGAATCTGCATCAAGTTCACCTGTTAACATGATTATAGTTTGGAAAATAGATTTAAGGGGATTGTCAAATGAATCGTCATGAAAGAGAATATAAAAACTAAGAGCAAATGCTATGAGTAATAGAAAATACCAAAGTAATAATTTGAAGAAGTTAGCTGAAACGGTTTTTAACATTACAGCGTATGTTGAGAGTTTGGGGTGCTGTTCACTCATCAAGACTAATTCAAGAGCTACTAAAAGAATTGCCACGGATGCCAACTGCTTCTCAATAGATGGAGAGTTCACATATAATATCATAATAGTAATTATAATTAACAAAATTTCAATGTAATTTGCAAAATTTTGGAAATACTTCATTGGTGATATAGTGATTTGAAAAAGTTCTCGTAGCACTAAAATCCACAATGTTACATTGAGAATATACCAAAATGAATTACCAAGTGCTGTACAAAAATCTGAGGAAGTTTCTGCATCAAAATTGACATAGCAAGTAAAAATATAAATGATCAAAGATACAACAAACAATATATAAAATAATAGATTAGTGTAAAACAATAACCGGATTTTATGCCACTTCATTAATAAAAAGCTGACTATGACAGGATGTTTAAGTAAACGCTTTAATTCCGGAGATTGGCTCATGTAAGCAAACATTTCAGTTTCAGCTGTTACTTCATTGCAAAGATAATTTCCACTTTCAGGATTAGATTTGCTTTGATTTTTGCTCATGGGAATCAAAGTGTTATAATTAAAAGTTACCTTAAAATCGTCATAATTCTTTTCCTTAGAATTAAACTTAATACATTCGTTGAGATGTTTTTCCAGTAATTCTGGTTTTATATCTTCTATAGGCATTATTCCAAAGTCGTTTTTAGAAGCTAAAGAAGCTCCCAGTTTTAGCAGTTGTTGAGTAGTTTCTTCGTCAGCGTAACGTAATGCATAATGAAGAGGAGTATTTTTCATGGTGTCTTCTCCGTTAACATCTACGATGATTTTTCTATTCGATTCTAGTTCCTCCGGCAGCATTAGTTTCTTTAGGAGCATCTTGCAACACTTTTCGTGGTTGATATTGGGGAATTTTGTCGCGTCTGATTGTTTTATAATATAACATAAAACACTTGATGGGATTTCCACATTAGGGGCATCCAGCAACATTCGAAAAATTTCATAGTAACCGCGTTCGGCAACCAATTCGATAGGTCTTTTTTCGTTATTTTTGACGGTTAAATTGACGTTGACACGCTTATTGAGAAGGTATCTAACAACTTCACTTAAACCGTTTTCACAACCGTATTGTAGAATCGTCGAAGTTCCGTCGTCCAAATTAATAGAATGCCTTAGAGGTGAAGTATCGAAGTAATCGATAAATTCTTGTTGTTTTGATAATTTCAATAAAGAAAAGAGTTTTTCTTTAGGAGCTTCATGCAAGATCTTTTCAGGTAATGGTCTACTGTAAAGGTCTTTCTTTTTTATGAGGTCTCTTGCACTTTGATTTCGAAGTTGGTGAGTATCCAAATCTACATGATCTACACTCTCTTCTAAGATGGTTTTGATTGCATTTTTGTAGCCATTTTTAGCAGCCCAAAAGATGGCCGACAGATGTTTACGGTCACTCTGATTAACATTAGCTCCATTTTTTAATAACAACCTGATATTTTCACAAAAAATTTCGTCGTTTACCTCAATTCTCAGACATTTGACAAGGGAAAGTAAGGGTGTGTTTCCGTCAACTGTATCATTGATTTGTCCAGGTTTGAGATGCTTTATTACAGTTTTAAGAATGTCACTTTCAGGGTTTTGGGCGGCTAAGTGTACAGGTTTGTTTTCAGCATCTCCTTCGAGGTCGGCTCCCAATTCTATTAAAATCTCGATTGTTGATGGCTGAATTCCCTCTTCTGAACAAGCTGTAGATAGAATTGTTTTACCAGTATAAGGATGCTTATCGGATAGCAGTGCTTTATTATCCTTAATTAAATTTTCTATCGTTTCTAAGTCGTTTTTCTTGACACTTTCCAAAAGAAGTTCCGTCGGTGTGAGGTTGTTGTCGCTTGTTTGTGTTTTATTTGTCGCACTCATTTTTTATCTAGGATAGACATAAATATTACTTATGCAAACTAGAGGTCGGTTGATCGAAAATTGTAGCTAATAATAACATAAAACTAAAACCAAAGAGTGAGACTGAAGAATTGTCATATTAAATTAAATATAATCTCGCGGCAAAATTCAGAATACAAAAAAAAATTCAAATAATTACACAATAAGACAGCTCATGAAGTTCCAAATGTAGAAACTTACCCGTATAGTTTAATTATAATTAGTCAAATACCGACATATAAGTTATTAAGTTTTAATCAATCACCAGCACGGGAAATACACATTTAAATTACATACATATCTGGACAGTTTTGTTCTTGGGTTAATAAAGCTAAAGCTATTATAACTCTAAAATGGTTTAAAAAAACCAGCGATAATGATGAAGTAAATAATTGAAGATTAGATTAGGATTAGATATTGCTAATTTATAATACATAGGTACTCATGTTTTATCTACAATAATAAATACTATAAATTTTATTTTAAAATATAATATGTAGTACATTATATTGAGTAATTCAAAATGATTGTGGAGAAGTAGGTACAACTATGTACGAAAATTTATGTAATATTATCAGCTATAATATACTCGTAACTAGTGGTATGATTATTATCGATGATATTATGAGTGAAATTGAGCTGAAGATTTCACGAGTCCGAAGGACGAGTGAAATGTCCTGCTTCAATTTCACAAATTTAATATCATCGATGATTAATCATACCACGTGTTATATTCGATGAGACAATTATAATTAATGAAATACAAATAATGAATGAAATACAAAATTATTCATTTATTTGTCAAACTGACAAATTTATTTCAATCAAAAATCGTAACGGTGAAAGTAAATAAGATAATAATTTGTTTGTTTTTTATTATCGCTGTGATAGCCATGCAACTAAGGACTTTACGCGTTTTCAATGTTTTCATTGGATCATTCATGATCACGTGATACATGAATTATATTGTCTGTTTCAAAATCAAAAATCCACCACCTGTTGAATTATGTTGGCAGAAAAAAAGAAATCCCTAGAAAATAGTTATTTTTATATTAAGTGCGTGAAGAGAGTGTTTTTTGTGCATGAAAAGGTCTTTTACGCCGAGACGAAGGTCGAGGCAGTATAAGCCTTTGAATGCACAAAAACATCTTCACGCACGAAATATAAACAATATTTTTTCTATAATTGATTCAAAAAATTGAAATTAAAAATTCAAATTTTTGAAGGAACTCTGAAGTTTCAATGCAGTGACCATGTTGCTAGGTAACTAATAAAAAACAGTGCGTGAAGTGAAAGACAGAAATAGTCGTGTGCGTGAAATCGCATTTCACACACTGTTTTGTATGGTTTCTATGGTTTCGATCTTACTAACAATGCAAAAAAAATACACGTAAAAAAATGACCCACTTCATGCACGGATAACTATGCGTGAATTTCAATTTTTTGAATCAATAATAGAAAAAGTTTATTTTTTTTGGGTTGGCTCAACCTCCCGCCAAAATTTGACATTGAACTGTTGAGTTTATTTACGAAACACAAAATAATCATTATGTAGAAAAAGGTTTTAGCTACCATATCATACTTTTTGAGTGAAATAATAATATGAGAATAAAAAACACGATGAACTACGACCAAAACGACTGTCCAACAGTTTTCTTTCATAACCCCACTTTTTTCTGACGTTTGCAGACACACTAAAAACAAAAATTGGCGACGTTGTCGGTTGTACTTTCGAGGTAGAATGCAGTGTTGGTGGATTTTTGATTTTGAAACAGATTATAGCAACTGTGCAGGTGGGGTATTGTTACCATTTGTATGACATTTCATATGGGTACATTTGATTTTTTTGTCAAAGAAATGTCAACTCTATCCTACTCACATACATTTTCGTACATAGTTGCCATACTTTTTCCACAGTCATTTTGAATATGAAAGGCACTTTTTGGCCGAGGTGCACATTATATTTTTTACGCGACCGCATGAACTACAAAGCAAAAGGCATCATTGGAAAAATTACAAATTTATTTTGTATCTACTTTTTTGCCACGGTTTTGCCACGCCACTGAAATATTTTGTCCGCTCATGTCATATCGCAGCCAGGATCTCAACCAGGCCTTGCTCTACCTGATTGCAGTTTGGATTAACTCCCAAAATATTGTGAATCAAATTAAATTATACTAGTTTCAATTTGGTTGTAGGTCGTAAAATTTTATTGGATATTTATGAGCGATTAACGGGCACAATGGTTGGGTTTGAAAAGGTTGGGGAGCGGCGCGTGCCGTTTGCCGTACAATGCAAATATACCAAATGTACAATACAACCCTGCTTAAAATATTACCTGCTAGTGGTAAACTAGGATTTATAAGCCCCGCAAGATCTTTAACTTAAAGTACCATAAAATTTTACGACCTACAACCAAATTGAAACTACAGTACATCAGTCAGTCTTAATTTTCGATGCTAATAACGATTTGAATGTGGCGACTTGGGAACTCTGCTAAATACACTAACAGTCCGTGGTAGTTGCTGAAACTAACAACTGGATAATTTGATCTTGTTTCTTCTTCAAGTTATCAAATTCCAAGTATATTTTTTCAACGGTGTTAAGAGTAGGCCCCTTTTCTAATTCTCTTCTACTTTTAACAATACCATTAATCCTTTTAACAGTTTCTTTATCAAGATACGATACGTATCCGAACAAAATCACAGTTGAATTGTATTCATAATATATTTTACCGTGATTGTTAGGTAATTCGATAAACTATTTCGCGTTTTGGCATAATCAAAACAAGAAGCATTAGTACAGGACGTACATACAGGTTGACCCACCTAAGACTTTCAGGTCTTACACCTCTATTATTTATGGCCCGATTTTTGTAAAACTCGGAAGATAGGTATTGTTACAATTTAATTTTTCTGCGAATTAAATCGTCGAGAATGTTCTCGAATGATCGAGAAACGTGCGAGCGACCGGAGGCGATTTCCGTATCCGCCTAAAAGGACTCACGTGAGAGGGGCGAAAATTATAAAACGGGGGAACCAGTATCCACCGAGGACCGAGTACAGTGGCCAAGCGCCTAGCACGCCACTTTGCATTCGGGAGGTTCCTGGTTCTAACCCCGGTGCCGCCTGCCTTGGTGTGGGTTTTTTTCAGAGGTTTCTCCACACCATCGTGGTATGTCTCATATCACAGATAAGGCGAATGCTGGGTCAGTATCAACCTCTCAGTACCTACCACCTTCATTCCGCACCCATCGTCACCGTGTACCTATCCCGAATCTTCCAGTCAGTGTGGCTGAAAACGCTCTGGAAAGCCGCAGCACCCCGCCCTCTTCGGGGGGAATGAAAGATGTATCCTTTCCTTTTTTCCACCGAGGTCCTTTTGCATCCAATTGTCTGGGGGTTCGTCAGGTCTTTTTCCGGTTGAATAGTCGCGGGTTGTTCGTCAGGTCTGTGTAGAAGTGCTTTTGGGAGATGAAAGGAGCGAGTGGCTGAGCGGCGAGAAAAGGGTGTTTAGACGTCGAGCATCCGAAGAGGAAGAAGAGGACGAGAGAGTCCGGAGAATCCGATCCCAGACGCCGAAGGGCGGATTTGCGGGTCCCCGACGGAAGGTTCCGGAAGGACCGAACGCCAGG
This sequence comes from Tenebrio molitor, assembly GCF_963966145.1. Taxonomy (NCBI): domain Eukaryota; kingdom Metazoa; phylum Arthropoda; class Insecta; order Coleoptera; family Tenebrionidae; genus Tenebrio; species Tenebrio molitor. Next base: position 9,542,646 of record NC_091051.1, read on the forward strand.
GAGTAGAGTTGAATTCCACGCCCGGATTTCGTCGTCCACCGCCATCCCACGGAAGTCCCCAGGAACCATCCGAGGCTCCTGAGAAGACGACGGCCCCAGACGGTCGAGACCAGGACGAGGGTGACAGATTAAAAGACATTTATTTGCGGGAAAGCGGGCGACTTGCCGCCCTTTTCCTTTTATATTATTTTCGCTAGTGCTAGTCAGGATTTTTTTGCATTTTCCTTATTATAAACGGGACTGGGTTATCGACTCGTCGGCGACCTCGCCGGGCAGATAACAAAATTTTTTCGTTCGTTTTTTTGATTGTCATATCTCTCGTATCCTCGTGATTAAGTTCTATGTAGTTTCCTTTAGAAATCTTTCCTTTTGGCGGTGAAGCCCGCGGTAACCGTCCCACGCATCGTAGACGGTGTAAAAGGAGTGCCACCAAGGACGAGACTCGGGCTTCCTCGTTTCCCTTAAAGACTTTTTTTTAGAAACAAAACTTTCCGTTAGTCCTTTTTTAATTTTAGAGCGGCGAGGACACAAGTAGCTCCTGAGATCGTTTTAAGTGATTTTCATTTAATTAGTATGTGTTGTACACTTAGGGCTTACGTGAATAAACCCCCTTAGTTGAACTATAAAAAAAAAAAATAACGTAACAGTATTCTTGTGAATGAAGAATAAATTACTTCTAATAAAATGCCTGATTAATAAAAACTGTAATTCTAAAACATTTTCCTTTATTTGAATATACACAAAACTAGTGTCTGATTGTTACTCGTTTGAAAAGGTGTGTCTACACAAAAAAATTAATCAAATCAACAATTTCTACTTTAAGAAAACATCAATTATTTTGTTAAAAATGTGCTAAAATTTTTGAGATATTCAAGTCAAGTTGTTTTGTAACAATTGAACAATTCTGTGAAAAATTAAAAAAATTGACACGGTTTCTTCCTTTTTTTCTCGTAGACTACCTTCAGGGAACGAATTTTTGCGGAAGTCATTGTTTATTGTTGTTCTACAGTTTAGTATAAATCTTAAACAATTTATTTCACAAATAAAGGGCGTTAAAATGGCGTTTTTAAGACTGAAGGTATTTGAGTAACGCGAGATTAATCTCCAACCTTTAATAGTATATTAAAAGACAAGTTTCATAAGACCAGTCTTGAAGCACGAATTCAAGATTAGAAAACGAGTGGCGTAGCCACGGGTTATTTTAAAGAATGAATGCTTCAAGGTCTTATGAAACGAGTTTTTTATACTATTTTTTGTAATTTGCCCTTTTTAAGCCGTTTTTAAACAAAAGTGTTATGTGGCAGTTGGTAAGGTCTTAATTTTGAAAGTGAAAATTTGATCAAGTCTTCAAAGTCGCCTTTTGTTTTATCCAAATTCTGTGACAAAACACGAATATGGAATCCTTAATTTGTCAGCCTTTATTATTTATTTAAATAACAACGGATTTACGCCCAACCAAACAACTTGTCAAACATTATTTATTGTATCATAACCTAAAATTTTTAAAATTTTTCCACTGAATTAAATTGAAATAGAGAGAGGCCTTCAATGTAGATTGAAATATCAAATCTTGCTATAATTTAGATTTATCTCGTACAATAGTTCCACACTTTCAAGGTTGTTGTTGTTGACAATTTAAGTGATTTAACCTAAAAAACAAATCTTCGATTTCGGCAATATTTACAGACGTTTATTGGAATTGTAAGCAATAATTATCCCAGAATAAGTTGTAAAATGGGTTTTACCATTAAAGAGAAGGCATTTTTATTAGATTATTTTCGAAAGAGGGTGAAACAAGAAAGTGAAGACTGGCCTTACTTTGTACCCCCTTACACTGAAGAATTTCAAGCCAAATGTCTGAACCTGATGGTATTGGTTATTAACAAGTTTATCAATGTCTTAAAATTATAATGCCTAATTTTAGTGAATCATAATCCATCATTAAGAAGAAGTCAGGTCAGTCCTTAGTTCAAATTTTAGAAATGGTGCAAAATGTTCGACAAATTATCAAGGAACATCCCTCAACTTCCATAAGGCGTTTAAGACTGCAAATTAAATTGAGTTAATGCACTTATTGCAAAAATTTTGAAGGAGGCTATTAATTTGTTTCCCTTGTGTGTTGCAAGAAATAAAACCCACACATTACCTTAAAGAAATTTTCACCATAAATGAATTTTGGCAGTCCATTTCACCTGACAGCTTCTTAAGTGTTTTTGGAAAATATGAGAGGCGAGTTTGACTCTTTCTGGACCACAATGGAGAACATTTGGAGCAGTTTTTGTGAAAACTTATTTTTTGACCTTGGAATAATTTAAATGTTTTAATTAAACTGCTAGAAAAGATACGAGTAAGTTCTCAATTAACCAAAAATGTGAGAATAATAACTTTAGCACTTTTGTTACAGAAAACAACAAAACAAAGAATTCTGAAAAATAATTACTTTTAAAATTTTGTAACCAAAGATTACGTGCCTTATGAAGGAATTTTATGTAACTGTGTGTTTTTTCCTTAATCAGTAATAAATAATAATTAATAATAACTTCCTTTTAAATCCATTATTCATGAATTACAAACAATTTATAAAGGCAATTAATAATAGATTTTTGAGAGGTAGGCAACCAACAAAACGAGTGCACAGCAATTATATAAAAGTGTCTGATTAGTATACGACGTACGTTTCGATAAAATAAAAGATGAGGTAGCACTCTTGATTTGGTTTCTTGTTGATCACTCTGTATATTCCCTGACATGGAAGCTGCCCAGACTGCGGCCATATTTTGATAGGCAACCCTGCAGAAACATATTTCTCTATTCATAATTATCTATAAACATTTTGTTTTGATTAAAAAACAGATGAACGTAGAAATCATGCACATCTTACTATCAGATGTGATCAAATTTAAGAGCATTATCTCTGCAGAGTGCAGTGCAACTGCACTGTCAACTTAATCCTCCCCCTGCCCTCACGTTTACCTGCGTCGTACTTTTTGGCCCAACTGACATACGTTCCTGTTTTCAAGTATAAAATTAAAAAAAACTTGAAGTTTTTTACGTCCCATGTTGAGACAATAAATTTGAGAATTGTTTTTAAATCATTCTGAATAAATTGCAAAACTTTCATTTCAAAAATTTGTAAATTCGAAATTATTAAAAGATACACGAAATCCTTTAAAATTTAGGAACTTTCAAAGATTGTATAAATTATTCCAATTAAGGTTTCGACTAGCTTCAGCAACTGGTCATTTTTTATTGTAATGACAATTTAATGTGAATAAAATTGTTCTTCTGGGGGTTTATACTCGTATGATTATTATTATTTTAAGTGTTAAAAAATAAGAGACAAACTTGAATTACAAATTCCTTCAATGTAATTTCCTTCTATACAGACCATACGGAAAATGATAACTTAATCAACAGTTAACGATCACTGATAATATTTATCAGTATTATTTCTATATGTCTGTTTTTTTTTTTTTGTTCAAGGAGATAATAGTATATTATACACCAAGGTGAAGAAGTTCATGATTATAGCCAGAGCGCCAAGATTAGAGTCCGAGGCGCGCCGAGGGTTGTAAGGCGCGAAGGCTATAAGGGACTTCTCCACCGTGGTTTATATACTATTTTTTTCACTACTAGATACGTTAAAACCCTTTCTGATAATAATTATTAATCAAATTATTTTGTCGGATGCGACGGGTCCGAGTTGTCACTTCTTGACAGTTGGTATGAAAATCGTCTACGTTAACCAATGAAATAGACGACAATCTTTCGTTGCTAGGTGACGGTTGTTCCATTATTCACCACTGGTTAATAATGAAAAATTATTTACCTGTCACTGGGCCAACGTAGAAAAACGAAACTTCTCAGTGTTCTATGACAACCGATAACGCTAGACTTTATTACTAGTAGTGAAAAAACTATTTTTTTCCTAACCCAGGGTTAATAAGAACAGCCGTCACCTAGCAACGAAAGATTGTCGCTTATTTCATTGATTAACGTAGACGATTTTGATAGCAACCATTTAGAAATGACAACTCGGATCAGTCGCATTCGACAAAATAATTTTTTTAATAATTATTATCAGAAAGGGTTTTAACGTATCTGGTAGTGAAAAAAGTAGTATACAAGGTGATTTACGAGGAATAATGAGCCCGATGGAATAGAAAATGCAACCCACAATACATTGGCACAAAAAGCCGGACATCGAAGCGGTAAATGTCCGGGTTTTTCTCCTGATGAATTGCGGGTTGCATTTTCTATTCCATCGGGCTCATTATTCCTCGTAAATCACCCTGTATAAACCACGGTAGAGAAGTCCCTTATAGCCTTCGCGTTTTACATCCCTCGGCGCGCCTCGGGATCTAATCTTGGCGCTCTGGCTATAATCATGAACTTCTCCACCTTGGTGTACATAGTACAAAACATGGCAGCTGCAGGTCCAATGCTTCTCTCAAAAGTGGCATATAACCGAAAACCTCGAAAGATGGAATTTGGGAAAAATTAATGAAAACAAGTTTTCAGCGCATCAAACATCACGTATAAGGCCTAAACCGATCAAATAAGTTATTTTAACGTAATTTAGTATGTGTGGTTAACAACTTGAAGAGAGTCTGTGAAGTTGGTGGAGAAATACTGCCCTCAGCGCCAGACTTGTTCTGGTTCTGATTGTATGGAAAATCATCGAACACCCCAAGTATGCTCGTTTGGGACGGGTTCATGGAGCAGGTGACAAGTGGTCTTAATTTTGATCGACCAAGAATTATTTTCCTCTCATTCATTGTACTAGTGTAATGAAATATTAAGTTAAATTCCATCATCTTCGGTTACCGTATGACTACGACATATTAATATGACCATCAAGCGTTATGGGTTAAATTTCATGACAATACACATTCCTTTGCATAAATGAAGATTATAACGTCCATTATTAAATCTTTACCGTGGTGCAGTATGTAACAAAAAATTATTCTATTCATAAATAAAACACCAATATGTAGCCCAAATTTTATACCAGATTCCTTTTAAAAAAAAAATGGATGGCTGCATGCGAATTATTAAAGCATTTTCAGAAATATGGAAGCTTATTTTTTCTAACATCCTAAAAGTAAATAATTTCGCAAAGCTTGTTTGCTGATAATCTTATCATACATTATGATTAATTGATATAAAGAATTAAACGAACATTGAAACACATACTAAAAATAATTCTACACAAATATGATTTAAGTACGTACAGCAACCTGTCCAAATTTTGAGAACATCTCAGTTGAACAGGAAGGTACCGAAGTTTTTACTTTGTACATAAAATTGTTAACAATGGTAATGTCAATTTTGAGCGATTTATTTAAGATAAATGATTTGAAAAGTAATAAATTTTAAGTGTCCTTTACTCATCTACATAATCATTTGTCATATGTCGATAATGATCCACAGACACGAACAGTGATTTATGTTTGTAACAGACTTAATTTCATTGATTACATCTCTTCTCATTTTTGGGTTATTAAGTTACCTCACTTGATGTCACAGAATTCTATAACGCGAATGCAAATGTCCATCCTATAAAAATTATACCGGGACATTTTTTTAACTCTGAACATAGTCCATACTTATTCCCTATGTTCAATTTTAAAAAACACAGATCAATGCATTGTGAGGTGCCATGCAACCAACTATACCGAACACCAGAGATTTTGAAATAATGTTTAAAATTTTTCCGAGTGATGGAATTGGTCTATCATGTGTTGCATTGGAAATGTCACGCATATTTCTAGTGCTCTGATTGGCATAGAATAACTGCATTATGTGTATTTCTTCTTCAAACAACTTGACCATTTTATTAAACTGTCAAGTATTTATTTTCGTTGCTTTGGTTACGTGATTACATACATGCATTGACCTGTGTTTTTTAAAACTGAACATAGGGAATAAGTATGGGCTATGTTCAGAGTTAAAAAAATGTCCCGGTATATGTAGACTATTTCCTTCTAAAAATTTAAGCCAATCAAAAAGCTGTAATATTTGATTTTTAGCCAATAGCGATTATCCATAATTTGTACTAGAGGTATTTTCATATTTGGTGGCGGAAACAAAAGACTGAGAAATGTCACAAAAATGTATTGTCAGTGTCAAATTTGTCATAAACGCCGTAAAAAGGAATGTCTAGGTAAATTTAAACTTTCGCTAAATTGATTGAAAAAATTAATTCTAAGGAAACCAATTTTTGCCAGTGGTTCAAAAGATCAAAAGGAAAAGTTATTCTCATATAATCAAACGGATTACAAATTTTGTCTCTAATTCGACGATGAATAACTTTCTTATGGCCAATTTGCTGCATTTCTGTCGAAATCACGAACGTCTTTGAGAAATTTGACACTGACAATACAAATTTGTGACATTTCTCAGTCTTTTGTTTCCGCCATCAAATATGAAAATATCTCTAGAGCAAAACTGTTGTCAATAAATCACCTTAGATACCAAGAGAATTACGCATATCCATCACAAAAAAGCACTTTCAGTCTTTTCCGAATTTTCCAATTTTCCGGGCAATTTTTCCAATTTTTCTTTGCATAAAAACCTCAAACGGATTATTACAAACATTAAAAAAAAAAATTAGTCAAATCGTTCCAGCCGTTCCCACAGAAAAAAGCACTTTCAGTTTTTCCCGAATTTTCCAATTTTCCGGGCAACTTTTCCGATTTTTTTTCTTTTTAAACCACCCCTGAATTAAAGCGAACAAAAGAAAAAAATAAATATTCAAATCGGTCAAGCCGTTTTTGAGTTTTAGCGAGACTAACGAACGGCGATTCATTTTTATATACATAGATGTGATAAAAAAGTACGAACTCAATTATTTTTGAAAAATTATTAAAAATAGCAATAGGTTAGTAATCTCACATCTATCTCCATTTTTATAAATCGGAGTAATTCGTGATTCCTTCTACTTAACCGGAAATGCAGAACATCTAATTTTGGAGGTGAAGATTACATTTAAAGAAGGTGCTAATAGATGTCTACAGTCACGAATCAGGAAAGAAGGTATCTGTCGGGGCCACAAGTTTCATTATTCTTTAACTTACTTATCGCTAATAGGTAGTATGTATTTCCTTTTCTGTTAACTGGTCAACATGCAGAACATTAGAAGATTGACTGTTAGGTTAAGTCTACTAATACAAGATTTGTTGTTTGTATTAAACGACTGAGAAAAGTAATGCAAAATTCTTCGAAATATGTTTAGAAAAGTCGGCAAAAGGCGGCAAAATAGTAGCTCTCTTATCACCATCCTCACATTCCTCACGTTTTTATATCACCCGATTTTTTCATGTTAGCTAACACAGATTTAGTACCTAACTCCAACGCAAGTGATATGATAAGAACTATCGCAACTTTCACGCCGACAATTCAAGTATTCATCATTTTTTGCAATATATTTGTTACATTTGCGACAGTTTACCGCCATGTTAGATAAGGGTGCTATCAGCAGAACAAAAAAAAGATAACAATCTGCCAAGAGCCACCAATAATTCCACTCCCAGCAAATTAGATAACAGTGAAAAACATCTAATTAAAAAGTACTTATCTTTGCAGTAGTAGGAGAAAAATTTCTCCAAAAAAGACCTGCAATAAATTATGGATCAACATACGGCACGACACTTGTCGACACTCAAATATCAATCAGGAAACAAATTAATAATATCGGTTTCTGGACGAGTGGAAGTCTTGAAATATTTTTTTTTCTTGTTATGGTGCATGTCAATAAGTTGTTAAAAATACATAGTTGAAGATTTTTATTGCATACAAAATCTTGAATTATTCTAAAATGAAATTGGTTCTTAAAACAATAACCAGTTTTAAATCTTTACATTCGAGAAATGATAAATTGATAGATCAACTGTTCACTGGATTTGGAACTTCGTGGGCTGACGTATTTTACAATTATTTGAATTTTTTTGGATTCTCAATCTTGCCGTGACATTACATTTAATTTAGTATGTACTATTGCGGGCAAAAAAAGTGGGACATCAACGTCATTGTCTTGACTTTTTATGTGAAATAACCCTTACCTGATTCTAACCCTACTTTGAATTGATTGACGTTGTCATTAAGTATTGTAGGTTGTAGGGAATGATTGTAAGTAAGCACGTAGTGAATATTTATTTAATGCAAAGTTCCAATCAAAATCTACCTTTATCAAAAGAAGAGGGCATTTGGAAAAGGAAAATAGGAGTATAAAATAAATTTTTAAACTGTCAGCTGGAATAGTGTCAAAAAAAATGACAATAAAGCTTGCACTACATCGAATTTTTCAAAACTGACAGAAATTTGATGTCCCACTTTTTTTGCCCGCAATAGTACAGTCGACGTATAAATAAAACTGGAACAAAAATGACAATCACATAAGTCAAAATTTACAAATTTGCATCGTTTAATTAGGGCTTTATCACAAATAGGTTAACTTTGGCATGACATATTCTATAGACACTAACAAAATAATATATTGACAATTCAATGGTCTGATTTACATAGATTTAACTTAACTTAACTAAACTAAATTTAACTTAACTAAAATTTTAACTGTCCCAGTTTTATTTGTCCACCGACCGTAAAGTCGATTGCAAAAAAATCAAGTACATCAAATTTTCTATAGTTTAATTCATTCTTCTTGTTGTCAATTTTGATGTTACCGACAAGCAAATGTCGAATCTTTTTATTTCTTAAGGGCCCCACATACTGCGTTTTTGTTCGACGGTTTTGTTCGACGAACAAGTCTGTTCGAACAAAAACGACGAACACGAGTTGCACACACACTTCAGCTTTATTTAAAGGTTTTAATGAGTGAATAAATATTAAGTTATATTTGTATGCAGTAGCTACAAAAACATGTATTTTCCATAAACACGGAAGACTGCGAAGAGTTTTATAAATTCCAATAAGAACTTTCTGTTAATCTGGCGAAAATCCGTCATTTTCAAACAATAATTTGTCGCGAAATACAAACCGCCAAAATCTGGTTTTATTATTTCGTACTACAGTTGGCTCCAAAAAAAACGGGAAATAATTTGACCTAATGTGAATTGGAAATTTAATTTGTCAATTTATGTCAATTTGTGTCTGTTTGACAGTAGTACTTGTATTTGCATAACTGACATTTCTGACACATAAGTGTAGTTTTTTAACCTTAATTCTAAAAGACCGTTTCAAATTATAAAAATTTAATAAAATTTGACAGAACTTTTTCTGACAGTTCCCGTTTTTTTTTTAAGCCAACCGTACACCACTGCAAAAACCGACGTTTTTTAAAACCGTTCACCGCACACACTTCAGATTTGCTCGAATTGACAAGACTGTCGAACAAGTTCGACGGACATAATCAGGGTAAACCTGATAATTTTCCTCATTTTTGTTCGCGAGCAAAACCGACGATTTTCCAGGCACGCACTTCAGATTTGCATCGTTTTTGTTCGAACAGACTTGTTCGTCGAACAAAAGCGTCGAACAAAACCGCAGTCTGTGGGGCCCTTTACATCAGACATAATGACATTTCTTATGCCAGACATAACCTATTTGAAAAAGTATGCCATTAAAAGCCAGAAAAGACTGATTTAAATGTGCTAACAATAAGAAAATTCAGTGCTCTAGATTTTTATGATGTACTCGATTTTTTGCAATCGACTGTAAATTCTTCAATTTGTCTTTGATTTTAGTTTTATGTTATTACTACTTATTACATATTACAATTTTCAATTAGACGTTCTTCAGTTTAGATAGTTCTACCTTTGATTTTATATAAATATAATATAAAATCAAATGTTCTACTTATTGTAGATAAAAAATGAGTATTAAAAATTAGCAATATCTAATCTAATCTTCAATTAAACTCGATCCATTTTCAATATACACTTTTGTGGTGTAATAGGATACAACTTTTTTCTGCTGTAAAAAGTCACAGATAATAATTCAGGTTACGTGTATTTTGAAGATGTTATAATGTACGATTATTATCATTTTTGACAAATCTTTAATCGAGTCCCGCAATCAAGCAAAGTAAACTAGTTTTGAATAATATTTTACTTAAAATATGGTATCTACAGGTTAATATTAAATACCGGCATTGAAACCAGCAAGTAGTTGTACCTTAATAAACATAAACAGATTTTAACGAAAAGATTTCAGAGCAGGACACAGAGTGGAAGCATGATACATTCAAAATGAATAGTGCTCAGGACCAAACCCTCTCAAGTCAAGCCTGAAGACCGGCGGTCTTGTAATTAAAAAAAGCGCACAACGGCGCAAATATTTCTTCACTGTTCCATCGTGTGTCGTTTCCATTCTGTGCCTGTGTCCTCGATCCAGAAATTACTCCGTACTTTTCTTTCAGATATCTGTAGGAGATTGAAGCTAACATTTTAAATAGATCAATTTAAATTAAAAGTGGATTTATCAACTTATGGCAAAAATTTCCCCAACCATTCGGTAATCTGGCATCCCAAATTTGGACCATTTACTTCCCAAATGTTTGTAAAACACCGGTGAACACTTTGTTTTATCTCTAAAGTATTTTTAACTTACCCGACCAAAGGTAGGTAAGTTATTGTGATCGGTCCAAAATTTCGAATTGCTAATTTCATCAGATCTTTACGTTTTGAGTTCCTCTGAACACGTTTATGAAGTTTTTAGAATGATGTCTGTCTGTGCGTCTGTCTGTGCGTCTGTCTGTCCCACTTTTCGTTCTCCCACGATTACTCAAAAACGCTTTGACCGATTGCTTTCAAACTTGACCAACACAAACTTACCCATGGTCTCTGGAGTTGAAAAGCTTTTGGTGTCAATCGGACTACGGGGGGTGGAAGAGGGTGGGGGTAGGTCGAAAAAATGATAAGGGAACATGGAAATTTGACTTTACCGTTTGAAAGGGCATGTGTTTTTATGTCGGAAACGATGTTTACCATTTGCGGATTTTTCCAATATGGCGGACTTATGAAGTAATTTACGTCTTCATAGATCGACGACGATAACTGCTGAAACTTTCAACAAAAAAATCTCGGATCTTGCCATTGGAAATAACTCTGTAATAGTGTTTGGTGTCAATCCGACTACGAGGGGTGGAAGAGGGTGGGGGTTGCTCGAAAAAATATCTCGGGTCAATTCAGATTGGTTTAAATTGATGTCGGGTAAGTTACTAGGTCGGGTCTTCAACTCGGCTCCATCCCAATTTATTTTTTTCAATAATTATAATCTGACAGTGTCAAATTTTTTGACAAATTCAAAACGCCCGCTTTGAATGTTCAATATTAGATAAAATAACACACTTTCATTGCAATACAAAAAAATTGGGATGGAGCCGAGTCGAAGACCCGGCCTAGTAACTTACCCGACATCAATTTAAACCAATCTGAATTGACCCGAGATACCTACTTTGTCCGTGTTAACCCACATAAGTCGTCTTCTAATTCTCGCAAATAGTAAATATCATTTCCAACATAAAAACACATGCCCTTTCAACTGGTAATGTCAAATTTCCATGTCACCTCATTATTTTTTCGAGCAACCCCCACCCTCTTCTACCCCTCGTAGTCGGATTGACACCAAACTCTATTCGGTGGTCACTATTACTATTACAACGGCAAGATCCGAGATTTTTTTGTTAAAAGTTTCAGCAGTTATCGCCGTCGATCTATGAAGACGTAAATTACTTTATAAGTCCGCCATATTGGAAAAATCCGCAAATAGTAAACATCGTTTCCGACATAAAAACACATGCCCTTTCAAACGGTAAAGTCAAATTTCCATGTTCCCTTATAATTTTTTCGACCTACCCCCACCCTCTTCCACCCCCCGTGGTCCGATTGACCCCAAAAGCTTTTCAACTCGAGAGACCACGGATAAGTTTATGTTGGTCAAATTTGAAAGCAATCGGTCAAAGCGTTTTTGAGTAATCGTGGGAGAACGAAAAGTGGGACAGACAGACGCACAGACAGACGCACAGCAGACGCACAGACAGACATCATTCTAAAAACTTCATAAACGTGTTCAGAGGACCTCAAAACGTAAAGATCTACCTTTGGTCGGGTAAGTTAAAAAGAAAATTCCCTAACATTAATGTAACTATATTGAAAATGGATGGAGTTTATTTACTATCCGTTTATAAAGTAATGAATGATTAACGGACCTATTCTGTAACTGTTCTTTTAATTTTAACCATCCGCTAATTAATTTTTAACAACCGGTTATCTACAAATAACCAAAATTCTATTCTGTAAGACAAATTATTAACGGGTAGGTTAAAAAGCATTATTTTAGCGGCTAGGTTATTTTGAAGAATGAAGTCAGGCACATAAGCTTACAAATACATATGGCAACGAGGCAACGTCGCAAATCACTGTCAGCTGGAGAAACAATAGTCAAATAATTATTTGCAAAATTATACCTAACCTCAACTAATTGTTGCAGACTACATTGGTATGGGCCAACGATCTTATAATAGGTAGATGAAGCGTTGGTATATCTTGCGCGTATGCGGCATTGTCGTGAACATTAGAGAGAGAGAGTGACAACGTACAAATTCCAAGAGCGACAAAGAAGGAGATATTGATACCACGTGGGTACGGGCCAAGGATCGTTACGGGCAACTTTTAAACCGTTTGTATTAGCCAGATTACTAATTTAATTTTAAAATCGTTATATCGACGAGATATGCATGTTAATTGTTAAAGACAATTTGAATAACAGAAATAAAGTGTAACAGAAATTTTGTTAAAAACAATGCAAGTACAAATTAAGTACATAATTAACTATTTATTTATTAATTAGATATTTTAAGTAATACGATGGATTAAGATTAAATTAAATTATGTTATATTAATTAACCGATTCATTATTTTTAATTTTAATTTTTCTGAAATAACGAAATAAAAAATCAAAAAAATTGTATTAAAAAAAAAACGAAAACATACAATTTTTTTTTTAATGAAACCCCCAATACTTTTTCTTGATTCTGATAGCGCCTTTTAATTGTCTAAACGACAGTATAAAAATTAAAATTAACTTACATAAGGAAATTTTTGAGAAAAAAATAAAGGTTGAAAAAAATAAATTTTATAACGAAAAATACAAGTCAAAAACTGTGTTAATAAGTAATTGCAATTATGGAATTAAATGTTCGATTTGCCATCCTCCAGCTTGTTGACAAGAAGCCAGTCTATGTCTATTTCTCCTGTTTTAGTTTTTATTATTTAGTTTTATCCCCACACTCATTCAAAATTAAAATTTCTAAACCTACGCTGTGTTTGTATTAAATGAGCCTTTTTGGAAAACGTTTTGTAAAACAAATAACACATACGAAGTATACTCAAAATAATGTAAGAAGTCCCATGGCAAAAATATGCACTAATGGACATTTATGGCAACGGCTTAAAAAATTTAAAGTAGGAACATTCAAAACTACTTTATTTGACATCCGCTTTTCATTTCTGTTGCAAATCGAAACTTTTACTAGCTCAAAATTTTATTGTTAATAAAATTACACATCCATTGTCACGTTTAACATGGAACTTCTTACATTATTTAGATTATAAATTGACAGTACCATTTGACCGTTTGATTTACCTACTTGATTTTTTTTACTTGTTTTTGTTCGTTATAAATTTTTTTTTGGTTCGACACTGTCAGAATTTGAGAATTTTCTCCCATGTGAACGGATTTTGATAAATGTCACAACTTGTCAAAACGAAACGTCAAGCTAATTTTAAAGATTTTAAACGATTTGGAGCTTTTAAGGGGCTCGTCGAACCAAAAAACGTTGTATTCAACTCGTTCGTGTGTAAAATGGCCCACACGTGCCAAAAAAGGCCCAATTTACACACAAACTCGTCAAATAAACTACTATTTTCCAACTTTATTTTTTTTTTCTCAAAAACTTCCTTATGTAAGTGCTTATTCACAATGGACATAAGCTTGACATAAGGCATAAGAAATTCATGATACATGTAGTGTGTATACGTCGTGGTGTATACTATTAATTTTTACGTAACTTATGAGAAGTGATCATTATTGTTGTGTACAAAAAGGCATGGAGAATCATATTCGAGTTATATGGACACATAAATTATTTTCCAATTGCCCAAATTTACAAATTATTCTTAGGTATCTCTTATGTCCATTGTGAATAAGCAATAAGTTAAAAACAGTTTTACACAGTCGTTTAGACAATTAAAACGGCTGTCAGAATCAAGAAAAAAAAACTGCGGGTTTTCATTAAGAAAAATATCGATGACGTCATCACTCGAAAACAAATGACTCCTTGGAATTTTATTTGGCACTAAAATATGTATTTTTATAAACTAAAATTGATCTATGCAAAGATTATTTTGAAAAAAAATTTTGTTTAATTTTTAATTAATTTATTCCATACTTTTGCCGCAATAAGCACAACAAGATTGATAGTAGAGTGCATTAATATGCTTTTTGTGACTTCCGTGGGGGTTTTGTTGTTACAAGCTGAATTATACAGTGAGCGGCAAAAGTATGGAATAAATTCCTTAAAAATTAAACAAAATTTTTTTCAAAAAAATCTTTGGACAGGTCAATTTTAGTTTATAAAAATACATACTTTAGTACCAAACAAAATGCCAAGCAGTCATTTGTTTTTGAGTTATGATGTCATCGATAGTTTTTTTAAATAGAAACCCCCAATTTTTTTTCTTGATTCTGATAGCCCCTTTAATTGTCTAAATGACAGTATAAAAATTTTGTTACCTTACATAAGGAAATTTTTGAGAAAAAAAATCATAAAGTTGGAAAAAATAAATTTTATAACGAACAAAAACAAGTCAAAAAATCAAGTAGGTAAATCAAACAGTCAAATGTTACTGTCAATTTCATTCGTATGTGTTATTTGTGTTACAAAACGTTTTCGAAAATGACTCATTTAACAGAAACACAACGTATAGAAATTTTAATTTTGATTGGGTGCGGGGATAAAACTAGATTAAACTAAAACAGGGGGAATTTCTTCATAAACTTGCTTATTGTCAACAAGCTGGAGGATGGCAATTCGAACATTTAATTCCATAATTTTAAGTACTTGCTAACACAGTTTTTGACTTGTTTTTGTTCGTTATAAAATTTATTTTTTCCAACTTTATTATTTTTTTTCTCAAAAATTTCCTTATGTAAGGTAACAAAATTTTTATACTATCATTTAGACAATTAAAGGGGCTATCAGAATTAAGAAAAAAAATAGGGGGTTTCCATTTAAAAAAACTATCGATGACGTCATAACTCGAAAACAAATGACTGCTTGGAATTTTCTTTGGTACTAAAATATGTATTTTTATAAACTAAAATTGACCTATCCCAAGATTTTTTTGAAAAAAATTTTGTTCAATTTTTAATGAATTTATTCCATACTTTTGCCGCTCACTGTATATAAAATAGAAGCTTATGTACTGAGGTTTCAAAATCCCAAGGCCGTCAAAAAACGTCCTGTCCCAAAGGGCATTAAACTTAAAAAGCGAGTTAGATAGATGATCATCAAGAAGAATAAATGACAAAGTTTTTGGTATATTTTTCACAAAAAGTTTTGTACAGCAAATATTTTTTTTAATATTTCTAAAATGGTCCGTGATTAAACTTAACAATAGTCTCTTACGGGAGAATAAAATCGAACAAAACTTTAAACCCCAATATCTCAGTTTCAGATGGTTGAAAATCTAATTCATTTTACACAATTTTTTCGTTTCTATCGCGACATCTCTAAAACAAAAGCTCTAATCAAAATTTTGTTTTCTTTAGAAAAGTTTGTACTATCTTTTGTGTTCATACTAGTATCGGTTATATAATTTTGTGAATTATAATAAAAAAATTATATAATTTAATGCAATGCAATGTAAATTTTCGGCGATTCGCTATAAGTCACTAGTAGGCGTCCCCACCCCGATGAATCATCTTTTATTGCACTTTTCTCCGTAGCTCCATTGCGCTTCCACACATTACAGATACTATCACCGGATATTATGTATTAATTATTACTATTATTCATGTACTCATAACAATACCAGTATATAACTAGTATATTATAACAAATCTATCTTTATACAATATTTCAAATTTAACCAAGGGGTAGAATACCAATCAATAAAATATAAACATATTATTATAAATATGTATATAGCCTAGTTGTGATACTGTTAAATACATATTGAATTCTAAATGAAACGTTTAAAGTTAATAAAATTTCACTCGTCATCAGAGCTTTCTGAATCACTTTGTGGAACTGGTGGAAGTGATGCGGCTGCTGTTATTGTTAACGCATTCCTGCAGGACTTCTGGGCCATGCACTTACAAGCACCTATGCACCCTAATGTACTTTTCTTGCATGTGCACACTTTACTTGCACAATCTGAAATTACCAGATTATTAGTAGACCTATGAATGATTAGTAAAACAATATCTTACCTTTTTTGCACCCGCAAGAAGTTAAAGCTGTTAATTTCTCTGGAAGTGGAGGCAGTGTTGTTAAAACAGGTAAAACTTCGCCTTTCTCGTCCATATACCAACCGAATTCTTCAATTGGAGGTAATTGTGGACAAGAAACCATGGCATTCAGCCACACTTTAGTTTGATAATGCACTCTTAAGCAATGTGCTTAAGAGCGTCCTTCGTTGGTGGTAGCTTAGGAAATGATGTCGAAGCTGCCATGAGTCCACGCAGGGTATTAATTGACGTAATATCTGCATTTTTTGAGTACAAGGCGAAGTTTTACCTGTTTTAACAACATTGCCTCCACTTCCAGAGAAATTAACAGTTTTAACTTCTTGCTTGTGCAAAAAAGGTAAGATATTGTTTTACTAATCATTCATAGGTCTACTAATAATCTGGTAATTTCAGATTGTGCAAGTAAAGTGTGCACATGCAAGAAAAGTACATTAGGGTGCATAGGTGCTTGTAAGTGCATGGCCCAGAAGTCCTGCAGGAATGCATTAACAATAACAGCAGCCGCATCACTTCCACCAGTTCCACAAAGTGATTCACAAAGCTCTGATGACGAGTGAAATTTTATTAACTTTAAACGTTTCATTTAGATTTAACAGTATCATAACTAGGCTATATACATATTTATTATAATATGTTTATATTTTATTGATTGGTATTCTACGCGAGTTTATTTTGTTTCTATCTACCCCTTGGTTAAATTTGAAATATTGTATAAAGATAGATTTGTTATAATATACTAGTTATATACTGGTATTGTTATGAGTACATAAATAATAGTAATAATTAATACATAATATACGATGATAATTAAAATTTTTTTTTAAAAATAAATTTTTCTGTAATGTGTGGAAGCGCAATGGAGCTACGGAGAAAAGTGCAATAAAAGATGATTCATCGGGGTGGGGACGCCTACTAGCGACTTATAGCGAATCGCCGAAAATTTACATTGCATTGCATTAAATTATAGAACTTTTTTATTATAATTCACAAAATTATAAAATCGATACTAGTATGAACACAAAAGATAATACAAACTTTTCTAAAGAAAACAAAATTTTGATTAGAGCTATTGTTTTAGAGATGTCGCGATAGAAACGAAAAAATTGTGTAAAATGAATTAGATTTTCAACCATCTGAAACTGAGATATTGGGGTTTAAAGTTTTGTTCGATTTTATTCTCCCGTAAGAGACTAATGTTAACTTTAATCACGGACCATTTTAGAAATATTAAAAAAAATATTTGCTGTACAGAACTTTTTGTGAAAAATATACCAAAAATTTTGTCATTTATTCTTCTTGATGATCATCTATCTAACTCGCTTTTTAAGTTTAATGCCCTTTGGGACAGGACGTTTTTTGACGGCCTTGGGGTTTTGAAACCTCAGTACATAAGCTTCTATTTTATATATAATTCAGCTTGTAACAATAAAACCCCCACGGAAGTTATTTTTATGCATATACAGGGTGATGAAAAAAAAGTGCCCACGACTGAAACTTAAATGTCCTTTTCTGACGAAGTATTGTGAAAGTCAACACAAAAATGGTCTAAAAACATTCTTTTAAAAATTAAACAGCTTTCCTAACAGTGCAAATTGGCAATATTGCACTTTTTTTTTTCTAAAAAATATTATATTCACGTACTTCCCCGTATCTAAGAAACCAATGCTGATGAGAGATTCTGTCACCTGCATAAAAATAAGGCTGTCATGTGGATATGAATCAAAATTTTAATTTACAATAAATTGAACAAAAAGGTAAATGTTTCAATTAAATCTTATAGTAGCTGTTCGAAATTTCTCCCACCAACTTCAATGCACAATGCTGCTCTTCGAACAATGTTCTCTTGAACCCTTTCAAGCATAGGAATATTTATGGTATTAACTGCTGTGTTGATTCTTTCTGTTAATTCCTCTTAGGAATCGGCGTAGCATATACAAAATTTTGGAGGTGACTCCAGAGGAAGAAATCACAAGGATTAAGGTCAGGTGACCGGGGGGGCAAACAATCGCGCCATCTCTACCAATCCATCTATTTGGATAAATCTCGTCACACCAATCCCGTACTATCCTACCAAAATGTGGAGGGGCGCCATCTATTTGTAGCCACATTTGCCTCAAAATTGCAAGGGGCAAAACTTGAGTCATTTTGTAAAAATTGTAGAAAATTTTCTGCATTCACTCTGGCAGGTGGCGTAAAAGGTCCTACAAGGTTATTATCTATGACCCCAGCCCACAAATTAATTCCGAAGCGGTGCTGATGTGCGCAAGGATGCACAGCGAAAGGATTTTCAGTTGCCCAGATATGATTATTGTGTTGATTAAAAATGCCGTCTTGAGAAAAATATGATTCATCTGTCCATAAAATCATAAAATGTTTTGAATAAACCTAGGATCGATTCTGTGACGTCCAAGTAGCCATTCACAAAATTCTACTCTGAGGGGATAATCACCTGGACGAAGAGCTTGCACTTTTTATCATAGTGATAAGGATGATAATGTTCGTCAGCCAGGATACCTTGTACCGTGCGATAGGCTACGTGAAGGTTTCGCGCCAATCCTCGTGTACTTCGTCCTGGCGCATTTTCAATTGCTTCCAAAATAGCTTCCTCCAAAGCTGGTGTTCGAACTTCACGAGGTCTTCCACGATTTACATAAAGAGGCATTATTTGGCCGTTTTCTCTTAATCGCTGCATCAATCTTCTTATTACCTTAGCATCTGGATGACGTCGTTGAGGGTACAGTCTTGCGTAGTCTCTTGCTGCTTCAGATGCGTTATCATTTGATGCACCCAAGCAGAGTAACATGTCTACATATTCGTTAAAATTGTATGCCATTTTTTCAGACTTTTTGGAAAATTGACAGGTTAAATTTGACAAAAGCATTAACATTAAAAATTGAATTACCTATTGTTGCTATCATTTTCAAAAATTACATGTTTCTGTATCTTAGGAGATTTGCAATGTTGTAACATTGACGAATTTTCTTTGGACCCAAGAAATGGTACTCTAACATCTTTAATAACGTTGGTTCCGATAGACTTTTTGCATTTTTTACTTAAGAACATGATCAACTCAACCAAAATCTATACTTCAACAATAAAATTATTACTAAACGGTTGATCATATAGATTTTTATTGTCTAAAAAGGAAATCTTATATCTTGGCGAAGAGTGGACAAATTTAATTTTGGATTTCGAATTCGTGTTTAGTTAATAATACTTTATAACGTGCACGGGCACTTTTTTTTCATCACCCTGTATTGGAGCGCAGAGCACTCTACTATGAACCATTTTGTTATATGTAATACCTAAATAATTAAAATAATCAGAGTAAAAAGGTACCTACTTTTTGTGGGTATACCCACAATAATTAAATCATGTAATTGTTTTTTACGATAGTCTGTAACGCTATCCTAATACACTAAACACTAGAAAAAGTCAATTAATTGTATCAAATAATAATTGTTCACTGTAAAATCTTGTTTTCTAACACATCGAATCATCAGAAAAGAAAAAAATTAAAATTAAAACTAGAAAACATCCAAAAAATTACGCAGACATCGACCAGCTCTGTAGTTTTTAAATGACGGTTCCCAATGTTTTGCCCGTACCCAGCTGATCGCGGCTCTGCCCATCTCACTCTAGTGTTCATCGCAATACCTCTCACTCGTCTACCCATCTATAGTGAAATTTTTTTAATAAACAATTGTCAGTGTCAAAATGAAGTAAAAAACCATACTGTACCACCCTAAAATTTGGACATATGGACCAGCTGTATAACAATTTGACACCAAATCATGGTTAAGGTTATGTTCACTTCACTTCCCGTACCTTTCTTCCGTGAATTCATCTTCAAAACAAATTTAATGAGAAATCAGGAGAAACCTTTTCGAATTTGAAATAAACTCTCGCTCGTTAGGGCGCAGGCTCAGTTACACAAAAAAATGTTGACACTCAATGTGATCAATCGTATTATCATGAAAATCACAGTTTGGCTCATACCAACAAGACAACGTTTTGACAATTGTTTATTACAAAAATTCAACTATATGTAACTATAAGATCATTGGTATGGGCACAGACTACTTATCCAAGCAGATAGTGCACTTGACCAGCAATGCATTGTTTTTAGCAGTCCAAGATTCTTGCCGCTGTAGCTCCACCTTCTTTCGTTTGGTTCGCGTGAATTTAAAATATGAACCAATCGAGGCGGAATTCTAAAACTGTAAATAAAGGAAATAAAACCAATATATGAGCTCTAATGAATTTTATTGATGTTATGTCTATAAAAATTATACAGCAGCTTCTTTGTCGTATTTACAAAACCAACGAAACAGATTTTTAAATTCCTGCGAACCAAAAGAGAGGCATGCGCACTGAAACTGGAAACAATTCGAATTCGAGGTTTGAATAGACTATCTGTTTGGATGAGTAATCTGTGGTATGGGTAAGAAAAACGTTTGTTTATTATAAAGAATACAATGCCACCCCCATTTAGCAAAATGTGTAAAAAGGATCAAGCAAAGAAGAAACGGGCGCCCCGAACAACCAAAAAACAAATTGAAATCATCACAGCAACTAGTATCATTTGAAGGTTTTCAACAATATAATAAACACGAACAAAAAATTATTTTAGAAAAATTCTGTTTGTCTTATTTCATTCCCTGTTGATTAATAATTCCTTCAAGTCCAAATGATATTGACCTAATAACAAGTGTTCAATTGAAATGTTCATCAAGTTGGCTTTGACTTTATTTTTTAAAAGACAACATCGTAAATTAAGTTGGTTAGACAAAAATAGCAACAAAGATCAAAGCCAATTTGATGACTTACTAACTAGTTAATTCATTAATCATTAATAAAGAAAATAATAAAAATATTTTTTTAATTTTCAACAATTTTTTTCTCAAGTTTTTTTAAATGTAACGGGTTAAAATTTTTATACTGTCATATTGACAGTTAAAAGACCTATTAAAATTATGACGAATAAATATAGGTTGCTATTTAAAAAAAATAGATGATGACGTCATTACTTTGCCAAGGAACAGCCTGTATAAAAAAATGTTACGTCAGTAAACGTGAAATTGAAATTAAAATTCGACAGGTTTTTGTTCTGTCTTCAAAACTCAACAGTTTATGATTTATCGAATTGTTGCAATAATTTTGCCCCTCACTGTATAATGTAACGAAGTTACTAAGAAACGCTCTCGGTGGCGGATAAATTCCGTTCTTTCTCCGAGCCGGGGCAGAAAATTAGCGCGGAGCCAACTGCCTTAACCGCGTCTATCGAATCCGCCCCGGAACCCGTGTTTCTTCCGGCCGACGATACCCGGACTCCGCGCTGAGCCGAGCTCCCCCACCGCCCCAGTCGCGAGTCGCCGGCCGCGCGCAGTCCCACCATGGCGCGGCCGAGGCAACAAAAGTACCGCGCAGAGCCTGCACCTGCAGAGCTCATTCCGATTCCGATTATTATGCCGCTTCCAGTCCCGCTCCCGAACCAACCCCGACTCCGACCTTGCTGACATCCCGCTCTCTGTCTTCCTGGCCCGTTCCTTCTCATTGCGAGGGAACCCCGGCCATCCCGCTTTCTCCTTTTTCTTCCTGGCCCGTTCCTTCCCATTGCGAAGGAACCCCGGTCACCCCGCTTTCTCCTTTTTCTTCCTGTCCCGTTCCTTCCCATTGCGAAGGAACCCCGGCCACCCCGCTTTCTCCTTTTTCTTCCTGTCCCGTTCCTACCCATTGCGAGGGAACCCCGGCCATCCCACTTTCTCCTTTTTCTTCCTGGCCCGTTTCTTCCCATTGCGAGGAGCTGTTCGACCCGGCTTGGGAAACATCCCCAACGCCATGCAGAATCAAGCTTTGCAAGAGTTGAAGCAGACGTTGAGGTCTCCGCAATCTCCCGAACAACAACAACAAATCTTGACGATATTGAGAGCGAATCCGCAACTGACGGCGGCTTTCATACAACTAAGACAGGTATGTAGCGGTACCGACTGAAGAGTTGTATTACTAACGTGTATCACCAGTCCATTTGTTAATCCACTGTTGCACCTAGATCCCCACTAAACCACTTTTCGAACCTGAGATGTCTCCTTTGCAGAAAAACACCAAGTCGTCGGTGGTCGATACCGAGTCTTAAAGCGTCGTTTTCATGGTGGCTTTACAAGCGTGGCTCGCTCGGCTAGCTTGGCTTTGGAAGAGTCGTTTTCATTTTCATGGTGGCTTGCTACTGCAAGAGAGCCACGCCAACGCGCATGCGCTATTGAGCGAGCTAGCGTTGAACTGTCACACCAGCTGATTTGATTAGCTATGTAGGTGGGAGTTCGAGCACATGCGCAAGCTTCCAAAGCCTGAGCGTGGCTTTGAAAAATTTCCTATTCTAGCAAAGTCCGAGCCACGCCGTGGCGTTTTTTAAAAGCTGTGCTCCCATTGGTCGAGTCGCTTCCAAGCCAAGCGAGCCACGCTTGTAAAGCCACCATGAAAACGACCCTGAAAAGGACGTTTCATTGTCGGGTATCTGAGCTGTCGTTTCGGTCGTAATTCGATTTTAAAGTCGACGTTTGTTCGTAGCAGTCCCAACTGCAACAACCCAGCGGTACGGGGGTGGCAGGGTCACCGCCTCAACAACTGCAACACATGGTGACGCAGCAGAATGTTGGGTCAAAATCCGGGACAGGGCCTGAACCAGGGACCTCCGACGCAGCCGCTGACCCCGCAACAGCAGCAGCAGCAACAACAGCAACAGCAGTGGTACAAACATCATCAGCTATTGTTGAGACAGCAACAGCAGCAGCAGTAGGCGGCGGCGCAGCAGCAACAACAACAGCAGCCATTCCAGCAGCCGTCCGCGGCTCCCTCGTATCAGCAAAGGCTGCCGGCCATCAGGCAGCCGCACATGAGCTACAACTCGTATCCGGAACAACAGTATCCTCCGATGCAGGGGCTGAAGCCGACGCCGCCACCAGTGCCGTCTCCGCAGGGCGTGATGGGTCCACCTCAGGGCGGGATATCGGTTCAACAGCAGCAGCAACTGAGGACAGTGGCGGCTCGTCAGGGTAGGCAAGGTAGGCGCCGCCTACCCAGACTTTGCCAAAGATATAAATTTATTCAAGTTAAAATTTATTAAGAAATATAATTTAATAACTCTGAAATGTAATTTTTAATTTTTGTTTGTCTACATTATCGAATGTTTTATCCATTAGCAGCGCGCAATGAATCTCCGCCAATAACTTTGCACTGTCTACCAATACTTGGGCTTGAATCATGTGTGCTACGCTATCGTAAGCGACGGCAGGCGACTGCACGCCTAAGCTAAATTTCATCTGAATTTTGCGAACGTGAGAGATTACCCTCTCTCTCTCTCTTTTCTCTTTACACTGTGTCAGAGTGAAATTGACGTGAGGGCAAAATATGTCAATATAGCGTTTAGAAGGCAACTGGATCGGTTGCCTTTGCGGCTTTCCCACCGATTCGTTTTCTACCTAGTCTGGGGCGCATGAGTTGTTGCTTCATTTTCTTCAAAATTCAGATGATTTTACAGATGTTATAATAAGTACATTTTCATTTATAAAGGATAGACATTTACAAAAAGTAGGTAACTTGGTATGTATTGTCATGACCAACTTCATTCATATCCGCTTCGCTTCTATATGGCCGTTTCAATTTTGAATTTTACATGCAATCAAATGTTCCCATTTGATGGACATCTACTAGCGACATCTCCTCAACAAACAACCAAACTACAAATGAATTTGACATTAACGTCAATTAATTAACGTCAAAATCAATGGCCTCATTTTTATGTTATTACTGGTTATTACTGTTATCAGCCCATAAAAAAAAAAACAGGAAGACAAAAATGTTGGGTTTAATTTAACTAGATGACAACACCCCTGACAACACAAACAAAACACATTTTTAAAGGTAAGAGCACTATTTATAACTTCAAAACTTTTCAGCTCAGTAGTTTACTGTTCAAGCTTAGTCTTCAAAGATTCCGTTTATTCTACACAAATATTACTAAGGATTGGTTTCGCAGCCGTTTTAATAATAACAGCAGCTTTGTGGTCTGCACAGGAAAACGCTGAATTTTGAAGGAGGTGATCATACAGCAAGTCATGCAAATGAATACATGGTTTCTCATATTGTAGAAATGGTACCTAACAGTTTTTGTACTATATTTGCAATTCTCAATAATGCCTACAAATGAATCACTGGAATACAGCAATTGACTCCGATTTTGAAGGGCTATTAATCTTAATAAAGATCCTAGTATGATGGTGGATCAAAGTGACATAAAAGATCACTTCAACAAATATGTATTGTATATGTATTGGTTTTCAGGGAAGAAGCAGGTTCATTTTCATCTGGGGACTGGGTCAGGATATGAATTCGTACAAACAATAACAGGGTTCTAAAATAACTAAAGAAAACATTTTGCATGTTGTATATTTTGGATCTGAATTCTTACAAATAGGAATGGGACAGCATCTTTAGTGAGTGTCACTTTTTTTGAAGATGATCTGTAATTTTGTTGAGATCTATAATACAATTTAATAAACTACCTTCTATAAGAAATGTTATTATTCAAAAAATACTACAAAATCTTTTAAGAGACTAGCCATTTGTTTCTCTGATCAGAATCGCTTGGAAATTGGGAAAAAGGCTTCAAATTTCTACAAATAAAACACTTTCTGCCCATTTTGTTAAAAAAACAACTTAACAGTCCCGAATTTATTTAAACTTTAGAATGAATAAGTTGTCAACTTGACGGAAGATGGCGACACATGATGCACGTTTCATGGACTACTTTGCGGGAACAAATTTTTGCTAAATTGAGACGGCCATATAGAAGCGAAGCGAATATGAATGAAGTTGGTCATGGTATTGTTAACTTGTATAAACCTCGTGACAAATTAATCAAGGAAAGAAATAAAATCAACTTACTTTTCATTAATAAGCAAACTTGTAACTTGTAACTATTAGTATTATTATAAGTTACTGAATAGTAGTTTTGTAAACATATAATTTTTGTGACCAAAAACATTAATTAATATCTACTGGTGTCAAATTATGTACATAGCCCGTTCGTTAGAAACTTTCTGATTTCCCAAAATCGTATTAATATGAAAATTGGTGGCCGACTATAATCGACTGCTCCAAGCTCAAATAAAATATTTTCAAAAAGGCGACACTTCCGGAAATCGACGTCATCTTTGTTTTTTTAAATAGAAAGGCCCCATTTTAATTATAAATTTGGATTCTACGTTAAATTTTGAGTTTAGAACGTCCTTTTGTTAACACTTATCTGTCATCGTTTTTAACCCACGTCATCTTCTTCTCTAAAAAGCAGGGTTACATGGCTTCATTAAAAAAATATATCTTTTGAACAATTGCAAATAAATAATTGTTTTTTTGTTTATCGAATTCCTGAAGGTTTGGTCGATCTTTTGCGCTATTAGTGACGTTTTTTTAATGTTTCATTCGCCGACTGCAATTTTCAAATTTATGTATTGCCGCCTACCCACACGAAGAGGGTACAAGCCGCCACTGACTGAGGAGTCCGCCGCCGATCAGGAGTCCGCAGCGAGTCCGTCGTCGAGGCCGTCACCTAGTCCCAGAAATCAGGCGGTAGCGAGTCCCAGGGGCTCCAGCCGTCGCCACACGATATGGCGGCGTCGGAGATGCTGCTCGGACAGAACCACTCGGGAGCGTTGCATCCGCACGCGTCGCCGGTCGAAATCAACCAAGAGACGGGAGAGGTGCCGGCGATGACGCCTCAAGATCAGCTCAGCAAGTTCGTGGAGCAGCTCTAGTGGTGAGTGTTGGCACAAGCTCTGTTCTCCCAACGAACTGGCAATGGTGCTACGTAACTGACGACTCATCCCCTCGTACAAGTGTAAAGTGATTGTAAATGTATACTTAAGGACAGACCGACGAGTGTAGCTATAGTATAATTCAGAATAAGTGGCATCGCGGTAGGTGTTGATTCTCTAAAGTGAGCTTTATGTTATGTCAAAAAATTTAGTAAACATGTGAAACCGTCATTACTTTATTCTGAGGTTATGCGTTACATAATTTTGACATGGTTTTCACCCACAGCAGAGATAACCCCCAGACAAATAATACACTTTTCATAAATGAAACAAGGAAATTCCAAATACTTATAACAAGAAAATAAACACAAAACGATTCCAATGATAATATCAAGGCCAAATTAAAAGCGAAGGTTACCAACAGCATCGAAACTATATTTAGGGTATTATTAGCAAGGATCTTGCTGCCAACGTAAATTTGAATTTCCAACGCCTACCGCGATGCCACTTATTCTGAATTATAATATATGTAAATACAGTGTAGATTTTTAATCTAAATGTATTTTTTCCGTTGACCGCTTGTTAATTTCAATATTAATGAATTATTGTGTCTAAAATACAGTGTATTAATGGACTTCATTAATACACTATTTTTCATTAATCAACGAATCTTGCGATTTTCATGTTTTGATGATTTTTTGATGTATAAACAACCTCGAACATGCACTGTTTGCACTTACCAACACTGCAGGAGGTAGTGCAGCAGGGTTTTCTATATTTTATAGCTCCATAACTGCACAATTACGAATTCACTTTTTCAAAAGCCGACCTTTTTGGTTATAATTCGCATGTCATATTTTTCAAAGGTAACTAGGTTTTCTTAGCAGCCGTGATTTTTACGTGAAATTGAATGTAAATGGAGTTGACGTCTTCTGACATTCTTTGCGGAAAAGTGAATAGAAAGTGTTGAAAAATTTAAAAATGGCCTACCCTGAGAGCAAAAAAAAGGATGAAGGTATTTTATAAGGTTTCATCTTTATCGAAAAAGATGAAATTGGTTTTGATTTGGCTTTAATTTGAAATTTTGTCACAAAAAAAAAGTTTGCGGTCAACGAAAAAATTTTGTAATCAACTCATTTGTTAATCGGCGATTAATAATGTAATGATTTGAATACATTACTTTTTCCGCCAAATATTCGAACCTGCGCAAAACGGTAACAAATGTGGTCGTGATCGTCATCGGCTCGGAGGAGCCCTACGTTGTGTCTTTCTTTTGGCGGAAAAAGGTTCGGAATGCAAACGATGAGGGTTCCAGTTGGAAGAGTGCCGCCAATAAAACACACATGTGAGGGACGCAAAATACCTTTTATTAAAAATGCCTGTAATAACTTTGATGAAAAAAAGAAATTGAAACGAAAACAAAGGACAGAAATTAAGTTTAACGAAGTACAAAAAATTAACTAATTGAGTACATCACAAAGATAAACGACAAGATGAATGCAACAATGTTTTAAAATAACAGAAAACTGGTACATGACAGACAAAATGACAGTTAAAACATGCAAAACAAGTAAACAAATTATAAGGCAGTTATTACAGACAGGGACGGATGAAAAACCCTCTTCAAAAACCGTATCCCAGGTATTACTCATATTTCACAATTAGATTAATGACAAAAACAATGGTTATTTGAAACTACGCGGTCAATGTACGCCAACGGGAGCTTAGAGCTGGAGGTAACAAACTTTCGGCCGCCAGGGGACTCAGAAGAATAATCTGAGTCAGTCATCTTGAAATCAA
The DNA here is from genome assembly GCF_963966145.1 of Tenebrio molitor. Classification (NCBI taxonomy): domain Eukaryota; kingdom Metazoa; phylum Arthropoda; class Insecta; order Coleoptera; family Tenebrionidae; genus Tenebrio; species Tenebrio molitor. Next base: position 9,570,752 of record NC_091051.1, read on the forward strand.
GCGACGTTTATAGATATTCGGGGTATTAATGAACGTCAGACTATTTCGCCGACCAAGCAAGAGTGACAGAGCGCCTCGGGGTCGTACGATTAGCATCACTAAACAGCATAAGCGAATATTTAGCTCCACCGTCCCCAACCAACCGTTTCCCGACAAACCCCCGAAATCTCTATAACCTCGACGGAAGCTTCACGAAAACATCCCGCCGCCGCATAAGCGAAGACTCAGGTCCGCCCCCGCTAACGGTTTTAAATAACCGTAGCTTCCACAGAAATTTACTAAACTACCCCACGACTTCCTGATTGTCACCTAGCTCCCACAGGGGCGCACTTACAACATTTTACTTTAACTTTTCCGAAATATAGCAACAACACGAAGAAAAAAAAACCGAGTTTAACTCTATCGAACAAAGCGTAACATTAAACGATGAGAAAATCCAACAAACAAAGCGCAACATCAAACAATGATAAAATAAGCAAAACAAACGCAACATTAAACAAGGATAACATAAACAAAACAAAACGCAACATTAAACAATGAGGAAATAAAAGAGAACAAAGCGCGAAGTTAAATAACGATAAAATAAAAACACTTTAAACAGAAATACAATTCTCGCTGGCAATACTAAACAAAAATATGGCGGGTCGAGTGCCGTTAAACAATGTTAGTGAAAGAAAAACAAAATGGACGCACGCGGTCCGGACGACGGCTACTAATTTCCGAAATTACAAGATTGCAAAAAAAAATGAACCTCCCGGGAGAAACTTAAGGATAACGCTTAAAATTAACAAATGGGCGCTTCTTAAAGAAACAGCATGCAACAAAATGAAATCTACAACATACCCTTACCACGTGGTCCTGGACCCAAAAACAAAAACAACGGACAACGAGCGTGAGATAAATAATTACCCGTGTGGAATCAAAAAAGAAACTGCCAGATTCTTCACGGGTGTGTTCGTTTCGAAAAACTAAACAAAAGTGACCTACCCCCTTCAACCGCCCGCGCGAGCCCGTTTCATCCCCGCTATTTCCGCTTTTTAACAGCGTCGCCAACTCGCCAAGATTAACAACCCCATCCCTTAGTTCCTTGTCTAGCCGCTAGTACCTTCCCATTTGGCGCGCTCTCGTGGCGGTACCGGGAATTAAAAATTTTAAATTTTAAACTGGGTCACTACAATAATCTCAACTATTAAAGGCACTCACTCGCTACACTCGTTCGTGCTTTAAACAGTTTCGATTATTAATCGCCTTCATTAACAAACTAGTTTATTAAATAACTATTAATTGTGTTAGGTACGGCGCCAGTAAAGAATCAGAGACGCCTTATTTCTTAGAAGGGTGCGTTGCCAGGACACTTGTGACAGCGGTACCGCCATCACCTGATTCTATCCTACCTGGACGACCGTCTATATAAACCCATGTTTTATGTAAAAGGGGCTGACAGTGCTGACACTCTGACACTCAGACTCTTAGCAGTACGACCAACAGGTCAATTGTTCATTTTTGTTAACCAAACCTTGTTGTAAATAAGTTGTCGTAAGTTGTACCAATATACTACAAAAACACAGTGTGTGTTTTAATTCCGAACACGGAACCCCAAACGTGTCTGGAGGAAACCCCCAGACTAGATCGGCGTCGGAAACATCCGCGACCGAACATATGGTCCTTCGAGAGCCGGATTCAGTAGATCCACCACATACACACTTCAGCGTGGAAGAAGAATTCCATCAACAATACTTCTACCGTCGTTGGAGAAACAGTCAACGCGTCAACACAACAACAAAGGTCAGTGCATTCCTTTTCATCATTTCCATTCCAATTGGTCATTATCAGCAGTGTGTCAAATTGTTTACATTAATTTAAAATTGACAATCAAAACAAACAATCATGGCAGAAATCGAAATTAAGTCATTAAAATCGAAGCGAGCACAGTTAAGGGCGCGACTCACAAGATTTGCCACTTTCATTCAAAATTCTGCGAATCATCATAAACCAAGTGAAATCAAAACGCGTTTAGATGGCATATGAGTCATTTTGAGTGAATTTGAGGATGTACACGCACAATTAGAGTCATTAGATCCATCAGAAGTCGACGAAGCAGACATTGAAGAATTTGAAAATGAGTATTTTAAATTCGTTTGTGAAGCTCAAAACCTCGCAAGTTCACAAAATCACAATCAGGCAGGTAGCAACCCCTCAGGCGTCACTAGTGCAACGGAACTCGCGGTTCAGGTAAAATTACCAAACATTCAACTACCGGGTTTCAGTGGCGATTTTACAGACTGGTTAACTTTTAGAGACACATTCATCTCGCTTATACACGAAAATCAGCATTTAAGTTCAATTCAAAAATTCCACTATTTACGAAGTAGCTTAAAGGCAGTCGCATTAGAAACAATAGAACACCTAACGTTATCCGCTGATAATTATGTCGCTGCATGGGAGTTACTAAAATCGCGTTTCGAGAACACGCGATTAATTACACAGCATCATGTGCGCGCGATTTTTGCATTACCCGCGGTAAACAAAGAATCCAAATCCCTGAGACAGTTACTGCACGGTTTAACTTCAAACATGAAAGCACTAGAAGCGATTGGTCGACCTGTTCAACATTGGGATGATTTATTGGTTCATTTAATAACAACAAAATTTGATCATCAAACCACGGTAGCATGGGAAACCAATCTCACAGATCAACCACCGGACACAGATGCGTTAACAAAATTCTTAACACAAAGATGTCAAATGCTAGAATCACTAGAAATTAATGTTGCGCATAGAAACGCGTCCGCGAATCAAACAAACAAAATCAACAAATATACAAATTCACGGCAGTTCTCAACAGCTCACGTAAGCGCGAATAAACGAGTCAATTCATCAAATCAATGTGCGATCTGCAAACAACAACACCACTTGTACCAATGCAAGGAGTTTTTAGCACTTTCTGTAACTCAGCGAGTAGGTGAAATTAAAAAACATCAATTATGTTTAAATTGTTTGAGAGCCGGGCATATATCCGAGAACTGTTTAGCAGGCAATTGCAAAACGTGTCACAAAAAACACAATTCATTGTTGCATTTTCAAACCACAGAAAGTGTCCCTTCTGATCAACCACTCACGGTTGCGTCAGCTACTCATCACGTTCAAACACACGACAAAAACATCGTACTATCGACAGCCATAGTTCAGGTCACTGACAAAAACGGGAATAAGCATCAGCTAAGAGCTTTATTGGATAGCGGATCGCAGTCAAACTTTTTAACGGAAAACGCAGCGCAGAAATTAGGATGTTATTTTAACAAATTGAACTTGCCCATCATCGGAATAAATCAAGGCGTGACAACGGTCAAGAAAGCCACAAATATTCAAATTCATTCAAACCAGAGTTCGTTTAAAACATCTTTGTTCTGTTTAATAGTGCCTAAAATCACGGAGAATCTTCCACTGGTATCACTCGACGTAAAAAGTTTAAATTTACCAAACAACATCAGATTCGCTGATCCTCAATTCCACGTTTCGCGTCCGATCGACCTCTTAACAGGAAACGAACAATTTTGGAATTTAATCTGCATAGGTCAAATACGTTCAAACAAAGCCCCAACGCTGCAAAAAACACAATTAGGGTGGATTATCGCGGGTGAGATACCACCAACCAAATCAAAACCAGTTGTTTGCAATCTAGCTCAAATTTCACTCGAGCAACAATTAAAACAATTTTGGGAATTAGAAAGTTTTGACCATTCCAAACCGTTATCGGCTGACGAAACAATTTGTGAAGAGTTTTTTCGGAGAACTACACAAAGAGACTCTACCGGACGGTTTATAGTGCGATTATCATTTCGGACAAATCCTCCAAACCTAGGTCCTTCCAGGAACATAGCGGTAAAACGGTTCTACTCGGTTGAAAACAAATTGAAAAGGGATAAATCTTTACACCGGGATTATAAATCATTCTTAGACGATTACGAAGCACGCGGACATTTAGAACGTTTGTCGGAAGGCACCTTGGCAAATTTACCTGCCACACTCACATATTTTTTACCGCATCATCCAGTTTTCAAACCTGAGAGTACCACCACAAAATTGCGTGTTGTTTTCGATGGTTCCTGTCAATCGAGTAACGGCAAAAGTCTTAACGATAACTTATTCGTGGGACCGGCGTTGCAACAAGAATTATTTTGCATCCTAACTCGGTTTCGTACACATCAATATGTCATCACAGGTGATATCGAGAAAATGTATCGGCAGATACGGGTGTATCCTGATGATTGCAATTACCAATTAATCTTATGGCGAGATCAACTGAATACTGCCATTGAGACATACCGGCTTTTAACAGTGAGCTACGGTCTAAATTGCTCACCCTATCTCGCCCAGAGGTGTTTACAAGAACTAGCGGTTTGCAACGCGGAACGATTCCCCGAAGCTCACCAAGTTATTCTTCGGGATTTTTACGTAGATGATCTGCTTACGGGAGCAGACTCTGTTGACGCGCTCATAAAAATTCTCGAAGAAGTAACAACAATCCTCTCGGAAGGGGGCTTTCAACTACGAAAATTCTCATCAAATGACAAAGCAGTACTGCAATCGTCCGATGAAATAGCATCAAACGAAATCATCTCATTAGACAAGCAAGGTCAAAATAAAGTACTAGGTATCAATTGGGACTGCAGTTCAGATAACTTCAGATATTCAGTGAACATTCATCACGTCAAAAATACAAAACGGGGCATTTTAAGCGTAATCGCAAAATTATTTGATCCCCTCGGACTCGTAACGCCAATCACAATAAGTGCGAAAATCATTTTACAAAGGATCTGGACTTTAAAGCTCGATTGGGATGAGTCACTACCTGCGGATATACATACAATGTGGACAAACTTTCTAAGTACTTTCAGTCAGATAAACAACATAAGGATTCCCAGGAAGGTGATTAACGACCGATCGTATTCTCACATTCAAATTCACGGGTTTTGTGATAGCAGTCAAAAGTCGTACGGTGCGTGCGTATACGTGCGAACTCTCTATAATGATGGACACGCCGAGTCACATCTTTTATGTTCGAAAAATCGAGTTGCTCCACTCAAAGCCATCACCATTCCTCGTCTCGAATTATCAGCCGCCTTATTATTAGCACAACTCATGAGCAAAATCAAGAAGACATTAAATATTCCCGCGGAAAAATTCATTTATTGGTCAGATTCAACAATTGTTCTGTCATGGTTGAAAATGCCGTCATCTTCGCTAAAAACATTCGTTGCCAATCGTGTAGGAGAAATCCAATCCTTAACATCAGTTGAGGACTGGTACCACATTCGAACATTCGAGAATCCCGCAGATATACTATCACGGGGGGTTACGCCACAACAACTCAACAATTCGACGCTTTGGTGGCACGGTCCGCAGGTTTTAAGAAACGCCAATTTCGAAAGTTCCGATGACAATATTTCAATTTCTTTGTCTGACATCCCTGAAATCAAACCGAAATGCTGTCTGGCTACCACCAGAGTTAATTCAAATTTTGCAGCTTTGACAAAATTCTCCACATTTTCCAAAACAATTCGAGTCACGGCCTATGTCTTACGATTCGTAAACAATTCCCAAAAAACGAATAACAAGAACACGGGGCAATTAACTAGCGACGAAATCAAACGGGCACATGACGTAATCATTAAAATGACGCAACTCGAATAATTCAGTAAGGACATTCACCATCTCACCAATCATAAAACATTATCAAAAACAAGCAAACTAATAACATTGCAGCCCTTCATAGACAAAAATGGTTTACTACGCGTAGGGGGTCGGCTCAAACATGCTTCGATCGCGTATGAACAAAAACACCAGCTGCTCCTACCGAAAGATCATCATGTAACAAAACTCATCATTCAGTCTTATCACATAAGTCACTTGCACGCTAGTTGTCAAGCTACCACAGCAGCAACTAGGCAACGGTACTGGATACTCTCTTGTCGGGATATTGTACGTCAAATCATTTTTAATTGCGTAAGGTGTTTTCGGGTTAATCCCAGATTCGAAAATCAATTAATGGGAAATTTACCTGAACCACGAGTAACACAGTCTAGACCATTCACTCACACAGGGATTGACTATGCGGGACCCATACTCATAAAAGATGGCTTCAAACGAACCAACAGAAAGATCAAATGTTACATCGCCATTTTTATTTGTCTTTCAACTAGAGCTGTGCACATTGAATTAGTTTGTGATTGTACATCAACAACATTCCTCAATGCGCTCAAAAGATTCATGTCTCGCCGTGGAAACGTTTCAAATTTGTATTCAGATAATGCGACAAATTTTGTGGGTGCGAACCGCGAACTTGCTAAGTTATTCAAAACAAATGATTTTCAAACCAAGATAATCAATTCACTAGCAGACCAACAAATAAATTGGCATTTTATCCCTCCACGCGCTCCACACATGGGTGGACTTTGGGAAGCCGCTGTTAAGTCGACCAAATTTCATGTAAAACGCGTCATAGGGGAGACGTTATTAAATTACGAGGAGTTACACACACTGCTGTCAATGATCGAGGCCTGTCTTAACTCCCGACCCATCACTCCTCTATCCAGTGATCCCTCCGACCTAAAAGCACTGACCCCAGGCCACTTTCTCATTGGGGACGCACTGACGGCGCCACCAGAACCAGATGTCAGCGATCTCCCGAGCAATAGATTATCCAGGTATCAATTGTTGGAAAAAATGCGCCAACATTTTTGGAAACGGTGGTCCGGAGAGCACCTGCACCAATTGCAACAAAGGACGAAGTGGAACACCGCCACGCAACAACCCCAAGTCGACAGTCTGGTGCTTCTCCGAGAGGACAACATTCCAGCCTTGCAATGGCTTCTTGGAAGAATCACAAAGTTACACCCGGGGACTGACGGATTCACCAGGGTGGTGACAGTGAAAACAGTGCGAGGTGTAGTGAAACGACCAGTGACAAAAGTGTGCGTGCTACCACTGTGTTAAAAAAGACAATCGTTGCGGCCACTCATAAACTCTTAGTGTAGGATCTTTTTTCAAAAACGATTTTCTTTTTTTTTTCGTTTTTTCTTCTTTCTTCTCTCCAACAATCACATTGGAACATGTCTACTATCTTTTTTTCATCTGTTTGTTTATATTCTTTGTCATATTATCATGTGTAAGGTAGTTAGCATATATCAGATTAGTTTAGGAAATTCATCATCATTGTACAAATTAATTAGTATCATCACATGTACTATTATTATCTCGTTGAAAGAGGTACTTTCAAGGGGGGGAGGAAATGTTAGGTACGGCGCCAGTAAAGAATCAGAGACGCCTTATTTCTTAGAAGGGTGCGTTGCCAGGACACTTGTGACAGCGGTACCGCCACCACCTGATTCTGTCCTACCTGGACGACCGTCTATATAAACCCATGTTTTATGTAAAGGGGGCTGACAGTGCTGACACTCTGACACTCAGACTCTTAGCAGTACGACCAACAGGTCAATTGTTCATTTTTGTTAACCAAACCTTGTTGTAAATAAGTTGTCGTAAGTTGTACCAATATACTACAAAAACACAGTGTGTGTTTTAATTCCGAACACGGAACCCCAAACGTGTCTGGAGGAAACCCCCAGACTAGATCGGCGTCGGAAACATCCGCGACCGAACAAATTGTACATATGTTTAATACACTCTTGTATCATATTATAAATAATGTTAGTGAAATGTTTACCTTACAACGTGAATGAAGATACCTAATAGTATATTATGCAACAAGATTTATAAACGGCACTTTAGACACGCGTTTTATGTTAGGCACGAGTGAAGCGTAGCGGAGCGAGTGTTTAATAAACAAGTGTCTAGAGAAGTTTATAAACGAGTTGAATACTATACTTTTTCTACGACCAAATTAACAAATGGAACACACAAACGAAACAAGCAACTTTTTTATTAAACGTTAATTTAAACATACAAACTAAATGAACATACCAAATAGGAATATATATATTTCTCAGGATACAAACTATTGGTGGCTTCAGGTCCATATTTGAAAAATACAACGAATTATTCCACTGCAATGACGTTTTCTTTCACGCCGGATGCGAAACTGATAAACGTCAAAATACGAACTTGATCTAGAGCTAAATATGTCCAAAAAATTCAAGCCGTGTTTAAAGAAACTTCGAGCGTGTTTAATATCCCGAAAACGCCCGAATGGACACCAAGTTGTGACTAATGAACAATCGTTTTTAAAGTGACGTTTTGTACACTATTTGTCAGTGCAAAATGTGACACTTTAGAGAAGGAAATAGAAAAAAGTATTTGGCTTGCGAGGCTGTGTTCTTAACTTAACGGATTGTTACCTGCGGAGGTTGACTAAACATAGCTACGCAAGTTAGATATCTGACCTCATCAATTTTATATAATGTACTTGTTTATTCCAGAATAAGTTCTTTAACCGCATTATTTCATAAATAGTAAAAATATAATTTCAGTTAGATATCTGACCCCGCTATTTAAGCAATTATAATGTCACTTACTCATTAGCATTGACGTTTGTTAAATATTTAACAAACCGTTAACAAGCTGTTAATCATGCGTTAATAATTTATTAATTTTTAATTATTCGTTAACAACCGATTAATGGCCAATTAACTTTTCTGCAACCGGGCATAACACTGTTTTCAATTAGTTTCAAAACAAGAAAAACCTATACACCGGGTGTCCCAACGGTTTGGCAAAGTAGATTTACTAAGTTAATATAAGTTCTTTGAAAATTGCTATTATACATACAAGTTATGAGCACGGTTTAAAAATATTTTAGATTATACAGGGTGTTTGGTGTATCGGTGGCAACACAAACTTATAATTTTTTAAATGGAATACCCAGTATTTTTTTGCGTTTTTGGAAAGCTCTCGTTAAAACAAAGAAGAAGATACAACATTTGATGGGTCTAACTTCTACTGTTAGTAAACTATTCGCTCTTTTGTGTCCGGACATACCAAACTTTAAAAATTAGTAAAAAATATAACAGATGATAATTATTTAGATTAGGTTTTTTTAGAACATTGTAAATATCGTCAATTTTATTGCCTTGTTGAAAAACATTAAGATTTTTACTTAATTACGTAGAGGGCGCTTCAAACGCAAACTCTTTATTTAGTCAATTTTTTTAAATGGAACACCCTGTATTTCGATATACCGTTGGATAGCTCTTTCAATGAGCGTTTAAAAGATATAAGGTGTTTGGCATCTAAAATAAATAGTTTATCCACAAATTTCATTTAAAATATCAAATATTTCAGATTTTTCTTTAATTTAACTGAACCAAAAAAATACATTTCATCGAGTTTAATATTACTATAGATTTACAAAATAATTCAAAAGAGAATAAATTTAACCTTTAATTAACTGAAAAAAAGAAATAAAAAGAACAGTGGCAGTTGTACACTTTCCAAAAAAAAAACACAATAAACAAGTTATCCAAATTTGAATCGAAATACAGGGTGTTCCATTTAAAAAAATTGACTAAATAAAGAGTTTGCGTTTGAAGCGCCCTCTACGTAATTAAGTCAAAATCTTAATGTTTTTCAACAAGGCAATAAAATTGACGATATTTACAATGTTCTCAAAAAACCTAATCTAAATAATTATCATCTGTTATAATTTTTTACAAATTTTCAAAGTTTGGTTTGTCCGGACACAAAAGAGCGAATAGTTTACTAACAGTAGAAGTTAGACCCATCAAATGTGGTATCTTCTTCTTTGTTTTGACGAGAGCTTTCCAAAAACGCAAAAAAATACTGGGTGTTCCATTTAAAAAAATATAAGTTTGTGTTGCCACCGATACACCAAACACCCTGTATAATCTAAAATATTTTTAAACCGTGCTCATAACTTGTATGTATAACATGAAATAATAACATTTTTCAAAGAACTTATATTAACTTAGTAAATCTACTTTGCCAAACCGTTGGGACACCCGGTATATGTCTGTAAGAGCAAGATTGATAAATCAGTTATTAGTCGTTGTACCGCCGTTGTGTCTGTAAATAAAGTTCTTTTTTAAAAACTTGTTTATTTAACAAGAAAATATAATTCGCACTGTTGCTATAATTTGTTTTTATATTACAACTAGCTGACCCGGCGAACTTCGTACCGCCTCAGAATTAATAAATGTTGTGTTAACTTATTAGGTGAATTAAATTAAGTTTTTTTATTAAGATAAAATGAATAATTAAAATGAATTGAAATTTAATGATTTAATGCATACACAAATTTAATACAGTTGGTTGCAAAAAAAACGGGAAACGAAAATTTTTCTAATGTAAATTTGGTTTTGTCCATTTGTCACTTAATTGTCTACTCGACAATACCTATCAAATAATTTCTAAAAATGTCTGAATTTTGACTCTAATTCTAACCTATCTCTCGTAAGAAGGTTTCACACTATGACAAAATTGTAAAAATGTGTCAATTTTATTCTGACAGTTCCCGTTTTTTTTTTTGCAACCAACTGTACCTTAATGCTAAGCACTACGCCCTCCGACGGAGATTATTCATTCGTATTCACGTCACGTGATGTGCAATTTCTGCAGGGATGTTGGCCTTCAGGTCTTGTATGGTCCTTTGATGGTTGATATAAACGCGAGATTTCAAAAAACCCATAAACAAAATCGCAAGGGGCCAAATCTGGCGAGCGAGTTCTCTACTACAAATTGCCCCTTATTGAAGTGAAACTCCAGTTCTTCGTCTTGTCGCACTCCCGGTTTGTCTGAACGTAGTGACCCATGTAACAATTGATTTCTGGTTCGGGACACGACCCAACACTGAAGCGATTTCGGAATAGCCCTATACCGTCAATGCTTTAGATGCGGTATCAGTCGGCCACTCTCTGGTACCACTTTATGACTCTTCTCAAACTACGCGCAAGCGTTAGTGACACTGCTGGCCCTCTGCTGGGATCTTTCCACATGGTGCGCTCTGCATTTAGTACCACTTTATGGCAGTGCACATTTAGAGTAAGGCCGGCCTGAGATATGACATTTGGTGGGGGAAACCTGCTCGGACAAAATATCCCAGTGGCGTGGCAAAACCGATCACAGCAGAGAATAGCGGTCACAGTAACAATCAGCTGACTTTTAATCTGTTGAACACCCCTATTTTACGAAAGATGGACTCGTCCGACTGTTTTCCGTCTACGCTCACCCCCACCAAATGTCATATCTCAGGCCGGCCTTACTCTAATAGTGCTCCCTCCTGTTAATACTACCTCCATGCTTCCAACGCATGATGGCAGCTGACAGAGATAGGGAACAAATCTTTAAAACCACGGGACCACGGCTTCCGAATGAGACCACTCCCGCCCCATTACAGTCTGAATGGCGCGCATTTCAAAAAAGGAAGTTATGTTGTCGCACCCTGTACAATGCAAAAGTAGGTAAGAGTAATACGTGTTGATCATGATCACCATTGATCACACTTGGTGTCAAAACTCAGCTGACGTGGCAAAACCTTTCAAAATGAATTTTCTTCATACATTTTTTTCCTTAGTTATTCGATGTTTTAATAGTTATTCTGCTAATCGGAGCGGAGACAAATCCAACAATGTGTAACACAATAAAAACCATTGGTGTGAGCTCGTGACACATCATGTCGAGTACTTTTTAGGTTATATGAAATCACTGAATTAACTGAACGATCAAGTTATCGACCGGGGTTTAAAATTATTGAATTACTTATATCGCTATTAAAAAATAGGGGTTGATGGTAGAAGGGTGAAAATTTAGGGTTGTATGTATTTTTTAATACCACATCATAAAGAAATAAAAATAAACAATTTTGTCCAAAAAATAAAATAAAAATGTTTGGGGTGGAGCAACCTTATCACTTAGGGGTATAAAAAATAGATAACAACCTATTCTCAGACCTACTGAATATACATATAAAATTTCATCAAAATCGGTCAAGCCGTTTCGGAGGAGTATGATAACTAAAACTGTGACACGAGAATTTTATACAGTGCCTTTTTTTTAACACTGGCCATAGGGATTTACATGTGTAAGAGAATTTAAAAAACGCAACAGAAAAACTACCTCTTCCACCCCAAACACGTGGCTCATAAATTATGTTCTGAAAGGTCCTTGACTCGGGGGTGATTTTTAACAGTTCCACAGGCGAGAGAGTCAGTGTGGGCTTGGCAGCTGAAACCGACGGGCTGTCCAAGGTACGAGTACGAGAGTGACGGCAGGTGAATAATTGTGATCCGGAAGTGGTGTAGTGAATAGAGATACAGTTACCAGGTGTGTTGGTAACTGGGTGATAGCAGGTTTGGGCAACCTGGGCTATAGATCAGTACCTTAATGCGTAAAACCTCCCTATACCATGGTATGATTCCTGAGCACCGGATGTCCGGGTGGGGCACCTTTGGCTCATGACACGGCTAGGCCGTTGACCGGGCGCGTTTCGTAGAGACGGCTGGTGGTGGCAACCAAATGCACCGATCATACGTGCTTGATTAAAAGGTTATGAGGTCATCCCGGTCCCCAGGTACTGAGGGGGCATAGTAACGTATGGAAGTGGGTTGTAGGCTCATACTCTGGCCGTGGCGGTCTTCCTCTGTGGAGACTGCGGGCGGGCTGTGCACCCCAAACTGCACACGGGGCTATTACAGGTGCTACTAGAACATCCAACGCAATCCCGGAACGTAGCGCTCTGAAGACGACGCCCGTGGTTCGAGCCCCTCATCACGATAGAAGCTAGGGGGAGGAATCCCCCGGGTGAGTCACTGTATGACCTTGATTCGCGACAGATGTGTCAGGTGTTTATCATTTACATGTTTGTACCGTCCCATTGAGCAAACCCGAGTCCGGACCTGTGCTTTACCGTTTGAATGACTGAATGAGGTGGAGGTGAGTCCGACTGTAGATTATCGTACGACTGTAGCTGAGATTGTCTAATTTAATGTGTATCGATGAGTCTGATCGATTAATTATCAAATATTGAGGGATAACGCCCTTGGGCAAAAATCAAGTCTTACACATGACAAAAACTTTGGATCGTGTTAATAAGCTTTTTAGCAGGAATTTTTAATGAAATTTTGCAGAATATTAGATTAGTATTTTATTAATCAATTTAAGTTTATTTTATACTACAGAATAAAATAATTACGGAATTAATTTAAAAAAATTACTTTTAATTTATTACATTATTTCTTGCCCAGAAGGTTTTATAATCGTTAGACAGTTACAAAATGTTCGACAAAATTTTTATGATCGTCTTGATTAGTGTCTTGCAGGCTATGGAAGACAGTATGAAGAAATTATGAAATGAAAATTTAAAAATAATTAAAGCAGCAAAAATTGTTGAAGCAGAATTTTATTTATTTAGATGTAATTATGATTTCCTATGTTTTATGTTTATGAAATAAAACTGCACATTTTTCAAAGTATATCCTATTCCATCATTTCTTTATGTGAAAAGGTGTCCATTGAAAATTATTACTGTCTGACGTTTGTTGAGTTTACATTACGTCAGCCTACTTGGCAAGCCACGTGGTAAATTTAATAAACTTATTTTTGCTCTAATTCCGTGATTATTTTGTTTTGTACGATGGACCGAACTGAAATTGATTTATAAAATACTAATCTAATATCCTACCAAATTTCGCTTAAAAATTCCCACTAAAAAGCTCATTAACAGACCCTAATCTTTTTAGCATGTAAATCCCTATGGCCAGCGTTAAAAAAAAGGCACTGTATATTAGATTTTATATATTAGATGTATGATTCGTGACAAGTTTATGATTAGTGATGCTGTATAAACTAGCAAATTTTTACCGAGACTGTAAGTGTCGTGTCGGTAGCTATTGTGATGGTGGCTTTTGGCCCCTATTTGTTTTGATATAATATATTTATAATTTATATATCGTCTTGTTTTCATGTGTTACATTCCACGCGTGTGGAGTGGTGCTGGCACCTGACAATCTTGACCCCGCCAGTGCAATACTTACACAACACTCCATCCTAATTTATTACTGAACATACATCAATTAGAATAATTAGTGTTAAGTATTATATAAAAGAGAAATAAACAATATTTGAAAAAAATAGTTTACACATTGAATCCTGCGTCGTCCTTTGTTACAGAAAAAACAATAAAAAAGAATAAAAAGTACAAAAACAATAGAAATTCTCGATTTCTACACGCTTTAACTACGAAACTATTGATCTGACAAAAAAACATGAAGAACAAAAAATGTAGAGAATTGTACGCTCTACATTTTTTATAATAACTTAGATAGACGTATCTCGCACGGATAATGAAATAATCGCCGAAATGTGATTTTCCATTCCTATTCTCCAGTATGGCGGGGTGAGTGACAACCCCCCAAGGTCGCAAACTCGGCAATATTAATAATATGCCTAATAGAAGATACCTGCCAAGTATAAAATTTTCTGTACCTTTTGCAAGGTGGAGCCATTTTTATGTCTCTATTGACTGGACTAGTAACGATTCGTAAATTTTCAGCGAAAGTGAGATTATGTTTTGTGGAAAATGCTGACGGTTTAACTAAAAAAGATCGTCGCGCTTTAAAAGTGCAAGAAAAAACCAAACAAGAACAACCCGGTGAAGTTAAAAAAGGCCAACAGCAACAAGAGCAGCAGTCAAAAAAGGCTCAAAAGACTTCCGCATCGGAAGTACCCAAGGCTCCAAACAGTCAGCTATCAGAAAAAGAACAGAGAAGGTTAGAATGGGAAAAGAAATTAGCGGAACAAAAAGGCGAATCCGGGGAAAAAAACGAAAATCTAAGTAAAGCCCAGCTCCGCGCCAAGCGTCGCGATCAACAAGAAGCGCAGAGACTTGCCAAGACTAATGTAAAACCAGAGCAAAAACCTCAAGAGAAAGTCATTGAAGTTAAAAAACTACCACCAACTGTGAAAAAAATTGAAAAAAAGAAACCAATTGATGCCAACAGACTTCAAATTGTAAATCATTTGTGTTCAGATGTCCCATCTGAAAACAAAATTGTTAATTATAAGAATGTCCGTGCTCCATCCTGCTTTTGTCAAGTTAGGTGTACAGTACCGCAATAAGAAAATTTTAGGATTGAACGCTAGGTGTCGCGCACTCTTATTAGCAGTCAAGTGCCTAATTAATGACCTTCAAACGCCCCCAAAACAAGAATTCTGCAGATATCTGGAATCTACACTTAAGTCATGTGTGGATTACTTGGATTACTTGCATATGTGTCGTCCTCTGGCGGTGTCCATGACCAACGCGTTAAGACATTTCAAAAATGGACTGCATCAGGCTGAATCCTTAGAAGATAGTATTAAAGAAGAGACTCTCTTAGGCAACATCGATACGTACGTCGCCGACGACATAGACAAAGCTGGAGAAGCGATCAGTTTGACGGTCAACAAAAAAAATCAATACGGGTGACGTAATTCTGACTTACGGATGGTATTTTACCGGAAATTTGTCAGTCCTCTCATCTCTTTTCGTGCAGATGCTAATTTACAAATCCTCAACTTGTTGTATGACGTCACACCGCCAGATTTGATCACCGCTGTTGTCACCGAATTTGCTATTTTGCCTTGTTCTAGTGCCCCTGTTGTTTTAAGAATTAAAAGTGAATTTAAGTGAACTTGTATGTAAAATAAATAAAGCCTCATATTAATCATCTTCTCATAAATAAGTACATACAACATATTACAGTATTCATTTGACAATGTAAGAGAAGGTATTAACCTTAACACAACTTTTCCTCACCGTCCGACCTAGGAGGATTGCAGGGCATCATCAAAGGTCATTAGCAGTATTGACAAAGAGGAAAAAGACTACTAAGAATTGACACTGGTCGCACATGTCTACCTAGTTCAAAACACCGACGAAAAAGTGTAAAGAAGACCAAATTTCGATTACCTCTGCGACAATATCTTCTCATTCAAGGTTTAAAATAAAGAAACGATGTAAATAAGTAAGGGAAAAACACTAATATATTTTCAAATTCTATATGAAACATTTTTTTATTGCAGATAAAATTGTGTACCTATTGTGAATTATGATCGACATTAAAAAAACTTTTGGTAATTGTTCACTTTAACTACTCGAATTTTCGCTTTTTTTCTGGCTAGACAACCTCAGGGCGTCCTCCTAAATCGTGTCCCACCATTCAAACCTTGTGCAAATGCCTTTTTTTTCTCTCTTGTTATGTTTCAAGGTCGCGTCAAGTCTTAGTATAACTAGAGGGTAAGGAAAATTTTCATTTGCACAAGGTTTGACTGGTGGGAAACGATGTAGGAGGACGTCCTGAGGCTGTCTAGCCAGAAAAAACGCGAAAATTCCAGAAGTAGTTAAAGTGAACAATTACCAAATTTTTGACTTTTTCTTTGGTCAAGTTTAAGTATAGGGAAATTTCCGGTCATAAACCCCATTTGTTTGTCTGGTAGCGTGAAATATAATTTTTTGTTTTTTTGCGATTTCCTCTAAAATGGAAAAAGCAAGGTAATTTTTTTTCGGCTCAGAAGAAGCACGTTGACAAGGGGAATCCAACAGTGCAGAATTCATTACCATATGTTGCTTCATAAGGGAGCTATGGCCGTTTAAATTATTTCCGAAGTAAAAATTTGATAGAAGGTTCATGGTTATTTCGAAAAAAATTTTTGTCGTCGATACGAACGAAATTGCGGTTAGTTATTGTATAGGATGAGTTGAATTCAGGCATAGGGAAAGTTCCGGTCATAAACCCCATTTGTTGGTGAGTAAGCCAAAAATATGAGTTTTTTGTTTTTTTGTGAATGTCTCTTAAACGAAAAAAGCGAGGTAAAATTTAATAAGGGAGCTTTGGCCGTTTAAATGTTTTTTCGATGTGCAAATTCGATAGAAGGTAGGGGTTTATCGTTTTTTCATATACAATGTAACGCTCCCGGTGGCGGAAAAATTCCGTTCTTTCTCCGAGCCGGTGCAGAAAATTAGCGCGGAGCCAACTGCCTTAACCGCGTCCACCGAATCCGCCCCGGAACCCGTGTTTCTTCCGGCCGACAATACCCGAACTCCGCGCGCTTAGCCGAGCTCCCCCATCGCCCCAGCCGCGAATCGCCGGCCGCGCGCAGTTCTACCATGGCGCGGCCGAGGCAACAAAAGGACCGCGCCGCGGCCAAGGCAACAAAAGGACCGCGCCGCCGCCGAGCCTGCAGAGTGCAGAGCTGTGGTGCAGAGCACAGAACACCTATGCAGAGCTCATTCCGATTCCGATTTTGATTGTCATTCCGCTTCCAGTCCCGCTCCCGAACCAACCTCCGACTCCGACTCCGCTTCCGACCTTGCTGACATCCCGCTTTCTTGCTTCCTGGCCCGTTCCTTCCCATTGCGAAGGAACCCCGGCCACCCCGCTTTCTCCTTTTTCATCCTGGCCCGTTCCTTCCCATTGCGAAGGAACCCCGGCCACCCCGCTTTCTCCTTTTTCTTCCTGGCCCGTTCCTTCCCATTGCGAGGGAACCCCGGCCATCCCGCTTTCTCCTTTTTCTTCCTGGCCCGTTCCTTCCCATTGCGAGGGAACCCCGGCCATCCCGCTTTCCCCTTTTTCTTCCTGGCCCGTTCCTTCCCATTGCGAGGGAACCCCTGCCATCCCACTTTCTCCTTTTTCTTCCTGGCCCGTTCCTTCCCATTGCGAGGGAACCCCGGCCATCCCGCTTTCCTTCTACCCCTCTCTCTTTCGCCCCGAACAGGAAGAGCCAACGGCGTCCAGGTCCGACCGGAACAACAGTAAGTACGAGCCGCGCTCCCCTCCGACACCCGCCCGGAACATCCTCCAGGTCACGGACACCGTCCCCGAAGGGTTCCGGCGCCACCAGGTACCAACACCCCTTTTTGTACATATTGTAAATAAAGGCCCGCCTGTTGCGACACCTGCTTGTTTTGCTACCCCCTTTCCGCGCCCTGACAGCCGACCCCCGGACACCATACGCTCCGCGAAGCTACCCCGGCCGTGTGGCGTCCCACCACAGCCGCAAAAAGGGACTGGCGCTTGAGGCATACCGCGACCGACCCGAACGGCGTCAAATCCCGTGACGTCACTACCGTAAGTGATCGTCACAATAAATGAAAGTAATTGGTATAGTCCTACAGAAACTTTAGTGGAATTCGGCTTTGGTTGTAAATTTAACAACAACAACCGAAGAATAAGATTTTATTATCAAGTAATAACCGTTGTCATAAATACAACTACCACTACCTGTAACATCCCTGCCTGAAGCTAACATTGCAAACGCCAAACTGACAACCCTCATTACCATTTATCAGTAGGATTACTGCTGCAGCATAAAATTCTATTTTTCAAGTGACAAACATAAATTTACAACCAAAGCCGAATTCCACTAGAGTTTCTGTAGAACTATAATTGGTACCAATTTTACGACAACCCTCGTTAAGCGGCAATAAACCACTCAAGGAATCAAAAGGTCGTTTTAAAATATCGATAGACGCACTTTAGGTATCAACTCAAATATGTTACAGCTTACCCATTGTAGCTTGAGCTGTGAAGGATGCGCAAAGTTGAATAAGGAGGTCCTGGAAGCGGCAAAGAAATGCGACAAAATTAGTGAAGGGGCTGTTAGACCACTGCGCATCCGGTTCTTACAGCTCAAACTACAATGAGAAAGCTGTACAGGGTGATTCATCTTTCACCGCCGGTGGCAAAATGACCCTTAAGAATTGAGAAAAATTTATGGAATTTACAGATTTGATTTGTCGAAAAATTTACTTGCATTTGTCGCCTTCATTCCAATTCATGCACCAAAAGAATATTCATTGCGAACGCCATTATAATTTGGGACCGTTTTGACGTAAGTTAATTTTTAACGGCTGGGTATGACCACCCGCTAAAAATTAGCAACTTGAGTTAAATTTTAACTTTTGGTTAAAATTTTGGCTTAGAGAATAGCGCAATGGGTTAAAATATTTTAACCGTTGTTTTAACGTTTAACTTTTAACCAATCTCTTATAGAATAGGCCTGTTAGTCAGTTTTCTTCAATTACTACTAACCAGGATTCAAACTGTCCGTCAAATGACATTATAATTTCCAATTTTCTTGTTATGTTCTACACTAATATTGCGTCACTTATGGCAAAACTTCCTAGTTTTCAAGTCTACTTACAAAATACGAGTCCTGCATGTGTGTTACTCACAGAAACATGGTTATCATCTCCTATAAACAACTCAATTTTAGGCATAGATAACTACTTAATATTTCGAGACGACAGACAAAGTAGGGGTGGTGGTGTGGCTATACTTCTTAAGAAATCAATTTTTCATTCTTACAACATAAATAAGTTAAACATAATAGTACCACACATTGAATCATTATTTCTACAGTTAAGAGAAGGAAACACGACTATTACTTTAGGCTGTGTCTATAGAACCCCAGATACATCTCAGGAAGATGACATAAAATTAATTGACCAACTTCGTAATCTAAGTATGGTGCATGGTGAGTTGGTGATATTGGGTGATTTTCATTTTTCGACGATTCACTGACCAGTGAAAGATCCATTATCTGGTAACAACTCCGCCTCCCACTTTACCAACTTACTACTGAGCTCTACACTCGAACAACTCATTACGGAACCTACAAGGTTTCGCAGCGGCAACTGTCCCTCCTTGTTAGATCTCTTGCTAACCAACAACAAAAACATGATCTCTTGCATTGATCTCCTATTGGAAAATCGGACCATGCAGTTGTTGAATTCAAATTACAAACATATGCCCTCAAGCAACCTAGACACACATATCATGAAATATCAATCGTAGATCAACAAAAATTGAAACAATACCTAACGACAACTGATTGGCTCCCAGTCTACAATACTCAAGATGCGACTAAACCGTGGAACCTGTTTCATAAAATTTTATCGGCTGCCACTGCCCATGTGACTAGGAAAAAACAAATTAAAAACAACAGAGAAAAACCCTGGATATCTCATAACTTTTTCACTAGATTAAAACATAAACGTGAACTATGGTTAAAATTTAAACGAAGTTACAGTGAGTCAGATTATTTGGTTCATCGTAAATACTCGAATAAGTTGTCTCATGACTTAAAAAAGCCAAAAATAATTACGAAAACAAACTTCTAGAAAAAGATACTAAAGCTGTTTACAAGTATATGAACAGCAAGATATCCTCCAGAGTGTCTACGCCTAGAGTAATAAAAGATGTCGGTTCAATGTGTAATAATAACTTAGAACCCGCCAACATTCTCGCAAATTTTTTTGAATCGGTCTATGTTAAATAGGGTTAGCCGAACATCGATGTTTTGATTTCAATCTTCGATATTTTGACATCGATGGTATTCTTTTTGAAACGTCAATATTTTATCGATATTCGTAATAAAACATCGAACATCGACAAAAAAAAAAAACAAACAAGAATACAGTTTCCAAGAGATGACGTGAACGGCCCTTCTGGGAAGTGCACGTGTATATTTAGCCCTGACTTCGCAGATCGGGATCGGTTGATCGGTTTCCATTTTCCGCTGCGGCGCTGCCATCGCATTTGCTTTCTGAGTCTGAGTTGAGTTGAAACTGAACAGTGTTTTTTATGAACTTATTAATTTAATATGTTCAAATGACTATTTTCGCCCCAATTTTTAATACCATCGATGTTTCAAAATATCGATGTTTTTTGTTCGATGTTTCCTACCCATCGATGGTCGCTACCGATGTCAACACCGATATTGAACATCGATGTTTGTGTTCGATGTCCCATCCCTAATGTTAAAGAATCTTTATTAAATTTCCCATCAATTTCTATTCCAAACATTGTCGAATCATTGGATGAAATCGAACTAAATGAATCCTTACTTTTAGAAGAACTGTCAAACATAGGTAAGCGCCAAAAATTCCCGGCCTGACTATGAAGGAGGCAAAATAAAGTAAAATTTTTCAAATTATTTTTCGATGTAATCTTCCTTAACTTCAATACACTTGTTACATCTTTTAATTAACAACTCAATCCCTTTAAAATAGTATATTATGATACAAGTTTATAAGGAAGCCTTTAAAGCACACGCGACGAGTTTAAGAGCACGACGCGTAGCGGAGTGCTTTTAAAGTCGCAAGTGCTTTAAAGGCCCTTATAAACGTGTATCATACGCTATTTTTTATTATACCTGCACTACAATCTGAAAATTATAACAAAAAAAGTAAATTGAAATACCTTTTCCGAGGTAATCTGTATCATTAATCGTTGATATAGAAATGGTCAATTGTTGTTGTTTCGTTGCTATCATAAATCGTGTGTCAATGTTTATTTACCATTGTTCAAAATGTAGGTGAATTTGTTGTTACCTAAGCAACCCTTAAAGCTTTAGTGTTTTAAAGGCCCTTTTTCGCACGCATTTAAGTGTCAAAAACAGGGATTATGATTCAGGTATAATAAAAAAATATTTTTTTGGTTTATCCTCAAAACGGGCTACTACCGCTGCTTTTAGCTCTCATTATCATCATTAAAACGTCGCCCACATAGATATTTTTTTAAATATCCAAACAGATAATAGTCACTAAGGGTCATGTCTGGGCCACAAGGAGGATGGTCGATTAAGTGGAAACCAAAATCCAGCATGGTGACTTGTGCGACACCGGCAGTAGGAACTGGTGCATTGTCATGCAGTATCCGGGTGCCTCTGGTTTGCTTCCCCCGGTATATTGTCCCGCAATTTATGAAGCAATACTGCATAATATTTGCCCTTGACCGTGGTGTTAGTTTCCTTAAGATCTATAGGAAGCAATCCCTCACAATCACAGAAAATGGTGGCCATTACCATTTTTGTTGATTGACAAACTCTGAATTTTCTTGGGGGTGTTTCACCCTGACGTCGCCATTCCATCGGTTCCTTTTTCGGCAGAGGATCATAGTACAAGACCATTGTTTCATCTCCTGTTGCAATGGTCTTCAACACAGCCTTTGTATCTAATCCACAGACCTTTAAAAGTGTTCGTACACATTCAACTCGATGTTGCCGCTGAACAGCCGAAAGAAGTTTGGGAACCCATCTTGAGCTGACTTTATGCATTCCCAAATGGTCATGCAGGGTCCAGCGAAAACTTGTATTTGAAAGCTTAACCATTTCTGATATTTCTTTGACCTTCCAACGGTGGTCACTTAATACCAACTCTTCAGCAAGGGCAATATTGTCATCCGTGAACCTCTACTGGTCGACCAGATCCTGGATCATCTTCAAGGCTCTCTTGTCCCATACGAAAGCGCTTTGTCTATTCTTTTACTACACAATAGGAAGAACAACTTCCACTGTACACGTCATCCAAACTTTATTTGATAATTTAGGGAGTAAACCTTTTTTTTACCAAGAATTTTATCACAGCTCGATACTCGATTTGACCCACTTGAGACATTTTACTCAATACGTCGTGTTTAAGATACCTTCAATTAAAAACTGTTTAACGTAGAACGTCAATTTTTTTTGTAAGGCTTTCTAAGAAAAGTATCTATTAAATGCCAAAAGTTTGTCCTGCTAGAAAATCTGGATCTATGTTAGGCCGGGAATTTTTGGCGCTTACCTCTAAAATCAACCAGCGCCCCTTAAAGATCTGTGCCGAGACCTTAGTTCTGCCTTTGCTTCACATTATGAAGCAATCGTTTTTCTCGTCAACTGTTCCTACAGAGTGGTTTAAAGCATCTGTTACCGCTATCTACAAAAAAGGTGATAAAACTCTGGCTTCCAACTATCGTCTCATTAGTTTAACATCGATTTGTTGCAAACTAATGGAACGTATCATTTCCAAACAGCTAATAAATTTTGCTTTAAAACATAATGTTATTCCCCCACAACAGCATGGCTTTTTTCCTGGGAGGTCGATTGTCACTTGCCTTCTAGAATGTGTGAATGATTGGACGCTGTAAATTGATAACTTTAGGCCTGTTGATGTTTTATACCTAGACTTTGAGAAGGCATTCGACAGGGTCCCTCACCAACGCTTGTTGGTCAAGCTTTCCCACTTTGGAATTCGTGGACATTTGCTGAAATGGATTCAGGCTTTTTTGAGTAATCGTATCTTCCACGTTAAGGTGGCCGACTCGATATCAGACAAGCGTCAGGTTGTTTCTGGTGTGCCGCAAGGGTCAGTGTTGGGGCCTCTCTTGTTTAGATTTATATCTCAGACTTAAGCGCAGTGATAAATGTTCCTCATGCCCTTTATGCTGACGATGCTAAGCTTTATGCTAACCCTCTTTTACAGTCATCATTACTGCAAAGTAACTTAGATCGGATTTCGAAGTGGTGTGAAAGCTGGTTTCTAACACTAAACATTGATAAATGTAAGGTACTGCATTTAGGCAAAAGGAATCCAGTTGTCCAATATTTCATTGACAAGAAAATCATAACACGCGTAGATTCTCATAACGACTTGGGCGTCACAATCACTAGCAACTTACCTGGTCAGAGCATATTATACGCACGTGCAAATACAGGGTTATTCTACTCGTAAATGATTGTAGTCGAAGTAGGCCATGCCCATGTTATTACATTTTTGCCGCTTTCATGTGAACTGTCAATTTTGTCGCTGTCACTGTCATTTTTTAGGTGAAAAGTGCGGTAATGAGATTTTTATTTATTATTTTTCAATTAACAATTGAATCCAAAAATATTGAGTTGTTTTGCACCCAATTTAACTCCCGTGTGTGAACGGTGTGTACTCACTTATTCACATTATTTTGATGTGCCCGGCCCACCCCAGAATAAAAGTAAAACACATTAAAAACAAGATACATCTGCAATATTTATCTATCATCTGTCTGTGGTTCAAAATCTGGCCCACCTCAGCAAAAAATCATTGCTACGCCCTTGTCAAACTGATTGAGAAAATGCAAAGGAGAGCTACCAAAAGAGTTTGGAGTCTGCGGAATGAGTCCTACGACAACAGGATTGGGAGATTAAAATTGTTACCACTTGAAAAGAGACGAAAGCGCAGCGATTTAATATGAACATTTAAAGTTTTTAACATCGCAAAATACAGTTCCCTGCAAAAATTGTTCAGGCTGACTGACAATCCACATTTGAGAGGTCACAAATTCAAACTGAAAATGCATGCTGTACTACCAACGTCAGGCGCATTTTTTTTCCAAATAGAGTGGTTGCTGCTTGGAATGAGCTTACTGAAGAAACTGTAAGTGCGGTCAGTTTAAATGTTTTTAAAAGCAGAGTGGACAATCAACTTTAAAGTTTTTATTTTTGCGTGGGAGCTAATAGATCATCACTGATCTCCGCTCCGCTTAATGTTGTTAATAATAATAATAATAATAATAACAAAATTAATAAATATTTATAACTCTCCGTTGCTATGAGAAATCTTTGGTGTTTAGAAAAAATTTCGATTTTACCATTTATAATTTCAGCAACAGGAATAGTAAATACTGCAATCTCTTTTTAAAAATTTAAAAATTTTGGACTTAGAGAACACAGTGGTGTTTGAAATTCAAAAAGGTATATTATTGTACTCATGTCATATCGTGGGGAAATTCCTTAACATTGACACAAAACATAAAACACAAAAAAGTCACAAAAAAAAAACAATGCTATAATAAAAAATTAAATAAGCCAGAACGTACAGTCGCCAGTAATAAATTTTGATCGTCCAAGTCATTCTTTGATGCAATCGAAAATGCTCCATTGTAAAACAGTCGTAAATATCATAACCTTTCATCATGTTGTATGACATTAATTGTCATTTTTTCTCATTTTTTGACACTTTGTTGACATGGGCATAATCAGGCAGGGAAAAATTTTAAATTTGTGACAAGCTAACCAAATTTTGAAATGACATTGACGACCAAAATTTATTGCTCGCGACAGTACAATCAGGGTAAAATCATATTTTCTTAAGCATAATGATCAATTATTAATTATTATGCCTACATATAACATATAAGAAAACCAATACATTTAACAAAAAAATAAGAATTTCTTACTATTTTAAGAAGATATGTAACTAAAACAATACATTTTATTTTAT
Organism: Tenebrio molitor; assembly: GCF_963966145.1. Taxonomy (NCBI): domain Eukaryota; kingdom Metazoa; phylum Arthropoda; class Insecta; order Coleoptera; family Tenebrionidae; genus Tenebrio; species Tenebrio molitor. The sequence goes on from NC_091051.1 coordinate 9,595,779, forward strand.
AACTTATAGCTAAGAATAAATTTTCATAAAGAGATGACACAGACGTGCATAACAGCCTAGTTTTTGAAAATACTGCCGAAAAAATGTAAACAATGACAAGGACTACAGGTGCCCCTAAAATGCAGGGCAAAATTTTAACGACGAGCTACTGGCTTCATGTAGAACTCGGAAAAAAATATTTAAAAAATTCTGTCAAAAAATAAAATAACATTTAATTTTTGAGGTACAATTTTTTTTAATTGCTTTTAGTCTTCTACGTTGTCCCACAACCTCGTAGGTAAAATTTCGGCACATTTTAAAAATACACCCTTGTAATATTATGTTTTATAAAATGTACGCCAATGCGGTTTCCTTTTTGTAAAGCATATTTCCTAGAGGTTACTTTGCATTGGCGTACATTTTATAAAATATGATATACAAGGGTGTAATTTGAAAATATGCCGAAATTTTACCTGACAACGTACCTAGAAGACTAAAAGCAATTCAAAAAAATAGTACCTCAAAAATTAAAGGTCATTTTATTTCTTAAATATGTATTTTTTCCGTGTTCTACATGTAGCTCGTGGTTAAAATTTTGCCGTGCATTTCAGGGACACCTGTATTTCCATGACTAGGACGTAAAAATGGAGATAAATTAATCATGCCTAAATGTCATAACACCGGGCGTGCAATGGGTCAGAACATGACAACAATAATAATAAATAATAATACAGTTAATTTTTACAATACAACCTGAAAGTATTAATTATTATCATTCGATCAAAAAAGTTAAGCAATGCTAAGCGCGGTTAATATTTGGATGGGTGGCCCCCGAAAAAACTGCGTCATTATACAGGGTTATTCTAAATGATTGTAGTCGAAGCAGGCCATGCCCATGTTATGAAATTTTTACCGCTTTCATGTGAACTGTCAATTTTTGTCACTGTCACTGTCATTTTTTAGGTGAAAAGTGCGGTGATGAGGATTTTATTTATTATTTTTCAATTAACGATTGAATCCAAAAAGATTGAGTTGTTTTGCAACCAATTCTAAAAATATTGAGTTGTTTTGCACCCAATTTAACTCCTTTGTGTGAACGGTGTGTAGGTGCAGTTGGCTTCAAAAAAAACGGGAAATGAAATTTGACCTAATGTGAATTGGAAATTTAATTTGTCAATTTATGTCAATTTGTGTCTGTTTGACAATAGTATTTCTGACACATAAGTGCAGTTTTTTAACCTAAATTCTAAAAGGCCGTTTCAAACTATAAAAATTTAATAAAATCTGACAGAACTTTTTCTGACAGTTCCCATTTTTTTTTAAGCCAACCGTACTTTCTTATTCACATCATTTTGATGTTTTTTATACGGAGCGGCAACCACAAATTTTACCTACTTGGACTACAATCATTTAGAATATTATTTATTAGTTTTTCATCAAAAAATGATAAGTGGCAACTAGCTATAAAGCACTAATTGTCATTTGTAGACGCTGAAGTCATCTGCATAAATTGGTCCAGTTTCATCTTCAAATTCTGAATTTCGTTGTATAATTCTTCAACATTAATAGTAGTGGCAGCAGCAGTGGTAGTAGAAGTAGTAGATCGTGTAATCATTTCAACAAGGGAACAAATTCTTTTAAGAGTTTTTTTATCTGTATGACATGTCAAATTATCATCATTATATATTTTACCATGATCGTTAGGTAATACAGTTAATCGATAATTTTCCACAGATGTAAAAAGCCATATTTTAATAGATAATGATCTGAAACATCTTTTCATAAGAATTTTCACGAATGATGGCAGATTATTATCAACGAGCATACTTTCAATATAATACATGTGTTGAACTCTGCTAGTGTGTGCCACAAGCTCGGCGTCACTTCTAATCGTTTGCGTATCACCCACAGCTAAGCCGTTTAAAAGATTAAATAAAACAATAGTTATCATGAAAACAAATAATAAGAAAATCAATCTGCTGGCAATATTGTAGGTATCAAATTTGATGGAATCTGCATCAAGTTCACCTGTTAACATGATTATGGTTTGGAAAATGGATTTAAGGGGATTGTCAAATGAATCGTCATCAAAGAGGATGTAAAAACTAAGAGCAAATGCTATGAGTAATAGAAAATACCAAAGTAATAATTTGAAGAAGTTAGCTGAAACGGTTTTCAACATTACAGCATACGTTGAAAGTTTGGGGTGCAGTTCACTCTTCAAGACTAATTCAAGAGCGCCTAAAAGAATTGCCACGGATGCTAACTGCTTTTCAATGGATGGTGAGTTCACATATAATATCATAATGGTAATTATGCTTAACAAAATTTCAATGTAATTTGCAAAATTTTGGAAATACTTCCTTGGTGAAATAATGATTTGAAAAAGTTGTCGTGGCACTAGAATCCACAATGTTACATTGAGAATATACCAAAATATATTACCAATTGCTGTACAAGAATCTGAGGAAGTTTTTCTATCAAAATTGACATAGCGAGTAAAAATATGAATGATCAAAGATACAACAAACAATATAGAAAATAATAGATTAGTGTAAAATACTTTTCGGATTTTATGCCATTTCGTTAATAAAAAGCTGAATATAACAGGATGTGTAAGTAAAGCCTTTAATTCCGGGGACTGGCTCATGTAAGCAAACATTTCAGTTTCAGGATTAGATTTGCTCATGGGAATCAAAGTGTTATAATTAAAAGTTACCTTAAAATTGTCAAAATTCATTTCGTTAAAATCAAACTTAACGCATTCGTTGAGATGTTTTTCCAGTAATTCTGGTTTAATATCTTCTATAGGCATTATTCCAAAGGCGTTTTTAGAAGCTAAAGAAGCTCCTAGTTTTAGCAGTTGTTGAGTAGTTTCTTCGTCAGCGTAACGTAATGAATAATGAAGAGGAGTGTTTGTCATGTCGTCTTCAAAATTTACATCTACGATTTTTCTATTCGATTCTAGTTTCTTCAAGAGCATCTTGCAACATTTTTCGAAGTCAATATTGGGGAATTTTACATTTGATTGTTTTGTAATATAACACAAAACCCTTGATGGAACTTCCACATTAGGGTCATCCAGTAACATTCGAAAAATTTCATAGTAACCGTTTTCGGCAACCAATTCGATGGGGCTTTTTTCGTCGTTCTTTATGGTTAAATTGACCTTGGCACCCTTTTCCAGAAGCACTCCAACAACTTTGGTTAAACAGTTTGCACAACCGTATTGTAGCATTGTCCAGGTTCTATCATCCAAATTAATTAAATCCTTATCGGGGTGATCTCGGAAGCAGTCTATAAAATCTTGTTCTTTTGATTCTTTCAATAGAGAAAAGAGTTTTTCTTGGAAAGATTGTTCATAGATTCCAGGTAATGATCCACTATAAAGGTCGTTCATTTCTATGAGGGTTCTTGCACTTTGATTTTGATAATGATGATTATCCAAATCTACATGATCCACACTCTCTTCTAAGATGGTTTCGATTGCATTTTTGTAGCCATGTTTAGCAGCCCATAAGATGGCCGACACATTTTTACGGTCACTCTGATTAACATTAATTTCATTTTTTAACAATAACCTGATATTTTCACAAAAAATTGCGTCGTTTTCCTTAATTCTTTGTCATTTGACAAGAGAAAGTAAGGGTGTGTTTCCGTCAACTGTATCATTGATTTGTCCAGGTTTGAGATGGTTTATTACAGTTTTAAGAATGTCACTTTCAGGGTTTTGGGCGGCTAAGTGTACAGGTTTGTTTTCAGCATCTCCTTCGAGGTCGGCTCCCAATGCTATCAAAGTCTCGATTGTTGATGGCTGAATTCCCTTTTCTGAACAAGCTGTAGACAGAATTGTTTTACCAGTATAAGGATGCTTATCGGATAGCAGTGCTTTATTATCCTTAATTAATTTTTCTATCATTTCTAAGTCGTTTTTCTTGACACTTTCCAAAAGAAGTTCTGTCAGTTTGAGGCAGTTGTTGATGTTGTTGATTTGTCCGGGTTTGAGATAGTTTATTACAGTTTTAAGAATGGTACTTTCTGGGTTTTGTGCAGCTGAGTGTACAAGTTGTTGTTCAACATCTCCTTTGAGGTCCTTTGAGGTTGCCAATTCTATCGAAGTCCTGATTGTTGACAGCTGAATTCCCTCTTCTGAACAAGCTGTAGACGGAATTGTTCTACCAGTAGGGTGATCCTTGTCGGATAGTGTATCGGCCTTAATTAAAAGTGTTTCTAATTCGTCTTTCTTAACATTTTCCCAAGGCGCTTCTGGCGGTGTGAGACGGTTGTCACTTGTTTGTGTTTCGTTTATCACACTCATTTTTTATCTAGGATAAACATAAGTAGAAATAAATATGATTTATGTAAACTAGAGATCGTCTGATCTATGATTAAATAATATAAAACTAAAACTAAAGAATTTACATATTAAATTATATACATACAGGTGACCCAGAATGGATCTGCATAATGTGCAGTCAATTTTACGTCGTTACATTTTAAAAATTTGATTGGACTTTAGGCCAGCTTTATGTACAGGGTGAGCAACAATAACTGTTACAGTTGGCAAAAAAAAATTTTACATAAAATGTGAATGTGAATTGTACCTATTCCGGTTTGTTTTATTGACATTATTGACAGCTGGTATACATTTCAAATTTAAACGTCTTGGTTTTTGTAATCTTTTATTAATAAAATGGTTTTCTCGTTGGAACATGACATAAAAGTCACCAAAAATCACCAGAATTTATTGCCAACTCAATCAGTACTTGTTGCTCACACGGTACTATTCCGAACACGGAATCTTGGCCACGACTGACATTTAACTGACAAATATGTGTGAACTGGCCTTTATTGAATATAACCCAACTTTTGACTCGATAATGCCATTTCCCTGTGTTTTTGATGTCACAAGAAAAACTTCAAAGTGACTTTTAATAATTGTCATTTATTAATGACACTAATGACTGGTTTACATAATTTTTTTTGAAATGTCTAAAAAATGTTGGCCAAGATTCCGTGTCCGGAACAGTACATTAGCAAGTTACTATAACATTAATAATAATAATAATAATATATATTATAAATATACATAATAATTATTGTTATAATATATTATAATATATATATATATATATTATAATTTATTTATAATAATAATAATAATAATAATAATAATATATATTTATAATATACAGGCTGTTTGAAAATTGCTAGTACAAAAAAAATCTGGTATATGGTGATGGTGAGTTGAAGTCATCGGCAAAAAAAAATTCTAATAAAAATCCTCTAGTTTTCGAGATAAAAATTACTAAAAATTGGGTTAAAATTGTTAGTGCGGCACTGCGTTAAGGTATTTTAAAAAGATACTTCACGTTGTTTAGCAATAATGAAATAAAAAATTTGATGTTTTTAAACTGTCAATCTGTGGTTGCCAAGATCTTGCAAAAAAATATTAATTTTTCATATTGTTGTATGTAAGTCCTTCGTTATCACGCTTGGTTACCAAGGTTTAAAAAATATTGCCCCGCCTGAGGCGTAGAATATGCAGGGATAGGGTTACTTTATCCATTTTGTTTTAAAAAATTAAAAATTGGTTTCTAGGATTTCTTAGGGCTTCCAGATGCAACATTTTTTTTTTGTACTAGCAATTTCAAACACCCTGTATATTTGGTGCAGAAGATCATAATACAACGATATTGCACGGGTCAGGTGGAACACTGTCATGTTCAGTATATACATAATACGAGTACATAAATACATAATACATACACACACAATACACAAAGCAGTTCACAAAATACAAGCACACAACAACCAATGGTCAAGCATTATAAAATTCATTAAGGCTATAAAAACATTTGCCAATAAGCCAAGATCGCAGTAGTTTTTTAAACATCTGCAGTGTGGAGGCTGTTTTGATGTTGGTTGGCAGTTTATTAAAGATACTAGTGCAAGAGTAGGATGGGCTCCTTTCGTACATTGCAGTCCTGTGTGACAACGATCTTAAGTTGTTGTTAAACCTGGTGTTATAAAGGCGGGTTTCTCTGTTTTTCGAGAATAGTGATTGGTTTCTGTAAACAAATATGCCGCACTTTAAGATAAATATACAACAAAAGGTTAAAATGTTTTCGGCAATAAATACAGGTCTGCAGGATTCTCTACACTTTAAGTTATAAATTAGGCAAACGAGGCGCTTCTGGGCAATGAGAATGCGGCTCATGTGGGTGGAGTTGCCCCATACTATTGTATTGAAACTCATGTGGGGATATGCTAGGCCATAGTAAATGCTACGGAGTTGGCCTTGTGTGAGAAGCGATTTAAGTTTCAAAATAGCGTAGTAAGTACTGTTAAGCCTACTACAAACAGTGTTTGCCTGTTCTATCCAGTTCAATTGAGAGTCTATGTGGCTACCTAGAAATTTAGCACTTTGGAGTGGATGCGTTCTTGAGAATTTCAGAACAACAGTTTTATTAATATTTAAGACTAACTTGTTTCTAGCGCACCACCAGCGCATGTCTTCCATTGTCTCTTCAATCAATGTATCAAGATCATTCTTATTTGGAGCTGAGACCACCACCGATGTATCATCGGCAAAAATAGTGACTAGGCCACTTTTGATATAAAGTGGTAACTCGTTTATGAAAATTAGAAAAATTAGTGGGCCCAAAACTGAGCCTTGAGCGACACCGATGTTTGTTTCAAAGACTTTGGAAATTTTGTTATTAATTTTTACAGTCAGTTGGCGATTTGATAAGAATGATATTAGCCATTTAAGAATTGTACCTCGAAGACCTATTGAGTACCTATTTAGTTTCTATAAAGTTGTGGTCAACAACATCAAATGCCTTGATTAGATCGAAGAAGACGGCAGCCGTAGGGCGACCTTTGTCGATTTCTTGGTGTAATCTCTCCACAAAGTGGTAGGTGGCAGACTCAGTTGAACGTCCAAGGCGGAATCCGTGTTGGCTGTCAGTGAGGATCTGGTTGGTAGTGAGATGCTTCATTATTCTTCTATACACTAGTTTTTCGAACAGTTTTGAGAAGATGCTCAACAGTGAGATTGGACGATAATTGTTCACACACTCCGCATCACCCTTTTTTAGTATTGATATCACTGAGGCCATCTTGAGGCACCTTGGAAAGACACCGTGCGAGATGGACAGGTTGAAAAGATGCACTAGGGGATTTAGGAGATCACCACACATATGTTTTAGCAATATCGCACTTACTCCATCTGGTCCTGTTGATTTCTTGGATGGAAGATCTAAGATGATAGTCCTTACTTCGTGTTCATCGGTGGGGTGGACGAACATAGTTGCTGCGACGTATGGGGAAGTGGTACATCTATGTGGAGGGTCACCGGTGAAGTGTTTTCCAATGGTTGTTTGAGCAACCGAGGAGAAGTGTTCCCCAAAGTAGTTAGCAACCTCTACATCATCCTCTATTATTTGTTGTTGCTCATCACGTATTGTAATTTTTCTCAAGTCATTTTTGTTCTCCAGATTCTGTTTAACAATTTTCCATATTTGACGTGGAGCGTTGGAGGAGCCCGCAATCGTATTTTCATAGTATCTCGACTTCGCGTGAGAGATAGTTCTTTTGTAAACTAGTTTTCTTTTGTTATATAGAAGCCTTAATTCGTCGGTTTTATGATGCATCATCAGACGATGTAGGTCTTTCAGTTGTGTACTCAACATTCTTATTTCGTTAGTAATCCATGGGTGCTTACTATTTTTGTCCGCATCCACGCGCTTAACTGGAATTGATCTGTCTATATAATATAACAGAAGTTCAATAGACGTACAGAAAGCTTTGTCTACATCTGCTGTTTCGCTAAGAACGGAGTTCCAGTTTTCTTTTTCACATTCTAATTTAAGGTGAGTCAGGTTTCTGGAGGTAAGTACTCGAATGGTTCTAAATCTGGCAACTATGTACGAAAATTTATGTGGCAACTGTGTGTGTAGGATAGAGTTGACATTTCTTTGATAGTTCATAGTCGCGCAATTTTGAAAGTTGTCAAATCAATGTGTAATGTAATTTAAAAAATCACATGCACGCTTATGAAACGTCATACAAATGTCAACTCTATCCCATTCACACAGTTGCCACATAACTTTTCGTACATAGTTGCAATACTTATTCGCAATCATTTTGAATCACCCAATAAAACTGCTTAAGATTCATTGTGATTTCAAATTTAATGGAAGAAAATAAATCATTTGTTTAGACATGAAATTGTGACTTAATTAAATTGTGACTTAAATTCTGGAACAAAACCGCATGGTTCCAACTCGATCACATTCCAGACACATCACACATTTTCAGCATTTCAGCAGTGTAGAATACTGCCGATAGAATTCATCTCCCATGTAAAATTCCTCATTTTTACTTTCTTTATACATTTCCAATAGCTTTTCACAAATTCACAAAACGATCACAAACAAATTTAGGTATTGAAATTTGGACAAGATAACGTCTGTCGGGTCAGCTAGTTTGTGAATAAAATCCATGTTTATTCAAAATTATGGTTACCTGTACTACATTTTGCTATTACCTTTTTTTTTCGTAGATATATCTATTGTTGAAAATAGAACTGTACCTAAAATTAGTATCATTTTTGTTTATCTTATAATTCAGTAACAACAAATAATTGACCCTACATTCAAAGATTAATAATGTTAGTTATTGCCTAAGGAGTCTTCCTTTAAAATTATGCAGATTCATTCTGGGTCACTTGTATAATGTCACGGCAAAATTGACAATATAAAAAAAATTCAAATACATAATTACAGAATACGACAGCTCATGAAGTCATGAAGTTGCAAATGTGGAAACTTACCTTGTAATAGTTTAATTATTCAAATAATGGCAAATGAGTTTTAAACAATTATCAGCAAGGAAAATATACATTTAAATCACGTATATAACTCGAAAATGGTTTCACAAAACAAACGATAATAATGAAATAAATCGTTGAAGATTAGATTAGATATTGCTAATTTTGAAATCTCATTTTTTTATCGACAAGAAGTAGAAATGACTTATGTAAACAAACTGGAGAACGTCTAACAAAAATATTGTAATAATGACATAAAACTAAAAGCAAAGAGAAATTGATGAATTTACATATTACATTAAATGTATGAATAAAAAATAAGTTTTTGCTTTTAGCATTTAGTTTTAGCAGTAGGTAGCTTTTGCTAGGTAGTTTAAATTTTTGCTAAAAGCTTTTGCTTAAAATGATGTGAATAATCTTTTGCTTTCACTTAACAGCAAAAGCTTGAAAATAATAGCATTCGCTAACTAAACTAAAAAAACTTATCCCCCGATTTCACGTCTTCTTTGCTATGATTTCTCAAGATCATCGTTTTCCTGAAATACAGTTAATTTCAAAATTATCGAGTACACCTCAAAAATCAAGAAGTCGATTTATTACAGTTTTTTCCACATGTAAAGATGCCTTTTTGAAATTTGAATGTCATATTTTTATATAGGTTAGGTAAGTTTGACAACATAAAATCTCGTTGATATTTTAGAACACCATAATAGTGTCTGTTTTATCCTCTGCACGGTGCTCTTGGCGATGTTATAATAGTGGGCTACCCTCCGGATCGACCACCCTTCTTCTAATTTGGAAAGAATGAGCACTTTCGCGTTTTCCGTTAGATTAGATATTTTGTTTGTCAAAATTGACATTGATCATTGACAAAAAATGTAAGTGCATTTTACACTGTAGAAAATTAGGTGTACTCTATAATTTTGAAATTAACTGTACATCTTCAACTTCATCATTTGTTGGTAAATTGTCCTTTAGATATTTAGCAACGTGTGCAGTATAAAACAACTTATAATAACAGAAGGTATTTTATGAGTGCCTACTCGTATATGATGCTGCAAGACGGGAAATCGACGCTTGAGTTGTCCAAAACACCGCTCAATAATGACGCGTTCTGTTTTATGTAGGTTATTGTAGGCCACTTCTGCAGGAGTTGTAGGTTCTTTATGTGGTGTCAGCAACCAGGGAGTAATTCCGTAACCCACATCTCCCAAAAGTAGTTCATGATGGTGTTGGTGCCGACGATTGTTCATCGTGAGGTATACAGGGTGGAAACTTTAACTGGAATAAAATTCATAACTTGGAAATAGGTGATTTTTGTAAAAAATACCGAAACAGGTCAATTTTTATTTTTCCTTGCCCACATTTTGACGCATATGCCTTTTGCATATCTGGTCTCGGAAGTGCGCAACCACCCCAACTTTTTTTTTCAAACGTAATATGTTCAGCTCTTGTTTTATTCACACCGTTCAGTAAATGCTGGAAAAATTAGTTTAAGCCTAAGGTATAAGATATAACATAGCTTTTACTTAAAAATTGTAAGTAAAAGCACTTGCTTAATTTTTATTCAAACTGCCCAAAGTCGCGGCAAGATTGAAAATCCAAAAAAAATTACCAAAAAAAATCTAGTAACTGTAAGATATGTCAGCTCACGTAGTTACAAATCCAGAACAGTTGATCTATCAATTATCATTTCACGAATGTAAAGATTTAAAACTGGTTATGATTTTAACAATCAATTTTAGAAAAATTCAAGATTTCGTCTGCCAAAAAAAGTTATTTTCAACAACTTAGTGACATGCACCATAACAAGATTAAATTTTATTTCAAGACCTCCATTTATTAAGAATTAGAGAAACAATCTGATGTTCAATAAGGCGAAATTGATATTACATATTAACACTGTAATTAGATAAACTATTTCACTTTTTACTTATGTAATTATTCTTTAAAATTCTACGTTCACAATGCTCATAAACAGGACATATTTGCGATAATATATAAGCTTATTGACTAATTAATTATAATTATCTATTTTATTTGTTTCCTACTTGTAAACATCAGTTTATCAAGTCACTGTATTCACCTTGAAAATGTCTCTTAACTGGCTAGCATGTAAAATTATACTAGCAAGCATGTAAAATTTTACTGGCTAGCAAGTAAAATTTTACAGCCGTGCTCGTATGAGTGATGTGCGTTTCCAAAGCAATACGTGTAAAGCTCATACGATTTTTTTTTCAAATACCGGAATTTTTAATAGTTTGTATAACTATTTACAAGTGAGGAACAAATAAAATATTCAACAATACACGCATGGTAACGGGTTTTACTGGCTTCAGAAGGTGACTGGCTCGCCTTCGGCTCTCCAGTCATATCCTTCTGTCGCCAGTAAAAACCCTTTTTACCATGCTAGTAATGTTAAATACTATTACATTTAATAAGTATCGCGCGTTCAAATGAAATCCTGGGCTGAGTAGGCGTTGGAAAAATTAAACCGTTTAGAACAGTGTAAAGTTTGAATTTCCCGCCTTTTGACACGAATGACATTTGATTATGTTTAATCGGGACATAATTGAACATGTCTGTTTTCAGCAGAATAGGAATCGTTAAGTTACTCTATTTTTAATGTAAAACATTGCAAAGAAAGAAAAAAGATACTCTTTTTTGGCTGTAAATTTTAGGTTAGCTGTCAACATGCACCAATTAATCTACGCTTTAAAAAAGCACAACAATTGACGGTTTCCAATGCCTCCCCAGCCCAGGATTTCATTTGAACGCCCGATATATCACAGGGCAAATAGTGCAATTATCAAGTTACAATTTTTGCTTTTGTAAGTCTGAATAAGAATGACAAGTGAATAAAAAATCGGAATTATGTGAAATTGTCTAACCAATAAAATATAAATTACACAACACTTTTATATTTAACAATGACTGCATAGCATGTAGAAAATTTTGTGTACAGAATGTTTATTAAAAACAATAAAATTCTAACAAATTAGTATCTAATAAATTTAATAAGTAGCATTAATTTTATTTTAAAATATAAAACGTGTTACCTATGTACATACAGTTAGATACCACAAATAATATTAAAAAATGGAAGAAAACAATGGGTGATATTCATTAAAAATAGAACATACTTATAGGTACTTATAATTCATAAAATGTAAATAAATAATTTTGCAGAATTTAAGGAGATGCTAGTACTTAATGTACCATTACCATATGTTTAGAAAATCATAGAAAGATAAGTGTCTAGAGGTATTTTCATATTTGGTGGCGAAAACAAAAGACTGAGAAATGTCACAAAAATGTATTGTCAGTGTCAAATTTGTCATAAACGCTGTAAAAAGGAATGTCTAGGTAAATTTAAATTTTCGCTAAATAGATTGAAAAAACAAATTCTAAGGAAACCAATTTTTGTCAGTGCTTCAAAAGGAAAAGTTATTCTCATATAATCAAACGTATTACAAATTATTTCTCTAGTTCGACGATGAATAACTTTCTTATTGCCAATTTGCTGCATTTCTGTCGAAATCACGAACGTCTTTGAGAAATTTGACACTGACAATACAAATTTGTGACATTTCTCAGTCTTTTGTTTCCGCCACCAAATATGAAAATATCTCTACTACTGTCTATATTCATAAAATACCTACTAAAATAGAGAAGTTACTCACAAAAATAAGTCTGCTATTCATTATAAGTCAATTGACTAAAGTAGGCTATGCTTGTCATACCAAAAAATCAAAGAACTATGTATGATGTAAGTATCTGCTCATAAGGGCAAGCATCTCTTTATGAATATTGATTCAAATATATACTTTTACGTTGAACTGATACTTTTAACTACATCGTAAATACTGATTTAAGTACCCACAGGGTTATTCTAAATGATTGTAGTCGAAGTAGGCGTGAAAACTGAATGTAAAATTTATGGTTGCCGCTCCACATTAAAAAAACATCAAAATGATGTGAATAAGTGAGTACACACTGCACACACTGGAGTTAAATTGGTTGCAAAACAACTCAATATTTCTGAATTCAATCGGTAATTTAACAACAATAAATAAAATTCTCATCACCGCGACAAAATTGACAGTTCACATGAAAGCGGCAAAAATGTAATAACATGGGCATGGTCTACTTCGACTACAATCATTTAGAATAACCCTGTATTTGCTCATAAGTAGATACTAATTTTTATGAATATCACCCAATATTACAATATTTTTACGTAATAAAGCAGTGGGTAAACTTCAACCAAACTATTATAAAAATGTAACCTGCCAGTTATTATATTGCATTAACTCCCAAACTTGAAATTAAAAAAAATCTGATTCTTTAGGTTATGATTATGAAATTACATTGGTCAGTCTTAATTTTCGGTGCTAAATTGCGATTTGAATATGGCGACTTGGAACTCTGCTAAATCCGTAGAGGGCTAAATCACTAACAGTCCGTGGTAGCTGCTGAAACTAACTGGATAATTTCATCTAGTTTCTTCTTCAAGTTATCAATTTCCAAGTATATTTTTTCAACGCTATTAACAGTAGGGCCCTCTTCTAATTCTCTTCTACATTTAACAATACTATTAATCCTTTTAACAGTTTCTTTATCAAGATACGTATCCGAACAAGACCTAGTGCAGGTGGTAAGAGAACTAGACTTCCTCTTCATAGTTGGATTGTATTCATAATATATTTTCCCGTGATTATTAGGTAAGACGGTTAATCGATAATTTCCTGAATGTGTGAAAAGACACACTTTTCTAGCTAATGGTTTAAAAAAAGTATAAGTCATGTTTCTATCACAGGGAAAACAACAAAACAAGCTTTGTAAAATTTTCATGACAGAAGTTGGCAAAATATTACCAACGAGCATACTTTCAACGTAATAGATGTGTTGAGCTCTGCTAATATGTCCCACTAGTTCGGCGTCATTTTTGATCGTTTGGGTGTCACTCACAGCCAAACCATTTAGAAGATTAAGTAAAATGATGGTTATCATAAAAACAAATAGAGAGAAAACCAATTTACTGATGATGGGGTAGGTGTGAAAATTAATGGAACCTGCATCAAATTCACCTGTCAGCATGACTATAGTCTTGAAAAGAGATTTACCAGGACCCATGAACGAATCATCTTCATCATCTTCATCATCTGCATCTGCATCTGTTCCATTGATGCTTTTCGGTAATTCAGTTTTGGCAAACAGAATGTAAAAACTAAGTGCAAATGCTATGATTAGCAGCGAATACCATAGTAATAATTTGAAGAAGTTAACTGAAACCGTTTTCAACATTACTACATTTGTTGAGAGTTTTGGATGTTGTCCAACCATCAAGACTAACTCAAAGGCGGCCAAAAGAATTGCTATTGAAGCTAACTGTTTCTTGGTATCATTTGTGGGCGAGCTTATGTATAAAATCATACCAGTTGTTACAACTAAAATAATTTCAACGTAATTTTCGAAGTTTGTGAAATACTTTTTTGGTGAAACAGTGATTTGAAAAAGTTCTCTTAGCACGAGAATCCAAAATGTTAAATTGAGAACAAACCAAGATAATTTTCCAAGTGCTAAACAAAAATTTGAGGGAGTTTCTCTATCAAAATTGGCATAGTAAGTAAAAATATAAACAATCAAAGATAAAACAAACAACATATAAAACAATAAATTTGTGTAAAACAACAACCGAATTTTGTGCCATTTCATGAATAAAAAGCTAACGATGACAGGGTGTTTGAGTAAAGCTTTGAATTCTGGAGCTTGGCTCATGTACGCAATCACTTCCGTTTCAGGTCCGATGTTGTCGTAATAAACACAACCTTCAGGATCAGATTCTTCAAATTTGTTCTTTTTCATTTTTCTGGGCAGAATTAAACTGCTGTAGTTGAAAGTAACCTCAAAATCTCGCTTTTCGTCATTTTTGTTCTTAACATTAAATTCGACGCATTCGTCGAGATGTTTTTCGAGTAATTCCGGTTTTATATCAGCGATTGGCATTATATCGAAGTCGTTTTTAGAAGCTAACGATGCTCCCAGTTTCAACAGCTTCTGCGAAGTCTCTTCGTCGGCATAACGTAATGAATAATGAAGAGGAGTATTTTTCATGGTGTCTTCTCCGTTAACATCTACGATTTCTCTATTCGATTCCAGTTTCTTCAGGAGCATCTTGCAACATTCTTCGTGGTTGATTTTGTCGAATTTTGTTTCATCTGATTGCTTTATAATGTAACACAAAATACTTGGTGAGATTTCTACATTTGAGTGATCCAATAACATTCGAAAAATTTCATAGTAACCGTGTTCGGCAACCAGTTCGATAGGTCTCTTTTCGTTGTTCCTTGCGGTTAAATTGACGTTGACACCCCTATCCAGAAGGTATCTGACAACTTTGTTTAAACCTTTTTCACAACCGTATTGTAGCATCGTCGAGGTTCCATCATCCAAATTGATGAAGTCGCTTGGGTTTGTCAACGACAACGTATTAAAGTAGGCGACAAATTCTTGTTCTTTTGACAGTTTCAACAGAGAAAAGAGTTTTTCTGCAGGAGCTTGATGCAGGATTTTTTCAGGTAATGGCCCACTATAAAGGTTGTTATTTTTTATGAGGTCTCTTGCACTTTGATTTCGAAGTTTATGAGTATCCAAATCTACATGATCCACACTCTCTTCTAAGATGGTTTTGATTGCGTTTTTGTAGCCATGTTTAGCAGCCCAAAAGACGGCCGACAAATTTTTATTGTCACTATGATTAACATTAGCTCCATTTTTTAACAATAACCTGATATTTTCACAAAAAATTGCGTCGTTTTCCTTAATTCTTTGACATTTAACCAGGGAATGTAAGGGTGTGTTTCCTTCAACTGTATCGTTGATTTGTCCAGGTTTGAGGTAGTTTATTACAGTTTTAAGAATGTCACTTTCGGGGTTTTGGGCGGCTAAGTGTACAGGTTTGTATTCAGCATCTCCTTCGAGGTCGGCTCCCAATTCTATCAAAGTCTGGATTGTTAACGGATGAACTCCTTCTTCAGAACAAGCTGTCGCCACAATTGTTTTTGCAGTAAAAGGATACTTGTACGATAACAGTGCCTTATTAGCCTTAATTAAAACTTCTACTGTTTCTGTGTCGTTTTTCTTGACGCTGTCCAGTAGAACTGTTTCCGGGGGAGGGCAAAAGCTGGTGGTTCGTGTTAAATCCATTCTTTTGTTTGTCGCACTCATTTTTGATCTGCAACAAAAAAAATTAATATAATTTTTATAACGATTAACCATGCCTGAATACGACATGTATGAGAATGTGTCAACACACACGTTTTAATTAACAATTTATGTGGATTTTTCCAGGGCAAATCAGTGTGTCTAATCAGTTAGTCAATTATCCAGATACATACTTCTAACATTTCAAAAAGTCTGATTCGGGACTGGGCTTCGTAAATGAAAAGGTTCTTCGATTAGGAAACACTTACATTTATTGTCTCTACGACTGACTCATCCGATTATTAGTTATTTCTCAAAGGCAATACTCAAATTAAAGGACAGTTTCGTGTAGAAACGCAACGAGGATCGATAGTCAATTTAGAATATAGTGTTGGGAAACAGTTATTACAATCATGTAATCAATCTGTTTGTAGAGATGAATACAAACACTAGAGCAAGTGACGTCCTCTATTTGTTGGGTCAGCACCAAGCACGCAAGTGACTGGACAGGTACTTGAATATTTTATACGCTAAACGTAACTTTAATATTACACTTATCGATGAATGTTTATTACTATTGATCAGTCATTCGTTTTATTTACAGCAACACTAGATAAAATTACACGGTTACAAGACAATGCTGTCATGTTTGACGTACATTACATATACATATTTACTTTGAAGTAGCGCTACTTAAATTTAATTTTAATGTCTAATGGGTTAGTAAACTTGGAGTTAAATTTCTTTATGTTTACTGAGATACACGTAGTCATGAGGAGTAAGCGACAGTGGTACAGTAGCAAACTGGACCGAGCTGTACTTATGTAATTATAAATTTCAATCTGTCTTTATATTTGTCTTTTTTATTTTATAAAAAGAGATTTAAGTGCATAACGTGCCTTGTAAATGAATAGTGGTCATTCATTGAACCACTCCATATAAAGAGAGGACATCCGTTTTGTATTTGGTAATAGGCGCAGCAGTATGAATCACAAAACATTGTAGACTGATTCAAACATTGAAAATTTTATAATTGTACTAGCGATAAATTATGAAATATATTTTTTTAAATGGATCTTACATCCATTGAAAAGCTCGTCCTATTGAGGATTTTAGTGAAATTTATCAAAAGAGTGGACTGTGATGAAGAAGGTTTCACTAGGGTGAAGTGTATTAAAAAACAAAATAATAAAATGTAATTAGTGTAATAACAAAAAAGGGGACGATAAAGGCTCGAATTTATGTGCTAAATTAATTTAAGCTTTTGAGGATTATTACAAATGGTTCTATTAAAAATTTAAGATAAGACTTTTACAACAAGGAAGATATTCAACATCATTTTTATAGGATGGACATTTGCATTTGCCTTAGAATTCTGTTACATCAAGTGAGGTAACTTAATAACCCAAAAATGAGAAGAGATGTAATCAAAGAAATTAAGTCTGTTACAAACATAAATCACTGTTCGTGTCTGTGAATTATTATCGACATAGACAGCTGTATGACAAATGATTATGTAGACGTTACAGAGTAAAGGACACTTAAAATTTATTACTTTTCAAATCATTTATTTTAAATAAATCGATCAAAATTTACATTACCATTGTTAACAATTTTATGTACAAAATAAAAACTTCGGTACCTTCCTGTTCAACTGAGATGTTCTCAAAATTTGAACAGGTTGCTGTTCGTACTTTGCACTTAAATCATATTTGTGTAGAATTATTTTTAGCATGTGTTTCAATGTTCGTTTAATTCTTTATATCAATGTGATATGACCTTAAGGCTGTAATAAAAGAATATGAATGTAAATTAATCATAATGTATGATAAGATTATCAGCAAACAAGCTTTGTGAAATTATTTGCTTTTAGGATGTTAGAAAAAATAAGCTTCCATATTTCTGAAAACAGTTTCTAATTAACGAATGAAAAAATGCTTTAATAATGCGCGTGTAGCAGGAAGCTGGTATAAAATTTGAGCTACATATTGGTGTTTTATTTATGAATAGAATAATTTTTTGTTACATACTGCACCACGGTAAAGATTTGATAATGGACGTTATAATCTTCATTTGTGCAAAGGAAT
Organism: Tenebrio molitor; assembly: GCF_963966145.1. Lineage (NCBI taxonomy): Eukaryota > Metazoa > Arthropoda > Insecta > Coleoptera > Tenebrionidae > Tenebrio > Tenebrio molitor. Next base: position 9,613,887 of record NC_091051.1, read on the forward strand.
TTGTATTGTCATGAAATTTAACCCATAACGCTTGATGGTCATATTAATATGTCGTAGTCATACGGTAACCCAAGATGATGGAATTTAACTTAATATTTCATTACACTAGAGATTCATTACTTTATTAACAAGCACTGGACATTAATTAAGAAGTATTTCATTTTTATACAATAATAATTTGTTAAGAATAAATCTAGAAATTATAAAAAACACATATGCGGTTTACAATCGATAATTGATAAATGTAGGATTTGCGGAACTGAAGGGGAAACAATTGAACACATTATTTCTTCTTGCACCGTTTTGGCTCAAAGCGAATATAAAAAACGACACGATATATTCGCTAAAATTATACACATGAATTTAGCTGTTAAATTCAATTTATTAAAGAATACACAACCACATTATAGTTATACACCAGAAAGTTGTTTGGAAAATGACAGTTACAAGTTATATTTTGATAGAACAATTTTAACTGACATTCATAAATATAAATATAAATATTTAGAGCTGTCCGTTGCTATGAGAAATCTTTGGTGTTTAGAAAAAATTTCGATTTTACCACTTGTAATTTCAGCAACGGGAATAGTACCGCAATCTCTTTTTAAAAATTTAAAAATTCTGGATTTAGATAACACATTGGTAGTTGAAATTCAAAAAGGTATATTATTATACTCATGTCACATCGTGAGGAAGTGCCTTAACATTGACACAGAACATAATACACAACAAAGTCAAAATGTGGAGGCAAGACGCCGGTAATTATGTTGATAAGCACTGCACTACTACTTGATAGTAATATCCGTAATAGTGTATGTACTCCGGCAAAATTGCCGTGCCGCCGGGTGGAGGTGGGATAGACTAAATCTCTAAATTCTCTCAGTAATACAAATTCTTAGATCATATAGAATGCATGTTGGTCTCTTAAAATATTGTTGTGATGCTTTTGCAAACTTTTAACGATAAATAAATAACCTTCAAATTAATTCAAGGTCAATGTTAAGACAACCTCCATGAAATATTTTGAAATTGAAAGGATTTATTGAGTTTTAATGAATGGCAAATGTTAAAAACCGAAAAGAGAATATTTGCTGTACAGTGTAGTCATAGCAGTAAAGAAATTTATACAGCAACGCATCTTCTCAGTGGGAACTAATAATATAGGTATTATATATGCACCAAGGTGGAGAAGTTCATGATTATAGCCAGAGCGCCAAGATTAGATCCCGAGGCGCGCCGAGGGATGTAAAACGCGATGGCTATAAGGGACTTCTCTACCGTGGTTTATATGTATACTATTTTTTCACTACTAGATACGTTAAAACCCTTTCTGATAATAATTATTAATACAATTATTTTGTCTGATGCGACGGATCCGAGTTGTCATTTCTAAACGGTTGCTATCAAAATCGTAAACGTTAAACAATGAAATGTGCGACAATTTTTCGTTGCTAGGTGACGGTTTTTCATTATTAACCCTGGGTTAGGAAAAAAATAGTTTATCTTCTCCAACAACAAAAAAAAACAGACATGTAGAAATAATACCGATAATATTATCAGTGATCGTTACCTGTTGATTAAGTTATCATTTTCCGTATGGTCTGCATAGAAGGAAATTAATTACATTGAAGGAATTTGTAATTCAAGTTTGTTTTTTATTTTTTAAATTTCTCTAATGAATGCATTCTTTAAAAGGGTGACAATTACGTTTACATCAAAATAAAAATAAAATTCAATATCAATTAATTCATGTCCATTTTTTTTACCTATCAGATAAACAATACTTATGATTGGCCACATAAAATAATGATACGAGTATAAACCCCCAGAAGCACAATTTTATTTACATTAAATTGTCATTACAATAAAAAATGAGTACTTGCTGAAGCTAGTCGAAACCTTAATTAGAATAATTTATACAATCTTTGAAAGTTCCTAAATTTTAAAGGATTTCGTGTATCTTTTAATAATTTCTAATTTATAAATTTTTGAAATGAAAGTTTTGCAATTTATTCAGAATGATTTAAAAACAATTCTCAGATTTATTGTCTCAACATGTGACGTAAAAAACTTCAAGTTTTTTTTTATTTTATACTTGAAAACAGATATACTTCGTCCATCGAGAGATTGGGAGATTTTACATTGTATTAAATTAACCCAACACAAAATGCACTAGAATACATTAATTCTACATTCAGGGCAAAAAATGTTACTGCTTGAAGAATATATGTATTTCAAATTTTACGTGCGCTAGGTACTACTTTCATTACGTAGAATTTAGTAATTTTTATGTCAACCAATCTCTCGCTGGACAAACTTTACCTACGTATTGCAGTAAAAATCACTGAAAAACAAATAACAATAACCTGAACAATTTCATACTTTGGTTAGTTCATTTATTTTATTGAAAGGTATAAACTAGGCAAAAAAAGGATGTAGTTCCGTGTAATTTTTCTACATACGCGGTAATACATAATATATTTTGCAACAAGTTTGGAAAAGTGGGGAAGTCAACCAGTATGGCTGCTTTGAGTAAGAGCCCAGTGAAGTTCCATAAAACCACTTCTCTAACGCTTTGCGAATAGTATTTTCTCACAATTTATATGAAGATGTAAAATATTTCATGTACATATACAGGGTAATTCACGTAGCGCGTTCGTTACAAACTTTCTGATTTCCCAAAATCGTATTAATATGCAAATTGGTAACGTACTATAATCGACTGCTCCAAATTGAAATACATATTTTCAAAATGGCGACACTACCGGAAATACCGGTAAATGGAAAGGCCGCATTTTGATTTCAAATCTGAAATCTAGGTTAAATTCTAATTTTGAAACGTCCTTTTGTCAACACTAATCTGTCATCGTATTTGACCTATGTCATCTTTTTTACAAAAAAGCGAAGTTGCAGGGCTTCATTAAAAAATTTATAACTCCTGATCCATTGTAAATAAATATGTAACTGATTTTTTTTTATTCAATTTTTTAAGGTTTGACCGATCTTCTGCACCATTAGTGACATTTTTTTTTATGTTTCATATGCCTACTGCAATTTTTCAAATTTGATAATTAAAAAATGTCGAAATCTTCATTTTTTTTAAATGGCAACTACCATTTCTGACACTAGATATAAATGTAAAATTTAATTTTAAGGCCACTTTGGCGTAATTTCTATTTTTTGAATAAAATATTCTTTTTTTTATGAAGCAATTGTTTTATTTGAAATTGTATTCAAAAATCGCACTGCATAAAATAATAGATACTTAACAATGAAATAATAAAAAATAAGCAAATGGTCCAAAACTAATTTACAGAATATAAACATTAAAACCATAGTTCTTTTTACCAAATTTAGTAAACATACCCCAAATCTGCTATTGAAAGATTTAATTTACCACGAGAAAACGGTGGTAGGGGTTTTTCAAATCTAGAAATACTACAACACAATCAAATTGCTTCACTAAAAAATTATTTCCTCAATAGAGCTGGCGATAACACCTTTTTTAATGCTTTAAGTGACTATTCAATTCACCTCTTATTTTTCAAATATTAACCAATAAAATAGCAGATATTTACTTTCGCAGCCTAGCAACAGAAAATTCCAGCGAATATTCCACTGGTGAAAATATGTATAACTGATAATATAATTTCAGATATTGTTGAGCCAAATATACCTGACACTATAGCAAATATAAAACAGAAGTCTTTACATGGGAGATACTGTAAAGAACTGGAACAACCAGAAATTAATATTCAGGCTGAAGTTTTCGAGATTTTTTGATTATCGATTTTGAAAAATTGCAGTAGGCGTATGAAATATGAAAAAAAATGTCACTAACAGCGCAAAAGATCGGCCAAGTCTTTAGGAACTCAATACAAAAAAATCAATTATTTCTTTCCAATGGATCAGGAGTTATAAATTTTTTAATGAAGCCCTGCAACCCAGCTTTTTTGCGAAAAAGATGACAGGTCAAAAACGCTGACAGATCAATATTGACAAAAGGACGTTCTAAAATCAAATTTTAACGTGGAATCCAAATTTGAAATCAAAATGGGGCCTTTTTATTTAAAGAAACAAAGATCGCGTCGATTTCCGGTATTTCCGGAAGTGTCGCCATTTTGAAAATATTTTATTTCAATTTAGAGCAGTCGATTATAGTCGGCTACCCATTTTCATATTAATACGATTTTGAGAGAGCTTTTTTTAACTCTGAACATAGCCCATGTTCAGTTTTAAAAAACGCAGGTCAATGCATGTATCTCACCAGGTAACCAACGTTACGTCAATATAGCTACTTGACAATTAAAAAAAAGACACGTTGTTTGAATTATTATTATTGTTATAAATTAAATTGCACATAATGCCATGCCAATCGGATCATGAGAAATGTGCTTCACGTTTTTTCAGTCACTTATTCCGATAGACCAATTCCATCAGTCGGAAAAATTTTCATATATAATATATAGTCCAATTTTTACCCTTTTGCGATGACGTCATTATCTAGTAACTTTACGTATGTTTGAGCTAGGATCAGAAACAAATTTGAATTGATCATAAATAACTATAAATGTGTCAAATTTGTTGAGAATTGCTTCGAAAGGTTATGTTTGTAATCAATGTAATAAGTGAAATAAATCAAAAATTGTCAAATTGACAGAAGCATAAAATAACCTCAAAGTGACCATCAAGAAATAAACGTGCCTTTTTTTTGTTTTTTTCTGTTTCTGTCGTTTCAATAAAGAGAAAGCGAGGAAGGAAATCGTGACGTCACCTCAAAAGGGTTAAATTGGACTATACCAAGGGACAGATATATTGCCGGAAATTTTTTCGAGCAGTCCTGACACACGAGTGTTTGTAGCAAGAAAATTACACGAGGGCGCTAGCCCGAGGGTAATTTTGAGCGACAAACACGAGTGTTGGACTGCAAGGAAAAATTTCTGGCGATATATATCTGTCCCGAGGTATATTCGGAAGAGAATCGCCCGAAAAATTTTTTTCCTAGGTCAATTATATCGGAAATTTTCCCTAGGGAAAATTGCTTAATTAAATTGTGATTGGTTGCTATTCAAACAATTCGGAGTTGTGATTTGTCAATATAAATCATGTGACATTTGAGGGCGATTCTCAACATTATTTCAAAATTTAACAACCACGCATGCGTCGAGTATAAATTGGTTGCATAGCAAATACTCTCAATCCATGTCTCAATTCATTGTACTGCGTTTTTTAAAACTGAACATAGGGCTATGTTCTGAGTTAAAAAAAGCTCTCTGTATAAAAGCGAGATTAAATATCAAAATAGTTGCTTCAAGAAAATAACAACATTTGGACACGAGGACACGATTGAAACCCAAGAAAGTTAAGCAGAAAGCACAATTTCTTTTGGGGAAAATGTATTAAACCCAGCTATTTCAGATTTAAGCAATTGCGTTTTCAATATTTGTATCGATAAAAATAATAAATTTCCATGTTAAAATGTTATACAAAATTTTTTATTAAATAATTTTGAATTTAATAATACTCGTATAGTCTTTAGTCTATTACTGTATGAAATGAAAAAAAAAAAATATCTGCAACCCTTAAAACCCACGTTCACTCAAAATAAAATATACAAGATTTTACACGTTACAATAAAACCCATTTAATTAGTGGAAACGAATGTAGTGAAAATACACTATCCCACCTCCACCCGGCGGTACGGCAATTTTGCCGGAGTACATACACTATTACGGATATTACTATCAAGTAATAGTGCAGTGCTTATCAACATAATTACCGGCGTCTTGCCTCCGCATTTTGACTTTGTTGTGTATTATGTTCTGTGTCAATGTTAAGGAACTTCCTCACGATGTGACATGAGTATAATAATATACCTTTTTGAATTTCAACTACCAATGTGTTATCTAAATCCAGAATTTTTAAATTTTTAAAAAGAGATTGCGGTACTATTCCCGTTGCTGAAATTACAAGTGGTAAAATCGAAATTTTTTCTAAACACCAAAGATTTCTCATAGCAACGGACAGCTCTAAATATTTATTAATTTTTGTGTTATATGTCTGTGTTATATTATGTGAATGTTATATTATACTCGTAACATGGATAGTGTAATAATTAATTATTAATCCACGATAAGAAATGGTTCTATTTGCCCAAAATATTGTAGTAATTTTAACAATAACTGTATTCGAAAGCTTGCAAGCTCCAAGTTTTTAATACTGAATTACATGTGATGAAATAGGCTACTACTGATTGGCATAATATGTAACACAACATCAATGGTCTGTTTCTTCTCTCACTTATCCTTATTTATAATGCATGATGCTGAAGACGGGGTTATATTGAGCGAATGGAAATTTTACTTTTATTAATACATATTAATATATCGGGTGTTCATTTAAATTTCCACTCGTGTAAAAACGTAAGATTTAAACAGCTGATCCGTGATCCGTAATCCGTAGTGCGTTCACAATCGACTCTTCAACGCCAACTTTGACCGGAAATTTAAATGAACGCACGATACAAACGCACATACAGCTATCCACAACCAAATCAAACAAATTTTAATAAACATTCTTTTTCTTCAAACGTCCGTAAATTATGACATTATCCTGCTGCATTGGTAATGCTAAAATGTCACTTCATTGTCATGACATCTAACGAGCTGACGAGCGGCAGATAAAGTTATTATCTCCGCTGAAAGTGGCAGATAAAGTTATTATCTCCGCTGATGAGCGGCAGTAAAGTAAACTAGCTAAATCATTTGAAATTCCTACCTGGTTTCTTAATAGTCGAGTCAATAAAGCCGAAAAATCGCCGAAACTTCTTAATCCTTAGAAACATGTGGAGGCGAGACGCCGGTAATTATGTTGATAAGCACTGTACTATTACTTGATAGTATTATCCGTAATAGTGTACGTACTCCGGCAACATTTCCGTACCGCCGGGTGGTGGAGAATTAAGATGTAATAATAATAATAATAATGTTGAAAATGTTGTTACACAGTCTAGGAGTGGTTTACAAATCTATGAGGGGCGTGATGACCAACTCAATAGACCGGGACCAATGGCTTAACGTGACTTCCGAATCACGAGATAGAATATAGCCTTTTTTTAATAATAATAATTATTATTATTATTAATTGGAGGAATAGAGGCATTAGCCTGTTTTATTCCCAGAAATTAACTTAGCAAGCTTTAGTTTAGGATTTCCAACAGATGTATTTCACTGTTTGCACCGTTCGAGTCGCAGCCGGGCCGCCTATAAGCACTACTTAATTGTAATTATGGCTATGAATTTCCAGAGGATATTTTTGTAATTTATTTTTAAAAACAACTACAATGTTTGATTCAACTATGTCATTGTTTAAGCTGTTCAGAAAGACACGAATGGGTAAAAAATGTTCTCTGCATTTGGTTTTATGTTGCATTTTTATTATGTTTTTTGATGTAAAAATTGTTTTTTTTTACTAGAAATTTTAACTTAACAACTACTCTTTATACTTCAGTTTGCATATAAAAAAAAACTTTGAAATAAATATCGTGGAAAACGGAATTTTTTCCATAAATAGCAAATTATTGTTTAAACAATATAAATATTTACGTGCCCCAACCAAAATGTTTCTGATTTCAAATAATATATGAATACACACGTTTTAAAAAAAAAATCATCAAAATCGGAGCTGTTTCTGAGGATTAAGAAGTAAAAACCTTCATTGACTCGACTATAACATGTCTTAAATAATTTGTTATGAAGGTTTGAAGAAAAAATAGTATATGTTATTCGGAGCAAAAATGGTTTTATAATAAATAAAACTTCATTTTTGCTCCTCATAACATAATATACTATTAAAATATGACCGTCAAGTTCAAAAAAGTAAAAATATTTAAAACGTTTCATTCCAATTTTGATTCTTAGATTATTCAAAATTCATGTCACCACAAATCGTTTTCTTTAATTCTTCTACGATTTATAAAAAAATAATCGAAATACATAATTATAAATATCTCACCATTTACAAAAAAAAATAAAATAAAGGAAAACGCAATTATTGAATGTAATCGAATTTACTGGAAATGATTCCATGACTCCAATCAATAGAATTAATTTTATTTAATATAAAAATAATAGGGAAATAATTTTCTTCCATGATAATTCCGATAAGGTTGAAAGACCATACATTTATGTATTGTAAAAGAGAACAAAAGGCTAGACAAACAACATGAAATTAAGTAAATGTGATGGGCTCCGTACGTATAGGATTACACATTTGTCATTGTTCAGTACTAACAATTATTCACACATTCGCATTTCATTAGTAACGTGTTCAGATTGAACGAATAACCGTTTAAAAAACTCTTTAGGAGTCATTTTTAAATAATAACAACTCAATGTTTAATAATACTCTTAGTTTTGTTATTTTAAAAATAAACATATTTTTACATTTGTACAACAAAGTTATTTTGGCATCTTTAGAAATGTCAACAAGTACTATTGAACGGAAAATGTATCTTACAATCAGGAATCAGGAATCGCCGAAATAATCACTACCGTTGCAGTAATTTCTATTTATTCTTAAAGCAGTGAAACAATATTATAATTGCAAAAACGTGTAGTGCACTATAAGAATTACTACTAATAATATAACAGATATAAAAATAAATGGATAATGCAATAAAACGTCTATCAAAAATGTTTCCCGTTGTTATTTTCACTAGTGGTATTGTCAGCGACATTTATCACCACACCAATTCAAAAATAAGTAATGTTATTAAATTTAAGAATAAAACCTCAATGTTTATTCTCTTCATGCATGAAATCAAACATGGTCGAATCAAGAAAATTTATTTACGTTTGTCATAACTCATATCTGTGTAAAACAATCAAATTTTATTTATAGAACTACTGTATATAAAATCTCTTTCAAACAGATCAGAAATGAAATAAATTCTCAAGACCGTTGAACATTCCCGTATGGATCCATATTGTAAACAAGTGCTGAATTTAAATAAAATTTATTGTATAAAGTACACATAATGGTAAATGGTAAATTGTAGCAAAACTAAAAGATCGTCAAAATTCGTTGGTGAGGATTGAAACAAAATTGTATTTTTATAGTGAGATAATTTGAGATATAATTTCCAAAATCCAATTAAAGTTTACGTAGTATATGTATTGTTAACAAAAGACTAAAAAGTATTTTATGGATGATCTAAATTGTAAAAAATATAATTTTAATAAGAAATCTAAAATGCCTACTATTCAATACACCTTAGATGATTCTAAGCTACTAGATAAGAGATATGTACTACAATTAACTTGTTACTGAAATAAAAAATACTAAAAATTAACCTGTAGTTGGAGATTAATTGTTATAAATTCCTTTATTAGCTTTTGTATTATTTGTGTTTTCGTCAAAATTTTGCTTTTTCGAATGACAGCCAAATCCCCTAGATACTGAAAAAAAAATGAAAAGAAGGTGGTGTTACTAAAAAACTCAACGTTTTAACTTGTCTGTGGCAGCACTGAATTTCTTGTCAGAATTTTTAGAAAGTTTTATTAGTCTGTTACATCACTACCTTACGAAATTTTTAATATGGCAATCATAATTGATGATTTTGAAGCTGTTGTTTCAGCATCCCAACGACACCAAGCACAGGCAAAGATCACATGATTCAGGTGATGTTTGGACATTTCATATAAAACCGAACCCAACCAGCGAACAAAATAAGCTACAATCTTAGTACAAGTTAATTGCAAACAAGTTTCTCCTAATTTGATGGTTTGTGCCCCAGAAAATCAGAACGTTTGTGTCGTAAAAAATTGCTGGACTAGTAGAAAAATTATTATTTACAGAAGTGACTAAGCAAACTTTTCCACGTAATTTACTGCATTCGGCAATTGTCGACATCGCACCTATCACACACTAGTTTGCTTTCGCTTAATTTTATCAAAAAAAAAGAGGAAATGAGATTGGACTACCGTGCGTTCAACTATGAGGCGGTGGCCACTGGACCGGATCTCTAAATGATCCACTTGTTTTATTAGATCACCACAATAATGAGTACAGCTCGTTCTAAAAACATGCAACAAAATGTCATTGTTGATGAGATAATGAGCTGATAATTCGGCGTAATTTTCTGGACAGGTCCGCATCAAAAGCGCTCACCCTCTTTGTATATCTCGGAGAACCTCACAACAGAAACAATCATACGAAGCACTACCAAAATTAACTCGTTCAAAGCGTGAGAAAAACCACTTGTTTATATTTCAGAGTGACATTTCAGGCGATTTTCCGCACTTCCACGTAGTAAAGAACCACTTGCACCATTCATCGACGTCGAATGACTACGAGCACTAGAGTCGATTCCAAGTTGTTGGTGCTCTGGTGGGACGCGTTGCGATGACGATGGTAAATTGTGTAATTATTAATGCATTTACCTGTTTCCTTTTTTGAAAATTGAACACACAAATTTAAGTGGGTTGCAATTTGCATTGAATGGGTGGGTGGAAGAACAACAAACGGAAAACTTTACCTAACTCATCAGTTTCCGACGAATCGTGATGGAAATCAGTACGAAAATTTGCACTACCTTTGGGTAACGTGAATCGATTCAGTCTGATGGTTTATTTCAGGTAAAAAGTAAATTTTTGTTAATAAAACAAAGGTAAACATTTGTAATTTATGTTTTTTATTATTCCTGTTACAAATTACAGAAATGAGGAATCGTGAACTGAGGAATAGTATTACGACTAGTCCGTAATTACTAATTACTAATTACACTCCAATTACACATTTTCGACCATATAAATTCGAGCAAAATATTTTCGAGAAATTGCAGTTCGAGGAACTTGTATTTCGAGAAAAGTTACGAGTACAATCGAGCAATTGATTTCGAGCAACTGCATTCGAGGAATTTGCCGGAGACGAGAAATTACAGCTTTTGTTCAAATATTCTACAATATCAGAAATAAATCTACACAGAGTTCTCTCAAACTAGGAAAACACCGGAAGTAAAATTGCGCAGAAAATAATATACTCTAATATCTCCTAAAATTTGATGTATTTTTTTCCAATCTTGATATTTTGCAGAATATTCTTTTTTTATTAAAAAAAAACGTTCGAATCCTGATTTAAATTTCTGGTCCAAGTTGGCGTTGAAGAGTCGATTATTATGAACATACTACGTATTAGGATTTACGGATCAGCTGTTTAAATCTTACATTTTTACACGAGTGGTGCGTTCACAATCGACTCTTCAGCACCAACTTTGACCTGAAATTTAAATAAACATCCGATATGTGCGATGAAATCTTCGATGTAAACAAACTGAATGTAGGTATATTATGATAATGATCTGGGCAATATAATCATATTGCTGTGTGTGCATCTTAAAAAAAATAAAAAATAATTGAATGTTTACCTTTCACGCAAAATAAGAATAAAGTGTAGGATGAAATTTATTAAAATGATTACTTCTGATTTAAAAAAGTAGTTGTAGTTTTACAAGATTATAATGTTGCTAACATTGATTATTATTTTTAATTTTCAAATGAAATTATGTTCTTATTTGTGAAAGAATAAAAATATATTTTTAGAATTTGCGTCTCTAATAGGTCTATTATTGCATTCAATTTGGAGTCGTTTATGGCTATCTATTAAAGCACTTGTGGTTTAATAGATCTCTAAGAAACTTTTTATCAATATTTCAGTGTATGTACTATTGTCATTTACACCAAAAAACTTCCAATATTAATGTTCAAACTCTACTTTTTAACATCTGTTGCAGATGTAGTTGCATCCGTTGCCTTGAATTACCAATTAATACAAAATTCCCTAGATTTTTTTTTTATTTAAAAATTAAAACAAGGGTGCAAATTCTAAAAAATAACATAAAAACTCGTTTTATAAGGGCATTGGCGCACTCGTCCTATAGAAAACTACCCTACGGGTCGTTTTCTACATCTGAGACTCGTGCGCCAAATCAACCCTTATAAAACTCGTTCTATACTATAAGAGTATTATTGTTCATTACTACAATTTTAAGATGTTTAGCATGACGGCAATAAATAAGAGTTAGCACTAGTGTCATGGCATTCTTTAATTTCTTCGATATAATGCAGTAAAACATTGAATAATAGTTTTGAAATTTTAGTTTTGCAAGTGATGTCTGATATTGACATAAATCGATAATTATAACACTCGATTTTATTTTTGCGTTATAATATGTTTCCAAGACTTTAAATGAACACGAAACATTTGATAAAAAATGATAATAGTATGTTATACAACAAGATTTATAAACGGCACTTTAGACATGAGTTTTACTAGGTAAGAGCGGAGCGAGTGTTTAATAAAAGAGTGTCTAAAGAATTTTTTCTACTTCCTTCTCTAAAGTGTCACATTTTGCACTGACAAATAGTGTATAAAATGTCACTTTAAATACGATTGTTCATTAGTTACAACTTGATGTCCATTCGGGCGTTTTCGGCATATTAAACACGCTCGAAGTTTCTTTAAACACGGCATGAATTTTTTGGACATATTTAGCCCTAGATCAAGTTGGTATTTTGACGTTTATCAGTTTCGCATCCGGATTTAAAGAAAACGTCATTGCAGTGAAATAATTCGTTCTATTTTTCAAATATGGACCTGATAGAAACTGATAATGAAGAGGAAAATTTCATTCGTACGCCTCCTGAAGTAACCCAAGCGGCAGCAGAAACCACCAACAATTTGGTGCCTAAGATATTACGGTATCAGTACGAGCGATATTATAATATTTCGATGAATTTAGTTTGTGTGTTTAAATTAACGTTTAATAAAAAAGTTGCTTGTTTCATTTGTTTATTTGGTCGTAGAAAGAGAATAGTATGCAACACGTTTTATAAACTTCTCTAGACACTCGTTTATTAAACACTCGCTCCGCTACGCTTCGCTCGTGCCTAACATAAAACTCGTGTCTAAAGTGTCGTTTATAAAACTTGTTGCACCATATACCTACTATTATAAACGAGTTGCATACTATACTTTTTCTACGACCAAATGAACAATGCAAATATAAAACGCCTACTTTACGCCCTTAATACATAAATAACTATTACTAATTAAGTCGCAATCATGTTCCCAACATATTGTCCGTTTAAAAATAAAACAAATTTTTATTAAGATCAATTGCATTGGGCTACTTAATCACATTAATCATTGACCAAGAAAGGCGAAAGCCCCCTACACTCCATTAGGGGTGAAAGGACATAGATAGAGATTATAATCAATAGATATTATTGTCAACTAAATGTGTATGACTATTAAAACGTAATACAAAACCACGATCATGTTGAAGTGAAATCCTTTAATGGTGTTTGGATGCCACTCGAAAATCTGTAGGTATATCCTAATTAACAAAAGCTAACACTTGAGTAATAATTGTTTAGAGTGTTTTATATCCACGAATTACACCCACCGGCAGAAAAAGCGGAACACCATTACAAGTATTATTTAAAAATCTATCGTCTCAGTGTGTGGTTGCTCTTTTTCGACCAGATCCAGGTCTTGTTGTGAACTGACTAGTCTCTTGAAACCTTCTAACAGCTCTGTGACCAGTAGAAACTCTGGTAGTAAGAGGAGCCCCAATAGCATTAGCTGCATAACGAATGCTACGACCGTCTTCAACCAAAGCTAATGCTCGGGCAATATCTACACCAGCTAGAGGCATTTTTTACGTTCTGCACTTAAATTAGACGTTAACAACAATAAAAAATTAAAAGTTATCAAAAGACATAAAATCTAACCAGGTTGCTTGATTATTATACAGTTGGCTTGAAAAAAAACGGGAAATGAAATTTGACCTAATGTGAATTGGAAATTTAATTTGTCAATATGTCAATTTGTGTCTGTTTGACAGTAGTATTTGTATTTGCATAACTGATATTTCTGACACATAAGTGTAGTTTTTTAACCTAAATTCTAAAAGAAAATGTAATAAAATTTGACAGAACTTTTTCTGACACTTCCCGTTTTTTGTGAAGCCAACCGTACAAATGGTACCTAAATTTAAGAAAGCAAAATTTTTAAGCTGAAAATTTGTTTTTATGCGAAAATAGCCTCCTGTTTAAAATACATCAAAATAGATATTATGGGAATAAATTTGTTGTTGATTAATTAGGGTGTTCCACTTTTTTGCCGGTGAGTGTATTTTTATTCTAATTTTTTGTATTACCTTAAACTAAGAGTTACAAAGAATTGTTTTATTCACTGAATGTCTTAAGGCACCAAGCTATGTATTAAGAGTGATTTATTATCACACAAAGAAGAAGCAAGAAATATTATCGTTGATGATCTCTGACAATCAGAGATATATACTCAATTTCATATAAATGTGCATCTAAGCAAGCCATGAAAATTTGATTTTCTGTTGGTAGTAAAGCTAAAACTAGTGACTTTGACTTTCAAAGTTGCTTGCTCTGCGCGAACCCGATTTGACTAATTTTTTAGTTTTTGTCCATTTTAACATTACTGATTTCAAAAACAATGTTACATCTTTTTACTGATTAAATTAAAGTAATTCTTATTTGTTTTTGTCTTTGTATTTTTATCAAGTAAAGATTTATTGGACATGACCTTCATAAATGTGACTTTTGTAATGTAACTAAATTAAAGGTGCTTTTACAAATGCACAGCTCACTTGATGAACATTTATATGAAATCAATTATACGCAGCAGTTCGGTCAGTTTAAAACATGAAATGATTCACCAGATCTGTTAACTGCAACAAATAAATATGTCAGCGCTCAGGTAGGTAATTATAAATTATTTGCTATAAAGATTGAAACTGAATTTCTTCATTTACGTGAAATGAACGTGTGCCAACACTTTTTTATTTTATAACTTAATTCAGTTATAAAACAATTCTGTAAATTCCGTGTGTTTTACATGCAGCATTGCCAACCTGACCTGGTATTTGGTAAAATCTGGTAAATCCGGGTAAATCAAGCTTCAAATCAAATTTTAGTGTGTTTAAAAAATTAAATTCAATTGTTCATAATGTAAATGTAGGCAATAGAACGTTTAGGTTTAGGCAGAGAATACAGTTTAGATTTTTCTCGGTTGTAAGTCAAGTTGCAGTTACAGTAGCAGATAAATGAAGCAAAAATTTAAATTTACATAACCTCACTTTCAAAACGTGCTTTTCTGTTCTTTCGTGTCTGTGTTAAAATTGCAAAATGTGATTGACGCTGTATAACATAAAGACTTCCGTAAAAGTGTGTTTAAGTAAAAATGGAATCATCAGATTCTGAATCTCCTGACCCGGGAAATCGCTTCAAATGTACAATAAAAGGTTGCACCGCTTCATTTCCGAAGAACCGCAAATTAATTAACCACATTCGCAAACACACAGGCGAGGTACTAGAATAATTAAGATGGTGAATCATACAACTCATTCACAAACACTTTTTAGCGCCCTTTTGTTTGCGATGAACCAGGTTGTGATAAAAGTTACACTAATTCGTCACATTTAAAAAGACACAAAACTGTTAGTCATGGTGAGAAAAAGTCTCAGACAGTAGTATGTGACTTTGAGGGGTGTGGTACAGTTTTGGCTAACAAATACTCACTAAAAAAACATATTAGTCGGATGCACAATCCTGAAATCTATCCATTTAAATGTAATGAATGTAGTCAAGGGTTTCACAGAAAAAGACAATTGCAGGAACACTCTTATCTTCATACGGGAGAACCAGCATATAGGTATGTTTCTATATTTGATGAATTTATAATTCTAATGCATTTTTGATACAGTTGTGACAAGTGTGAAAGAAAATTTACAACAAATTATCAGTTAAATAAACATAAGAGATGGCATCGAACATATGACTGTAAGTGTGGTGAAACATTTAACAGGTGGTCTTTAATTTTAGCCCATAAGAAATTATGTCCTGAAACAGGTAAATTTGTCTATTATGTGTGGAAACTTTTTTGAAAACCCTTTTTTTAGCTGCTAAGTGTAATATTTGTGATAAAACTTTTAAAGAAAAAAGAAACTTAAAAAATCATATTGAGTCCGTTCATCTTGATAAAAAATTAGTGTTTAAGTGTTCATATCCTGATTGTAAAAGATTCTACTATTACAAGAAAAACTTAAAATATCACATTCTTAACTTCCATGAGAAAATTAATCAGAATCAGCGCTACAAATGTACATACCCTAAATGCTTAGTCATTTTGAAAACAAAGGTGATTTTTATTTAATTTTTTGTTCATTTAATTTATAAATAATTATAGAAATCACTGAAGATGCATCTCCAAAAGCACTTTAAGTGGGTAAAAAAGAAGCAAAGACAGCCAAGATGTGATAAAGGAAAGCCGAAAAAATCAATGATATCCATATTAATTGGGGAAGATCCTTCCAAAAAAGATGAAACTGAGAAAAATGAAGATCTTACAAATATAAATTTGTTTGAACCTCAAGTGCAAATTGATGAAGAAATAACTGATGATGTTTTATTGAGAGAGTGTGAAGTAACGTTGAATTTACTGAATGAAGAAATGATTACAGTCAGTTGAGCACTAATAAAATACATTAACAATAGATAGTTCTTTTAAATATTAAGAGACAGTAACAATGTTTGCGTTTAGTTTTTTAGGAAGTTTTTGTTATATGCCTAAAATTAAAATTATATGAGTTACAATTGTTTCTTCACAAAGAATACAAGAATATTGTTAATTTGTTTACATATTACTTATTTTAATTGAAAAAAAAACCTATTAATTGGTGTTTAATTTCTTTCCAGGTATAAGTTTTAACATCTTATCGCAAAACTTTTATTATTTCCTTTCGCACGATGCCATGTAAACTCTTGTTTTTAAAATATTTTTTTGTTCGACACTGTCATAATTTGAGAATTTTCTCCTATGTGAACGGATTTTGATAAATGTCACAACTTGTCAAAACGAAACGTCAAGCTAATTTTAAAGGTTTTAAGCGATTTGGAGCCTTTAAGGGGCTCGTCGAACAAAAAAACGTATTCAACTCGTTCGTGTGTAAATTGGGCGTTTTAAAATGGCCCACGCGTGCCAAAAAAGGCCCAATTTACACAAACTCATCAAATAAACTACTATTTAATATCCTGCACAAGTTCAGTTCGATTTACTCATGAATCTGGAGTATTCTAATTGATAAAAACGTAACACTTATGTAATAATTATTTAGAGGGTATTATTGTCACGAATTACACTCGCGAGCAGAAAATTCTGTTCGTCAATGTCATTTCAAAATTTGGTTAGATTGTCACAAATTAATTTTTTTTTCCTGTCTGATTACAAAAAATGACAATTAATGTCATACAACATGATGATAGGTTATGAGTTTTACAATGGAGTATTTTCTGTTGTGTCAAAGCATGATTTTAACGACCAGTTTTTTTTTGCTCGTGACAGTACTTTTTCTAAACTTAATTTTTGCATAAACTACAAACCGAATAGTTGTGTAATTCCCTTGTATGCAATATTGCCAACCTGACCTAGTATTTAGTAAAAAAAAAGTGCTACATTTATAGTTTTCATATTTGATCTGTAATTTACACCTATTTAGACCACGGATTCAGGTGGGATCTAAATCCCACCAAATGTAAAGTCTGAACACAAGTTAAATCTTGGGCAAAGTTTATTTTATGTCACAAAAATAGTAACTGTATCTGTTTATTATTCTTAATTATATTATTCTTTATTAATACTTCTCAAGAAT
This sequence comes from Tenebrio molitor, assembly GCF_963966145.1. Taxonomy (NCBI): domain Eukaryota; kingdom Metazoa; phylum Arthropoda; class Insecta; order Coleoptera; family Tenebrionidae; genus Tenebrio; species Tenebrio molitor. Next base: position 9,631,633 of record NC_091051.1, read on the forward strand.
CTACTCAATTTTATCTGATTTTATGTAAAGAAAATAAGAAATCCAATACCTTCATAACCTCATTTGTAATATGTGTTGCGTGAAAACTAATGAGTGTCATGACAGGACGCTTGTCCAACGTAAACAATTTTGTAAAAGTGTGCTAAAATAAGATGGGATCGTCCGATTCTGAATCTCCTAACCCCAAAAAACGCTTCAAATGCACAGTGGAAGGTTGCACTGCTTCTTATGAGAAGAATTCTAAATTAGTTGCACACATTCGCAAACACACAGGCGAGGTATGACAATAAGTGAGATCTTGAATGTTAGAGCTCATTTAAGAACACTCTTTAGCGTCCTTTTGTTTGTGATGAACCAGGTTGTGACAAGAGCTACACAAATTCTTCACACTTAAGAAGACACAAAAACGTCACTCACGGCGAAAAAAAATGTCAGGCAGTAATTTGTGATGTTGAAGGATGTGGTTTAATTTTAGCTAACAAATACTCTCTAAAAAAACATTATGATCGGAAGCACAATACTGAACTTTTTCCATTTAAATGTGAAGGATGTAGTCAAGGATTTCATGGAAAGAATAAATTATTGGAACACTCTTTTCTTCACACTGGAGAACCAGCATTCAGGTGTGTTCATATATGTGATGAATTAATAATAGTGTGAACATTTGTTGTTACAGTTGTGACAAATGTGAAAGAAAATTTATAACAAATTATCACTTAGTTAAACATAAAAGATATCATCGAACATATAATTGTAACTGTGGAGAAACCTTTAACAGATGGTCTTTAATTTTAGCCCATAAAAGATTATGCCACAAAGCTAGTAAGCATTGTTTAATATTGATGAAAACATATCTGAGAGATTTGTTTTTAGCTTTTAAATGTATTATTTGTGAGAAATTTTTTTCACAAAAGGGAAACTTAAAAACTCATGTTAAATCTGTCCACTTTGATAAAGAACTTGTGTTTGTGTGTTCATATCCAAATTGTAAAAGATTCTACTTTTACAAGAGAAACTTAAAACATCACATTCTTAACTTCCATAAGAAAATTAATCAGAATGAATATTACAAATGTACATACCCTAAGTGCTTAACAATACTGAAAACAAAGGTATATGTGATTCTTATTTTTTTTTCATTGGTCATGGTAGTATGAACAATTTTAGCAATCACTGAAGAGACATTTCCAAAAGCACTTTAAGATAGTGAAGAAGAAACAAAGACAGCCAAGATGTGATAAAGGAATACCAAAAAAATCTGTGGTGTCCATATCAATAGGAGAGAATCTTAAATGAGAGGGAAAAAAACAAGATTCTGCAGATGTAATGGCAGGTTTTAAAATTATTTTTTGCAGAATATTTTTGGTACAATATAAGATTAATGAGTATGATGGTGAATGCAGTTGTTCACTCAGAAGATTCCATTGCTAATTTGTGTAAATGTTACTTCCTTTCCTTAGGGGGTCATTCACGAAACTCGGTAAGGCTCGATAAGGCGTTGCAAATTCAAAACCATGACAACCGACATTGTTGAAGCATTGTATTTGTCGTTTCATTAACGATTTGCAAATTTGCAAAGTTTCGTGAATCTCCCCCTTAGTAGGTACACATTTGAACTAAAATTGTGATCACTTTTAACTATGACTTTTTAAAAAGGTTAAATTCAAGTGAATGTACCTAATAATTGTTTTTGTTCTTATTTACTTTGTATAATACATTGAGATGATTGATCACCAAATTTTTCCTCCACACTAGTGAATTATAAAAATGTTTCATTGGTTTCTTTTACTTTTTTTTTACCCCTCTAACACTGGTTTAGCATCGTGCTTTTTATTTTTTGTGCGTATATTTTCTTATAAACGCAATTCAACCAGTTACTGCGAACCTGAGTTACTATGCACTGCCTCTCTGTGCACTGCTACTTAGCCATTTACGTCATTTGCATATTAATTACCATTGAGTGCAATGTTAAGATAATTAGTTTTTCCAGTGTTTTGACCAAGTAAAACGTATATATCTGTTTAAAGAAAAAATAAAATCTTGCAAGAGTTCGTGAAAGTACCGGGTGATTGAAATTATTTTTGTTCGGTTGGCAACACATTTATGACTTGACTGTCCAAATAAGACAGTTCAAAACTCAAAAGTCGAATCATTGTACACTGACAGACAAAAAAATTGTCGTCACTCATTTGACGGAACTGTCATTTTATTTAATGTTTCATTTATGTAAATCATACTTCTAACTTTGGGGTTAACCAAGATATCTAGAAAGAATGGTATAGCAACTCGACGCCATTTTGCCGTTCAAAACCGGTGCCAGGTCGCCAGGTGTCGCCATAGTAGCGAGGGACTGTCAAACTGACAGCATTCTGACAACACCAAGCCAATTTTTTTAAAATTCTCCTTTACAGAACTTAGAAAAGCTCCAAGTGTGGAGTAAAGCCTGTGGAACTACATTAGGGTCAAAAGACTTTATCTGCATGCAACATTTTTGTGACCGATACATTAATGGTAGCATTTTAAAGTGAAATTTAATTCGAAGAACCTTAGCACCTAATGCCATTCCTACGCCCCATTTGGGTGCGGGTCCTTCCACAGAAAACATCCCGTTATTTTCGCATACCAGATCCCTGTAAGTCTCATCCCTTTGTGTGTCCTTCTAGGGACGTAGGTACCTATGCACTGACAAAATTTAAAAATACACTGGGGCTTTGGCAGAGTAAGCCCGCGCTGAGATATGACATTTGATGGTGGAACTTTGCGCGGACAAAATTATTGTTCAAAATCCAGCAACACAAAATTCATACTCCTGTGGGATGTTCTGATTCTGAACATGAAAAACCATTGACGAAAGCAATAATCATGTAGTTTTTAATCACAAGAATGTGTTTTTCTTGCCAAAAAGAGGCAAAGCTTGCAAAACTTGTTTAACTTTACTCATTGTATCAATTTTTATTAAAAAATATCATTTTGTTTAACTTTCTTATCGTTCCACTTGACATTTGACAGTTCAGTGACAGTCCCCGAAATGTCACATCTGGCGTTCGTTTTTGGATCACGTAGTTGCATGGTTGCAGGTATAAGTTGACATACCATTCTTTCTAGATATCTTGGGGTTAACCAATGTCTGTCAAATCACGTGGCATTTTTAAATTATTTAAAATATTTGTCACTTATTTATGACATATTGTTGTGAAGGCTCACATGTTTTACATAATAAAAATAATGAAAGACATTTTGGCGACAATTTTTTTGTCCGTCAGTGCACAGCGTGATCAACAATGACTAAGTCTGTTGGCAATGAAACAATTGAAAAGTACTGGTGTTTTTTGATTCGTACAATGAGGGACATGGAATCCTGGGCAGTCTGTTATTGTCATTTCAAAAAGTGTCAATGTAAATGCACCTTTACCGTCATTATGATTGATATTTTCAAAAAAACTGTCAAATTAACTTAAGCTTGGTTATGAGTAGCTAAGTTATATGGTTTAGAAATTTTGACACATCTGCCCAGTTTTCCGTGTCCCCAATAGTAATAGGCACTAACCGGATTTTTTAACTTGAAACGACATTAAAAACATTTTTGATTATGTCGGTTATCATTATGTTATTATAAAAATGAATTTCATTGTTACCAACAGACTCAGTCATTCTTGATCACACCGTACCTGCACCTATTAGGCACTCACGATCTTTTTGGGACCGTGTTGGGTATGATTTTTTCTTTTCATGTTGGACTAATTGATTCAGTGATTATAAGAATTATAAGAAAGTAAATGATTTATTAAGTGTGTAAATAGTAGTTTATTTAATGAGTTCGTGCGTAAATTGGGTCTTTGTTGGCACGAGTGGGCCATTTTAAAACGCGAGTGAAACTTGAAATATGTATATCTACAACAATGTCAATAATGCGGCTGGCAGTGTCAAGCCGGCAACCACAGACCACTCACGCTGCTGATTTGTGCCGGCAACAACCAGAAGTTACTCCAGTTGTATCATTTTAAAAATAAAATTCCGTATCACCAACTTTAACAGTCCTTCTTGTCTTGATCACGTTGTATATAGAATTAAAACACTAACCTATATAAACAAACGAAAATAAAAAACACTGACTTATTGAACATTTTATCTCAAAACACTTTTTTGTCCGCATAAATTTACATATTGATGTAGAATGCAGATTCCGGTTTTTAAAATATCTCCAATATACCTACTGTGGCAAGCAAAAAAAAACTGGTCGTCAAAATCATGCTTTGACGCAATGGAAAATGCTCCATTGTAAAACGGTTGTAAATATCAGAACCTATCATGTTGTATGACATTAATTGACAGTAATTAATTAATTTGTTGACATGGACATAATCAGGCAGGGAAAAAATTTTGATTTGTGACAATCTAACCAAATTTTGAAATGACATTGACGACCAGAATTTTTTGCTCGCGACAGTACCTCAGTACCTATCGGGTGTTTTTTTTAAATTTCACCTCATAGTAGGCGATTGTAAACGCACTATACAGGTTACAGTTACAGATCACGGATCAGCTGTTTGAATCTTACGTTTTACACGAGTGGTGCGTTCACAATTGCCTCGATTGCCTTTTCATTTTTCAACGCCTACTTCGAGGTGAAATTTAAAAAAAACACCCGATACTTACAACACAATTTAAGTACGACTTTCTGATCGAGGCTGGGTTTTTGTCAACAACCGTTGAACTCAAATTAGTTTCAAAACAAAGTCATAAAGAGTCAAGAGTCACGATTCTCTTACTCACTTTCTCTTTATTGAAACAACAGAAACAGAAAAAAAAAACAAAAAAGGCACGTTTATTTATTGTTGGTTACTTTGAGGTTATTTTATGGTCCTATCAATTTGACAATTTTTAATTTCTTTCACTTATTACATTGATTACAAACATAACCTTTCGAAGCAATTGTCAACAAATTTGACACATTTATAGTTATTTATGATCAATTCAAATTTGTTTCTGATCCTAGCTCAAACATATCTACCTACGTAAAGTTACTAGATAATGACGTCATCGCAAAAGGGTAAAAAATGGACTATATGACAAAAAAGTTGCCATTTGAAAACCCTCTAGCTTCGCAATTTCATTGGACCATAGGGTCTGGCAAAACTTTGATTAGATTAATTTTTCCAGTTGAAATTTTGTATTCACTGTTGAGTGACGGAATATGATTGGTTGAAACAACTATGAATGAAATAGTCGATAAAAAACAATTTTATCGTCTTGTATAATAAATAACTATTATTTTTAATAGATCCACTTTTGGGTTTTGTCTTCCATTATCACCTCAACCTTTAAATTTAATTTCCAAATACTTACCACTGATTAAAAATTAAACAGTTTAGAATTAGATGGGATAAACTTTTGAAAAAATTTGTACTGAAGAACAATAAAATTACAATATCCAATATACCTATATGTAAACAAATCAAACTGAAAATATGCTTATGTGAATCATTTCAAACCAAATTACCGATCAGTTTTTCGCTGCCTTATCTTCGTTTTTTCACTATTTCTTTTATTATGCTAAAAAGTGGCAAAACTAATTAAGGCAAATTGTGTCAAAAGGAGTTATTTGTCATACAACTATAGGATCATCAAATGTTCCCCTGATTCTTTTCAATGCCCAGAGTTCGTGCTGTCCAAGGATTTAGAGCAGGATAACGACAGACCCCACAGTTCGTCGAATTTCACAATTTTTACAAATTTCTGGCATAAAAATTCTTAATTCGTGAATTCTTCAGTGACTGTTTCAGCCGCCTACCACGTCAAACAAGAAGACGCAGACCACGTAATTCAACCATGTCTTGAACAGTTAAGAGTGTCTTAATGATCGCGAAATTAACTCATTAATAAAATTTTGTGATATGTTACTGGAATTTTATAATTTTCTAATTATTTTATTAGACCGTCAAGATGTAGGTATACCAACCCATTTCTTTCAGGTGTTGTTTTTTTTAAGTTCATCAATATAATTTACAATAATGCTTATTTGCTTATTATTTCATTTATCTTTTTAACTGAACAGAGAAATCCGCGTAGCGTGACTTTCGATACGTGGTCTTTGATTTTTGATTTCCCTTTCACTTTTCCACATCATTATATTGAAGAATTAATAAATGTAATAAAGGTGTGATGGCATTTTTTGTACACTCTTGTAACGGCGAAAATACTTTCTTCGATTTAGGTACCTACTCGCTCTCAATGCTAACCGCACTGTGGCCAATATCTATAACGTGCACAAATTATAGAATGGTGCAACAAATCTTGGAATAAGGTAAAGTTTATCAAATATGTAAAGGATTTTTTCTTATGAAAAACCAACACAAACATTTAACTTCAATAATTTTCCATTGCATGTTAAATACGAGTATAACGATTAAATAAGTATGTACTGATAAAAGTAAAGAACTGATAATTGTAGAGAGGAACCCTACGGTGATCAAAAAATCTAAAAGAGAAAAAAATTATCTTAAATCGTTAATAACATCTGATCCATCTTAGCGGATCTTATCTTAACTTTCGAATTTTAAATTATTAACAAAAAGCAATAACAAATAAAAATTGAAACGAGAACTGAATTTAATTTATTAAATACGTATGTACTTAAATTCCACTTCATTTACTGTCCTAACGAATTCATATGTCATGAACTCATGAGAAAAAAGATTTATCTAAAATTATGGGAGTGTCATTAGACAATTCGTTTGAGAACTATTAATGTTACAATAAGGATCTTGAGTTTTTGATGCTCTTGGGTAACATCTATCAAAATAGTGTGATAGTATATAAAATAGTATTGTTTCAGTAAAAAAAATCCTCTTTCAAATAACCCTGAAAGATAAAATCAATCAACACTAAAATCGCTTTTTGATCACGTTTCTGATAATGTTAGAACAAAAATGAAAGCAAAGTAAACACCGTTGATCGGTTGGTCTTTCCACTTTTAAATGCATTTCGACCATTGAGCATTAAAATTTTTGATACAGAGACTTTGTGCTGTATGTAACTACTTTTTATGTTTGTACAGAACCTACGTACTACAAGTAGGTATGGTTATTTAACTTAATTATCTTTTCATCCTCCCGTTTAAAGTTTATATTTGTTTAAAATTGTATTTAAAGTTTCTATATATTTAATCAGTCACATAAATAACTTCGCTGCAAAATACGGTACATTTTTACCAAAGTAGGTTAAGTGAATTATTTCTTTTTATTTATCGAACTTATCTTAAAAGATCAAAAACTAGAACACTGTTGATTCAAAGTTTAACATAATTTTCTTTCTAGTATTTTATTGTAACTTCATATCAAGAATAGTTTCAGCGGAAAATTTGATATTTGGGTTATATCATTTTTAGCATTTTTACAATATAATAATTTAAGGACTTATACATACCTATTACTTATACATACATCGTAGCTGTTGTCCTTAACTCCAGCTGTTAATTGTATATAAATCAATAATCAATATACTAAAAATTAATATTAGCAGTAGTATTACATACAGGGTGTAACAGAAAAAGGTGCATTTATTTTAACTAGTAATAGGACCCTTCGAATCTACGACATTTGAGCGCGCGACAAAAGATAGCCGCAATTTGAGCGCAGCGACAAAAGAGCGCCACGACAAAAGAGCGCCGCGACAAAAGAGCGCCGCGACAAAATAGCGTGAGACAAATAAACACTGTGACAAGACAGGATTTTGAAAAAGCAGCAGTCAATGTATTTACGGAGGAATTTCCAAATTCGAGGTTGCAAGGTTGCTTTTTCCATTTTTCGCAGGCAATTTATCGGCATGTCCAATCTGCAGGACTCATGTTCCGCCACCTGCCAGCATTGGCATTTGTGCCAATACAAAATGTACAGGATTATTTGGTAATTGTTCACTTTAACTACTTCTGGAATTTTCGCGTTTTTTCTGGCTAGACAGCCTCAGGGCGTCCTCCTAGATCGTGTCCCACCATTCAAACCTTGTGCAAATGCCTTTTTTTTCTCTCTTGTTGTGTTTAAAGGTCGCGTCAAGGTCGCGCCAAGTCTTAGTATAAGTAAAGGGTAAGGAAAATTTTCATTTGCACAAGGTTTGACTTCTTCAAAACCTTCAATATGGAAATTAATTATTGCCTTAAGAAAGGCAAAGGCAAAGGCAACCTGTATTTACCTTCTTTTGTGGTCACGCTCTTTTGTCGCCGCGCTCTTATGTCGTCGCGCTCTTATGTCGCCGCGCTTTTATGTCGCCGCGCTCTTATGTCGCCGCGCACTTATGTCGCACGCTCTTTTGTCGCGCGCTCTTTTTGCGGCGCGCTTTTGTCGCGATACCGAACCCATCTAGTACAACAACTTTTCTAAATAATTTTAGGAGTCAGTCAATAAATTCCTTTTCCAATACTTTCCACAGTTATAATTTACGTTATTTATTAGTATTGTCTTCGTCTTCGTTACGAATAAATGATTCATTTTATTTCACTATAAAAATTTTGTAACAAATCTTTTGAAAATTTTAGGTGTTACTTGCATTTTCATTATTGAAGAAAAAAAAATGTAAAAATGTCAAGGGCTTTGAATTTAAAATTAAGAAATTGTTGTTGACGAAATCAATAGTTCCTTAATATGACAAAACGTAAATTTATTAAGTATCTATATAATTCATAATGAGGAACGAGATTAAAATGGTTTGAAATTGGTGTTGTAATTCATATAAATGACATTATTCGGTTGCTGTAATGTTGATAACAGAGTGACGCATTCTTCCGGATTTGTTAGATGACGGTAGCAATAAAGATATAGTTTCACTCTGAAATGAAAGGACAAATGTAAAATATTTTCACACATTCTTGTGTTTGCTTTAAAACGAATTAAATTGGTAATAAGTTTTAATCCATATTAACACCGTATTTATTGTCACATTTAAAAAGTGTATGTACCTAATAACAATAATAATCTTTAATTGAGACATATTGAAGTAAAAAAAAAAGAAACTGAAAAATCAATATTTGTTTGTATTAGTATTGTATGTTACTATTAATGCCCTAAATAAAAATTGTACCTAACATTAAAAAGAAAGAAACAACAATCAACTGATATAAAAAGAACTTTGCACTTGACGTTGTCCTATGTTTATGCGTAAATAACATTGGGAGTTCAGTGAATATTTTATATTATCTAAATATTTATCTTTAACTTGCAAATGTGTGAACGATAAGTAAAATTTTAGGATATTATACTGCCCTTCAGAAGTTACTTGTTGTCGTATTTTACTTATTTTTTGTCGCAGTATTCCAACAACTCAACAGAAACTCTAGGTACTAAACAACAAATCCCCAAGATGAAATTGAAAGGCAAATCGGGTCGTCTTGGTCATCTAATGAAGTAATGAATTATATCTGAAATAAAAAAGAAAATAATATAAGTCAGCGAAAACTAGGAAAAATTTGACATACTTGCAGTATAGCTAAAAACAAACTGAATTTAAAAAAATAATAAAAGTTGGTGTCAGGGTATATGAAAAATTAGATACTACAGTATCTTCCCTGGAATTAAATTTAAAATTTATGTGTTGAGAGACATTATACTCGTATTGGATAAATGACCTACACGGAGGTTACAATCTAGACTGTTTTTTGTAAGCTTTATAATAATGAATAACATAATTTTATATTATTCCTGTTATTATGACGTTCGCTTGTCGTCCTTGACTTGTCTAACATAGTACATAATGTGGAAGAGACAATAAAAATTTAACTTATAGCAAAAAATAAGTCCCTTTTCCCTTTAGATTCACACTGCACTTATACCAAAACATTGATGTTTAAAAAAATATCCTATTTATTTTTTATTTATTAAAAAAAATAAAATCTCACATGTACTATCGGTGGACATAAAAACCTGGGACAAACGTCACAATTGTATAAACTCAAAAATCAGAAATATACATTGGGTAAATTTGGCTTTTTACAAACAAGGTTATAAAAATTATGACATATTGTTAGAAACACCAAGTTAAAGTTCAGTTCTTTAACGTTCTCTTCATTGACAATGATTTTATATAATAACACAATTGATCTAGCATCTCTTACGTTCAAAGAGTTAATTTGAAATACTGACAATTTTTATTTTGAGTGACAATTCAAAAGTCTGATATACAATGAGCAAATTGTGGATGTCCCAGGTTTTAATGTCCACCGATAATACTCTGTTCACAAATCAAAAATCTACCAACGTCGCAATTTACATCGAAAATCGAGGTGGCAATGTTGTCGAAGTTTGATCCAAGGAAAAACGAAAAATTAGATTAATTTTTTAAATTCTTCAACACACGTTAAGGCAATAGGTATTTAATTTGTTGTCAAGCAAATTTTTTTCCTTCGTTTTCAGTTGGAATACTTAATAGGATGTTTATAATTTAACCAACATAAGTCAACAGGTTGACATTGATATGAACTATCCTACGTATGGTTTGTCTCAATTCTAAATTTCCACCACCTGTTGAATTATGTTGGCAAAATAAAAATATTTCTAAATCGGGGATTCTCATAACCAAAGTTGGCAATATAATTATTTTATAAAACATTAAAATTTGTACATAAATTTATTTTGCTTTTAGAATTTGATTTTCTACCTACTTACTTGCTGCATTTTAAAAAAGGTTTTCGCTCTTTTCCTTTATTCTAAAATTTTGAATTGTAAAAACGGAAATTGACAGATAACCTAACAAATATAGGCTCTGCCATTTCTATTGAAACACCACCTGTTGGATTTTTCCTAAAATTTAGCAATGTGTAACAGGTTCGGTTGGTTGTAAAACGGCTTTTAGTGAGAAATTTGAAATTTTGACATTTTCTAGTTCCTAAAACGTCAAAGCAAATCGCTGTCAAAATAAATATTTTAAATTGATAAATCAATGATCTAACTACACATTTAGCAATTACATATTTATCTCGTCGACGCATCGTGCATTCTTAATATAATTTAATATAAATGTTAATAGAAATCTAAAAATTTTACGCCTGCGAATCCTACCTACCATGTGTGAGTGAGTGGTTTTTAGCGTGGTTATCTGTCGTTGTTAGTGTTCCTGCTGGAAGGTAAAACCCAAGGGAAACTCAAAGAATTTTAATCAATGAACAAGGAAATTACAAAATCAAAGGATTGGCGCCAGTTTTGGAATCTTGAAGGATTTTGCCTCTCAGGTGTGATTGGATAATTCTGTAGACAGTAATATCAGATATCTGGAAAAAGAATTTGGTATTATGGGGGTATGTGGGCAATGTGGGGTAAGATTGTAAGGATTAAAAAAAATCAGGACTTTGAGGAACTCAAAACTCATAATTGAATGAATTGGGGAAAAGTTTAAGTAAAAAAATAATTATTTTGGTTTATTTCAATGTACTTATATGTATTAAGTATTTTAATAAACTACACTTGCTGAAATGCTTTTTTTTATTGAATTTTTCTTATGGTGAAACCACAGAGGATGAACGAAACTTACACGTAACCTCACTTTTCTGCTGTTAAAGTTAAATGAGTTATAATAATAACAAATAAAACTGCACTCGCTGAAAGTTTAGCTGAAGAGATGAATATCAAAGTTAAAATTTAGATTTTAGAACAATAATTTAAGATGTCCCCTTAAGGCGCATATGCCAAGTGGCGTGTGAAAAAAAGTGCGGGATTTAATTTTGATGTTATAGCTAAATGTTAGCAAATGTAAATACGTTCCAAGCCGAAGACGCTCACGCTTTTTAGAATGATAGAAAGACGCCTTTTTTAACTTACAGAAAAGATTTATGAAATTTCAACACAAATTTTTCTGACTGACCACATTTGGTGACTTAAATGCAGTTTATCATATAATTTAATAAGAGCTCTCTTCATGTCAGCACCCATAAGGACTCGTTTTTTCTATTTTGCTCTATTTTCGCGAAAAAACAATAAATTCTTGATAATTATTGGTTTATAATTGAACGAAAGACGCGTTGAGTCAAATATGACATGACATTCAACAAAAATCAAGACTGGCAATAATAGTCAAAAAATTACTAAACATATTTGCAGCGTTGCCAAACTGACAATCAACAGGTGGTGTTTCAATAGAAATGGCAAAGCCTATACAATCTGACGCATTTTTCACCAAACAGCGTTGCCGATTGTATTTCCAACGTAGAATGCAGTATTGGTGGAAATTTAGAATTGAGACAGACTTTATATACCATTCACGATTGTTTCAAATTCGGACTATCTATGAAAATCTGACATTTTAGTTGGCAGTATTGTGATTTGTCATAATAAATCTTTTTTAGGTTATAATTCAACCGAACACTGCTCCCAGGTTGTTACATTTTTAAAATAATTGAACGCATTAGGAACAATAATCGTAAAATTTAGAATATATAACTCAAGAAGGAGAAATCATTAAAAATTTAAATAAAGGAGAATTTTATAAATATTTAGGTATTAATCAATCAAATCATATTCAACATTCAATTATAAAAGAAAATTTAGAAAAACAATTTGATTTAAGAATTAAATCTATTTTAAAATCAAAATTAAACGGTAATAATTTAATTAAAGCAGTTAATACATATGCTGTTCCATTGTTGACCTATTCTTTTGGTGTTATAAAATGGTCCAAAACTAATTTACAGAATATAAATATTCAAACTAGAGTTCTCTTTACAAAATTTTGTAAACATCACCCCAAATCTGCTATTGAAAGATTTAATTTACCACGCGAAAATGGTGGTAGGGGTTTCTCAAATCTAGAAATTCTACAACATAATCAAATTGCTTCACTAAAAAATTATTTTCTCAATAGAGCTCGTGATAACACTTCTTTTAATGCTTTGGTTTCAGCGGATAAAGGTTACACACCTTTAAATTTAAGCGATAAAATAATTTCAGATATTGTTGAGCCAAATATACCTGACACTATAGCAAATATAAAACAAAAGTCTTTACATGGGAGATATTTTAAAGAACTAGAACAACCAGAAATTAATATTCAAGCTTCTCATGCATGGCTTAAAAAATCAAATATTCATCCTGAGACTGAGGGTTTTATATTTGCAATACAAGATCCTGTTATAAATACAAGAAATTATAAAAAACACATATGCGGATTACAATCGATCATTGATAAATGTAGGATTTGCGGAACTGAAGGGGAAACCATTGAACACATCATTTCTTCTTGCACCGTTTTGGCTCAAAGCGAATATAAAAAACGTCATGATATATTCGCAAAAATTATACACATGAATTTAGCAGTTAAATTCAACTTATTAAAGGATACACAACCACATTATATTTATAAACCCGAAAGTTGTTTGGAAAATGACAATTACAAATTATATTTTGATCGTACAGTTTTAACCGACATTCATATTCAGCATAACAGACCAGACAGTATTATTTTAAATAAACAACAAAAGCAAGCATATCTTTTAGATATAGCTGTTCCAAATTCACACAATATAACACAGACATATAATACAAAAATTAATAAATATTTAGAACTCTCCGTTGCTATGAGAAATCTTTGGTGTTTAGAAAAAATTTCGATTTTACCATTTATAATTTCAGCAACAGGAATAGTACCGCAATCTCTTTTTAAAAATTTAAAAATTTTGGACTTAGACAACAAATTGGTGGTTGAAATTCAAAAAGGTATATTATTATACTCATGTCATATCGTGAGGAAATTCCATAACATTGACACAGAACATAAAACACAAAAAAGTCAAAATGTGAAGGCGAGACGCCGGTAATTATGTTGATAAGCACTGCACTATTACTTGATAGTATTATCCGTAATAGTGTATGTACTCCGGCAAAATTGCCGTGCCGCCGGGTGGAGGTGGAATACGAAAACATTGAAATGAAACATATACATATATTTGTGGGGCAGTTCTGGGTAAATTCTTATTAACTAAATTAATGACGGAATTGACAACAATGCGAATATTTAAAAACGAAACGTCATATGACAGGACCTGACGCCAATCTAACAAAAAAATATCTTGGCCTGCTGCGTGTTTAAAACAATCGCGAACGGCTTATACATGGTGTTATTGAAAGTTGTACAGATATTTTAACCACGAGCTACTGGCTTCATGTAGAACTCGGAAAAAATATTTAAAAAATCCTATGTCAAAAAATAAAATGACATTTATTTTTTGAGCTACAATTTTTTTAAATTGCTTTTAGTTTTCTACGTTGTCCTACAACCCCGTAGGTAAAATTTCGGCACATTTTAAAAATACACCCTGTATATCATGTTTTATAAAATGTACGCCAATGCGAAGTAACCTATAGGAAATATGCTTTAAAACAAGGAAACCACATTGGTGTATGTTTTATAAAATATACAGGTACAGGTGTATTTTTAAAATGTGCCGAAATTTTACCTACGAGGTTGTTTGACAACGTAGAAGACTAAAAGCAATTAAAAAAAAATTGTAGCTCAAAAAATAAATGTCATTTTATTTTTTGACAGAATTTTTTAGATATTTTTTCCGAGTTCTACATGAAGCCTACTGGCTTCGTGGTTAAAATATCTGTACAACTTTCAATAACACCCTGTATATCTAACAAAAGTTTTTTTTATGTCATTGTCTTTGCCATACGTTAAAGCTAAAGTTATAATCTTAGCTAAATCAGTGCGGAAAATACAAAATTTTATTAGTACATACATACATAGATGAAATAAAATGAAAACATTATTTCTTCAAAATCCGCTACAAAGAAACGTATCTGGTAATTAACTGTGCTTGACGTAAATACAGAAAAAAAAAATAACTCCATTTGCTGATGATAATATTCGCGTACAAACAGGGGGTAGTTACTGGATGTTTAGATAATAGTACATATGTATAATATACCATTATCACATAATGGATAATTGTCATTATATGTAATTGCTACAATGGAAATGGGAAATTAAACTACGTTATTTCGTACAAACATTAAATTACAAGTTTGACATCAATTTCTTTATTAGCATTTTCTTCATGTTCAAGCTACATATAGCTATAATTTCTTTTTGTAATTTGTCAATTTTAATATATTCTGACTGACTGATACTTTTTCATGGTCGGAACAATACTGAAAATTCTTCATTGAAGAGGTGAAACAAATACGGAAATGACATTAGCAAATAACATATTAAGTTCCACAACATCCATCATGGAACCATTTGTCTTATCATAAACTTTAAAAAGTCTACATGAATGTATTTTGTTTGTGGACTTTGAGAAAACTTTAGAAAACTTTTGTATGACGTTTTCAAAAAAAATCAAAACGCTTGATTGCTATTTGGCAATTCTCCAAGACTTTTAGGCCCGGTTTTTTCACCTTCAAGTAAATTTATCTAGACAGTAGTTGCTATGATTTAGAATATGCTATTGGTAGATCCATGGTAATTACCGGTCAAATAAAGTTACTTGAAGGTGAATAAACCGGGCCATAATGTATTTTTAAGTTATCTGATATCCCATAAGATATGCTAATTACAGGTTTGGGTGACAAATAGCCATAATCTGATATTTAATACTTCACTAATCCTCTGACAGAGACTTTTCTGATATGAAAATTTCATTTGTTCGAAGCCTCCCCAGAAAGTGAGTCTGTATCCACAGTTATTTACAAGTGGGTGAAGGTTTCTCTTTCCTTCACTTCATTTTCGCTCACTGTCTTTCACTTACTAGTTTTTTTCACTCATAAATTTTTTCAAGTCCTTCTGAAAACGTTATTTTGATTTTTTAGGCATCATTTGGTAACTCGCGGCACTTGCCTCTTCCAGGATATTATCAGGAACATATAACTCGCCATAATCCATTTTCACAATGTGCACAACGTGTACACAACCACTTTATTGACGTTACGGAACTCTGTTTATTTTGTTTTGTTTTTTTTTTCATAGCAACAGATCCGTCCAAAAATGTGAATTATTTTTATTTAAAATTTTGAATATGTACGAAGTTACAGACTCAATTTCTAAGGAGGTATCGAACAAAACAGCAATCGAGAGTAAGACCGCTTTCGTTCACTTCCTCACTTTTACTAGTAAATAGCTAATTACGACATATTATGTATTTATATTTTTACGTTAAGAAGAAAACGTTTTTTTTTTACTTTTTAAATTCCCAAATAGGTAAGTACATAATTCTAAAAAGTGTAGAAGAAATTATATGCCCCGAAGTTATGTTGTTACAAATAGATAGTAATAGTATTACTATCTCGCAAGTAATTTATCTGGATAAATGATTTCATTAATTCCCCGGCACGTGATCTTCAATTGTGTTTTCAACTCGCTAGAGTTCATTTACCGTTAATCATGCGAAACAATCTCATTTTTTAGGCTCCTAAACCTTTAGTCTAGATGCAACAGTGCAAAAAAATCCGGATCTTGTGTTATACTATGTAGCAAATTCTAGTTTCAATTTCTCATAATCGGCTATCTGAAAATTTGAAATATTCTGCAATGCAATAACTTTATCATGCAACATAACATTTGCACCGTGACTAATAAAATGTTAAACAGTTTTCCCAAATGATTAATTGCGAAAAACTCCCTTAAGTGGCGTCTTGTTCGGCCGTCGTCAGAGGGTGCTGAGCTCGCAGGACATTCCTCAAAACAGATTTCATAAACAAAAAGCTGTGTCCACAAAACACCGTCACCCTCCGGTCCGTTTCGCAAAATTTTCAAAATTCACACGACCACCAACGCATCCGGTTTGTTGCTGGCGGCAGATCGCACATCATGTTGAAAAGAGAAAATCAATGCCGAGTTCCTTCCCCGGTTCGCGTGCACTCTCGCCGTTTTGGTCGAGAATTCTTTAGCTTTGCACACGAAATGACCTTTACAGTCGCACTCGTAATTCCGAGGCTCGTACGCTTGCACTGGCAGTCCGTATGAGTTATTTTCGTTCGGCTATGGTCACAGCATTTTCTGTCTTAAGCGTTGTGGTTAGCTTTGTTACAGTGACTGGGTGACCAATTCAAACGGCAAAGGCATCATGTAGGATGTTGTAGTTAACAGCTGATGATGGTAGTGGGTATATGACTTGTACGGTGTGGGTCATTCACAGTGGCAGTCGAAGTGTGCGGACAAATCGAAGCTGTCAGCAATCGCGAATTTCACGTACCTTTATTTTTGGATAATGGAAAGTGTCACGCTCATTTAACGATAGGTAGGTGAACATTTCAAATAATCAATAGGAAGAGTCGTCAATAAGAAATTATATTCTTCGACTATTAAATTATGAATCGGTGGTGTTTAATACTTGACGGATCTCATGGACACTAGTCTATATTTGTTGGAATCGTTCAATGTAGCAACGGAAGTAAACGTTGATTGCCAACAGCAAATTTCATATTTTCATTCGGCCTAACTAAACCTTTATTCGCGAAAACGTAAGTCCCTTCATTTAGTTTTGTTTAATATCAGCGTTTATCGTCGCGTTGTGCTGTCCTATTAATTTACGATGTAATTAAAACACAATGGGACAAAGACTGTTGATTCCATGTTGCAAAATATATTTTTATATCCAACAATAGTAGCATAGATAATTCCAATTAAAAAATACTTATTATTGTTTTGGCTATAATCTTATCACAGGTGTGTACCTGTGTCATTCACATCAATGCTAAATGATAAAAGAATAGTTTAAAATCGGTGGGTTTCTCGATTCCACATTTCTACAATATTTTTAGTGCAAGTGAAATGTGATTAAACTGAGCAGTGATGTCAGCGGTATGTACACACTTTTTTGTCGATATTTTTCCAAAAATATGTTTTTAATAAAGAGATTTAATACTCGTTTGGGTGACCTGCTAAATTAGTCCCGTTATTATTACATATATCCCACGGCAGTTTACAAAATCCGTAAATAGACCAACGTGGAATTCGCACTTTTACAAATTAAGGAAATGGAGCCACAATCTGTGTTTTGTCAAAAATCGTAATAGAAACACACTTTCAGCATAATCTATGTTTTATTAAAGTTTTGAACATCACAAAAATACATTATTAATAAAGCTCTTGTAATGTATGTCCTTGTAGCAAATTGCAGCCTACAGCGACGACCAATGACATACGAAGAACATCTTTGCTTAAATTAATGTTTTGAATTGTAAACTTACCAAAACATTCGACATTCAAATTTGGGAGAATTTAAATAAATTATCACAGCGAGCATTTAAATCGTTGTTAAAACCTGAGTTCAAGTACTTATGTTGAAACAACTGATACGTTAATAAAAAAATTTTTTTTTTGTTCGACACTGTCAGAATTTGAGAATTTTCTCCTGTGTGAACGGATTTTGATAAATGTCACAACTTGTCAAAACGAAACGTCAAGCTAATTTTAAACATTTTAAGCGATTTGGAGCCTTTAAGGGACTTGTCGAACAAAAAAACGTTGTATTCAACTCGTTCGTGTGTAAATTGGGCTCTTTATGGCATGAGTGGGCCAGGCACACCAGTGCCGTAAAGAGCTCAATTTACACACGAACTCGTTAAATAGACTAGGTACTATTATTGTTTGAGACAAATTTGTGGTGTTTCGTAGCATTTTGTGGTCGTGGTACTTTGACTTTTGACTGTGATCCTAGCAACATTAGCAGTTTTGTGCTAATGATACTAACGAATCAGAAAAAAAATGTGATACCTATTTATGAGAATGTCGAGTTTCGTTGCCTATCCAACGTAGTACTACTAGTGCTAATATCGTAAGAACTGTTGACTGATGTTATAAATCATACTAACAAAGGAACTGCGGCTGAATCTTTCAACATTTAAATTTATGGTCTTTGTGGTATCCGTTGATAAAAAAAAACAAGCCGGAGCGCAGCTTACATTTCTTTGTCAATTACGAGAAGTTGGTAAGTACAACTTTGTTGGCTCAGTGTATAGGTTTTGTCAACATTTCTTACGATTTTGAAAATACTTTAACTACCTTCCACCCTGATACATACTGACTTTTTTTTTGTTGTGGACATCATTTGTTAACAACAATTGACTTCTTGTGTGACAGTGATTTAGTTTTTTTGCAGTCAATATTCTACATGACCACCACAACATATCGTACATATTACCATATAATGGAATTTTTAATTTGTATCAAGTAATATTAATTACTTAGGTAGTTGAATTATTTTTAACATAAATATGTGAAGATGCCCCTGTTGGCCTTGAAGTAAATTGGAATTTAAGTATAATGTATGTGTACACCACACTAATGTGAGGTAAAATTTAAAAACGGATATAACCCGTAACTGCTTATTTTTCTTGTATCCTGTTGCGTGTTTTTTTTTCAGTAAAAACAATACGCTAAAATTGGCTCTAGTGTTAATTGTTTCACCTGTTCACATTTATTACTTACTTTTCTCGATTCATAAATATGTAATATTCAATTTTAAATTGTAAATAAATGATCTAATGTGTCACTTAACACTTTTTATACAGACTGTTTCCTAAAAAACGCCGCAAGCCGTAGCTCCGTTATTTATTATCCGATTTTAATAAACATAAGAAGCAATACAATGGTTTAAAAAACAGTACAAAACGGCTTAATTTTTTTTTTTTTTTTCAACATTAACTGATGTCAAATAAGTGTCATTTTTTTTTTAATGGAAACATGTGTATTTATTTTTATTTTGGTGGAGAATTTTTTTTCTGATTTCATTGATGTCTGTCACGACTTTTGCGCAATAAAAATTCAAGAAAATAAATTATTACGTTACGATGTTTCATTAATGAATTTGAAAAAAAAAGCGCGCCATGGAAAACAATAACAATGTCAAAGGTTCTGGAACTTCCCTGTTAGGAAAACGGTTGGGGTAAAGACGTATCGCTTGATTGCGATTTTTATTACATTCGGAAAACACTTGCAGCACGTCGGTCAGTTGATTGTTACCCATTACACAATCAATTAATAAACAGCAAAACCAGTTTATCAAAATACGAATGAAAGTACGACCTAAATACTTAAATGACATTTATCCCTTTGACATTGTCATTGTTTTCCACGGCGCCCTTGATTTTTTTCAAATTTATTTAAAACATAACCTAATAAAACTTTTTTTTCACTACTAGTAATAAAGTCTAGCGTTATCGGTTGTCATAGAACACTGAGAAGTTTCGTTTTTCTACGTTGGCTCAGTGACAGGTAAATAATTTTTCATTATTAACCAGTGGTGAATAATGGAACAACCGTCACCTAGCAACGAAAGATTGTCGTCTATTTCATTGGTAGACGATTTTCATACCAACTGTCAAGAAATGACAACTCGGACCCGTCGCATCCGACAAAATAATTTGATTAATAATTATTATCAGAAAGGGTTTTAACGTATCTAGTGGTGAAAAAAATAGTATATAAACCACGGTCCCTTATAGCCTTCGCGCCTTACAACCCTCGGCGCGCCTCGGGCTCTAATTTTGGCGCTCTGGCTATAATCATAAACTTCTCCACCTTGGTATATAATATACTATTTTTTCACTACTAATCTCTTGAACCGACCCCAGAAGTAGAATTTCTAGGTTAATAATAATTTCCATTATTAACCAAGGTCAATAATGAACAGCCGTCACTTAGCAACGAAACGTCGCATTAGACAAAATAATTTGAAAGAAAGGGTTTTAACGTATCTAGTAGTGAAAAAAATAGTATATAAACCACGGTGGAGAAGTCCCTTATAGCCTTCGCGCCTTCAACCCTCGGCGCGCCTCGCACTCTAATCTTGGCGCTCTGGCTATAATCATGAACTTCTCCACCTTGGTATAATATACTATTATTTATTTTCTTGAATTTTTATTGCCCAACGTGTTAGACATCATTGAAATAAAGAAAAAATCCTCTACCAGAATAAAATGTATTTAAAAAAACAAAGTGACACTTATTTGACATAACAGTTGTTAATGTTGAAAAAAATAAAAAATTAAGCCATTTTGTAGTGTTTTTTTAACCATTGTATTGCTTCTTTCGTTTATTAAAATCGGACATTAAATAATGGAGCTATGGTTTGCCGCGTTTTTTAGGAAACAGCCTTTGTGATCGTTTGTTAAAATTTATAACATGTACACATATCAAAAACCATTTCGTTTGTTGCAATTGTTGCAAATCATTCTTCTTTAGAAACATAGCCTTTGCTCTTTGTCCCCACCTTTAGTACGTTTAGTAAGTAATTACTGTCATGATTCGCCGTTGTCCTTGTAAAGTACAACATTGTTCTGGGCATACATAATTGCTCTATGGAATATGATGAATAACGACATGAAACAAATTTTTAACCGGTTTGGTTATGATTTTTTTTTACAATTGCAATGTATTGTTTTTCACAAACAATATTTTATCTGTACCTACATACAAGGAAAACTGTTAGTCATTTTCGAAGATATACACGTACCATTAAAGGAATAAGTTGAGAAGAACTTTTCTTAATACATTTTAAAAATACAGGATTATTCACGTAGGATGACGAGCCCGACAAGGTAAAAATGCAACCCAAAATACGATTTATAAAGCTACCTCGATCCCTATTACATTATCATAATACACATAAAACATAGATAGCTTTTAATGTCAAATACTAAGTATAAACGAAAATTGCAATGACTTAAACTAATAGAATACCTACTTGGATAACTGATTTAATTTTTAAAAACCAAAACATAATGTATGCTTTGTAAAATGTATTTTGGGTTGAATTTTTACCTGGTCAGGCTCGTCATCTTAAGTACGTAAATAATTCTGTTTTTCGCTTTCTAACACTAATAAAAAAAAATCGGAGCCTATATTATTAACATTTAACCTTTTGACCTTTTGACACATTTTGAGATTATGTTTGTCGTCATCCATATTTTTAATGGAAAATAACACCTTCACTCTACCTTAAAGCGGAACAAGGATGCTTAGAAAGTAATGAAGTGAAATCAATAAACAACCTGATCACAGCAGCTTATGAACATTTTTCCGCTTGTCTTTGATTGAAAAATATTTGACAGGTTGTAAGTATGTACAGTCGCGGAATCAAAATTTCGGGCATCATTTTTCTATTATTTCAACAAAATCTCTGTAAACCACCTTTTACTGTCATAATGACTGACATTCAAAAATTAAACTTTTCTGTTGCGGTCGCGCAGTCAGCTTTCACCTGCTGCCTACCTGTTATTATGCCACAAATTAGTATTTTTTAATGTAAATAAATAAAAATGACAAGAGTAAAAAATGAGGTTATATTAACGTAAAGGTTGTTTTAGAGTTTACAGTATGAAAATGACTGGGGTACTGCCCGAAATTTTAATTCCGCAACTGTACGATGAAACTCTTCATAGCAGAATGTACAGAATAAAACTATTCTCCATTTTTTTAGTTACGGAAATCGTTCACATTTTCTAAAGAAAGAAGAACTAAATGATATTGTCGAATATTTTTCGATCAAAAACTTGCAGAAAATAGTTCATAGACTTCTACGATCAGGATCTTTATTAATCTCACTGTATGTAGGTAGGTACAGTTGTGTTCAAAAATTTCGTAAAGTTCAAAAAAGTATTGTACAAGCTTTGTTGCATGGACGCTTCCTAGCAAAACCTAATAATGCTTATTGAACACAAAAATAGAAAAAACAAGTTCCACATAAAGACAAAGGCACATCCATGCTGATGTTCTGATATTTTTTAAATCCGATACACACAACCCTAAAGTAGCTGTGCAACACTTTAATGAAGACAACTGTACAGTTGGTTGCAAAAAAACGGGAAAAGAAAATTTTTCTAATGTAAATTTGGTTTTGTCCATTTGTCAATTAATGGTCTACTTGACAATACCTATCAATAATTTCAAAAAATTCTAGGTAATTGTTCACTTCAACTACTTCTGGAATTTTCGCGTTTTTTCTGGCTAGACAGCCTCAGGACGAACTCCTACATCGTTTCCCACCAGTCAAACCTTGTGCAAATGAAAACTTTCCTTACCCTTTAGTTATACTAAGACTTGGCGCGACCTTGACGCGACCTTGAAACACAACAAGAGAGAAAAAAGGCATTTGCACAAGGTTTGAATGGTGGGACACGATCTAGGAAGACGCCCTGAGGCTGTCTATCCAGAAAAAACGCGAAAATTCCAGAAGTAGTTAAAGTGAACAATTACCAAATTCTAACCTATCTCTTAAGAATGAAAAAATTGTAAAAATGTGTCAATTTTATTCTGACAGTTCCCGTTTTTTTTTGCAACCAATTGTATGTACTGTCGCGAGCAATAAATTTTGGTCGTCAATGTCATTTCAAAATTTGGTTAGATTGTTACAAATTTAAAAAATTTCCCTGTCTGATTAGATTATGCTCGTCAACAAAGTGTCAAAAAATTGAGAAAAAAATGATAATGTCATACAACATGATGATAGGTTATGCTATTTACGACCTTGACGACCAAAATTTATTGCTCGCGACTGTATGTATTTGGTTTTAAAGGTAAATAATTTCTTTCCTAATCTAGAAGTATTACTTAAAAATGTAGGTAATCGAAATACTTGTGGAGAACAATGCTGGACATTGGAAAACAACTGAACTGCCTGACTTTATTACAAAAGTACACATCTGTGTGTGGTTGTAGTTTACATAACTGCAATAATTGCGTTGAATTTCTGAGAAATAAACAAATTTGATGGATTAATTTGTTCTTATCTTTCACTAATCATGCTCCACACAGATGTCTTTTAGTTTTGCTTTGATCAAGTACATAAACATAATTAATGTAAAAAAGTTTTAAAAGAAATGGATAATTAGGTAAGTGATTACTGCAAACAGAACACAAAGAATAAAATAAAACGTTTTCAATGTATGTTGCGTAACAGCCAATTATCTTTTGTGTGGCAGAGAACACGGATGTTAGAAAATCCTAATAATTCTCATCGTGTTGGTAGACAAGAAGAAGTGTTTGGGTTCTAAAGTCTGTAAAAATTATTATTAGATTTTTAAATATTTATACTGGAATATACAACACGCAGATCCGCTCATTTGTAGATGGTGATTTTTGCATAACAGGCACCTATGTTCATTTATGATTGCAACAAAGTGTCTATAGTACATCCGTCCGTTTTATCGTTATCTCTCATATTTAATAAATAAGCATCAAGTAGTCAAGTACACATTCAGTTACAAACAATCGCTACAAAATTTTAATACCCAGTAGTATGTTTGCACAAATTTTATCATTCACGATGTCTATGGAGTCAAAATTTAAAAGTTGGAATCTTTATCTTGCACCTGCGACCGATGTCTGATTCACATAATAATCTAATCAAACTAAACTCAGATTAAAAGGTACTTGACTTTTATCTAAAGGTCAATTTGAGTATTTAGTCTAGTTGTTCCTCCTTTGATTGTGCCCTAAAATTGATGCTTTTGTCATTAACTCAAATTAATTAATGTGGATCGAATGATTTTCTTGCTCATAACCTTTGACACTGAAATTAGTCGCTTTCAAATGACCCTTCGTTGATGCAATTGTTATATTTTTATTAGACTGACGAGACTTTTTGTCGCCTAGCTCTGATTCATTTTCTCACAGGCTTTTTTATTCAGTTTGTATTTTATTTACATATCATTTTGTGACTTATATAAAAACAGTTGTAAAAAAACAGTCATAAATATGACAACCAGTAAAAATTATAAAGTAAACGTATTTATATTTTCTTTTTTGTTCACATTTTTTTCTCTCCAAACTTTGAACTGAAAGCATAATATATTCTGCAAGTATAATACAGGGTGAGCAACAATAACTGTTTCAGTTGGCAATAAAAAATTTTACATGAAATTTTCAAGACTGAATTGTGCCTATTTCGATTTGTTTTATTGACACTATTGACAGCTGGTATACATTTCATATTTAAACGTCTTGGTTTTTGTATTCTTTTATTAATAAAATGGTTTTCTGGTTGGAACATGACATAAAAGTCACCGAAAGTCACCAGAATTTATTGCCAACTAAATCAGTAATTGTTGTTCACACGGTATTTAATTTAAGTGGAATTTCGTTAATTAATTGTGAATAAACATTTTTTTCCAGGTAGTAGGAGCAGAGGCATAATATAATTTGTATTGGTTGTATTGTTGACCAATGTTTTTATGACGATAAGTGTATTTTGGAAGGAATATGGCAGATCCAAAAAGTATAAAAATCAACTTATCTACTGAAACTGAAGATGGACATGAATCAGTATCTTATAACGCTAGAGCCATCTGTTCACCTCCACCTAGAGAACTCGAATCACTCAACAATGCATCCGTTTTAAGGTAAGATACTAATATATACTAAGAAATAACAAAATCAGATAAATAACATAAAAAAAATCCGATTTTCCTGATAGCTAGCTTTTTTGACAAAATTTTACTATCACAGTAGCTTTAACTGGCAAAAACTAATACGTTAACTCTGTTATGCATATATTTGTCTAGTTACTATTTACTATTTTACTTGCACAATGTATCATTAGATACTACCACTAAAGAAGATAACCTCATGCTTAACCTCATGACCGCTTCATGCATTAAGCCCACGTTTAACACCACTTAATTTTCAAAACGCTCTACAATTAATGTGTTAACTGTACATATCAAGCTTAAAAAACATGTTTTTGCAAGAATTATCGTTTTGTTTCAGTAAAATTAGATCGTACTAAACCAAAATAAAATTCAAAAATAAAAAATATATCTGACAAAAGAATTTTACGGCGTGGCTGTAAATTCTACTGTGATATTTATAGGTAAATCTTATATAACATTTTTTAAAGTTTGCAACATTTTTTTCTGTCTTTAACCGAATCAAACGAAATGTTCTTATGATTGCGTTGTTATCAAAATGAATTAATGTCAAATTTAAAGTTGTCACATCAATAATAATTTGAAGGACACATTCTTTGTCTTTTTTTCTATTTATATTTTGTGATATGCATCAAGTTTTGGTAATGTGTAACATTATTGTAATTATAGTAAAATAACGTATTATTAACGTGAGTAAAAACCAAAACTAATAAACCATCGTACATAAGTGTCGAAATCAAATACTCGAATGACCGACTGATACTTTACTTCTTGAATTTTAGATATCTATGAAATAATGTTTTTCAGCGGCTCTCAAAACAACCTTTGCAACGGCTCGTCATCTGTGACAATAACTAGTTCTGGAGCACTACGTAAAGTTCCAAACAATAGTCCTACTGGTCATAAGAAACCGATGATATCTCTAACACATCTACCGAAAAGACCACCTGTGGATATAGAATTTATAGATCTATCATATTCGGTATCAGAAGGCCGTAAACGAGGTTACAAAACAATTCTAAAATGTGTAAATGGGAAATTTAGATCTGGTGAACTCACCGGTATTATGGGACCTTCAGGAGCAGGAAAAAGTACTCTAATGAACATTCTAGCAGGATACAAGTAAGTTTGCACCATTGTCTTCGAAGGTAGTAAAATTTTGTTGTAGTACAGGTGCTTGCAAAAAAAATGGGAAACGAAAATTTTCCTAATGTACTATCGGTGGACATTAAAACCTGGGACATCCAAAATTTGCTCATTGTATATCAGACTTTTGAATTGTCACTCAAAATAAAAATTGTCAGTATTTAAAATTAACTCTTTGAACGTAAGAGATGCTAGATCAATTGTGTTATTATATAAAATCATTGTCAATGAAAAGAACGTTAAAGAACTGAACTTTAACTTGGTGTTTCTGACAATATGTCATAATTTTTATAACCTTGTTTGTAAAAAGCCAAATTTACCCAATGTATATTTCTGATTTTTGACTTTATACAATTGTGACGTTTGTCCCAGGTTTTTATGTCCACCGATAGTACATTTGGTTTTGTCCATTTGTCAATTAATTGTCTACTTGACAATACCTATCAAATAATTTTTAAAAATATTGAATTTTGACGTTAATTCTAACCTATCTCTCATAAGAAGGCAAAATTGTAAAAATGTGTCAATTTTACTCTGACAGTTCCCGGTTTTTTTTTGCAACCAACTGTATGAAATAGCAAAAAAATAAATATAGAAATAATAGTATATAATTATACAAATTTTATAAGATCCTATATTGTCGCACTCGGGGGTTTAAAACACGACCAGCGTAGCGTAAGTAGCAAGTGCGACAAAATGTCTTATAAAACAACTGTATTTATAATACAGTATTTTTTCTACTTTGGTCTGTTAGTTTTATGAAAATTTTTGTTTGAACAAAATTTCATTTCACATGGGGGATTTTTTGTGTATGATGTTTGGGTTGGCAGGTACTTCTGATTGTTATTATTTAATATAATGTCACTTTTTTCACTACTAGTCTTAGAAGGCGTCATTATTCAGTCTCGAACTGAACCCAGAAGTAGAATTTCTCTCCTACTGGTTAATAGGTAAATTTTCATTATTAGAGGTCTTCCATTATCTCGTGAACCAGCGCAGAACGGCCAAATTTGTTCGCTGCGTTAGATACTGGGCGACCCAAAAAGCAAAAACATTAGACACATATTTTCATTCTCAGTCTGGCTTTCGAGTAGTACTGGTGTTGTGTTTCCTTGCGTTTTCGTCTTTATCAAATTACAATAATTATGATAATTAGAAATATTTTTAATTGAAACAGTTTCATTTTGAGAATTTTTGAAGGATGATGTTTTTAGAATTCACTTTATCCCTAGCTGACTCCGCCCTCGCGCAGGTTTGGTTCACGAGATAATGGAAGACCTCTAACCAGTGGTTAATAATGAACAGCCTAGCAACGAAAGATTTTCGTTGATTTCATAGGTTAACGTAGACAGACGATTTTCAATTTCGATAGCAACCGTTGAAAAATGAGAACTCGGATATTATTATTAGAAAGGGTTTTAGCGTATCTAGTAGTGAAAAAAATTGTATATAAACCACGGTGGAGAAGTCCCTTATTGCCTTCGCCCCTTACATCCCTCGGCATGCCTCGGAATCTAATCTTGGCGCTCTGGCTATAATCATGAATTCTCCACCTTGGTTTATAATATACTATTTGTAACCTATAAAACGTTGGACATTCAAGGTCCACTAGCAGAAATTACGTGATACACACTGCTAATATGACAAAAAAAAGTTTCCAAAAACAGTCCGCTTTTTGCGCCAGAAGGAGTTCCACTCCGTTTTTTTGGTACATTCTGTGTCCAATGGTGTATTATATCTCTGCGGTCTTTTGTATAATAAACAGCTAGTGTGCATATTGATTACTCATAATGCGTGATAAATACATTTAATGAAACTGGAATTTTCTTAATTCAATTTATATATGTCGGAATCTAGATTGATACCTAGTTTACTGAATAAAGAACTTCCGTATAAATTCATGAATCATTCAAAAAATAAAAGGTGATGGCTATTTTTATTAAGTAATAGTTACGGGGGGGGGATTTTGTCTTAATTGATGAATTCTCTATCTCTCGGAAAAAAAATATTAGCGACTGATCTTTTTTTAACAACAGCAAATCGTCAATTAAGCTACTTGTCACTTCACTGGTATGAATCATAGCTCACAAATAATGCTTAAATTAGTTAAAGAACATTCACCTAGGTTATGGTGAATGGCCGAAAATGTCTTCTTCTAAACAGTACATACAAAGAAAGTTGTTTAGTTAGGGCTCTATCTCATGTCAAATATCTACATCAGTAAACTGAAGTAATGAAAAAATATAAACAATTTTCCACAGTTTTTCTTCCTTGAAAATGGTTCAATATGTGAATACAAAAACGCGAAGTGTACTTGTCGCCACGCAACCTTGTAGAAAGACAGTAAAATGTATAATTTGTAGATATGTGTGCATAAATGAGTGTTTTACAAAAACAATAATTAGTTACCTACAAAGTTGCAAAGAAATTGAGAAAATTTTGAATTCTCCACAGTTTTTCTTCCTTGAAAATGGTTCATTTTGAAAAGAAATTGTTATTTACCTACATACAGGTCACGCGTTTTAGGATGGCGAGCGGCTTGGATGCGCAATGAAAGCGCGCCAGCCTGCCGTTTGAAAAGTCCCAGTAGCGGAGTCTTATTGGTTTATGACTTAGTTTCAAGAAATGTCCAGGAATTATTTAACCCCGGATAATAAAAGCAATGCCTATCATTTACACACAGGTAGACAGTTAACTGGAAATGCAAACAGCTTAAAAGAAACTTAGATATTCGATCTATTTTTTTTTTGTTGCGCCACTGCAACGACCCTTATTTACCGAACCGTTCCGAAGCACCAATGGTGGTGCGCCGGCTCTCGCCATCCTAAAACATTACGTATGCGGTAGCCTACATTTTACAGCGTGAGGTTTTTAGTTGACCGCGAAGCGGTTTTAAGAAAAAACCGAGCGATCTAAAATACCTACCGCATTATGTAATAATGTATTAATCTTTTTGGCCGACGACCCATTACTCGTTAATGTGTTGTGAGCAATAATTTTGCAAAACCTGTCAATAGCCGGACAATTTGATAAATGAATGGCAGAAAGTTATTCTGTTATACCGATGGACTGACATGCTTACGATTTACAACACAAGATGGGGCCATCAGACTTGAGACGAAATCAGTTAAATTAACTAACAGTTTTTTTGGAGATTCCTGAAAGCTTAAAATTTTCGTGCTAGTTTACACACTCCGTGCGGTAAAGAGTGACAGAGAGTGTGTAAAAATCAAGATAGCGTAGCTGTTCAAAATGTGTAAACATATCAATAGAGTTGAGGAGGCCAACTTTGAGAATGTAATACATACAGAAAGTAACTATATTTGGCAGACTAGTATTGTCATTATGTATTAAACATTCTGCTGATATAAATAAATGTTTCAATATGTGAATACAAAAACACAAAGTGTACTTATCGCCACGCAACCTTGTAGAAAGACAGTAACATGTATAATCAGTATGTGTGGGTAAATTAATGTTTTACAAAAACAATAATTAGTTACAAAGTTGCAAAGAAATTCAGAAAATGTTGAATTTATCTTAGGGTTAGTTAAAATTGGATAAAGCTTCTAAAATAATTAAAGAATTTGGCATTTACCTGTTTTCTTAATAAAACGCCTTCAAATTTCCTTTCCCTTTTAACCTTATTAATTTTTACAGGACGTCTAATCTAGATGGTTCAGTTTTAATCAATGGTAAAGACAGAAGCCTAAGACGTTTCAGAAAAATGTCTTGTTACATAATGCAAGATGATTGTTTATCGCCACACTTAACCGTTACGGAAGCAATGACAGTTTCCGCGAATCTCAAACTAGGAAAAGGGATAACTCGTTCAGAAAAAAAAGTAGTGATAAACGAGATTATAGAAACACTAGGATTACAAGATTGTATTGATACACACGCGGCAAGTTTGTCTGGAGGGCAAAGAAAACGACTCTCTATTGCCTTAGAACTTGTAAATAATCCACCAGTGATGTTTTTCGATGAACCGACTAGCGGCTTAGATAGCTCGTCTTGTTTCCAATGTTTGTGTTTACTAAAGTCATTAGCGAGAGGTGGCAGAACTGTGATATGTACAATTCATCAACCTTCGGCCAGACTATTTGAAATGTTTGACCATCTTTATATGTTAGCGGAAGGACAATGCATTTACCGAGGCAACGTGTCGGGATTGGTACCTTTTCTCTCAACCATGGGGCTTGAGTGCCCGAGCTACCACAATCCAGCAGATTATGGTACGCACTTCATCATTTCCTTTTACAACCTGGTAAAAATTCTCAGTTCGACTTTTGACGAACCGCTCTTTTTGCAGTGATGGAAGTCGCGTGCGGAGAACACGGCGACTACGTGCAAAAGTTAGTCGTGGCAGTCAACGCCGGAAGGTGTAACAATTTTGCGCAAAAATCTGATCTACACGGAAAAATTATCTCGAATGACATTGCTAAGGAGACAATACCGCTGAAACCACCTTGTGAGACCATTCCGGTGCCAAACGGCTTCTCTAAGACTCCCATTTCAACCCCAGCAACGTGCACCACCTCGTTACTGGACTCGTCTGAAAATCTACCCCAAATCGAGAAAAGTGGCTTTCCCACATCTGGTTTTCTACAATTTTGGATATTGCTAAAAAGAACGATTTACATCACACTCAGGGATAAAACGCTCACACGAATGAGACTCGTTGCTCATTTTATAATAGGAATACTGCTCGGTTTAATTTATTACGATATTGGCAATAACGCAGCTAAAGTAATGAGTAACGCTGGGTGCTTGTTCTTTACTACGATGTTTACTATGTTCACGGCCATGATGCCCACCATTTTGACTTGTAAGTGATTCTCGGTCCATCACCCAATAGAATTATAAATCATACTTTTCAGTTCCAATGGAAATGTCTGTGTTTGTGAGAGAACATCTAAATTACTGGTACTCGCTGAAGGCGTACTACTTTGCCAAAACCCTGGCAGATATACCGTTTCAGGTACTGTTTCAATACACTTGCTTAAATTGACATAACTAGTCCAATGAAAATTTTAGATAGTTCTAACTGCGTGTTATGTCATGGGAGTGTACTACTTAACTTCTCAACCCTTAGAAGCCAAAAGATTTGCCATGGTTTTGTTAATATCGGTGCTTACAGCGTTAGTGTCGCAAAGTTTTGGACTGCTAGTAGGTGCTGCTTTTAATATTGAGGTGACAATTTCTCTTATATAGTTGGTGGAATATCAACAACGTTTTCTTTCAGGCGGGAGTATTTTTAGGACCAATATCAACGATACCATTAGTGCTATTTTCCGGATTTTTTGCAAATCTGGATGACATACCGTTCTACTTAACGTGGGTGCCGTATATGAGCTACGTGAAATACAGTTTTGAAGCGACCATGATAGCGATATACGGTTTGGGTAGACCAAAGCTTGTTTGTCAAGTCGATTACTGCCACTTTAAATCCCCGACTAAGTTTTTAGAGCAAATGGCTATGAAAGACGACATGTTAACTTTCACTATCGATGTTGTGGTCCTTTGCGGACTTTTCGTTGTACTTAGGGTATTCGCATATTTTGTGTTGCGAATTAAATTACTTCAAGTCCGTTAAAATTTAAAACACCGTAAATTACAATATTTCTTATCATGTGATAGTCTAGTGAATTTTATATTGTGATGTATTTACATATAGATACTTTTTACGTGATGATATTAAAATTAGTATATTATTTTATGAAACACGGCGTGTATTAGGTATTAATTTATAATATGCAGGGGATTTACTCAATCACACAATTTTAGTTATGAGATTAGACGAATTACAAAAGGTACTACGGAGTTGTTGCAACACAGTTTTTTCTTATTCAACTGATGTACATATATTTATATAAAATCTAATATGGTAGGTATCTTACTGTAAATAACAATAGGCAGTTTTTTATCAGTAATCTCATTACTAAACGATAAAATTAAAATCATTCACCTATCATATTAAAGACGTGCAATTACATGAGATTAATTTTATATTTGGTGTATTGGGTACCAGTGGCTGCACTTTAAACTGCTTATTAACAGAACCGATTCGGTACTGACAAAAAATTGCCAAATAGGTATCATTTCTTCTACTTTTTAATACAGCACCTGTGATGACATTTATTGTATCCATGACAATATTTAATTTAATAGACGCTTTTTAGGCACCAAAAAGTATTTAAGTAAAAATATTTTTTTTATTTTTTAATAATTAAATAGATTTTTCTGTATATTTTTATTGTTCTTTGTAGAAAAAAAAAATCATAAGAGAACTGAGATTGTGCCAGCTCTTGATAGGTACTCTATTGTCTATGTTACTCCACTTTATATGTACACGTTTCACACAAAATAAATTTTTTGTACTACGGGATATGGAATATTTCATTACACCCGAAACACATAATAATGGTACCCTAATAAGTTGATAAATCATTAACGGAAAAATTTGTAATTGAACTTTTGATAACGCTCAGATAACAAATAGACTGCAAGTGAAAGGGCTCATTGCGAGGTAGGGGAACACTTGTTCGAATTTCCTCAACAGGAAATACAATTTTTGTGAGTGTGCTGTAATGATTAGTATCTAAGAAAAAATCAAAGTAATCTTCTCATCTTGTATGTATACAAGACTTTGAAAATAACTTACTGTAAATTCGCATTTAGAGGTAGACTTTTTTATTTTTATGTAAAATTTGTTTGGGAGGTTTCTTGTAAAAACGTACGTAAGTAGGTACGTGTAAGTTTTTAGACGACAAACAGATAATTCCAAGCAACAGTTACGATGCTTTTAACTTTTTTATTAATCTGATTTAATATATTCGTAGTTTCTGAATGAAATTCTCGCGTCAAGTCCATGTGGATTTTTTCCGGCTATACGGACGATAAATTGTATTGGAAATTTATTTAATAAACTGATAGACTTGCTATTTCTTGCCAATATTGAATATATTTTTAATTTGTGACCAGAATTGTGTAGAGCATATCCGTGTAGTTTTACTAAAACCTATTTAAATCAATTGATCTTGACAAAACATTTGACCGTACATGTATGTACATAAGTTAACATCGTCAGGATCGATTCAAAGAAAGAATTAATTAAAACAAAACTGTACCTAGGTACCTATTTTATTTGGGATAAAAATATTAAACCATCGTGTATTGTTAACTATTAAGTTAAAAAAGAACAATATGTTTTTAAGTAATTTTTAGTACACAGATTTCGTTTACTTCTAAATTTAAAAATCAAGTTGTTTAAATTTATAATATTTACATAAGATTAAGATTAGTTAAAGAACGAACTTTAACAAACTTTTTTACTTGATAACAAAATAAAACAATGTAAACTACCAAACAAAACTGGGAAAATTATTGCAGATAACACATGCGAATTAAAAAAAGTACTTTTAGAATTAAGACTATACAACTGTCCCACCGAATACATTCAGGTCTTATATTTCTATTATTTATGGACCGATTTTTGTGAAATTCTTATTCCGAATTAACACCCTGTAAGTTATGCAGCCAATAAAGCAAGTAAGTAATTAGGAAGGTTTTGGGAAATTCAAATCAAATTTAGAACAATTCTAAAGGACCCCACAGAACAGACTGCGTTTTTGTTCGACGAACAAGAACAATCCTGTTCGAGCAAAAACAACGAACACGAATTGCACACAGACTTCAGTTTTGTCAGTGATGTTAATGTTCCACTTTTTTTGCTCCCGTCAGTACTACACCACTGCAAAAACCGACGTTTTTAAAACTGTTTACCGCACACAGTTCAGATTTGCTCGAATTGACAAGACGGACATAATCAGGGTTACCTAAACCTGATAATTTTCATCAGTTTTGTTTTAGAGCAAAAGCGACCGTTTTGAGGTTTTTGTTCGAACAGAACAAAACCGTCTAACAAAAACGGAGTCTGTGGGACGTGGGGCCCTTTAGAAGATAGAAGCAGCAGATCAGTTTGCTTAAACCACGGCCTCCTAGATTAGATATAATGATAGACTTTTGGTCTATCAGACCGTGCGCATTCGTAGTTCAAGGCATTATCTTTGTTTTCTAGGGAGCGCTGCGGTACGGTGCACGATTGGTTGCCTACTAGCATTTATTTTTTACAAACATTTTTTTTTTGTCATTTATGCAATTAGAAAACAAGAACAACGGAAACTACACACTGTAAAATTTAATAAAAGAGGTACGGAGGTACCGCAACGGTTAACGGGGGTTTAATTGCTTGATTTGAGTTATAAAAGTATGCAACCAATATTACACATTTTTGTGCTTTTAACTTCGCTTCAAAAGAGGGAGCTTAGGTGCTCCCGTTAAATGCACTGACCTCTATAGGTTATAGAGGTCAGTGGTTAATGTCATTTCGAAATCACAAACATTTTGCTGACGCGCAGGGCCGGATTTAGACTTGTCTCTTATCGTATCTAGGAGGCCATGGCTTAAAAACTTATCGAAAAACTATCGCGATTGGCTAAAGTAACAAATTTTGAATCTTCCAGAGCTGATTGGCCATTTTGGTCAAGTAGGGCGTGAGCGTGAGAAAGTGGGGTGTTCAAAAATATGAAGACGAAACGAAACGATAACGGTCACTTTCTTCTCGCCAGGTTCTCGCCCTTCTCGGTCACGGATGATTCTCGGGGTTTGATTGGGAAGTACCTACGGTACGTTCACACGTTCAGTATCTACCGACAGCAGTTATTTTCATGTCCACATGGTTTACAATTGCAAGGTAAATTATCTCTCTATTCTTCTCATTTAATTGTGGTCAAAGTTTGATAATTCAACCAGCATTAGTTCTTTATCGCACATCGCACTAAAGTAAAGGTAGATTATTTTCTTTGAGAACTCGATGATATACAGGATCTATCAGAACTGGCGGACCAAAATAATACGGTGAAATCATCATCTTCCTGGAATAATAGGAAAAATGTTTTTAAAAATCCATCCTTATTGGATTTTAAAATAAGAACGTTGTTAATTGACCAATCGCGTGTAAAGTTTGTCAAACATAAGTGAATTTTACGGTTTTAACAACTAATAGTATGTTATACGCCAACGTAGAGAAGACATTTTTTTAAGCCGAGGTAGTTTATTCCCCGAGAAGCGAAGCTTCGAGGGGAATAAAGAAGCGAAGCTTAAAATTGTCTTCTCTAGCGTGGTGTATATATTATTTTTTTCACGATCGGGAGTAGAAATCAACTTTTCGGATGTCAACATCGTGACAGAAGTAGAGCATTTTCTCCCTAGGGAGCAAATATTTGCTCCCTAGGGAGTTTTCATTTTTTTGACAGTTGTGACAAAAATCTAATGGGAGTTTTCATTTTTTTTTACTGTTGTGACAAAAATCTAATTGTGTTGTCAAGGCAACTACTAATTCCATTAAATTCATCGAAAGATGACAACTCATTTGTCATCATTTTTTTATTCTTAAAATTTGAGATTTTTGTGCTGTTTCTACTCCCTACCGTGGAAAAAATAGTATATATACTTCTGGAGAGAATGCTCATTTTTCCCTCGGTGCTTTGTAGCCCTCGGGCTTCGCCCTCTGGCTACAAACTGCACCTTAGGAAAAATCATGCATTTCTCTCCCTCAATATATAATATACTATTTTTCACTACTAGATCCGTTAATAGTTATTTAAACATTAAGGGAGGTAACTAATATTTACCTGTCGAGGACAAGTTTGTCCCCGAGCGATAGCGAGGGGTAGCAATAGAGTCCGAGACTGGTTAAATTAGTTACCTCCCGAATTGTTTATAATATTTTTTCCACTCTCAAAGTTATTTTGAACTGCATACTTTCTTTTTGATGAAATTATTTTAAATATTTGAATAAAATATTAGTATGTCTGTTGCCGGTTGCTACGACTTTCATCACACAAAACGTCAATATTAAAAGCGTCGTGTCAAAAGTTTGTAAAATGAATTTGAACAAAATTAAAAGAGAAATGGAAGTTGCTGAGGCTGCAAACGCTTCATGTTCCTTCCCCCTGCCACAGAAATCGAATAAACGTTACCATAAGGCATATTAGTGTTTTGTTTGGTTTAATTTTTGTCACTTATTTCCCCGAGGGAGGTAAGTGGTTACTTACATCCCGTCGTTAATAGCAACCAACGGTAGGTCAAAAAAGTTGTACCTACATCCACCAAATCAATGTCATAACAACGTACTTACCATGTAGAGAGTGGAAAAAACCCTTTCTAATAATAATTATTAATTAAATTTGTTTGTCCGATGCGACGATCCGAGTTCTCATTTTTCAACGGTTGCTATGAAAATTGAAAATCGTCTGTCTACGTTAACCAATAAAATCAAAGAAAATCTTTCGTTGCTAGGTGACGGCTGTTCATTATTGACCTTGGTTAATAATGAAAATTATTATTAACCTTGGGAGAGAAATTCTACTTCTGGGGTCGGTTCGAGAGTCAATAATGACGCCTTCTGAGACTAGTAGTGAAAAAAATACTTTATGAGGGATGTTGTAAAAGTGGCAAGAACCAAATCTGCAGCTTTTCGTTTAACAAAGACAGGCATGCCTTGTAAAATTTACAGCAGGGTAGCTAAATATTCTGTTGTGATGGATTTGTCGTGAACAACCCTAAAATCCCTCATAAAGTACATTAGATGTTAAAACCATAAAATTCACTTATGTTTAGACAAACTTTAGATATAAAATTACCTTAAAAAATTATATTAGTAACTATCTAAACAAATTTGATTGTTGCAAAGACATAATAATTGAATATTATGTCATAATAAATTACTTCTGACAATTACAAAAGTCATTAAAAACGCTTAATGTTTACTTCTTCAGAATATTTTGATATGCTTGTCTTATATGGGCAGTGTGCCAGTGTGATGAGAGTGCCACAGTTGCTGCTCAGGAGTACGCAGTTCGTTTTCCCAATAGGGAACATCCCAGTAGAAATAGGTACTATAACCTAAAAACGTCCGTCATTGCACAAATAATGCGGATACCAAACAATGCATATGCATCATTTGAAATGCATCCATAGTTACAAATAAAGCAGGAAAATTAATTTATAGGTAACTTTACATCAACGACAGGATTGGTCAGTTTAAATTGCTTCTTTCCTAATTACTATTTAAGACAGAAGATGATGAATTCACCTTATTATTTTGGTCCGCCAGTTCTGATAGACGTATAGCAAAATTCAATCTGCAAACAGAGGAATGAAAAAGTTGAAAAACGACGTAAGAAACAAAAAGGAGGTACTACAAAAATTAATAGAAAATTATGAAAATGGAATACTCCCTATAAACCGTTCACGATTGTTTTAAACACGCAGCAGGCCAAGATATTTTTTTGTTAGATTGGTCCTGTCATATGACGTTTCGTTTTTAAATATTGGCATTGTTGTCAATTTCGTCATTAATTTAGTTAATAATTTACCCAGAACTGCCCTACTTATATGTTTCATTTCAATTAAAATTTTACTATTATTGTTCCTAATGGGTCAATTGTTTAAAAAAAAAAATAATAAATAGAGCTTATATTAATAACATAATTACATAAACATTTTTGTTTTATAATACAAAAATTTCCGATAATATTGCGGAATCTGGAAAAGTGCCCCGAATGCTTGCAGCGTTTCCACGTTGAATGGCAAGGGAAATCCTCTCGAAAAGGAATTTCTTTGATTTTGAATCGCCTGATTCCGCGATAAGTCGGTTTCCGATGACATTAATGAAATCGATGGCTTCTTTGCACCAAGGGCCTAAGGTTTCAAATGCTAAACCTTTAAACACGTAGTTTGACGAAATGATTGAACTATATTTGCTATGTTTGCGTTTGCAAGCCATTTCAGCGGCAAAACCTGAGACTTCAGATGATTTCAATACGTAACTGTTTGCAAGTGTATCTACAACAGTAACGTCCCAAACCAAAGGTTGACCTTTAATCCACGGTACTAAAGTCATCCCATCTGGGCGTTTTCCGTCATCCCGAGACAGTCCGTTTGGTTCTAAAGTTGAATTCACATGAATTGAAGTTAAAGACCGGTTGATAATGGAATTAATTTCAGTGTGTCTTGAAAATCTACCACTGCTTTTGAAACAACTTAGACCGTGGGTGCCAATTTCGTCAACTTTCGCATTGCACTTGCAAATATGAGGTGTACAAAGATTACAATTACAAAATTACAACCCAATCTTAAACCAATACAAACTTGGAAGGAAGTGTTATCTAAAAGAGTACCAATATTAGGAGAAGGTATTGCATGTAACCAAGATCCTGATTCTCTGCATTGCAAAGCTTTAAAACGAGCCAAGTCTCTAGGTGAATTAAAGATTAAGTCATTGGCAATTATTCCTTTGATATTAATATTATCCCAATTCTTCTGAAATTGTGGAATTGTTGGTATTTCGTTCTCATTTGCTACACCCCAGACTGCTAAAGC
Organism: Tenebrio molitor; assembly: GCF_963966145.1. Lineage (NCBI taxonomy): Eukaryota > Metazoa > Arthropoda > Insecta > Coleoptera > Tenebrionidae > Tenebrio > Tenebrio molitor. Next base: position 9,670,572 of record NC_091051.1, read on the forward strand.
TTCATCATAATGGTGAATATTAAGCTCATTATCCTTTGAGTTTAGTAATAAAGAAACAAGCTTTTTAACCCCATTAATTGAAGATAGGAAAGCAGGGAGGCAAATATCGGAAATGCGACGAATTCCCAGACCACCAAATCTAATCGGTAAAGTGGACTGACGCCATTGTAAATCAGTTAAACGTAAATTAAGTATTCTCTCTAAACAATACTTTAAAGAAGAATCAATTGAATTAACATAATTAGAAAATTTCCAAAATGGAGTTGTTCTTAATAAAAAATTAAATTTTGGTATGAAAAGACAGTTTTTGATTAAAGTATAAGCCACGTGTCTGTTAAGGAGTTCAGCTTTGTTTAAAAGATTTTCAACTGTAATTATAGTTTTTTCGACGGTGTTTTTAAAACCTTGGTCAAAGATTGGAGAGCCTAAAAGAGATAAACTTTCTCGGTCACAGATTTTAATGCCTGGTGCTAAATTTTGAAATTCCTTTATGACTTTTAAATCTGTGTCTCCAGAACAGCAAAAGATCTCGCATTTGTTAAAGTTTAATTCAAGGCCAATTTCCTGAGATAAATTTATAACTTTCTTAAAGTCGGATAAAACTACTTCTGGGTAATCAGCTAAGGTTCCATCATCTAAATACCATATATTCATTTGAGAATCCAAAGATAAAATAATTGGTTGAATGGCAAGACTAAAAATCATGGGACCGCAGGGATCTCCTTGCTGAGCTCCAACAGAAGAAGAAATTAAATGATTACCGAAAAATAAAGTTGAAGGATTTCTATAGCATTGATAAAGATAAGGGTACAGAAGTGGGGTATGACATTGGACTTCTTTCAGAATACAATCCCGTTCGACTGAGTTAAAGGCATTTTTGAAATCTAATTTAAGAAGAACTTTGCCACGGTTTTGATCGTTATTAACAAAGGTTCGTGTGGTATGAATTGCAGCTTCGCATCCTAGTTTAGTTGCAACTCCAAGTTGGTGTGGAGATAAATACGAATTTACAATATTTCGACTTTGAAAACAGGCTAGCTTTGAGGTCAATCTTCGCAAACAGTTTCCGATAGCGATCGGTCTAATTCCTCCATCTTTTTTGTTAAGGGCACATAAAGACGCACCATACAATAAATGGCAGATTTCTGAAGGAAGTTGCCCAGATAATAAAAAATTGCACAGTTTGGTTAAAGCTCTTAGTGCCTTCTGACCTGCTTCACCCGCTGACAAAGATATGATATCTTTCAAGTATTGTGGTCTCATGCCATCTAAACCTGGTGAAGAACCGGCAGGAAATGAATTGATAGCTTCTCGAACGTTTTGCTCATTGACTATTAAACTAATGTCTCCTGGTTTGAAAGGGTCTGGGAAAAAAAGTTCGCGAGATGGTGAAGGATGTTTTTTTTTAAGTTCTTCAGCAACATCTTCGTTGAATGAAGCTAATGAGTCATCCGAGGACAATAATTTAACAGCTCCTCTGATATCAAAATCGGCTACTTTTGCTTCTACTTTCTTAGCTAATGATAAATTTGTACGTTTCTTAGAACCAGTTCGTATTTGAGGTACTTCAAAATTAGAAAGATTTTCTTTTATATGCTTATTCAACGACTTATCAGATTTCTCTGCTACATTGAAAGCTCTATACGAAAAAAGCAAAAGATTCTCAAAGGATGATAATGATTTGGTCGAAAGACAATTATTAATAATGGAACTTAATTTATCTGCAGCTAAATGTCTGCAAGCTTTTGGAATTCTTCTAATAGTTGGTAACTGAAGTTTCAAATTAATTAGCAATTTTGTTATTGAATCGGTTGAAGAAGAAGTAGAAGAAGTTGATAGATTATTATCGACATGATACTTATCTACGTGAATTTTCAATCTGTTGTTATCCTTAAATGATTTTCCAGGACATAGAGTACAACGTAATCGTTGAGATCCATCAGGTTGACTATCTTGTGATCCGGATTGTTTCTCATAGCATAGTCCATGGAAGTAGGTAGAGATTGATGGATTGTTTCATTTTTCCTTCTTGTTTTATCAATTTTTGAGGAAAATGATTCACACAAAAAAGATTGTCCCATTAGTCCATGACATTAATTGTAATTTTTTTCTCAATTTTTTGACACTTTGTTGACGTGGGAATAATCAGGCAGGGAAATTTTTTAAATTTATGACAATCTAACCAAATTTTGAAATGACATTGACGACCAAAATTTATTGCTCGCGACAGTATAGTTTTCCCATTTCTAATTTGGTTTTACTACGAGCCCTGTTGTCAGGGAGTTAAATACCCCGACAATAGGCAACTACCGCCATAAATCCTAGGACTGTAAAAGAAGGTCTGTTGTCTGACCAGGTTACAATATCTTCACTATTGCCAAAACCACAACCCCAGCCCCTAATAATTACAATTGCACTGCCATAAAACCAAATTATAAATGGGAAAACTATACCTATATGAATGTGATCTTGCATTTATCGTTGGAGAAACGCATTCTCACCAAGGCGACCCTGTCAGAATTTGAGAATTTTCTCCTGTGTGAACGGGTTTTGATAAATGTCAAAACGAAACGTCAAGTTAATTTTAAGTGATTTGGAGCCTTTAAGGGACTCGTCGAACAAAAAAAAACGTATTCAACTCGTGAGCCCAATGCCCAATTTACACACAAACTCGTTAAATAATATACTATAGTAAAAATAATGTAAGTAGTCCCATCTCAAATTTGACAGTGGCGCTCATATTTCTGGAAGTTCACCAAAAACAAAAATTTCAATTTAATAGTTAATAGCGTGCCATTGAAGATATAGGATTTCCTCTACAAACGGAATGTGTGTTTGAATTGTTTAAATCAATGATAACGTCTTAAACGTAGATTTATTGTTTTGAAGTTTTTGCTCATTCATCATAACCATAGAAAAATTCATTAGTTCACATTTTTGCCGCGGGACTTCTTATGTTATTTTTACTAGGTATTTTCATATTTGGTGGCGGAAACAAAAGACTGAGAAATGTCACAAAAATGTATTGTCAGTGTCAAATTTCTCATAAACGCCGTAAAAAGGAATGTCTAGGTAAATTTAAATTTTCGTTAAATAGATTGAAAAAACAAATTCTAAGGAAACCAATTTTTGTCAGTGCTTCAAAAGGAAAAGGTATTCTCATATAATCAAACGTATTACAAATTATTTCTCTAGTTCGACGATGAATAACTTTCTTATTGCCAATTTGCTGCATTTCTGTCGAAATCACGAACGTCTTTGAGAAATTTGACACTGACAATACAAATTTGTGACATTTCTCAGTCTTTTGTCTCCGCCACCAAATATGAAAATATCTCTATCTATATTTATATACTTATGTTCCTTGGGTGGGGAAACTACCGCCAGTGTCCACCGCTCGCAAGTAGCCATACAAGTAGCTGTGGTCCGGCGTAATCACAGATGGCGTAATGCACAAAAAGAGGTCACCACCACCAGGATGAAACCTTACAATATACTTAAACCAACCTCTCTTATCTTAAAAAAATAACTATCTTCTATTTTATATGATAATGGACCGTATGATTTCCTCTTCATTAAGACTTAGAGACAGCCGTTAAGGACTTGAAAGACGGTCTTTAATTTTTACCTATGATTTCCTTTTAATTAATTGTTTAACGACTGTCGTTAGTGGTTATTTTTAAATAAAATTTTAAACAACAGCAAGTGATGTTTAATATTTTCATTAACTTGACATTGTTTCCTTAAAGAAGGTATTTAACTATTTACTTAACGAATGTCTTAAATAGAGGAAATCATAACCCTTTATTTAAATAATTCTTTAAACAGTTGTTTAGGCAAATCAATTATTTAGATAAAGATAAAGTTTTAAGGAAAGGGAAATCATACGGCCCAATCATAATCATAATCAGATTGATATAATTAATGATAAGAAGTCATTAAAAAAAAAACACTGACACAAACTTTTACAGTTAATTTATTCACCACATGCACATTATGGACAACTACGTAATTGGTATCGATTTGGGCACAACAAATTCTTGTGCAGCTTATTATAAAAATGGAGCAATTGAAATTCTTCAAAATGCGGAAGGTAGAAGAATTACACCTTCTTTTGTATTTTTTTTTAAACAATTAACAAACACAATTGTTGGACAATATGGTGTTCACATGGCAAAAAATTTACCAGAAAATGGAATTTATGGTAAGTATTATACTATAGAATGTGTAATGTATCTTTATTCATTTTATATTTCAGAAATTAAACGATTTATTGGCAAGACTTACCAAGAAATCAATTTGCAAAATAATTTGCAATATATCTCATTCCAAGTAGAAGATGATTTTAATACTCCCATTATTGTGGTTCAAGGTGAAAACAAAGCATTAAAAAAAAAACTCCTAAAGAGATAACTACTATTATTCTAAAAAAAATTAAGAACGATGTGGAAGCTAAAATAGGCAGTGTTGACAAGGCAGTCATCACTGTACCAGCTTATTTTAATACAAGTCAGAGAGAAGCCACTTTGGCAGCTGCTAAAGAAGCTGGTTTCACAGTTTTAAAACTGCTCAATGAACCCAACGCAGCCGCCTTAAGTTATTTTTTTTAAAATAATGTCGACGACGAGTGTTACTGTTTGATTTATGACTTAGGAGGAGGCACATTTGATGTTAGTATACTGAAAAAGACTTTAAATAATATAGACATTATTTGTGTAGATGGAGATACAAGTTTGGGAGGAAAAGATCTGGATAATCTAATTGTAGATTATGTATGTGAGAAACTAAAAAATGAGTACGGATACGATCCAAAAAGTGACAGAAGAACCATGAGAAGAATGCAAAACAAGTGTGAGACGGCAAAGAAAACTTTATCTTTCACAACAGAAATTTCAGTTATATTTGATGGTTTCGTAAAGGGTCATGACAAAGTTGAAATTGATTTTACAAAAAAACAGTTTGACGAAATGAGGGAAAAACTATTCAAAAGAACGATCGAAATTGTTAGAAGATGTGTGAATAATTCCGGAATAGCGAAAGATAAAATAAAACATGTAGTACTAGCTGGTGGATCAAGTCGTATTCCAAAAATACAAGAGTTGTTATCAGCTTATTTTGATGGAAAGGCTTTAAACAAAAGTAGCAATTTTGAAGAGTGCGTAGCTGAAGGTGCAGCTCTTCAAGCAGCCATGTTTTCTTGTAACTCTGAGCAAAGAGTCGATAAAATTAAAATAACAGATGTAATTCCATTATCTTTAGGAATAGACATGGACGCTGATGAGATGTGTTTCATAATTAAAAAAAAATACGCCAATACCTACCAGTAAATCTTACAATTTTGTAAACGTATTAGGCAACCAAACTTTCACAGCATTTAAGATATTTGAAGGTGAACGTTTGGAGGCTGCAAAGAATCGTTTGTTACATGAATTTATATTAAACAACCTTACACCTGCACCACCAAGGCAATGTGGTATTACAATGAACATCGATCAGAATGGAATTTTAACAATAGAAGCAAAAGAAGAGTACTGCAATAATGTCAAAGAAGTAAAAATTATTATATCTGCGGCACTCAAAGTGATAAGGAAATCGAAAAAGTATTGCTCGACAGCACAATTCACGAAGCTGAGGATCGACGTTTTATGATATTTGCTAGTAAAAAACAATATTTGACGGATTACTGTGCATCTGTAATGTATAATTTTGAAAAGGTATTGAAGAAAGATGATAAAATATATGAATTATGTGAAAACACCATAAAGCGCCTGGACAGCCTACAAATCGGGGAAGAAGATATAATTGAAGAGTTAACTAATAAGATTTAAAAAAAATGTGACCCGATTGCAAAAAAATATGAATTCAAATATATGGACGATTTATAAATATGTAGTATGAAATTGTAAATAAATTCATTAATAATTAATTAAAGCAACACATTTTTTATCTTCGTGTTTCTTCTCGGACCTTAAAATAATTCAAATTAAACTGATATATTGAATGGAAATTGACCCAGTTCGATTTCGGGTTTTTCGGGTTGCATAATCTGAAATTTAAAAATTAAAATAAAACGGTGTTATGCAATTATAATAACTCCAAACTGAAAATTGTCGACATGAATGTTTACGTAACATTCAATCGTTGAACAGTTTCGTCTTTAACATTTCGTGATTTTAAAATTCCCTCTGCCGAATGAAAAATATTGCATTTTACGCATGCTTTATAACGTCGTCTGCGCTGATCGTAATAACAAGTCGTGCCAATCGCTCAAAACTCTGCGTCCGGAAAAAAGTCAAAATATCGGTAGATGTCACCACCTCGCGCGTTATGGGAAACTGTAATAGTATTACAGAAATTACAGAAGGAAAAATTTATTCAAATTGTCAAAATTTAAATGTCTAGCTGTTTCTAGCGAATACAAATTGATATCACAAAATGATTTGCATTATTGTCATTGAAGTTCTTATTGTATTTGTTATTTTGACAATCAATGACAATTGATACTTATTCGAGTTTCAAACCCTTTTTATGTCTAGCTGTTTCTCGCGAACACAAATTAATATTACAAAATGATTTGCACCGATTATGATTGAAGTTCTTATTGTATTTATTGTTATTTTGATAATCAATGACGAATTAATGGTTGACATTTATTCTAGTTGTAAACCTTCCGTAGTTATTACAGTTTCCATTCATTCGCGATCCAACTGATCCAAGTGCCTCTGGTGGCCATTTCACATCGAATGGCACGACTTGTTATTATCGGCGCGGACGACGCTTTATAAATTTAACTCTCCCAATAATATAGCACGAACGCATCGATGCTCGCACGTTCTTTATCTGACTTGTTGAAATGAAGTTGCATGTGAATTTCTGATTTTGATGATTTGAGTGATTTGATCGGAGGGATCATGTATGTAGATCCCGAAGAAGAAAAACGGAACACCATCTATGGCGGTGCGCGAAATGACAGTTTTGCTCCGCGGCAGTTGAAGAACTCTGTACTGTAACGTGGTTTGCGTCAAGGTGTGCGCATCGTGAAGTGTTGAGGTCAAATTGCCAGCTGTTTTTGAGGTTGTTGGAATCCGAAACGTTTGTCCATTGAACGAAAGAGCTGGTGAGCCTTCGACCAGCTGATGTTTGTTGTGGGGTGGTGCAGTTGATAGGATGATAAAATAGGACTGCATACTTGATAAATTCACGTGATTCTGTAGAAACTTGCGTTAAATTTGATGTACCCAAGTTGTAAAGTGAAGAAAGTCACATAATGAGAAGCGATATTAAGTAAATATATCGGACGCAAATATCCTAAATGTCCGCGATTACTATTGTGTGCGTGACGTAATAAATGGAACAGTGAAAACAAAGGGTTTACCTTAATAAATGTTAATCGTGATTAAAGTGATCTCGATCGTGGAAAGTGCGAAGGAAAAGTGCAAAAATAAGTCTGGCCTCTAATAGTGATTCATCCGGGGACGACGGTGGAGAACCGCCTCGTAAAAAGACCCGAAGAGACACTAACACAGTTGACAGCACCACAATGCAAGCGGCCAGCAACGGATGCGTGCAGAACGGGGCACCCTCCTCGAGTAATGGGGCTTCTGAAAATGGACATGAAGACACTTCCAATGGACCAGCGCTACATTTAACACAGACCAATCAGGACATTGTTAGACTTATCGGACAGTATCTCAAGAACGAAGGCCTAACGTAAGTCAAGTGATCTCCCCCAAAACCCCAACAAAACCATCACACGCTTCTGTGTTAACAATTCTTGTAAGAAGTGCCATCCCCTGATTACCCTCTCTTCCAAATCTGTTCGTTTTTTACATTAAAACCCTCACATTCACAACAAAATTTATTTTTAGTATCCATCAAATTCAGCAAATATGTCGAGTCATCTGTGATTTTTGTCCTAATAAAACGTCCGACATAATGATTGTTCAAAATTTTATCTTGGGGTTATCCATTGTTGCGTATTCACTGCTGCGTTAAATTTATATCACACGGATTTCCGAAGACAGGACAGTGCTCGTTTCGATACCTCGAAATCCAGCACTGCATCTTGAAAATGACGCAGATTATTTCTATTTTTGTAGAGATTTAAATTAAAATGCGAAAACCAATTTTACTTGAACGTGCGTGTTTTATGGTACGACTACCGTGTAAAAGCGTAGGTACTCTTTCAGTACGTTGTCCACAAGTTTTTGTGCAATTCTGTTGAGTTTAAAATACCCAATGTTCCATTTGTTCCAAAGCAGTTTTAGAAAACGGTAAAAACTATTCTGACGTTCTTATACCCACTACGGTTGGGTTGACTATTGTAATTTAATTGCATATTTTGCAAAAATTTACGGACGAGCCGAATTGTCTCCGAGATCGGCACAGGTAATTTTTGCAAGAGGTGAGTTGTCTCCCAGCAAGAGGCGAATTGTCAACAAACAACCACTCAAATTAGCCTTATGCGGTGATAATCTTCGTATTTCTAAGTGAAGATATTAAGTGTCTATTCCAGATTTAATGCAAGTCTCTTTGTTTCGCTAATAAATAAATAAATATTTATAAATATTACATTTTTGCGAGACTTATGTACGAGTATGTACGAGTAACTTCACTTTTAACGAATGTTAAATTGAACACAGTCAAGAACGTTTATATTTGTTATTTGTATCGACAGATTTAATGGTTTACAACTCCTCTTTCTTATATAGTAATTGACATTTGTACCAACTGAAAAACTGTTCAGGAGGACTTTATTTAACGACTTGGTGTGCTTTCTTTCCAACTTTCTTATCTCTTATCCGAAATTAAATTAGACCTTGGTATCGTATGAGTGCAAGTAATTTCTTTGTATCTCTGCGAAATACATACCTACTTTGTGCTTTTTTTTACTTCTTTCCACCTACTCGTACATTATTGCCAGTTCGGGTGCTTCGATATAATACGTATTCAATAGGATTCGGATCAGAATCTAAGGCTTTCGCATAAAGTCGCAAGTAATGGCCTTGAAGTGCCACTTTTTCTACGTTAAAGCGACGTCGGCATCTGCAGTATGTAGTAGGATGTATATTCCTCCAGGATATTGTCAATGTAATCCTGGTGGGACTGCAGCGAGGTCGGTTCTGTTGTCAACACTGATTTTGCTTCAAACTATTATTAGTCCATCACTAAACCCGTCAACTTTGATTTGGCACTGTAGAGTATCACTCGCTAAAGTTTCTCTATGTACGATAACTATTACAAAGAGTCAAAACGTAATTATCTCTCATGATCACAAATTGTTGTGAATTTCGAGGTGTCGGAATCTGACACAGACATAACGAGAGAGGACGAGAAAGAGGAGATGATCGTTACGTCTGTAAAGCTTTGTTTCGTCTTGAAATGTTTTTCTTGTTTCAAATTGTTAGGTGTAACATAAAGCTAATTACATTTTTATTATCTGTTTTATTTTCTGACAGATTTACAAGATTTTGCTATTGTTGCATTACATAATTGGAAACATTTAATAGACGAACTGCCAAAGCCATTTTTATCGTCAGTTTTACGATATTCTGATGTAAGGATCTGGCATAAATAAGTAAATATAAATTTTTCATTAACCAATGTGGGTAATCAATGATTTTATTTAACTGTATCGAGGGCGAGAGATAACAATAAAAAGGAGAATTTGTTCATAAGAAAATCGATTCTAATCAAATGTGAAAAACACATTTCATAAATTACGTTTTTCTGCTTTGGAATCATAAATGAGTATTTGTGAAACTAAAAGTAGTGTCACAAAGGAACTTTTTGTGAAGCTGTTTTTTTTTATACGTATTACGTTGGTATTGCTGTAATAGCAGGCTGGCCGGTGTCCAGCATCTCTAGCGAGCTCCTGTTAACAATTAAAACATTTTAAATTTGACATAAATTTCATAGAAATGCCACCATAACTCATGCCACATAAAAAAGTCCCTAGATTATTTCATAATTAGATTTTTGAGTTTTTATCAAATTAATGCGACCAAAATAGAAAAAATAGTATGTATACATATTACACTCGTTTTACAAGACGCACTGACACTCGTTCTGTTCGTCGTGCCTCAACCAACTCGTGTCAAAATCAAGCGTCTTATAAAACTCGTATAAAAATATACTAATTTTGCACCACCATTAAAAAAAGTACTTATTTTTTAATCGAAAAATTATGTGTGTAATTTAATTATCTACTTGTTATTATTAGAACAACGATCGTTCTTTCATCAAAAAACTGTAAAGTTTTTACCGCACAAAAACATTTTCACTCACTCTTTCGTTTCAATTTATGATTATCCCATGAGCGTGTCAAATTAGGGGTTAGAAAAATGTAAAAAAAAATATTCGATTAAAAAAAGACCAATTCGTAAAGTGTTTATTTTCTATTGGTGATTAAATGTATTACGTGAACTTCCATAACACCCTGTATATGTCTGATTTACGGAAGATGAAAGGTGTCACGATGAGAAGAGATTTGGTGCGTATATGAATTGTTCGACTTTCACTGGTTTCGTGAAATTTCGGTTTGTCTTCACTTAACAATATTCACACCGCTAATACATTTGTGAAACGTTCTCTTACAGAAGAACTGCTGATTCTTTAATGGCCGAATCAGGTTGTCGTTTGGACCATCCAGCAGCCGCCAAATTTCGCCAACATGTCATGGATGGAGACTGGACAAAGGCCGATCACGATCTACAAGAACTGCATTCATTAATTGGTTCTTCCAGTAGTTTAATGGTAAGCAAAAACACATTTTTGCAAAAGCATAAACCAACACATTTTAGGAAATGAAATTTCTACTGCTCGAACAAAAATACTTGGAATACTTGGAAGACGCCAGAGTCTTAGATGCCTTACACGTTTTACGAAATGAATTGACTCCCTTACAACACAACACCTCAAGGGTACATCAGTTATCGAGTTACATGATGTGTTCAAACACACAAGAACTACACGAACGTACCAACTGGTAATTACCTAGTCACCGCTCGTATGATTTATTTTTCGTGGATTTTAGGGATGGTAAAGGTCTGAAATCTCGGACAATTTTGATGGACAAATTACAAACGTATTTACCTCCCAGTGTGATGTTACCGCCTACCCGTTTGAACACGTTGCTCAATCAGGCTCTCGAATTACAAACTTTACATTGTAGCCATCATAACACGGCACAAACGATCAGTTTAGATAACGCTTCTCTTCTGGTTGATCACTGCTGTGCCAGAGATTCCTTCCCTACCCACACCATCCAAGTAAACGATTGTTTTACTTTTAAACGCATCAATTAGCAAACGTACCGTTCTAGATTTTAAACGATCACTGCGATGAAGTTTGGTTCTGTCAGTTTTCACCTGACGGTACCAAACTTGCCACGGGTTCGAAAGACACCAACGTCATCATATGGGACGTTAATCCTGAAACGTGCACACTTTCGCTGAAGAAGATTCTAGAAGGACACAATTACGGTAAACCTGTACAGTTTAGACGCTTGCACTGTTACTAATTCTCTAATCTAAATCAAATTAGACGGAATAGTTTTACTTAACTTTTTTTAGGAGCGTCGTATATATCCTGGAATCCAGATTCGGTGCACTTGATCGCTTGTGGTCCGGAAGAAAGTCCGGAAGTGTGGTTGTGGAATATCGAAACCGAGAAATTTTTGAAAGTTTCCCAATCTCCAGAAGATGCCCTCGCTTGTTGCGCCTGGCACAAAGACGGCACCAAATTTGTGGTAGGAAAATATGCTTGACTGCCACAATGGATGTTACGTTTGTTTTCGAAGGTGGGCGGAATCAGGGGCCACTTTTACCAGTGCGACATGGAGGGTAACGTGATGGATTCCTGGGAAGGTGTTCGAGTGAACGGTCTGTGGTGCAGAAAAGACGGTAAAACTGTTATCGCTTCTGACACACACCACCGCATTCGGGGCTATATTTTCGAAGAACTTTCCGATCATCAAATGTGCGTATTCAATTATGCGTGTACGTAAATATTGGATATGTTTTTGATGTAGATTACAAGAAGATCACGCTATAATGTCATTTACCGTCGACAAAAACGACAAGCTCGCTTTGTTGAACGTTGCCACACAAGGTGTTCACTTATGGGACTTAAACGATAAATGTTTAGTTAGAAGATATCAAGGAGTTACTCAGGGCCATTTTACAATACATTCTACTTTCGGGGGAGCCAATCAAGATTTTATTGCCAGTGGAAGTGAAGACAATCAGGTGTTGATTAGATTGTTTTAATTAAGTAACATTTATTCATGTGTGATTCGTTATGTTGGAAAAGTTTGCTAATCGAATTAATTTGTTTGCGACAGGTGTACATCTGGCACATCAGAAATGAACAACCAATTGCCACACTGACAGGTCACACAAGAACAGTTAATTGTGTCGCCTGGAATCCCGTTTACCCCCAAATGCTCGTTTCAGTGTCTGATGATTGTACAGTCAGAGTGTGGGGGCCAAAGGACAAGGTGCCTAAGCCATCAGGTAAACATTCTTAGATGCTCCAATAAAAGAAAAAACTTTGATGCGATATATTAAGTAATGTGATAAGGGTGTATGATATGTATCAGATACTTTAAACGTAACGTTTTCTTGATCTTGTTGATTTCATTTAAGAATCGTGCTTACTGATTTTTTTAAATTGTCGTTTCTGATATTTTTCCAGTGTCTTCATCGAGTAGTGATTCTAGTAATAACAGCACGTGGAACGAGATGATTTCATAGTATAAGTGACGAAAAAGACTGAAACGAGAACGAATCATCTCATTTAACTTTAATTTATTGGCTATTTAAAGTGATAAGGTTAAACAGTAGGTTTCAAAATTGTATCTGGAATTGTACTCCACTGAATTTAACTTAAGGCAGAGAAGCTTTTTTTTACAAAAAAAATATTAATGATGTTATGATATAATGATTATTGATAGACGATTATTTAAATAGTAAGTTTAATTATATAATAAAACTAATGTATCTTATCCAAAGTAAGTTTTTTATATGGAGTAATTTATAAACAATTAATTTTTTTGAATATGGCATAATTAAATTCAACAGAGGAGCTTTCGCCTTTTTGTTTTTCGAGTGTTCATCAAAATAAGAGTAAAGTTGGAAGTGCTGGAAGAATTGAAGACGGTGAATGAAGAAAAAACCGATTCAGTTGACGAACTTTCGTCTTAAAACCATCCCAGTGTCTATTGTTTCTCTTTAAGGAGTTAGGTTTAAGAAGTTTTCACTACTGGTTTGTTCGCTCACTGGAATAAGCTTGTCCCGAAATATTTATTTTTATTGATTTGATGTATGAAGGAAATTGTTAACTAAAATATTTTATAGTTCAAAGATTGTAACAGTTTATGTTTGTACAGGTACAATAACACTTTTAGTAAAGACATTTTTTATTCGCATTCTCTCTGATTATGTGACAGCCAAAGCACAAGAGAATTAAAATGTGTGTACAATTTTGCAAGCTATTACGATGGGATTTCACTGATAAGCGATGTCTTTCTACTATTTGTATTTTTCAAACATTGATAAACAATAAATTTCAAATGATTATTTACCAAGTGTTACGATCAATTTCGGTATTTTCATCACTGATGTGGATAAGGAGAGTTTAATGAATTTAAGCAATTGGAGAGTGACATTTAACTAGAAACACGCAGAAATGTCTTTTCTTTTGTAACAACATTATTTTTTATCTCAGGTAACGTACAAATTACAGAAAGAATGTAAGCCACCATTTTCTGCATTAGAAACCTGTGCAATGCGAGTGGCTATTGCTTCAGCGTGAAAAAATTTAGTGCAATTGGTCATATTTCTAAAATAGTTGCTCTGATTATCACCAAAATGAATACTTTGAGTCAAGTAATCACTGCGATCAAACGTTTTGCAAAGAGAAACATTCAAATATTTATTGCAATATTTATCGTGAATGAAAAAAAATTCACAAATCGATCTTTACCGTTTTGAGAATATGTAAAACAACTTTATCTGGGACAAGATTTTAAACATAGTTAAATTGAATTAACAACTAACAAACTAGCAGTTACAAAAATGACTTTAAAAATGTAGAACGTTAAACTTAAAAAGAATCCAGTCAAGATCTATAGTTAATTAAACCAGGATTCTTCGTGCCATTCCTCAAAACAGGTTGGACAAAGACCTATTTTAACATCCGAGGTACAGCCCTTGCAATAGTATGTTGTTTTCCTTTTTGTTTTCTTTTTTGAGCACAGCTGACACATGAACAGAGGGTATCTTCCAATCCGAGGACCAGAAGTACATTTGTCATCTTGAGAGGGGTAGTGACCACCGGATGTAGGAAGGGAAGAAACAGGCTTTAGGTAGGGACGATTGGGGTAATCGAGGAACACAAGGGATTCTATCACATCAAGTCTGAATTCGAAGAAAGTTTTAGTTGTGGCGGAAATGGAAACCATGTCGTATAATAGGTGACTGTTCACTAATAAGATTTGAAAGAGGTGAATTGCCAGTTTTTTGTACCAATTGAGAGTTTTCAGAGAACTTGGATAATATGCCAAGAGTTGGTCAATTCTGCTTTCTTGTAATGCATCGGTCACCATTGGTCCATTGTTATAAAAGCCGTCCATGTGATAAGGACTGTCTAGCTTTTTGTGGGCCGACCCGCCGTACAAAAGAAATTGTATAAATAGTCCGGCTGGTTCCGTCAACATTAACATCTTTAAATCATATTGATGGCCCCTTTTGGGTATAGACTGGCGGCCCCGCCACAAGATTAGCGTTTCGTTGGGGGATGATTCGTGCCCCGGAGAATAAACCTCGGTCATTCTTGTGTTGAAGTAAGTTATTAGGTCCCTAATTTTGTACAGTCTGTCGGTTGGGTCTGTGGGGCGAGGATTTGTCGCAAAATGTAGAATCTGCAGTACCGCCAAATACCTTTCCTTAGACATAATTGCGTGGAAACAAGGAATTATCCCCCGTCTGAATGATGTATTGAGCCAATAGTCGCCCAACCGAGGCATTCTGATTGTGCCAGTATGGAAAGTCAGTCCCAAAAACACAAAAAATTCTGGTCGCGTGAGGGGCCTCCATTTGGTAATTCTCACGTGTTTTGCATATTTGTTCGATTTACTGACAATATCGTCGACGATTTCGTCAGTTAGTAAAAGTCGAAAGTAGTCAACGGGGTCCTCTCCGTCAGGCAAAATTTTAATGGTTCTAGTTGATGAGAAGGGAACGAAAGGAATACGAACGGGATGTGGGTGCCACACAAATGAGGGTGGATTCATTTGGATCGGTCTAATACGTTCAGGTGTCTGCTGTACTGGAATTTCAACTGATTCATCTTCGAGATCTGAGTCGTCTTCCTGTACTTCCACGTCAGAATTCGAATCTGAGGAGTTGCCTTCGCTCGAAAGAGGTTCTTCCAGAAGTCTATCCAATAATTCTGGGCTTACATCTTGAAGGAGGTATTTTTCTCCTCCGAAAAATAATTCGCCTGAAAAAAAGAATATTGTACCTATATATTTTTTTATGAAGAAGAAATTTACCCAGAGGAGAGAACGAAGGTTCTTTTGACGAAGACGGTGTGGGCTTCTTTGGCGTGGGAGGTTGGGGTTCGCTTACCAAAAATATTTCTGGAGACGAGTCTAGAAAAAATAATAAAAACAACAAAGGATATATTTGTTATGCCATTGCAAAAAAAAACCCACAAATTTATAGTTAAAAAATCTGTAGAAATTTGGCTAAATATTCACCTCTGCCAGAGAGTCTCCTTCTCTTGTTTTCGGGTTGTGAAGTGTCTGAAATAGTAGACATTAGTTATATGCAATGAAGATATCATTTATGTATTATTTCAAGAGAAAATTGCTAAAGGAATGAACTGACATGAAAAAAAAAACGTAACTACAATAATATACCTTTATTATACTCAAGTCTTCGTCGTCGAGGGGACCCCTGGACCTCTGAACATGATCGTTCTAAACCGAAATAAGTAAAAGAAATATGAAAAACATTAATTGATAAAAAATAATCGTGCGGCAAACAATACCTTGTAGATCATTAGATCGTCGCAAATACTGTGATTTATTCTTTTTGTCACTCATTTTTCTCTCTAAAATAAACACATACTAATACGTGTGTTAGTGTTTATGTATACAAGAAACAATTTTGTGTACAAAAGTATCATGGTTATTTCGCAAACTGTACAGTTTCTCGGTCATAGTCATGTGTTTCTTTAATTTTATGTAATATAATTATGTTGTAGTGGGTATTAAAATATACATAAATATAAAAAGTCAAAAGAATTTGAAATTTTAGAATTTTTCTTTTGCAATGTTAAAAAAAAACCAACTATCGGGTGTTCAATTAAATTTCCCGTCAAAGTAGGCGTTGAAGAATCGATTGTGAACGCACCACTGGTGACTGGTCAGTCTGGTCTGCAGTTCTGCACCATTACTGAGTAAAAAGTAAAAACACAAACAACTAAACAACAAAAAAGTGAGGTTAGATTTAAACAGGTGATCAGAGTTTGGCGTTGTTTGTGTTTTTAATTTTTAATCCGCGCGCAGTGAAACTGAGAAGTGGTGCGTTATCAATTGAGTCTTCGACCCCAACTTTGACGGGAAATTTTTATAAATACCCGACATCATCATCCAATAATCCGGTTTTTTTTTGACTTGTGCAAAGAAGACTTGTGACTTACTGACTTCGACTTGTGTAATCGAAAGGGAATTTATTTTTGTTGTATTGAATTACTGCAAAATTTAAATTCTTTTATTTCTTTAGTGTATTTTTAAATGTTTTCATAAATTTAATGAATCAAATGGACAAAACGTATCGGTACATTGCACTATTAATCTAGGTAATCTCAGGTAATCTTGTAGTTTACGTTACGTCGCCCAAACTGCGCATCTCATACGCGCAGCCCCATAGACTCTGCATTGTTGCCAGATGTTAATTAGAATTGAGCGCGTCTTTTAGTTGGATGTGTATGACTCCAATACGTTTGTTAATTGATCTGTTTCCCTGGTTTAGTGTGCTTTTTTTAACTTTGTTTCGAAACAATGGGTGGTAGAGAGGCTCCTGCACGGAGTATAATTGTATAATTAAATCACGGTCACGTGATCTTAATTGTGAATTTTCTCTTATTCGAAACAAATAAATAAGTCTGGCAACGCTGTACACATTTAGCACGGTGCGCGAAGCGATGCACAGTTTGGGCGACGTAAACCAACGTAAACTACAAGATTACCTTAATCTAACCCTATGTGTAACCCTAACCTTATTTTGCGATAGTTAGTTAAGTTAACCTAAGATACACAAATTTTTGACAAACTTCGTATAAACTAGAAGTATGAAGTATGAAGAAGGGAAGTATGACATCCTTGTGAATGAAAACTTAAAACGAGACTAAAAGTTACTAAAGTTACCAGATTTACTTACTCAGCTCAAAAATAAAGTGCTCGTATTTCGTATATTACCACGTGTTGCGCGCGCGGTAGATATTTCATGAAAATTGAAAATACAAACAAACATTCACGATTCACGACAAACTTTACGGGCCAGAAAAACACAATGCACTTTTTAACGCGAAAATGTCTAATTGTTTTTAAACAAATGAAGTTTCCTTTGGGGAAAAATTCACTTACTTAGCAACCGTGTATACTCCGTACTCTGATAGATATTGTACGTTTTTTGACGGAAGACAGACCCAGAGAGTAGTGTGGCGGGAATTAATCTGCAGGGATACAACGGTTTTCTACATAACGTGAAACAATTGAGATGGAGAGTTTAGTAATTTTCACTGCTTTATGTTTTGGAACTAGAATTTAAAATCGTACAAACTATCACCGTACGGAGTTTTAGCAACGAACCTTTATGTACTCATGGTCCTAAAACGTCCCCGACGCAACCAAATAAACATACTTCTCAAACGACTAGATTTTAATTGACCATTTTATTTTCCAATGAATCCAGGACTGCTTTTATTAAGAGAATCGCCCTCAAATGTCACATGATTTATATTGACAAATCACAACTCCGAATTGTTTGAATAGCAACCAATCTACCAATCACAATTTAATTAAGCGGAAATTTTTCCGATATAATTTACCTAGGGAAAAGCTTTTTCGCGCGATTCTCTTCCGAATATACCTCGGGACAGAAATATATCGCCAGAAATTTTTTCTTGCAGTCCAACACTCGTGTTTGTCGCTCAAAATTACCCTCGGGCTTGCGCCCTCGTGTAATTATCTTGCTACAAACACTCATGTGTCAGGACTGCTCGAAAAAATATCCGACAATATATGTATCTGTCCCTTGGTATATTATACAGCGTGTCCCCAAAAAAGAAGACGAGTCCATAACTCCGTTATTTATCGCAAGATTTTAATTATCTGTACACCAAATTAAATGGTTGTTAATAGGCTACCAAATGGCCTAATAAATTCAAGTATAGCCCTATGGGCTTCAAGGGTAAACTGTCAAAATATTTTTTTTCAAATGGGATTACATATTTTTTTTTAGTAATTCTCATAGATTTTTATTCTGGAAACAACAATGTGTCACAAGTATAAATAAGGGAGCTATGGACTCGTCTTTTTTTTTTGGAACATCTGCATGACAATTTCCAGTTGTCGTTACGTTACATTATTCTATCAAACCTAAAATGATAGTAATATCCGTAATAGTGTATGTACTCCGGCAAAATTGCCGTGCCGCCGGGTGGAGGTGGGATAGTTAGAATAAAAAATAGGGTATTTTTCATAAAAAAATTGATGTTTTAATAGATAAAATGGGTTTAAAAACAGATCATTTTCTCAATTTTTTGTGTTTTTGAAAAGACCTCAATGGGCTGCTTTTCAAACTCAACAAACTTCAACGACTAAAACTTGAAAATCGTCTCATTTTTCTAAAAAAATTGATGTTTTTGAGAAAATCTGAGTTAGAAGAAAGGGGTTAAAAATCAGGGTAAAAAGGCAAATTCAACGTTGTTTTTTCATGTTTTAGTAGAAATACCGGTTTTTGTTGAAAAAAAATGGATAGAAAATAGAAAAATGACTAAGAAAACTAGGCATAAATAATCTGAGTTAAAAAGTTACACATGTCAGACTACTTTCTTCTTTTCTTCCATTCTTTCAAACTTTTACAAAAATATGTGTGTAATGTAATGTTGGTTGCATACGTGAATTACCTGGAATTTTTTAGGAATTACGATTACGACAATTGCGTAGAATTTATCACAGTTGAGTGTAGAGTTGCTCTTACACGAGTGTTGTTACTGTTATTAAAGGCTTGTAATCAGAAATTGTAGTAAATTTTGTTAAATTTAGTTGCGTGTGGTATTACTAACAAAAAACAGGTATTTAAATTTTACGTGTGACATGTTATAAAGGTAATGTAAAGAAATTTCAGCCGTTACATGGATACTTCGGAGATTTCACGTAATTCTTTTACTTGCTTGACGTGCCATGTCGCTTTCAAGCATCCAGAAGCTCAACGAGAGCATTACAAGAGCGATTGGCATCGGTATAACCTCAAACGTAAGGTGCTAGATCTGCCTCCTGTGTCAGCTGAAGATTTTCAAGAAAAAATTCACAACCAACGAAATCTTGAAGAATTGTCCAAACAAAGTAAAAATGCATATTGTGCAGTATGCAGAAAATCATTTAGTAATCAGAATGCGTATGATAATCATTTGAATTCAAAAAAACATAAGGATAATGATAAGAATTATGTTGAACATTCTACCAAAGGTGATGAAGAAAGTGACGCGTCTGATGTTGAAGAAGTTGATTCAGATGAATGGGATGAAGATTCAGAAAATCCAATACATAATAATGACTGCATATTTTGCTTGCATCATAGTAAAAATTTCCTAAAGAATTTAGAACACATGACTACAGTTCATTCATTCTTTATAGCAGATATTGAGTATTGTACTGATGTTTATGCATTATTACAATATTTAGGTGAAAAAATTTCTGATGGTAAGGAAAATGCAATATTAATCACTGATGTTATATTAATTTTTTTCTTTCTAGGATTTATGTGCATATGGTGTAATGAAAAAGGTCGAACTTTTTACTCAGCTGATGCTGCTAGAAAGCACATGATTGATAAAGGCCACTGTAAAATGCTTCATGAAGGTGCAGCTCTAGCTGAGTATACTGATTTTTATGACTATTCTTCTTCATATCCTGATAGTGATAAGCAAGCGGATGTAAATGAAGAAGTCTCAGTTCCTGAATTAGATGGATCTGAATATCAGTTAGTTTTGCCATCAGGAGTGACAGTAGGACATAGAAGTCTGATGAGATATTATAAGCAGAGTGTCAATCCAAATGCTGTTGTATTACACTCAAGTAGTACAAAGAAGTTGCATAAGGTGTTAGCATGTTACAGGTCTTTAGGATGGACAGAGGCAAAGCAAGAAGAAGTGGCCAAAAAAGCTAGAGATATACATTATATGAAAAGAATGAAGGCTAAATTTAATCTTTCATTGGGAGTTAAAGCAAATAAACTGCAGAAACATTTCAGGCCACAAGTCAATTTTTAAATTACTTTATTGGCTTGGATAATCATTGTAATTATTCTATATAACATGAAAATATTTGTTGGTAACTTTTTAGTTTATATTTAAGATCTATGTAGACTGACAAATCCAGATATATTGCAGTTTTCTTCACTTATAATTTTGCATAGTGGGTGATTTGTATTTTCAGTTTCACTGATTTAATAAAACGTTTCCAAAACAATATTATTTGTTGTTTTTTTTTTTAGAAGAGATGATTATTTGATTCCAGCTGTTTATCTCTCTGCCTGGGTAGATTTTGCTTTATAGTAAAGATATTTTTGAAATTATTCCTTTCTGAAGCAAATATAATTAATTATATGGTCACTGTCATTCACTCATCTCAGTTTCCACCAATGTCCAGACATATTTTTATGTTTGACTTTAGACGCTATTTCCATTTTTGTTATGGAAAATTTCCGACTTGCTTCAGCGTTTTCACTATTATTCAATATGTTATTGGTACAATGGTACAACAAAAGAACTGTTTAGTTTTTACAGAGGTACATTTGAACTTCGAGGTAATTCGTCAAGAAGAGAGTTTGTTTATTCTCCTCGGGTTCTGTTGGTCGTGGCTTGGCCTTCACAAAAAATGCACCAATCAAAAGTGAGAACGAGAGTTTCTACATTGCGCCTGTCGTTGACGATGAAGGCTCTGGTATTGTGGCTTTACAGCAGAGGCCGCCACAAGTGAAAACCTTGTTCAGTTAAAGCTTTGAAAAAATAAATGACATGACTCGTTCTCAAAAATCAAGAGTTATATTGTTGGTTGCTAATGTGATGCAACAAATAAAATAGCTATCAAAATTAATTGTTGTTCTTTTAGACCTTAGGCCGTAAAAGGCATTGTTTACGCCCGCAAATTACTGTATAAATTACTTCATTTTGATACGATTTTACAAAAAAAAAAATTATGTTCTCTTTGAAACATTTTGAATTATAACCTGCTAACTTGAAAGTTGTCAAGTAAATGTCAAAAATAATTGAAATAAATAATTTCATAGATAGCTTGTTAATTCCACGGCAACTCTGATCCAAAGACTTTTTGATCATAGGATACTTCTTATAGTTGACTCAAGTTGCAAAAAAACACTTTGCCTTTGCAACAGCATTTTTATGGCATTAGTCATTTGAAATTACTTTAAAACTGTACTTATATGGAAAATATTCAATCCAAATTATGATTTTCTGGCCTCTTTGTGCCTTTATTTGGTTCAAAAAGATTGAAAAAAATGTTGTTGCAAATGATAAGTGTTTTTTTGAAACTTGAGTCAACTATACTTATTTAAAATTTTAATGCAAGGGTGGCTGGGGCGGACTAATGACGTGATAACTTTATTACGGCTAAAATAAAATTCAAGTGTCCCCTTATGTGCTGACTCATTCTAAAATTTCAAATATGTAATGTTAAAGACACCAGATATTAACCTATCCGAAATTTTCACTGGGACTCCCCGTATATGTACAATGGCCGCAATAAAAACTAGGCATCACTTTTCTGTCAAGTCAAAATCCAAATGTGTAATTAATGCTTTAATGACACTGATATTTAAATGATGGCTAACTTTTTTGGCAGGCCACCGTACATACCCATACAGTGAGCGGCAAAAGTATGGAATAAATTCATTTCAAATTAAACAATTTTTTTTTCAAAAAAAATTCTTTGGACGAATCAATTTTAGTTTATAAAAATACATACAGGTTGCGATTATGTATGGAACTGGTTCCGTCCTGCTAGAACCCTAAAATTTTAAATAGACTTAGGACTCATTGAAAGCTAGTTTTTAAATGTTTTAAAATATTTTTTAACATTTCTTCCCTTTGTTTAATTAACAAACGTAATTCATTTAGTATTTCAAAAAGATTGTACGTGAACGTTTGGCAGATCCTACTAAAATGTCAAGGTAGGTGGGAGTTTCATTTCCCCATTTTTCGTTCATTATTACTACATATTATCGTAACAGTATAATTAATTATCATAACAGTTTCATAAAGATATTATTGTAATATGTTTTCAATAGATGACGTCTGCCACTGTAATGAGGAAATATAGTAGATAAAAAAAAAAACAATTCTATTATTATGTGAAATATGTAATTCATGCTCATCAGTCGATCCTTAGTAGGTACACGTGTCGAAAATTTGTTCATCAATTACGACGTAGTTAATTGTTAATTAATTTGATTTGAGTTTAAAAAAGCTAAACTGACACGAATTGTTTGAATCTGCAGTTACCTTCTTAAGTAACCGTTTTAGAAAATATACTAAGAAACATCGTTTCATTACATAAAGAAACAATAACATATCAATAATAAAACTGTACCTACTCATCTGTGTAAATACATATTTAATATATTTTTTTTAAAGCTGAATGACAGCATGATAATTTGAATTTATTACAGTAAATAACATAAATATCACAACGAGTAAAACGTGCTGCAATAATTATCCAAGTTCATAGTTAAGATTTACAAATACAAGGTTGTAAACAAATCCTTTCACTGAAATCACTAGACGCTTCATTTGCTATTCCTTTTTATATTTAAAAAAAAAAACTTGTTATATATTCATTACACGTTACGGCTAGTTTATGTGGTTCGCAAAGGTTGTTAAAAATATTATTCAAGTAATTAAAAACAATTTTACTAAATAGATTCTTTTTTATTGTTGTTAGGACAGAGTAATAAACAAGTAAATTATTTGTTGATAATAAACTGATTATATAATAATATTAATAAAAATAATAAGAACTACAAAGTGGCAACTGATTTTGTAAAAAAAACATATGATTCAATTTTATATCTTAGCTTGTCTACTGATAAATAAAATTTACCATCGGATTCCCAATGGAAGAAACAATTTTTTGAAAGAATTTATTAAAATATGTAGGTAACTTTACATTTGTAATGCCTATTATTCAATAAAATTAATAACACCAAATAATAATGTTTGCCTTTACTCAATCTTATTTAGTGGTTTTCTCATTACGATGTGGTATAAACAATCAAATTTTAAAAAGCAAACAAAATATGTATAAATATACATAGCTTTAAAATAAATGTGCTATGCTGTTATTTATCACAACTGATACCTTAAATTTGCCACCTTAATTATATAAAAAAATAATAATTAAGAACCAGTTACATTAATACCTTAATAAATTTAAAATAAGTTTTTTCAATGTGACAAGGATTTTTACGAGTTAGGGAATTTAGTAAGAAGTATTTTCAGTTACAATCTCCCTATGATTTATTTTTTGTTTGTGAAAATAAGCACGACTACGAAGGCTTTGTTTTCGAACAACAACAACAACACCATGAGTTAAAAACGAGGAAAAATCTTCGGGAACTAATCGCAGATACGTGCGAGATTCTTCAAGAAAATCGCACGTTAACCGAGTAATTACTTGATGAGATATATGTATTTATTTTAAATGTCAAAGTTGCAATATTCAACAGTTTAGAAATTTTTTGTACGTGTTTCAAAAACACAATATACACAATGTATATTCTTCGCATTAGCCAATATTTCTATGTAGTAGCTGTAAAAAAAAAGAAGAAAAGAAACAATCTTTCATTTAGTATTATGTATTTTATTTATGCCAGTGCCAGTGTCCGAATTTTAGTATAGTTTTGCGCTATTCACAGGCGGGTATACACTTTGATGACTAATTTGTTCCAAATTTAAAATCAATTTGTAATGCTTTTTCGTAAGCACACGTATTTCAGATACACCCTGTATTTAGATACTGCAAAATTTCGGAAACCAAATTTGTGTGAAACGAAAAACCTACGTTATGTTGTTATTTATTTATTATTTAATTAAAAGTCTTCGAAAGGCCGCACCGTTTGAAGAGTTATAAAACAATTGAACACATTTTACTTCAATTTGATTTAACAATAAAAACTTGCTTTGGTGAGGTTCGATCCTAACATAACTTATAGACAAGTGAGGGAATTTAATGAAGTTCTACATGTGGCCCAATTAACTGAAATTTGGTTAATAAATAAGTATGTAAAACAAATAAATAAATTTATAAAATATGAAACAAGTTTAAAATAAATTTTGAGATGCGAACCATGCGATCCCGTAAATATTTGAATTTTTAAATTTATCCCTCTGTTGCTGTTGTTTGTTGCTGCCACTTTGGTTCACCTTAATTTGACGGTGGCTTTTTGTGCTCTACGTCGGGTTCTCGCAATTGAGTCGACGAGTCGCCCTGAACAAGAGGAGCTCCAAAGGAACAAGCAATGAACAAAAAATGTTTTTAAATTATTTTTGAAAAAAGTCGCCTTGGTAAGGCGAGAACGCATTTTTCCAAACGTTCCCCCATCACATATTTCGCTGTAGTGAATTTAAAACAAATTAAATAGGAGATTTTGAAAGGAAATAATCTGATCAACACATGGACACAACAACTGCTTTTCGATATTGTTGTACCTTAAGCTTTCAAAATTCAAGTCCTCTGCGATGGTTCACATTGACTTTTGAATATTTTTAGAACTTGCTGTGTCCCGCCTTTTTCACATAATTTGAAATTTGAATTTTGTTATGACCAAACCGAATTTGCATAATTTGTTGTTGAATTACAAATTTAAAAATGACTAACTTTCTGACTATACAATAATAATTATGCCACACGAATAACGAAATTTAACAAATTAAATAATTTTAAGAAACGCTGAAGAAATTAATCTTTGCGATGTCAAGCACGTGCAGTTCTGTGGATTTTCTAAATCTAAGAATTGTTCTACTCTTGTTTGAATTTCCTAAACTTTTCTGATGTGTGTAAAATCTTCATTCTTCATTCATTCTCTCTCACTCACACATTTTGTTTGTACCATGCTAAATGAAGTTACCGTTACCTTTTTGTAATTTTTACCAACTATTTTTCTACTTCGTTTTGTTACTTTTATTATTATACGTGCAAGCGGTTTTTTGTTATTTTCTACCGTGAAGTTTTTTGTTTCTAATTTGCAATTCTCGCCATTTGCCAAAAATTTAAGAATGATAATTCTCTCAATCTGAAAATTGCTAACGTTAAATTCATTTGAGTACTAAATCATCACTTTTAAGGCCGACAAAATATTTCGAAAAATTTAAAATTCTTAATTTAACCCACCTATTTAAACCCTTACAGTACCTTTGCTTTACTTTTAAGGAAACAAGAAACAACTAACACACAATTGCGATTTAAATTAAAATTTTGTTAATTGGAAATTAATTTGATTTTTTTTTTCTTAGTTACCTACGTTACTATTCGTTATATTGTTGGTGGAAATTGCGCGATACCTCTTTTCCTCTGCTACTTCATAAAACTCATCTAATGCGACTAGTTTTAAGTAGATGACTGCGATCTTGCAAAGAGTACAGACATGACCCTGAATATTTTTATAGTTTTTTCGCTATGTTTGTTTGTAGTTTCAGTGATAAGTATCCAAAATAAATATTGTCAACTATCGTGCGATTATGTTGTTACGACTTTTACCCATACAGTGTGTGACCGAAACATTGAGGTATAGCTTTGAGAGACGTAAACTTTCAGTAAATTGTTTGCTCTTTCAGAAATGTGGTCCACATGAACAATGTGGACCGGATTTTAAAGTAATGCAATTGTCTGATGATGACAGACAATTTATTCTGGATTTGCACAATGATCTCAGAAACCAAGTTGCAATTGGTAATGAAACTAGGGGAGAACAACCACCTGCTGCTAACATGAACATTCTGGTAAGAGTTTTGAGTCTTTCAAATTGAATCAAATTATATTGGCATTTAATATGATAAAAAATTCCGCAAATAAAATAACAAATTACGTCGATACGCAACGATTTAATCCATTGCATAAATAATAGAACTTGTCTTACTCATCTTATTTTTTTAATCTTATTTTTATTGAGGAAAACATTTTGTAATGGCCAAAGGTGTATAAAATAACAATTTTTAAGTGGGGTTTGTCAATTTTGAGTGTTGAACATTAAAAGTGCATTTTACGTTTTTCTTATACATATTTTTAAATGTGAAAACATTTAAAATTTTCGAAATGTAATGTTTACAAAGTCAGAAACATTTCTCCTTGAAAAAGCATTACTAATTTATTGGAAGACATAAAAACATTTAAGAATGTTCAGGAACAATTTGATTACATTATAAAGGTAGATTCACAAAATTTTACATGAGTCATTGATTTTAAAATTCCAGAACTTGACACGTATTTTTTTAATTCTTGCCAAAATATTTAAAGATAATAAAAACTAATGTACATTTGACAATTTGCAAATGACAGTTGTTATGAAATAAATAATAATAATAATAACAATAATTTTGCTGATATACCTATTGTAAATTGGTTACAAATATTAAAAAGTTGTTGATGGGTTTGATTAAACATTTTTTGTTGTTTCTTCAGTGCTCGTTTCAATAATTTATATTTTTATTATTTACTTCTAATACAAAATAAACACTACTTTAATTCAGAGAAGTTGTTTTTAACCAAAATTAATACCTAGTCACTACTTGCGCTGCTAACAATAGTTTTTCAACGAAACTTAAGAAAAACAGACATATTTTTTCCTACTTCGATAAGGTATTTTTATGTTTTTCTTAATATTTTTTTAATTATTATTATAGAACTACAACAAAGAACTTGAGTTCATAGCACAATGCTGGGCCAATACTTGCAACGGAAATCCGCTAATCCATGACCATTGCAGAAGAACCAGTGAGTACAAATATAAATAAAATAACATTGAAAGAAAACAAGTGAGTATGATTTTAGCCCTGTTTGAACACGTAGGTCAAAATCTCGGTTTCATAAATAGTTCTTCTTCAAATATCAACGTGACAAAATCTATGAATGAGTTGATTATGTTGTGGTACGACGAAGTTAGCATGTTTGAGAGCGATTGGGTAAATGATACTATGGACAGAGGGCCGAAATTTGTAGTAGGACACTATACACAAATGTTGTGGGCGGATACATCAGAAATTGGTTGTGCTGCAAGTTTTTACACAACCAACTCAAATAATGCGACTTGGAATCATCTGGTTTTTGTTTGTAATTACGGTCCTGGGGGTAATTATTTGGGAGTACCTGTTTACGAAGTCGGTGATCCTACTTCAAAATGTCCGAACGATTTAGAACCAAATGAACAATACTTTGGTCTGTGTGGTAATGTAAGAAAAATAGATGAAGATAAAGATTTTGATCTTTTCGAAATTAGTTAAATTAGCAACTTCTGACAATACACTATTAAGTGGCTTTAATTCGTTATACTACGTAATAAAAGTACCTAAT
Source organism: Tenebrio molitor (assembly GCF_963966145.1). Lineage (NCBI taxonomy): Eukaryota > Metazoa > Arthropoda > Insecta > Coleoptera > Tenebrionidae > Tenebrio > Tenebrio molitor. Next base: position 9,698,449 of record NC_091051.1, read on the forward strand.
TAATTAAGGACATAGTTTTTAGTACCTATAAATGTAGATTTAATGCAATGTTTTCAATATTTTTATAAAAGACAGCTGTAATTTAATTTCAATAAATTTTTATAACAATTTAATGATTTTTTTCTTGTATACCCAAGTCTTCCGTCTCCATTTAACCATAATGTCCTTTAATTAGAAGTTTTCACCTTCGGTTCAATTAGTTTAGAAACATTTTTATTAAGAATGATGTTTTATACAGTATGATCGAATCTATATAAAATATGTAATAATAGTTTTCCTTGATGAGACTGTTCATAAAAAAAAAAGAAAAACAAAAAATAGACTCACTTATTATTATTATTGATAGAAATTAACTAGATATAGCTACAGTTTTTAATAAAAGAAAGAAGGTAAAGCAAAGCCACAAAATATATTTTAAAACAGTGACCAAGTGTCGGCAAATTTTCCAATAAATTAATTCATGACATATTTTAACAGAAACACGTATTGAAAGTTCATCCACCTAGGAAGTGAAGTAATTTTATATTTATAATTTTAGCTGATACGGATAAAAAGCACAAAAATATTTAACTCAGAAACAAAAATTAGAAACACGAAATAATTAATTGCCTCACTGGAGCACTGTGAGTAATTCAAATAGTGTTTAAAAAGAACCATTTTAAACTTCACATCATGTGCTGGAATGCAAGTTTTATCTTTAATAAAAAACAAGAATTACAATAATTTATGACAACAGATAGCACTGACGTCATGCTAATAGAAGAAACCCATTTGACGACACATAAAAATGCCAAATTAAAAAAATATTCCGAAATAATGGCAAAAAACAAGAAACAAAAATTGGGTACATAAATATTAGGAACTAATGAAATAGGTACCTACAAAGCGAAATTATCAAAAGAAAAAATGCATTTTTTAACCTCCGTCAAAGTGCAAGTTTTTTCATTCGTTTGCGTTCATAAAATACGTGATTTTTGAATCGGTCAAGAAGCGTTAAAAAAAGTGACGTAGCGGTTCATTTTTGCACGCATTTTGCGTTAAAAAAAGTGCCGTAGCGTGTCATTTTTTAACGCAACGGGTTCACACAGGTGAAAATTTTCAAATTTTGAGACTGTCGAAAAAATTGTTATCTAAACTTACGGGTGCCAAAAAAATTTTGTATGCAACTCGTATGTTCGCTTCGGTCGAGCGGCAAATTTTCCTTCTCGTAAAAAAAGTATTACTTTACTCACTCGTTGCGTAAATAACTATAATAACTAAATAAGTTATATTTACTCTTACAAACTTCGATCTGGCGATGTTAAGACAAAAAACATTACAGAGTAATATAATAAAGGGGCGCATTACGCACTTTAAAGTCATTTTGTAATTCTACTGAGCCTACAGTTCAGCATCAGAAGTGTCACAACAAAAGAAATTGAAATATTTTGTAAGAAAGAAACAAAGGAACGGACAGAAATTGGTATATTTCTTATTATAATTTTTTGTAAATCATTTCTTATGGCGGCATGAACTGCATTAACAAAGACAAACAAAATAAATACCAAAATAAATAATTCATTTCAAACATATCTGCAACCAATTTTACAGATGTAGCTGAAAAATTTGGAACAAAAATAATTTTAGAAAAAGTTAGATTGGGACATTTTTTTACATAATTCGTTTTTGAATTTAGATGTTGATTTATTGATCTACAATTCTATTTCAAAATTTTCTTTTTTCGGAATGTCATCTTCCTAGCAGGAATATTTCGCCAGTAATTTTTAAGGTTGGTTCCTCCTCGACCTCGACCGTCTTTTAAACTTGACGTGTCGAGTTGCTAAATGTTAGGTTAGAATATAATAATACGTGTATTTGTTCCAGAATTGAATAAAATGCATTCTGTATTGCAAAGAGGAAACGCTATCTTGGCTTATGCTTTGAGCGTTTTAGCATGTTTAACTTTAGCCTGCTTTATTTCAACTGTATTTTTAGATTATCGCACAACGGCTGGAATGAATACTGTAAAAGTTGTAGTGTAAGCATCTGGATAAGTACTAGTTTTAATTACTACTGCTTGCACATTTATTACAGAAAGAATGTACCAGATTACAGCGCGTCTAGAGAGAAAAATGACTTAGGTTTTCTTACTTTTGATTTGCAAACTAACTTGACACATCTGTTCAACTGGAATGTTAAGCAACTGTTCTTGTACCTCACAGCTGAGTATGAAACATCTAATAATAAACTGAACCAGGTTTAAATTTTCCATTAATGCATGTGTTAATTGTTAAAAGTTTAAATTATAGGTGGTCTTATGGGATAAAATAATTTTACGTGGTGAAAATGCTGTACTTGATTTCAAAAATATGAATACAAAATATTATTTCTGGGATGATGGTAATGGATTAAGAGCTAACAAAAACATTACTTTAACATTGTCCTGGAATATAATACCAAATGCTGGATTACTTCCAAACATTTTTGCCCATGGTCAGCACTCTTTCAAGTTTCCAGAAGAATACACCACTTCTAGAATGTAATTTAATAATTTAACTGTTGTTAATGGGGATAGTTTTTTAAATAAAATCTTCTACAGAAGTTTAGATTTTATTAACAGTGCAAAAGTATATAAACACAAATAAACAAAACAAAAAAAATTACATGGATAAAATCTTGAATAAATTCAAGTAGAAGTATCTGTTTGTATAGTTTTATCTTCCATCTTGTTATTAATTAGAGAGCCATGTTTAAATGCAATACCCAACATTTCTCTCAATCCCTGAAAATAAATAATTACAATATAATAATCACACAATATAACTAGTATATACCTGATTTTCAGCTTTTAGCATAGCAATAACTTCATCATTACAAACCATTGTGTTTTCATCAATGAGTGCTGCTTTTTCCATAACTGCAGCCATTTCCTGTATTTTTTCTGCTTGTTGTTTTATAATTTCATCATACTGTTTGTTCTGAAGTGACTTAAAGTCCAATTTAGTTCTGTAAATCTCTTCAGTGGTATGTTCCCTATATTTGGTCATAATATGTTCTAAAGTTGTTTGGTAATCTTCTAAAGCTGCTCTCAACTCGCGATTTTCCTGCTGAATTTCTCTCAAGTGTCTATTCTCTTTCTGAATGTTTGCTATTAATTGTGAATGGGGTTTTTGGTTAGCCACTTCATTTAATTGATCAACTTCTTCTTGAAACTGCTTCATTGCATCAATTTTTTTAGTGATTGCATTAGTTTCATTTAATAAAGTATCAGCTATTGTGTCTCGTTCTTTCAAACGACCGGCGAGTCGTTTCGCATCAGTGATTATTTGTTGAATTGTGAGAGACATTTTTATTAGGTAACTGTAAAGACACACATAATACTTCCATATAAATTAAATATTACCATACTAATAACAGAAAGTTTGCACCCAGAAACTTACCGAGATTAATTATGTCAATAAAACACTGCATTAAAAATACACTAACATAGTCTATTTCGCATATTTCGGCAATTTTTATTGAATTTGTTCTTTTATTGATAGACAGGGACAAATTAATAAATAAATTATAAAATAAGTGTCAAAATCACAAAACGTCAAAACACAGGCAACCAACACTACCAACTGAAATACTGAAAATTTCTAAACCCGTACGAGTACAACCATGTGCAACTCATGCAAGTTTCGCTAATAAGAATGAGAATAATGAGATACACGGATGGAATGATAAAAGATAAATCTAGAAAGTGTAACACATTCTTTTTGATATCTATTAAATACTTCACATTACGATTTCTTGACTTTTATATTTACATAAAAACATTCAATTAAAAACCTGCATTGTTTAAGTTCTTTTTATAAATTTGTAGTTAAAACCAAAAATAAAGTAACATAATTGTTTAAAGTCGACTCAAGTTGCAAAAAACCATTTGTCATTTGCAACGGCATTTTTTCAATATTTTTAAACCAAGTAAAGGCACAAAAAGGCCAGAAAATCATAGTTTGGATTGAATATTTTCCATATAAGTACAGTTTTAAAGTAATTTCAAACGACTAATGCCATAAAATTGCTGTTGCAAATCCAACTTGGTTTTTTGCAACTTGAGTCAACTTTATTTATTTCACTAATTTAAAGCAAATGCTGTCGAACTAATGTAGAAAGTATCACCATTATGAAATCAAATAAGTACTTATTTAAATGTTACAAAATTTATTCGACTCGAACGAAAAGAAGAGGGTTAATTAGTTACATATTAATGGGCAAAGAAATATTAATTGAAACTAAACATAAAATAAAACCACATCCACAACAATTGTTATAAAAGATTTTGAATTTTCTTAGATAAAAATACAACATAATTCTTTGATTTTGTTCTTAAAACCTTTCTAATTTACTGAAGACGTTTCGTGGCAAACCGCAAATCTCTGAATTAATCTTTAAAAATAGATATACAGAGTTTAAAAAAATCTAAATAATATTGTTTTTGTTGGATCTAAATAAGTACAAAAACTAATATATGACTTAAATAAAATAACAACAGTATTATGTCTTTGGGAATAAACTCATCGTAACCAAAAGATGATCTAACTTGTTTAAATGTATTTTTGAAAATGGTGAAAATAGACGTTCAGTTCATTTTTACGTAATGGATTTTAAGAGCGTTATTGTAATTAACTTGTAACTTTGAGGAAATGACAAAGGGTGAGAAATAACTGTGGCTTTAATTTGAGAGTTGTGGAAAAGCTTCGAGACATGCTGTTGTGGTGGTAGATTCGAAAATTTCCGCCAAATTTTTGCGTAATTCAATTGGTTACTAAATTTCAACCGATAGAGGTCCGTCATGGGCACCCAGTATGTTTGTAAACTGGGTTTTTCTATAATTTTGTGAAAATACCGAAATCTAGTGTAAAAATAGTTTGTAAAGAATCGTTTTTCGTTTTCGTGTGCTTTATTTTATTCAATAACGGCGTATTTTTTTAATGTGAGCTGTGTACATTTCAGTTTTTGATTGACAATAGGGGTTAGGTTACCCTTGCGGCCTTATTGAAACCGATATGAGTGTGCTCACCCGAACTAAGTCTTCAACATGTAAAAAGCATGATATTACATGTCTTCAATAACAGAGAACAGGTAACTCGGTCAGTTTTCGCATTTTCTGTGTAGATGACCTATAAAAAGATTAGTTTAGGGTTGAAACTTTTTCAAAATGTCATGTTTCAACTACTTGTCAGATTCATTTCAAATGCACATTGTGTTGGTTAACGTTGATTAATATTTCAGATTCAAAACAAAGATAAAATGATAGACATAATGATGATCTTTTTACTGCTTGGTTGGTTTTGTAAGATTTTCTCAGTGGATAATTTTCAGATTTCTTATTTCAAAATATTCCATAAATTATACGAAACGAAAATGTGGCAAGCTGAATGTTTATATTGAGTTATCACAAAGATGCAAAGCCTGGAGGGAGCATGTGAGGAGGGTGAAGTAAGTATTGAATTGGTCACATCTCAAACTTTTCTCAAATCAATTATCATCACTTAGCATACAATAAAGAAAATTAAAACTAGTCGTTCCTCCTTGCCTCTGCTTCATCACCAGGAAACACCAGAAATTGTAGAAAATTGCACTATTCCACAAAGTTTTAGTATCTTCACAAAATTTCTTGAATTACATAGGGAAGAATGTGCTAAAGATAATAATATCGAGAGTAAAACAGTAAGTACCACAATTCATAATTTCTCTGTTCACAATTAAATTATTGTTTTAGGGTTTGAAAAGAAATTCATACATCTTAGAAAAACTTGTAGCGAGAGAAAGACTGAATACATTGATTCTAAACTTGTATCCTGGTAACAAAGGTTATTCCCTGGCTTTCAGAACCACTTCACGAACTAACCAAGTTATGGATGATACTGCCAACATGATTGAAACTAAACAGTGGCCTTATGAAGAGGACGAACTTCTTAGATACATAGATAATGAAGAACTTCCCCCTTACCTCATTGAACTGTTGGAAAGTCACTACAGTTTTCTCTTTTATAACGGTTGCATTATAGCTGAAGTCAGGGATTACCGCCAATCTTATCCTGATTCCAAGTGTGATATTCACCATGTTTTACTCAGGCCTACACTCAAGGTATACAATAACAGTTCAAAAAAACCTTAAGGATGGTTCTTTTTATAAAACATATAGCAGAGCATAAAAAAAACTATTTATTTGAATATAATTGTTACTGTTAATTAAAATGTTATGCTGACGTCACTACCTAAAAAGTTGGGACAAATGATGGAAGGTAGACCTAAATACAGAGTTTTCCTTTAAGAAATAATTTTTTGGAAGGAATTCATTCACTGTATTAACTCATTGAAACATGCAAATTAACATGCATTAGCATGTGAATTTCTCATCATTAATTGCTTTATGCATATAATATAAATTACATCGTTCAATTTTTTTGTATTTCTTTTTTTTTTGATAATTCATTAAGCGAAATAAACTTCTTTTTTGCCACCTGTGTGCGGAATATCGCTTATTTAAACGTAACAATTGAGGAGCATTGAAAGTTTTCAAGGTCTGCGAATTTTGTCATAAGTCTTGGACCTGCAAAATAAGAAACAAAATGGTTATGTAAAGTAATATTTTTGATTATGACTGCAGTTAAAGAGTTCAGTTTTTAATTTATTCAATAAGAGTATTTTCGTTGTATGATTCTAATTAAGTTTTTGGAATCCTGTAGAGTCTTCTTGCTGACATCAACAATTTGGTTGACGATAAGGTAGATTTGGGAAATGAAGAAAGACAGCAATTAGAAAGTCAAATTTTATTAGCAAACAGACCGACTTTATGTCTAGATCCTGACAATTCAGTTAGCACAACGCAGTCTCGGATAAACCACAACCGTCAAATGTGGAACACCCACAGATTTCGCAGGGCGGCAAGGAAATTCTCCCAAGTTACAGTGAACAGAAAGCGAAAACTGGATCAGTTTACGCACAGACCAGGTTTAGAATTGTACGATTTCATGACGAGGGCAAAGACGAAACCAAAGACTGGACATGTGCTCGGTGTCAACAAAACGAATAAAAAGACTCAAGACGAGATCAAACCCATTCCGGTCCCAAATCTCGATCCGCCGCCAATCGGTCCTCCTTCACAAGGCGTGTTCATTAACGAGTTCAAGACTTATCAGCGTCCGAAAGAGACGAGCGACTGTTTACCTCAACTGATAGAAGAGTACGTTCTGGAGACGAACATGCCGTCGAAAGAGAAAGGAAAACAAAGGGTTTATCATATCAAGTTGTCCATTCTTCAGAGACCGTCTAATTCCGAATATTTAGGAGAGTTGTATTTAGATAGGGACCACAAGAAAAACGAAAGGAATGGGGTAGCGTGTAGGTTTTCACTGGGATCTCGAGCAAACGCTAATAGGTATATTCACCAATTCACGGAGATTTTTACGGAAAGCGGCCGTAAGTCGGTTAGGATATGGTACGGATTAAGTCCAGGGTACAAAGAAAGAGTCGCGATGGCGCAAGCGCAGGCACAGGTAAGACTCGCAACCGAAGCAAGCGACGCATTTATCGAGTTTTACGCAGATTCAAGCTCAGAATGCCGCTCAAACCAACCTGGCCCAACAGCATTTAACACAATTGAGCCAAACTCTGCAAAATCAGGCTTGCGTAACGTCGCCTCTGGTTAACGGGACGGTCGGCTCTAGGATTAGTTTAGTGCAACAAAATCAAAGTATTCAAAATACCTCAAACGTTCCAATATTGGTAAAATGTCACTACGTTGTGAGGTGCTCGAGGTGATTATTTGTTTTACAGCAGAGTCACCTGCAAGGGACTACACAGATTAAAACGACATCACAAGTCTCTAATCAAGAATTAGAAATCAATGCTTTAGCCACCAAGCTCATGAATATGGGACAACAATTCCAAGCGGCAGGTGTGTATAATAGCACAATTAAAAATATTGGATTTATGCGATGCTCACTTAGAGGTGTTGAGAGAATTACATAAGAAAAATGTGAGAAATGATGGGAAATAAAAAGAAATATCATGGAAGTAGTAAAAAAATTTGTCTAAAAAATTCTTTTGAACGTTTCAAATATTATTGCAATGGTTAAGGTATAACATTTTGAAAGAATTGTTTTGAAAATTTTCGATATCGTGTTTGTTTTATTACATTATAAAGATTCTGTATTTTTATCAAACGTATTTGACATTTAGTTCAGCGAATTTGGAAGTTGAGTATTTAGTAACGTTATAAATATTATAACATAACACATTATGGTGTAAGAAGAGCCAAGAGTTCAGCAAATGAAAATTCGAGTTGATGGTAACATTGCATTTCTTTTTACATGTTACTTTTAGAAAAAGTACTAAAATCATTTAGGAAGTAATGCTTTGGTTTCTCTTTATTCTTTGTCGGCTTTTCTGAAAGACTACGTAACATTGCTTTTTACTAATTACAACTGTTGAGCTAATGAACTAATTTCATGATTTCATTTTAGAAAATGTGTAGTGTATAAACTACAATAATAAGCTGTTCTAGTGTGATATTGCTTGTTAAAATGAGTGTTTTCGTTTAGCCAACGCTAAGCAACAGCAACAACAGCAGCAACAAAAACTGACGTCGAATCGAAGCAATACCGCTATCATCAACTTACTGAACAGTTCTCCGGCTAGCAATATAAACAGTGACGCAAGTGCAGCAGTGGTGAACGCAATAAACAATTCCTCATTGTTACCGCAACAAGTTCAGACTATAAACCAAAAACTTCTAGCTCGTAAAATGACTCTCTCAAACGTTGCAAATGCGCGAGTGTTAAACCACAGCAACTTAATAGCCGTCAACAACAATCGCATGAACATTTCCGAAGTGAATTCGCAGTTGTCGCAATCGCAGGGCCAAACCATAACGCTGACGTCTGTGAACAGCGGTGGGAACTATACCAACTACACGACGGTTCCCATCAAGCAGCAAGTCGTCAATCAGCAAATCATCACGAATAATTCCAGCGACAGCAGCAAGTCTGCGCTGTCGGCGCTGTTAGTGGGCACGCCCGCGGCCGACCGGCCCGACATCGTCGGCCCGAACACGAACTCTCTGCTGTTGGAGAAGCTGGCCGGCTCGTCGGGACCCAGCAGTTCGACCACCCCCCAAAACTCGTCGCACTTCATCCAGAGTTTGAAATCTGGATTGCAGTACATGGTCCAGTCACCACCGAAGGCCAACACTGTGGTGTCGCCGTTGTCGAGTCCGCCGCCGCAAAGCACCAATACGATCAACTTCGCCCAGTTGCAGAGTTTGTCGGGGTTGCAGAACGTCCAAGTCCAGTTGCCCGGATTTGCGCAGCCCATTTCGTTATCTTTGAACGTTTCGTCCACGGGAAACATACAGGGACACCCGACCAGTTTGCTGGTGTCGCTGCCCGTCACTACGTCCACCACTTCTGCCAACACGATCACGCAAACGGCGGGGAGCATGGGGAGTGGAGTAAATTCGATCGGGGTCGGGACTCCTACTGTTGTTCTGGCAAATGCGGGGACTTCCAATATTGGTAAGGATGTATTTTTTATTTCTTGTGGTCACGCTTTCAAGCGGGTAATACTTACTGTTTTATGTTAACACTTCTAATTATTATTAATGTGTGTGCTTCAAGTTACCGTCAGTCCATCCCAACCATGTGAAATCATTCAAAGATTGAAACTTGATCAAAAAATGTAAGCAACAAAAATGTATTTAGTGTTGCAAAATTATTGGAGCTGTTGCGGACGTTGTTATGTTGAGCAGTGTAATGGCAGTGTCAAATGATGTGCGTACAAAATAATTTAAAAAAAAAATGGTAACTACCAGAAGATATTCAATGGAGTAATTTTGACGTTTTCTCTTTCGCTTAGAACTTTTGAGGGTGATTGTGCTACTTCAGGTTGTGATAATGCTTATGACGTATAAGCGAACATGTTTTATCAACGTATTATTTAAAGAGAGAGAATTAAATTTCTATAGAAATTGTGAAACCAAAGAGTGTTGGAGAAGATAATAAATCTCCAGCACACAGTTTTGGTAACATTGTGCAGTATGTGTGTAATTAAAAACATTGATTTATTTTCTGTATTTTAGATAAAAGCGCTGTGACCAAAATTAGTATGAGTAGATTTGATTTTTTTTGGTAAAGTTTATGAATAATTATTATTTGAAAACAATACATTCCTTTGGGAATGTTTTAACTATTTAATAATTATTCATTGTCTTTTCCTTGTGATACAATGAGTACCTAAGTGATAAAAATCGGTGGGCTTAAGGTCTTAAAATAAAAGTATAAATAATGTTATTAGTTTGATGTAGTTTGTAATTATTTCTGAATTAGTTCTCGTATGACTTCATAACGGTTTTTCTACGGAAAAAAAAATGTGTTCGTAACTACTCTTACAAGATGGAATTATACCTATACCGATTGTTTATTGAATACTTAAGTAGTGTTAAGTAGTCATTAAAATATCAGGTAAAAATGTTAAAAAAATCTTGTTTTTTGTAGAAGATACGGACCTATTTGTTACACTAAATGAGGCAACATTTAAAAACTTTCTATTTATCCGAATCACGACATGCTGTATTATAATTTATAACCGACCTGTTCATTTCATTAAAAATGCATTATGAAAATGTTTCCGAGAAAGAGCCAATTTTCGCCGATGAGGTGAAATAATCAATACGCAATATAACAAAGAACAATAACAACACTAAACACAAAAACAACGAACAATAAGGAAAGAATCACGATTTTTTCAAGGCAGCCAAAAAACAAGGAGTTTTTTGACTTCAAATTTAAAATGTCATTTGAACAAGAAAAATTCTTGGTGACAAAAACTTAAGATGCATAATATCCCCAAAAAGCGCCCGTTTACTGGCCCTCTGCGGGGATCACTCAAACTACACTTTTGAACAGGCCGGTCGTGATCCCAATAATCTGTAAATATTTCATTTTTGTTGTATTGTAAGAAAGAACAATCAAAGCTATGTTGCCATATATTATTTGAGGCAAAATCGACATAAAATCACTTCTTGGAAATGCTGGAAATAATGAAGTAAATAATTGCAAACCTGATCACCATCGTTCAGAATTATTATACCACTGGCTAGTAAAAAACCAAATAGTCAAAATTCCATATCCCATACCTAATATCTTCAAATCTAAAAGATTTAGAATTTTTAAATAATTTTTCTCATAATTTTCTAACATGAATTGACATCACCCCATTGAGTTGTTTCGCGAATTTTTGGGGACACGTGTATCTCATTTCGTTGTTTTGGTTTATTCCATACTTAATAAAATTTATTGCTTTAAAATTCTTAACTTTAAGCTCACCTATTCATGTAATACAAAAAAGGTTAATATAAAAATCTCGATAAAACGATAAAAAAAATCAAAGTATTTTAAGTATGATTTAACAATGGTTTTGTTTTTTTGTTATATCGTTCAGTTTCTAACAAAGAAAAGTTTGAGAGAAATTAACGTTATGTAAATTTATTATTTGCGTCGTATTGTATTGACTTGATTTAAATAATTTTGCTGTAAATGTGTTTTATTTTTGAAATAAAATTTTAGTGGTGATTTATTTACTATTCGCACCACTTGACATGTTTAATTTTGAATTGAATTTCTAGTGTTTTGAATGATTTCAGTGGTAAACGGTTACGTCACTCTTAGATAAATTCACTAGTATCAAAATTTTTAATAATTGGACAAATCGATGCGACTTAATCTGCAAATATTAAAAAACTTGCGTGGAGCACATGAAAGTTTAGTCGTAAAATTTCTACTTTGATTATTTTATATTTCTGCAATTCATGTTTGTAAATTATCGTTTTTCTTTAAATTCAAGCCCAGTTAGTCACATCGGGCGTGAAGGGTTTAACCCAACAGGGCATCCGGGCTCAGGGCCCCACTTCGGTGTCATTATCTCAGGGCGGCCAATCGTATCAGCTAGTGACCCCTTTACAGAGGCCAAGGATGCAACAAAATATCCAAAGAACACCAATAACCCTCAAGATGGCAACACAGAATTCAAGTCAGTTGACAGATTTGCAATTAAATGTCAATAGAAAATGATAATTTTACGTTAAATTCAGTTGAGTTTCAATCGAGAAGAGCTAATGAATTAATTGAATTAATTAATGCATGCCGTACTTGGTTAAAATTGGCTTTTGCTGTTTTAGTTTAATGAATTTAAGTAATTTCTGTGATAGTTCGTTTTGAAATTTTGAGAGTAAATTTTCATAGATGCAGCTCAAGTAACGCTGCCTTCAAACGCTTCAATTACAAGTCAACTGCAAAAGCAAGCTCAATTCCAACAGTATCAACAGCTCTGCCTGAACCAACAGCAGAAAAATGTTCCGGGCGTCGCGGGAAAAATTCGAAGGCGATCCAACACTTCTGATCCACAGTAATATTCTGTTCTTTGTACATTATTTTATTGAACTAGTCTCTCCTGTTAATTTTTGTTTTTATTTTTATACGTTTTAATATTTTCGCTAAGTACTTCACTAACTGATAAACTGCCGAGCATTAGAGTGTTGTATCTTGTGTGTGCACTCAAGCCGTCGTTAAAAAATCAAACATCACTATTTTAAACTCTAATTTATAATCCTGTTTATAGTTCTTCCCACAATTTCTGTGATCAAAAACCAGTATTATTATTTATTTCGTGTCGAAATAAAGAAGCACATGGACAAATAAATAGTAGGTACTGGAAATACTAGTGTGCTGTTTGAATTTTTAGTTATGAAGTGCTTGAGTGAAACTTTTGCAAAATAAGAGAGATATTGTTGATCTCAACTGCTGCATTACATTGCACAATTGTTGTTCCTACAATTAAAATAAACGTGGTGCCAAAAGTGGACCTATACCAGTTTGTTTTAAGATTTCATTTTTCTCTACACGTAGGGACGTGGCCTATTATTTTACTGCCGTATTTCATTTCGTAACAGTACAAACCGTGAGATTTTTTTTAGGAACCACTTGAAATCGGACTTTTTTGCAGCAACTCGCTATGCTGTAAAAATATGGTAAAAGCAATTTTGTGCATTTGTACGATCTGCAGTTTTCTTTTTTAGTTTTTAAAATAGATAAATCAGTGTATTGTACATATTCTAGGGAAATGTATACTTTTTGTTATTTATTTATGAGCGCGAAGAATTCATATTATGAAAATAAAATTATCACTAAGTGCATTAGCAATATTGTTGGAAAAATGTGAGTAATTTCATTTAATTTGTACATAATTTTCTTTTGTAAATAATTTTAGATGTATCCAATTTATTATAATTTATGATTGTTTTTAAGTAGTTTTATTTTTTTACTCAATTAATGGTTGTGTAATGTTTTAAGTTTTACTGTATTCACCATATTTATTTCGATTTTTCCCCTTTATAATTCAAATTCCTCATCAAAAAATAATTGTAGTATTCAGATATCAGGCATAAACATGAAAAATCGATGTTATTCTTTGTAAAAAAAAACCTATCAACGATGTAAAAATTAAATCTTGTTAAAATATACAAATTTTTATTAAACCCATTTTTATTTTTAAATTATAAATATTCCTTTTTATTCCTGGTATTTTTATACTATTATTCCTACAGTCCTACAATTTCTACAGTTGTTTCAATTTTAACGTGTACATACAGTATTTAGATGAATTTTTTCATATTGTTTAAATTTATGAGAATTATATTAAAAAGAAAAATTTGTAAAATACTCTGTAAAAACTATCCTAACATCTTTAGTCTTTAAAAAGTTTGTATCATATGTGATTATGTGGTGAGTTGTAGTATTTTGTAATAATGTATATTATTTGCATATATGTTTCGTATTTTTTGTAAATAAATTTAAACACATGTTAACAAATATTTGGCAATACCAATAATGTATACTCGTTGAGATGTAAAGTGTTGATTTTCATTTTTCTTTTAAATATTATTTATCAAATAAAGACAATAGATTTTTTTTACAATTGTGTGATGATTTAAATCACTTTAAAATTGTATTTTGTTAAATGATCACACAAAAACTAAAGGAACTGTGGAAAAAAAATGACCTGTTACAAATTTTAATTTAAATAATATAGGATATACATTTATAAAAAAATTAGTTTTATTATAAACTTTTTAACGCAGTGTCAACAATGCCCTCAATTACTATAGCCCTTTTTGTACTTTCTTCAATACAATTGAACAGTTGTTCCTCACTTGCTGAGGTTCCACCAGATTTGTGAACAAAGCACAACTCTTGTTCTTTAACCGCAATTGTTATTAATGCTGTACTCAAATCTTCTTCATCTATTGTTGGATCAATAACAATTTGACTGAAACAAGCATTATCAATTATCAGGGATTAATAGTACTGATCACTATTACTTATCAAATATTGCAAATGTGGTTGAAATTGGTATATTGATAATTTTCAAAGGTCTTCTGTCATTTAAGTTGACTTGTTTGTTGTCTAAAGCTGGATCATACTCTACTGCAGGCAGGGTAACTACACAATACAAAATTAATCAATGATAATTACAATTTTGTACTTAAGTCAAATCACCTGATTTAAGTGCAGCCATTAATGCTATCATGCATGCATCAATCAAGGACCCATCTAAATCCAAACAAATTAAATCAGCATATAAACACCAAGCTAATTTGTCTGGAAATATACATAAAGTTTTTAAATCCAAACATTTTGAATTTTTTATTATGTCAGCAACTAACTGTGTTGCAACTTGAGCTTGTTCTGTTGGTGGCCCTGGACGAAATTTTGGGGAACACAGAGGCGGTAGTTCAACGTTAGGGATTAAAAAACCTTCATCAGCAACCTCTGCTTTAGGTTGGCAGAGCTCCTAAAGGTATCATACTTTAATACAAGATTGTTTCATAACAAAATACTGACTGCCTTAATTCCACACACTACAGTAGTCTTGCCTACTTTTGCTAAAGCTGAACCATCTGCTGTTGAAATTGAACCTAAATTAACAATAATAGGTCTATAGTGATCAAGTTCTCTTCCATCAGGAC
Source organism: Tenebrio molitor (assembly GCF_963966145.1). NCBI lineage: Eukaryota > Metazoa > Arthropoda > Insecta > Coleoptera > Tenebrionidae > Tenebrio > Tenebrio molitor. Next base: position 9,713,504 of record NC_091051.1, read on the forward strand.
GAATATTATGTTCCAAATAGTCTCTGTAATATTTTGTAGGATGCAAAATTCTGTAATTAAATGTAATTAATTTTTGTGGAAATCAACAATTGTAACAATACTTGTATTGTTCAGACATGTTAATTAAATAATAGTTCAACAATTATAGTCGAGTTTGAAAATATTTTCAGGTTAGTTGACATCTGGCTCACGTTGTTTTTATTTGACAGTTGGCAGCTGGTTCTTTTTGATTGTATAAAAGTGGGGGAAGAAGTGAATATAAAATTTTGTGAAAGAAAAAAAATGGAGTGAAAAGCCATCGATTTCTCCTTTATTTGTTAAAGAAACAATTTTCGTAGCTTATTCGAAACGTGTTTTCAATCCCATTTCAAATTCCGTTAATTTTCGAGAAGATTTTTCCCCCCACCATCGGGTGACGTCCAGGAGATCCTCGGCGTTGATTGGTCACATTTGTCATTTCAACGGTCTCTCAGCTGTTCGTTTCCCGCATTCTGCGCTGTTTGCATCTATCCGTTAAAAACAGTCGTTTTGTCGGTTAGGGGTAGCTTGGGCGTTCAAGTCGGGGTTTCGGATTCATAAATTCGTGTAAATTTTTCGGTTTTGTGTACATCTACGACCCAAATAAACTTTCAGGGAATGGCATCAATTAAAATTCATCCCGATCAGGAAAACAGGGTGCCGGAATTGCGCCAAAAACAAGGAAATAACGCAATGGCCGCTCCGCAAAAACGTCCTATTTTAGGAGTAATTCATCCGAATAAAGTAAATAAAGCAGTACCGAAGGGGAAACAGGTAAGCAATGTAATAATGTGGTGATGAGGTGGTTTTTGTGCATTGTTTTTTTGTATTTCATAGCCGTTGAAGAAAGCAAACGTGTTGAACAGTCGTGCCGAGAATGTTCAAAATAATGAAAATCGAAAAAACGTCGTGGTGCCTGTGGCTCAATTTGAGGCATTCACAGTGTATGAGGATGATGATCACAGGGCAAGGATTGATGAGAGACTTCGGCTTATCAGTAAGAGTAATGTTTACAAGGGGACTGCGGAAGACAGGTTTATTACAAAGACTGAACTGGCTGAAATTGAAAGAAAGAAGAGTCTTGAGAAAATGGAGGAATTAGCCAAAGCCCCACCTATTGAATCTGATTTTGAAAAAGAACCTGAAACCCCTATGAGCATTGAGAAGTTCAATGATGAAAATTGCCAGCTTGCTGAGGAAGTTATTTTAAAAAATGTAAATGAAAAAAATGTATTCTTTCAAGTGAAAGAGTATAGAGATGACATTTATGCTTATTTAAGGGAGCATGAGGTATGGTTAAGTTACTTCAATTGTTTTCTATTAAAACTGATTTTTTTTTTGGATCTTGTCAAATTTATTATTTGACTTTAAAAAGAAAAGAAAAATTTTGCGTCTTAAAGTTATAGTTGTTTTTAGTGAGTTCACATTATGGAAAAAATGTAAATCTCAGTATTAATTAAATATGTAGATCATATATTTTACTCTAAATTACCAAAAAAAATGTAATAATATAAATGAGATTTAAAATATTTTTGCAACTGAACAGTATACCTATATGATGAATCTCTTAGTTACTTTATTAGAAAATAGATTTTCTAATAAATGTGCACTAATATTACTACAGTAAAATTTAAAAAGTGAGGTCTGGTAGTTGACTAGTTCTTCCTTCAACCGTTTTGTAGAGTTTCAACTATCAAGACCACGCGTTTTAGTTGGGCACTTGGAAGTAGGTTTAAAATGTGGTCAAACCTGTTTTGTGTTTTGTCAAAGTGACAAAGTTTAAATTCTATGTCATTAAACTGTTAAAAAGGGAACTATTAATCATCAAGCTCTACTTCAATGTTTTTAGACACTTTTGTAGACTGCAATATGAATGTAAATAAATTGATGAACTTTCAACTAGACATTAACTAATGGTCAAGTAATTTCCATTTTTCAAATTCTCGTCAAAGTACTATAAACAGAAAATATTTATACATGAAACAGTAGTTTTAGTTTGCTGTCAAAGCGGCTGTTAATACCGGATAGGCCGCACTTGGATTTATACTCTGCTTCATAGTTATTTTAAAGTGAAAATTGTTCTTAATGAATGATCTGTAATAGATACATTTTTATGTTTCTGAAAAGGTTTTGTCATAATAGCAAATGTAGAGCGAATGATGAAAGATTATCAACATACATAGGTCAAAGAGGTTAACAGCAGAGGCAAATAAGAAACAGTTGTTATTGTAAGGGAATTCCTGATTAGGATGGAGCCGAAAAACGTAATTGTAATTTTACTGATATTTATCTAATTCTGGCCAAATAATCTTTATACGCGCGCGATAGTTAAACTACCCAAGTTGATTATTTTCAATTGAATGTTTTTATAGTATATTGTACAATTTAGTTATGAAAGTCATACGTTTTTCATGAATTTGCAGTTTGATTAACGAGAGCGGAGCCCGAGTGAATCAAGCAAATGAGAGAAAAAATGAGACTTTCGTAACGTGTTGTCCACGACATTTTATGCATATTGTAAGTTCAGAAATTTGGCTTAAAAGGATTTATTCAAAAAAAAAAAAATAGAAGTGCGTAGTAGTTACTCTGACAATAATCTCCGAGGAGATGGAATAAAATGATTAAAAAAAGTATGTACTACGTTCATTACGATTTTTCGTTTAAAAAAAGAACTATTTTCATTACGATTTTTCGCTAAAAAAAGTAAACTTTCATAGTCAATATGCAAAAAACATAATTTACTGCACGAATGTTTAAACAGAAAAAATAAAATCAGTGTAAATATGGTAATGGTGCAGCCACAAAGACAAAAATATTTTCAACAGTAAAATGGCGTGAGCTCAACTCTTGTCGGATTTACTTTTAATATTCTCTAAAAGAAATGTATTGCTTTAAAACAATCACGTAACGACAAGAAAAGCAGTGCTTTTCTATTCAGTGTAAGAAATAGTTTGCAATTTTCTGTTGGTGCATGTGATCTTGTTTTTTTCTCTTGTAATTGGTTAATATGCGACATTATTATCAAAGAAAGATATTTGTATTTTGTTACCTTTTTGGTAATTGTTCACTTTGATTACTTCTGGAATTATCGCGTTTTTTCTGGCTAGACACCCTCAGGGCGTCCTCCTAGATCGTTTCCCACCATTCAAACCTTGTGCAAATGCCTTTTTTTTCTCTCTTGTTGTGTTTCAAGAGCGCGTCAAGGTCGCGCCAATGCCTTAGTATAACTAAAGGGTAAGGAAAATTCATTTGAACAAGGTTTGAATGGTGGGAAACGATCTAGGAGGACGCCGTGAGGTTGTCTAGCCAGAAAAAACGCGAAAATTCCAGAAGTAGTTAAAGTGAACAATTACCATATTTTTTATTCTTAATACTGTCACCTAAGTTGAATTGTCGTTATGAGATACAAAGAGACATTTATAGAAAGAAATACATATAATTTTTATTTTTTCCTTTTTTTAAATTTATGACGAAGTTGTCATTTTCTCAACACGTTCTTTCTGATTTTTTTAAAATTATGTACTTCTAATTAATTTCTGTTGATACCCATTATTAGTCAACACACAATAGTCAAACACCACCGATAGTTTTCGACAGCATTTAGGTTATGGTAATTTGAAATCAGTAAACTGATATTCCTAATTTACTGCTCCACTTGAACCCGATGTAAACATCTACCCACGCCATTGGTAACGTGCTTCAGCACGTTACTCCAAGTTTTCAAACAAGTTAGTTACGTGCAATAGAATGGGGGAGCAATTTGAACATGTATGTGAGAAAAATTAAAATATGGACATTCTTTCAATGAAAACAACCGAGGTGTAATAATAGTTTATAATTGATCGACTTTAGAGATGTTTGTAAATCTGTAATTGTTTTTTTCCTTGTAGTTGCGGCATCGGCCAAAACCCGGTTATATTGTAAAACAACCCGACGTAACCGAAAACATGCGCGCAGTTTTGATCGACTGGTTAGTTGAAGTCACCGAAGAGTATAAGATGCAAACTGAAACTCTCTACTTGGCTGTGAATTTCATCGATCGTTTCTTAAGCTACATGTCAGTAGTTAGGGCTAAATTGCAATTAGTCGGTACCGCTGCCATGTTCATTGCCTCGTAAGTTTGTGCACGGAGGAGGACAACTTTGATTGTCGTCTATTTTATTCTAGCAAATACGAAGAAATCTTTCCTCCAGATGTAGGCGAATTTGTTTATATCACCGATGATACCTACAATAAACAACAGGTTCTTCGAATGGAACACTTGATTCTTCGAGTTTTGGGTTTCGATTTGTCAGTTCCCACACCATTAACATTCATCAATGCCATATGTATTTCTGCAAGGCTTAAAGAAAAAACAATGTATTTTGCGATGGTACACTAGCCTCTTTGTGTGTTTGTTGTGAAGAGTTAATTTGATTTTTTCAGTATTTGAGCGAGTTGGCTCTGTTGGAAGTCGAGCCGTATTTGCAGTTTTTGCCGTCAGTTATAGCAGCGTCTGCTATTGCTCTCAGCAGGCATACTCTCGGCGAAGGAGCGTGGGACGAGACCTTGCAAAAGACCTCAGGATATTGTCTGAAAGAACTAAAATTATGCATCGGATTTTTGTATGATACGTTTGTTAAGGCGCCAGCTCGCGAACAACACGCCATACAAGACAAGTATCGGTCTGGGAAATATATGCAGGTTTCCAAAATCGCTCCCAGTAATGAAATTATTGTATTCGATTAAGTACACAAGACTGCTCTACCGTGTAGGGAACGAGGCCTTCTTTATAGGTCTAGGTTTTTATTATTATTTTTTTTTTTTGTTAGAAGACAATAATTTATATAACTGTTTTATTAAATGTCGCGTTTAGTGTCAACTATTGAATTTATTTTTTTTTCATTGTTTTTTTTTCTAAATCTATTGGTTTATGTTTTATAGTAAATCAACTTTAACAACTTTTTAAAAAATGTTTATTCATGTGTTGTTTTAGAAATTTCCTGAAAAAATTTTCAAGCAGCATTTTGTACAGTTTATTTATTTTCGTAAGTGCTAGTTAGGGAATACTATGTGTAAGGACTAAATACCACTCAATTGCCATTCCAATTAACGATTAGACAATTGTTAGTGTTCATAATACTTTTTTCATATTTTTGTAAGTCCGCAATAAAAAAAAATGAAATCTAAGGGTACTTTACTAAATAAATATTCCCATCTCTTGCATTTATAAACCTAATCGAAGCATTATCACAAATGTAAAAGTCTGTTTAAAATAATGTACTATTGCGAGCAAAAAATGGGACATCAAACTTCTCAGTTTTGAAAAATTCAATGTAGTTCAAGCTTTATTGTCATTTGCCTTGGATTATTGTCATAGAAATTTGACACTATTCAAGCTGACAGTTTAAAATTTTATTTTATACTCCTATTTTCCTTTTCCAAATGCCCTCTTCTTTTGATAAAGGTAGATTTTGATTGGAACTTTGCATTAAATAAATATTCACTACGTGTGCTTACTTACATTTATTCCCTACAATCTCCAATACTTAATGACAATTCAAAGTAGGGTTAGAATCAGATAAGGGTTATTTCACATTAAAAGTCAAGACAATGACGTTGATGTCCCACTTTTTTTGCCCGCAATAGTACAATGAGGGACATGGAATCCTGGGCAGTCTGTTATTGTCATTTCCAAAAGTGTCAATGTAAATGCACCTTTATCGTCATTATGATTGATATTTTCAAAAAAACTGTCAAATTAACTTAAGCTTGGTTATGAGTAGCTAAGGTATGGTTTAGAAATTTTGACAACTGAATGACATCTGCCTAGTTTTCCGTGTCCCCAATAGTATCAAGTTTCTTCGTAAGTGCTGTATAATCGATTCACGCAAAGCCAGTCGATTAATAAAGTACCGACACGATTTGACGTTTACATAAAAGGCAACCGTAACGATATTTTCGCTACAAGATTTATTAGTAATAATTAGTAATATATTACTAATAAATCCATGCCAAAGCCAGTCACAATAGCGATATCAGCGCCTCTTGTAGCAAAAAAATTGTTACGGTTGCCTTTTATATAAACGTCAAATCGTGTCGGTACTTTATTAATCGACTGGCTTTGGATTCACGATGAATGTGGATAAGGGGTGGCTGTGATTTATTTTTATCATGTTGGGTAAACTGATTGAATTATATATTTTTTTCTGTCAAAAATATGACACGATTGTTCCGACATTTAAAAAATCCAAATAACCACCAACACTGCATTCTACCCAGAAAATCAACCGGCAACGTTGTTCACTTAGATTTGATTGGTCCCAATTGGTCCAGCATCCTAGTAATATCAAAATTGCCGAGATTGCCATTATACATTTAGTGTAATTTTGTTTTCACCAACTGAATTCAACAGGTGGTCGTTATTTGGGTTTGGCACGGCCTATAATTCACTTTGATTAAAAAATGTGTCGTGGGTAGTAGACCAAAAACTAACCCTTTGTGTCATTAATACTGTCATTTCTCCTTGGAACACGACATAAAAGTCGTCAGTTTTATTGCCAACTCAAATAGTAATTGTTGCTCACGTGGTGTAAATAAATATTACTAGTCAATATTAGAATAATTTATAATTTAAAACATTTCGAAAGTTTGAGTTGATTTAAATTTTCGAATTTAAGGTCTTTTAAGATTAAGGAGCAGTAAGAACCATCGACTTTCTCTGTAACTTAACTGTTGCTACTGGCCACCAGATGGCCGCACAATATTTGAACCTCAAAGAATATACCAAGACCTGCATTCACATTTTTGTTTGAATAGGAGCAAAAGTGATTATAAAATTATTGATTACATTATATTACACCTTAAATAAGTGCAGATTGTAACTTAATTTTGACGGTTACCAATTAGAAGCACTTTTTCATTAAACTGTTACACAGGCGGGTACCTAGTTAACGTTAAGCAAATCGATTTCACTCCTACACACGTAAAATCAGTTAATTTGTTGAATAAAAAAGCTTGTCGAATCGAAAGAATTCGAAGCTGGTGAAGATATTCTAGTGGGCATTATTCGGTAGCGCTCAACCACAATAATTTAATCTAAAATTTACACATCTTGTTAAACATCTTTTGACCAAATTTTTTAAGCAATGATTGGGATGTATTTATTGACTGAGCAGCTAAATAAATTGCCTGTCCAAAGTCGATGAGCAACTCTTTTATAATATTTTTCAAGTTGGCCGGTGTGCATGCCGAACGAGTGTTTCTGGAAGATATTTCCTCTCTATTCTTGCTTTAAATAACAATTGACCGATCAAGTAACGTTTCAATGGAACTAAGTAATATCTGTAACATTATAACAAGCACGTTTACGCTCAACTGAATTTAAATAATCTGAAAATTAACTGTCATTAGAATTTAGAATTTACCGATTTTTATTCATGATCATGGCGATGTTAAGCGAACCATAAAGTACAGACTCATTCTTACGACAACTATCTAAGAACTTCATTCATAAATTTCTTGTAATCACAAATGCTTTAAAAATGTTCTCCATTGATAAAAATGTTTGCTCAAAGCGTTCGACGAAGGTTTGACCATACTAGAATCAACCGAACGCTGTACTGTTCGAAAATTCCGATAATAATAGAGTAAACTTATTTATGAATAATTGGCGATTCGATATACTGTCTTCGAGTCACACTTTAATTATATTTAGAGATATTTCACGCACAATTCAACGACTTACTGTCCTTTACATTGACGTGGTTGGTTTTCTTTTTATCGTAAATATTTAATTTCACACACAAAAAGACACTTAATTGTTATTATGACAATTTACTGATGGACATTGAATAAGTGGCTACCAAACTGTATCGAAACAAATCACGACTTCAGCTGTTTACGGAAAAAATACAATTCTTAACGACAGCCAAATTTAGGCAGCACTAATTTAATTTAATCAATTAATCACATAGGAATAAACTTGCCGATACAAGATAGTGCTTGATAAAATCTCTCTTGACAAATTCTTTTGCTGCTTCAGCAGCCTAACCAGCTGAAAAAAAATTGTTTTGTAAACTCATAAACATGCATTGTTTAGGACTACAATAAACAATTATCTCAAAAAAGTTAATTTTTAAAATATGTAACTACAAATTATTATTATTTTTTTTAAAGAACTACTGTCGCGAGCAAAAAAAACTGGTCGTCAAAATCATGCTTTGACACAACAGAAAATGCTCCATTGTAAAACGGTCGTAAATATCATAACCTATCATCATGTTGTATGACATGGATTGTCGTTTTTTCTCATTTTTTTGACACTTTGTTGACATGGGCATGATCAGGCAGGGAAAATTTTTTAATTTGTGACAATCTAACCAAATTTTGAAATGACATTGACGACCAGAATTTTTTGCTCGCGACAGTACATTTACTAGGTACAATTGATTGCACAATAAACGGGGACTGTCAGAATAAAATTGAGACATTTTTACAATTTTTTGATAGTGTGAAACCTTCTTACGAGAAATAGGTTAGATTTATGGTCAAAATTCATTGACATTTTTAAAAATTATTTGATAGGTATTGTCAAGTAGACATTTAATTGACAAATGGACAAAATCAAATTTACATTAGGAAAATTCTCTTTTCCCATTTTTTTGCAACCAACTGTACTACATTGGTAAGAAATGAATGATTTTTGAGGTGCTGGGAAGCCATATTTTGACTGAAACTGAAAAAATCTACTGTGCTACTGAAACTGCACTAATGCCACCAATTAAGTTGCATATGAATTAAAAAAAACTCAAATACCCAGATAAAATAAGTTATTGTGTTTTTTTTTTTAATCTGAGCAAGGTCCCACCTGCGTAAAACGTTAATTATATGCACTTATAGAGTGATTTTGTTTGCATTATTATTGAGTAATAAATTTTCCTTGTGTAATAACTTCTTGTAGATAACGATAAAAATGGAGTGTGAATTCAGGAAATCTAGGATGAGAAAGCCCACGGCGACAGCTTTCATATAATTGAAAACATGTCGCCACCGGTGCAGGTTTTATTTTTATAATTCAAGATCTTGCACTGTAATACCAACCGAGTTGAAGAAAAAGACTTTCGCATACATGAAATGATAACTGAGAAATCCAGATTTAAATTCTTGTGAATACATATATCTTGAGCAGTTATTGAACTTGCTTGCACAAGAATCTCAACATCAGAAGCAAGTATTTACTTGTATAGAGATTTAATGAGAAAAAAAGAAACATGAGAAAAATGAAAACATTAAAAATATAAGAACAAAATGGATATGGTGCGTAAAATTTAATAAAAAAAAAAAAAAAAACTGATAATGAGAAGCAAGTAATACAAATAGCAACGTTTAAATTTTTAATTAAGTATTAAATTAGGTAACTAGGTACAGTTGCGAGCAATAAGTTCTGGTTGTGAGTGTTATTTTAAAATTTCGTGTTAGTGTCTCAAATGAAAAATTTCCTTTGCTTGATTATGTCGAGTATCAGGTCAATATTTGTCACGCAATTGGTTTGCTAAACATATGATGGAAATAATCTGTCTAATATCTTTTTCCAACATCGATTATGAAAATGATACTTTCATCACTCAATTTAGTGAGGAAAATAGGCGTTCGCATCACTAGTGAGGAAAATGGAGAAAGTAAACTCACTAGTGAGGAAAATTTATTTAACAATCTACTACATTAACAATCTAATACCTACTTATTAATATAAAAATTTAAAACACTGTTATTTATTAATTGAAACTCCAGATCCGGAAAACTCAAAAAATAGGGGAGTAAAATAATTAAATATAGAGATATTTAAAATTGAGATTTATTTTTATAAGCGATGTTGGAAAAAATAGTATACCCACACAATTCGTGATCAAAGTGCGATTTTTCAACTCGCAATACTATCCTCACTCGCTGGCGCTCGAGAGTATACAGGGTGATCCAGTTTTTTTTTTTAAATGCTCTAGCAACTTTATTTCTTGTTCGATTTCACTAAGTGATATATCAATTGAAAAGGCGTTTAGGGGACTATGAACTGCCATATAATATTTATTTTTTAAAGAAGCAGTTTAAGTGGGGTGATATTTAACTTTCTTATTTTAAATTGTGAGATATGTTTTTCATTACTTATTTTTAAAGTCACTATTTTTCTAAACATTGCTGTATAAAAATATTATTTGTTTTTTGAAAAGTTTTGGAGAAATAAAAATTGCTCGTTGAAAAATCAGGCACTTTCATCAGTTATAGTCTAATATACTATTCCCTTGAATGTGACGGTTAAATAATTTTTACGATGTTTTTACTGTTTCCTTGTTAAATAAAGGAGTACGATTACTGAGGAAGAGACATGATTATTGCAAGAAAGTGAATAATTATAATCGGAGGACGAGGCATGATTATCGACTAATTAGAAGCCGACTGGTTGTCAATCAGAATAGTTTAAATATTATTGGTGCATATCAATCATCTGACAGGTGTGTGCAATAATCATTACAAGAATAATAATAATAACGTCATGATATATTCGCAAAAAAACGTCATGATATATTCGCAAAAATTATACACATGAATTTTGCAATTAAATTCAAATTATTAAAGGACAGACAACCACGTTATATTTATAAACCAGAAAGTTGTTTAGAAAATGACAATTATAAATTATATTTTGATCGTACAGTTTTAACTGACATTCATATTCAGCATAACAGACCAGACATTATTATTTTGAATAAACAGCAAAAGCAAGCATATCTTTTAGATATAGCAGTTCCAAATTCACACAATATAACACAGACATATAATACAATAGTATATTGTATATCAAGAGTTGAAAATGAAAGATTTCACACGAGTTTGCAGAATTGAGCCACAAGCCGTAGGCGCGTGGCTTAAGCAGACGAGTGTGAAATCGAATTTTCAACACGTGGCATACACGATATTTTTCCGACGACCACAAAAAAAAAAAACGCTAATATTCGGCATCCCTTCAAACTTCAAATATTATTCGACAAAGCTGCGGACAAAACATACATTGGTGGCCATGGTTACTACAACTGTGTGCAATCATTTTATTGCCCACAGGCTAGAAGGTATCTGATTGGCTAACCAGTTTCATTGCACACGGGTTCGCTATTTGCATGCAATAGCCAACTTTCAGTAATAGTTATTTGTGCGAATTTACGCATTTTTCATAGTGGTCGTCGGAAAAAATTAATAAATATTTAGGACTCTCCGTTGCTATGAGAAATCTTTGGTGTTTTGAAAAAAATTCGATTTTACCACTTATAATTTCAGCAACGGGAATAGTACCGCAATCTCTTTTTAAAAATTTAAAAATTTTGGACGTAGAAAACACATTGGTGGTTGAAATTCAAAAAGGTATATTATTATAGGTACTCATGTCATATCGTGAGGAAATTCCTTAACATTGACACAGAACATAAAACACAAGAAAGTCAAAATGTGGAGGCGAGACGCCGGTAATTATGTTGATAAGCACTGCACTATTACTTGATAGTATTATCAGTAATAGTGTATGTACTCCGGCAAAATTGCCGTGCCGCCGGGTGGTGGAGGGTTAAGTTTAAATAGTATACTGGGTGCCCCAAAATTCGCGGAACAACTCAATGGGGCAATGTCAACTCATGTTAGAAAATGAGAAAAATAATTAAAAAATTCTATACCTCTTAAATTTGAAGATATGGGGGCTCAAAAGGTGCAGCTTTGATCTCATTTATTTTAAATATAAAAAAAGATTTTGCCTATTTATCTTTTACTAGCCAGTGGCATAATAATTCTGAACGATTGTGATCAGGTTTGCAATTATTTCTTCATTACTTCCCGCATATCCAAATAGTAATTTTATGTCCGTTTTACCTCAAATAACGTACGGCAACATGGCTTTGATTTTTCTCTCATTTCCGTTGATACAACAAAAATTAAATATTTGCAGACTATTGAGATACATACAGGGCAAGTCACATAAGGCTTATTTCTGAATTTATTTTGTACGCAACCAAAAATACTAATGACGCTGACCACTTGAAACCGTTTATAATGAGATTTAATTTAGGAATCAACGTAGGTATGTAATTTGGCTAAAAATGTCAAAATGACGTTATCCTGTTCTGATTAATGAAATCAAAAATTAAGTTCATCAACTGTCATTTTGACATTTTTAGCCAAATTACTTACCTACGTTGATTACTAAATTAAATCACATTATAAACGGTATCAATATCAAGTGGTCAGCGTCATTAGTATTTTTGGTTGCGTACAAAATAAATTCAGAAATAAGCCTTATGTGTCTTGCCCTGTAGAATGTTTTAAAGTTTTTTAAACATTTTTACCTGATATTTTAATGACTACTTAAGAGCGTACTGCTAAGTTGTTCCGCGAATTTTGGGGCACCCAGTATTATTATACGAGTTTTATAAGACGCTTGATTGTGACACGAGTTGATTGGGGCACGACGAACGCAGTGAGTGCGTTTTATAAAACGAGTGTACTTTTTTCTAGTTATGGTGGCATTTCTGTGAAATTTGTGTTAAATATCAAATGGTTAATTGTTAACAGGAGCTCGCTAGAGATGCCGAACGCTGGCCACCGTGCTATTACAGCAATACCAACGTAATACGTATAAAAAAAAAAAAACAAAAACAGTTTCACAAAAAGGTCCTTTGTGACACAACCTTTAGTTCCATAAAGACTCACTTATGAAAACAAAGTAGAAAAAAAGCATAAGTTGACTTTCTTGATACATATACATATTAAAGTTATCTAATAATATACACCGTGTTTCAGATATAAGTAGATACATTAATTTTAAGTGGTAATAGAATTCGTTAATAACAACAATATACTTACATATTTAAATACACAGAATTATGATAAAGTAACGCACAAAATTCAGAAAACGTACAGTATTAATTTTCGAAAAAAATGCAAAAACACGTCAAACAGATGAAAAAAGGGAATCATATGGTAGATATTAAATGAAAACAATTTCAATAATTAACATCTTAAGCTGACCCTAATGAATCCATATCTAAAATGATGACAAAATGTCTCCTAAAATTAGTGTATTAATTCGTAAAAATTATCATGAAGTAATCAGTGTAATCACTAAGCATTACAAGAAGTATTCAAAGTGTTAATACAATACTGAACGCGCCGACGAAATTATTTTCTTCCATTCTTTCTAGCATTCCTCTGTTAATGCGAATTGTTGTGGCAGCATTTTTCACCCGTTCTGAATTATTATACTTATTTAAAAAATAAAATATCACCTACCTCCGTTTAGTAGCCTACTAACCAACCAAAAGACAAGCATACCTTCAAAGTTGATTTTTTGTGAAGGGATGGAGTCTTTAAACTTCAGTTGCATCAATTGGGAGCGAATACACCAAGTTCTTCATGTACCCGCACAAGAAGAAGTCGCACGGAAATTCGCTGGGCTCGAGGAGCACTCCCGCACACTTCACCATACGCCAACACAATATCTCTTCCCTATTTGAAAATAAACGTGCCATTTTCACAAAATTTTTGCTTAAATCACAGAATCAACACATAAACACCTGCCTTGCGGAGTCGCATAAAACTAACTAAAAATTTAATCCTCTTATGTCTATCTCGGCCGCAGAGCGAAAAAACTTTATTCTAAAAACAGAAGGTTTTGCGCTGCTTCTACAAAAACTATTATTTCACGGTCACTGTTATTTCGTCAAATAACTAGAAAATACGAGTAAATAGACAGCTCGTTAATTTATAGGGGAGTAAAATACTGAAATGAAAATTATATTTCGAAAAAGTGGTACATAACAATTTTATTGTTCTTGACGAGACCTGTCACTAGTTAAAGTTAAAATTAACGTACTTGTTTCGGAAACACGTTCTATAAGAAGAAAACATGAAAAAATAAAACATTACAAAATTTACTGTATGAATGTAGTAATTTTTCATAATAACGTTTATCATATATTTTGATAATTCTTATTACAAGTACATTTTCAGGAATAGTAATCGTAATCATAGTCATGAATGGTAGGTATAATAAAGATAAGAAATCTAAGAATTTTCGTTTGTAGTCTTAATTATTCTTATCGATGAATATGAAAAAACTACCTATATAAAAAAATAATAAAATTTTATATTCAATAAAATTCAACATTTAGGTCCTAAGTATGGTGTATCCACACGTTTGAACAAGTTTGTATTAGTGATAAATTGTATAATAAAAAGTGACCTAAATTTGCATATCTAATAAAATGTTGACATTTAGGGTTCCAAATTTATAATGCAATTAAATATAATTACATCGAAAATTGCCATAACTTCTGATTTTTGATTATCGATTTAACCGTAATATGTTCTCAACTATACCTATAGTTCATTTTTCTGACTCTGAAGGCCCGACTAATAAAACTATAATATTCACCAAATACAGGGAGCGGCATTGTGTACTGTTGTATTTCCCAAAGTACTACGATTTAATCTGCATTTACTAAGAACGCTCCTTGCAGATGAGGGAATGAATATTCGTCCGGAGTTTCTTTCTACCTCATTTGACAAGAATTATGAATGAGACAAAATTGACCCTTATGGTAAAATATTTTTAAGGTAAAATTACAATGAAACGGTCGGTGCCACCATCTTCATCTGGTGTCGCTTCGGTGAATAATTGAACATTATCGGTTTATTAGTCGGGCCTTTAGAGTCAGAAAAATGAACTAAAGTTAGTTACTTTGATTTTGTCATGATTTTAGGGGTGCTAAAATTTAGCACATTTAATTTTTTCCAAATTTTGCTAGTTTAAATGATTTCATTAAAAAAAAAATAAGATACACAAATTTTTTAACCCATCATTGTAAAATCTTCATATTTATAAATTATCATTGAACTGAAATTCTGCCATTGATAAGACAAGATACAAAAATTAGGTTGCCATTTTTTTTGTTGGAAATACCTCCACAAACATTTTTTGTCTATCGAGTTCCGACCCGACAACATCATTGTCTATACTTAACATATCTAATGGACGTAAAAAAAGTGTCCTGAATGGAATGCTATCATTATACTTACTTAATTAATTTTTATGGTATAATGTCTTCATTTTTTTTCTATTAACATCAACAAAAATAAATCAATAGTCAAGGCCCAATTTGCGAATAATTGGCGAGGATGGTCCTTTTGATCTGATAAGCCGTCTAAATTATTGTTTTATAATAGGGTGTGATATATAGATACGGTACGAAGCACAACGATCTATAATCAGACCGTTTAGCATCACTAATAATACAATAGAACCACAGGCGAAACTCTTTTTGCTGATGATGTAGCTCTTCACCTGCTATTTTCGCCGATTATAAAAATTTATTTCACCTGCTACTTTGTATTCCTAGATCTGTTCCACTTACTTTTTTGACAGACGCGGATCCTCACCAAATTGATATTCCGAGAACATCTTCACTTTCGATTGCGCATAAATAAAGACCGCATGAAGATATATTTTCATTAATTAAAAATATATTACCCTATGCATGTTGATGAGGTACCTACTTGTCGTAAATTTTCTTTTCTAACGTCGGATTTAAAAGAAATAGGCCGTGTCGTATTAAAATAATTTATCGTCCTTAAAATTTTTAAATAGATAATAACTTTTCTTTTTATTGGGTTGGTGCATGCAAAACAGCACCTGGTGGAAATTATTTAAGAAGAAAACGTCGACTGGTCTCAGTTGTAGCGAAAGTACAAATCGATCGATTTGTACTGACTGAATTAGCCTGTGTGAGTTTTTGTGTCTTGTGGGGTAGTTGTCCCATTTTTGCTTGGTAGATAAGGCAGACGAGCCAAGTGTTTTAATAAGGCATATTCCGGGAAGGAAATGCACAATTTGTGTCTAACACGATGTTCGTGACATCCAGAGACTTCCGCATCACTAACAATTCTATGTTGAACTAAACGATAGAGCATGTGTAAATAAATTGAGGTAAAGGCAACAAATTTCCAGCTTACACCTGCATAGTTGGAGTCTAAAGTTGTAATTATTAAATTATCATCTCCCATGCGATTGAGGGAAAACAACAAAACTTCTATTGATAGCTGACATTTTTCCTCATTTAATTGGGCAATTAAACGAAAACATTTGTAACATCTTCTTCCTACAAATAATTTATTTAAATGTTTTCGGCCGGGACTAATTAGAATGCAAACGAGATGGGGAAAATGGCGGCAGCGAGCGGAATTTCCGCATTGTGGATATGCAACCATCAATATAATTGTTTGTTGCCCAAGTTCGGTTTTCAAGAATGCGAAAAGAACAATGGGTTATATTAAGGTAAGCAGATGCAAATATTCATGTATCGCCACCTTAACAATGGCACCGATTATTATGTTCCATTTCCAACCCACTTGGAAAGTTAGATTTTGTAGCCAGATATCTGGTTATAATTCAATAATGGAAAAGATATAATGGAAGAAAGCTGAGAGTAATTACAAAGGCGCAACAAAGGAACTGAATTTTTAATTTCCAGCCGGAACCAGTGGACCTGTTAAAATATCTTTCAGTTTAGTTCCACGTGATTTAGATGTTACGACGATAAGTTAAACGAGTTAAAGTTAATTCAAGTGACAAATGAAATAAAAAGTCGACGTATTGGTACACCGAATTTTATACGAAAGGTACCAAGAAATCCATTTCAGATGTGCACCTTAGCGTTGCTTTCGGTCGTGGGCCGTACCGGCGATTTCTGTCGTGGAGCGGGTTCCGTGCTGGTCAAGTCCCGGAGGATGCCGGATCGACTCTCCACTGGAGTCCGCTTCTGTGTGGTTCCCAGCAGGGAGCAGCGGTAGGAACAAGGTTCCATCAGATCTTTTGCTTCGTTGAGCGATGTGTCACCTCCGCTTCGCTACTGTTCTAAGATTCTTTCGATTTACATTCCACGGAGGCAGCTATATCAGAAAAACAAGCTGCGGATGACTTTTATGCCATCAAGATCTTGACAAGTTATGAATTCGGTTGGAAAAATTTTAACCGCATATTTGTTTTGTAGGAACCTGTTCGTATATAATTATCGATATTGGAATTATAAAGACAAGAGATATTTAAGGATAAATAATTTGTACGTTATAAAACCACGAAAGGTCGGCTCGCGGAACCACCGTGAGAAGAACCCTCTACACGATATCGCGTGTACGTCACCAGCAAAACGACCTAACCTTTGGGCATGGCTACATCACCTTATCTATGCTTGATGGATGGCAAATTGACTTATAATTTTTATCGATTGTTAGAAAGCCTGTCGATTAATTTGACGAGTTAACATTTTCAATTCCTTCTCGGTGCAATTTAAATTGTTTGCGGGTCGAACACGCGAACCCACCACAAATCGTCCCATTTTTATCTGATAGAATCTTGCAATTATTAATTCAAGACAATTGTTAATTAATTTTTAAAAATGCGTATTCTAATTAAATCCGAATGATCCAGCGATAAAAACGAAGAAAGGAAGGGACATTAATTACATAATGAATGATATTAATTAAACAAAACGGTGTAGTAGGACAATAACGACCGTTACACAGGCCAACATCGCGCTACATCAATCTTCTTCAAGCCACCCTTCACCTGCTGGATTCGTCATAATTGAAACAGCGGCGTACACGATCACTCCTCCCCCACACTTTAAAAATATAATTGAAATGAATTATTAAAGAGTGTTGATAATGGATGGTCTTTCTGATTAGAAAGCGTATGCATTGCGAAGTATAAATCTCAAGTTGTGCCAAGTAATATAGGTCATTCGACATAAATAGAAACTGGAACAACGAATTTTAAAAATAATCGCGAATACATTTATCAGTGAGACATCTGGTGTGAATTGTATCTACTAAACAAAGTCATTCTCAAGTCTGTAGCTGTTTCAGTGGTTTGTGTTTTTAAAACAAAACGGTGATTTAATTGAAATTTATTATGTATTTAAAAAATAGCGTAAAACCAAAATATGTTTTCATCGAAAATGTTTTTGGTTCTAAAGACTGGGTAGAGAGAAGGAAAGCATGGGAAAATGCTTTATTAATCGGAACAACCTTCATCTGATTATATGAGGGTCTGTGGAAAACACTTTAATCAGCTGATTTCTGTGAACAGTGGCGCCCCCAACGGTAGCCGAAACCACAAATACAGTGCGAGCAAGGAATAAAATGTATGTTTCCTTGATTTTTGGCACAAATCTTTGGACAGGTCAGTTGTGACGGATTTAACACCCAGTGGCGGCACAAGGGGGACAACTCACATATTAAATGGTACCAGAGGTCAAATGTTATATTTTTTGAGAGGCCTTTTCATACGCTATGCACCTGCACCAGTGAAAGCATTTTTTAACTAAAACAAGAAAGAAGTTTTATTCGTTTGTTTTTTATTTATAATTTTAAAACATGTAATTACAAGTCATTAAAATTAAATGTTGATTACTAATTAATTGTGCTCGTGACTAAATGAATGTAATTAATGTACCAAAATCTTGAGCCCACACAAATGTGGAGAAACTGTGGCGTGTTTGTGATATGACACACGAAAACCTTGTTGAGTTATATCATTTTCGCTGGAACACCTGTCCATATAGCAACAAGTCTGAAATAATAAATTTGGCGATAATAAGACTGGGATGACAAATTAGGCGTGCTGTAGAAAAACACATGTGCACGAAAAACATTAGTTTTGATTGGCAATAATTATTTCTCGAAAGAAGTCCACGTCACTGTGTTGTAAAAGGAAATGCACGGTTGGGTCTATCTAAGGTTCCTCCACACAATATGAACCACGGATCACCAAAGCAGGTGTATCTGATTCCGGGCCCCAGGTGAGTTTGATCACGACCCGCTAATTTGTAAGAAGGTGAAAATAACAGACCGATTATCATATCGGAGAGATTATATGCCTTTAAGTTTTCAAGTCAACACAATAACTTCTTTGTTATTTATTAATCCTTAAATGGTAACTTCGATTTTTCGGACAGGGTATTTTTTGGAGCGCTATTAGTAATTGTACACCACTTATTAAAGTTGCAACTGGCGGTTCACAAACAACTCATACAGCTGGAAAATTTACATTTTTGCAGCTTCACATGAAGAAAGAATCATTAGTCTTACTCGAATGATAATAATTTTAAGTTTTCGCGCACAATTATAATTTTGCAAAAAAAGATGAATTCAACAAATACATACAGTGCGTTCGTAAAGTTCGGAATAAATTCGATAAAACTGTAAGTATTAATTTCTGAGAAAAGTCCTCGAAGAGGTCAACTTTGTTTTTAAAAAACGCATATTCTTCAATACTTTACTTATGTTAACAACTTTTCATCTTTTAAGTATGACGTCATCAATATTTTTTTTAAATCACAACCCCCACTTTTTTCTTTTTCTGATAGACCTTCGTACTACCTAAATGATCAGCAAAAAAATTGGTACGTTACTTAACAATTTTTTTGAGAAAATGACAATTGATAATTCAAAAATTTAATTTAATTTTTAAGGTAAACATTTTTTTTCTATGGGTTTAGTTAAAATCGAAGGTTTATTTTAATGGAACAAACAATTTAGAACATTTGCGGCAGAGAATTCGCGCTGAATTGGAACAAATAAGCCCTGACATTATTGAGCGCAGTGTACAAAGTGTCGGTAAGTGCTAAATGGTTGACGGGAGGCAGTTTCAATATTGCGTTGAATGTTATTGGTAACCTTAGATGTTTGTTTGTTTTTTTAAGGCCAATTAAAATGTTTACAGTAAAAATTAAATTAAATTTTTGGAGTAAAATTTGTTATTTTCTCGAAAAAATTGTTATGTAAGGTATGAATTTTTTCATTCATTGTTTAGGTAGTGGGAAGGCCTATCAGAAAAAGAAGAAAAAAGTGGGGCTTGTCATTAAAAAAAAAATATTGATGATGTTATAACTAGGAGATGTCAACACAAGTAAAGTACATATTAAAGAATATGTACTTTCTAAAAACAAAGTTGACCTCTTCGAGGATTTTTCTCGGAAATTTATACTATTTTATCGAATTTATTCCGAACTTTACGAACGCACTGTATAACTATACGTAATGCATAGTAAAAAGGTTACGTTCTCTAACAATTTTTTATGCAAAGTAAAGAAAAATCGTATCAACTAAATTTAAACTAGTAAAGATAATGACTTTTATGGCCTATTAGAGTAATAAAAAGTTGTAACTGAATAATAAATAAATATTTATCATGATCAAATAAACAGTTGCTGTATTTCGTAAATGAGGGACTTATAAACTATAAGAAGGTCCAATAAAATTTTAATTTTCATTTGCATGGCAATAATTATACACATAAAATGAATAAAAATATGTAATAAGATGTGTATCAGTTGTAAATTATATCATTAAGAGTAGAAGTGATTCTTTTTGTGCTAAGCCCTTAGATTGAAGACCGAGACGAAGTCGAGGTCCGCAATTAGGCGGAATGGTCAAAGAAACGTCAACGATATGCTGTTGTTAACCTATAAAACAATTTTTCGATTTCGGCAAAGTTTACAGATGTTTACTGTAATTGTCAGCAACAATTGTCCCAGAATAAGTGGCAAACTGGATATACCTAACCATTGACGATAAAGCATTAATTATTAATAATCAATTGATTTTTAATAGATTTTTTGAGAGATAGTCAACCAATGAAACGACTGTGCATAGCAAGTATACATATGCATATAAGTCAATCTAAGACAAACTTTTCGATAAAACAAAAGATGAGGTAGCACTCTTGATTTGTTTTCTTTTTGATCAGTCGGTAGTATGTCATAGTAATTTTTTATTTCATTTCATATAAAAGTGTTATTGGAAACTTTACCTGACAACATCTTATGTAAAGTAAAAGCAGTTATCTAGTGCTTAAGCACATATGTACTATCGCGGTCAAAATACTTTGGTCGTCAATGTGACATAAATGACATTCAATTGTAAAGCAAACTTTAGGATGTTTAACCTTATTTTTTACTACTGTCAAAATTATTTTAATCTATCAGTGTTATACGGGTGGGGTAAATCCCAGCTGCGGAGGCAGAGTTCAAAAGCAAAAGATCAACATGATCGCAGTTTAGACAACCTTCAGAAGCAAGTAAGACGATTCTATATTTATCAAAAACTGAAGGTGCCATATTTTTGACAAGGATAATTTGAAATTGTCATGTATATTGACATTAATACTTGATTTACATTTGAAGTGTCAAAAAGTGACGACCAAAGTATTTTGGCCGCGATAGTACTATGGCGAGCATGGAATTTCGGGCAGCAATTTACATGTCATTTAAAAAAACCCAATGTAGTCTAAGCTTTATTGTCATAAATGTCATAATAATTAATTTTGACGGAACTTCAAAATAAACTGTCACAATTATGCACAGTTATTTTACAGTTTAGTTATTGATTTCCAAAGTTTAATAAAAAAGACGGTTTAGTTCTCAGAGAATCACATCTATAATTGATTTCATATAAATGTTCATCAAGTGAGCTGTGCATTTGTAAAAGCACCTTTAATTTAGTTACATTACAAAAGTCACATTTATGAAGGTCATGTCCAATAAATCTTTACTTGGTAAAAATACAAAGACAAAAACAAATAAGAATTACTTTAATTTAATCAGTAAAAAGACGTAACATTGCTTTTGAAATCAGCAATGTTAAAATGGACAAAAACTGAAAAATTAGTCAAATCGGGTTCGCGCAGAGCAAGCAACTTTGAAAGTCAAAGTCACTAGCTTTAGCTTTAATACCAACAGAAAATCAGATTTTCATGGCTTGCTTAGATGCACATTTATATGAAATTGAGTATAAGCACTTGCAGCTTTTCAGAATTGATGAATGCAATTTGCAAAATGATATGAGACAATAGTTGATATTAAAATTAGCTTATTAATACGTCTAGCACCTAAAGCCTATTTCACATTTTATATCAGTCAAATTTCAAGTCTGCCCGAAATTCCGTGCTCCCAATAGTACTATTCCGGACACGGAATCTTGGCCAACATTTTTTTAGACATACAAATCATTTAAAAAATAAATCGAGTTTGCTTTGGAGCCTATGCTAGAGCATGGGTTGCCACAGGTAACACGCCGACTCGATTTATTTTTTAATTGATCGCACCGTATGTAAACCAATCATTAGTGTCATTATTGACACTATTATGACAATTATTAAAAATCACTTTGAAGTTTTTCTTGTGACATCAAAAAAGTAGGAAAATGGCATTATCAAGTCAAAAGTTGGGTTATATTCAATAAAGGCCAGTTCACACATATTTGTCAGTTAAATGTCAGTTGTGGTCAAGATTCCGTGTCCACAATTGAACGTTATCTACAGGTATTTCACGACGATATTGAAATTAAACTATCCAGCTTTTTTGAAAATGTATTGTGGGTTGCGTTTTCAATTCCATCGGGTTCATCACTCGTGAAATACCTTGTATAATTTGATTGATTTGGTTAGGTTGTTAGCGACTGCATATATTTAAATTAGCCGAAAAGAAAATGTAGTCCAGTCCTGTTGGTTCTGATCCGTACTGTGCGATTACTAACTGGAGCGTCACATTCAAAAGTACACCATGGGAATCCTGTTGTTATTTTTGGGCTGACAACGGGTCGATGCATGTTAATGATTTGATGACATGTAAAATTTGTTAACCGTTATGTGGGCAGATTAGCGTGTTTAACAAAATTTGAATAGATTAATTCGGCAATTTGTAAAAACAAATTAATATTGATGGGTCTCACATGTACGTACGCAAAGCAATCTGGTTACAGATTTAGATATCTTAGTTGAATATTCTGGCTGTCAGGTTAATTTCTGTCCAGTCGAGTGGTGCTTTGGAATAAATTTCGTAGTTGGTGTATCAATCCATCATCCAAGTATCGCACCCTGCTGCGCGAGTCGGTTAACTTTTTACTTTAATCCTTATTAAAATGCGTGCGGTGGTCGAAATCAGAAATTTCATCGGTCGGTCGGTCGGTCGTTCCTTTGGCCGACTCGCGACCTCCTTAGTACACCATCAATTACATATTTAAATAGATTTTTGCAAAGTGTGTCATACACGCAAATCACGCACAATGTGGGTAATTGTTCCATTTATAGGTACAAGCGAGGACGAGGAGGAATCGCTTTGTTCCCTGGTCGCAATTAATCTCTTCTCTTGTTATATAATATTGGAGAATTTTTATGCGCACGAATGGAGAATGTGACGCGAGCACGCCAGGTCAAGGGGTAAAAAATATATTCTTCGGTTTAATAAATCATACGTTGTATTTCCATATAAATATTTTCCTCGATTGTAATTATCGAGGCAGGACAATGCTTCAGAAGATCGAAAAATTACAGTTCGGCTTACGAAGAGGGTTTAATTAAGTCGAGCATTCCCCGAAAAATCTAGTCTTTGCGTATGTGTATTATTGTCCCGTTCTCAACCCACTTTGCCCAACATGCATATCATTAACGAAATTACAGTTTAGCCCGTGTAATTTTTAAATTCGGTCGTTGACAGTCACAGTTGAAAGCCCAACGGTAAGCTCGACTCCCACTTTGTAAGTACATATCTAATTTAGCATCACAATAGCTGCGATGACCGGTCCTCAAAGACGCCGAGATCCTTCACGAGAACCATTCGAACGCCACCGCCGCTCCAAATCATCCGCCCAAAGCGTAATCGATGTGAAAAGGAGAATTTTAATATTATGTGAGCTCATGACACCAAATAAAAGATCGAGGACTCGACTGTCCTAGATCCTATACCTGCACTAATCCTTCGACGAATATTTTTGTGTGGCGGTTCGCGACTAGAAAGCTTATACAAGACTGGCCGATCTAACATGGCGGGTGCATGCCTCAATCCATTAGTCTGCTTATCAAGTCGATTAATATTTGTTTCGGCGACCACTAGTTAAATGCCTCAAGACGGTGTTATTAATTTTAGTTAAAATTCCTTTCTTATTGATGGCATCCTTCCATGGAACGTATGAGTTTGGATTCCACAAATATACCGCGCATAAACTTGATTTACTCAAAGACCAAGACCTTTTTTCATAATTGCCTTCCAACACTAAATATTCAAATTCGAACCAGGAATCTCGACGAGATAAAAACTGGAAGGTGTATTATTAATATTCCACATCGATGCCACGGGCAACCAGCCACACACATTCTGCAAGCTCGCTCTTTATTTGCAACAAACCGAGCAAATAGTCGTTCTTCGTACACCCAATTCGATGGCACGCTTGGAATTTCAAAAATCTACCGAATCGCTTTCCAATGGAACTGTACATTTGGATGGGAGAATACCCATAACCCATCAAAAATGCAACATGGTAATTTACTACAGGAAGTGATACTCATGCACGAAAATACACTTCCTCAAAACTGCTGCCGCCACAAATTCAAGGATGCTTAGTAAAACACAAAACTAATTTCGATCACGTTTATTACATTTTTTTAAATATGATATTATATCAAAAAAACTGATAATCAAATTCATACACTTGATTACTAAAAGTACAAATCATTGCGTACATTAATATGTCAATATGTGTAAATTAAAACAGGTATTTCTTAAGCTCAGAAACCTTTGACCCTATAAAAGGGAATGATAGATTTTTGGACCCTCTCATTCGACGAGAAATAGTAAAAATTAATTTGTTATAACAAAATTGTAAAGAAAACTACGTGGAATTTGATTTATTCGATGGATTGAAATTTTATTGTCTCAATAATAAGAAAATATTTGCTTAGCACTAAATTGGAAGTGAGATATGTTTACCGTTTTGGTATTATCTTTGTTCGTTTTGTCCCAAGATGAAACAGTTTCTGTTTAGGTTAAGATTTTAACTTTGACGTAACTCCGCCGCGCCCCGAGAAATTTGCAGCGTTTGGAACATAACCTCAAAAATGGACATGTTTTTATTTTGGTAATTATTTACTTTAATATTTTTAAATTTTGTGAGTTATTTGCATCGTCTATTAAATTCTCATGAGACTTAGTGGTCTCTAAAATAAGTTGTATTTGGTATTAAACGACTCACTTAGTGAATTTAATGTTTCGTGCGGAAGCTATTTATATCAATTAAGACCATTTCACCATTTTGAGGGTGATAAGAAATTCGACGTAGTTACAACCATTATTAACATATTAATTTCACCCCGAAAGAAGTGCCAATTCGTTCGAGGTGAAACGTGGTGATAATAAAAAAAAGTTTTGCTAGTGGTAGGTATGTGTTAAGAACTATAAAATACGCAGCTATAAAAAGCTGTTGAAATTATTCGTACTTAATATTAATAACAAATACAAGTATAAAACTAGCGGCTAGTCTAGATGAAATATGGGTTCAAATTTGCATATTTTTAGTTTCTACCGCACTGTATGTCTAAATATGTACAAATAAATGATGTTGCTCTTGAATACGCCCTAGATTTTATATAAAGTGAGATTTTATTCATACAGGTTTTATTTATTGTCGTACTTAATCAGTACTTACTGGATTTACAAATGGTGGGTTATTTTTACTATACTATTTACTATTTAGTTTCTGAGGAGCAAAGCTTTTTAAGAAATCAATTGTAGTACTCTGTTGGAAACATATTGCAAACAAATTCTTAATTTTTAAAACGGTAGAACGCCTTTTGATGTATCGTTTCTTCTGTATACATTCTGCGTGTAATCAATCTTGTTAAAAGTCTCTCAAAAAAAAAACAATAATACATAAAATATTGTACAAGAAATGTATTATTATTTTAAGAGATGTTACGAGTTACTGCAAAAATTAAAATAAAGTTTATATCCATTTTTTTTTTAATGGTATTATTTAATTTAACACATACATACATCAACGTAATATATCAAATATGGATTACTTAGAATGATATTTCATCTTTAAGCAACCCCTTCAGTGATTTGACGGATCGTCAATGGTCACAAGAACAATTTCAATCGGAAAATTGTCCACACCGTTTGTAAGAGAAGTGAATGTTTTAAGAATTGAATATTAGAATGTCTCTTGTAGCATAAATTCTTCCTACGTAGTCTCCTAGTTTGTAATCCAAGAGAATTAACTTTGGATTGTCTGACAAAGTCTTGAATGGATCTGGCGTATGTAATGGTGCTAGAATCTTACAGGAACACCCAGTGCTTACTTAAGAATATGATTTAGTGATCTTAGAATATTCTCTAAAATGATTTTTTGATGTACTTTAGCAAATACTGAAATTCTTCGCCCTTTTCACAAAACACACTAATGAGTTAAAATGTCTGCTGGCTGCAGCTTTGATTGCCTTGGATGTTCGAACACCATGTAAATGGCTTTTTTGCCCTATGCTTGATTCCTTCATTTTCCTTAAAACGTTTTATACTGCGATACGATTATTCGAAGACTTATCAACTTGCTTGATATAGAGCAACAAGACCGTGTCTGTTTTAGATTTTTGTTTGTAGCATCTTTATTGTTGGATTCGTAAACTGTTTTAAAGTTTAGTAACCACTGATTTATTACTGAACAAAATAAAAAAAATTGGTAGCACTATTTTTTTTTTTACATCATGCAATACATTTTTCTCTTTCTTCTCCTCTCAAGTTCACATATTTATCTCATGTGTTGTATTTGGGAATTTGTTTTAGCTTGAGCTTTAGGGTAATAACCTTCTACACAAATTGTGAATATTTCATCACGAACCTTCTAAACTATATGATTTTCTGTTCGATTGAATCGCATAAATAATAAAACAATAGGTGATAGAGATCCTCGCTATGTTGGAAGTAAAATGGAAATTAAGGGCATAAATTTTACATTTCGTGAATATCGATTTTACGTTATAATTAAATATGTATAATATTATGCGTACTTTATTTTAAAATCATTCCTCAATCAACTGACCCGAATTTTGGTTTAATTTTAAATCTAGTAGAGATTTCTACAGTTGATTGATTTTTCGATCAATTGTCTTTAATTGTTGGAAATCATATATCGTTTTTATGCCAGTCGAGATGCTTTTTACTAAAATAGGTGACGGTCTGACGGTGTTTTTTAATTCAATTATTCATTACTATTCATTATGAAACACTCGAATTTTGACCGAGATATTTGTCATAATTTTTTTTGTACATTCAGTACTGAGCTATTAGTTTTATATTATAGATACCTATATATCTGATAAATTTATCAACAATTAAATATTTAAAGCAATTGTCCACATATTGCAACATAACTTTATAAACTTCGGAATACACTGAAAGTGAACATCACAAACAATATTTGTTATTGTTACTGGGATGTTTGTTGTTTTCTATCAGTGATTTAATCTTATGATTAAAAAAGCAACACGATAGCTTTAAAACTGTGTTGATATTAATTATATGTAATTCAAGAAAATGTTGACGAACAAGTTGTAAATACGAAATTAGCGAGCGGTAAAACAGAAACTTGTTAACGATAAGTGAATGTTTCTTTTAAATGTAATTCAAAAACACGTAGACAATATCCTGGCAGATGTGAGAAATAATAAAGCAATAATATTTTTACGATTTGGAGAAAGATCAATATTATAATATTATGCATCTGTCGGAAACATATTTTATGTGATATTTTTAAAATACTTTGAAAACTTTATAGCGTATTTAAGGAGCAATTATACAACGTGTCTCAGAAATAAGTACATTAATTTTAACTTGTAATAGAACTCGTTAATAGCAATGATATGTTTAAATATATTTTTTTCCTAAACCTTGAAGTTATCCGATTAAAATTATTGAAAGATTTGACACAAATCTCGTTACCCGATGAGGATTACTTGCTTCATCGATGCCGATAAGCGAAGAACAAAAAACAAATACTAGAAAACTTTCAGTTGTTTTTTGCTAACTTTAAAGCACAGCGGCTAATTATTGCGCCCGTTGCTGTGACCTGTAATGATAAGGGTGGAGGAGGAAAAAGGGAATCATGTGGTAATGAATCGCCCATACCATAATCGACCATAATGTCAAAATGTCCCCTAAAATTAGTGTATTAATTCATAAAAGTTCTCATGAAGTAATCGGAGTAATCACTAATCATTACAAGAAGTATTCAAAGTGACCGCCGTTATTGTCAATACAATACTGAAGGCGTCGACGAAATGATGTATGTTCTTTCACTCTGTCTAGCATTCTTCTGTTATTGCGAATTATTGTTGTGGCAGCATTTTAAACCCGTTCTTAATTATTACACTTATTTAAAAAATAAAATGTCACCTATCTCCGTTTAGTTGCGTACTAATCAACCAAAAGACGAGCATTACTGCAAAGTTGATTTTTGTGAGGGGATGTGGAGTCTTTAAACTTCAATTGCATCAGTTGGGATCGAGTACATCAAGTCCTTCATGTACCCCCACAAGAAGAAGTCGCACGAAAATTCCCTGGGTTCGAGGAGCACTATCGCACGGTTCACCATACGTCAACATAACATCTATGTACATATTCACTATTCGAAAATAAAAATGCCATTTTCACAAAAATTTTCTTAAATCATAGAATCAACACATAAACACCTGTCTTTTCGAGGCGCATAAAACTAAAAATTTAATCCTCTTATGTCTACCTCGGCCACAGGTCGAAAAAACTTTATTCTAAAAAGAGAATTTTACAAAAACTATTATTTCACAGTCACTATTATGGGTTCAAATAACTAGAAAATACGAGTAAATAGACATCTCGTTAATTTATGGGGGGTAAAATACTGAAATGAATATTATATTTCAAAAAAATGGTACACAATAATTTTGTTGTTCTTCACGAGACCTCTATCACTGTTTAAATTAATTTTAGAATAAGTTTCATAAATTAAAACATTCTTTTTGCACCCAAATTAAAAAGTTGTTTTTTAATCAATATTGTGAGTCTAAAGTGAGCATTTTTTTCATAGTGTAAAATAATAGTATGTGGTTCGAGGAGCGTGTAATAGCTATTACACGCGAATAGAATACGATATTTTTCTTATGACGTACAAATGTTATAATTTTCACTATTATTTATTACTTTCATTTAATTAAAAAATCGTCCTTATACAATGTAGCGAATTATGACATTTTTAAATAATTATGACATGAACATTTTGATGTGTTATGGTAATTTTATAGTGTACGCAGTTTTGCAAGTGTACAAAACTCGTGGTGTAATGAGTCATTACTCACGGTCCTGATTAATAAATATCATATCATGGTGAAAAAATTTATACTTTTAACTGGTTACCTAAGTTACGTAATGTCAATTAAAAGTAAATGCTAGCTGACTCATATTTCGAAGATTTATTAATTACTTAATAAAATAAGATATTAATGTAAAGAATTTTTATTAAGCCACAAATTACACCACTCGCTGCGCTCGTTTTTGTAAAATTCTCACTTGCACAAAAAAGTAGTGCTCGTCTTGTATAAATTACCGTTATGAGGCAGCACTTACGAGGAAACATTCTAATATAATTTGCACAGGACAAATATTTATTGTGAAAGTAAGAAAAATATTTTTAAATCTTTTTAGAATTTCAGCTTCCACAGAGGTTTTTCTTTTGTTTTTGTTGAGAACATTTTTTTAGTGTATTTTGTGTTCCTAATAATCACACCATAAAGTTCAAAAGTTTTTTATAACTATTATTTTTATAAATGAGAGTAAATGAGTGTTCCGACTGAAACTTGGGACCTAATTCTGCAGAAACTAGTTTCCGAATTGTAATGTTTTAGAAAATATAAATTATAGGAATGTTGTAAGATTAATTGGTATTTTTTGTAAGAACATACTAGGATTAAAAACACGTCCACACGTGTTTCGCCATTAAAGTCAGCATCATCTTCATTTATGTATCTCTCTGTATCTCTTACAATTGCTACCAAAAAGTTCAAAATTTGCGCTAAGAGTATTCAAAAAATGAGTAATTAACAACGGGCAAATAACATGATTCCAAAATTTCAATCATCAAGCCACCAGCTCTATGAAAAAAAACCTTGAAATGATAATGAGGTCCATTAATTTAACCGAATTCAAATATTAAATTAAAAAAATTTGTCGGTAATTAACACTTCATTATTTCATTAACATGTTTTAATTATTAATTTTTTTCTTTTAGTACACATCTTTTTTCCATTAAAATGTCGTAAAACATATTTATCTTGATATACGTTAAAAATTTATTCGAGTCGGCATAATAATGAGGGGAGAAGCGACTCGCGCCCCACAGCCGCGGCTAATTATTTATGTATATTAACCCAACAGGAAGACAACTAAAAAGTGTTTGTCTCTGAAGACGTTGGAGATTTCTCGAATCGTCTGCGAAACCATCTATTAGCCGGGTCCAGTCAGATGCTAATCTTTTCTTACCGATTCTTAATCGATACGCCCCTGTTCTGGTTTCCACGGTTAATTTTATTCCATAATCACTTCACAAACACCTTGCATCTTACATATTTATCACCTTGCTAAGCAGCATGTACGATGTTATATTGTGAAAATTAGTAAATTCAGATATTGCCTGGAGGGCGATTTTATCACATCCCATAAATTTCGGTCGATAGCACCCTTTAATTTTGATCGTCTTGTCTGCACAGCCGTGAGTACATCTTTAAGGTTCTTGACGGGTGCAATTAAAATATTAAGCGATTAACGTTCTCAACAAAATACGAGTCTGCGATTCCTTTATCTAAAAAAAAATCCAGAGTAAATTAAAATTCCGGCTGACATAATTGAGCTAGAGTGAAAATTGCTAAATTGCGATTAACTTTAGCTTTCTGGAGTGAATAATTCAAATTTGAAACATCACCCAATCAATGTGATTAATGTATCAGTCTCAATTAATATCCAGACTCATTAAAACATAATAAAACGGTTAAATAGCCATCTTACAGGTGCAAATCCGTAATAACGTCTCTCAAAATTGCTTTCGTTTTCAGTAAAGAATAAATTACCGTTTAAAATTTAATACACATAAATAAGCTGAGTGTGCAGTAAAAGTTGTATTACACCCTTTTTAATTATTATCTTGACCCACTTACATGAAAAATCGGCTGTTCATTGACGAGCCCAGACGTGATGCAGATGCACTGTCCGCTCGACGTAATAATGCATTTTACGACGTTTCGGCTGTCACTCTCAGGAAATGCTTTACCATAATTGTACGTACATTGTAAGTAGACAGTTTCAAACTGATAGAGAGGATTTTATTTGAGCGGTTTGAGAAACTGAAGTTTTCAGTGCGATTAATCTGGAAGTTGTTGAGCATCATTCATGACTTAAACGGGGAATCTGGGCGAGTTTGCCAATGAAGGCAGAAATTTGCAAGGCACTTCGAACCGGGACCAACAAAGAGGAATTATGTTGAAGTATTTGTCAGTGTCCAAACAACCAGCAGCTTGGAATTCAAGTGCCGGTTAGTAGATACACACGTTATGCAGCTGAATTTTTATAATTTGTCATCGGTATCGGTGGTCTTTTCCATCTACCGCACAAAATAAGAAGACCTAGACGTAATTATGGCAGCGTTAAATTTATTGAGACTTCAATGAAAGGATTCAATAGCATTAATTGTATCAATTTTTTCACAAGTACCACGTTTGTTCATTAATAATTATCTTATACCTACTCCCTGAGTCTTTCTATTTTAAAACAAAAACAAAATTAAGAGAAAATGACTTTTTTATGAAATCATTCAAAAAGTATTAGGTTAGAATTTTGCTAGGGTCAAAGGTGCATGTATGTACATGGTTATATCGGGTGTTCATTTAAATGTATCCTCAAAGTATCCGCTGAAGAGTCAATTGTGAACGCACCATGGATTACAGATCACGGATCAGCTGTTTAAATGTAACCTCACTTTTTCGTTGTTTGTGTTTTAGGGCCTGATTTCAAGTTGACTTGCGACAGTCGCACTTGTTGCCATGGTAACGTCGCAAGAGAGAAAGATGATGCATATTGGTAATGAATGTGTATGACAAAGATAACTACACATTTGCGCTGCACCACCTATTTGCGACCATGACTTGAAATCGGGCCCTTACTCTGCAGACGACAGACGGACGAGTGGTGCATTCACAATCGACTCTTCAACGCCAACTTTGAGGACAAATTTAAATGAACACCCGATAAAGACCTAGTAAAAGAAAAAAATATATAATTGCAAAGAAAATTTCAACTTAATTAACTTTTCAAAGACGTTATTAAACTTTTCCCTTAGTTGTTTATTTCTTTTTTTTATTTTTACTTTTAAATTTTATGTACGAAGAAGCTTTAGCAACCTGCGTCATTCCTAACAAGTGGATTCTTATCTTTTATAAATGTATCCTTATTTCCGACGTATCTAGTTCGTTGTCTTTTCGGAGTGTAGATTTCATGGTCTGACATAACTACTTGTTCGATTTCCTTTTCTTATCTTCATCTCGACCAATCGACAAAGATCCTCAGCTCGTTCATTGATGGCTGTGTCAAGTCGGCGCTTAAAGCTCAATTTAGGAGACCCTTTTGACGCCCTTTTACACGAGAAAAAGCGCCCCAAAGATAACACTTGTACAGGGATATTAATTTTATCCCTTGAACCCAATTAGGTCTAAGTGTTAGATTCACACGTGATTTATTGTTTGCGGCATCTAACGATAGCTAATTTCAGGATGCGTTTCCGGCGATTAAAAATAAATCATTCCAGGGGCGGTGATACATCTTCGTCAGTTGGGCCCGAGGCGGCCGCAGAATTTGGGCGTGAAATAATAACACTCGACCATGCAAATTCGGACACTTATTGTAAATGGGTAGTGCCGTAATATATTGTCTGACCAACGTGACTTGTCAGGATAAAATATGGAGTTTTGGAGTTCATTTGCATGTCCAAGTGAAAATATTTTTGAGTGAAATATGGGGGCGGCAGCTGTGCTGTTTTCTTCCTTTTTGGTACCGTATGTGATGATGGGTTTTCAGGTAACAATGATAAAATGAACGCCTCTGAAAAGTGGTTGTGTCGAAGACCAAATTCAATCTACTTTATGGTTTCCATTAGGATAGACATGTGTGACGCAATGGAGTTGTTATCGGTGCTCTGAAAGAAGCGGTCTGTGCTTGTCGAAGAACTTGTTATTCTGTACGTGACGACTGTATTCAATTATTTCAGGATTTTCAGATCTTTCTTCATGGTTACTTTAATGGGACGACGACACCATCACAATCAACGTGCGTGCAACAGACAGATTAATCATTTGCTCGCCAAAATTTTTAATTTATAACATTTTAATCAAATTAACAGCTTGCGGCAGTACTAGAGGCAATATTATTACATATTATGTCGATTTCGATCATTTTAATTTTAATTTCCGTAAGTTAAATTTTTGTGTCTCTGTAAACTTTTGTTAAATAAACCATCTTTACAGTAGGTACAGTGCTGTTTTACTTGTATTACTGCTATGAAAGTTTCTAAATTAAAACTAATATGGGTAAAAAAATTGTTAAAGTAGGCTGTAAACAAAAAACCCTTCGTTATAATTAATTCCTTTATTTGGATATAAATATATACCTAATAAATAATAATATGTATAAATAATTTGATAATAAGAGTTTAAAGAACGTGGAAGGAGTTGTTCCATTGTTTTTATTTCAATAATTTGCATTTTTCTAAATATGTACATACAGGGTATTTCACGAGTGATAATGATCCCGACGGAATTGAAAATGCAACCCACAATACATTTCCAAAGTTAACGTGGATATTTGTTTTTTTAATTTAAAAAACATAAAACATAGTTAGCTGTGCAGTTTCGTAAATTTTGACATAAACGTCATTCGCTTGGTTAAATGAAATTGTGAAAAAACGAAGAGTTTTTGGGAAAATGTTTATTGTCTGCATAAACGCGCAACGGCAGAAGCATTTTTATTACATTCGCCATAAATCAGGATCATGTCTGTTTTCTCATCATTCGAATACATTTTAATCGACGTAGGTATTTTAACTTTTCCGTAAATGTCAGCTGTGACAAGTAAAATTATTGAAAGTGAAGCCATAACGGATTCATAATTTCATTTTAAAACAATACGATATTGGAAATGGTCAGGTTAACTTTGGAAATGTATTGTGGGTTGCATTTTCAATTCCGCCGGGCTCATTATCACTCGTGAAATGCCTTGCACCTTGTAGTTTTTCTTACAACTTGGTAAACGTTGTCATAAGAATAATTGGCTGCTTCCGGGCGAGAAAATGTTCCTGCAATTTTTCAAAACAAACAACAAAATTTAATTTAAGAAAAGATATGCAAGCTTTAGTCTATAGTCCACTATTTTTTCTTATCGCATTGTATCTTTATTTGCATAATGCTATGGTCAAAAAGAAATTTTATTTCAATTTATCTTAAAACAAAAAACCTAAAGAGCTCAAAGAACAAATAACAAAACCAAAAAATTATTTCAAAAAAATGAAGGAAAATCTGCTTTGCTGTCTCCATTATTAGGTATATCATCTCGTAGTGATAATTATTCCGAGCATTGTTTGTACCATTATTATTTTTTGAGTTATTGTGGTCTTGATTTATTTTGTAGAACGTTTTATATAATTGGTTGGTGCAGGTTTTGACAAATGTCAGACCCGCTCTGAAGAAGTAGCATGACTAACAAAACGTCGGCATCTGCATTTCGACGAGGCTGCATCACCTGGAAACCATTAACTTCATATTTAGGTTAATTGAAATTAACAAACAATAGTGTACACGTTGTAAATTCTTCCAAAAAGAAAAAATTAGTTCTGTTAAATATTAAAATTCAACTGGCACTAGGATAATGGTTTTTGCTAAGATTTTTTTAAGAATGAAATTAATGTCAATGAGTTCAATATGCTTAAGTGAAAGAAGTTATTTATTTATCTAAATAAAATTTAATTTTGTTTAATTGAGCTTGCAAGTTCTACGAACCTTAACGCATTACAAACTTAACACTCGATAATAAATAAAATTTATAAATTATAATAAATACGAAAATAATTTCATTTTAATTTGAAGTTTAGTTAATTTCTTTACAAATCATTTTTGGAATATGAATTTTTTAATTAAACAAAATTATCGGGCAAACAAATTTAAACATGTTTATGGAAATTTATTAAATTGGTCATGGATCCAAAAAAGGCAAAAGCGAAGAACACTCATTTTGGTACATTTTATGTATTAATAATCTTAGAGAAGCAACAAATGTTCCAATGTAAAATCAATACTATTGAACGAAATTAGAACTAGCTCGAAATCTAAGTGTCATATTATTATGACTCTAAATATAACAAGTTATGGGTTTTTATTAATTTTTTCTGTTTACCCTGGCAAGATAAGTGAACGAAACATCAGTGAAAAAATTAAACAAAAAAAAGCAGTATCATTTTCGATCAGTAAAGTCAAGCAGCGTTAGGCGTGGTCAGTGTTTGTATGGGTGAACGCCAGGGTAAACCGCTTTCACGAGTTCAATACTTGATAGATTCTTTACTTGATTTCAGTATTATCTGCAATCCGTAATGTCCTATGTCGTAAAAGTGGGCTAAATGCAAAATAAATGATAAAAAATAGTATATTATATTATAAGTGATAGAAATGCATCATTATACAAGAGTGAGAATTTTGACCGTCGAGTGCGCTTGCGCACGAGTGGGACACTTCTCACGAGTTTCATAATGGCATTTCGATCACGTGTGATATACGACGTTTTATCTTACAGGTGCAACTATTGCAAAAATCCAAGAAATGCAGTTTCATTCAAGTAAAATGACAGCTGTCAAATTTAGTCACTTGTGAGTGATTTATGTCAAGTTAAATGGCAACTGTCAAATTAACTCACTAGTGAGTACTTTATCTCACTTGTGATTAAAATTTGACTTCTGTCACCGAAAACAATGGTCTAAGGTAGCTCAAAAACTCCACCTGTAAGATAAAAGAAATAGTGCTTTCAAAGGAATTATATTATTGCCTGATAGAAATATTTGTAATGATAAATAAATCCGTCCTCAATGCCGTGCTGAAGAACTGTTGTACTGATGTAAGAACTGAAATATTCCAACATATTTGTTTACTAATGAATCAACATTTGAATTGAAAAATTATTGACATTGAAAGAAACCTAAGAAGAAGGATTAGATCTTTGTAAAATGGACATGCGTAAAAATGTTTCGTCCTGTTGGTATAATTTATAATACAAGAATATTTATTTAAATGAATTGTAAAATTGTAAAACAATTTAGAATTGGTTTAAAAGTTATTGTATCTTTGTCTAAATAACAGTAACAATTAAACATTAATTGGTGAAGTGAACTGCGAATAACAGAAAATACAATTCTATAAAAGTAAGTGTAGAAACAATAAGTAGTGGCATTTTCAAATGCAGACAAATCTCCTTAATAATTCAAAGTGGAATGCACCGACTTATTTTTTGAGATTTTTGCTTCTGATTTCCGTTTATAATTTATTAACAGCCCGATTCGAAATTGGTGATTACTTATTCATGGCGTTCGAAATTTAAATGACGAATATCGAACAGAGCACATGCCTCGGTTTCCATCATACGTCGTATCAGCTCTAATAATGAATGATTAATCCCCGGTGAATAAAACAGGAAGTAGATGTCCTAAATATTTTGATTTGTCCTTTAATGAAACCGACATTGATTCTGGTCGGCGTTAATTCGCCGGCGGCACCACCTTTTCCAGCTTTACCTATCGGGTATTTGGTTAGCGATTGCAGGTTGATTTATTTTCTAGTTTACCGACTGAAATGGCTCGCCTCTTTATCGGTCTTTGCGTGAACAAATGGGACCGAACCGCACCCTAATGGCAAAGACGTGACTACCTAATGTGAGCCATTATAACATATCACCCCTGGAAGCCTCATACGTGAAGTCATAATGCAAATGTGGTGTGATCTGTCGCCTAATACTAGGTCATCAGATTTGGGTAATGCGAGGGAGGGAAAATTTGCATTTTTGAATTTTTCTTCAAATTACACCGAATTTAATTCGTGGAAGTACGTTAATAACAAGCGGGGCAACCGATAATTTGTTGTAATAAGCAAAGAGAGCTTGCATAAATTTAATGTCACGAATAATCTTCAATATTCATAGGCGCAATTACTCGACTACAACCATATCGTGCTTCGTGCCATATTACAATATGTAAATGACAAGTTATGGTCGTTCAGTTATATAATTATCCCCCCACTTTCATCTAAACGAATTATTCACTGGCCAATAGTGACACAAAACAATGTCGTGATTGGGGGAGACTTTCCAGGATAAAAAAATAAAAAAGTAACAAGGGTAACGTTTATCTCTCAATTTATGGGGTGAGCAGGGATGGAAAGTTTCGTCAGTGAGACTTTCATTATTCATTAACAACTTTTTTCCTTCTTTTTTGTCAATGTAACAATTCAATTTCGTTCGGTAAAAATATCGACTGTTTGTTTATAAATTAGAAATTATTGATCGGTTTCATTTCTACAGCTGCCATTTATCACGAAAGATTTATTGAATCTGACGTTTAACGAAGTAAGGTGTGTCTGAACATTGCCTAATTAAGTGTCCTTCGGAATGCAGTAGCCGCTTTACTGTATTGATTGCTCTCTCTATACCTGCCTTGATTACTGACGTCCATATTTTGCCTAATAGAAAAATCACCGATCATATATCATTGACATTAACAAATCACACCAAATAAAGGGTACTTTTTCAGCCATTTTGAGACGCTTTCATGCGCGATGATGGAATAGAACTGACTGTGTAGGTATTAGGTCGATTCAAAAACTGTTTTTTTTTTGTAGAGACGAAATATTGCTTTACTGATGCGTATAGTCAACCCAACGACGATCTTGAAGTGGCTTTTTTTGTAGCCGGACTTGAAACACTTCAAATCCTAGGAATTGAAATGTCTACAGGCGGCTCGACCGAGTCAGTAAGGTCATTTGAGGCATTTCTCACGATTTATTTATCAATAATTACACGAAATATTTAATAATTAAATTATCCCTATTAAAAAAAACTTAAAAAAAAAAGAAATAGCCAAATTATTACCCAATATTTAACCGGTGTCATTGTGGTGTAGCACGAGTCATGGATAACAGATGTTTAAATCAAAAATAGCAAGATGGTCGTTCACCGTTAAAAAGTAAACTTAGATTTTAGTAAACTTTGCTAATAAACTAGGCAAAAATGAATAGGGAATTCCATTTTTTTTTTAGAAAGCAAAATAATTGCCCCAATCCTCCCCCGTATTCTTAAACACTAGATAAATTAAAAACATTACAGGTACTTGAAACATTACATTTAATGTGTATGTATATTTTTCTAACACATTTCATTACAAATTTTAAACTGTTGTTATAAAAAATTCAAAAAAGGAAAAATTCCCTATTCATTTTTGTCTAGTTTATTATGGAACGTTCAAGTACTAATAATATTGCAACAAGAGAACTAGCAATTACTGATGCCTTAAAATTTGAAAATTGCCATTTTACTATAATTGCAGCAAAAGAAAATAAATGAGTTCATGTCCGATTTTTTTTGTGATCTGCTTCAAGATAAAGTAGTACATACATCATTAAGAGGTCTTTTTGTACTTCGCCCAGTTGTCGGCCTCGACTTCGTCTCGGTCTTCAATCTTTGGGCTTAGCAGGAAAAGATTCACTTCTACTCTTAATGATATAATCTACTATTTTTTGACAATGAGCTGGAAATTTGATAAAGTTCTAGCTTAAATCTAAGTAGCAAAACAATCTTGGGTGTTAAATTGTTTCTTCCTTGATTCCTCTCAATTTTTTAAATGTGTATTCTTTGTATTTGAACTTCTTTTTTCTTTTGTGCTTTAAAGAAAAGCGTTCTCCCATAAATATTATTTTAGTTGTCACACCTTATCCCTGTAAAGTTCTCTGATCTTTCAGTAAAAAATTTTACGTATTTAGTATCAAATCACTCTCATAAATTTCTGTTGTGATCTTAATTTTTTTAATTGTAATTAGGTATAAATTATTATACAATATACAAATATTATCCATAATTGACTCTCTCCGGGCACAAAGCTTCGAAATAAAAATCCCCAGTTTTAAATTTTACAAATATAGTTGCACGTGACTTACATTGATGAATTTTCTTGGTTTACTAGGAAAAAATTTCCAATTATGTTTATGCATACATACCATGATACTAATCAAATTAAGCAGAAAGAAGGAGTGCTAATTACCTGTCTTATAACGCTTACTAAAAGTCTCATAAATAAAAAAATTGTAAATTATTCATGAAAAAATTCTAGGTTACATGACACGCAGTGTATAAGACTTAATAATCTGCTGTAATGAACGGCATACTTTCGTTGCATCATTTAATTTATTACTGCATTGCAACTTAATTTTTTGGTGGCCACTTAACTTATTTTAAAACAGTATCAATCATTGTTTCCTTTCTTTCACAAAAACATTCTGAATTACGATTAAATAATGAATTAAGCTATTTTTAACTGTATTCTTACGAGTTGTATAATTGATGAGCTTAGATTACTAAGGTGCGGAAAGTATAAACTGGAAAATACTTTATCAATTAGATA
The DNA here is from genome assembly GCF_963966145.1 of Tenebrio molitor. NCBI lineage: Eukaryota > Metazoa > Arthropoda > Insecta > Coleoptera > Tenebrionidae > Tenebrio > Tenebrio molitor. The sequence goes on from NC_091051.1 coordinate 9,753,143, forward strand.
GTTTGATTATTCTGTAAAGCATTACGTGTACCTAATTATAAATTTTCAATCACTATTAAAATATAATAGAAGGAGCGAAAGGCAACGTCAGTCTTTGAATATTTTAGTGCGGGGTTATTAACGCATTGATTATTACACTTAGAAATGTGTAATTAAAACTGTCTACGTCAATCGTATATTATTTACAAATTATTTAGACAAATGGATTCTACTTTGTCCAACCACGACAGAGCAGCTCACAGTTATGTGTCTTTTTATAGATGAGAAAATCTGTTATCGATCGGAAAATATTTAATTGGGGTAACAAACAAATCTGCTTGTTTCTCGTAAGCTCAATAGCTTAACTATTTTCTCAGAAAAATAATTGCACGTAATAAATTAATTGAATTAGACTCGTTCGAGTGTTGTTGCATATGCATTCCAATAAAAATATTTAGACAGAAGAAAAAAATAGGTTGAAGAAACCGGACAGATTTCTTCTCCAAAGAGTAAACTGCAGTTTTTCAAGAAACATTGAACCATCATATACCGGAAAACAAAGTAGGAATTAACACATCACTTCCTTTACTACCGGGTAGGAGAAAGATTTCTATCTCTCATTGCAGAATAGATCATACCGTACTTTTAAGTAAGTACATTAAAAAAACCATAAGTAGCTCCATTTTAGTTCATTTCTCAACAGACAAAAACTATGTCTGTTATGTCTTATGAAATGGGTGAATTACCTTTCACATTAAAGGCTCCGAAATGATTGTGATATCGTAGGGTGCTGGGATCGGAAAAAATGTTTGCCACCTTTTGACGACAAGGTCTCGCACTACACTACACCAAACATGACCTGCAAGTCGCTGACAAGTGACAAATGTCGCTTGTCATTCATCGCCTGTTGTCAATATTCAAAAATTTACAAGAAAATGAAATGATACCTCAGGTTTAGCCAACGAAAACTAGTCAAAACATTTTTTAATTTTAAGCAGTTGTAGGTAATTGGTTTTAAACCATTAAAAACTGATTTATTTAATATTTTTTGATTGATAAACCTAGCCTCTCTTATACCTGTCATTTTGACGGTTCTTGATAGTTGGTATCATTTGTCTAGTATGCGTCAAAATTCAAAACACTCAAATTGTCAAAACCTACTACGTTACCACAATCATTTTGCAACACTTTGTACATTCTAGTTATACAGTGAGCGGCAAAAGTATGGAATAAATTCCTTAAAAATTAAACAAATTTTTTTTCAAAAAAATCTTTGGACAGGTCAATTTTAGTTTATAAAAATACATCTTCTAGTGGCAAAGAAAATTCCAAGCAGTCATTTGTTTTCTAGTGATGACGTCATCGATATTTTTTTTAAATAGAAACCCCCTATTTTTTTTCTCAAAAATTTCCTTATGTAAGATAACAAAATTTTTATACTGCCGTTTAGACAATTAAAAGGGCTATCAGAATGAAGAAAAAAACAGGGAGTTGTCATTTAATCTAGTTGTATGTACTGTGCTCTCAGCACATTATTTCCTGTAATTGGGTGCTTCCTGTAGGAAATATATTTATTATAATTTTTTTTTTATATATTATTTTAAATGACTGCTTGGAATTTTGTTTCATACTAAAACATGTATTTTTATAAACTAAACTTGACCCGTCCAAAGATTTTTTTAAACCATTTTTTTTTAATTTTTAATGAATTTATTCCATACTTTTGCCGCTCACTGTATACATATATTGTATTTATTATAAATATTATCTAATATGAGCTTTACTACAGTTATAATTTATAAACTAACAGAATATAATATGTCCGAGCTGAATGACATGGTATTTCTTAGAACTAATACTATACAAGTTATTTGTTTTGAACACACCTGTATACCTAGTGGTTATAACCCTTATTATCCGCGGGATATTATAAGTTCGTTACGAAATTATGAATAATTAAAACATTTAGTGGCAAAATTCATCATCTTCTTGTAATTAGCATAGGAAATAATTTCTATTTGCATAATATTTATATTAGACATCGAAAAGGTGTGTTTTGTAAAGGCTCTAGTTTCTCATATACAGGCATAGGTATCATAGCACTGTCCAATTATTTGTACCTACAATATAATTATAAATTTTTGTTACGATGTTATCACGATAATTGTTCGCATTGGCAACATTTCCATTTATTTCAATTGAAGCTAGAAGTTTAGTAGTAATTATAGCACAGCTACTGACGTGGTCAGAGCAAAAACGACGAGAGCTTTTACGTGGCGGTATTTGCGTAATAGTGGCGTGCTTAATAATAGGAAGTGTGATCGGTTTTAGTGTAAGTTTTCTCGAGAATGTGATGAACGCCTTATTGACTTTCTTTCAAATTGAAAATGGAACGTTTTAGACCGTTTAACGGGCTAAAATAAATATATTTAAAATAATTACGTTGTAATAACGTATCACGCAGGAAATGAAGCGATTTCTCCCGGTGTTACCGAAGATATTTAAATAATAACACAGACAATTAAACACCCTATTAAAAACAACAAGATTAAAGATAAATATTTTGATATTCCCCACTTGGAAATGCTAATGGGCGGAGGGTCTTAAGAGGGTGAATCCAGCATATGGCTTCCGATATCTCCAATCTAAAACTTTTAATACCCACTTTTGCTAATTTAAATACGATGACATTTTCGTCGTAATATCTTCGATCAAGATAAGTTAACTCTAATAAGTACATCTGTTTAGACGCCGGAACACCGTATACCTGTCAATTGTTACCGGAAATAAGGAAGAATTATTAACTGTCGTAAGAACGTCGGGGTGGGAGGGTGCTAATTAGGGTCGTTCAAGCTGGGTGGGAGTGACACGACCCTATAGATTTTTTTAAATAGCCCGAGCGTTATAGTGTGCCGTTTAATATTGGAGCAAAATGTCCCAGATTAACAAATTCAGTGTTGGCACAGTGAATGGTGTGTGGTGAAGTGATTTGAGTCGCGTTTTTCGAAATTTATGCTCCGGTACCGGTACAGCCGGTGGATAATTAACATGGCGTACCGGAGTGAATCAAAGCGAAAGCTCATTAAAGCTCGTGATATGCGAAATCCACGCATGCGTGTTCAATGAACAAGCCTGCGAGTCCAAGCAGTGGCCGGGGAATTGGTTTGCTTCCTTCCTCGAGCATAAAATCTGCATTTATTATCCGCCATTTTAAACTATTATAGATACAGATCTGTACATTGATTCATTCCTGAGCCATAAGTTCGCTTACAAAGAACTATTTATCACAGCTAGCAGGTCTTTCAACTTTGCCATGGTAAATTCCCTAATTGCTTTCTCACGTACATAACGTACACCACAGCAGCTTTTTACTTTAACGGTTTTATTGTTTTTATCCGATTTATTAAACGGGGAAGTTTCACATTCACACGATACACTTAACGATTCTAGAAAGCCGATAATCGCAACGTGTAATTCTCAAACGGCGGAAAAAGATCCTCCACAAAAACTTTCAGACGTTTGCGTCGCGGAAAAACTGAACCGATATTACAGGTTGCAAAGCTCGAAAGCTCACCAACCTATTGATAAGCGCACTCTCGTCCACAGAACAGACCGGGGCTTCTATTATTTATTCAGATAATTGTAAAAGCTCCGTTCAAAATCCGGCTAGCCTCTCCGCCATGAAACCTAAATAATTTACAGAAATTATTCCATAAAATGCATCCTCCTTGTTTGTAATAACTTAATGGCGCGACGACTTGTGTGTCATTACATCGATTACCACTAAAATTCCAATTAGTTGTAATTTCGAGCAGTAATTTAATTAGCCATAATAATTTCATGGAATTACACCAGAGAATGACTTCGCTCAAGTAAATTTCTCATGAATTATTCACTAATTTCGTGTATTCAAACAATACTCGTTTAGACATGGCCGCTTTTCATTGCCATCGATTACTTTCCTATTTTCAGACGCACAATGCCGCTCGGAAAACCACCAATTTGGTCTATTATCGGATATTAATTAGTCTATTTCGCTTGATTTTCTTTATTACCAAGACCACGTCTTACTATTCTTCGTCAATAATTGTTTAAAAATTCATAATTGAAGTAATGTTAGGGTTTGAAAAATGGCGTGTACTGTTCTGAAATAAAACCGATACGGTCGAACTTTTGTAATTATACCTTACCTACGATAAACTTGTACAAGAACACAAATCTTTTATGTGCAAATTTCCTTAATTTCGGCCCCGAACGGAATCGATTATATTGACTCTCTTTGATTATTATTAATTAGCGTGAGTGGTTCAGTTTTGATTTTCTCATGCATATTGAAGGTTGTAATGGAGGTAATTAAAAGCGACCGTGCTTATTACGCACAAAGGACGATTTGAAACATAAATATGCATTTTTTATTTTGCCTGTAATTACCTATGCCATTATGACAATCTGCATAGCAATCATCATTATGGCCGCCTTGTCTATGTAATTATTCACAAAAACCTATCGTGACTGCATTCGATTTACAACTGTTCTATCAAATATCATTATGTGTAGGAAAACTGGGTATTTTAAAGTTTTTAACGTAAATTATCGCTTTGTACGCAGCACAGTAGTCTAGAATAATAGGCGACTAAAAAATACATTGTGGCTACTGCTGTAGCTATAAATACTAATAGGAAGCCAAAGAACAGCAATTATAACAAACCGCTTATCAGCTACTGCAAAATTTAATTAAGATTTATTTCGTAGACCTCATTATCATAAATTGTTGCAGTGAACAGATGTCGAGCAGCATTTTTCGCCTAACTGAAACTTACCTAACTAATCTGGTTCTCACAGTATAGTCGAGCGGCTAGAATTTTTTTTTTACTAGTTTAGGTAAAAATGGCACTCCGGACCCTCGACAACTAATTTCATAGAATTATCACTTTGATGATGGCCCTTCGCTTTTCGTGTCGTCATTTTTCTATTGATAGTGAAGATTCACACAATTTCTAATGCGTGCGGCCCAAATAACAGGCTTATAAACGATCTATAAACGTTTTATATTCATACCGTGCGAATATAAGTCACTATAATTATTAAGAAATAGTTTGGAAGAGAGTCTTTCCTTTTATACCTGAAGCAACCACCATCCGCTTTTGTTGGGCGAATAAAATTGTTTTTTTTTTCTTGACAAGATGAAGGGTTGAGTGCGTTGTTACGTGAAAACCACATAATAATTTATTGTGTTTTTAATCATTCAGAGATCAGTCTGTTATAGGAAGGAAATCTGTGAAAAGCACCATATGTCCGGGTACATAAATAATTCAAGTTCAATTGGTGCAAAAAAACTTGATCATATGTTACACGGAGTGGCTTGAAAAGAACATATTTTTTCTTAATTGCAGGTTAAATATTATGAACACAACGGTGAAAAAAAGATTAAGTGAAATTATGAAGAATGAGTCGTTATACGGCATCTGTTGGATGTTGTGGATGAATTTAATTATATATAAGAACACAGCCTACTATTTATTTGTAATAATATCCCTGTAATTTACTAAATATACCACATGAAAGGTGCTCAGCTGTATTTAATTCAATTTTAAGTCGAATCTTCCACACGATACCCCACAAAGTCGACAACGTGAAAAATTGTTTCTCATGGAATTAGTTTTTTTAATCTTCTCCCTTCATTAACACTTGCGCTACCGTTACCGTTGCCGGCACATTTTTTCGTTTGTTCAAAGAACGACGACAGTGCCTTCCACGAGACATTTTTCATCCAGTTGCAAGTACACTATTTATGCAAATAGAGTTAATTGAGCACAAAAATAAAATTAGAAACATCAGATAACAAGTTGTAAGAATTAATTCAACTCTGCTATATAATAAAGAAATGTTAATGGCCTTATTTTCTTATAATTATGTACGAAATGTAGCCAAGTGTGAACATACAAAGCTCATAAATATTTATTTTCTGCATATGTAACGCCTATTTTGTTGCAAATTGTACTGGATCGCTGACCAATCAGATCCCACGTAATTGATTTCAGGAATTTTAATGTGCCCGCTTTTGGAGTCATCCTAAATTTTTACCTACTTTTAAAACAAAGACAAAACAAATGAGCGACACAAACGTGTAATTTAATGCACTGGGCCGAAATACAAACAGCAAAAATAAAATAATAATGATACGATCAGTTTAAATTATTCGAAAGCGAGTGTTTTTATATGTTTATTAAATTTTAAAATAACAAAATCAACATATTTTTTAAACTAGAATATTTAAGTGCAACAAAGAATAAATCATGGGGAAAATAATATGATTTTTGTTCAACAAAACGTAACAAGTAGTTTCAAATTTATAAAACTAAAGTAGAAAGATTTTTGAAGGAAATATACAGGCTGTTTCCTAAAAAAACGGCGCAAGTCGTAGCTCCGTTATCTATTGTCCAATTTTAATAAACAAGAGAAACAATACAATGATTAAAAAAACACTACAAAACGGCTTAATTTTTAATTTTTTTTCAACATTAACCGTTATGTCAAATAAGTGTCACTTTGTTTTTTATGGAAACATATATTTATTTATCTTTATTCTGGTAGAGAATTTTTTCTGATTTCAATGATGTTTAACACGTTGACATTTGTGCACTCGGTGACGTGGCATTCAGGCCGGATTGATTTATCTTCACGGAGATTGTAAAATTCGTTTATTATGAGTACATATTTCTATTAGGTATTTTTTTTCTTCATTATAATAATTATAATTAAGTATAGGTATTGTGTTCAAAGCCACTTCTAAATTTGAAAATTATAAGTATTTAAAAAACCTACGTAGGTATATAAATATGGCAACAATTGTAATAATTTACATAATAGATAGATATAATTAATCAACTTAAGTACATAACATTTTTGTTTTAAAATATAAAAATTTCCGATAATAATGCGGAATCTGGAAAAGTGCCCCGAATGCTTGCAGCGTTTCCACGTTGAATGTCAAGGGAAATCCTCTCGAAAAGGAATGTCTTTGATTTTGTAATATGTAATTGTGTATTCATAAAATTTTTTAATATTTCAAATAACATTTTTTTTACTTGTTCATAATATTTTTCTTTTATGTATTATTCCTACTTTAGCATGGATTTTAAGAGGAGTTTCAATTATTGAGCAGTAAGTTTTATTGTAATTTTATAATAGTTTTGTTTACGTCAAAAATGAAAATTGTAATTAATCTTTCTACCTGTTTTTATAATAGTTGAGAAACTTTATATTTCTTAACTTCTGGGTACATAGTCGTTACTGGTACCCACCACCAATAAAAAATAAAATTAGACGGACAATTAGAGAAAAAAATATTCTTAGAAAAAATGTAAGTAAAAAATGTTTCTATTCGATATACAGATGTTCCAACCCAAATGATAAGAGGAAGTAAGGTGTATAGTTACTTAGTTGTACTGTATTATTATAGACATGAAAGTGCGGTTTTCACAAATTTCTTAGATGGTGACTCAAAGCAGACATTCTTAAATTATTTGTCATCATACTTTTCAATTGGATTAAATATTATTAATAAAAGAAAATAAATAGAAAGTATGTTATTTGACGAAAAACCAAATCGGTGTCGCATTTATTTTTTGAAAGAAATGAGCATTGTCGTATGGTTTTTAACGTAAATAGAACTTGTTAAATTAAATTGTTGAATTAAAAAAAGTGACATTTTGTGAAGTAAAAAACCGTTTCTGATATTGTGATGAGAACTTTGTATCTACATTCTCGCCTACAATAGGTATCCTCTGCGAATATAATTCATATGGCGCATGATCCTTTTTCAACGATTTTAATTGGCTAAAGTAGGGTAGTAAGAGCATATTACAGCGGCAATATAAAACAAAAGAACCTATCACACCTATTTTGGTCCGTTTTTAGCGATTGTGAAATGTAAACTCGTGATAATAATTGCTGATATGACTCGTGAAACCGGAGCAACACTGTTTCACTCGTAAATATTATCGATAACAATAAATCGGGCGTTCAAATGAAATCCTGGGCTGGGCAGTGGGAAGGCGTTGGAAATCGTCAATTGATTTGCTTTTTTAAAGTGTAAATTGACAGTGTAATTAGAACAGCTAACCTAAAATTTAAAATCTTTCTGTTTTCTTTTTCTTTTGCTAAAAACAAACATGTTCAATTATGTGCAATTAAATAAACAAATATCATTCGTGTCAAACGGCGGGAAATTCAAACCAAATAGTGTACTTTTTTCAAGGCCTACTCAGCCGAAGTTTTCATTTGAACGCACAATACCACTTGTTAGGTATATTGAATCTGAAAATCTTAGAATTCTTTTTCTTGTTTATTTTATTTTATTAAGAAATTAATGCTTAGTGAATAACTACCTCAGACTATATTGGATTGGTTTGTATTGCATTGGATAAATTAATAAAGGATTAATGGATTAATAAAGTCAATTATTAAACCGACTTATCGCGGAATCAGACGATTTAAAATCAAAGAAATCCTTTTCGAGAGGATTTCCCTTGCCATTCAACGTGGAAACGCTGCAAGCATTCGGGGGACTTTTTCAGATTCCGCAATATTATCGGAAATTTTTGTATTATAAAACAAAAATGTTCTGTAATTATGTTACATATTAATACATATAAAGTTTCGAATTTTGATCAATTATTGATGGACATATACCTATTTATAAGAATTGTTGGCCTGTATAAACAATTTATCTTAGGTCCATTAAACAGAATTATGTTGATCACAAAATTACAAGAAAATTTCTACAGATATTTATTTATTAAATATATCATTAAGTACTACACTTTATAATATTGAGACCTATCCAAGTATTAGGACTGCAATTGTTATTTTTTTAAATAAATTATTGCGATTCTTATTAAAGTGCTATTACATCAGTATCTAGACCTTCAATAAATAATTCATCTCGTATTACACGTAATGACCGTCGATTGTATTATTGGTCATCTTAAATACAGTTCAGATAAATTATAAAATATCGTGAGTGCAGTGAGTAAGAAATTTAGAACACGTTTGTTGGTTTGTCAATTTTTGACCCCATTTAATCCCGAATCTTTATAATTTGGTTAGATCAGACCAGTTTCGTTTTATTTTCACTTAGCGCCTAGTTCATTATAGTTGATGTGGTCTTAAGTGTTTTTAAACTAGCTTTGTGCGAAGGCATTTAATACAACTTCCCATTTCATTACTATAATTATCTACATCATGGTAATATTCAATATTACAATGTTCACAACCGATCTGATAAATGTTCTTTATAAACAGGCTATAATGACGTCGATAATACCACACATGCTGGATCAGCTTCTCACAATGTGTTATTGATTAACCTCCGTTAGATTGCACTTTCTATTATTAAAAACAAAAATAAATTGATTTTTTGGCGACCCATCAATAAATCTGGTTTTTTTATCGGGAGCGTGTTGTTATTCGTGAAATTTGGTAGGTGTGATGGAATTGGTTATTTCTAACCCAATTATACAGTGCTGGTTTGACTAATTAAGCGGCACTAATTAGGCAAGTGCAACAATTTTTTTCCGGAATTAGTTTTTATTGCCGAATTGGTGGTAATTAATCTTGATTTATGTGGAATGGGAAACTTGTAAAGAGCCATCAAAATGTAAATAGTATGTTAAAAATCTTACATTTTTCTATGAGATAAACGATCAATTTTGTGACCACCAAATTAAAATATGCGCTCGGGAAAAAACAGCTCGCTTTAATTAATTACTCATGAAAAATACGCGTAGATAGAGCCGTTGTTTTGACAGCAAATTAGTGGCAAGTTCTGGACTAATTTATAATTATACTAGCCATCGTAGTTGAGTTTTACCACGGATAACCGCAGTATAGTGTCGATATCGCGACAGAGATTTACGTACTTGAAGTTATCGGTTCGCGAGGGTTGTTTCCCACGATTTTGGTCTTTAGCAACTTTGGAACTGTGGATGAAGTTGCTTTGAAATCGGACGAGTTTGAAGCCACTGTCTGACTACTTATACAAACCCACTTATCCTACCGGTCTGAAAGGCTGGAACAAGCAGCCGAACGTAAATTCCCTTTTCCTCTTGTAGCCGATGGTTTTTCTCTTAATTTGTGTTGTGTAATCCGTTGCTCTCCCAGTGATTTACGCCGAGTTCGTGGACAGCGATTAGGCCAAATGTTTCCAAACTCTTGACTGTTATCGACGTATCTTCGAAAAGGAGAAGGCGACACCCTTGAACACGTCTAACATTTTTAACCTGATGACTCTATTAGTCTGACTACTTTCGGTGATTTTATTGCATTATTGGACTAGATCGCTCTCGATACCCAATTCCACACTTTTATCCACAAAAAGAACCAATTATTATTAAACGCACACTTCATAAGTAATACACGTTTTAACATAACTAATTTTGGGTACGCGTTTAATTCTTCTCTAACTGAAATGTATCAGAAAATTTAACAAAACTTCTGTTAAATGAAAGCTTAGAATCATTTTTCATTAAGTATATTTGAGGCATAAGGTTTTGTATCCACAGCTAGAATTCATCTACATATTTGTATTTAAGTCCTAGAAAATCTATAGAAAGTTAAAAAATTCTTATATTAATTATTAACAAAATTAACATGTCGATTGTTGGCAGTCGTGTACAAGATAATAGTACATAAAAGTATCGGGTGTTCATTTAAATTTAAATTCCTCAATGTTGGTGTTGAAGACTTGATTGTGAACGCACCACTCTTCCGTCTGCAGACTAAAAATACACAACGCAAAAAGCGAGGTTAGATTAAACAGCTGATCAGTGATCTGTAATCCGTGGTGCGTTCACAATTGACTCTTCAACGCCAACTTTGAGGATAAATTTAAATAAACACCCGATACAATTTTACTCTTCTTAATCACACAATTATTTTTAATCTGCCCTTTTTTTTCAACAAGCTTTTCTCGCTTTATCAGTGGGTAGTTTTCCTTTGATTTTTCGCTTTCCGTCAATTTCAACGAAATACCAATAATAATTACAAAGAATAAAGATTAAGTCGTTCGTACTTAATTGATTAAAATAAACATTGTAATACTTACATTGTAATACCCATTATGTAATTAAAAACCAAAAAATTTACCTGCGCTTTTTCATTGATTTTATATTGCAGATTACAGTCCAAGTATATTCAAACAAGATTAGATCGATTATTATTTCGCGAAATTGGTAGAATTTATGTTTTCATTTTATCTGTATTCGTATAATTTCCAAGTTTCATAATATGTAATTTTTTCTTCAAACGTCCGTAAAATATGACATTGCACTGCTGCATTGATAATGCTAAAGTGTCACTTCATTGTCATGGCATCTAACGAGCTGACCTGCGTCCGTGAAGTTATTATCTCCGCTGATGAGCGACTGTAAAGTAAACTAGCTAAATAATTTGAAATTCCTATCTGGTTTCTTAACATGTCTTAAATAATTTGTTATGAAGGTTTGAAGAAAAAATAGTATGTTATTCGGAGCAAAAATGGTTTTATGTGCTTTGGCCGCAGCACATAAAACTTCATTTTTGCTCCTCCTAAAAAATTTAGGGTCTGTTAATGAGCTTTTCAGTAGGAATTTTCAAGTGAAATTTGGTAGGATATTAGATTAGTATTTTATAAATCAATTTCAGTTTGGCCCATCGTGCAAAACAAAATAATCACGGAATTAGAGCAAAAAGAAGTTTATTAAATTTACAACCTGGCTTGCCAAGTAGGCTGACATAATGTAAACTCAACAAACGTCAAACATTAACAACTCTCAGTGGACACCTTTTCAAATAAAGAAATGATACAGACACTAACCAAGACGATCATAAACATTTTGTCGAGCATTTTGTAACTGTCTAACGATTATAAAACCTTTTGGGCAAGAAATAATGTAATAAATTAAAAGTACTTTTTTTAAATTAATTCCCTAATTATTTTATTCTGTAATATAAAATAAACTTAAATTGATTTATAAAATACTAATCTAATATTCTGCCAAATTTCACTTAAAAATTTCTACTAAAAAGCTTATTAACACGATCCAAAGTTTTTGTCATGTAAATCCCTATGGCCAGCGTTAAAAAAAAGGCACTGTATAGTCGGAACGTTATGGATGTGGATTGGGGACTTGTCGTTAAGTTGGCACTACCAGCAAAAGTAACTAGGCGAGCCAATAAGGTTATTGGAATTTATGACAGATCTCACTAATGTACAGTTCAATCATAAGTTTTAAGCGACCTTGAGTTTGACAATCCATATCCAAAACATTTCGAGTATATGTACTATTATTAGGTATTATTTTATTCTCTTGGACTCCCATTGTTTAAATTACGGTTTAACTACTCGTAATACATGACTTTGGATTTTTTTGTGGATTTATGTAATCAATTATTATTTCGGTTTTCATAAATTTTATTTTTTAAGAGAAACTATAATGTCCGATATAAAATCGGGTCTTATGCAATTACCTATACACACCTCCTTCACTTCTGAGTAATTTTTATTTTATAAAAATACACCAGATACTTAGATAAAGAACAGTTGTTTTATAAAATGAAACGTCTGATCTTTATCGGGTAATTTATTTCAAAATGGAACTTTTAAATCATCTCGAAAGAGTGGACTTGCCGTTTGCAATACCTAATTTTGCGCTCTAGTAATTCTTTATTTCATCATTTTCAATCGTCGTCGTTAGCCTACACCTTTATCTATTGTAAAAGCGATCTTGATTTTAATTATGTTTAACGGTAAAGCGTATTTATACTTATGAATGTTTTTATTTAAAATATGTATAAAGTAGTAAATTGCCACTAATTGACTGTGACCAGTTAGGCATTCTATCTGTAAATAGAAGTGTTATAATTTCATGTTCATTAAATATTTATAAAAACTGTTTCAGATTTGTTACACTTCAATTAAGATTTACAATAGCACTATTTAATAAACTATAGTAAATAGGTATTTCGACTGGTGTCACTAGTGTGATGCGGATGCGACAATTACTCAGTTTATTTTAGTTAAATTTAGTATAACTTAGGTATAAACATATACAATATTAGGTATAACAAGACCTTCTAGATCCTTTCAAAATTTAATTGTATTACTTTCAAGATATTTTGGTGAAAATTTAACTTGTTACGTGTCTGCCACGTACCTAATAGTTATTTATGTTACAAGTGTTGAAAACGATCTATTGCTTTACGAACGGTAATATGGCGCGAGACGCAGTCGAGCGCTGTATGTGAGTGAGTAAAGCAATGGCGTTTTGACAAGAGTACCATACAATATTTTTGTGCTGCCTTTTGTAATAAAACATATTTTTGAATCATTAACATAATAAATATTACTTAAACAAAATTATGTTGGTAATCAATTTAGCACTAAATATGTCAAATGTCAATCTATCAGTGCTCGAATTTTAAATTCAAACGCAACTTTATAGCTTGCAAGGTCACCAACCGAAATTTTTATAAATAAACCCCCCAAACCTAAAATTAACACATTTTAGCATTTTTTTAAATATTTACGAAGCACCTTTTGTTTCATAACATTAGAGACATAATTGTCTTTCAGTAATACTTGATTTGCCACAATTAGTTTATTTTTTCTTGCCTTAGATTTCTTGTTTGTCCATTGCAGCACTAGAGTTTTCTCATTTCCATTGCCGCACGCTAATCGTCCACTTAAAATGCCAATTGCAACTACGACAGCACAAAAAGATTAACTGTGTGATTTGTGAACTGAAGAATGCTTCATGAGATCACAGATTTTAATTTATTTAATTTGAAATGATAAAATTTCATGAAGTGTCATCAATCTTAATTTATTTAATTCTTAAATGTTAAAGCTTGTAGTAGTGTGCCTCTTCTCTTCTGAAGTGTTGATTTCCGTACGACCAATAATTTTTTACTTAAGATTTTTAAATTCGTTTGTGTCGTTTGCGAAAATTTACCCGTTTTGGGCGTCATGATCTATTTTTCCTATTCTATGGAATTTTTATTCAAGTATAACAGTACTTTTGCTTTTAAACCTAGTTCATTTGTAATTAATCGTATGCGGACTCTATTGGTGTAATTTTTTAGTTTGGTTTACACGTGGCATTTAAAAAAAATCCATCTTGTCTTTCCTACAAATCATTATTTATTTTATAGAGAAAACAGGTTCGACCAACTTAACGTTTATTGTACTTACAAAATGTTTCTTCCCAAATGTACCTACTACGTATACTCTAGATATTATTCGCTTACTTGTTATAACAGTACATGAATAAATAAATTGTGACGATTTCTATATAATATTTATTATTATGTATAAAGAAAAAAGTTTTTAAATAAATTACATAGTATAGATACGTAATGAAAAGTTCTTTTGGGATCTGATCATATTAATTTATTCACTATATTAAATAAATTATTATTAAGTAAGATTAATATATACATACATACATATATATTTTAAATTATTGATTAATGGAAATGTAAAAACATATTTGAAACATTTTTGTAATTACACATTTTCAAATATTTGAAAGATCCTTTTTTTAATTTTAGATGAAGGGTAGAGAAATTAAACTTGAAAAATGTGTTAACTTTTTGAGGGACATCAGACCATTTAAAATATATTTCTGATTTAAAACACTTGATCTGAAAGGATTTGAGGTAATTATAAACACATCTGATGCCGCCAACAACTTTTATGTTGCAATATTTACGAAATATTAACTTTTTTCAAATCATCACAGCATTTTCGTTAAGGGGTTTTGTAGAATTTTGTTCAAATGAATAATTTTTCACAGTACTGATTTAGTCAATAAAAATAATAAAGGTGTCGACTTTTCTAACTAATTAACCTAATTTAATTTAATTTTTGACATCTTTTCCGTTTTTGCATTTCTGGCTACCTCTAAAGGTTTTAAAGTTGCTAATAAATTGATGCAGGTATTAATAGTTATTTGTATATCAAGGCCGCGAAATCATTCTTTAACGTACCGAGAGAAAAATTGTCGCCGAGCCCGCTTCCGGCCGAGGCAGAGAATCTCGAGGATGTCAAAGATTTCGCGGCCAAGGTGTATACAACGTTTTTTATGCAACCGAAAATTTGTAATTACATATTATAATATGTTAATTTTATAAAATTAACAAGCAAAATTTACTTCACTGTAGCTAATAAATTTCTCTTATAGTTAAAATCCCAATGTGCATCATTCAACTACTCTTACTCACACTTGCTATTAGATACATTACCTATTATAATGGAGAGTAAGTTTTTATTAAAATAACATTCAAAAACACTTATTGATTTACTGTAAAAATTAGAGACCCGTAAATTTTTTACGTCCTTATTTTTCTTACCTATCTACATTATAATCTTCCTCTTTGCAATCTTCAAATCGTCTTTGTTTTCTATACGCAATCTTATAATAATAATTAGAAAACCGCATTTCCTTAATAATCAGATTTGTTTTATCTTATATTCTGACGGTGTAAAATGTATGAAATAAATACTAGATAGGTAGATCCGCGAGAATATTCTTTTTATATTCATAGGTAATGAAAAATTAATGAACTACCTATATAAAGTAAATTTAAGAGATTTAACCAGTTACGTAATTAGGTGATGGTTAAACCATCAAATATTTTAGCAAGCTCTAAAATATAGCTGTTAATACGATTTCAACAATTTCCTTAAACAATCAACCATCTAAAAATATATTTCGTCGTCTAAATTATTCCTTGAGCGTCAGAATTTAAGCATCAAATTAAGTTCAAAGGAAATGAATAAAACTTTGACAACAAAGTAATGATGTCGATTTAGAAAATTAGAACAGTAAAAAGAAGACTGGATCTGTTTGTCTGTTTGTTTTTGTATTTGTTCATTTGAAATAGGTATAGGGTATTTTTAGAAACGAAATCGTATAAGAAAAAGGGAAATCATAAATTTGTTGCTGGTTTACTTTTTGATGATCATCTCTTTTTTCGCTTCACCGCTATGGTTATGTTACAAATATACCTACATCTTGCAAAAAAGTAGGACAGTTGCATTTATGCTGCATCCACCTTTCTTTATTTTGCAGCAAGGAAACTTTACACCTGATAAACCATTCCTTTTATATGATGAAAAAATATTTAATGCATAACAAGATCTGTTTGGTTTTGGTCAATCATTAATTCTGATACTCAATCAATCAATAGGTAATTTTGATTACAAGATTTTCTCTCGGTAGGTACTCGAATTATTAAAATATGCATAAAATACACATCTTATAATAATATTTTGATGATCACCTCTGTGCTGAAAGATGAATTTATAGATATATTTGCTGTCAAAAATAAATTCTATTATCAGTCAGTTATTATTATTATTCAAAATCTGATGCTGGAAACAATGTCCTGAAATATTAACTGTTTAAACACATATACAGGGTCATTATAAATGATTGTCCCATCGCAGTTGGCGTTGAAAACCCACACAAATTTGGAATGTGCCGCTAGCTTCGCAACGTTAGACAAACTAGTAGACAAATTTACACTACCGCCAGCAGCGCTACCTATTGGCGATGCTAGTCTCATTCATGTTATAAAGCTTGCGGCACATTCAACTACGTCACCAACGCCTACTGCGATGAGACAATCATTTATAATGACCCCGTACATAATTATACATACCTATCGGGTGTTCATTTAAATTCCCGTCAAAGTTGGCGTTGAAGAGTCGATTGTGAACGCACAACGGATTACGGATCACGGATCAGCTGTTTAAATCTAACCTTACTTTTTGCGTTGTTTGTGTCTTACTGACGAGTGGTGCGTTCACAATCGACTCTTCAACGCTAACTTTGACGGGAAATTTAAATGAACGCCGATACCTACAGCATCTAAATCACTAACATTAGTTTCAGTGTTAGCTAAAATTGGCTAAAATTGTTGATTAATACAAAAATTGAAACAAAAGATATTTTTGTAAAAAATGTTATTCTTTTTGAATCTAATTTTTTTGATTATTGTGTATTTCTAGAAATCGATGTCTCATTCAATGTGGCAAAACGTGGAGGCATGCTTGAACGTCGTCCTAGACTGGTAAGTATACAAAATGATTTATGCTGTTTTATTATAGAGTTAAGCAGCGAATGTGTCCCTTCTGGGTCAAGTTATCGCGTCATAAAATCCAATATGGCTGCGCAATATATCATAACGGCACGTAAACGGCTGCAGTAACATTATTTCAGAATTTGAATAAGTTAGCGATAAGGGAGATTTGCATAACAATATAAATCGGGGTTAATGTCGTGTGCGTGCACTTGCCGGTAAGGTAGGTAACTGGCGAGCCGGCGCACCACTGATAAGCTTATTTCGCTTAATTTACATATTTATACTTTTTGCTACGGCAACCTTCACGGGAAGTATTTGCCATTACAATGGACACGAACAGACTAATTACGTATTGAATATTTAAGTTTTAAAAGAAAGATCACTCTTTTTCATAATGCGGGGTCGAGGGATGGATTTTTTATAATGCGTGCGATGGCCGAAGCTACAGAATTATAAAATCAGATGAAAAAATTTATGCGCATACATTTACCGATCCGCCAAAGAAAAACTAACATGGCGCACGCGAAACAACCCCAAATTTTAATGAATTATTTATTAGATTAAAAAATTTTCGGAAGATACAGAATTGGGCAAGCTGCGGTGGTTCCCCAAACCTCTACGGAATTTGTCACTATTGATCTCGAATAATTAGTCCCATCAAGGTCGAAGCTGTTAAAGGTAGAGCGTTCGGGATGTCGAATCGTTTCTTCTCTAAATCTATTCGCAAAGATTTCGCTACAGTTGTTGTATAGAGTGAAGCACAAAAAGAGAAATCTAAATCTGCCTACTTTGCCGAGTCTGTAACAGCTGTATCTCCACAGACTTTACTATCGGCCATTGGAGCGAACGTGAAATAAACATTTTCTTAACGAACACCTCTGCATATCCCTACAACAACATCCTGACGTTTATCTTGTGAAAGGACATAAAAAATCACTGAAGTGTTATTTATGTCTCAATTTGGTCATAATGAAACAAACCGAGGATGTAGTCAAGTAGGCGTACACCGGTCCGCGTTTCCCACTAGCTCCGCCTTTGTACTAAACCATTGGTGTGCGAGAGGCGTTGCCACTGGGCATGAACACTCTCTAAATGCCGCTGACCAATGTTAGATCAGATTGATTTATGAAAAATTATACGGAAGCCCAAATGCAACCGGAGATCAACTTTGTTATCCTATTACTCAATGTTTTAACACGAACTGTTAATAACATCAAGAGTTACTAGGTTTATGCAGTTTTGCATTATTACAATTACCTATAAAATGTATCACTTATTTATTTTAATAAAAGATATGAAAAATATTGGTAGATATCTATTGGTATATTGTTTATTAATTTTCCTACTACGTATCTAGAAAGTTTCATCTACTGCCCTAGCAACACACTTGTAATCGAAAGTGAATCCTATCTTGCGTGTGGTTGCTAGCTACGAAAGTAAAATACTTACGCGACTAGGAGATTCCTTACGGGACGAGGAGAATTTATTTTATTTTGTGACAATTTCGATTGAGGTACCCAAATCATTAAATGGAAAACAGCAACACATTTTATAATAATATGTAGTTTAATTAGTCCAATTGAATACAACAAAGGAAAATTAATCTACTTATTCACATTTATTGTGATTTATCAATTGTTGGAAAGTTAGGTTATATCGCTCACCCGACTTGACAGGCGACAATGAGCCTAACGTAATTCCAGCGGCTCTTTCAATTCCGTCACATTCCATATTTTGCGGGAAGACTTGTTGCATAAATACCAATAACCGCAAATTATCAAACTAACATTATTACGGATTACACGCACTTACACAATTCACGCCGTTTGAAGACGAAAAATAAAATGTTTGTAAAAGCTGTTGCTATGGTTTTTACTTCCAAGATCCAAGGACGGTCGCGATACGGCACGATTTTTGCTATTTTTTTTTAACATTATAAAATGTTGGTGCTTCGTAGTAGGAAAAATTTAATACAATACACGATGCGCAAGTTTCTTCTTTCACCGCGGAGGTTTCACGGCCCTCGGCTGTCGCCTCGGGTCTTGAACTACCTCCTTGGCAAAAAAAGTTCACTTACGCATCTGGTAATGTAAATAACTATTGTTTTTTCAAAAATGTCAGAAAAAGAAATTAAATGAAAAAATATAGGCAGGTACTTAAAACATAGATCGTGAACCCGCCCGATTAGGTTCACTGTAAATAATGGTTTCAACGCTTAATGTGCTATTAATTAATTCATAATTGAATTTAAAAGAATAAATAAGTTGTCTTGGCTTTCATTCGCAATGTGATTGTCTCCAGTCGCTGCTAATGATTGTTTGATTCTTAAAAATACTCCAATTAGAAACTTATTGGCTGTTGTAGTTTTAAAAATATATGTAATAATTTTTCTTAATTAATTAAAAAAAAATCTAATTTAACTGAAAACTTATCTACTGATGTGTATTTGACGGGAGAAACCAATAATTTGCTGAATTATGTAGGTAGGTATATTTAATATTCATCAGTAGCAAACTGAAAAAGATATTTAAAGAAGGTGGACAAGGTACCGACCTGACCTCACCTGACCTGACCTGACCTGATCTGACCACACCTGACCTGTTGTGTTAAGAAAAAAATGGTTTAGTAAGTTATGAGAACACCAGTAAAATTTTTCTTGCATGTAAAAATATGTTTTCTCTGGAAGCTTTTTACTTGTGGGTACAAATAATGTGTCCAGGTAAGTAGAATCAGTGTTTTTAAACTGAAATAATGTTGACCAATAAGATTCTCATCTCTCGCATCTGTATAAAAACAAATCATTCGTAAAATGCCCCAGAGAATATTTTGTATCGACTGTTCAAAACAAAAATGTATGTAGCGATGATTCTCGGCATACAAAAAATACTATAGTCTCTGGTTTATAAATTGTATTGATATTTTTTTGTAGTTTTGATGCTTCTTCAATGTTTATATACCCATTAGATTGGAGAAACTAATTAATTCAGAAGTTATTCCTGAAAAACTGTAAAGGATGTATACTATTCCTTGTCAAATAATATAATCTTATTCGACAAGGAATACTATACCTATAGATACTTAAAATCTATTAATAGCCATAATAGTAGATAGGTACATCCCCACAGTTAAAAAAATATGAAAAATAGTAGGTATCTACTTGGACTACAATTTTTGCTTGGTAATTTTTCAAAAGACATTCTAGATATTTTCTCTCAATTCATTTGGTATCTAATAAAATAGTTATTAATTGTATTACTTAGCTAACATTAAGATATTGACATAACATCTTTTATATCAACTTTATAATTTTAAAACATTCGTCATGACATCATCAACAAATTAAAATGTGTAACTTATGTAAATTTGCAGGTGTGACTTAAGTTTTTTAATAAGGTAAGTATATACAACAATACCTACAAATTTCTGAATTATATGAGCGGTAATTATTTTTGTTGGAAGACATTTATGAATAACACATGAGTTAATTTGTTATCATTTGACAACGTGCGGAGTGCGCCTCTTGTAAAAGACATAAATCAGAATCCACCTTCCTTGGTGATTCTGATCGACGTAATTTATTTATAATAAGTATTTGTTGCATTTCTTCATTTTTACAACAAGTGTAGGTAAGTACCCATACAGTTTGTACATAAAGTAAATAAAGTAGGTCTTGGATCAGATGCACGTGGTGTAAAGATCTTCAATATAAATGAAACAATTACAGTAACATTTATTTAATTATTTATTTAGAAACTTCTGAGAAATGCGCGATCGACAAAACGCCAAGTCCTTGTTATTTCAACCTAACGAACAAATTTCTAAACAACGTCCCAATTTAGCCGACTTTCCAATTATTTAAGCAAAACATCTACCCAAAAACGTCAACCGAATCACCTTGTTGAAATTTAAATTTTTATGGCATCATTACCTAACCAACTACCCATTTTCAATAATTTAGTTAAATTATTAGTTATACAAAAATAATGTAACATATTACACCATTCAGACTTGTAAAGTGATTTTTTTACGTTTTTAATTTACCTATATTTAAATTTTAATATGGTAGTGTTTCCACGTCATGAATGAAACTCTGACGAGTTAAATATAAAGCTTTTTCCCCCATTGACAAGATTAATTATTAATGTCCGCGAAGTGAATAACACGAAGAAATGAAACTTTGTATCGATGTGATTGGATCAAGTCAATCGATTAAATCTACGTAGTGTTTGTATACGTGGTAGTGCCGCAAGGATCAGCCGCAAAGAAGTGATCAATTGATCATGACGCTTTGATAAATCCGCAATCATGAGCTTTACCAGCAGCAGGATATGTAAATGATGCATCAGATAAATTATTGGTGCTCAATTAAAATCTGCATCAGTGGACGTGTACTTAATGGGGCGACAATTAACCACTTGACCAAGGGGTTGATCCTGCGAGGATATATCGAAATGACACTGATGAAGCGGTGTCGGAGAAGCCAATAAAATATCAATAAAGTCATGCATGTTTTATCATTCATCTGAGCTGTGAGTGTCCTTCCAGGGTAATAAGTGGATAACTTATTTTGCTTCGTGGAAGTCAGACAAGAAATCATTTGTAGATTTTTTTTGAAGAAAGATATATTGAATAAACGAGTCTCAATATTTTGTAATTTGTTACATATTAAAAATATGTCGGGTGTTCATTTAAATTTCTTCTCAAGTTGGCGTTGAAGAGTCGATTGTGAACGCACCACTCGTCAGTCTGCAGAGTAAAAAAGCAAACAACGCAAAAAGTGAGGTTAGATTTAAACGGCTGATCCGTGATCAATTTAAAATTAAAAAAAAAAAATAAATAAATTTAACCAAAGAAACCAGGCCTAAAAAATTAAATCTGTATTACCAAATAAAAATTACAAAAAAACATTTAGTATATAATTCGTGGCATGTTCACAATCGACTGAATTTAAATGAACAGCCAAAGATAAACATTTTATTAAAAAATTAGGATTTGAATTACATTTGAATTTAAAAAATCATATCAAATGAATATAGGGTTTAGCAAGAAAATTTGTATTCATTGATTTGGTTTTTTTTTGCTAGATGCTTGAATTAATGACTTTTGAATCTTTGTTGCTAGATAAAAATCTGCAATTTTTTCTTTTGTAGATTTTTGAATTTAATAGATATGTATTAAAATGACGTTTACTTTGTTGGTCTTTACAATGGGAAATATGACATTTGGAGTTTGCGGTAGCGTCTGCAGAATGAATAAATAAGGCGTTGGGTAAAGAGTCAATCAATTAAAATGTATAGTGCGTACATGTGATTGTAAATGAGTCGATAATTGTCGATTTGCGCGAGGGGTTGCTCCGGCAAGACCCATAAATATGACACTTTGATGAAGCCGCCTCGCGAGGTAATACATCAATAAATCCATGGATGTTTTATCATTCATCTGGTTTCGTCGTTCTCCGTCTGTCGTCCTTCCGGAGGAGCTTTGTTCTCTCTCGGGAGGCAATCCGAGTGTAAGCTGAAAGGTAACCAAAGGCAGTGGGCAGAGCACAGGAGGGTTCAAGCCTGCCTATCGTGTGAGCACAAGTAGCCAACCGAGCTCGAGGTAGCGCCGCTTACCTGCCAGGTAGCCGCGCACTCATTCAGTGTTGTGCTTGCAGTCGATGAGCTTCAACCTCTTCAACCTAGGGGAGCCTTCTCAAGGTTTTCTGTTGGCGCGCAGTGAACTTGAACCGCGGTGATACACAATCAGAAGTGCGAGTGTTGCGAGGCACCCATGGACAGTTGCAACAGTGCGCTTACAAAATGCTAATCTCCAACGGAAACGCGTTGGGAAGCGGAAACGACTTTTCCAATGTTCCTGGACTTTCCGGGTGTTGTCCTGTTCCGGTCGCTCCCGCCGCCCGATCCGCCATTGTCAACTGGAAAATGGATTCCGTCGGGTTGCCTGCCCCTAACACTGCGCCCAGCGTCCTGTCTACGGCCATCCCGCTCTCGCCCACAGGTCAGGTTTTACCAAAATCGCACATGGTCTGACGATATTTTACACACCATAACCCATCATCTAACCTGACATTTTCTTACTTTTTTAACTGTTCAAAGAAGATTAATCCATCACGTATAGGTTATGTAACAGCAGATTCGCTCTCAGACAATATTTCCATTCATGTTACTCTGTTTCCTTCCATTATTTACGTTACTGCAGACAAAACAAATAATAATTTTTCAAACACAAACAAAAACATAACACCCGTGCATATAATACGTAAAAATAAATAATACACTGCAGGAG
The DNA here is from genome assembly GCF_963966145.1 of Tenebrio molitor. Taxonomy (NCBI): domain Eukaryota; kingdom Metazoa; phylum Arthropoda; class Insecta; order Coleoptera; family Tenebrionidae; genus Tenebrio; species Tenebrio molitor. Next base: position 9,776,540 of record NC_091051.1, read on the forward strand.
CCGTACGTAACGTTAACGTAAACTGAATTGCACAAACACTAGGAAAATGATTTTTATTAACATCCAAAAGAAGGTTGTTGCTTTCATTATTTTAAAAAAATCAGCTACCATTAGTTTGTTTTTTACATTTACATAAATGTTTATAGAAGAAACCAACATTGTATAATTTTACCGAAATAGTATTAAAATGTCTCTTTGGCCTATCTACTATTTTTAAGTAATTTTTATACAAAAGTGAAAAAGAGAAATACTGAAGAAAATTTGTGATTGAGTTTATTTTGACAAAACGTATATTTGCACAAGAAAACCACAAAAAATATAAAGCAACATTTTAATTTTCAAAAATATTATACAGGCGGTAGCTAAATGTAGACACCCTCTTGATCCAAGAGCGAGATAATTTACAAAATTGTTATTTGTTTTTTTTTTTTGCTAACCTCAAAGTTTAATAAATTATCATCGTGTCAATACATTTTTCTGAGTGATTAATATTTAACTTGTGCTGTTTATTAATTTCGATTAATTATTTATTTGCAGTTGTTTGTTGTGCATGTTAAACTTGTTCCAATTAGTCATTTTACTTCTAAAACTATTATGTAGATCGAGCAAATCAATGTAGAGTTTAAATATTTATCAAAAACTTAAACCAAAAACTTGTCTTGGCTATTTCAAGTTGTTCAACTTTCCTACACTTATTACCTGAAGACAATATCTGTTACTCTATTGTACTATATGGTATAATGAATTTGGTTTTTGGTATACTGTTTACAAAGCACTAATATTGTGATGCTCAATACATACAAAAGTGTTCAGGTGCTCTTAAAAAAGAAGAATCCGACTGCGTTAAAAAATTTCCTTTCTTACTTACTGTAAACAGAAACCACTATAGAAATTAATCGTAATTGTTGCTTTGTGCAGCACTTAAGTACTATCACGAAACCTTAATTAAAGTTCCTTAATTATAAGAACAAGCACAACTAGAGAATTCAATTAATTTGAAGGCTGATCTCTGAATAAGCGAAAAAAAAAAATAAAATCTCCAACTACCTGAGTAATTTAAAATTTGCAAGCGCATTGTGTTTTCTATATTTTACTGTTAACTTATTTTAATAAGTACCGTTCGTCTCTTAATACAATTAACAAAAATCGGTTTCGTTCCAGTTACGTCACTGAGAAATTTAATTAATGATTTAATTTCCAGGTGTCAGTTTTATTAAATGGTCAAAACAAAAATTTTATGTTGTATGTTTGGAGTTGGTGATGATCGATGAGTTGGTATGAGTGTGGTGCCAGAGGTGCAATTTTAAATGTGCATTTTAAATTAATGAAACAAATTCGAATAAATCATTTAAATAGGTCTATGACTGTCGAAAATGTATCTGCAGATGGTCATAGAAAGTATTTGATTACAAAGAACACGTACAGGTGCTCTGGAAGAAACAGTAATGTTTATATCTTTATGCAAAGTAGCAATCACTTTTTATTAATGGATAAATATAGTTCTGTAGATTTAAAATGAAAGGTGACTTCTATGGGCAACAAATTATTTTGGCTGACGTGGCCAAAGGCGTCTTTAAATACACTCTTCCGTTTCGTTTTCAGCATCGTAGGTATATGCAAAGCATTCGGTGGTAACAAATAATAGATATTTCTTAAACTGTTAATTTGTCTTGTTTGTTTGCTTAATGCATTTTATTTACATTTTTTGTCAGACGCTTGTGTCAAAATGTTCAAAAATTAATTAAAAAGTAAACTCAGATACGATTTTACAAAATAACTTCTTTGCAACATAATACAGTTTCTTATCATTAAGAAAAGAAAAAAGATCTCTTCATTTTTGATAACAAAAAACAACAAACAATCAAAAGTATTGACAATTTTGTGCTACTTCTTGTATCTTGTAACAGAACTAGAAATTCACAATCTTAAGAAAATAAAAACCAAGAATAGGTACATATTGGTGGAGGTGATACATTTCTGAAAGTTAAATTACAAAAGGCTACATGATTTAACTCTGACTCATTTTTTGCATCAGATATTAGGTAACTGTGACTTAAGTCATTATCATTTTACAGGTAGGTAATTAAGATAAAATATTTATAAAAATATAGAATCGATTAAAAAAGAACATATTTATTTTAATTAGATACATTATTTACAGTATTTACAAAATTTTCTACAAAATTCAAAAATCATCTTTTTGGTTATTTTTAAATTAATATACCTAAGAACAAAGAATAACATTTTAAATATGTATGATTGCATGTATGTATGTACAATTTTAAATGAATAATAAATAATAACAATCATAAGTAATAAATTAAGGAATAGGTAAATGAATCAAATTATGAATTTTTGAAACCTCATGATATTAACGAAGCTCCCTATAATAAACAATTAAAAGCGAAATCTATTAATAAACGTAGGTAATAATAAATGTAAAAAAAGCGGCGTAGATAGTAAGTATAAAATATTTTGCATAAAAATGTTTTTTTAGATTTTATTTTCTAAAAAATAAAGAATAAAAAATATCTAAATTTACAACTTCTGTAATTACATAAACATTTTTGTTTTATAATACAAAAATTTCCGATAATATTGCGGAATCTGGAAAAGTGCCCCGAATGCTTGCAGCGTTTCCACGTTGAGTGGCAAGGGAAATTCTCTGGAAAAGGAATTTCTTTGATTTTGAATCGCCTGATTCTGTAATATGTTTTTTCATCAAACGTCAGTAAAATATGACATTATACTGCTGGATTGATAATGCTAAAATGTCATTTCATTGTCATGGCATCTGACGAGCTGACGAGTGGCAGATAAAGTTATTATCTCCGCTGACGAGCGGCAGATAAAGTAAACTAGCAAAATTTTTGAAATTTTAACAAATTCGTTTCTGAATCTGACATATTGAAAGATGAAGTGACTAAATAAGATTTAATCAAGAAACTTGTACATAATTGTAAAACATACTTACAAAATCTATCCAAATTAAAACTGGTTGACAGACGAATACCTAATTATTACAAAAAAAACTCGGATTTTGTTCACAGCGTTGTTTATCCTACTAGAGTCATAATAACGCTTTCCCAAAACGAGCCAGATGAATTTATCAGTCTACCCAATTTTCTACCTTAAAATAATTCCTGGTTTGTTAAATTCTTAATAATTAATTTCTTAAATAATTTGTTATGAATGTGTGAAGAAAAAATAATACATCTACGTTATTCGGAGTAAAATAGTTTTATGTGCTTTGGCTGAAATGTCTGCTTCAGCACATAAAACTTTTGCTCTTAATAAGATAATATACATACTATTTTCTAATTCAGTTACGAAAAGCAACCATTGTGATATGTCATTTTAGTTGTCAAACGTGCTTCATTTAATAACTAGTCAAAAAAGTGATATTATATTATCATTAGCGTTAAAAAGTGACTTTATATTATCACTAGTGTTAAAAAGTGACATTAGTACATATTATTATCCCGGAAAATTATTGAAATAGTAGATTTAAACAGGATTTTAATTAGAATGTGTGCTTTTCGTAACTAAATTAGAAAAAATCTTGTATGAAACACGTAGCAAAATGGCTATTTTTTTGCACACGACATGTTGAACCACTCGTCGACACTCGTGGTCCAATTGTCATGTCTAGTGCAAAAAAGACGCTCATTTTGCAACTCGTTGCATAAATAGCTATTACATATCATAATTCCATGTGATAAAGGACCTATTCTTATAGAAAATAAACGATTGTAATAAGAACTTCATATGTGAAAGTATTAGAGATTAAAAATTATAACAGAAGAATAAAGCAGCATAGACAGTTATAATTATGCTTAATCTTAGCTATGTATTTGATATTGGAAATGATCAATTATTTTATAAAAGATATTTTTGTTTTGTTTCACGTTTTGTATTCTTGTGTCTAGTATTTAATATTGAAATGTTAATTAAATCAAATAATAAATAAAACTCAGTTATCATTTGTCGAGTAGCACTCCCAGTATCTCCATGTGTTTATGTAAAAAGACTAAGTAGGAGTACATTTCAGTACCACGATTTCTATTTACCTTTTATCAATCCCAAATGAATTACTAACCAAAGTACTTAGAGGCAGGTAAATACCGACATAAAATAATCCCGCTTCTTATTTATGTTTCGATACGTGGTAGCAACAGGTTTAAATCAACAAAGTGAGAAATAATCTGAAACGAGCGCAACAAATCAAACGACACTTTATAAATCCATCCACTACCAAAATGGCGCCAAGTCTTGCACTATTAATCACATTATTTATGTGAACCCGGAGCAACTGCACCCTTACCGGAATAATTGGTTGTCTTAGGTCGACTCTTTGTCGTACGCGACCGCAAAGCGTTTGAAAAAGAAGCAGAGTCGAGGGAAAAAATCCGTAATCCAACACCGACGACTTCTGAGTATAGTATTACGTTTTAACATCTTGAACACGAACAAGTTATCAAAAAATTGGGGCGTAAAAAAATTTGTTGTAAAAATGTCTCGCAATCGGTTCGAATCTATATTATTAGATGCTTCATCAGAAATCGATGCGACTTATATGGTCGAGCAATTTGTCATGGAGTTTTTTAAATTGCATCGACATTTTAATTGTGACGGTTTTTGTTGGTCGCAATATCGTTAATTGATATCAATTATCAGGATTTACAGGTTTGCGGGCTTAATTCAATGCAGAACGTTTGTGTCGACGCAGTATAAATATTAATTATAACAATCATCGAGCGAGTTTCTTAAATACCTGAAAAACAACGGTCACGACAAATTAAAATTTTTATTCGATTTATGTGCCTCGCATAATTCATAACGGAGACGCAGATGGGCCGCCAAAATTAACCAATTTGATAATTGGTCTTGGGGTGGTCCCGGACCATTTATACGTTTCTACAATGTGTAAATCCGGTGTTTACACTCTGTGAAAAAATGCAGAAGGTGTTGCCCCCTAGAGTGCCGCTACCTGCCCAAAAAATGGAAACAGGTGCAGTTAGCGCTCTTATGCACCGAGATATAATCGATGCGTTAACAAATTAGCCCGACGACACGCGTTTGTTAACATCTCTTCAGATTTCCCTTCGCCCTTTAATAAATTTAAATTTGTTTCCCTGGAACAGTCGAGACACTTTAAAATCCATATTTTATGCAGATTAGCCTCGAGGCTTTAATCAGAGTTCGCCTGACGATCGCTTTTCAAAATGTAAATTGTTCCTTAATTGTTGCGGTGGTCGGGAATTTAACAACTCAATTTGATTTGCAGTAGCCTCATCGCCGACGATCACGAGTCCAGCTGGGGCGACTTCCGGATCTTCGACCGTTCCGTCGTCCCTCGGCCCGTCAGCTTTGCGGGAGCTTTACGGGAACGCCGCCACCGCACCTGGACACCCCCTAGCGTCACTAGTCTCGCAACAAAGATTCTTGGAGTTGTCCAGGTTCGGCTTAAGACACTATGACCTGGCGCAGCATATGCTCACACAACAGGGCGCCGTCACGAAATTGCTGGGTAAGTTTTAATTTCCATATATGGGCGATGGGTTGCTCTTTCATCGGTTGGCTTTTGTGCCCGGCGAAACTGGAGGAAATTGAAAATTGGCTGAAACGGTTGTCGAAACGACACAAAGGAAAATTAATTTTCGCTGCTAAACTGTTCTTTTATCGGTGATTCATCAAAGCTTAAGTTTTCGATTATTAATTTATTAAGTAGGATCGATGTGAGCAAGAAAATGCCAAATGTGCCTTCTTTATATTTTGCATTGTAAGGCGAAATTGAAAAAAGGGTGAGAGGATAAAAAGGCTAATTTACATAAACATAATTAACAGTTTTTTAGGAAATTATGCAGAAATACTCCAACTTTCTGTATAGAAAAATTGATTAGGAATTTAGATAGATGTATTTCTAGACCGATTTAATAAAGTAACACGGCAATTAATAAATTGTGTTAAAAATGACTCTTTTGTTGAGTATCAATAAAAAAGCGATGTCGTTTCGTTAACCTCTTACCTTCACTTCTTGAACTCTTCATTCAACACAATTGTTTTTTCACCAGCGCTATTTTTTAGATTTTTATCTATTTGTATTCACATAATACGTGTTTCCTTCTCTAAACTACTTCTAATTTTCATTCAGTTGATTAATTTTAGTTTGGTTCTGCAAATCTAATATTTATAATAAATTTGTGATAATCAAGAGGGCATTTTAGATTTGAAATTTGAAAAAAAATCATCTTTATCTTCAAGCGGTCGAAAATCGCGTCTTGTGTATCTCTATAGAAACGGTTGAAGGGCTTTTTTAGTATTAAAACACTTCAAATCTAAGGAGTTGAAATGTCTACAAACGGTTCGACAAGGTCATTTGAAGCATTTCTCACGATGAAAGGATATTATTTTCAAAAACATACATCTTTTTTACTTTATAAAAAATAATATATTTCTTTGTCATGACAATGTTTTGCCAGTGATTCGATTTTGTTAAATAAAATACAAAGTAAACACCGTTCACGTTGTTTTGGCATAATGGGAGGCCATGATTTATTTTTTTTTAACGTTGGACATACTGTCCGAAAGTGTTTTATTAAATTTCACCTCATCGTAGGCGTTGAAGAGTCGATTGTGAACCCACTACACGAGTTACAGATCGCGGACCAGCTGTTTCAATCTTACGTTTTACACGAGCGCAGCGTTCACAATCGACTCTTCAACGCCTACTACGAGGTAAAATTGAAAAAACACCCGATAGCTAACATGTTGCTGAATTTCCCGCGATGTTTGAGATTTCATCTATTGCAAACTAGTAAATGTGACAACAATGCACTATACATTGACGCTATTTATAACCTCAAATTTAAAAAATCATAACCTAATTCAAGCTTTACGCTCTACCAAATTAAATGCAAAATTTCCATGGCCTCCCATTATGCTAAAACAACGTGAATGCATTTTAGTAGATTTTATCATTTATTAAAATCTGACTGTTTATTTTATTTCAACACATTATTCTTGTAACTTGAGGTAATAAGCAGATAATTAAAAAAATATAAAAAAATATAAAAAATGAGACTTAAAGAATTCTAATTTTCCACCTATTATAAAATAATCATGTTTGTAACTAGTAATTTGTAATTGTATTTACATAAAACTGGAAACTGCAATGTATGGCAGTGCTTGACTCAATTACTTCGAAAGTTGTTAAACTTACTCGTGTATCATTGTACAGAGACTCTTGCAATTATTGTGCAATGTTTGCAACGATTGTTCAGTAAAGATGACTTCTAGAAGCAGACAAATTGATTAGACGTTACGAAATTGAGATAATAAAAGTCGTACTAGTTTTGATTGTCCATCCATTAAAAATAATTTTAGTTCTTTTCTAAATTAGCACCAGTACCTCGTTCTCGCCCCAGAAGCCTGCAGTTGCTCATTATTATCGATGCAATAGACAATTTAATGATACGATTAAGTGGAAAAAAATTTCTTGGAAGTAATTGCTAAATAATATTCATTGTGCAAAATCGCGATGTACTTATCCGTATAATTACCAACTTGACTTCAGTTCTTATTGTCAGAAGCGCGTCATGGTTTGCTTTTGAACAAACGACGGAAGACCAGTTACACGAACAAACGGATTAAATGTATAATGCTCTGTTATTATTTGCAATATTTCATATTCCGATACGTTTACCTCATTATCAGATTCAATCTGAAATGTAGCTTAAAAAGTATGCAACTCGGCCCGGTGTGCTCACCGGTGCATTCCAGATGAGCTCGGATTTATAGAATTCTATAAATTTGGTAATCTGACCCTCCCACAAACGATATTAACACGTCTGTTTGTTAGTAAAAAAAATCTCGTTGGTTTCACGGATTGTAATTAAGTAGCTCAGTATTTATAAATGTTCGGTTTGCATTAGCATATCTGATAATGTGATACCGATCACGGCTGGTCACTGTGAACAGTTGGCGGGTATAAACCTTCTTATTTAGTATGTAATCGTTCTTGAAACACACCGTATTGTTATCGAGAGGGCGAAAACGCCGCCATAAATTTCCACTTAATTGTTGCTGAAAACCGACCACAATTTATACGACTTGCTCGTTGTTATTTATATCCATAATTCGTAATAAATGATAGGATTTCAGACGTAATCCTGAGATTTGTTATAGATTTTAATTACACATCGCCGGTTCGATTAAGATCTTTGTTTTTTACGGACGCTTCCGATAACCATCACCTTAATCATAGCCATTAAATGAAGCGGGAATTATTTAGGCGCAACCATTCATTACGATCACAAATCTCACCTCGCGGTCTAACCACCAACTTTTGGAACCGCGATGACACACCCTGCTTTTTTTTTCGACGAAAAATTCACTCGTCACTACCAGAAACTTTATTCTTTATTGTGTCGTTGACATTTCGGAGGTTATTTGCATCCTAACGTTTTAGATAAACAATTATTTCTCCAATTTACAATTTCACTAAAAACGAAGCCGCAAAAATAACAAAAAATTTACCAAATCCAAGGTATTCAAAAAATTTAAAATAAAATATTCTGTGCTAGATATTTTTTAATGCTTTTAATGTTTATTTTTAAAGACACTTGCATATACATGGAAAAAAGTAAAAATATAAAAACAGTAGGTACAATCAATAACTTAAATAAATTAGAACAGTATAAGCTTAGTTGGAATAAAACTTATATTTATTATTGGCATGATTTAAAATGTTTAAGGATTATGAAGTATTTATGTAAAAAATTGCTTGTTTAGATAATATCAAATACTTATGTTCAGCTTGAGAGATTATTAGAGCGTCTGGGAAAAACGAATGAAAATGTCAAAAAAGGAGACATTAGTTAACACAAACAAAGAAAACATTGTTTAGTTTTAATTTTTTTCCGACGTTGATTTATTAATATTAGCCTAAGTAAACACATTTTAGCAGATCTAATCTCATTCCTGAAAACAATGAATTATTCAGACTCGATAATGATATCTAGCTATGTGATAAAAATTTTATGTATCCGGAATATAACTGTTTCGTTTTCCGCAATATCTCTTTAATTATTTTGCACCAGTGAAAATAAGTTTAATAATTTTAAAAAATATTTTACTTACGTATTATTGACAGCAAGCAATTTACGGCATTAAGTCATCCCACACAAACAATAATTAATTTTGATGTTAATTTAAGTTGGCTTAACTGTCCGAGTCATTTTTGAAAAGCTCGACGGGAAAAAATATTTCAAGTACCTATATCAAACTTTGGTATTCACTGTATCCAGAAAAATGTGTCTACTGAATAAATACTGAAACTTTCACTTTACAATTTATTTTATAATTTATTGCACATTTTTAAAATAGTTTATTTTTTAAATGTTTTAACCAATTTTATTCAGGAATGTTGAAATTATCAGATTCTAGCGCATATAGTAGCTGCTAAAATATCCAACCTTAATATGTCAGAACGAAAAAAACTCCTTTAGTGTGTTAAAAATAAAAGGATTGAAAAGTACGTTATGAAGATGCAAATTAAAAAAAAATCATTTATTATTTACCTACCTATAAAACATTTTGGCGAATTACGACATTTCAAGAAGCATTGTGTAGCGAGAAACCAACAACCTAACCTAAAAATGCGACATTCAGTATTAAGCGGCACATTCAAAATTTGACAAGTTATCATAGCAAGCTGGACCAGACAGTCATTTATAGATACCCTGTTTATAATTTGCAAACATGTCAGAATGTGAAGTTTGCGCTGTTGTAGCAAATAGTTTTTTAATTCCATTTTTGAAGAACTGAGGACCTTTTTTAATCCATTTCTTAAGAGATTCTTTTCTCTTATTCAAAAACCGAAGAATTTTTTCAGTTGTTAAAACAAATAACGTGCGATCAATTAAAAAAAAAATCGAGTTACCTGGATTGTGCTATTCTGATACTTTGATTGGTTCAAACCACCATTTTCGATCGGCGCATCATTTGTACAAGTAATTAATTAAACTGATTGATAAATATAAAAATATTACTGTAGACGCATTGTCTTCTTGCTGCAATGGTTTCCGCATAAGTTTTTTTGGACGTTTGTAGGAAAATACTACCTATATTACGTTTATTGCAAACTTTAAGTCTTCATAACAAACACCCGAGAAAAATAAAAAAAACCACTTTGGTCTCACAGACGTTCAATTACCAATATTTCGTGGCTCCCAAAATTTGGTAATGTAGTTTATCAACATAACTTTATTAGAACAGGCTAATAAAACTGTTTTAGAAGCTCCGTCTCTAATAGGTCTATTATTGTATTCAATTTGGAGTCGTTTATGGCACTCGTAGTTTAAGAGATCTTTAAGAACATTTTTATCAATACATATTTCAGTGTATTATTGTCATTTACACCAAACAACATGTAGTTGCATCCGTTACCTTGAATTACCAATTACATAATACAAAATTACCTAGAATTTGAAAATTTAATTTTTTTATTTAAAAATTAAAACAATGGTGCAAATTCTAAAAAATAACATAAAAATCTCGTTTCATAAGGGCATTGGCGCACTCGTCCCATACAAAACTCCCCTACGGGTCGTTTTCTACACTTGGGACTCGTGCGCCAAATCAACCCTTATAAAACTCGTTCTTTAATATACTATTATTAAACATGTGTACAACAAAAATACAAACGTATAGTTTTAGAAACTTTCGGCACCATAGCTCTACATTTTTGAGTTAGGTCAATTCCGTAAAACTATTGAAAATTGGTTCCCACGGTATTATTTTTGTAAAGGTAGCCTTGCTCGAATTTTATAGAAGGAATAGTATAGCGTGACTTTGTCGTTATAGGTTTTATCTTTTGCCTATTTTCATAAAATTTGTAGCCAAATTTTTGTAAATTATTCACTATTGGTAAGATAAATAATTATAAAATAACGGAATCGACGTGTCTAGCTTTAAAAATTATTAATTTAAATTACTGAAATACCAAAAGAAAAACAGTGTAAATGAGAAACAGTTATAGATTTCAAATTTAAGCAGAAATCATTTAACAAATGTATATTTTTTTAGAATTTCGTTTAAACATTGTACAAAATGTCTTTAAAAGAATGTATATGAAGAATCCGGTGAAATTGTGAAGCGCTATAATTTTATTGTGTCAAAGTTGTCACATCAGATGTCAACAATCAAATGTCAAATTATTAATCTTAGTGTCAGTTATGAATCCGACGTTTGAGTTGTTCTGCTTGCGATTTTCTTCGTTTTTCTATATTCTAATTACTTTTTATCTTACAACAGTCTTCATTAATGTCATTAATGGACATAACCTCTGTTTTTCTATTTGCTCCCACAATATGCTGCAGAGCGGCAAAAAGCAAATATATTCGAATTCCACAGGACTCTTGATATACGTTCTTTTATAGACACTTTGTACTTGTTTAAGTGAAAATTGCATGCTGTCAGAAAAATCAAAAACCTCCCAATTTCACTTTTACCAAAACAAGACAAGACAAGAAGAAACTGGTGATTATATAGTGAGAATAATAATTTTTAAGATTCATGCAAGTTTTAGTATGGTACTTGAAATAAGGGCGTACAACAGGAAATATTGCTACGGGCACAATATCGTTCATGTGTTAAGATCTTGTTAACCATATGGGATCTCGTTTTACTTCAGATATCCCTCAAAGACACTAATACAACGTATGCCAGCACTGATGGATATGTGAACTCATAAATTAAAATGTTAACGTCAAATTTTAAAAATTGTTTAATTAATACTAACATATTTGTAAATTTGAAGTTATTCGTGGAATGTAAAATATGTGAATACCTACGTTTGCTTCCACTAAAATGACACAACAGATGCCAGGAATGTTACAAACTTGATTTCTTTCGGCTATCCAGATTGAGCTTTAACATTTTAGCCGAGGAAGCTGGGCCGAGACAAAAACAATGCACATTAATAAAAAGTTTATTGGCTTGTTTCCAACAGCGAAATAATAAAATTGTAACGACTTTGGTTTTATTTGAAGGTAATGATTTGAAGGAATTTATGGCTGCAAAATTTTGTGGGGCAAAACAATTAAACAAAAATCCTATTGCACCAACTTTCGTCTGTGTTTTCAAATCGCATTCTGTTCACGAACGGAAATTATTAAGTGGTTTAGATCGGTAAATCGTCAATTACAGCGGCATTCTATGCAGATTTCGACGCTACTGTAATGTGAATCCGAGCCGTGAATGGTGTCTGCAATTTACTCTTAAAGTGATTTTTTTGTTCTCGAGATAATTATCTCGAATTCGCCCGACGGCTACGTACTTACTTACGTTTAATTCATTAATCTCCGGCTGAAATTCATAATAAAAGATGGTCATTACCTACAATTAGCAAATTTCCGCATGAAAAAATCCACTCGGGGGATCTTTACAGGTCGATGGAACTCTTCGCATTTTCAGCGTCCAACATCTGATTGATGATGGTACTTTTGAGCGGAAACGTTGCAATTTCGTGTCACAATCTGTTTCGCGCAATTAAAAAATTACGTGTAAAACAATTTTCAAGTGTAATTAACGGAAGACAGTTTTGCCTGCTTTCTAGTGTCACTAGCATGCGATTCCGCGAAACTGCACTTTGTTGCATGTTTTAAAACATGTGTTTGATGTCATCTTTGTGGAAATTGAATGATTATAATAAAAAAAAATGTTCAATCGTCACGACATGTTTAGAATATTATAAAGATGGCCTTCGGAATGGGGTGTGTTTTGTATAATGTAAGTTTCACGGTGTGTGCTTCCGACATTGAAACGAAACCGTATTCATTGGCTAGTTCCCCGTTTCATAAGCTTAACGACATGTTTGCGTTTCATTATTTTATTAGGGTAATGAGGAAGGCAGTCGCCTTTCGTACAATGGGGGAGGACAATCGATTTACGAATGTCGTTACGTTTTCTGACCCGATACTTATTAATACCCACACATATTAATACAGTGGGGTTAAGTTTTAAACCGTTGTTTTATTCTGTTGATATACAGGGTGTATTAAAAATGGCGCATAATATTTACACCACATGATTCTATGATGAAATAGAAGCAAAAAACTCTAGTACCAATTTACTCTTAACCCTCCGCTCATGGAGTTATTAACAATCAAATTTAGACATTTTATTTTTAATTTCATTATAAAAAATGCTGTTTATAGATTTTAAATCTATTGCAAATCGCAATCAAGCTAGAGTCACTTTTCGAATTTACGTAAAGTCAGAAAATAACAAGGATATTCATTAATGTCATTTTTGATAATAATTATTTAAAAAATATTCGTCTAAGACCAAATTCGAATTGGAATTTTTTGTTTGGTATTCCACGTAGATTCGCGTGATATAAATATTATGCGCCATTTTTAATACACGCTGTATAATTTCTTTTCTGTTTGTCTGCCCCAATGCAAAACATAATGCGTCATAATTCGAACGCTTATTGAGTATTGGCGGTCACGCAGAGGTCAGGAAAAAAGCGTCATTAGGAGTTAATTTGAATCTAAAATCGTAGAATTATGATCGCTTTTAGTAAAAAAAAATTAAATTATTTCGTTGTTCGTTTGTCGATCGAGTACGTTTGTGATGCCCATATGTGAAGCGAACACATTATCGTATATGTAGTTTATTTTGTTTATTTCGAAGAGACGAGGTTATATCTTACAAAAATTACAATCTTCATGCACGTAACGTACAATTGAGCTGAAGCATGACTTGTTTTCTCCTGGCCCTCCCTATCGTTCAAGTAATTTTGCTCATCATAAACGGATAGACATGTGTAAGTACCTGCCTTTTACATCCATATAATTACTCCATTGTAATAATTATAATGGGCTATTACTTTTATCCATGCGAAACTTTGCGTTAAGCTTATTCACTGTTTTAGTCCCTTTTTGGAAAATTTAATAATGGAGCACAATTAACAAAAAATTATTTGATATTTAGTATTTTCTATCAGGTTACTTAGTTATCACACTTTTTTCTAACACTACCATTACAGTCATTGTTTTGACTGTTGTACTGAGTTTTTGAAAACTTGATTTCAAATGTTTGTACCCTCGTGAGGAGTTCGAGATAATTTTTGGAACACGACAAAACATATAATGTATTTATTTGTTACTAAATTGTAAACGTCATTTATTCGAACTGTCACTTGACGTTGAAAAGTCATTTTAACTGGCTAGTAGCGTTAAATTGACAGCAGACCAGTTATGAATTTAACAAGTTAGTAGAGAAATTTGAAATTTGGAAAGGATAGTAGCGTTTTTAACATTTGAACATTTTTATTTCTTTGTTTCATACAAATTAAAATTAAATGTACAATTAGAATTTCCGCTAATGTCGAACATTCCTGAAGCGGAAGTGAATTCGCTCGTCATTGGACAATTAATTGTAGAACCTCCCGAAGTGGAAGCCACATTTGTCGAAGTGGAAGCCACATCTGTTGAGTTTCGTCCAGGAAACATTTTTTTCGCAATTTCAATTTTTTTATTGATAGAATCATTCACATAACCTTCCACAATTCCACTACTTTTCCATCCTCCCGCACGTTTTAGTGTCAAAATATCTCCACCTGCATCCACAACCATTGTTGCTGCTGATCGGCGAAATGAGTGACCTGTGTATAATTCAGATTCTTGTAGCCCTAAGTATGTTGCAATTTTTTTCGGTACACCGCCAATAGTGTGCTGGCCAACATTGAGGGAAATACATTTGCCATTACGGTAGGTTAAAAAGAAACGTAATTGGTCTGCTTGACGAGGACGAAGAGCTGCATTTTTTCTGTACAAAACACAAGGTTGAAAACTGCAGCCCTCATCTGTGATCGTAAATCTCCTTGTTGTTAAATTCTTTGTATTCCGTAAAGTGACGATAATATATTTCTCAACATCTTCTACGTCCTTCACCGTCAACGAGAGAAGCTCGTCACACCGGCAAGCACCAAAAATTCCAAAAATTGTAATCACTTTATATAACAACCAATAGTCATCAGGAGCTTCAACAAGAAATTTTTCCACTTGCTCTTTTGTTAAAATCCTTGCCTTCTTCGGCACGTAACGCTCATTCTTTCTCTTGAGAAAAGCAATTACCTTATGAAATCTACAAATGTCAAGTTAAAATATCACTTTTTTGACAACGTCTGTAATAGGAAAACAAACCTGCGAACTTCAGCATTTTCTTTAATTTCCAGGCAGCTTTTTAACATGGACCATTTCGACCACAAAGAATTGGGGCTAAATTTGTCTGATAGTTGGTGAAGATACACCAAAAGAACGTCTTCCGTTACACCAGTTACGTTATTGTTTTTCTGCCAATTTTTAAATTCTTCATATTCTCGTTCATATCTTGCTAAAGACTTCGCTGGCAGTAAACTGGAAGCCACGTTTATAGCTTCCTTTTTGATTTCTTCTGGCACGTTCATTTGAGAAAAAATCTTGACGGAAATAAACAATTTGAACAAACGGCGCGTTGTCATAGTAATTGTACTTCTGAGGTTTCTGAGTTTTGAGCAATAATTTGGAAGAAAACAGAATTTGATCATTTTTAATTTTATTTAGTTGTTTACAATTTAGTAACAAATAAAATATTATACAAGACACGCCAGGTAACTGGTTTTACTGGCTCAAGGAGGTAACTGACTCGTCTTCGACTCGTCAGTTATATCCTCCATTCGCCAGTAAAAACCATTTTACCTGGCTTGTAATGTAAAATACTATTACTTCAAGAGAGAAAAGAGGAAATTTATATTTCCCAATTTATTATAGGTAACCAAAAATAATGTAAAGTAATGTATTTGTTAAAATTAATCGATTTCATTAATGTCATCGGAGACCGACTTATCGCGGAATCAGGCGATTCAAAATCAAAGAAATTCCTTTTCGAGAGAATTTTCCTTGCCATTCAACGTGGAAACGCTGCAAGCATTCGGGGCACTTTTCCAGATTCCGCAATATTATCGGAAATTTTTGTATTATAAAACAAAAATGTTTATGTAATTATGTTATAATATAATAAAAAAAATAATCACAAAATGAAAACTGTTTTTTAAAAGCACTTTAGGCAGTTTCAGCTTCTTAAAAAATATTTTTTTCAACATTAAGTCAAGAATACTAATAATTCTTTGAGAAATTACAAACTTGAAGACGAAAATGGTTTTCCATAAAAGAAAATTATTGTTAAAAACAACATGTCTATGGCGATAGATAATAATCGTAAAAAGAATGTAAATTTCATTCAAAAATCAAAAAACCACCAACGTCGCATATCGGCAACGCTGTTTAGTGTAAAATTTGGTGAGACTTGTAATTTTGAGGTTAAATGTTTATTAAGTGTCTTGTTTTTCTGGGCATGTTTAAGTAAAAATAATAAGAATCAATAAATAAATGAAATGTGCTGTTAATAAAACAATATGAACGAAATTCAAAGTACATAATTGAATTTTATTTTGAATCAAGTAAATGTCATAATTTATAGTTACCAACATAGAATAAAAAAATATCTACCTAGGGTTTTTTAAATTTTACCAACCTAAAGCAACAGGTGGTGGTTTTTTGATTTTTGAATGGACTTTAGCTGTATTCCCTAATTTTCTTAAAAAAATTACAATTGTCTTAAATAGATTTTTGAGAAACAATTCAAGATAAATTTTAATACATAATTATTAGCAAGGCTATCAATATTGTTGCAGAGTATTTTTAGGAAGTGTCTACGATTTAGGTACATAAATACCAATAATCAATAATAATTTACTTACAGACAGTACTCGGTCAATAAGAGAACTGAAAATAGTTTCTTTGTTAATTTTTGATATTTTAAGTAGGATAACTTTCCAGTACTTATTCAAAGAAAGGCATGTTAACTCATTAGAGAATTAACAATAATGTTGGATTTAAAGTGTTCGTTATTTAGTCAACTTTTAAGTTTTACAAGTATTGTGCTCAAAACATGTTGCAAACTAATAATTTAGGTGTAGATAATGAAGACTATCCTCACGAAAACGAATTGCATGTCGAAGTCGCAGTCAGAGAACACAGAATTATTGCACTGACGTAAATAACTTTGAAAGACATGTACAAGACGTGCGTAACTGTAATAACACATTTTGTGCATGAGGTCTCTGTCCCTGAGTTGAATTTTTTAATAAAATATGAAACGGTTAACGGTTAATTTCGAAATGTTTTACAAACAAAAAAATCGAAAATATTAACATTCTTACTATTTTTCTTTTAATTTCTGAATTACATTTACCCTTACATTTGTTTATTAATTATTAAATATAAAGTAAAACACAAGTTTTCTTTATCTATTACAATTGGGGCATTATTAAAAAAATATCGCAGTTGTTCATTTATTGAAATTTGAAAAACAACTATTGTCGATTGTTTATTGAGTGATTATAATATCCAATTATGCATTTTTTATTAAATATCAATATTTACAACTTTTAAATAATTAGTCAATAGAGACACATTTCTGATGATGATTTGTGCCACTGAACAAACCACTAGACTTTTATGTCCGTTTTATTGGCGTCATAACTGTACAAAATAATGTAATTTTGAACGTTATTGTTAGAAACAGGTACTGTAGCAGGTAGTCCTGCCTACTTTCTTTGTGAGAGGGGTGAAATCACCCACCCTTATTTAAGTCGAGATATAGCGGTAAAAACGAGAGTCTACCACTATCCTTGGTACTTAACACTTGTACATCAACATTTTGTCATACAATAAAGTTTTTAAGTAGTTATACAAAGACGACTATATCATTTGAACGGCTAATATCACCACCCAACAGTGATTAATCGTTCATAATTTTGGTCCTTCGAGCCGGATGATTAAATCCATATCACACGACGGTCGTCTAGTGTAATAACAAGTGTAATACAACAACAATTCAAGAAACAGTTTCGACACCCAGAGGGCAGCAACGATTTCGTCACCTTCAGCAAGGGCAAAAGGGCAGCACGAATAGTCACCGAATTGGGTAGCAGCGAAGCGATCATCACTCAAGACATCAACAAAGGTTAGTGGCTCTCAATCCTTTCAATTTCCCTTCCAAACTGCATTACTACGTACGACTTCTTCTATTGTTCCTAATTTCGCAAATTTTCATCTCGACCACGTAAATCAAATCAATCATTATGCCCGAGACATCCTTATTAGATGAATCAATTGCCAAATTAGAGGCTCTAAAAAGGAAAAGAACCTCATTAAAAGCTAGAATTACGCGTATTCAGAACTTTGTGTCTAATTTTCAATCAAATGATAATGATGTGTCTCCACTAGAAACTAGAAAAACATTCATCGAACAAATATTCAAAGAATATGACGAGGTACAGACTGAAATTGAATCACTCGATCTTTCATCAGAGGCGATTGAGACACAGACTCAGGACCGCGACGAAATTGATTTAAAGTATCTCGATGTATTATCATCAATTCAAACAAAAATTAGACAAACGACGCCTCCACCGCACACTGCGGCCACAGCGAATCCTAACGGTAGTTGTTCCAGCGCTAATTCACATTGCTCTAATCGTGATCAATCAATCAAATTGAATCTGCCAACTTTAAATTTAAAATCTTTCACTGGTTGCTATAAGGAATGGTTGTCATTTCAAAATTCATTTAAATCCATTATTGAAGACGAAAACAACATGCTAAACAACTGTCAACGTTTCCAATATTTGCGATCATGTTTATCTGGTGAAGCTTTGCGAGCAGTCGAGTCATTAACGGTGTCATCAGAAAATTATAATGTAGCGTGGGATATCTTAAAGAAACGGTTCTGCAACAAACGGCTGATCGTTCACGATCACATAATAGCCATCACAAAGGCACCCCAAGTAATTAAAGCCTCGCATTCGTCACTTAGGTGTTTTTTAGATACGTTGAATTCAAATGTTGCCGCGTTAAGACAGCTAGAAGTACCGATTGATACTTGGCACGCTCTTCTAGTCGTAATAATTGTGGACAAATTAGACGACAATCTTGCAAGAGAATGGCAGGCTACATTAACCGACGAGGTTCCAACTTACGGTCAAACGATCGAATTTTTAGAAAAGAAATGTCAGTTGTTGGAATCCTTAAATCTATTGCACCCCAAATCGAACGTCAATCCGAATCACAATAATGCAAAAAACAATATGTCACAAAAACGAAGCACTACATCTTATGTTGCCACAAACAAACTACATTGTACATTTTGTAAAAATGACGATCATACAATCTTTCAGTGCAATGAATTTACAAAATTAAATGTAGAGGAAAGAAACGCTCAAGCTCGAAACCTGAAGTTATGTCTTAATTGTCTAAGAACCAACCATTTTGTTAACAACTGTCAGTCCAAATTCAAATGCCGTAAATGCAATCAAAGCCACAATACGCTGCTTCACAAAGAAAGACAAATCACGCAAACCAATGAAACACCAGCACAGGTAGAAAGTTTAAACGCTCATTCTATGAGGTCCCAATCATCAATTATTTTGTTATCAACCGCGATCGTTCTCATAGAAGATCGTAATAATAAGTCACATAAATGTAGAGCTCTCCTGGATGCAGGGTCCATGAACAGTTATATTACGTCATCATTTTCCAAAAAATTACGTCTACAGCAGAAAGCCGTAAATATAACCGTTGGCGGAATTGGTCAAATTTCGACGAACATCAAACAGGCCGTCCAGGTAAACATCAAGTCTCAGTACAATAAGTTTTCGGCGAACTTAAGTTGTTTTGTTCTGGAAAAAATAACCGAAAATCTTCCCCTGGTGACCATAAACATGTCTGCAATAAATATTCCAAAGGAATTACAGCTAGCCGATCCGAAATTCTTAGAAACTGCACCAGTAGACTTACTTATCGGGGCTGATTTGTTTTGGAACCTTTTATGTCAAGACCGCAAGGAAATAACACTGAAGAACCATAACAAACTAATGCTGCAAAATACCCATTTAGGTTTCATTGCGGGTGGGTCACTAAATATGAACAATAACAATAGCTCAAGCACCTGCTCGCTTTCTCTAACGTCGGTAAGCGACATTTTAGAGAACCAGATGCAAAAATTCTTCGAACTAGAACAATGCAGCAACCCTTCCGAACAAAAATGCTTTTCAAATGAAGAGATTATGTGCGAGCAACATTTTATTCAAAATACGTGCAGACAAACAAACGGAAAGTTTCTTGTTAAACTGCCATTAAAAAATGATCCTCCAATTCTCAAGTCAAACCGCGATAGTGCTGTAAAGTTTTTTAACAATCTGGAACGAAACCTAAACAAAAGGCCTACACTAAAATCAGATTATGTGCAATTCATGCGGGATTACATCTCTTTGGGTCACATGGAGGAAGTTCCGGGTTGCGAATTAAATAAACCGAACTGTACATATTTGCCCCATCACGCGGTACTCAAGGATTCTACATCGACCAAGTTAAGAGTTGTTTTTAACGCGTCATTTCGCTCAGCTGATGCATTAAGTCTAAATGACAATCTTATGGCAGGACCTACAATCCAGCCAGAGCTTTTTGCAATTTTGTTGAGATTCAGAACTTTTAAATACGTCGTAAACGGGGACATAGCTAAAATGTACCGTATGATAGAAATACATCCCGATCACAGTGACTATCAACGAATTGTTTGGCGCGAGAACACCGAAGATCCGCTAAAAACGTATAGATTAACCACTCTAACCTACGGTACAAAACCGGCCAGTTTTCTAGCAACAAGATGTCTTAAAGAACTAGCTCTTCAAAACGTAAATCACTACCCGGAAGCCGCTAAAGCAATTCAACAGGATTTTTACGTAGACGATCTTCTGACGGGAGGAGACTCACTTGAAAACCTAATCACTTTACGAGATCAAATAATTCAAATTTTAGCTCATGGTGGTTTCTTATTACGTAAATGGGCCGCCAATCATCCTGCATTAATTCCAGATAGTCACGAGCCTAATCTCAACGTCAGTTTCGATAAGGATGCTTACACTAAAACGTTAGGGCTTTTTTGGAATCCTAATCACGATTCGTTACGCTATCAGGTAAAACAGTGCGACATTCCGAAAAGACTAACAAAACGCGAAATCCTGTCTAAAACTGCCCAGGTATTCGATCCATTGGGTCTTGTGGCGCCAGTAGTAGTAAAAGCAAAAATAATCCTTCAACAATGCTGGAGTTTGAAAATTGGATGGGACGATCTATTACCTGAAACTATTTATTGTGCATGGGTTAAGATCTTGCAAGAACTCGCTCACTTAAACGAAATCGAAATTCCCAGAAACATAATAAAATCAAGCCCCGTACAGGTGCAACTACATGGTTTTGGTGACGCATCACAAATCGCATATGGCGCTGCTGTCTATCTAAGAACAACTGATCATAGTGGCAATCATCAAGTTCACTTAATTTGCGCTAAATCTCGTGTGGCTCCTCTTCGCGCTGTTACGTTACCACGCTTGGAGCTGTGTGCCGCCTTAACGTTGTCGCGATTATTTAATACAGTTTTACGAACGATAAATGTCAAAATTGATCAGCAATTTCTCTGGACAGATTCCACAGTCGTTCTGGCATGGATAAACGCTACATCTTCAAACTTACAAACATTTGTAGGAAATCGAGTTTCCGAAATTCAAACGCTAACGGATGCGAAAGATTGGTATCATGTCAAAAGCGAAAGTAACCCTGCGGATGTACTAAGCCGAGGTGCTTTACCTGGTCAACTCAAAACTAATAAACTGTGGTGGAACGGTCCTGATTGGCTGTCAGAAAACAACGACACTTGGCCCGTATCTAACGTAAATCTTTCGGATATTGAAATTCCAGAACGGCGAACTGTCACTCTGACCAATATTCATTCTCGCGAAAGACAACTACCGCTTCTTACAAAATTTTCAAATTACAAAAAAACTGAACGCGTAATGTCATGGGTATTACGGTTCATCAACAATTGTAGGAAGCCAAACCAAAGGCAAATCTCTAGTTCTTTAACATGTGAAGAATTAAAAGATTCCATGAAGGCCATCATGCGTTTAATTCAAGAAGTTGCATTCAACGATGAATTAGCTTGCCTTAAACAAAACAAACCGATTAACAAGAAATCACGTTTACTGTGCTTAAATATTTTTCTCGACAAGAATGATAATTTAATTCGCGCGGGAGGTAGGTTGCAAAACTCATCCTTAACTTACGATGTCAAACATCCCATCGTGCTACCAAACGATCACCATTTGATTAAGGCATTAGTCAAACACGTGCACATTGAGCAA
This sequence comes from Tenebrio molitor, assembly GCF_963966145.1. Classification (NCBI taxonomy): domain Eukaryota; kingdom Metazoa; phylum Arthropoda; class Insecta; order Coleoptera; family Tenebrionidae; genus Tenebrio; species Tenebrio molitor. Next base: position 9,798,852 of record NC_091051.1, read on the forward strand.
CTGCACGCTGGTGTTCAGGGAACTTTAGCCGCGTTACGTCAAAATTTTTGGATAATTTCTCCACGCAGTGTGGTACGCAAGATTTTGCACCAGTGTTTGCAATGTTTTAAAGTCAAACCAAGCGTTATGTATCCTATTATGGGTAATTTGCCCAAATCCCGTGTCGAACCAACCAGACCATTTTCAATCAGTGGCGTAGATTATGCCGGGCCTATTTACATCAAGGAATGTCGTGGTCGCAGTAAGCGTACTGTGAAGGCATATATTTGCGTCTTTGTCTGTTTTTCAACTAAAGCCGTTCATTTAGAACTAGTTGGTGACTTAACGACTCAAACCTTTTTGAATGCGCTAAAACGCTTCATATCAAGACGTGGTCATGTGTACCATCTTTATTCGGACAATGCTACAAATTTCGTTGGCGCCAATAGAGAATTACTGGAACTAAGAACATTTCTAAAGTCAGCTTCATTTAGTCAAATTACAGAAAATCTGGCTAATAAGGGTATCTCGTGGCATTTCATTCCCCCCAGATCCCCGCACATGGGCGGTATTTGGGAAATAAACGTAAAATCCATTAAAGGTCATTTAAAGAGAACAATTGGAGAAGTCGTGCTTTCCTACGAAGAATTGTATACCCTGTTAACAAGAATTGAAGCAGTCCTAAACTCCAGACCTTTGTGTCCCTTGAGTAACGATCCTAATGACCTTAATCCCATAACCCCTGGTCACTTCCTCATCGGAGAGCCATTAACTTCTATAAGCGAAAGAGATCTTACGACGACGAGGATCAACCGATTGACGCAATGGCAAAGAGTGGAACAGATGAGGCAGCACTTTTGGCACCGCTGGCAAAGGGAGTACCTTGTTCAAAACATCAATCGTTCCAAGCAGCTCCGTGGTTCCGGTTCCAGACCGTCTACCCCCGCCTTGGAAGTTGGTTCCATGGTGATCCTAGTTGAGGACAACACGCCGCCACTACAATGGAAATTGGGACGCATCGTAGAACTTCATCCCGGAAGTGACGGTGTTGTGCGCGTAGTGTCCGTAAAGACTGTCAATGGCATCTTCAAAAGAGCCACGCGAAAGGTGTGCGTTCTGCCAGCGAATGAATAGACTATGTTTGTATCGTGTAAATATTTGTTATAATTATGCATTAACCCTTTTTTACAATTGACTTCAATGTTTGTATTTTTTAATGTTTTTTGTCATGTTTATTATGTAACAATCCTTTTTCTAATAACCATGTTCGATCTTTGCTAATTCCAATATTTTTGAAGTCCGTGCCTTCAAGGGGGGCGGTATATGTACAAAATAATGTAATTTTGAACGTTATTGTTAGAAACAGGTACTGTAGCAGGTAGTCCTGCCTACTTTCTTTGTGAGAGGGGTGAAATCACCCACCCTTATTTAAGTCGAGATATAGCGGTAAAAACGAGAGTCTACCACTATCCTTGGTACTTAACACTTGTACATCAACATTTTGTCATACAATAAAGTTTTTAAGTAGTTATACAAAGACGACTATATCATTTGAACGGCTAATATCACCACCCAACAGTGATTAATCGTTCAATAACAATAAAATGTCACATGATCAGCAATAAAATACACCATCAGGTGAAAAATATTATTGATATTTATTATTACGGCAACGATCTCGCTTTCTATAAAAAATATCTTTAAGATAATTATGAGAAACATGTTTTATAAAAATATTTGTATTGCCAGAAATTATTTATGGTCACGTATGTAAACATGTTTTTGAGAGAAGCAGTTTTAATTTTTTAATTTTAAATAATAATAATAATTTGAGCCAACCTTAACTAAGAAGCTATAACGATAGGTAGTTATTAACTAAATAAACTAAAAGAGCAACTTTTTCATCCAGTGTTGATTTTTGTAGCGCCGTGGGAAGGTTTATTTTTAGAAATGATATTTTTTAAACGAAGATTGTTGACCCCTTACTTAATTTTTTTAATTGAAAATATCTTGCTTTGGTTATACAAAAATAAAAACATCAAAAAAATTGAATTTTGATGGTGGGACATAATGGACTTGCTTATTTCACCATACCATGGATAAAAACATTTGATAATGCAAAATTAAACTATGTACTCCATTTCTGTGGTTTAAAATCTTCCATTATAACAATTTTTACGTTAAAGAGTTTACTAATTCCATAGTGAAATTGTAAACATGTAATAATAATTACATATAATCAACAGTACCTATGATAAGTAAGAAATATAAAAAAATATAAAATAAAAACAATTGATCAAAAATCTGTCACAGCTTGATTATTATTAATTCAAGTGAATAAAATGCATATAAATTTTAATTTCTGCACACAGTAAATACATGTTAATAATAGAGTTCGCTACATGATTAAGTATTGATATCGACGCACCTACCATTATTTCTTGTTTACAACCCCGGAATGCTATTGGATGGAGCAAAAAAAATTGCGCAAATAGAATTTTTGATGTGAGAGCCTTTGTATTAAAAACTTTTATCGATAATCAAATTACAGATTAGAACTGTAAATCATTCAAGGATTGTTTGCACGATAACATTAATCAGTGTAGAACTAATCTAGAAATTCAAATTTGTGGTGTTGCTTACAAATAGCGGTTTCGATTTAATTTCCAGTGTGCCGTATTGACACACACAAAAAAGAAACCGATGAGCTTTTGTATTTTTGGGTGCGAGCTTTAATGGAATTTGATTTTGTTTTGGTTGAATAATGGATTGGAAAGCAACGTCTGAATAGCGCATGGGATTCGAGACGCAGTAATAAATCTATTGTTGAATTCGAAATAAGTATTTTGAATGCGGAACTGTCATATCAGAAACCTGAGCGATAAATAATGGATCGATATGTAATTATGCTTAGTTGAAATTACAGAGGAATAGTCAAATGGCAAACGTGCTTAAATAAATAATCCTCATAGCATTTTAATGCGATATGATAATTCCAGTTATTAGAGATATTAAATGCTTCCAGACAGTCGGCCATTTTGTAGATCGCATGTTAGGGAAACCTTGGCAGAGTAAGTAATAGGTAGGCTGCTTGCACAATGATAACTTGCTAGTTTGCGAGACCGTATAAGAACTTTTGAATTATACACATCAAATCAGAAGAGTTCTACATCTTGCACGGTACACTACCGCCAACACTTCTAACACTATTGGCGCTACTACACCGGCTTGAAACTAGTCGTTTGCTTTGCACTCATAAATAAAGGCGATTCTAGACAAGCGTTAATTATATACGTTATTGCACGGACAAACGCTGCACAATGACCGAGAAATATTGCTTTCGAAAATCGATGATGAAATATATCATCTGTTAGCGCACGTAGAAAACTTGCATTCCGATTTTTATCCGACGATTATCGCGACTAGATCTTGCGGTCTTCCTTTTATGGCTTCTATTTTAGATCGGATTCAGAAGTAAAACGACCTGTCTGCATCACTTCTCGTGAATTAAAACATTTTTTTTTATTAACTCGGTTTGCTCGCATCACTCACACCCTGTATTATCGAACTTTCTTTTCTTCACAAGAAAAAGCAACGAAAGAGGTGACGACAATGTCTGATGGACCACGCTTTCGATATCTCCTTATGGGAGCAGGCAATTTTTTCGTCAACATTTAATGTCGCAGAGATCGTGACCGGAAACGATGATATCATTATTTATTTTTGAATGGTTTCAACGCAGTTGTGCATACCCACAAATTACAGTAAATGCAGGAGATTTTAAAAACAGAGTAATAATTCCCCTCCTAAAAATTCTCATTTCTGAGAATAATCATTTAAAAAAAGGAAGATTGCATTATAAAAATGTGCGATACTTTCTTACAAGCTTTTTTTAATTTTTCAAATATTTAAAAAAAAAAATTAATAGGTAGTTAATTTTTAATGATTTATAAAATATTTGAAAAAAGACTAGTCTTATTTGTTGTTTTGCATATAAAATTACATGGATACCTAATGTTTAAATTAAATTCAATGATGATGTACTGCAATGTAATTTGCTTTACTGGAAATAGTTAAGATTTAATGCAATAATATTTTTGAGTGTACATATTTGTTAAATAATGTCTGAAACTGAAACAATCTCATTTTTTCAATTTAAGAATGTTCTGAACACATTAAAATGTTAATCCAATGTGCTGTTTTGTTAGTAGTAATTAAGTAATTAAAAACGTGAATCAACTTAATATTTTACTTATTTATTACATCCAGCATTTTTGAAAGGTCTATTGTACGGCCAATTTACTCCTATACAAATTAGGCTTATACTCGTATATCAGATGTTCATTTAAATTTCTCCTCAAAGTTGGCGTTGAACAGTCTGCAGATTAAAATCACAAACAACGCAAAATGTGACGTTAGATTTATATAATCTGTGGTGTGTTCACAATCGACTCCGATATATTTTTTTAATTCAAAGTAAAAGAAAACTAAAAACTCGAAAATAATTTGTACCACTACAATAATGATGGGTTTCGCTGAATAAAATATGTTTGGCGTGACCGTGAACCTTTAGAGAGAAAAAAGAGAAATATCTAAAATTAAGAACAATGGACAAAAATGTTTTTCCTGCTACATTTTTGTTAATGTCAAAATCGCCTAGTAGCGCTATCGCAATGTTTTTTGGAATCATCTAATGCAATTTTAAAACGTTAATGTTTTAAGAGCTCATTAAAATTTTTGAGCAATAATTTTAATTAAAAACTTACATTGCATTTGTTTTCCTCTAAACTACTTCATGAACTTTTTTATATTAAATACATTTAACGCAACCTTCGTTATTATTATTTAGATCCAAGAAGGCTTGGACATTTTGACCGTATGTCCACAGATATCTGGAATGCATGGAAATATTTCTGGTTGCATATACCTGCTTCAATTTAAATTTGGAAATTTTCTATCATAATACAAAAAAAAGTGTTGCATCGAAAGTAGATAGTGAAAATAGTATCTATTGACTTTATTTACAACCAATACGGCTTATTTCAATAATCTACCAGAATTTGACATATTTTAAAAATGTTCCTATTAAGATTATTCATTTACCAAATTTCTTATTAATGCTTATACGTGTGACAAAAACACATTCCAATGTTGAGAATTATTTCTACCTTTAAAGTCCTTGCACATCAAGGTGCACGTCCATTGTAATTTAATATTGAAGTATGTAAATAAAACAAAACCCAAATTTTTCTCACAATTTTATATGCAATAAGTGCACGGTCATTTGTGTGCTTAAAATATTTAAGGTATTTACTGAGCTTGCTTAACATTATCGGGACAATATCTAGGTACCAGAAAATTTTAAACAGACAATGGAAAATTTCAATATCAAAAACTGTGTAGTTAATGCGGATAACACAGTAAACAAACTTGCCAATTATTTTTAACAACGATTACAGAAATTTTTAGATGTGTCTAAAAGCTTTTTGTAATCTTCCATTAGAGAAAGGAATTCAGTTCATAATTTTGCTTATAAAATATTATCAGAAAGTATTGTTACTCCACCAGCTAAAAATAGGGTAGAAAAATGCAATGTATATAAAAGTTGTCACAGTAATAATGAAGGTATGTGTATTAATTCTTAGATAAAAATAACTTAATAAATTAACTACCGACGCTCCTAAAATGAAGAATTCTATGGTAGTTCATTTTCAGTTTATTTTCAACGAGAAAAGTATTATTTGTTACTGCTTTATCCGTTTATTTTTAAATATTTCCTTCAGGGAAACAAGTGAACAGTTCATTAGATCTGTTTTTTAGATTGTTACCTACTTGTCTAGTTGTTGCTTTAAGGGGGCTAACTACTCGGAAAGTTTCCAAAACGGCTCCTGCAAAATCCACTACTGTAAGATAAATTAACAATTTTTCTTTTTGCGTTCGTCTACCTGCTTTAATATTTTGATTTATGTCTTGAAAACCTTTTGCGACAAGCACAGCATTTAACGAACATTGTTTCCTCTAAGGGAACATTACGTAGAAAATATTTCGTTGGATTAGAAACAGGAGAAAAGGGTCAGGGCTATTTAATTCTTTTTTAATTTTTCAGGAGGGTTAATGCTAAATACAGACTTATTTACATAACTTTCCGACCCTAACGAAAGTTAAATGCAGCCAGTAATACACTATTCACTGATAACTTGATACCTTTATGTACTATGGAATCTCGATACTCCTGGCATTATTTTTTGTATAATTCTGAAATAGTTTTTGTTGATTAAAATGTGCTCCAATGACGAAAGGACCGATATATGATGAGTCAGTTTCTCAAATAAAAAGAAATATTGTCGATTACTGTCATTTTTAAATTTTTATAATTGAGACTTTTGTGAGGGATGTCCAAACCATACAAAAATTTAAAATAATTCATGTTTTTGGATCAAGTTATGAATGAAAAACGTATTGCTGGCTGTATTTAAATTTCGTTAGGATCGGAAAGTTATGTGAATCACTGAATCAGTCTGAATTACTATACTATTAGAGAGTAAGTCCGCATATAGTATCTCCAATGAAATATAAATAGCTGAGCATTTTCACTTTCACTATATTTTCTTTGTTGAAAAAGTTATATGGAGATACATTTTTCTGACCCCAAAGGCCAAATAAGTACAGGGTATTTCACGAGTGATAATGAGCCCGACGGAAATAAAAATGCAACCCACAATGCATTTGCAAAGGTAACGTGAATATTTGTTTTTTAATTTAAAAAACGTAAAACAAATGACTCTGCAGTTTAGGAAATTTTCAATTCCGCCGGGCTCAATATCAAGCCTGAAATACCCTGTATAAGTGTATACATATTTATCAATTACTAGACAACAAATTTTAACTCTGATCTTGTTTCTTTGATGAGACTACATGATTTGCAGTAATTTTAAGCACAAAGGCATCGGCTGACATTTACCTACTTTAGAAAATTCTCCATTTCGAGTTTACAGTTAGGATTTAGAAAATAGCACTAAAGATTGTGGAAGCTTCGGAGTTAAAGTAGGTATGCAAAAAAACGTTCAAATAAAAATATTTCGAGATAATTAATAGACGCGTACGTAATCGTCATTGCGTGTAGGAATTATTTAGTTAAAGATTTTCCACTGACATGATTTCAGGATCGAAAATTGATCAAGTATAAAAACGTGCGAAAATTAAGACGGTGTACATGTTTTGTAGCTTAAGGCAGTTGACTGAAAACAGTGCGACCGAGTTATAAAATGCTTCCAAGAACTGATTGTAATAAATTAAAATTTTGGTGTAATTAAATTTGAGATAATTCCCTGCGATAGTTCCTTTTAAAAGTAGGTCGCATTTTATTTGAATTTGTTATTTGAAAAATACATTTGTTACATAAGATACTGAAATAATGTCTAATTAGGACGAATCGGGAAAGTTAGAAGTGTTTTGTGCGATTAGAACTCCGATTGTGTATTTGGGCGAAAGCAACACTACAAACCGCCACACCTGTAGTCTTTTTTTCGAAAATAATAATATGTAGCGTAAATACGTCCGTTCCCCATAAAAACCTCCATGAATAATGCATGATTGATTTATCTTCCTAAACATAAATGTTTTGCAACATTAAGTACGCTTAACCAATTAAGATAAAATCGAATATTCACGAGTAACATGATTTTGCAGTAAACATTCACAAATATTTGTGATAATTGGTCGCGATATGGGGGTAATAACATAATGTGACTGTATTTAAAATGTCCTGCGGAAATAAATAACGAACGCTAAAGGATTATGAAAAAGTAATAATTACACTTGCATGTATACGAAGTGTTCCAAGTAGCCGTACAGCTTGGGGCGTTTGGCCTGAGCTGGATCCATGCTACCATGGTCTCACGCAAACCCAACTTGGGTGCCCACGGATCGGACAATTCCTTTAATGTCCTTTAATTTACATGCGTGTGACTGTGCTTTGAGTTTTCAGCCCGAGGGGCGGCTGTTTCGAAGCGTGACCCCGCAACTGGCAAACTTCCAAAGCCCCACGCTTTACCTCACGTCACGACAAAGTAGCCGTTTGCTGTTCTCTCAACAAATAACATTTCAAATTTAACAAGAACACGAAGTGATCTCTTCGCCGTGGCAGGTGTAGGTACCTACGTGGCAAATAATCAAAATAAAATGTTACCACCATAACAGACTCGGGTGCATCACGGTGAATACTCGATTACCAGCATCACTGCAGATAAAGGACAAAAAGGTGGCAGGAGTTGGGCCGTTTTGTATTTGAGACATGTCGGAAAATTCGGGGAATGCCGCCGGAAAAGGACGCTGCACTAGTGGAAAAAAGGACAAGGCCTGCAGCAGCAATAATCTGGCTAAAAAGTTTATTGCTTACTGTTATGCCAAAGTAAGCATTGTTGTTTCGGAAAAACGAGTAAAAAGCTAAGCATTGATACAATGGTTTCCTTAAATAGTGCTAATAAGAACTTTGCAAACAGAATACATCATGAAATCTGAGGAGTGACAAAAAGCTGGCATCCATTCGGCGTACGTTGAAGAATGTAGCGCGGTCGATAAATATCGGCTATTGCAGGAACAAATTTATAGACAAGCTAAACGAACGTGGCCGTTTCAATTTACAACTTTCGTTGGTACTTTTTCCTGCAGGAGGCTTTTTTCAGTTGATGCGCAGCGTGTCCCGCATCTGTCCGTGTTCCATTATTCAACACAATTTTCTCCAAATTGACCATCCTCGCGATTTTTTTTAAGCATCGATATTAATATTGCAGCACAAGGTGCTGCCGGTCGATTCCTGCAAAAAGCTCCGATTTTCTCCCGACATAGCATCACGTGTTGGAAACCAAATCAGAGTAGGTCTTGATGATGAAAGATTATCGGTGGCTGCCTCGTTGTAAGTATCGGGACGAGTCCGAATACTATGTCCATAAAAGATTTTTATATCACTTTAATGACACAAGTTTTTGTTAGCCAAAATTTATAAGACCGTTTAAGTGTGTCGCGAATTTATAAGCAGCGGACAAGGGAAGTGAGTGGCGTGGATGAATGTACCCTTCTTCGACCATAGACGTGGCAGATGTCGCGCTGATATTTATTGTTCTTCGGTTTGAATACAGGTCATCACAAAGCAGGTGGCAGTGCTTTTCTTTATTGTTGCTAAATGTCCCAAACTTCGCCTTATTAGGCAAATTGCCTGCGATACGCTACGAATCGTCGAAGATCCGTAATTAATTCTTGCGACCAAAAAATTCTACATCATAAAATTGTTACCGTGAAATTCAACGCGACCTACGCAGACCCAATAGAAACTGAATCCACTTCGTAAATACGCTCAAAGCTTTCACGCTATAATCGATTTACAAACAAAAATAAAAAAAGACCCCAAGGGTCTAAAAAATTCAGAATTTTATTTGTTGGAACGTACCACTAGCCGACTTTTCCTGGTAATAATCAATCAAAATTAAACCATTTCTTCTTTTTGTTCAACAAGATTTGCCTTTCTTCGTTTCGAGCTACTCCGAATTACACAAGAACTGGCATTGTAAAATGTCCGTTATGAAATATTTTTTATTCGACGTAAAGAACAAGTGGCAGTTTTGATAAGTTGTTATGCATATTAATCTTCCAAGAATCTTGTGGTATTGGAGCGCTTTGCTTTCTTCCGATTTTTCAAATTAAACCCGCAGACTAAATTCTTGTCAACAATAACATTTCTTTTTAGAATTCATGCCTTAACATTTCCGTAATTCCAAATTGGTGCAAGTAAGAGTATCATGGATTATATCAGGTGTTCATTTAAATGTATCCTCAAAGAGTGAGGTTAGATTTACACAGCTGACAAGTGATCCGTAATCCGTGGTGCGTTCACAAACGGCGCCTAGTTTGAGGAGAAATTTAATGAACATCCGATACTTGAGAATACAAAATTTTAAGCTGAAAGGTTAACGTTAATAACGAAGTGGATATAAGGCAATTACGTGTGAGAAAAAATATCTTTGGCTTTCTACGTTACGTAAGAATTAATAAGCAGTTAAAAGTAACAGTATAGCAGTAACAAAGGTTTGGAAGTAACAAAGTAATAAAATGAGAGGTGACAAAGCACAACTATGAATTATTTAATTAGGAAATATATATTACACTGGGTACAAGGCGTAAAGTAGTTTTTTTGTTAAGATTACATCCAGTTAGCAGTTTTTAGCAATTTCAAGAGCACCTCCGTTTCTTTTTGATCAGTCGCTTCCGTCCTTTTAGTATTTTTTGTGAGGAGAACAACAAAGGTTAGAACAAATTTCCCGTGACTAGTAAAAATAAATTGTGCAAGGTTAAAGGATTAATATTTGTGGTTAACAAGATTGCTTTTTGCAGGCACGCTCCGACCGCCCGGTTTAATTGGCGGCAGCAAACCAAAAGTGGCAACGCCGGCCGTAGTGTCAAAGATTGAGCAGTACAAAAGGGAAAATCCCACGATTTTCGCGTGGGAAATCCGGGAGAGATTGATATCGGAAGGTGAGTACGACGCGCCCTTAAGTCGTTTCCCCGAAAGAAAAATAAGCAATTATCGAGCGTTGTAATTATTAAGGAAGCGATATCTAGAACCGAAAACGCAACAGACGCAATTATCAAACACGATTTTTGTGCGTGTCAACTTAACTCGACATAATTAAATAAAATTAAAAGATGGCCATTCCGTGACGAGCCCGTGACTTTTTCAAAAAAACTGCGTGTGAATGAAAACACTTATTTGTATTAACAAAACCGCAGGTAAAATAACCAAGAAATGACAATGTTTAGGGGGTTTCATATTGTTTGGGTTGGCCAAACTGCCAGTGCCGAGCCGGTTATTGTGTTACGGAAAACCACACCTAATTATACGTATTGTGAATGCAGGGAGGATAAAGTAAATTATACTTTTTTCCTTAAAGACGTTTCCATTCTTAGCTATAATGCCTTCTACTGCAGCACTGAATTGTTCGTTTACTTCACGTTTTCGACAACTCCAATTAAATGAGACTTCCTGGCAGTCGGTAACGAATAATTAGTCTTGCGGCCGTCGCCACCCATTTAAATCAATTGCCAACATAGCGATTGTACAAGTGTCAAGTTGGACACACCTAGCAACGTGCAGATCCCACCCGATCAAATCACCGAAAAACAAAGGACCGTTCGTTGCTCCTTGTGGAAATGACAATTTGCGATTCTCATGGCAAACATTTGGTATGGTTTGTTCGTGCACCTGGAGGTGTTTTGGTGTCTACGCCACTGAAGCAAGACTCGGATCTCAATTGTACCAGCCCCGGGACAAATCGGAACCCACCTCGTGTAATTACACTGTGACTGATGAATGATTAATAATTGTATATTTATCATACGGATGCATTGATCATGATCACACTTGGATGCAAGGATGAGATACCATCACTTCGATTTGATTTATCTGCACGTTAATTCCCTATTCAAACCCTCCGGCACCACCGTGTCTATCAATAAATTCAATCCCAAGCGGCGTTTCCTTTATTTATTTTTTTCGTCGTCCAGATTCGTATTAATAACCACAACAACGGGAATAATAAGAAGCCACAAGTGTCTGCCACCACTCGCAGTTATCAATTCGTAACCAATTTGACCGTAATTGAATTTTTTCTATCTAATTACGCAATAAAGCAATTTTCATCAAAGCTCGAAAGAGTACCTATGTATACTTCATGGTGGGCCACAATTGCAAACACACATTTAAAATAATAACCACACTATACCATCCAAGTCTACCTCGATTCAATAGTCAAGTTGGTTATGGTCATTCAATTGGACACGCGACTGAAAAGACCGTTGTCTGTGGGATTCTTTGTCTGGCGCTCACGCCTCATAATGGCACATGTAGTTCCGTCTCTATTACATTCCATCACTATTGTAGATCCAGCATAGATCATAATTGAATAATATTTTTCTCGCATCGGGTCTGTATTCACGTTGGCAGCCAAACTCTATTCATGAAGCCACAAGTAGGATAATTTAGATCAATCTCTCAATGCTAACTCGAATACATATTTAGATTTGGCGATTTCGACTGATCTGTACCGCTCGAGATGCCATAAAGGTGGGTACCTCCTATTTTGTACCATTCTCGATCACTTTTGATCGATTGCCTGTGACAACAACGATACAAAGGAAGAAACAGTCGCAAGAGAAACTTTTATTTGTCATCCGTTCAAATAATACAGCTAATTTCAGTTCATTTAATGACAGATAATACAAATACAAAAATAGAAAAATATATTGATGTGGCCATAATTATACGAATGTAACAAAAATACTTTCACAGCAGGTTCGAACAAGTCAGTTTTCATAAATTCCAAGTAATTAAAAAGAAATTGATCTTGGCAAAACAGAAAAGGATAATATTTTGTTAATACAGCAAACTCAAATGATTTGACTAAGTTTCTCGTAGAAGCAGTATTAATATCAGAATAGAATTGTTACGATTGTTTAGTTCATTCTTAAAATGATAAAAATCCGAATAAAAATCAAAGGATTTGGTTTCAAAAGCTGATACTGTTGTTTCCATTTTTTTACATGGTGTGATGGAATATAGTTTGCAATCATTAAGCACATTTATAAATGTCTATAAAGATAAATTAAAATGCAAAATGTTTCATTGTCTTTAGAAATGTGTTTTTAAATATAAAAGGAAATGTAAACATGAGAGAGAGTTGGCAATTATGTAAAGAATAACCTGCAAACATCTTTGAATTTAATTTAGCTGCATGATTACATCATGCCTTCAAGTTAAAAACGCGATTTGTAAAAGAAAATTGACTCGAAGCTAAAATTGCGTAGGTTAGTTTAGAGTGGAAGAGGGTGTGGTACTTTTAAATATCATTAAAGAAGGAACTGAAAGATGTAGGAAGATATATCGGGTGCTCATTAAAATTTCTCGTCAAAGTTGGCGTTGAAGAGTCGATTGTGAATGAACGATTCGTTATAGTTTTTCAAACTGCATATTAAAAACACAAACAACGCAAAAAGTGAGGTTAGATTTAAACAACTGAGTTGTATCTGTGCTGCGTTCACAATCGACTCTTCAACGCCAACTTTGCCGGGAAATTTTAATAAACACCTGATGTAATAATATAAGAATATTTATGCGTTGATTTGGCAAAAATTTGACTGTGCCAGTCAGCGCTGCTTGTCTGTAGACTAAAAAGATACCTGATAAAAGTTATCACTTCCGGTATACATCAAATTTGACACAATCAATTTCCTCGGTCAATTTAAAATTCAATTTCGGAGTTTTGTTTTTTTTTGTGTTAAAATAAGACTAAGTAAACACTGTAATATATGAGACAAACAAATTTTTGTGTGAAATTTTTCTGGACCTCTATTTTAAATTAGGTATCTGAGATTTTAGAATAAAAATGTTTTCATAAAGACATTTCACTTACAAAAGAATGAATGGTCAATGAAATAAATTGTAGCTGGAGTTCTAAGAATTGCAGAAGAAATCTTTTTCAATAATTGTCATTGAAGAGTTATTTCTGTTGACCAACTAAAAATTGAGTTTTGTAAAAAAGGAAGTCCTTAAATAATGGAAAACATGAATACCTAAAAGCAATCGATTAACAAAATTATTTATTAAATAATATTGTTCCGAGAGAAAAATATTATTCCAAAGGGGTTCTCATTTTCATTATTGATGATGATGACTATGTGCTTGACCTGCAATATTTAGCATAATAATTGGTTAGTTCTTATAATACACATTTTGTTGTGAATACTCAATACGAAATCCTTGCAGGATAATCATGATTACCCTAGGAATCTAGAAATTATCCTTCAAGCGCAAGACCGTTTTGAAAATAATTTTACGTTGTTGCTCCACTATTTTTAAATTTTGTTTTAATAAAATAGTCAGTTATTAACTTATTTCAGTTCTAAAACACTGACGCAAACATTTTTACTGCTGATTTTGGTACACAAAAGGTGAAATTTGTTTATCGAGACAGTTCAAAATATTATTTAGCGACTCTCATTTAACGTTCGAGCACAATTCGCTTTTACAGATATGAAAACCTTAGCAATTGGTTTTTTAGGCTGACGTTCATCTTTGACTTCCTATTCTTCCTTCCTAAAAGACGCAATGCACTTTCTAATTGTAGAGGTCTTGGATTTTCTCATGGTCTACGAGTCATACCTGCGCAAACGATGAATATCGGTCTCAAGTAGGCGTTACAAACCGACCGAAAAACATCGTCATTCATTGCGTTAATTTCGTCCCTCTCTCATCTACATATTTGTATGTATTTGAATTTCAAAGTAGTCGACGTTTTCAGTTTTCATTTACAGATTTTTCATTGGTTTAGCGCTCCGCCTTCGCGCAGATATTTCCAAGGTCACAGCCCATGAGAGAATCTAACACCTCTAACACAAAAAAAAAACATTGATCTTGACCAAGTCCTTTCGAGAGAACAGACTTTATAACCGATCGATCGAACGGTATTCATTTGTTTTCGATAAATATGGTTTACACCAAGAAACACTCTCTAAGTGGCTATCACCAACATAACAGAAGAAAGTGTTAAAAAGTCGTCAGTATTTTGTTTTTTACTCAAACGTGATTGAATCACGAACTTTAATCGTATAATCAGACTAAGCTATATTGTTTTAAGACATCAACCAGAGGTTGTTTGATTCGGAATTGAAAACGATAAAAAACTGAATGACTGGAAAATAGTTACACAATTCGCTCTCGCATCTGAAGAAAAGAAGAAATGGACGACCAATTGACATTCGAGGTACAAAAATTTCAGTACTTCCATACATGCAGATAGATTTGAAAATACGGAAGACAGCTTGTTGGAATCTAGTTTTTTGTATTTGTGGCTATAAAAATAAATCTCGGTTAGCTGTTAACTCTCGATTAAGCAACTGTGTCTGTGGAATGTAAATAAAACCGAAAAAGTGTAGCGACTAATAAATCTTTGAATCAGACAATCGGTCCGCTTCCGGATGACTAGAATAGTTGACGCAATAAATACAGCAGCGACAATAGTTTTCCAGTTTCAATGTCTTACGGGTTTGCGATTTGGTTATTGGAACGAATTAGACTGTTGGGCTTTAGCGGATGAGAGCCTCGCTGAAGGTTGATCGAGCAAAGCGGTCGGATTTGACGAGTTGTCAGTGTCGTTGTGAGTGTGACATTTTATTTAAGCGAGGCGAGTTTAATTAAGAAGCTTCCTACTTAAAGATCACACGAACCTTGAAAACATTTAGGATATGGTCTGTTGTCGCCAAGTTTGAAACGGATGTATCCAGAGTAATTGCTCGACACTGTGAGTTCTACTCATTGTGTTGAACGGTCCGGTAAGCAATCTAGTTAACGTGAAATCTCGATTTCATTTGTCACAGAGAGGTGTGGTGCCGGCGAAGAAATGAGACCAATCACGACCCCCGGAGTGCGGAAAAGATCGCCAAGCGAGGGTTGTAGATCTGCAGGTGGTCGTGAGATCGACTACCAGACGGAGAATTGTCCTCGCCGGAATTCCGCCTTGCCGGAAGATATAAAGTAGCAATTGCTAACTCATCTCGGCCCTACCATTATGGCAAATGATTGTAATCAACCGACCTCCAAACAGCGTAACCAAATTTTCGTCCGCCACAGAGCTATCGATAGTAATTATGAATTCCTCGCGCCGTGTTCTTAAGAACAGTTCGGAAACAGAAGAGTGCTCGAGAAACTGTTCACTCTATTGTGATGGTCGAGTCGAGGATCTTCAGTTCGATTAAACAAACAGTTTGCCCAGTCATTACGTTCGATCAGTGACAGAGGGTTTTTAAAAAATAAAACGTCCAATGCGAGCTAAAAGTCAAATTATAACGACTCCCTCCCTGCCAATCTGTTGGTGTTTCTCGGAAATACGAGCACTCAGATAGCGTCGTCGGTGCTCCTTCGCAGAAATCTTCTCCATTTCATATTGCACACTCCACTAATGACGGGCGATTATCTCGTCAACTAAGCAGGCAGGCAGCAAATCACAAAAGATTTAATACTTTACGGTAATTATTCATTGCTTGCAGGTGTGTGCACCAATGCAACAGCTCCATCGGTGAGCAGCATCAACAGGATACTGCGAAATCGTGCCGCCGAGAGAGCTGCTGCGGAATTCGCGAGAGCAGCGGGTTACGGTCTTTACCACCCCCATCCGTACGCCGCGGCCGCCGCAGCCTTCCCTTGGCATTCACCCCTCTGGCCTAACAGTCCTCTGGGACTCCAGACTCCCGGGGCTGGTTCGTCGATGATGGGGGGTTCCCCCAGCTCGTCCGGTTCCCCCCATCCGGACCACGGCCTTCTGAGTTCTCCCCCCGGGACGCACCCCGACAGCAAAGACGACTCGAGTCTGGACAGCTCCGAGCAACCCAAATTCCGAAGAAACAGGACCACCTTCAGCCCCGACCAGCTGGAAGAGCTCGAGAAGGAATTCGAGAAGAGTCATTATCCTTGCGTCTCGACACGCGAACGTCTCGCATCGAAGACGTCTCTGTCGGAGGCTCGAGTGCAGGTATGCTGAAAATCTAACAAGCCCAATTCGAACTAATTGTGGTATATTGAAACCAGGTTTGGTTTTCTAACAGACGAGCGAAATGGAGGCGCCACCAACGCATGAACTTGCTAAAGCAGTCTTCGCCGGGACCCCAGGGCAGCCAGTCTTCGATGTTCGGAGGCCGCTTGACGCCCTCTCCGCATTACACGGCCGCTTCCACCCCTGGCTCTCCGCTTACTACGCCTCATCGCACCGGGGGTCCGACGGCTTCCTCCCTTTTGTTGCAGATGGGAGGAGAAAATAGTGCCTTCAAGGCTTTGGTGCCGAACCAGTTGCTCACGGCGCACGACACCATCAGGCGGTTGAGCGACTACGCCACCGACTCCGAGGAGGAGATCAACGTCAACGACGAGTCCGACGCGGAGGAGGCGGCGGACCGGAGGCGGAGGTCCAGGTCGTCGAGTCCCGTCGAAGTGGTCGACTCACCGGCCAAGGAGACGCCCACATGTCAGCCTTTGCAGCTCACCATGCACGATCGCGATTAATTTATTTCGGATTGCGTACATGGTGAAACAACATTACCAAAGCAATTGAACTCTTATACACTTAATTTATGTCTGTAAATACTTATTTAAAGACGTGTCAGCGGCTGTGACTCGACTGACAATTTTGCCCAAGCTAAGGTTCCTTAACTCTGCTCTCTCATCAACTACAACCGGTAATTACGACGAATCAAAAACTCAACAGTCATCGAAAACTACTCTTCCTTAAATAGGAGACACTCGACAACAGATCGACTCACAAAGATCGTAGTATTCTGAAATAATAGCTCTCGATACTTCTTATTACTTTCGAAACGTCCGACTGTATCGATTAATCCAGTCACACCTGCGTCCTGCAAGGACAAAGTCTCGCCGCCGCAAGATGTCCCAAAAATTATTCGCTGGTTCAATCTCACTTTAACAAACCCATTTTGATTTTGTGAGGATAAAATTTTGCACACGATGTGTCGATACTGGCGGGACAATTTAGAAACTTCAGAATGCACCTTGTTTGTAAATAATTTAAGAATCAGTCGTACTGTCCAAACGTACTGTAGACGTAGAACAAATCCATTGTTAATTATTTAAATTTTGTGTACATTGAAGAAGAATAAAACGTCTTAGTTTTATAAATTGCTTAGTTGTCCGTTTTATTAGAGAGCGTAGGCTTTTCTAATGAGTGAACAGCAACAGCAACTCGTCCATTGTATTATAGTAGCCGTAAGAAACTGTAATAATTGTTAACGAAATACAATTTGCATAAACGTTTGTCTAAAGTATCATTCATCCGTTCCAGTAAAAATCCGTTGCTCCGAGAGCAACACTCTCCCATCGCCATTAGTTTCCTTAAAGGCGAGAAAAGACTTCCTTATTACATTGATTTGATTGATGAATTAAACATTAACGATTTATTCGCCTGTTATCAGACCGAATCAGTTGTGTATTGGAAATAGAAATGTAAATGTGGTTTTGAAATAAACGTGGAATTCCGATATTCACCGTCGTGTTAACACAATAAGGAGTGTCGACGAAAGTGGATGGTAGCCGCGTGGATTTATGAGTTTAACTAATACTTGTAGGTCGATAACGTTAACATAACAAGAACCCATCGGTCTGGTCGTAAACAACAGTGGAAGAATGCCGTGAGTGTGAACGTACGAGCGATCGGTGATCTTTTCGGAATCCGAAATTTCGACGGACTGATTTCGACACTCCGTCAGGATAAAGAAGACATCATCCGCGGAGCCCGGCCATAAAATTAAAACTACCCATAAAATTTAACGATAGATTATGGATACGTTTCCAGCTGATTAATTTGTTAAGTTTACGAGAGTGATAGCAAACAAATTTGTAATAAATTCCATGGTCGAGCTGAATTTGTATAAAAAACTATTCGGAGGTGTTGAGAAATCAAGTTCCAAACCGAAGGTTTACTTAGAACGTCTGATAATATTTTTCCTAATTAAGGAACAGCCTCGCGTGTTTTCGACGTAATCTCGGATTTTCGTCCGCTCTTAATTTATGTAACGCTTTTACGGACGTAATCAGAGGTGATAAAAAAGAAGGAAGTCGAGGCGTTTTATTTAATTAAAAGATTATAGACGCTTTGGTGACCGAAAATCAAACGGGATGAAATATGGAGCGATTAAACAGATTTTATGGTTAATAAGCACTTCTGCCCGGATGATTTTATACCGGTCATAATTCAGATACGAATTTCCCTCGTTTATCTAACAAATGTGACGTTGATGGCGGGACATTTGAACGTATTAATTTCGTGGGGGACGCGTGGGCGTTTACGTGCCAATTATTTTACAATGGTGTTTGGTTCGTTAGGATTTTATTGCGACTTAAGTGTCTCAAAAGTGCGAATAAGCGCCCAGAATCTCACATTCGATTTATGTCTTTCCATTTTACAAACCTGAAATAACTTTAATGGTCGTTCGAATGTTTTTCATTGATACTCATTTATATACAGAAATAATTAGACTCTATTAAGATTTGCATATATAATTCGGGTTTCTGTTTCAGGACCACGCGATATTCTCTCGCCTGACTAATTCGGTCTTCAGTGGCTCCGATTGAGACACTATTGTAATATATTGCTGTGATTGTGGACGTAATCCTGTTCAACACCGGACAAGCTCTGTTCAACAGTGCCGGACATTTGCATAACCGGATAGTTCACTTTAACAGCGATCTTTATAACTTTATTTGTTTAAACGCAATTTCCAATGTATCTAATTGAAAATTTTACGAGTCCGGCCGGCCTTTATTTTTTTTTTTTCGAACGTCGGCGGCTATTTCTCGCCGGATTAATCGCCCCATAACCAAACAAATCCATTAAACCTTCTACGTAGCGCAGTTATTCAACAGTTATTATGACATTATAATAATTGCTGTGAAATAATCTTCTTATGACACATTTAAAACAACTCAATAAATTTGATTTAATTACTACAGCGTTAATACAAGATAAAAGCCAGTAAGTTTAATGACGTTTGATGCGCCTTCTTGTACCTATTAATTGCATTCAGTGAATATTTTATTGCACAACATTCTGCATTCTGCTGGCCTACACCTTAACGATACATTGTACAAAGACTCGAAATCGTCCAGGCGATCTCATTTTCAAACAGCAGGAAACCATATTAATTTCAGCTCCTGATTTGCTGTAGTAGATCGAGATGGACATTCCTCGACGCTAATGATATATTAATCGGAATTTAGCGGTGCACAAATTAACCGGAAACTAATTAAAACGATGACGGTTTTCAGATACTTTGCATATCGAAACCTGTCCAGAAAAAATTATCAACCCGAAACATCACTGAGCTTTCTTAATTTATTAAAAAATGTACATCAAATTAACTGTGGTTTCTCCAAATCTGAATTAAACTATCAATATGTGCACAATAAATTTGATTTTTTTAATTGCGAGGCTTCGCGGGAGGTTCTACAACTTCCACTTGGCTAAATTGATTATAACGATACTTAACAGATTATTCTAACGCTCATGTCGGCTATTAATTTACATTTTTATAAGCCTGGTGGAATGGAATTTTGACAAGAAGAACATGGTAAACCGCGCGTAAATTGTAAACAGGAAAAAATTAATTAGGAAATGAGCGTGTAATTTCACCACAGCTGTTTCTGCAACTCTGCTCATCCCAATAGTGATACCGTCTATTTGCTAAGCACCTGGAGACAAATTATATGAGGAAAAATGAAAAATTACCAGTCAGTAACCGTCATTTCCCCGAGTTATCAAATTTCTTGCAATTAAACACTCCACATTGAAAGTTTTACAGCTGTTTGTACCTAAAAGCTGTAAATCTACGTTTCATCCGACAACATAATTCGGTGCACTATTTATTGTATCTGGGCTAACGAGCGTTCAAGAAATTTGTGCCCAAGTAGGCGTGTCTTTGACATTTACTCCAGATACGTAAATATAACGTCACTTCGACAATTAAAATTTAAAGTAAAAACCATTGTGTCGCATTAAAAACAAAAACCACTATAACTTGTTCGCTTAATAAATGACGTTTGACATTAATGGTTTGACAGTTGATGTAGCTGCGCCATGCTTTAACGGCAACCAAGACCAGCCTACTTCACCACAAATTATTTGGAACAGGCGTTACATGACAGTATTTCTGAAAATTTGTATGTAGTGAATTTTATAAAAATAACTGTAACTATAGATCTGTTCTTTTTCTGGGAATTTAATAGTCGAAAAAATTAACTGCTAATGTAGCAACTATTTATTAAAAAATTTCCTCGAGACTTGAAGTAAGAGAAAAAAAAACGAAATTCAGCGAAGATGTGTGTAATAAAACGAAAAAACTTAATTGGCGATTTTTTTACCGTCTGTTGAAAAACAGGTGAGATATAAATATTATCTTGCAAAGTTCTTTCTCTTTCGCCGTCAGTTTGTAATTTCTCGTGCTTAATTATAGCCCAAATAATTAGTTTTAAAAGTACGCATCGTGATAAATGTCTTTCCGGCGTGTGGAGTTTGAAAATTATTAGAAAAGTGGAAATAATTAAGAAAATGTTTCGTATAATAAGATAATTTTGGTGTTTGATTACAATCGAAGAAATGTAGAAAATGCTGCGTCAAAATGAGAAAGACCACCTGCGATAATTACTAAGAATTAACAATTTCAAACTGTTTCCTTAATTGTCAACAAATTAAACGAATTTATATGATTTGGAATGGCGTAACATCTCTGATCCGATTATACGATGAGCAGATGTAGATTTTTCTACAATTTTATTGAGATAATCTCTCGAACTTCATCTGGTATCTAGTTTTATTTTGACCAAGTTCAGTGACTCTACAAATGCGATTTTTTTGGTGGTCAGAAGAAGCAACGTCTACTTTGAAGACGTCGAATTATAACTTTAAACAAAGTGGTTTTATAACACTATAAAAATCAATGCACACATTAGCTGCTTTCTTTAATATTCTCAATAAATCATGCCTATAAAATAAGACATAAAATTCCAACTACCAACGGATTGACTGCGGCGCATTAGCCTTTAAATCATTTTAAAAAGGGAAAATTTTATTTGTGGCGGTAATTTTCTCAAGGAGGAAACATATATTTTTCTTTTGACGTTTAATGGATTAGTAGCAATTTGTCAAAAACGCTTGAGCCAACAATGAAACCAGTATGGCCAAACAAGGCGTTCTAAGTGGCGTCCAGCTCCTTCGCCTTCATGGAACTAGTCCCATTCCTCGATGGTCCCAAAATGTGTTACCTAATCACTACTGGATACTGCCGCTTTAAATCAATCCGCCTTATCGATGAATTGGACGCCTTTTATTGTTACCTTTTCTTTAATTACTTACAACGGATTTGTGGTGCGGTCCAGCCGTCGAGCTTTCACGATCGCTCGCCTCACGCCACCTTCAATTTCGACTCTTGAGTTGGGCGACAAGGATGGCAATAAAGTCGGATTGAACATTTATAGAAAACTTGGCACCTATGTTATTGATTAACCAGTTGGATTCTTATTCGGGTTTTTAATTGAACGTTTTATACCTTCCTCGAGCTTGTTAAATCGACTTGATGATGCTTCTCGTTACTGTTTACGACGTTATTATGCGAGTTGTAAATTTTCGTGAACTATCCATCGATTAATTGGACTTCCCTTCCACCAACTATTTCGTCAATATTTCGGTGATTAATTTTGTATTCTGTGGGAACGGCTAATTCGGGGCCCGTTTTTTACGTTTATAATGGCAATAAAGGCGTTAACGATAGACTTTTAAGACTGAGCTTTATCTATCTATAAAGTTTATTTTAATGTGATCCTTGCCCACACTTACAACTTCTGAAGACAATGATGCGACCTTCTAACCCACTACATACATTAACAACGGTGTCATAGCTCAAACGCTGCCAATTTATATCGGGAAAATGTCTTCGCCGCCGACGTTTCAGTTTTTCTCGTGAGACGGCTTCATTATCAGCCGTAATGGGCGGAACAATTACGACTAATTATTTTTAGCCCAAATCCTCACCGAACGCTCGAAATTGCGCTATAAATCTCTTAAAGTTAATTATTTTGAATAAGTTTATACCGTGATTGAATATAAATGAGCTAATATAGGTCCAGGCCGGACAACTTAATTCAGTCAGTTTTAGTGTTAATTAATGTAAATTTTCGTTAGATATGCGGTTCGATGCGCGTAGAATGACCTGCACAATTCGGTTTAAATCCTAATTGCCGACATCCCAGTAAATTTTATTAATTGGTAAGCTCGTCTCGTGTTTCGGGGTTTAAAACCCTTTAGGAGCTTTTTTTAGTTGGAAGCTCAATCGCGCCACTGTTTTCGGCAATTATGGGTGCCCAGAAATTATACAAATATGAAGCTTCTCCTGTTCGTGACCGATCCGAATCGCGTGCGTCTTCTGATAATTCTTCAATAATTTTTAGTAGGTCATCGAAGACAAAAAATTCCCATCATACCTATAACTATAATGTGAAAGATCACAAACCGTTTTTAATCTCGGACCGATTCTGTTATTATCTAAATTATATATTTTGATATTTCGAAATTCCAAAATTATTCGAATTAATCTGCTGAATTTCAGGAAATGTTTATCGCTCGGTCGTAAAAAAGCGACGCCTCTTTCAAGCTTGTAATTTTAAGTCTGGAGAAATTATTCGCGATTTAGCTCTTCGATTACAGTTTGTGAGCACCGAACGTTACGTAAATTTAATTCATGCAGTAGCTCCGAGCTTAATGCAAATATAAATCGGATGGCTTCCTCATTTGACACGTCTGAATAAAACGAGGCTGCAGATGTATAATTCTGATAGAGGTTTGAGGGCATTTAAACCATTTAGAAATTCAGGTAGTCTGCCATACAGTCACCTCGGGACTTTTCATTAAACAGTAATTTTCTTCAAAATGCACCACTGATTACTTAACTACCATGTTACACAAAAGCAGAGGAGAGGCAAAACAAATTATTTTCTGGAAAAAATATAGATATAGTTTAAACAGGCGCCCGTGGATTTTTACAGTTTTACAGCCACGAGGTTTGCGTCAGATGCGTGCAGCGGTAATTGTTTAGCGCAATTGCGAGTTCCTCTCCTGATCCTCTATTGATATCTCCGCGATAAAAGCCACTTAGGTTCTTTGTGCGCACAGACTGAGTGATTTTTTGGTCCGACTGTAATTTCTTTGGCTAATAAATCTTCATTATGAGAAATGCGCAGGTAGGGGCGTAGCACGTCGAGACTTAGCCCACACAGGAGTCGAACTAATTAATGCAGCAATCATACCTGTGTTAATGTGTAATTTGAAGATTAAAGTTGCGGTTGCTTTGAGAGGCAGCGTCAACTATTTAATAAACTGCTGCCTTCGAAGCGACATTTAAAATTTATTTCGAATCCCACGGATTTCATGATTTATGTGTGTCTCGAAGGGGTGAAATCTAAAACTGTCATTAAAATAATTTAACGCGAATTACCAGTCGACTTCGGTCTTGCTTGTTTTAAGTATCCCCACAAATAATCAATAATATGAATGGAATTCAATTTGGTGTCGCATTTTTTTTACAACTGCTACGAGTTTACTTGCAGAGGAAAGACTAATTGTTTTCTATCTGTCAGGTGAACAATACGTTTCCACAACAAACTACGTCGTGATAAATTAATGACAAAATGCAACTATAAAAGGAAGTGAAATTATATTCTCTTAGCTGCGTCATCGTATGGTGTTATATTTTTAATCGAAATGAACCTTCTATTCGACTCCGGGTGCCTCAAATCTCGCCCTCAAATCTTATTTAATCATATCGGCTACTGTTGTCGTTCATAGAAACCGTAGATTGATTTAGCTATTGGCATTTCAAGTCATTAAGATCAATGATTAACTTACATGCATGTTGTTTATAATATTCGATACGGATACGTGATTATAGCGCTGCCTTTCTTTGTTCAGATTGATAAATACAGATAATTGCTATGAAGCTGCGAGTAAATATCGCTCAACAGTTTCGTTTTTTACTACCAACACATACCAACTTACGGGTTTTTTTTCTCATCACGTGACACCGCAAAACACTATCGACAACACTCTCTCCACGCCAATAATACAACTGCTGTCGTTACTTCCAACACAATCAGTCTTATTGAAGTGATAAAAGCTTAACCTGTATCATTAACTTCGCATACAAGAAATGGATAATTGCTTTTGGGCTTTTGCATGGCGTCGCTTGTCATACTTTCAGCAGAAACTCCATTTAGTTATGTCTTGAAGAGAAAAAAAATATTTTCACTTATGTACGTGTCAATTATATTAACTTCAAGCCCCTATTTTGTAGGCAACCAAGTAATCATAACGATTAACCTTTAGTATTGTATAGTTACGCTATGTACTGTGCCTGACCAATTTCACAGCCACAGTCAACTACGATGTAAATAACATCCATAATAACTCTGCACTCTAAAATAGTTTATTGTATTATTGAAATAAATTGACATTACTTTAAAATAACATTTAATAATAATAATGACATGTTTGTGAGGCTGTGTTCATTACGACCAAATAATTAATACAACTTTTCGTGGAATAATGTTTTAATTAAGAAAATTGATATTTTCTCTCTAATAGAATTAGGATCTCAATTTCGTTAATATTATTTGAAGCGGAATTGGAGTTAGTAACACTAATTAAAGATTTATGTGTCGGAATTCTTTGTGTAAATTTTGATTTTTTTTCGGTTTAATTACTAGAACACCCAGTTAGGTGCTAAGCCTATTAGAGAGAAGATTAAATTAAGCGCAGAGATATTAACATTATTGTTGCGGATGGCGTGGTTCCGTAATCAGAAGAACCATCGCGAATTAAGAAACTAATCACTACACAAATTGCTCGGTTAATTAATAAGTCAACAGTTCAAGTTGATGATAATTAAGTGCAGCATTAAAGAATCGTTTTTTCGAATTTGTAATTATAATGAAGTTCGAAAAAGAAATAAAGAATGTCAGCGGATAGAGCCGTGGCGTTTGAAATGGGTTGGATGCTTCTGATTTTTCTATACCAATAATTGATCAATAATTATTACTGTCAGATCAGACAATGCATGTTTGGAATCTCGCCTGTATTTATAAATATATCAAAGAAACGCCATTATATTTCAACTACGTGGTTATAATGTTTTATCGGGTTGGTGTGCGACTGAGGCGAAGCATCGCATAAGAAAATTTTAGTTCCTTTTATTATAATAAAAAATATATTGAAATTCAATTATTATTAATAAAATCTTTTAACACCGATTAAGAAGTTCCTATTTAATCTCTTTTGCATGACGGAAAGTAACAGGTAAAATTGTTTAAATTCCTACAAAACTGTGAATATTAAATTATTTAAAAGTAAGTCACACAGGATGATTTTTTACAAAAATGCTTCTGCGGTTAAGCAATTCTATTATTTTGCTTCAGCGACCATTTTTCAATTGAAGCGCAGTTACAAAACTCTCAAAAACTTTCTCCCACCGTGTAACCATAGGTAACTATAGTCTGTCTCAATTCTAAATTTTCACCACCTGTTGAATTATGTTGGCAAAATAAAAATATTTCTAAATTGGGGATTGTTATAACCAAAGTTGGCAACATAATTAATTTAAAGTATAAACCATTCACGATTATTTCAAATTCGGACTGTCTATGAAAATCTGACATTTTAGTTGGCAGTATTGTGATTTGTCTTAATAAATCTATTTTAGGTTATAATTCAACCGAACACTGCTCCCAAGTTGTTACATTTTTTAAATAATTGAACGCATTAGGAACAATAATCGTAAAATTGTAATTGAAATGAAACATACATATTTGTAGGGCAGTTCTGGGTAAATTCTTATTAACTAAATTAATGACGGAATTGACAACAATGCGAATATTTAAAAACGAAACGTCATATGACAGGACCTGACGCCAATCTAACAAAAAGAAATCGCGGCCTCCTGCGTGTTTAAAATAATCGTGAACGGCATATAAAGTGTTTCGAAGACATAAAAAGGTTGCCACCCGAGTTAAGTAATAGACAAATTGATGAAAAGGTAGGAAATATTTTTTCGGAAAATGTACAAAATTCTAATATTCTAAGATATTGAGTTGTAAAAACGGAAATTGTCAGACAGAGAATGATAACGTCACAAATACAACCTGACGCATTTTTCACCGAACAGTGTTGCCGGTTGTATTTCTAACGTAGAATGCAGTGCTGGTGGAAATTTAGAATTGAGGTAGATTATATAATCAGTTTCAAAATCAAAATCCACCACCTGTTGATTTATGTTGGCAGAAAAAAAAATCCCTAGAACAAGCTTCATCTTTTTGGGTTGGCCCCAAATTTGACATTTAATTGTTGAGTTTAT
Organism: Tenebrio molitor; assembly: GCF_963966145.1. Taxonomy (NCBI): domain Eukaryota; kingdom Metazoa; phylum Arthropoda; class Insecta; order Coleoptera; family Tenebrionidae; genus Tenebrio; species Tenebrio molitor. The sequence goes on from NC_091051.1 coordinate 9,825,834, forward strand.
TTACGTAACCCAAAATAATTATTATGTACAGAGAGGGTGTAACTACTCTATCGTACCTGTTGAGTGAAACAATAAAATGAGAATAAAAAAACACGATGAATTACGACCAAAACGACGGTCAACAGTTTTCTTTCATAACCCCACTTTTTTCTGACACTGCAGACACACTAAAAACAAAAGTTGGCGACGTTGTCGGTTGTATTTTCGAGGTAGAATGCAGTGTTGGTGGATTTTTGATTTTGAAACAGATTATAAAGTTCATTTACGTTGGATTTTCCCTGTCGAATTGTTGTCATGTTGCAAACCTGCACCTCCTTTTCTAGTAATTTTCACATTATCGTGTTAGAGCGATTTGACGTTTTTAATTTTGAATGTTAGTTTGACGTGTGAAATAAAGTTACAGATTTCTTCATAAAATTCTATTCCTCTCCTATTCCTGGTTAATTTTACCATGGCGGAAAGAAAAATGAAGGTATAAAACCTCCTTAATAAATAACAGGTAATTTGAAAATTGCGTTTATTAAATGTAGTCAAGAACTGAAATAGTGAAATATGCCTATCCCAACCTAACCTCTGCAGTCTACGCATGACATAGTTACTTTATCAGCCCGTATTGGCGACATACACAGCTAACATATTATTGAAGTACAAATCATACTGCCAAAAAATTAAATAATTTGACCTTGACGAGGAAAATCCAACGTGAATGAACTTTAGGTGGCTTTTCATTTTTCATCCAGAGTGGCAATTAGATATTCAACAACAATTAGATTAAATATTGCTTTGTTTCGGTGTTTCTAATTGGAAGTAAAAACTTCACAAACGCTAAATTAAAAATATGGAAAAATCAAAAGTTCCAAAATTTTGTTACTAATTAGGTACTTATTAATAAACTAATTCAGAATCTGTTTAGCTGGCTTAGCTCATTTAAATTATTGAAAGTGTATCGTATTTTAAAAATTGGTCATTTTAGTAATTAATAATTGAATAATTGAATAAATAAATCAACGGTTCTTAAATTATACTGGGTGTTCATTTAAATTTATCCTCAAAATTGGCGAGCCGATTGTGAACGCACCACTCGTCCGTTTGCAGAGTAAAAACACAAACAACACAAAAAGTGAGGTTAGATTTAAACAGCTAATCCATGATCTGTAATCTGTGGTGCGTTCACAATCGACTCTGCAACGCCAACTTTAAGAAGAAATTTAAATGAATATTTTTTATAAGTACATTGGATATTAATTAATACAGTTATTAGTGAAAAAGTAAGAATTAATTGCTTGAAAAAATATATGAACATAAATTCCTATTCAAAATGTTTGAACAGCTACGGTATCTCGATTTTTACACACTAACCAAATTAGGATCTGTCATTTTACCACATGGAGTGTGTAAAATAACACGAAAATTTTAAGCTTTCAGGGACTTCCAAAAAAACTGTTAGCTTATCATAAATAAAGTCCATTTGTACTAAGACAAGATACCGCTACCATTGATCCGTTCAGTTTTCAAAAATGAACATAATTTAATTGTTTTCATCTAAAGTTTGCTGGCGCCATCTTGTGGTGTAAATCGTAAGCATGTCATTTATCGGTATAATAGATAACTTTCTCCCGTTAGCCAAAAAGATTAATACATTACTAATGCGGTAGGAATTTTATATCGCTCGGTTTTTGTTAAAACATTCTCGCTTCGCGGTCGTGTTTCAATCTAAAAACCTCGCGCTGTAAAATGTAGCCTACCGCATTTGTATTGTATTGTATTGTATTGTATTGTATTGTATTGTATTTGTATTTGTATTCGAATATTCTAAACATGTAATATTTGAAAACATTTTATAATCGTTCTATATCTACTTCCTTTTAAATTATTATTTTATTTTTGGAATAAGAACAAGGCTACCATGGTATTATTAAAAATTTACAAAACATTTTGTGAAGCTGTGGAATAATTACTATTTTTTTTTCAATATGAACAAATATTTATACTCGCATCCAATAATTGCCTAAATTTTCTGAAGTAAAAATTGTGCTCGTCTATTTATTTATGTACTAGACCTAGAGAATTTGTGGGCAAATGCTAATTATTATGTTGATGCTCAAAGCCTTGTTGTGTAAATATGATACAAATCACCAAAGATTGTAGAATTAAGTTGGGAAAAATAAACTGGTGAGTAAAAGTTGCGCATAAAAGTGTAATCAGGCGATTTATGCGATAAACTCGATTATTACGACAAGAAGAACTGTTATTATTAATCATTCAGCATAGGAGTAGCCAGTCGAGATGAAAGCAAGAGTATTATTACATTACGACCAACCGTGCATAACTACACAGGTACACAATAATTATTTATAAAATGGTTCCAGCTCCGATAAGCTAAAAAGCTAGAGGGTGACTATTATTATTAAAGGAAGTCTCGAAACGATAATTAAAGCATTTATTGATGCAACCTAGATGCCGAAGATCTTAACGTCAAACCGTTCGTCATGAATGGCATGTTTAAGTAAAAAAAATCCAAGTATCGATGATCCGAGTAAAAATTGTGCCAATTACTCGCCTTGTAAGAGAAGGTGGAGTATCGTCGAGTGGAATCGTTCGGAGAAATGAGCGAGGTATGAGCGTTGTTCGAATTTATTGCAAGTCAGAGCAGTTCTATTATTCCTCTAGTTGATTACGAACCCAGCAGGGGTACAGCCTGTCGCTCCTGAACCAAATTATACTTAATTATAACCATAATGTAGTTTCGATTTGCCCATGTAAACATTCACGCGACCCTTGTGGAAAGCAACGCCACCGAAAATTCCATCAAAAATTTTGTTCGTTTTGCGCCACTCCGACACGAACTGGTTTGCCAGTAGTTGCACCACAATTAATCATCTAACAATTGATTGAAAATTAATCAAAACTATAACGAGGCAGGTGATTGCTTGTGAGCGTTCACACCATAGGCGTCAAATTAGATGTTTTAGAAGCCAACTCCTTTATAATTATGGCATTGTGAGTTCTTTGGCCTTCTCCCTTAACGCGCTTCCATTTCGGCGGCAAACAATGAGGTCGCCCGCGAACAATCTTCATCGATGAATTAATTGGCTACCAAAAACTCCCCGGAGGAATCGACGAGCTCCCGGAGATCCTCCGTCTAACTACACCTATTCAACAAGTTAATAAATCCGAAGTTCCCACAAACAAAGCGGCGTCGATCATGATCAACGTTTCGAACATAATGAATGATGACGTCAGGGCTCCCGCTGCTAGACTTAGGGAGCGCTGCGACCACAATGCTTGCCATAAAAAGGTTATTGGGTGCTCTTTGTTAACACTGATGAGGGCGGACTAGAATATTAACAAAAAGTTCATGTTATATTACAAGTTATTATTAACGAGACTGACTGATAGCTGAACGGCCTCTAAACAATACCGAGGAATTTCGATCGATTCTCATCTTTGTCTCAACTCCGGTAGCACCTCTCTAGCTCCGATTATATTTTTTAAATTAAATCGTAATTGCCTCTATAATTGCCCGTATCTAATTAATCACTCTCGTTTCTTACACATTACACCCATCAAATTTCGTTAATGATACGATATCATCAAAAAAAAAAAAATACGCTGACCAATCCTCTCGATAAAATAAGAGTGGAAAATTAAATTATGTAACGTGCACAGGTGAAAAAAATTGCACCGATAAATCTTCCTTTCTATTATTAATGACTTAATAGAGCACAATTTTAGTTTGTCCATCCGGTTTACGTTTACCTCCGACTTGACGTCTTTGCATTGCCGAAAAGGACCAATGCAAGCTTTAATTCTTGCAAACTGCTTGATTTAATGAGGCTACTGGTACATATGGTCAACATAAACTTAAATATCTTTGACATAATGTTACATTACCCTAATTAAAGAATTGAACCTAAACCAACAAATACATTATAGAGAGCAGGTACTTCCTCTGGCAGGATTTTAATTAATGCCGCTGCTGTTACCGCGATAATATTTATGTTTTATTTATAAGATTTAACATGTGTACGAAAGGTGTAGATACTAATTACCAATGACAGGACGGTTACATTTTTTTTACTTTACCTTATTCGTACACCAGCCTCGTGTTTGGACTTGATATCTTTATTAACTATGCGAACTGAAATAACATAATAACTTGCAACCATTCAAATATAGGTCAGTAAAGTCATTTTTTCATCATAAGTGAATTATTTGTTTCTATCAATAAAAAGTGAAATTGTTTTAAATTATTCTTAACGACACTAAAAAAGATTATTATCGCTAGCATTTTTACTAGGTTATAAAGTATTTAAGGAATTTAGATATGAGATTCTATGGATTATAGGAATTTATGTTAGCAGGAAAAATCAAAAATTCATATTAAATGTGATAAAATAAATCATATTTTTGCATATACAGGTGTATCTAAAATGCGTAGTAGAGCTTGTTAAATGACAGGTTTTTTTCTATTTGAACTTTTTACGAAAAAGCGTGGACGTAAAATTTTGAATAAATTAGTCATCAAAATGTATACCCGCCAATGGATAAAGGGCGAAAATTTTCTGTTAAGATAGAAAGGGAGCCTTGTCAAAAAAGTTACATTAATATAGAAAAAAAAAATTCTCATAGTTACAAAAAACGACTCGTTTGGTAAAAATTAGAGACCAAAAATTGACGAGTTCTTCCAGTGGTTAAAATTAACACACGTATTTCAGATACACCCTGTATATGTGTGTCTTTAATTCATATTTGAATTAAAAAACCTCTATAACAGTGAGAGTGAGTTATAAAATGACACAACATTTTATGAAAAAAAAAGTTTATTACATTAAGTTCTTCTGCCTTTCCGTTCCCAATTTAAACTATGACTAGTGGTGAAGACATCTGGAATGATTTTTTTTTCGGCTCTAACCTGCACCAACCGTTGGTCCACTTCTCTGACTAAAACAATCTAATTTTTCTTTTTAATATACTAGGCTCCAGTGAATACTTGACACAAAATAGCACTTGTCCACTGGAATTATGTTTCAAACCACATTCGCCCTCGTACTTCCTCTTTTATCAAATTCCATTCGGAGTAAGCCCACACACAATAAAAGTGACATTGCTCAAGATAACACCTGTTCGATTGACACTTCGCAACTGATTTAATGCAAGAGAAATAATAAGTTGCTCTCCGGTGCTTAGTACTGAAAGGTGCAACAAATTGCTAGGATCGAGGATTTTGTTGTGACTCAAGTTCAACACTTCTATCGCTTCCAGTTTTTCAAAAATATTGTTTTTGAGGGATCGAAAATTTTTAAATCAACCAAATGACGTATCTCTGGCATGTCTTTAAAGAGATTGTGACTCAAAGTGATTTCTTTGAGATGTTTCAAATTTTCCAAAACTAGGGTTACATTTTTAAAGTGGTTGTGATCTAAATTCCCGGTTCGATTTCAGTCAGTTTATTTCTTCTAATTGTGACAGTACTGGCAGTATTTGTTGAATTGATCAGCGGGAGTGCCGTTTTATACACACGTGTTAGATGATTATCAGACAGGTCAAAATGCACAATTCTGTGGTGTTCAAATGCACCTGCTTCTATTCGTTCGATTTTATTGTTGACCAGACTCATCTTTGAAACGAATATTTTAGGAAAACTTAATCTTTCGATAGTTTATAGCTTATTTCTGTGGAGATTTAGTAAATCTAGCCCAACTGACTGTTCACAATAGGAAGCATCTTCTGGTAGTTGGTGATTTTTCGGATTATTATCAAAATTTTCAATTTCTTGAATTCATCCAAAGCTAAGTCCTTAATAAAAAGTCCTAAATAAAAAGTCCTAAATAAAACTGACTGCTGTAAACTTTGATTTTCTTAGTTGATTAAATGCACTTCAGTTTTCAATGTTGTCCCTATGTTTTACATCATAAAAATTGTTACACATTGTCATGTATGTCGTTCGACATCTACTTGGTATTGTTGGAAATATTATTAGAAGACTTAATAAAAGTGGTATGCATTTGTGATGACATTCATTTTTTAACTTTACCAATCCGAAAACTTGTCGAGCTATTTGGTGAATTTCGATTGTTGTTTGCACACTAGCCCTGAAAAAAATATACTCAGTTATAATACCACGAGTAGTCAAAGATTGTCGAATATTTTTGTGGTGGTATCACGAATGGTCATTCGCTTTATGAACACCATGAGTGCGTAGCACGAATGGTGTTCAAAAGCGTAATGACCATAAGTGATACTATCGGAAAAATATTCTACTATCTTTGACTACGAGTTGTATTCAACAGACTATTCAATGAACCAAATCAATGATTAAAATAAAAATTTTCAAAGCTAGTTCGCAAATCTGCGTTACACATGATTTCATTGTTCAGTTAACTTCGTAAGAAAGTAATAATTTCTTTGAATAAAAATAATAATCAAGGTTTGTTTAAAATATTCACCTCGACCACTAGTGGAATAGTCAGTTATATTTTCACGAGTGGAATATTCGCTGGAATTTTCTGTTGCTAGGCTACGAAAGTACATGTCTTCTCTTTTATTGGTTAATATTTGAAAAATAACAGGTGAATTGAATAGTCAAAAATATTTTTATTTTTGACACAGGGAATTAAAAACATAAACATGCGGGTAAAAGACGTATTAAATCTAGTGTATTAAGAAAATATATTGGGTGTTCATTTAAAGTAGGCGTTGAAAAGTTTATTGTGAACGCACCACGGATTACAGATATCACAGATCAGTTGTTTAAACCTAACCTCACTTTTTGCATTGTTTGTGTGCTTACTTTGCAGACTGACGAGTGTGGTGCGTTCACAATCGACTCTTCAATGCCAACTTTGAGGATACATTTAAATGAACACCCGATATAAAGAAATATTTAATATAAACGAGAATTGAACATACATATTGATTGACGATCAATGAAAAGCAATATTTTGAAAACTTCTAGAGTCAAGTTAAATTTTTGGATAAATTGGCGTCGAGTTTTGGCTGAAAGTAAAGTTTTTGTAGCTGTTTTTTAATAATGCTGGGACTCATCTTCACTGTTTATTTTTTCTAAATTTCCAAAAATTCTAAACGATGGTAAAAATATTACCATTTTGGCAAAATGCAATTTTTTAATATACTTTTTACTCCATTCTTTGCGATCTTTCTTGCTACTGTGATTTCATCAATAAAATGAAATCTTTACAATTCGATAAACGACAGATTTAACTGACTAAGTTTAACTGAATATTCCATACAATACAGATTAGCATTTTTTGTTTAATCAAAACATTCTAAAATCTAAGTTGAAAACTTTATGAAGAAAGAAGTTAAATAGAAAACTTTTCTGTTATTTCATTTCATATTTGAAACTGTCATAACTAACAGTACGAGCATCGAAGACTCTATTTTTGTTTCCACCCAATAATGATCACTCTCATGTTTCATAAAATATTTCTTTTAAAATTCCACAAAAAGGCCCCATAGATTTTCATTCAAATTCAGAATGCCATTGGTCCTATATGCATTGGCTAAATTAGTACGTTTCAATTAATTTAATACAAAGGAGATTTTAAGTTCTTGCTCCAATAATGTCACTGCAAATCGCTACAGTAGGTAGTTTGTTATTTAAATTAAAACTTAAATTGTCTAAAAAAATGCAAATTACCGACTTGCTGGTGAAAGAACTTCTTGCAATCTTTGTTTTATCAATTCTGTCTGACACTAATTAAAATTGAAGGACCATTTAGTATTGACTACAATAACACCTTCAATTTTCCTGATACCAAATACACTCTTTTGTAAATAAAAAAAAGGACATAGTCCCTGTGTTGTCAGCTTTCACAAAAAAGTGTGTTTGGTATCAGCAAAATACATAAATATCATTCTTGTACTGTTGAATTATCAATTTTTTCAGTGAGTGTTCAGTTGTGGTTAGTTCCTTTTATGTCAATACATTGAAGGAAAATCAGGGTAATTCTATTTTTTCGTCCAAATAATTCTAGTATTCCCTCGAAATTTGAAATATTTTTAATTTGGAAGAAAGATCAAATAATCCGCAGGAAAATCTGGTAATACAGTAGTACATTACCTTGGACGTGGACGTGATTCCGCAAAATAAAATACAAGATCTATGGTTTATTAATTATTACTTTACAACTTCGAATATTTAAATTTTAAATATTATATTATTTATCATACAAGTTTTATAAGACAGCATATTGTCGCACACACGGGTTTAAAGCACGACGAGCATAGCGAGGAGGTAACAAGTGCGACAAAACGTTTTATAAAACGAGTGTAATACAGTATTTTTTTTACTTTGCTCTGTTAGTTTTATGAAAATTTCTATTTGAACGAAATTTCATTTCACATTTTTGTCTATGACGTTTGGGTTGGTACTTCTGTTCTGATTGTTATGGTTTGATAACTGACGCTTGATTTTGTTGGATATTCAAGGTCCAGTAACCGAAATTACGCGATACTGCCAATATGACAAAAATAAAAGTTTCCAAAAACAGTATCGTAATAACCTTCATTAAAATACTGTTTTTGGGGTTTTAATAGATTCATTAAAGACGCAAAGTAGAAAAAATGATGAGATCAGAGCACAGTAATTTAAATTATATTATGTTAGAATACTAGATTTATGTATTACATAACGCTTAAAGTTAAAAGTTAAATCAGTATCAAATTTACTTGATTTGCATTTTGATACACTGACCGCCGTGAATTTTTTATTTCCACTTGGTTAACGCACAAGCGGCTTTCAGAGACACCTGTAAAAATGTATTTGCTTAATTACCAAATTATTTATATACCTTGGTTTTATTCCTAGACGTCGGCTAACCAAGCAGAAGCCCAATAAAAACTGACCTAAAAATCTTTTGCGTTTATGATAATTCCGCAAGTTGTCCAGTTTTTTAACACACATAAATGCCACAACATTTTAATCGAGCAGATGTCATCGGTTTTGGTTTAAGTATGCGGACAGGTGGAAATTACCATGTACATAATAAACAAATTATTTGTATCAGAGCACCGTATCGTAAAGCATAAAAGTGAAAGTTGAAAAAGATTTGCAAGACGTTACCGCCGTGCAGATATAGTGAGATTATGCGTGTAAACGACGTCCTGGATCGCAGACCGTTTATGCGTCATTATAATTGAATTAAGATTGCATAATGGTATTAAGTGCAAGACTTCCTTGCAGCAGGTCCGTTTTTCGTCGCCTCCAATCAGCTGCGTCGAAAAGTAAAGCACGAGTGTTGAGTTACAGATCCACACAAAAACTTTATCGTTAGTGAGCTTCTCTGATTTGTTGTTTCACACGGAAAAAACGTAATTGGTGGTCGATTTAATCGAATCATTATAACAACTTGTATCTTGTGCTAACTAACAAGGTTCCAGACAAAATATCGAAAAACTCGTAACGCTCTTGTCTATCAAAGCAGAAAATTACATTGTCTCGTTTATCTCATCTCGTGGCAAAAACTGACTCTTTTGTTTAGACGGTGAGTATTTTCGTTTGAACGTCACAACTCTAGACCTATTCTATGAACGGACCCCCAACACACAATGAAGGAGCTGCGAGCTTCATAAACTATTAAGAAATGTTTTGTGCTTCATCACCCAAGAATGTTAACATTTGATTTTTAGTAACCTAATACGTTAACAAGGGACTGAAAATATCATTTGACTTTTATTCTGTTTGTTAAGTTAGACGGAAACGATTTTTTCCCAGGTACGACAAAAGAATAAAGTATTGGTTTACGCACATTTTTCGAAGGACTTTTACTTTCAATTTTAATTAATTAAGACCAATGGCAGATGGTCATTCCGGAAACTGCTTTGTAAAATTGTTGTAAATACCTGTTGGTGATAAAGATTCTTTGAATCTTACGCAATGATATTCACAAATCCTGCTTCGCACGTGTACTGCCGATGATTTCGCCTTTTATAGTAAAACCGACGTCTGGATGTTAAGAGCGGCTTTAATTATTAAACAGATGTGCAAAATTATTAATAAGAAAAAATGCTGCATTTTTTGCGGCTTTCGTTAAGTGAGAATGTTTAAATGTCATAGCGAACACATTTCGACCTGAATGTATCTGATTACATACGTGCAAGGTGCTACACATGTTCCCTTACATAAATGTTCCAAAAAAAGGTATAAATAATGGAAGCCGGCAAGTAATTTATTAAAATAAAATTCATTCCGTTAAAGAATATCACACGTTTTTTCCTTGAATAAAAAGTCTGTACCAGGGTTTTTTGTAACCGCTACCATGAACTAAATCAGCTGTAAATTTTTAATTAATGATACTTAAGATGAATTTTTTTAAATATGTACAAGCAAATTAAAATAAATTTTGTATTCAACGTTGTTTTTACTCTTTATGAAACAGGAATTAAATAAATACATTGTACTGGGATTCGATGTCATGCATTTCTTTAATTTTTGGCTATTTCTACTTAAATTGAACTCAAAATAATGACAAAGTTTACCACACTAGTGTAGCAAAATAACACTTTATGGCACTATGTAATTTGACTGGTAAAAAGTTGCGTCTTCATCCGTATCGTATACATATATGGTTTATTTTCGCAGTGGTAACAAATGCGTGAAAAATAAAAATGTCTCAAGCTTCCTACTTTGATAATACTATTTTTTTCCATTTCCTAATTATTTCGTAAGATAATGATTAGTACTAATACTAGTAGTAAAATTGACAGGTTACGATAGCAATATCACTTAATTAACTAGACTTTCGGTACGGTATTTTTTTTTAATTTTATGGTTTGTTTGGTTTGAATGAGATAGACTAATAGAGGTCACTAAGCAAAATATATTGGGTGATTCAAAATGATGGTGGATAAATATGGCAACTATGTTCGAAAATGTATGTGGCAACTGTGTGGGTGGGGTATAGTTGACATTTGGTATGACGTTTCATACGCGTGGATTTGATTTTTTTTATTGCACATTAACTTGACAGTTTTCAAAATTACGCGACTATAAACTGTCCTATCCTACCTACAGAGTTGCCACATAAATTTTCATACATAGTTGCCATACTTATCCACAATCATTTTGAGTCACCTAATAGAAAGCTTTACAAAACTGTTGCCCATTTGCTCGGAAAAACAACAGTTATTAATGTAATTTTTTTATATTAAATACTTTTTGTTTGGCGGAATTTCGGACAAAGTTGCAAAGAAGGAAGGAGATTGATCACTTTTAAATAAAGATTAATAAGGAAACTTGTATTATTTATAAATGAAAAACAATTTGGACATTTCTGAGAAACCACAGTTTTTTGAAAATGTTGTCCCAGACCTTTAACAACAATACAAAATTTGCAATGTTTTTCTACTAAGATCAGAAAAAAAAACTTGTACAACAAAAAAAAATTGTTTGTATTTTTATTTTCAATTGAGAATTTATTAGAATTCCTTAACAAGGCAATAAATTTGGTTTGTTAATAAATTCAAAAATAATTACATAACATTTTTTACAATGCAAATATTTCCGATAATAATGCGGAATAATAATAATGGAAAAGTGCCCCGAATGTTTGCAGCGTTGAATAGTAAGGGAAATTTTAAAATAAATAAATTTTATTTATTTATTTTACTTATTTTATAAACATTTTACTTAAAAGACCTTGACATTCCAATGAGGAATATTTAATTTTTTTATCGTGAATTAATGTTTCAGATTCCATCTTCTTCTGTTTCATCTCATCAGACCTGGATTCTATTGGAGAAAACTCATTTGAATATTCAGCACTTCTCATAAAACCAGAGTTTATAACATTTTGGCTGTGAAATATGGACGAAGAATATAAGTTCTGCTCTAACCACCGTATGAAGTCCCCAAAAAGTTTTGGATAAAGCAGCTAATACGACACAACTCTATAGATTAGAAGATTTCGAAACTTTCACATCAGGCTAATTTAAGATAATTATTTATAATAGTAAAAATTATGTTTATTTTACATCATTTAACTTGGTGTTTTATCTATACCTTGATAAGAATAGTATCATTTCACTGCTTTCTAAATTATATGTAAGTACACTATCGGACAAAAGTAAAGCAACTTCAAAAAAGAAAAGGAAAAAATTCAATATTTTATATTTAAATGGCAGAAATACAAACAAATTCTAATTACTTTTTAAATCCCAAGTAGGCGGCTGTCACCTGTGATAACTAATCGTTTATAATATTAACACAAAGCAATTTAAGAAATTTTATTATCGAAAGTACACACCGTTTATGCGACAAAAGTAAAGCAATACTTTGAATTTTTCGTAAAATAAAGGTCTTTCCTTGAAGTAAGAACTAAAATATTCCAATTTATCATTGTTAGTTATTTCCACATAATTTTAGTCATGCCACGAGGCATCCCTATCTGTAAAGAATTAAAGCAGATGGTAATAAATGCCCATCTAGAGAGAAAAAAACAGTCTGCTATTTTAAAACAGTTTCTTTTGCCGAAATACAGTGTGTCAAAAATAATGTCTACTTACAACGAATGAGGACACTTAGACAAAAGTCCAAAATCAGCAAGACCCAGAAAAACTACTATTTTAATGGATAGACGGATTAAAAGAATGTCTCAAAATGATCCATGGTTACCTGCACCGCGGATTATTGCAGAAATTCCGGAAATTCTGGTTAGTCCAAGAACAATTCAACGAAGATTAATAGAAGCAAAATTGTTTAGTCGACGTCCAGTGAAAAAGCCCCTTGTTTCTAGAAGAAACAGATTAGCTAGGCTTGCATTTGCACGAGAGCAAATTAACTGGACCATACACGATTGGAAAAAAGTCTTATTTAGCGATGAAACTCGCTATAAAATGTACAGTTCTGACGGAATGAAACGTGTAAGACGACCAGTTAACACCAGAATACCAGATTCAATCTCAAGTACGTTACACCTACAATTAAACATGGAGGGGGGAGTGTTTTCTTATCGGGCTGTTTTTCGTGGAATGGAGTAGGCCCCTTGCACCGTATTGAGGGAATCATTGATAGATATTTTGTTTATCGGGACATTCTGCAAAATGTAATGCTACCATATGCAGAATGGGAAATGCTTTTGCGTTTAGTGTTTCAACATGATAACGACCATAAACACACACACACACGACACACACGCGACTTGTTCGGGAATGGTTTCACAATAACAATGCTGAGATTTTGCAGTGACCACCACAGTCTCCAGATCTCAACCTGATCGAAAACTTATGGGACGAGGTAGAACGTCGAATTCGCACAACTCGGTTTCCTAATACACAGGCATTGCTTGAAAAAATTAATGAAATTTGGGCAAATCTTCCAGACAATACCATTCAAAATTTGATTTCCTCAATGCCACGGCGCTGTAGAGCGATTATAAGTAGTAATGGATATTCCATTAATTATTAGAGTAGTAATTGTTATTTTTTAATGTTCTTTTTAATTGTTGTTTTCGATTAGTTAAATAAAATCATCTTGTATAGAAGTGTTGCTCTACTTTTGTCGCAATGATTTTTTCAGTAATTTTTAATATTAACATTTTTGAAGCCAAACTATGCAGAAATTGTACCATTTTTGTCTGAAGCATTACTTAACTTAAGAGATGGTAATTCATTATAATTAATTTAAAAAATCTCCAAATTCTAAAACTATTTTTTAGTTACAATAGAAACAACAATTTTGTTGCTCTACTTTTGTCCAATAGTGTATATGGCCATTGAAACAGCTGTTTGATTTTGTTCATACAGGGTGACTTTGAAAGTTGTGGAGATATTTTAACTAGTGATAGAACTCCACAATACGTAACGATTGAGCCAATAATGCCTTATACAAATTATAAGGCTGAAAGTTTTTCAAATAAAGTTTGGGAGCCGCTGAATTTTATGAAAAAATGGGTCAAAAAAATCATAGTAGACTTTTTTTGTTGTCGTTTCATTCAAAATTGCTTCATTTTGACAAAAACCTCAATTTAAATCACAAAAAGCTTTCACCAACCTCGAGAAAACTAATATGGTTTTGATCCGTGGACATTCAGAGCTAGGACGACAAATCTACCGTGAAAGTTTTCCTGAAAGGATACTTCCCAATGCACGAAACCTTTGTAAACGTTGTGCAGCATCTTCGCGATTTTGGGTGTTACGAAGTGAAGAAGCGCGACTTGGCCGGCAACGAGAAGATCGCATTTTAGTTGCAGAACTTGAAATTCTTCACGATTGAAAACTAGCCACGAACCCGTACGCAGCAAATCATCTGTTATTAATAATTATAAAAGGAAATAACAGTGAAGAAACACTTGACTCAAACAGATACACACTTTTAGTTAAATGTTTGAATATTTGTTAAAATCGAAAGAGAAAATAAAATGTACTTTTTTTGTTTAGTTTTAGACAAGCGTAAACGTAATTAAACTGGTCCCGTGTTCGATAAATATTTTGGTGTGTAAGTTTTCATTGTTTTCTGATAAGATAGTTTAGACTTTTATACGTCGGTAATAAAACGCTTTCATAAAAGTTTTTATTCTACCTTAAGAGTAGATTCTATCTTGTATTCGAATAGCGTTTTATCGCTTCTTTCTTGTAAACAGAAGATAATTTAAAAAAGATCTTATTACATCATTAAATCTTGGCGTCCCACGGACCCACTTTGATTTTTTGAATCAGTGCATCCGACTCCATTGACACCCCTTCGGCGCACTTATTTATATTATTAAAGCAAGTTTGGATAGATATATTGTTGTAAGGTTTAACTGCAGTGTGTGTCGCGAAATTTATGGTCGGTCGGTTCGGTGTTCCAAAAAAAGTTTGACTTCTCGTATGTATGTCAATAATAATAAAGCCACACCGCGAGGGCTTCTTCTTATTATGTCCCATATATTATCAGCACCTACTCGTCCCACTTATAAAAAACCGGTATAAAATTTAAACATAGTTTATTGTGTTGGAGCGATTTAACATGAACTTCCACATAAAGATTTTGCGCCTTTAATAATTCACACTGGCCGACATTAATCCTTTAAAGCCATACGTTATCCCACTGGAGCTTAAAATTTCAACGGTATTCAAAAGGCGCCATTTATCAAAAATAATTCGCGCACTAACTAGATGACTATATTAAAAGACAGATCTGCGATAATTTACCGCTTTGTTTATTCCCCGGGTGAGAATTTCGCGGTGGAAATGTTCCACAGTTTAAACAAGGCTGGATACTAAATCTCGGAGGTGTATCATTACGGCAGGTCGAGACAACTATATCTGGTGCAGCAAAGGATACACTCTGTCAAAGTGTCTAACCGTCTTGTATTTTACAATGCTCATTGTGCTCCTTATTTATGACTACTCATCGAAGTCGGCTGTGCAATCATATTCCTCTAACCTGCAATTAAGGAAGCTGTAAAGAGCTCTTCTTATTATAACCGTGAGCTTTGCCTCAACATAACACTTATAATCACATAACCGATCGTTCGACCTTTGATGGCCGGACGCGTAATCATTTACCTTACCTCAATCTCGGATTAACGCTATTAATTTTAATGTCTTGCTAAAACGCTAATGTTATCCATTGTCTAATATCAATAAACCCGTGTTCATCAACGAGACACGTTGTTACAAATCGTCTTTACACCGCAGAAGGCTGTCCAAACCAAACTCGATTATATACCATAAACTTAACAAGTTATTCGTTGGTGCGTGGTGTGGTGCGAGCATCACGAAACAAAACAGTCCATCCCAGTAATTTCAACTTAATGATCTTCATATAGACATTTTACTCTTTCAATGGTCGCTAACTAAGTAGAAGCAGTTAAAACGATCGTTAAAGTTCAGAACGGAGATTATGACTTCACTAGCCACCGGCAATTAGATAAAAGTTAATGCACTCATTTCATAAGTGATTGATTGTAAACGCTGAAACTGAAAGAGTCGTTTTGTTTGCTTTTTCAAAATTGCAAGCAAGCGGTCTGGTTTCATGGCATTAACATCACGCACGAACTCTAATGAATTCAATCAATTTCTGCAAAAATTACGAAATGCTACTAGGATCTGTAATTTTGAAGCGCCGTACGAGGGTGGTTCGCTGTTTGTTGCCCCCGACCAAGAAGACCTTGATTGGCAAATGAAGAAGAAATCATCGTATGATTATTAATTGACAATAGGTGTATACGCACCATATTTAAGAAACTGTTGATCAGTTGTTCAGCACTTGGGATTGTTTGAGCAAAAGCTACTCTTCACTTCGTACCCTTTCTTCTATGTAAATCCGAAATAGTCAACGCCGCTTTAGAAGAGTTTCACTTCCAACGTGGCTAACACATTAGGTACTATGCTAGAATTTCCTCTCTCTCTCTCTCTCTGGTGCAAAAACTAAAAGATCGGATCTTCGTTTTTCGTTATTAGACACGACATATCTACTTAGAATATCAAAGCATATTCCAGGAGTGACTTCTGAGACAAATTTTGAAAGATCTGTCACGGTGGATGAAACGTTAAAATATGGAATGGGTAGAACACCTGTTGAAAGTTTTGTATCACCACATCAGCAGGAAAGTTGTCGGAACAGTTCTTTGAGATTCTGAAGAGTGGACAAAAAGAAGAAGAAAAAAATTGAGACGACCTTAATGTCCCATCAAAACGAAGGTCCGGCTCATAAGATTTGCATTTTCAAGGCTCTTATTTTTAATACCTCTTTCAAGTATTGATTTAAGCCTTCAGTTCACTGTGATTACTGTTTTTGAAAATAATAAAAGTACCAATTTTCCGGACCATAAAGCAGTAATGATGGAGGTAAAAGGGTACCTAGAGGTACGCAAAATAGTTTTTCCATGATCATTGAATTTCAGTGGTCTTTGCTCACTGAAAATACTGAGCAAACATGGCAATTGAATCACTAGTGAGGAAAAAATATTTTCTCACTAGCGTGCAAAGTGAATGTTTTGCGAGTTTGTCGATAGAGGGCGCCAAATATGTTGTACTGAAAGTTTTCTTAATCTGTTTGACATATTTAAACTTTTAACCTGTTATTTAGATTTCAATTGACGAAAAAACGTGTACGTAGCTTGGGGTAAACTTTCTGAAAAAATTCATGCTAAATGCATTATGTGTTGGTATCACTAATTAAATTAAAATCAGTAAACCAATCACAAACACGCAAAGCCTAACAACATAACCTCTTTTGTTTGGAATTTTGTTGAGCCACGTTTTGTTGTGAGAAACTGTTTTCGTGAGTTCCCTGTCGAGCTAATTTTGTAGAAGTTATTGTTTCAGTGATTTTAACAGTTGCAGATAGATAATGTACAGTTTACGTTAATATAATCTCATTTTTTACTCTTGTCATGTTTTTGTGGTTTTAATTTATTTACATTAAAAAATAGTCATTTGCGGCATAATAAGATGTAAGCAGCAGGTTAAAGCGATGATTTAAATACACTTACTGCAATTAACTCAAAAAGTGACAAAAAAAATGCTGCCCGAAATTTCATTCCGCGACTTTATTTTATGATCATGAAAAAAATCAGATTCAACACACATGAGCAAACGTGCATTTAATCACTCGTACGGGTGAGGTCCTCGCCTTCGGCTCAGACGCCCAACTTCCGTACTCGTGATTAAATGCACTACTTTGCTCACTTGTATTGAAAATAGCTATTTTCTAAGGGAATTAAAACCTTTCAATATTCAACTTTTTTCCGTACAACCTGGTAAGCGTTGTCATAGAGATGTTTGGCGGGAAAACGTTCCTGATTTCTTCATAACAGGGAACAAATTAAATTAATGAAAAGAATGCTAAGTGTGGCTCACAGTCGACTTTCGACAGGCGTTTTTTTTTAGTTCAGGTTGTTAAATTTTTGCCTGGTAATAACTGGGTTAAAAAATTCTCATAAGCCAACCGCTTCCTTATTATTACCAACACAACGTTTCGAATTTATATACGAAGTAATTCTGGAAAAAAATTATTTTAGCGGTATCTGTAGAGGTATCTCATCATTTATCTCAAATTGTTCTTGATTCCGAAATGTTTTATAAAAATAACTCCTTTACAGGAAAAATTTCATAACTCTCAGTGACATCAATCCATCCGTTATTCACATGGGTGGGCTTCATCTTTCTTCACAGTCTTCTGGCCTCTCAGGAATTTCCGTAATAACATCGAGAACTTGTATATTTGTTAATTTGTACAAATATTATCACTATTACTCATATGACACAAAAATGTTTAGTTGACAATTCTTAATGTTATTCATAACAATCACAATAAATTTTCTGGCCTCGTTTCTGAATAAAAAATAAATATTCAAAGAACTGTACCTAACTTTGTTTCCGTTAGTTTCATAGTAGAATAGGACAAATATATGAATGATTCATTCATTTTCTTTGCTATACGGGTTTGCATGAATGTGACATTATAAATAATACAGCCTAAAATTAATTATGTAATAATTTATTCCAGAAATAAGCTACGTGTATCTTAAATTTCTTTTTATATAATTGATTCAAAAAATTGAAATTCACGCATAGTTATCTGTGCATGAAGTGGGTCATTTTCTTACGTGTCTTTCTTTTTACATTGTTAGTAAGATCGAAACCATAGAAACCATACAAAACAGTGTGTGAAATGCAATTTCACGCATACGACTATTTCTGTTTTTCATTTCACGCACTGTTTTTTATTAGTTACCTAGCAATATGGTCACTGCATTGAAACTTCAGAGTTCCTTCAAAAATTTGAATTTTTAATTTCAATTTTTTGAATCAATTATAGAAAAAATATTGTTTATATTTCGTGCGCGAAGATGTTTTTGTGCATTCAAAGGCTTATACTGCCTCGACCTTCGTCTCGGCGTAAAAGACCTTTTCATGCACAAAAAACACTCTCTTCGCGCACTTAATATAAAAATAACTATTATTCATTCATTGTAAAAATTAAATTTTTTTAAAAGATTATTGACGTATTATGTTCAAATTATTATTTTAATGTTTATTCTATTTGCATCATCTTGCTTAAATATAAAAATTCAATTTTTTCTACATTTTATTTGGGGTATTTTAACATCAAACGTCTTTAAATTTCAAATCATATATTAAATCTCTGTATTAATGCTCTTTTACATAGCTTATGACTTACGTAAGTTATTTCCTGGGCCTTATAGAATCTTTTTATTCTATTTTTAAAAAGGGAAAATGAATATTAATTAACAGGTGTAAGTATACATATTCTCTGACATAATTATTACGCTATTGGAATAAATTATCATTAAACTTAACTGACTGGAATAATTGAATTTTAACATTAGTAATAATACAAATAATGTTCAAAGATATAAAGTGTTGCAGTGGATGCAGATGCGAAGGGCGAAAAACCTGTGAGAAGTTACACCACCCTTGCCTTCTTTTAGATTGCAACATTATGTTTACATATACAGAGTGATCAACAGAAAACCAAATCAACAGTGTTACCTCATCTTGTGATATATCGAAACGTCTCTCCTAGCTTAATCGTACACATATGTATACTTGCTATACGCAGTCGTTTTATTGGTTGCCTACCTCTCGAAAAATCTATTATTAATTAATTAATTATTAATGCTTTATCTTCAATGGTAAAACTCATTTTACTACTTATTCTAGGATCATTGTTGCTTGCAATTACAGGAAATGTCCCTAAACTTTGCCAAAATCGAAAACTTTTTTTCAAGGTTAACATTAACACCGTTGCTTTAAAACTGACGTTTCTTTGAGATATCACCGAAAATCTGCTTACCAGTGGCGTCGCTGATAATAATAATAATAAAATGTACAATTATAATTCCAACTTCTAAAATTCATGAGTTATGATTTATTATAAAGTAGCGTTTGAGACCACAAACTGTCTACGCCCATGCATTGAACGCTTATTTGTATAGGATTCCGTTACGACATGACTGATAATTTGCAACGCCTGCTCTGAATTGTTTTCTTTTTGATAATTTTGTATAAAATCAAATGAAAAATGTAATGCAAGGTATGTAGCCATCAAAAATTCCATTTTGTTGAAAATATTTCTCTCTTGTACATCTGTGTAAAAAACTGGACGTGGCCAGTCTAATGTGAGATTATCTATAATAGTTGATAGACAATGGTCGTAGTTATCAAAAAACGTGTCCAAGATCTCGCTTACACCCGATCGGCAAAGTACATCCATAAAAGACATCCAATAAATGTGTGACTGAATTTTCACATCAAAGAACTAAATAAAGACTCCCGTCCGAAGCCAGTTTGCTTTATTTGACTTAAAACCATACAGCAAGTCACGTGACAATACTATGAAATTATACTGTTTAGCGCGTGTAAGGAAGGCTACAGATGTTTTTGGTTTTTGTGTGATCGAGGATTCAATCCGTCGGGTGCAATTTAACTAATTCCTGAAATATTTGTGCGCAAAACACCATCCGATTTTGTCTTGTCGACGAAATTGTGCTAGTGACTGCTTTTAGGTGATTTTTCCATTTACAAAACTCGCCTTGTATTTATCAAGGCTGGCGTTTAATCAAATTTATTTATAAATTCAAATGAACTTAATCAGTCTAAAAGAATTCATCGTGAACGGTTAATTTGTTAAACACATGTAAGCGTTCCCTAAGAGCACACCTTCGATGTGAATAAAATATGCGTATTGCGTGATTATTGAAAATATAAAATGATTTATAAATCACCGACATTTACAATATATTAATTACAAAACATTGTTTAACTAGAGGCAACTAAAGGTAGTTAAGGCTCGTAAACTGTAATAAAAATATCTGTATCTCTATTAACGGTGTAGAGCTAAAGGTAAATTTATGATGGCAATATATACGATATGTAAATTTCCTCAACAATGATTAACACGAAAAACCTTACCGCCGCCTCTCACATTAAAAAAAAAGCGAATTTACATTGTATATGAAGTGGCGCGGTGAGCATTCGAATTTTAATTAAATAATCGCGTAAAAGCTCAGACAAGCCCATCATTTAGTCGATGACGTTTTTTCCCCAGATAATTCGATTTCATATGTAAATTAATTTCGGTGAATTACGTAATGAGAGGACCCCGTTTAATTACATGATATTTGATTGGCCCAGCGGGTTATCTCGAGACCCTCCTGGTCAAATACATCGGTAGCCATCTCTAATAGAATCCAACATTATTTAATGGTTCGCTTCGTCACTTACACCGAGTTAAAGTATGATTATCGTTAGTCAATCATCAGTAACGGGCAGCTTCATATTCGCCGAGTCAGGGACCCGAGGGTGGGACCCGAAACGCGTTTATTTTACAGCTGCTTAACGCTCTAATGTGAAGACGGATGCGATTTTACAAAAAACGACCCCAGTTAATCGAATACCCATTTTATCGGTTTATGGAATTGTCCAAAAAATACAGCGTGCCCGCCATTAATTGGGGTATGTCCTTCGGGATTTTTTTAACTAAATTGGAAATACCGGGTGCGCACGAAAATTTAACATTACAAATTGGTCTGGAAAAAATATGTCCTCTTTTATAATCCGTCATTAAAAATTCAGGAGCAACAGTGTGTTAATTTCGAAGAAAAACAATACAGTTGTAAAAGATATCTAGTTTCGTAGTGAATGAGTCAATCACATAATGACTAATGGGTTATCTCTATATGAGGATGGTTTATCATCATGTAATGTCTCTGAGGTTGAAGGTGTTGACTGACAAATAATAGTAGATTATATAATTAAGAGTAGAAGTGAGTCTTTTTGTGCCAAGCCCAGAGATTGAAGACGAGACGAAGTCGAGGTCGGCAACCGAGCGAAGCACAAAAAGACTCACTTCTACTTTGAATGATATAATCTACTATTACGATATTTAGAGATTTCTTCACTTTTATCGTACCAATGATTTGTTCCATTTGTATTTCTTTTAATTTATCTATAGTATGAGCGATATAATGTGTTTATTATTGTTCGCCATGAGTAAATAAAATGAACAGGCGCCCTCTTCGCTTCATGTGATTTACGTTGACAGTTCATTGTTCAGCGTCTACAGAAGATTACTAAATGAACAGACGTCGTGAAACAAAAAACTCCTCGTTTTTATGTTATGATCCTAATAGAAATTTCTTGTTTTTATATCGGATGATTCAAAATGATTGTGGATAAGTATGGCAACTATGTACCAGAAATTATGTGACAACTGTGTGGGTAGGATAGAGTTGACATTTCTTTGACAGTTCATAGTCGCACAGTTTTTAAAATTGTCAACGGACAGTGATATAAAAAAAAATCAAATGCACGTTTATGAAATGTCATACAAATGTCAACTCTACCCCACCCACACAGTTACCACATAAATTTTCGTACATATAATGTATTCCAACTTTAAAAAATCGATGCTTGGCCATGACAATCTGACAGATTTCATCCTGTATATCTGAATAAAAGTTTGGTTAGGAATTCTGAAAATTTTGAAGGCACAGTGTTGCCACGCTTTTTTGCGAATCGATTGAAACTGTATTACAAGAAATTAATAGAGAACCCAGCATTTTTTATTAAAAATAGCAATTGAAAAAAAAGACAAATCAAAATGTAAACATCTGGTGGAGGCTTTAGTCGTTGAATGAGTTTCAAGAACGCTTGCTTTAGTTTAACAAGCAGAAAACGGATAAGTTCTCCAAAATGGAATCACTTTTTTTAAAAGACATCTACACTTTAACCTCCTCCATTATTTCATCTTCAGAATTATCTTCGTCATTAGATTCCGAATCATCTTCTAATGTTTAGCCCACGAATAATTTCGTTCAGATCTCTTTTAAGAAATGTTTCCACTTTTCTGATTTTCTTTTTTTTTGTTGTTCTACTATCCTCCAGACCTTTTTTTTGTAATTATGCAATATATAACAGATCTTCCCACCTATAAATTAATTATACAGTTCAGGATTTCATCGAATACAAATTCATTGTTCTCACATTGAAGATATCCATCAATCTATTAATAATACTCGTAGCATCATTACTTAGATCGGCCCTACCTCGTTTAAAATGTGTCTAGCCCTTCAACACTCGACAAACACAACTTTTGGCATTATGCACTTGTAGTAAACCCTTTAAATTATTACTTTGTGTTGTCTAATTTAAAATAAATTGGAAAAACGTCAAAATGACATTTATTGATAACTTTATTTACTTTTTGTTTTAGAATCATCTTGCAACATAGCACTTCAAATTTAGTTACAAAAGATTTACAACCAAAATGAAATGAAATATAACTACGGGTAAAATTAGTATATTAAAGAGAGTAGACTCGATCCTGGTTCCTAGGGGCGTTTGTCGATTGTTGATTGGCTGCACTGTTATTGTCAAAATTGTTAGATATGACTATGATATGACTGTTCTGTGGATATGACAGGTGACATTTCAAGAGTAAGTGCAAAATAAACACAATAATGGAAGAAAATAAGTTCAATTACAGTGTTCAACTACAAACTTACAACTTGTGAAAAAACTTTGCCATTTGTGCTGTAAATTTTCCGTAATGTGATTTGCTAGTGATGTTGAGCGAATGATTAGAAATTTTTTTATAATGAGGTGTGCAAGTTTACAGCAAGCTGGAATTATGATGTGGGAAGACATAGACAATACTATAGAAGTGTATGTTGTCTCTGTAAGCTGATTGGAAAGTAAAACTTTTGTAGGGCGATTAAATGTTTCTTCACATATTTGAATAAGTGTAAAAAAGCAGCTACTTGGAAAATGTAAACCTCCAAAATTTCGCTTTGAACTATATATCTAAACATTGTCGTCACAGTAATTGTTGTCCTCAGAATTAAGCTAATTAGCACATTTAGTACACATGCTCTTTTTAGGTAGGGAGTTGACTATTGAGTCTGCAATGTAGTGAAGAATATTTTCATTTGCTAGAGAAGAATTATGTTCAGTGTAGGTGGAGGAACAAGTAGGGAGTGTAAGTGATGATGTTGAAGGTGCATTCAAATT
The DNA here is from genome assembly GCF_963966145.1 of Tenebrio molitor. Classification (NCBI taxonomy): domain Eukaryota; kingdom Metazoa; phylum Arthropoda; class Insecta; order Coleoptera; family Tenebrionidae; genus Tenebrio; species Tenebrio molitor. Next base: position 9,849,822 of record NC_091051.1, read on the forward strand.
TGGAGGTTGTTTTATTTATTTTTTATTTCTTAAAACTTTGTCATTATTTGCATTTAAATTAAATTGCTCATTGTTAAAATATTTCAAGAGTGAAAATAAAATGTAAATTTTATGTTAACTATTTAGATTTGCTTGCATTTACTTCACAAAGTCTGTGGCAACTAGGCTGCCAATTCAATGGTTTCCCAATATTTTGGATCCACAATTGTCTGCGTGACGCATCGTTTGGGAACCGAAACATTTTAATACCTCTTTCTGATCTGGCAGAACAATAAGGTGCCGTGCAACCAACCATTTTAAGAAATTTTTCTGTTTTGAATTTGGCGCTTGACCGAACTGACAGATATTTGAAGCTTGATAGTAAACAGTAGATGCTGCCAACAGAAAATGTAACTCTCAAAAACTCCCCTAGGAACCAGGATCGAGCCTACTTTCCCTTATATACCACTCTAACTACGGGGTGATCAAATAGGACTGTTTAAGTTGGTAACACTGAATTGTATTTTAAATCGTATAACAGGAGTAACTTTCGGTTGTTGATGGCTTGTCGTTGTTAATGCTATACCTACATCAGATATTTGTCAAATAAACCAACAAAACATATCCGGTTGCAGTGTTATAAATAACCGAATTAAAAAATTTTCTTAATTGTACTGCCAACTTAAACAGTCCTTCTTGATCACCTGGTACTACTTTCCTCAGTACTGCCAATTTAACAAAATTAAAGCATGGCAACCTATCGTTTTTTTAAAGGTGGAATAGATTATATAGTCCATTTTTTTATTATAGTCCGATGAGCTTAGTCCGAATCAAGAAGTCGACATGACCTGCGTCTGCTTTCGACATTTGACAGCAGTGCATGGTTCTACCAATATTTGAAAATTTATTTAGGCAGCATGAGACAGATATTGTGTTCTTTCGTGCTTTCTTGGTTTTTCTGCAAATTCATTCCTCCGTTTTAATTTTATCTTTCAAAAAACCGCTCCCTTCAGAACGCTTTTGATAACTATTTACATAGGTATCAACTAATAGGTCAGATATATTAAAAATTGTTGAAAACAGCACTAAACAACCACGTTTAGACTGTCTTTCTTTCCTCCTAGATTTTGTTTCGGCAACGCCATGAACACAAAACAACTCTCTATGAATTAGTTTACCCCCTTACCTGTTAACTTCCAGTCTTGCAAGTTTCCGCGCAATTCCAATATTATTTTTGCAATTTACAAATTCTGTAAATGAATCTGTTCACATGCTTTTCGTTGGCATCATACGGAGGACATTTCAAGCAAAATTAAACAAAATTATCACAAATAACGTGGTTAAAACGTAACCTAAAAATTTGACGTCGCTAGTGGAATCGAGTGGAATAAACGTACAATTCGCGTCTTGCTCTAATCGCACATGCTAAAGCGAAATGCATAGTGGGACACGCTTAATACAATACGTACAAGAATTCAATAGTTTGTTTACATTATGTTGAAAAGAGATAGCAATATGACAGTTGTTCTGCTTTTTAATTGATACATCGGACTATAATTAAAAAATGGACTATAGTTGCCATACTTATCCACAATCATTTTGAGCCACCCAATATATTATAATAACATTTTTCACAAATAATAAACGTGACAGGCGCCACAAAACTCACGATCTCGTCGCTTTCATGTCACCTTGTTAATAACGTGGTGTTTAACTTATTGAACATTAATAGATTTCAAAACGATTGAGAGCAAAGTCAAAGTGACAGGCGTCAAGACAACAACAACCTCTTCTCTTTCACGTAAGCCTAATGTTAAGCCGCTTCTCCGGTTTCCTTCTTGTGGAAATAGATCGCGCTACTTGATTCTGGTTGCGTGGGATTTCTTGTCGCTTAAGAAAAAGTTATCTTTTTCAACACCTAAACTAAACTAGTTTTACGAATATCACCGAAGTGTTGTTTACGCTTTTCCAAATCGTAGTTACTTGTCCTAAAAGACTATCATCCAAAATCATTCTTATCGTCGCGATTGGTGTGATTCATCTGGTTTGGTTCTTCTGATTCCGTCGGAGCTCAAAAGGTCATGCACCTCATCCTTGCATCCCCCTTGTAAGCCTGCTATTCCTCACGACAGGAAATCCATCTGCTTCATCTGAGCACCGCTAGAAGTTAAACTCAAGATCTCTTGGATTTCATAACTAGTAAACACCTTCTCATTCTTGCATTTGGATATTTGACAGTCTACTGCTGCAGAGAATGTATTAGGTTTGGTATTGTTTCTTCCATTTTTTTTCCTCCAGTACCTCTACACCATGCATGGATTACAGACTTCTTTATTTTTTGCAACTCACATGATTGTCTTCTTCTAAATGAATTGAACAAGAAAGTTTGCTGATTGCAACAACAGCAAATTCAAATCCGTTTCTGCTCTAATATATCATTTGAAGTTAAAATGTTGTATTTTTCTGCAATTAGCACGTGGTAGGCTGAAAAGTGTGTTTTAGATAGTTTTGGTAAGTTTTCTGTTACAACAAATCAAAATAAGAAGTTTATTTTAAAGTAATTAAGAGGATTAAAAAATGTTGAAGGTATATTTTCTTATTGTGAAACTGGATTTAGTGCAATGATTTATTGTGCCGTACAAGAGTTGTAAAGTGATTTTTGTTTTAAATCAGCTGTCAAAGTGTTGTCAAGTTGGTATGAAGAATTGAAAGTAGCAAATAGTGCATTTCACAATGTAGGTTGGCAGTGTTGAGCTGTTCAAGGTCATCAGCGCTGTCATTGCGCATAACTGCCATTTGCGTTTGCGTTGAAAAATTAACGCACAAAATTTGAAAGAATGCCTTCGTAGTGGGCAGCCCTTCACAGAGCGTCAAAAAAATGGCCCTGATTCGGTACTCCGAAGAGTTGAAAACAAAGGTGACAAACCCGAATTGATTAAGAAGGCGATGGAATATTGGATAAAACGTTGTGGGTTATTAAGTACCACTCACTCGGGCAAGCCCTCGTAGGTTACAAGTTACAAATATTGGGTGATTCAAAATGTAGGAAAATTTATGTGGCAACTGTGTGGATAGACTTGACATTTCTTCGACAGTTCATAGTCGCGCAATTTTTAAAATTGACAAGTCAACGTCCAATGATATAAAAAAAAATCAACTGCACGCTTATGAAATGTCATACAAATATCAACTCTACCCCACCCACACAGTTGCCACATAAATTTTCGTACATAGTTGCCATACTTATCCACAATCATTTTGAATCACCCAATACCTCTCGTGGGTAATATCTTAAATAACCCACTTATACCATAAATAACTATAAAACGACAAAATGACACTGACCACGTTCGATATTTGAATTACGTTATACAGACATAACCTCAACTTTGACATGGGGCAACTGTTATACAGTTTGTCGGTAAGTACAGGTTTTAGGGTAACACAGTCTGGTTTTGTATAAAGTTTTGACACTGACAGCTGATTTAAAAAAAAAATAGATGCATTTGAAAGAGGTGTAACTGGAAGGGGCAGTTGATGTTGTTGGAACGTACCGGTTTTGTTTCTGTAGGTGTATACTTAGTTGATTCTTTAAACATAATTTATACAGGCTGTTAGGTAAATGTCCTGCCAAACTTTAAAGAGAGTATCACAATGCTGATCAGATACAAAAAGTCCTCAGTCGTTTTTGGCTCAGCTGCACAGTTCATTTTGAATCTGTTGACAAAAAAGTACATCAACTCGTTAAGAATCTCTGAAAATTGTATTACTGCTACCGTAAAAAAAATAAATAATATCCTTGGAAACGAAACTTTTTCTTAATTGTGAATCTCAAACGATGGGGTACATTTTTTCCGCACCTCATTTTGAAGGAAATTAGCATCCAAATAAAAAATGGTAAAGGAAAAATGTACCCAATTTTGCCTGATGATGAACTGTTTACATTTTGGCAGATCATTTACCTAACACCTGTATTATTCGGAGCTAATTCCATGATCTCGTATTGAAAGAGTTAAAGAGAGATACCTAGTTCTTCACACAAATTTTTAAACTAAACCGGACTTGATTTAAAATTAATTAATTTCTGAAAATATATTCAAACTTCTTAGCGTTAAAATTAAAGTCACGTGAATTATATTTGATGTTTATTCATATTTTTTTTTTTTTCTATACAGGGGTATTCACGAGTAATAATGGGCCTAACAACGTCCCGACGCAACCAAATAAACATATTTCTCAAACGGGTAGATAACAATTGATCTTTTTATTTTTTAATGAATCCAGGACTGCTTTTAGTAAAACAATTTTCAGTTGTCGTTATGTGACTTCTATTAAACCTAAAATGTATTTCTGTTTAAATAAAAATAACCAAAAAAAAAATTACATTAATTTAGATGTCAACTTCATGTCATAATAAAAGAAAACTAAAACCTACTTGTTTTAATTTCTTTTAAATAAATATAAAAGATCCACGAAGGCGATGAAAATGTATAACTGGTTGCATTTCAATTTTTGTAAGGCCCATTATTACTCGTGAATAACCCTGTATTTATCTAAAATTTAGCGTTTTGATTATGATTGTTCTAAGCGTCCGTCGAGAGAACTATTTCAGAAGTGATTAATCATCGAGGACCAAGTCCGGATCCATTGTACATACCATCAAATTAAAACTGATCTGATTGAGGACCCAAACATATTGGCTATCGGTTGGGTATTTAAGCATAAAAGATTGGTCCGAAAATGCGCGTCCTAATCGAGACGTCTTGTGAAATTAGCAATTACTCGGCAGTACCAAGCACAAAAGAGTATGGTAATTTGTTAAAAAACATCAACCAAACCTTGTTATTGAAAGTTGATTTTTATCCTCGATCCTCAAATTTTTTCAACCAACAACAAGTTTGACAGACTCGCGAAAAAACCGCCTGAAAATATGACTTCGGCACCCATTCGATTTAGTCTAAAATGATAAATACGCGTTTGACTGTTGATGTAATCGAGTTCGAGGAAAACCTGTTCGTTGACAATCAGTCCCATTTATCCGTCAGCATTTTTTTAGACCTTCTAATAAATCAATTAATAGAAAAGTTGACAGCCGTCGTGTAAATGAGTAATAACAAGTTGTAAATGGTCATAATCAAACACTGTAGAAATATGAATAATGAACAAGGTTGAGGGATCCGTCGAACTTATCAGGAATGTTGTCAGATTACCAGCCGTAGGTGGCAGATGCCAAAGCATGCGAGACTGTAATGTTCCTTATTTGTCATCCGAATCCCTCACATGGAAACCTCATAACGATTAGGGAATAAATCAAAAAGTTCCAGTAATAGAGTGATAGACTTGAATATTAAACGTGCACGCCTCTTTACAGTGATATATCGACGACCGTTCTTTTACACCGAGCGATTTCCAATCTAACATCTGTTTCGGCTGATCAACCTTGCACCCCTAAATCTTACAAGGGATGATATTTCAGAAGGGGCTACCTGTTAAACTTGTGATCGGAGTGGTGGTCATTTAACACCGCTGAAATAGCGCAGCTTTCATTTGACAGCCATTGTGTTAGATCGATGATGTTTTCCCATTGTGTCTCAAATAATTTGGGATTTTGCCGAGTAACGGCCAGCTTTTTATGGTGTTATCTTCCAAGATGAACCCTGACCGAAAATTAATCTGTTATGATAGATTGCGGTTAATTCTCGAGATCGACCAGTCTTTATTTTTATAAATGGATTGGGTATATTTCACTCTTTATTAAGTATTCAAATTGGTCAGTGCTCGGTGTGTTTTTTGTTTCCAACAGGAATCTACTAAGGCAGATGAGAAGGGTTGGTTAAGTAGGGTAATTATAAAAACTATCTAGTTATTATCTTGATATTACTGCACCTTTACACCGCTTTACTTTAAAATAATGAAAAAAAAATACGTATCACTCCTCAAACCAAGAAATTTAGAATGCATTAAAGCCGGCAGCTGCTCTACAAGATCACTTGTATCATCTTTTTTTTGGTTTCTCGGCTAACGCGCTTCAAATTATTAAAAGACGGCTGTCCATTAAAGACCAATTCATTGTATTAGTTTGTTTTAAAACTAGTAATAATCACAATAAATTATATCGGATGTGGAAGGGGCCGGAGAATAATGTAAGCTCCTGGAACACAACCGGATTCGTAGTAATTTATTTCTGCAAGCGTACGTCTAACTTGTATTTATGAGCCGACTCCAATAAATTTACACTCAGAAATAACTTAATAATCCTAACATAACTTAACGAAATCACGAAAGAGCGTAATCTAGGAATTTGTGGCACAATGGATGACTGTGCTAACTCATATCTACCGTACCCAAGTGTCTCCTAACCGACACTTTATTGCTACCACTGTTTGCCACCTCCGACCGGACTCACACCGGAAAATTGTCCAGAAACTGGTACAATGGAAACAGATATAAAACATGAGTTGTATACATATTTTTATATTTACTGTTTGCAACAAGTATTGTTATTTCGCACAGCATAACGAAAATATCCAACCATTTAAATTTCTTATATATTTTTTTTCTAATAGATTTTGCTTAAAAAATAAGGCTTTGAAAATGTCTTGAAAACTCTATTCTAAAAATTCCTAAAATTAACGAAGTTACAGCCATTAAATAAATCCTCATTAAAACCAATAAGCGAAAATTAAATCAAAAGCTTCTCTTTTTCTAATTAATTTTGGCATGTGAAACATTTAAAAAATAACCCAAAAATCAATATGTAGATAATTTTCAAAATATGCCCATCCTCTTAATTCTCAGTATCAGTATACAGGTGTTCTCGAAATGCATATAAAAAAAAATAGTTAGTGACGATGAATAGAAATGAACAGTAAAAGTCTTTTTGTTTTTGAGATATAAAGCATTGAAAATTTGCTCGAAATTTCCAGTACGCTACTGAGTTGAAGTAATTGAGGAAAAAGAAAAAAAAATTCGATTTTTGACATGCATTTCGAGAACACCTGTATTTATTTCTTTCTGGTACAAGCTGTAGACACAATTTTATTATACAGATTAACAAAAGTTATATGTTTCATTTTTTGAGATGAGCAGAACCGCTGAAATCATGACAGCTATTTGGGAACTCTTTTTTGATGAATGTACACTTGCTTTCAAAACCTTCGCGTACACATGCTAAATCAAGTGACAACGATTTTGCAAAATTTAAGCAGTGTGAACGGGTAATTTTGAAATTAAGTTAAAGATGACATTGACAGCAATTAAAAAATTATGATTGGTCTTCAATTCACGGTCCCTCCTTGTTCCCACCTCTTCTTTACTTATTACTTATACTGGGTGCCCCAAAATTCGCAGAACAACTCAATGAGGCAATGTCAATTCATGTTAGAAAATAACGAGAAAAATAATTAAAAAATTCTATATTCTCTTAGATTTGAAGATATGGGGGCCCAAAGGGTGCAGCTTTGATCTCATTTATTTTAAATAATAAAAAAGATTTTGACTATTTGTCTTTTACTAGGCAGTGGCCTAATAATTTTGAACGATTGTGATCAGGTTTGCAATTATTTTCTTCATTATTTCCAGCATTTCCAAGTAGTAATATTTGTTCGTTTTACCTCAAATAGCGTACGGCAACACGACTTTGATTTTTCCCTCTCATTTCCAAGGATACAACAAAAATGAAATATTTGCAGACTATTGGGATGCATAGAATGTTTTTAAATGTTCCCACATTTAGTGTAACGAATAGGTCCATATCTTCTACAAAAAAGAAGATTGATTTTTTTAAACATTTTTACCTGATCTCTTAATGACTACTTAACAACGTACTACTACGTTGTTCCGCGAATTTTGGTGCACCCAGTAGAACAGTGCTTTTATTTAGTCCATTATAAGTAGCAACCCTTCTTATGGACCACTCCTCTTCTAATTTGGAAAGTATCAAAACTTTGTCATGCTCTGTCATTCGAGGCATTTTGACTTTTCAAAAGTTTAGATGTCAGAGTTGATTAATTACAACCCTGATTTAATATAGCAAAAAATAGGTGTACGCGAAAGTTTTGAAAGCGAGTGTACCTAATCACTTATGCCAAGCATCGTACTTTTTTATTTTTAAATATTTCAGTTATGGTTTTCAACTTTTTACTCAGTTATTGAAAACAAATAATTTTTAAAGAAAAAAACTAGGAAAAATTATACTCATAATGTGCCAAATTATTTATTACGACACATCAGATATGTATTTCATAAAAGTAATAGAAATTTCGATTAGATTGTCTCACTTAAGGAGGACAAACATTTAAAAAAAATAGTCTCGCACGTCTCCAAATGAAAAATCCAAGTAACAATTCTCGTTATACATAGTTTTAACAACGAAGAATCTAGTACTCTTAGAAATAGAGAAGAGAAACAGAATTAAGATTTTTATTTCAAAATAATTTATTTACTTTGAAATTCGGCAAGATGATTCACGAGTAGAGCCTAACAAAATTTGTGATGCAACCAACAATACATGTCTCCCATACAACTGAAGATTGTTAAGTTAAACAATTATTCCACGTTTAAATTTTGTGCAAATGTAATGTTGGTTGCATCACAAATTTCGCTAGGTTCATTATTAAAAAAAAAAAATCGTTACGAACATTTTACAGATTTTAGTAAATTAATATACCGGGTGTAGATTAAAAATTCTCGGATATTGGCTCCCCTAATTATTTTAGAACAAAGCCTTAAATACAAAAGTTGTAGAGTTTTAAAAATGGTTCCCAATTCTTATTTGTTTTGTTTTTTAATATCTTCCGGAAGTACACAATAATGAAAAAAAAAATTAAAGAATATGTTAAAATAACAATAGCTGGGAAGTGTAACCGAGGTGACAACCAACGATGACAATGTAAGTATAATATTTGACATGTCAAACTTGGAACTGGTCGCTCCGGATAGAATACAGGAAATGTTGCTTGCATCTCTCTAAAAGACAATCCGGAGTATGTAATACCATTTTACGAAGTTAACTTTTTCTTCTTAGTTAAAAGAGTTCATTCTTTGAGGAATCAGCAAACTCGTTACGTTTGTCAAAAAATGAACTTTATTGTTGTCATGGGTATTACTATTTTATCGATACATTTTTAATATTTAATTTTTCTTTTTTAATAGAACCAGAAGGTGTTAGAAAATAATTAGGGGAGCTAATATCAGAGGATTTTCACTATTACATGTTAAGGGCCTATGTACCAAAATCCATTCTACACCCTGTATATATGATATTTATTTTCATATGTATATGATAAATATAGTAATAATACTACAACGTGATCAAGAATGACTGAATCTGTGGGTAACAATGAAAATTTGAATGATTTTGGTACCACTGTAATCTAAACGCATTTCCGGTTGTCAGCTTTGACAGAGTTGACAGACGAATTTGACGTTTACCATCAAAGGGTCATTTTTGTAATAGCATAAACATACCCGACATAACCTATTTTTTTTAATGTCGTGTCAAGTTAAAACATCCGGTCAGTGCCAATTACGAAACAGAAAAACACCAATATATTTCAATTGTTTCATTGCCAACAGACTCAGTCATTGTTGATCACGCTGTACTTATATTTATTATTTCTAATTAAAACTGCTACAAAATATTTCATTTATAAAGAAATCAACAAAAAACGGTTCTTCAAAGAATCTACCTACGTAGAAACAGAAAAACACCAATATTTTTCAATTGTTTCATTGCCAACAGACTCAGTCATTGTTGATCACGCTGTACTTATATTTATTATTTCTAATTAAAACTGCTACAAAATATTTCATTTATAAAGAAATCAACAAAAAACGGTTCTTCAAAGAATCTACCTACGTAGGTAGGTAGGTACTGTCGCGAGCAAAAAAAAACTGGTCGTCAAAATCATGATTTGACACAATGGAAAATGCTCCATTGTAAAACGGTCGTAAATATCATAACCTATCATCATGCTGTATGACATAAATTGACATTAGTTAATTAGTTTTTTTCACATTTTGTTGACATGGGCATAATCAGGCAGGCAAATTTTTTCATTTGTGACAGTCTAACCAAATTTTGAAATGACATTGACGACCAGAATTTTTTGCTCGCGATAGAGCCAGTAGATACAGTTAATTTCAAAATTATAGAGTACTTACACCCAGTTTTCTACAGTGCGAAATGTACTTACATTTTTTGTCAATTAGCAATGTCACTTTTGCCAAACAAAATTCCTAATGTAACCGAAAACACGAAAGTGCTCACTCTTTCCAAATTAGAAGAAGGGTGGTCGATCCGGAGGGTAGCCCAATATTATAACATCGTGAAGAGCACCGTGCAGAGGATAAAACAGACTATGTTATGGTGTTCTAAAATATCAACGACATTTTATGTTGTCAAACTTACCTAACCTATATAAAAAATATGACGCTGAAATTTCAAAAAGGCATGTTTACATGGGGAAAAAGTTGTAATAAATCGATTTCTTGATTTTTGAGGTGTACTCGATAATTTTGAAATTAACTGTAGTATAAAATTAATAAATATTGTTAGATTTGCTATGCTAAATATCTAGATTATACTTGTAACGACTTGTATGTAGTTAAAAAAAGGATAATTTTTTAACAACACGATTTTTGGCTCAAATTTTCATTTTAATTGAATCCAAGATTTGTGCAGTGTGATCTCGGCTTCGGAAGTCGTTCCTTGATTTGCATTGTGTAATAGCCACCGCAAAGTAGTGGCTATAAGTAAACCATAAATCGGAAGATATTGGTCCGATACCTCCTCTTTAGCCTCATACGTTGACTCCTCTTAAAAATCAAACTGACCTCCACCTGCTGCCCACAAAAATCTGATGCACCTTAAATCAACATCGACAAAAAACCCCTAACACCGGTAATTCTAATTTAAAAATTTAAATGAGCCACGTGTCTAAGTAACCGTAAGTATTGGACGCACATGTTATCTCTGTAATTGTTTTTATTTTCTTTTAACTAAACGCAACGAGCAGACCCCTTGATTAATTTACCCGACAAAATTAGGACCACACACCGTTTTTATTTAATTAACCCTCCGATATTAATTAATCAACTTACTAATTTTTCAAAAAATATTATACCATTTTTTTGGGTTCTCGTGACAAATCTATTGTGATCAAATAAAGACACAACAGCAGTCGACAAAAAACTGTCCCAGATAAAATGGACGATAGCGAAAGGGGTTGATATTTAGTTATTAAAGCGACAAATTGTACAAATTTAGGCATCAGTAGAAAAAATGAATAAAATGCGTGGGGTATAATGTCAGGGATCTAATAAGCAGGTGATGCGTGCGTACATATGCGTCTACTGAAAAAAAATGTTCAGCTGTGCTACGGTGCGTTACAACTGGAGAATCGTAAATGACATACTTTATTAAACCAATTATTTTGTATTCTGTTTTATCGCTTTTAACCCTCTGAATGGGTTCCCGAAAACAGTTTCTTCCGGAACCAGACTAAAGATAGGTTTTTTTGTTATTAACCTCCAGAAAACAATGTTTCAGTTACAATTAAAAAAATATTAGGACAGGATAAGGGTGTCACAAATCTGTTAAATTAATATTTTATTTCTGTCATCCTGTGGGCCCAAGCATCTACATAAAATCGCCTAATTTACATACGGTAGCCCTTAAAACCTATAAAATACCTGAAGCACAGATGCACCCTTATAATCAGTGGAAGAAATAGTGTAGGAATCTGATTCAAAGCCATTGACCTTTAGTTCACATATTTTAGGGAAGCGTTTCTGAATAGGGGTGTCTAAAGGGATGATAGATTTTATTGTGATCAAAAACGTCAGCTTTGTTCGGGATTAGATATTAATTAAATTTGGAGTGTCACAGCATGCGCGATAAAACTTCCTACAAGACAATCTATTAAACTGTTTCCTGTTGTCTTAGAGCCATCCATATTTGAATATGGTTTATCTATTTTTGATCGGTGAAGCATCTGCCCGCCTGAAGAAAATACTCATAGCGTCATTCACGTTTGGACTATATATTATTTGAAAGATATCGAAATTCGTTATCTCGATCTGAGGTGTGTAGGAAGTAGTTTTGAAACGCGTATGACGATATTTCGAAGGTGTACGCAGTAATTTATGGTTGCAAGTCTTGGGCAAAAAACATGCGGTATACAAACCCGCATGGTAGTCAGTGCGGCTAATAATCTTTAATAAATATCCAAGAAAGCCAGTAATGAAAATACAGAGTTCCGCAAAGCAATTAAAATAATTTAAGGCAAGTAGCAATGTGGACTTACAAATTACACTTCTTACCAGACAAACAAATAAATTATTGAAAAATTAGATAAATGTATTTGCGTGTCATTGTGGTGTAATTATTGGAATCGGACAATCATTTCGAACCCTAGAGCCAATCATTTGGCCATTCGCCGAGAACATTTTGTATGGAATTGAAAATTATCTGGATCTGCTTCACAGGAAACGGCGGATTTATCGCTCTTTTACACCATATAATCTGTGACTTTGAGTTAGTGTTTCGGATTTTTTTAATTGATTAAATCCTGAAACTTCGTGTACGTACGTGTCATAAATTATTCTGGAAAGAGATGAGTTGGAACGAAGAAAGTCTAGAAATGCGACAAAAAATTGTAATTAGTGAAGAGAAATCTTTTTATCTCTATCTAATGGATTTTTTGGCAAACTGTGTTGGAGAAGACAGATGTTTCGTTGCATTTTTCCTTGATTGGTTGTTTAATTATACCGAAATTTTTCTGTTTGTGATACCAAAAGTGGGTCGGAACGTTCGCACAATATTCCACAAATTGTTGAAATATTTTCATGTCACAAAGAAAATAATTGAGTGTTGCTTAACAGATTATATAAAGCGTAAAAGTACTAAAAATATTTTACATTTCGTATGTCTCAAAGACACATTCTCGGTGGGCATCAAATGTTTTTTTTAAATTGATGTAATAAATTAAAAAGTGAAATGAATTATTTATTTAATTTTTTTAGCAACTACAAACTGTGTAAGTTTTTTGTTTATAATAAACACTGACAAAGACTCATTACCATAAAAAGTGAAACATATTGCTTTCTAATAACTTTTTTGTTTTATAAATTTTACATCTCGATTTAATTAGACTGTCGGCTATAAAATATAATTTACACATATAATTTTTTTTTTTGTAAAAAGTTTGACAAGTCCAGCGTGCAGAAGAAGTTAATGATGCTTTGTTAGGATTAAGCATGTGAAGCGGTTAGCTCAGAGAAACAATAGAAAATAAAATTTTTGTGGGTGTGCTGTAATAATTGGTACCTAGGGAGGTATTAAAATAACATTATTGTAAATTGTTGTAAATTGAACTGTCGGGTGCTACAAAAGAGCTTTTGAAGATGTAAAATCTGTTGCAGTCGTCTTTAAAAAATCGCCACTTTTCCAACTGTTGCAACGGTAAAGGATTTACGAAATCTTGATTGGTTTATAGGAACTAACTGACAACATTTACGTTCAACTAGGACATTTCTCATTCTTATTATTTTATTTCCACCTTCTAAGTAAATGACACTTTATAGGTATTTGTGGTAACTAAGTAAATGGGTAATTACAGGCAGAGCCCTGTAATATTTAACAGGCACGTAGAAGAGACCTGTAATAGTTATTACAAGTCTCATCAAAAAATAAATAATCAAAACTATGTTTATTACAAACACAAACAAATTTAACTATCAATTGTTGCAATTACATACGTTAATAATGCATTTTGATCCGTTTCGGAAGTATTTTCATATCGCTCCTGGGATCGAATCAGTAGAGAGCCGCACTTGCAGCGTTGGTAATTCCGTGATTATTTTCTTGCATTTCAAGAAAATCGCCTTCAAAGTCTTCATCGGGCATTAAAGCCATTCTTTCTTTTCTTTCTTTTTGCAACAAATTTCACAAAACTTCTGACAGTATTTTTGTTGTTTATCTCAACACCATGACGACGTAGGTATAATTGCCCCACCGCCTTTCATTACAAAATTTTTATAAACATAAATAACAATTAAAAAACGAAATTTAAAGGCTGAAGGTGGAAATAAAAGTTTGTATGCAACTCGCTTAGCATTTAATCTTTACTGGGCTTACTGCCTTATGGGACTCGCTCCTTACGTCGCTCGTCCAACAAGTGCCAGCGCGCCCGTAAAGATTAATTTACTAAGCTTGTCACATAAATAACTATTTCGGGTACAAGTTTACAAAAAATTTAGTTTCCTTAAAAGCATCAAGTCAAACATTAACTGTTTTCTAAACTGTTGCATTGTGGAACAACTGTATAGTACATATTTCCCTTATTGTTACTAAATACGATTCTAATTTGATGTTAACATATCCATAGCGCAATCCCATTCTTTAGATCAGATTCTTCTGTAAAATATTTTCTACACCGTCTGGAGAAAAGTTACAGTACTTTGGTAAACAGTTACGTTTCATCTGTCGTGCAGAGCAACATGCAATTGTGCATGTTCACAAGATTTTCTGGCAAATTAAAATTCTCTGGACCAGTTCTTTCTTAATTACTTGCGAGATGCATATTCACATTGTTAGGATCCTTACAGATTTCTGCTTTTTACTTCCACATTCTTTAAGAAAATTGAAATGTGGTGACGGGGGTGAAAAATCGACATAAAGTTAAATTCTATCTTCAAAATGTAGAAAAGAATTATTTTCAACCTGTGCCTGTGGAATCGATTTGATTTTTTTTTGCAAAATAATCATTACAGTTAGAACATAAAGATTTCTTTATTTTGATGCCAATGAAAGCAGCTCTTTTGGAAGAATGGCAAATTTACAGATATTTTGAACCTTCACATACGTTACCAGTGTAAGTAAGAATAACATTTCTTAAATGTATGTAGTTTAATATTTGACAAATACAAGTACCTAATAATAGTTATATCGAAATACATATGACCATTGAATAATAGAACAAAATACCAAAGTATAAAGTCCATTTTTTAATTATAGTCCGATATATCAATTAAAAAGCAGAACAACTGTCATATTGCTTTCTCTTTTCAACATAATGTAAACAAACTATTGAATTCTTGTACGTATTGTATTAAGCGTGTCCCACTATGCATCTCGCTTTAGCATGTGTGATTCGAGCAAGACACGAGTTGTGCGTTTATTATTATTACATTAGCCATGTCAAATTTTTAGGTTACGTTTTAACCACATTATTTGTGATAATTTTGTTTAATTTTGCTTGAAATGTCCTCCGTATGATGCCAACGAAAAGCATGTGGACAGATTCATTTACAGAATTTGTAAATTGCTAAAATAATATTGGAATTGCGCGGAAACTTGCAAGACTGGAAGTTAACAGGTAAGGGGGGTAAGGGGGTAAACTAATTCATAGAGAGTAGTTCTGTGTTCATGGCGTTGCCGAAACAAAATCTAGGAAGAAAGAAAGACAGTCTAAACGTGGTTGTTTAGTGCTGTTTTCAACAATTTTTAATATATCTGACCTATTAGTTGATATGTAAATAGTTATCAAAAGAGTTCTGAAGGGAGCGGTTTTTTGAAAGACAAAATTAAAACGGAGGAATGAATTTGCAGAAAAACCAAGAAAGCACGAAAGAACACAACTCAAAATCTTAAAAATTGAAATTTGTAATGATATCTGTCTCATGTTCAAGCACGAATTTGAAATTCCGAAACGAGCCGCTAGCGGCGAGTTGAGGAACAAATGAGTGCTTGAAGGACCTTCTGCAACGAATCTTTTATACTATTTTTTCTATTTTGCCGCTTTATACCATTTTATAAATAAAAAAATAAAAATTTTAAATGTAGGGAATTTTGCGGTGGTTGGTGACAATTTTTTATGTGGCATAATTTTAGCCGACTGTGAAAAAAATTAATTTAAAACGTCAGATTTTTTTATTTTGCCATTTGATGTTTGAAAATGAATGCTGAAGAAAGTTTATCACTAACGCCGCCGCAAATTAGGCAAATTGCACAAAAGACGTTAGAAAATTTACTGCCGGAGAAGTTCAAATCCCAGAATGACAATTAAACGTTTTGTTCATTGTTATTTATTAATTTGCTTTGTTGTCTGCGAGATTAATTTTTTGACGTCTGTCAGTTGACACTTCACGCTACCAACATCAGTACAGTAAATTTTACTATTCTAACACGCGAACGACCTATTAAAGCACTCAAATGAGTCATTTGGGTGCTTGAATAGACTTTTTTGTAATTTGCCTCCATTTTGATTCTCTAATAGACATATTAACGAACGCGACGTCATCATCTGGGATGTCCTTATAGCCATTATTTCACGGAACATTTTACGAAAATTTTTAGGTTTGCAAAACTTGATTCGTCATGCGTGTCAGTTTAAATTACAAAATGTGCAAAGAATTATTTATCAGGATTTATCAAGCAACAAATTCGCGACCGTATTTTTGGGAATTTCACGTATTTCAGCGGGGGTACATGAAAGATTATCTTTCATATTCGTGTTTTGTGACAGAATTTGGATAAAACAAAAGGCGACTTTGAAGACTTGATCAAATTTTCACTTTTAAAATTAAGACATTACCAACCGCCATGAAAATCCCTAAATCGAGGAAAGTAAACATTTTTGTTTAAAAACGGCTTAAAAAGGGCAAATTACAAAAAATAGTACAAAAAACTCGTTTCATAAGACCTTGAAGCACTCATTCTTTAAAATAACTCGTGGCTACGCCACTCGTTTTTTAATCTTGTATTCGTGCTTCAAGACTGGTCTTATGAAACTTGTCTTTTAATATACTAATTCTAAACGCAAAATAGAAAAAATTTAATATTCTATTAATTATTTCTAAATTAAAAAGCGAAATCAAAATTGTTCTGCTTTCGTTACCATAGAGAAACAATTTATTAATGAAAAATTGTGAAGGCGTTTGCTTTTCTCTCAAGTAAATACCACTTTTTACGTTACGTATCCCAGGAAACGACCAAAATTGAACTTTTAGTGTTGAAATACGAGTATTATTTCCGCTCTTAGTAGGACATTTTTCACTTTTCCTAACTCAAATTAGTATCACAATGTTAAAGTTTTCCAAACTCCAGTAGAAAAATAAACTAATTATAAAAGTAATAAATAATAATTTGCCGGAAAGTCTTTGTAGGATGCTTTATGGATTCATTTTTGGTAAACATTCGTGAACAGATCAATTTGTCTTTCAAATTACATCATTAATATTTGATTTAAATCACACTTTTCTAATCCAACCAGTGCAGTGGTGATAATTCGAACTGGGTATGGAATGAAAATATCTTTTGTGTTATGCATATCATAATTTATCGAGAATATTTAAGAAAATTATGCTCACACGTTTTGTTTACACTTTAAGTTGATTAATTAATTTCGTCTACACATTCTGATTCTGAATGTAGATAATTTGGTGTTTTATTTAAAAACTAAAATATTTAACCTAAATACCACAACACACGTTTCTCTTAAATTTTTAGTTAATGAATGTTCTATTAGAAATGTTAATTATGTATTCCAAAAGTGTAAAATATTTATATCAACTAGTTTAAGAAGTGTTTTATGTCGCCACAAATTTTATAGATCTAAAATAAATTATTATTGTTTAGATTTTGTACATAAATACCTACATAATTAATTTTTTTAATCGAAACAAATTTTTGAAGGGTTCAATAGTTATTTATGTAACAAGTGAGTAAAGTAATAATTTTGTTTACGAGAAGGAAAATTTGCCGCACGAGCGAAGCGAGTGCTCAATCCGCCGAGTAAAAAAAGATACTTTACTAACGAGTTGCATACAACATTTTTTTGGCGTCCGTTATTAAATGTACAGGTTTTTTATTCATTTACGTTCATAAAAAAAAATGACACGCTACGGCACTTTTTTTAAAGCAATTGTAAATATTAAACGTTACTTAAAGTAATTAAAACAAGATAAGTTTCTACTAATATCTAAAAAGTATTAATCACTTACATTTTTCACTCAAATTAAAAACTTTTGACTAGTAGACTTACGTTTATTTTTTTATACAATAAAAATGTATGGTGTATAATTTACTTCAATTATGATGTTCTCATTTAACTTTTTTACTGACATTGACAGCTGGATGACAAATGACATTTTGTGTGACTCTTAGAATAAAAAGTCTCCAACAACTATTAGAAATAACCTAAACTGAAAATACGAAAAATTAATATTGATGGTCCGAAAAACAATTTTATAGATATTATTAAGCTAAATAAATATTATCAAAAATTTCAACACAGTAAGGAAAAATTCATGTATAGCGCGCCATCTAACGACGAGTAGACAAAGTAAGTTCTCGTTTATAGAATAGACAGTTTTAGTTTTCAGGTAACTGTTTGAGGTTTTCATAAATCCTTATACTCAAAATTCCTTATACAGAAAATTGTATTTTAAGACAAATCAACATTATTTTAACGACTGCAGTTAAATCAGTTATTAAGTATTGTTTTTAAAGTTTATTAATAAGATCAAATATGTTAAATATATGTTAAATAATAATAATATTTATCAAACAACACATAATTACAATATATGTACTATTGCGGGCAAAAAAAGTGGGACATCAAATTTCTGTCAGTTTTGAAAAATTCGATGTAGTTCAAGCTTTATTGTCATTTTTTTGACACTATTCCAGCTGACAGTTTAAAAATTTATTTTATACTCCTATTTTCCTTTTCGAAATGCCTTCTTCTTTTGATAAAGGTAGAGTTTGATTGCAACTTTGCATTAAATAAATATTCACTACGTGCTTACTTACAATCATTCCCTACAACCTACAATACTTAATGACAACGTCAATCAATTCAAAGTAGGGTTAGAATCAGGTAAGGGTTATTTCACATTAAAAGTCAAGACAATGACGTTGATGTCCCACTTTTTTTGCCCGCAATAGTACCTACTTACCTAATTGTTTTAAAAATAACGCATCTTGCATAAATTTGTTTATTGTAATTTTTACTTTTATGTTATCAATGGATAAACTTAATCTGGAGAGCAACAAATATAACTAAAATGTAGCTGACTTTATTATTCATTATTTAATTAATTGTACTTTAATTTTATCAAATATAGGCATAAGCCTTTTCTTTAACAAAATACATAATTTATATTTACAAAAATTATTGAAGAATCTCTGGATTAAGTCATGAAGATGTTCCCTACTTCGACAAATTCTTCTATAAATTTTTTTCTTGTTCTAAGTAACGTGATTTCATAACAATTTTAACAAAAATATGTATATGCTGATTATTTTATTAAAAGTGTTTGTTAAATTGGATTATTATAATTTCTACTCGTCTTTTGTGATTTCAGTCAAGAACTGCGAGAATTCGATAAAATAATAGATGTCTGAATAAGCTTCAGGTGTGCGAAAACATTCCCATTTATTTTCTCTAAATTATTCCTTCCCAAATTTAAGAAGATTAAGTTAGAGCAATCATGAAACACGCCAAGTGGAATATTAGGGATCTGATCCCAATATAAATCTAATTCCTGCGAATTCGTCAAACCATTGAGCGAGCCTGAATAAATTTTTTCCATTAGGGTAAAAGTTGATTATTAATATTTTAAGGTTGGACAACTTTACAAACACTCTCGGGGGTATTTCAGCGAGAGGTGGATACAAATTTAGAATCTCATCCCCACAGTTTTCAATTTTCAAAGGTTCATTTTCTTTCAAGTCAAACCGCAACAGGCGGTTACTTCTTTAATGGGATTACAGTTTGAATTTAATACTTTTAAATCATTTTACTGACGAAGGGGCAGTTAGAATAATTGATAGACATAATTCCACCGAGTTAAATTGCTAGAAAAAGTCAAATGGGTGCTATAAAGATTTATTGTAATTTACAAGCCATTCCATTTACAGTTACATTGGATTTGGAGACTCCTTGTGCCACTTTGATATTTCTCGACTCGAATTCTTCAATAATGGCTCTTAGGGTGTTACAAACGAAATCATTTATACTAAGTTTTATTGTTTTCAACGACTTCAAGTTATTTATAAGATTGGCAGCATTTAAATTCGACAAATAGTTGTCTTTTAGATTAATTTCCTTCACTTTGTTCAAACCCTTGAACGCGTCGTCCTGAATATACTGAATTTTATTGCTTTCTAAACTTAAAACTTCCAAAGAATTCAGCTTAGTGAAAATGTTCGACGTCACAGACTTGATTTTATTATTAGAAAAATCTATTTTTTTCACTTTAAGTAAAACACCGACGCTTTCAGGAATATTTTCTAGTTGATTGAACGACAGAACAATTTCTTCCAGATTTATGAGTTCGCTGAAAGCATTTTTCTCGATCGTTTTAATTTTATTCGCTCCCAAATCGAGTATTTTCAAGTTGCTGCAGTCCCTAAATACCCCGTTTCTGATGGCTTCTAAACTGTTGTGATTTAGGATCAGTTGATTCAGTTTTGTTAAACCCTCGAACGAGCCGGGCTCTAACTTTTTAATTGCGTTAAAACTAAGGTAAAGTGTGGTGACTTCTGGCAACAGTCGAAATGTTCCTGACGGTATCTCCTGGATATTAGCATTCTTGAATTGTAGGAAATTTTTGTAAGACTCTAACACGAGCGGATGGCCACGGGAAAAGTTCACAGCATCACATTCAGTCGTTGCCAGGGTTGAAGTGCATCTTTCAGACGATCGTCCAATGTAACAAGCAAATAACATAAAAAATATCCACGTTGCCATCTGGAAAACCTTATCAGAATTACCCCAATAAGTAAATTTCAACACAACTGTTAATTTAATTTATTTTGTAAAGAAAAGTGTACCTTTCAAGTATAAGGATAACTTAAATTTCACTTATATAACAAATGTTTGGAATGCAGTCACACAACTTAATCTTATGGTTATCAAAGTTCAAATGACCCGCAAATGAAACAAGATGAAATTAAAATGTTGCATTCTGCAATGCAACCCACAATACACGCTGGTCGCTTGTAAATTTTAGTTATTTGTATTTTCTAAGTGAAATTTACATTCAATTAAAATTTTTGTTTGAACAATAACTACTTTCGCAGTAATTTTACTTTTAATGTGTTACCAGGTTAATTGTTATAAATTTTATTATGTTTCAATATAGATCGGAAGAATTCCTGCTACTACTGTCAGTTAATGAATTTTATAAAATATAGCGGGATCCACTTACACTGACAATTCTGGTATAACGACAAAATATTGCTGGTTTTCGCCGAAGTTCATATACTACTCGTATAATGGTTAAAGCGACAGTCAAGACAGAAAGAGAACATTTTATTCCCCGTAACAATAATTCCGTTTGCAAAAAACAAATTAACATTTCGATTGGTTAGTTTAAAAACAATTTTCATTCCATATTTGTTATAATTTCATTAATGGATAACAGGGAATTTTTTTCACTAGTTTTTGTAATATGTTGACGTACCGCAAATAAAAATGTTTATGATTTTTGTATTTCGAATATTTGATCCAATTATATCTTTTTGAAATTGAATTTTATCTCGCCGCTGCGGAATTACCTATAAAGCAAGTACATATTTACAAAAAATTGTTGATCAATTTTTTAAACAGAAATAGAAAATTTTATAGTATAACATGAAAACAAAATAAATCCCTCTATTCATTAGATCTAGTTCCACTGTTGTCCTAAAGATTGTTATCATTACTTAATACAAGGTATTTCACGAGTGTAATGAGCCCGAGGGAAGATGCAACCCACAATACATTTGCAAGGTTAACGTGGACAGTCGTGCTCATTATCACTCGTGAAATACTCTGTGTATCAAGCTACCATATGACCAAATATTTTTGTCCTCTAGAAGGTTACGAATTAAAAAAAATATGTTGGCAGTAAAAGCGACATTGGAATTTTACGTCTGACAGTTTAATAGTTATTTTAGTAATGTCATTTTAACAAATACAAATTTCAGAAATATTGCCCGAAATTCTTCTTTGCATGGCAGTGAGGAAACTATTCTCTATTTTCCAAATTTATACCATTTCGAAAGTAAAGTTTCTTTGATTGTTTTAAGGTTTGACATTAAGAAATGGAATAGGTTAATGTTATTTAATACTGCGTGAGCAACAGCCTACTGTTTGATTTGGCAATAAAAAGTTTTGCTTGAAATTGGCAAGACTGTAAATTGACCTATTTCTAATTTAAACGTCTTGGCCTTTGTAATCTTTTATTGATAATTGGAATCACTTGGAGCAGCACCTTTAAATTAAATGCCTTTTTCTCTCTCTAACTTGTTTGGTTTTAAAGACTCCTCATTTTTCAATAAACCGTTGTTTCGCATCACACATATATGCCGTTCACGATTATTTTAAACACGCAGAAGGCCGCGATATTTTTTTGTTAGATTGGCGTCAGGTCCTGTCATATGACGTTTCGTTTTTAAATATTCGCATTGTTGTCAATTCAGTCATTAATTTAGTTAATAAGAATTTACCCAGAACTGCCCTACAAATATGTATGTTTCATTTCAATTACAATTTTACGATTATTGTTCCTAATGCGTTCAATTATTTAAAAAATGTAACAACTTGGGAGCAGTGTTCGGTTGAATTATAACCTAAAATAGATTTATTAAGACAAATCACAATACTGCCAACTAAAATGTCAGATTTTCATAGATAGTCCGAATTTGAAATAATCGTGAATGGTTTATACCTAACCTAATTTTCGGCGATCTATCAAAATCACGTCACTTCTGTTATGTGACAAATTTAGCCAACAAGGACGCAAAAAAGTCACCAATCACCATAGTTTTAGTACCAACTCAAACAGTATATTTTTAACATGGTAATGAGTAAGGACAAATGTTTGGCTTTCCTGCTGCAACAAACTTGATTGAAAATTGTTATAAAATGTATTCGGTAACATTAGTAATAAGAGCAAGACTTCCTTAACTCGGTTTTCTGAAAAGAGAAAAGAGAAAACCATGGAAGTATTCCCACACAACCAAATATAATGAATTACGTTTTAATAACTTTTCTGGAAACAAGATGGAAAATTAGTTGAGCGTAATCCGGGATAAGATTTCCCGGAAACGCTCGAATTTGCATATTTCCCTCTTCAAGTTTGTCAACAACACTTGTCTTTCCGTGATTAACTCCTATTCTAGTTGCCTCCGTTTTTTGTTAATTGTACGTTGTGATTACTGCTGCAGGATTAGATAACTGTGAAACTGCCAGCGATTTGTTACAGGTAAATCGCGAAAATCCTCCACCATAAACCCCTATCTCTCCACGACGCTTTAATGGAATACGTAAAGACAAATTAAAATGTATCAAGGTAAAGATATCGTCTAGATGTCGTCCTAGTTGCAGTCGCATGGAATTCCGGAACGTTCTGCGTTCTATTATCTATGCAATTTTGAATAAAACATCCAACGAGAGTACAGTTTTCTGTTCTTATTTGGCTGCGTTTGCCGGAATATAAATAATAATTGGCCTCGACGAACCTTTATCTGACGGAGCACCTCTTGCAGACCACTCTTTGTACTCGGAGTTAATATAAGTTCGATTTTTTTTTCAATATGGGCTTTGTCTTTGTGTCTCGTAAATTTTCGCTCCCGTTTTATTCGGGCGCGAGACCCACAAAAAGTTCTTATTAATATTTCACGTCCCAAAAGAAGTTTGAAAAATTGTCGAAATGTTCAGTATATATAGCTATCCGTAGCTCGAGCCGATCGTAACAAATATTCTTGCAGACATGATGGACTGTGGGAGAAGCGATAGGCAGACCACCTGACGCTCAACGTGGAAGCCTTTACAAGAAAACTTACGCTCCGATTCGTCTCTCCAATCCGATTGGCAACTAACGATATCGATAGCTGCCGGATTCGGTCCTTCTCAACTACCTCTATTTAGATGATAAAATATAATGGTACTTACTGAAAATAAAGCCGGAATTCCTCCAATATCTATATTTAAGTTGTTTATATTGATGCCAGTACCTTCAGCTCCCAGTGGCGTAACTGAAGAACCACATTTCGACGGACGCCAAATCGTGATTTCGGTGTCGTAAATGCTGCCGACGCAATAGTGAGCTTTTATTGGGGGTTTATATTATCAACATCGCCATAAATCAAAACAAGTACGGGAATGCTGAACAGACCCGAGAGTGTCTCTAGTAGAAATAAATAATTATAATTAGGTGTACAAGGTATTTCACGAGTGATAATGAGTCCGGTGGAATTGAAAATGCAACCCACAATTCATATCCAAACTTAACGTGGCTATTTTAAATATTGTATTGCTTTAAAATGAAATTATGAATCTATGATGGCTTTGCTTCCAATAATTTTATTTGTCACAACTGACATTTATGAAAAAGTTAAAATACGATTAAAATGTATTCGAACGATGAGAAAACAACATGATTCTCATTTATGGTGAATGTAATGCTTCTGCCGTTACGCCTTTATGCAGACAATAAACATTTTCCCAAAAACTCTTCCTTTAGTCCAGTCAATATAAACATAAAAAAGGGTCCGACCTTGCAAAAGGTCATGTAGTTCTGATTTTTTAATATGTTGTTTGGATCTCAGCCAAGAGTAAAACACCAAATTTGCAACTTCAAAAGACTTGTGCGTCCTGCGTGGTAGCCAAAGAACAGCAAAATTTTTGCATTATTTTTAGTTTTTGCTCAATATCCCTTAAGATATGAGTCTCACAGAAAAAGTTGAAGTTACCTTTTTTAAACTAGATTAAATTCGCTACAGTTTAAGGCCTAAGCGAACTTTGTGCATGCAGCAGTTTCCGAGATAGAGCTCTTCAAAAATTGGGTATTATTTCCAAGAAGTGAAAATTTTTTGTTTACATCTCTTATTTTATTAAATATCGTCAAAAATATTCGCCCCATGAGAAAAGTCACGGTCAATGAACTTGAAGTATATTTATTTAGCTTTAAATTGATATCTGACGGGCAGCTGTAGGTCCAATGCTTCTCTCAAAAGTGGCATATAACCGAAAACCTTGAAAGATGGAATTTGGGAAAAATAAATGAAAACAAGTTTTCAGCGCATCAAACATCACGTATAGGGCCTAAACCGATCAAATAAGTTATTTTAACGTAATTTAATATGTGTGGTTAACAACTTGAAGAGAGTCTGTGAAGTTGGTGGAGAAATACTGCCTTCAGCACCAGACTTGTTCTGGTTGTATGGAAAATCATCGAACACCCCAAGTATGCTCGTTTGGAACGGGTTCATGGAGCAGGTGACAAGTGGTCTTGATTTTGATCGACCAAGAATTATTTTCCTCTCATTCATTGGCGCGCTTTAATTTGAGCTCCGACGGGTACATGTCCTGGCATATACAAGTATGTTTATCATGAACCCCATTTTTACGGTCCATTGTGTTAGCTCACTGCTGGAGATTCCACGCACATGTGCCAATCCACCGTAGCTTTTCATAAACCACATCAACAATCAAATCTGACCATAGGCCGGGCCAAAATTTATCGGATCGGTGGATTGTAAAATTTTGTTCTATGAATATCTTAAACTCAGTTGGATCCATCCGCTGTTCTAGAGCCATCATATCTTACAAATATAAGTGAGCACTCTTTGTGAAGAAATAGTGACCAACTGAATGAAAACAAGGTAGCATTTTATCGATAGTATACAGGTGAAGGTTCTTAATCACCCTGACGCTCTGCCTGGATGAATAGTTTTACGGGAGTAGACTTGTGAAAATATTGGTCCCACAGCTTTGATTACCTTCCAAATTATGCAATGCAGTTTTGAATTTGGCTCTTAGGCTTTGGTAAGTCCTATTTTCCTTTACAAACAAGATGAGAGACCTCTCACTCTCACGTAGCTTATTCTCAGTTTCGGCTCTTTCTTTCCCAGTCAAGTCTACCTCATCCAAAATAATACCAGCCAATATCAGATTAGTCAAAATGTGTGCTCGTACAGCTCGTGAATAGGCATGACCATTCAGCATCTTGTCCAGGCCTGTGATCTGTATAAATAGTCATAAATAGCGCCTTCAAGCAACTCCCTGCCATTATTGCACCGATACAATCCATGAACGACATGAGGAGATGGAACTCTCCAAGCCTCACAACCACGCAGCTTAACTCAGAATGTTGGCCACCCTCAACAATATCTCTGGCCTTAAAGAACAGTGGTTGATTAAAAGTAACGAAGTAGGTTTTTTGAAAATGACCTTTACATCTCTCACTGGTTTCAAAAGGTGATATGAACACTGTATCGTAATCAGTAGGTGGGGTGCGGATAAATGAGAGGAAAATAATTTTTGAGCCATAAAAATCAAGACCACTTGCTACCTGCTCAATGAACCCGTTCCAAAGGAGCATACTTGGGGTAGTTGATGATTTTCCATACAATCGGAACAAGTCTGGCGCTGAGGGCAGTATTTCTCCACCGACTTCAGAGACTCCCTTCAAGTTGTTAACCACACATACTAAATTACGTTAAAATAACTTATTTGATCGGTTTAGGCCCTATACGTGATGTTTGATGCGTTTAAATCTTGTTTTCATTTATTTTTCCCAAATTCCCCTTTTCGAGGGTTTCGGTTATATGCCACATTTTAGAGAAGCATTAGACCTGCAGCTGCCCATCAGATCTCAGTTTAAGGCTAAATAAATACGCTTCAAGTTCATTGCCCTTGACTTTTCTCATGGGGCTAGTATTTTTGACGATATTTAATAAAAAAAGAGGAATAAATAAAAAAAATTCACTTCTTGAAAAATTTTTGAAGATCTGTATCTCGGAAACTGCTGGACGCACAAAGTTTGCTTAAACCTCAAACTGAAGTGACTTTAATCTAGTTTAAAAAAGGTACCTTCAACTTTTTCTGTTAGACTCATATTTTAAGAGATATTGAGCAAAAACTGAAAATAGTTCGGAAAATTTTGCTGTTCTTCGGCTACCACGCAGCGCGCACAAGTCTTTCGAAGTTGCAAATTTGGTTTTTTACCCTTGGCTGAGGTCCAAAGAACATATTAAAAAATCAGAACTACATGACCTTTTGCAAGGTCGAATGTTTATATTGACTGGACTACTTTTTCACAATTGCATTTAACCAAGCGAATGACGTTTATGTCTAAATTTACGAAACTGCACAGCTAACTATGCTTTATGTTTGTTTTTTAAATCACAGAACAAATATCCAAAATATTTTGAGTTTGTATTTGTAATACTAGTACATTGTTGTTTTTACTAAAAAAACTACATATGTGTTCGAATTAGAATTTTTTTTTGACAGTTTCGCCTTGAAGCCATTGAGATTATACGTGATTTTACTGATTTGATTTTATTAGGCCATTTTGTAGCCTATTCACAACCATTTAATTTGGTGTACCTATAGATATTTAAAATCCTCCGATAAATAAGAGCTACGGACTCTTTTCTTTTGGGATACTTGTATAAGTTAATTCACTAACCACAGACCTTCTATCCTTCTAACTTATGAACTGATGTCTTTGACAATACTTGTGTAACACTGAACGAAATATTTCTTGTACGTTCCTAATTTAACTCTTGCAGGTTCTTGTTTTCTTCGTAAATTTTCTGTGGAAATGTCTCTTTCATAATTAAGATTACTTTCGCTTGCATGGTCAAAATAAAAAAAAAGTCGAGGGTACGTGAACTAACCTGATTGGTCCCTGACAAAAATTCCGGGATGCAAAACTCGGGGTGTTCTGGCTACTGGCTAGCGCTTCATTGGTATTTTTTACCGTCAGAGACACTAGGTTTTTTATGTGTGGCCAGGTTTTACCACTCAGGTTGGTAAACTTGTGCACTTTTACTGTGATCGTTTTTTTTTTGCAGTCCAAAAAATTGAAATTCACGCATAGTTATCCGTGCATGAAGTGGGTCATTTTTTTAATCAATTGTAGAAAAAATATTGTTTATATTTCGTGCGTGAAGATGTTTTTGTGCATTAAAATGCTTATACTGCCTCGACCTTCGTTTCGGTGTAAAAGACCTTTTCATGCACAAAAAACACTCTCTTCACGCACTTAATATAAAAATAACTATGTATTATGATATTGATACTGCTGTGATGACGGAAAATATAGTTGAATAATTTTGTCCGTTCTTAGTAGCGCCACTGATCTGTGCGAATGTTTGAAAAGCTTTATTTCTATTATCTAGCGGATGAAAAAAGAAAGTGCCCCGAAATAATAGCTTTGTTTATAATGAAGCCGTTGTTAAAAGCTCACAAGCTGGCGCTTGCAATAACACGTAGGGTATTGCTCCATCAGCAGCTAATATTGCGCGGCAGCTACTTCAATGGTTGGCCAGCGGATATCACGGCCGTTAAAACTTGAGGGCTTATCGCCCGACTTTTGCCCCCTATAATTCCACAGACTGCAAGGAATCTGTTTAGGGAAAACGAATCCGGCAACATCCTGCTTTAATTACTGCGTTAATTTATTTTCAGGATTTCACAGTAAAATTAAAATTTACATGACGATCTTGTCGGATTTAATACAAGGATTTTACATGCGAACGGACATGTTGCCATTCCACCAAATAATAGGATAAAGGAGAGGAGATAAAAAACGACCAAGTACATATACAGAGACAGTTCGTGCGCAGCATTCATCCACCTCCTTTACATATTATAATAATCTGTTTCCAAAATAAGATCACTTCTTTTTTAACCTAATCTTGGATTCCGCTCATATACCTTCTCAATATTCGACAATCTCCAAAATTCTCACGTAGAATCGTTTAATCTGTTCCTCATCTCCTTCGCCGTTTACGTTTCTTTCTTGAACGCACTTATTGACGTTTATTCACGGAACTCTAAGCCCTCTCGACACATTTGAACATTTCCAAACGCACTTGTTCTTATCAGTTTAACCATTGACCCCCATACCAATAAACTAAACCGAATCACGATTCGCGTCGCCTTCTTCTGCTTCACAGTGAGTATTATATTTTGTTTTTCTGCTCTAATTTTATTAGTTCCAGTTTTGCAATAATGCTAAATCCGGGCCTGATAACTTTTTTGGCCCTTGTTGTTTGGCAAATTTCATCGGAAACGTGCAGGGACTCCAGTGGCGTAACCGTATGTGTAGGATTAACTCTTAAGCCGACTCACAAACTTAATATCACCACCAGTCGAACAAAACTGTGCATTCTGCATGGTGACAATAGCGTGATTCCAGACGAATCTTTCACCATGCTCACCCAATTAGACGGTCTCTACTTCAACACTACCAACGTCAGAAAAATTAACCTCAACGCTTTTACCGGGTTGCCACATTTGAAAACGCTAGGATTTTTCGGGAATAAAATATCAACCATCGAAGACGCGGTATTTCTCGAATGTGGTGCTTTGGAAACTCTTGACTTGACAGGGAATGATATAGAGTTCTTAAATACCATCAACTGGGTCGGTCTAGAGAAATTAAAGAATTTATATGTGGTCCATAATTTTGTTAGAACCATTCCAAATGTCGGATTAGAACCGTTAAGAGACCTGGAATATCTCGATTTATCACTCAATTATTTGGAAAGTTTAAACAGTTTCAGTTTTCAGGTGTTTAAAAACTTAATTAAATTAAATCTTGCCTACAATAGAATTAAAACTATTGAAGACGACGCGTTTAATGGACTGGCGAAACTGGAGGAACTTCATTTCGAAGGTAATCAACTTAAGGAAATTCGGATTAAAAACGTTGTGGAAAATTTAGTGAATATAAAAAGAATTCGATTGGATCAAAATAAATTCAGCTGTGAAGAGTTTAGGCGGAACACCAATAATAGTGCCTTAATTTTGTGTAATTTAAGAAATTAAAATATTTTATGTCCGTTATTAATAAAGACTACTATATTAATTTTCACTTTTAATAAATATGAAGAAGAAAATTAAGTACCGCAACACGTAGTGCAGTGATGCTTGGTTAGTGGTATGCTTAGGTAGTATATAAATTAGTAAATTATGTAATCGTTTTTCAATAATTCAGGTTAAGTTTCTTGAATATTTGTCAACAAATACGTTTTGCAAAATGTTAAAAAATAGGGTTCCGAGAGAGTTAAAAATGTTCTTGTGGAAATCGTTAGTAAAAAAAGAATCGAGTACTTTCTTGTTTTAGATATAAATTACGGTGCTCTAATTTAGTCAAGGCAACCAAAAAGAGTGTTTTTCAAGACTACCTCGTACAAGACATAGTTATTATCTGACACTTTTAAAATTTGTTGGTAGGCAACCAATTAAACACATGCATGTTTTAACAATATTATGCATTGTTGGCGACGAATTTTCACAGCACGTTGTTGGAAACACTCTGTCGCAATTTTCTTCTCAAGGTTCTGATAACCTGGTACTCACAGGTCCCGTACATTTTTTTTCTAATTAAATATTTATCACTCATAAAACTACTTAGAATCATTCACCAGTAAGGAAATTTTTGCTGAAATAATTTCTTCGCAAATTTTACACTTCTGTGTAAAACTGATTTCCTTCAGTAGTATTTAATATATGCCGAGTAAAGCCCCGAGAAACATCGTTCTTTGTAGTTAACTTACGATGAGAAACATCAATTTGCTTTTAATGCTTTTTATCACTTTCTCTTGCTCGCTGGCGTTTAAAAAACTGGTGGTTGCTTGGATGCTTTTAGGTGTTTTCTACTAATTTCTTATCTGATAAATTGTCAATGTGCTCATATTTTTCTTTTAAAACGAGTACATAGCAACCCCTTCAACAATTTATAGTGCAGTAGTGAGAATGAATTGATTTCATACTTTGCTAAATAAAATACCGATTCTAAATTTTCACAACTCAATTAATAATAATTTAATAATACTAATGCTAGTACCACATTGATCGCAAGTTATTCACGCTTTTATTTTTGTTTGCTGCTGTAGACATAAAAACAAGTTTTGTTGAGAAACTTGATGAGAGACGTCTGCAAATTTAAGCTTTTTGAAATACCTTCCAAGATTAAACTTAGTTAATTTCCCTTCTTGTTTCTGGAGGTCTTAATTAGAACGTAATTCATAAAAATACGTCCCCTTGCGAATTGTTGCATTGTGTTGTTTCCTTTTGAATTTGAAATTTTGTGGCGGATCTAGCTGATGGGAAACGTAACGTTTTAGGTATGAGATATTGGAAAAACTAAACAACAATGAAGGAAGTGAATAGAAAGATGTTTCGTTGGGACGATTGAAATGTAAATCACCATAAATAACGAAATTCTGAGCGTGAACCGAATATCATAAACGTCAAACCTTCATCATGGGGAACGTTACAACTCTTTTGAAAAGAGAATGAAGTAGGAACGTTTGAAAGACATAGCTGGTTTGATCGTGCGTCGATTTTTCGGCAATCCAGTAAAAATCCGCGGCTAAGGATTGTCAGATGGTTCTGAGCCTTATTGATGGATTGAGATCAATTCCTCCGCCGACGGCGTATCCTTCCAGCTCCAGTCTCTCCAGCGGATAAGATATTACCATGAGAAAAGAACATGGTTATATGTTTTCACACATGATAAGCTACTTACGATGCATTTTGCCTCCAGTTTGAATTCTATGCCGCATTGTAATTGTTTTACAGCCAACAAAGAAAACTCCAGTTTATTATACGCGGCTTAGGCGGAAGTCTAACAGAACACAAAGCTCGCGCTTTTTCAGTTCGTCGAACGGGAAGATGATTTTATACCGTGCGTCTGCTCGTTTGTTTCTGTCACCTGAGTTTGTTGACACAGTTTTGTTTATTTATTCGGCCGGTTTAGCAAAAGCACCAACAGACTGTCAATCACCAGCTGCATTGACGTACCTAGGAAATAGTTATTTACATTACGTATGCGGTAGGCTACATTTTACAGCGCGAGGTTTTTAGTTTGATAGTTTTTGACTTTCTACGTGGTTCTTTTGACGCTAGTCTACGCTATTGACCCTTCAAAATACGAGACAAATTTTGCTGGCATTTGTCAGCTCAAAGACAAGGCAAATCATTTTAGCATTTACATTTAACTGAAATGGATGTGATTAAATATTCAAAGCGGCGTAATCGAATGTGTGTGTTAATAGCAGATGTAGTAGGTTAATGCAGATCCACGTGGTCCATCCTTGTTGTGCACATTTTATCGGACTTCATGGAGAAGAGGTAGGAGATAACGCAATTACGAAACTAAACTGTTGTGCGATTCTATGGCACCGCAGACACCACAGCTTGCATTAATGCATCGATTCCAATACAAGAAGTGAAAGCTGGCGGGAATCGATTCCGGGCCGACCGCGATAATAAAAATTGCAAGATCCGGCCGTCTTTTTTGAAAAACGTCCATCCGAAGCCGACCATTTACAGAGTTATTAGTTAAGGGTCGAGGGCAATTTTTCAATAGGTCGAATAAACACGTTTCCCGCGGAAACGTTCATCTATCAGCGGTTCCTGTTGTAATAAGCAGGAGAGGGCAACTGGCTCTGAGCGAGCTAAGCTTCGTCGTTACAAATAATGGGATAGGTGTTCAGCGAGCGAGTTATTTGCTCTCGAGAATTAGTGTGCACTCTTCCTACCCAAGAAGAATGGCCATGCAGAATAAACTACAACTAGTACGACTCTTTCGCTACTACCGACGGCTTTTTTATTAAGCTTTTAAACTTTTAGCTCGGCCCTATTTAAATTTCAAAGTGCGCTTTAAATTTTAAGAGAGTCACTGCCGAGACCAGAAAGTCATAAGTTTGTTACGCTACTAATTGGACTTGGACTTGTAATTAAAAAATATATTGCAAACGGTTTTCTGCCAGAGGCGAGCATTTATTATATTATCGACGATATTCATCACATTCAGATTAATCTCTATTCGTTTAACGTAGGCGGTAAGTTTTTTTACGTGGGAGATGTAAATAAAATTATTGTATTTTAATCATTTCAAATTTCACAATGTAAATTAATTAAAAATGTGTGGATCGATTTATTACTTCATTTTTAAAATTTTACTTCACTCTATAACAAATCATAATTACTTTGGTTGCAATTTGTTATATCGTGCGTTCAAATTAAATCCTGGGCTGGGGAGGCGTTGGAAACCGTCAATTGTTGTACTTTTTTACAGCGTAGATTAATTGGAGGATGTTGACAGCTAACCTAAAATTAAGAGCCATAAAATCTTTCTTTTTTTTTTCTTTGCAATGTTTTACATTAAAAATAGAATAACTTAACAATTCCTATTCTCGAAGCAAATATCTAAGGGCATGCTTTGATGAAAACAAACATGTTCAATTATGTCCCGATTAAACATAAACAAATGTCATTCGTGTCAAACGGCGGGAAATTCAAACTTTACACTGTTCTAAATGGTTTAATTTTTCCAACGCCTACTCAGCCCAGGATTTCATTTGAACGCCCGATATTAAAAATAACACCAGTTATTTATTATTTTGTCAATTATTATCTACCAACTTTTAACAATCTTTTCTTTGAAGAGATCTCATCGAGTGTTTGTTCTTGACCTATCGCAAAATTTTTATAACAGTGATAATCTTTGTCATCTCTCAACTGATCACAATAGACGAAAACATGTTGTGTAGACTTTTTTAATACGAAAGGACATTATTCATTGCTAAATGATGCATGTTGATGCGCTAACGCGATAAAAATCAACTGTATAAGTAAACAGGCGCTACATTAAAAATATTTGCACGTAGGACAATGACAGTTAATCTTTTTGATGTACCACCAACTACCAATGGCAGTAAATTTGTGTGTGTATAAAGTTTGTGTTATTACACTATAAAAATTTCCTTTCGCTTCACTCGTTTCATTAATTTCAGCATTTTAAAAGTAGACACGAGCAAACACTCTAAATATTATTTTATCAATTATTCTAATTCCACTTTTCATTTTTACTACAAAGTTGCGCTTCCATTAAGTCTGGAGTTTTAATTTTTGACTTGGTGTCCTACTTGTGACACATACAGTGACAGTATCAAGATGGCTCAGAGAAGACTTAGGAAGTGCTTAGTTTATGAAGTTACGAGCGAAAGCATTAAGCTATTCACGTTTTAGGTATTTGTGTTAAACTTCATTATTTATTTTATAGTGCAGGTTTGAGCAAATCTTCATGCGGCTCACCGCTGCAACAAATGGTGTTGAGGTACAATAAAATGTGCATCTTAGGCGGCTATGGAAAGCTGATTTTAGTTTGACAACCCTGGCTAAAGACATCTAGTGTTTTATTTTGTTTTGTTTATGTCTGAAAGCATGCTATAACAATTAATTTGTATTTTCCCCGGAATTCATCAACAATAAACAAATTTTGAGCAAAGGCGTATCATTTTAAGGTTAGACGCTGGTTCGTGTCATTACTGTCATTTGTCAACGGCTAGTAACTTTACTGGTGAGAAAGCCAAAGGTGCATTCACACTTCCGTTGCGTCCTAGATGCACATTTATAATGTATAGAGTTCCTGCGTGCTAACTATAATTGATTTCATATAAATGTTCATCAAGTGAGCTGTGCATTTGTAAAAGCACCTTTAATTTAGTTACATTACAAAAGTCACATTTATGAAGGTCATGTCCAATAAATCTTTACTTGGTAAAAATACAAAGACAAAAACAAATAAGAATTACTTTAATTTAATCGGTAAAAAGACGTAACATTGCTTTTGAAATCAGCAATGTTAAAATGGACAAAAACTGAATAATTAGTCAAATTGGGTTCGCGCAGAGCAAGCAACTCAAGAAAGTCAAAGTCACTAGCTTTAGCTTTACAACCAACAGAAAATCAGATTTTCATGGCTTGCTTAGATGCACATTTATATGAAATTGAGTATAAGCTATGGACCGTCTTAAAAACATCTTTGTTAGCTGCTCGCGCTTGTGATGTTTTCAGGTTTCACTTTTAAGCGGAGATCTGGCGCACAATTCAAACTTTAAGTTCTGGTTTTATCACAGATTTACTCTGAATTTTGCAACGCCTGCTCTACTGTGAAATTTATTTGATCACATGATATATCTAAAGCAAAAAAAGAAAAATAGTGAGAATATCGAGCTTCGATTATCATACACTTCATGATTATAGCTTGAGTATCTCAAATATCAAGGATTAAATTTTACTAAGGGTTTAAAAATATTCGATGTTGTGTTATAAACAGATGTTACCTAATTAACCTTTTCTACATTATGAGATTATTAATTTTTGTAGAGTGCAAAGGGCGTTGTTAAATAAAATATATTCAATTTTATTTTAGTGAATACGCTACTTTTAAGTAAATTAGATTTGATAAAAAGTTACAGTGAATATTTTACTACCTTTAATGGGCAAGTAAAGATGACAAATTCTAGTAAATGGCGGAGAAAAAATATACATCGTGGGCTCGAAAAAATGGTAAATTATGTAAGATACGTTGGCAGAAAATTGCGTTTTATTTATTCAGTTGTCGAAATTCGCTCAAACATAAGTTAATTCGGGTGAAATAAGCAGCAAGATTCCGCGGCAAAACTCCGTGCTCCGCTCCTGCTAATTAACGATAGTGATGATAGTGGAGGAATAGTCTGTCTGGAGGAATTAGCCGTAATATTTCTCTTAAAAAGGATTAATGATCATTTGGTTTAATAGTGATTGGGATGAATGGTGCGCTATCTCTATTAACCCGGTGTTGATGCAAGTCCGAGTTTTAGACGGCGGTAGATTGAGCTTTATCTCGAGCTTTTCCGAGCTTTCTCCTTGCTCTGACGGACCGTGAAACAAGTTGCGCGCCTGTCAGACATCCTGCCGAACTGCAAGTTCGCTCATCTGGCCGTTCCCATCTCTCCGTCTTCTTCTAACCCGGGCGAATTAATAAATGCAGATTTTCATTTCTGACTTGCCTTTTCAAAACTAAACGTAAAGTAAACTAAACCGGTGCGATTGTTTACATGGAGTCCATCGAGATGTTTACGCACCCAGTGGAAATTATTAAAATGATTCCGTTTTAATTGACTGTTCCGGTGGCGCGTTCGTTCATTAGGCCGTAATTTGTTGGGGGGTGATAGCAATTAATTGGCCACGTTGACGCCTATCAATTCACGTTAACGTGGCCAATAATTCTGGGGAGCTAACGGGCCAGGTGAAGCACGATCGGTAAAATAGATCCCAACGCTATCATCCGACTCCCAAAATTGTCTCAAAGTGGAAATAAATACTAGCTTTATTGCTTACATAAATTTTACTTCCCTGTCAGCTTGTGATTTGGCGTCGGAAAATTTTCCACTTTTCTATGAGAGTCGGAATTAAGCGAGCGTACCTCTGTTATTCTTGGTGCACTGTTTACCATATCCGGTACAAGACGCAAGGAAACTCTCGAATCCTCGGCCATATTATGAAATATAAAAGCTAAGAGACTGAAGTATAACCAACTTGGGAACTTGCCGGCAATTCTGAAGCTGTTTTACTACGGACAAGAACAACAGGTAACCTAAGATATGTTTTCGCGATGTTACAACAGTTTACATTATTCAATACCCATTGAAAACAATAACGATCCTCGGGCTGTCTAGGCCAACTTACCCTCTAACAAACAAAAGCCCCAGGATAATCAACGCATTAATTTAATATCGTCAAAACACAAAGTCTACAAGGTGTATTAAGAAACTCGATCTATTTATACGCTTAACTAAATTAATCATCCGCGTTAATGTAAAATTTAGCTACGGTTATCATCATAAGGGTAATCGCTTTCATAGAGGAGACAGCTTTGTAAAATTTTAGTCGTTTGATTTATTTTTAAGCTCACTCATGATGCTGCAACACCTGAGCGAAATTGTTGAACACAGATTTACTCTTACAATTATCTTCATTCTACATTACATAATGAAAAAATAAATCCGACTCTAAAATGCGTTATGAAACGATTTTGTTGTAAGGTACTTAACGAGGATTTGTTTTAACAAATTTATGTCATCGCAAATTCTATTTTTGATTTATGGAAGTACCAATGGCGTATTTCTGTTCAAAAAGCGCGTTACACACTTCCATTAAATAACATGAATTATTTGTAACCTATTAATAATTTAATGTGCAACATTATTAATTCAAAAATATTGATGCACCTAGTTTAAAACGTGTCAATTTTTAAATGTCTCTAATACAAGATTATAGATCTAGTAATCTATTTTAGTAAAATACATTTTTAAATTTAATTGGTAGTTGCTTCGGGTTTGTGTGCAGCTTCATTAACTCTGCTAATGGTTTCGTGTATAGCTTTCGGATAATTAAAATTGACTTCAAATCGACTGTCGATTTTGGAACAATAGCGTTATAAATTTTATTACTTAACAAAACTTACCGTAAAATTATCGTAATATGTATTTTAGGTACAGTCTGCGATAAATTACCCTAATTTATGTAAATTTCTCGGCCATTTGAATTTACTACTACACAACACTTAACTGCCAAACACGATAGCAAAATCGGCAGGCGATGTATGATCTATTGCCTACAATACTACTATCAGTTGTGAATGTTGCTTTCTGCTTAAATATTAATACCAAACTGCTCGTCCCTCCTGGTGCAAAATACAAATTAAAAAATATCAAAATAAAACAAAGCTATTTCGAGGTCTGTATTATTTATTAGGTTTTTGTAATAATAGGATGTTACAAGTGTTTTTATATCGGTGTTCATTTAAATTTATCGTCAAAGTAGGCGTCGTTTGTGAACGCACCACGGATTACAGATCACGGATTAGTTGTTTAAATCCAACCTCATTTTTTGCGTTGTTTGTGTTTTTACTCTGCAGACTGATGAGTGGAGCGTTCACAATCGACTCTTCAACGCCTACTTTGAGGATACATTAATGAACACCCGATATGATATTTGTAGCTTTATTACGGGCGTCAATTTTAAATATATTTAAGACAGGTCAATGATTAGGAGTTCAAGAGTTAATGTTCAAGAGTTATTGAAGAAGATTTCACCTTGTGAAGATTTACGTGAAGCAAACGTAGTTTTGCTCTGCGTTGCTTTGCAAAATACCTATGGAAAATGCCAAATGGGCGGCTGCCAAACAGAGAATGGTGTGAACGCATGATTTGCTACGAACAGCTTTGAACAACGAAAGAAGAATTGAAAGTTATTCTGGAAAAAAATGTCGCCTGTGAAGACAAAAGAAACGATGCAGCAGTTACGAAAGAAGAAATAATCAAGTGTGGAGTGTGCCTAAGCATTTCGGCGTCGTCCTCTCTGTTATTCCTAACCCATCGCCAGTTGTCCATGAGGATTTTCGACCTGGTGGCCGCCCGCCCGTAAGTCTGATAACCCCCTCGACTTCTGCTATACACAATGTACAGCTTGCCTTAAAGGATACAAATTTGCCAAACACCAATATTTCACACTTAAAAAAATTTACAAAAATTCCACATGACATTGACACTCAGTGCTGCCAATTTAAATTTTTCATTATTAATTCCTGAATGGAAAATCAGTGTTTTCTAGACAGAAGCCGAAAAAATCAATTAATGAACTTAGTCAATATTGAGAGTGTGGATTAACATTCAATTCTGCTGATGTAGGTGAAAGAGATTTTTTGCTCGAGTTGTTTGTCTTCTTTCTTTTAAGAACAAAAAAAAGCGTTCTTCAGTTACCGGCAGAATTCCAAAATAAATCTAGATCTAGATCCTATCGTCCTGGTGAATCATTTTGCAAGGAAACGTTTCATTTAAGTCGCATACATTTTAAAAAGTTTTTGATAATTCCTCTTTTTTATTAAATCCAGACATTTTTATATGAAGAGTTCGTCAATAGTGTTCACATAATGCGATTTGTTTGTGCCTTATGGAATAAATTGGGAACGGTTGGAAACCAATTACTCCGTCGTTATCCCCGGCAATCACGAAAATAATTACCTTTTTATCTTATCTTGTATCAGAAACTTTCTAATTTGCATTCAGTCCAATTAACCTCCGAGTTTCTCTAGCTGAAAAACTTCGCATTTCCAGAACAAAGTGATCTTTTTCTTTTAAAACGTAAGATAGATGCAAGTATCGGTTGTTTTAAACACGCATGGTGCCTCTTCTTGCCACAAATCTACCCTCATCAAGACCGGCTATTAAGGGGGAAACACCCACATCGGTTTCGTGCAGTCTCGCCTTAATTTATTCGTATTAAATTTCACGTCTAAATCTGCAATTATTATTAGCAATGTATATTTCGAAATTGTGTACCATGAAAATTTAATAACAATATGTTATTATAGGCTTCAGATTTCGATTTTACGGTTCGTAATCCGTGACCGTTCTAATTTTTACTGCAAGCACCTTGTTAAACAAGACACATCAAATATAAATCATAACTGGCGCGTATTTTTTTCGAATAAAAATTTTACGCCCCACTTTACAACTCGGCATATGATTTTCACAATCACTCTGTTAAAAAGTCCGAGCTTTTGCCATCACGGCAAGACCGAGATTCGTTTAATGCCGCCGGTCCGAGCTTTCGTAGCTTTTATGTTAAATTGATTTGCAGCGTTCTTATGGGAACGTCCCCATTCATCACGACGTTCTCCGTAATGTGCAATTATGGTTACAAATTTCCATAAATAAATTTTAAATCGTGCTTACTCTATTTTATTTATGACAGTAAGACGTAATTTCGTTCTTTCCCCCTATAAAAACTTAGCATAGAAGTTTTCATAATGGTGTAAGTTGTAGAGACACCTTAGTCATTTCCTTTGGATTCTAAACGACCTCTTTGCATGCTTCCAGTCTGTGAAAGCAACTAATTTTATGCTCTACACCCCAGAAAAGAAGAAGAAATAAAAACATTAAGGCAACCGTGTCGGACTGAAAGGCATATATATCGCGTTCAACCGTCCATTCTCCGGATTTATTTTATTATTTGTTACGGCCCTACGTTTATATCTATAACAGTAACGTAGAACGTAGCTGTCCTGCGCCTTTAGCATAATTAGTTTTGATAAAAAATTATTCGTAAAATCTATCATTTGTGCATTAGGCGAAATTAACAATATAAATTATGTAAATATAATCTGTATCACAAAAATAACTCCCAAAGTCCAAATAAGTGAATATAAGTATAATGTTGTGAGGGTTGATAACCCAAATGATTAAGATAAGATCGCAGGTAATCTTAGGTTTTTTGATAATGTACTTTTAAATGACACAAAAAAAAAATCGTAGCGGATACATAATTTTTTTGTGTGTTTTGTTATTTCTCTATCTTCAAGGTCCCAGTATGTTTCAAATAGTAGATTATATTATTAAGACTAGAAGTGAGCCCAGAGACTGAACGGCAACTGGGCGAAGCACAAAAAGACCTTCTACTCTGAATGATGTACTATTCCGGACACGGAATCTTGGCCACAACTGACATTTAACTGACAAATATGTGTGAACTGGCCTTTATTGAATATAACCCCACTTTTGACTTTGATAATGCCATTTCCCTGCTTTTTTGATGTCACAAGAAAAACTTCAAAGTGATTTTTAATAATTGACATTTATTAATGACACTAATGGTTGGTTTACATCATTTTTTTTCGAAATGTCTAAAAAATGTTGGCCAAGATTCCGTGTCCGGAATAGTACTATACTAAAGGGCCTTCAAATAAATTTATATTTAGAGCAACCTATGGAAATTCAATTGTTTGCAACATTTTTCCAGCGAAGAAAATGACACAAGAAACGTCTGACATTCGCCCTCCACGGAATATGACAATATGAAATTGGGAAAACGCTTGCTATGCAACCTGTGTAACTCCGGAGATTAATTGGTTACCTACAAAAATTATCTTTACACTGTTAACAGAATTAGAATGTCGCCTACGCCTACTCTAAATACATATATGTATATTTATTTGAAGGCCCGATATTTTATCTTTAAGTGCATCACAAAAAAAATCGGTCATGAAGTCATTTATTTTCTTTTGGTGCAGCTTTTTTTAATAGGGATAATTTAATTGTTAAATATAAATAAATAAATCGTCAGAAATGCTACAAATGACCTTATATTTGACTTGGTCGAGCCGCCTGTGGACTTTTCAACTCCTAGGACTTGAAGTGTTTCTACAGAGATACACAACAACGCGATTTCGACTGCTTTCATATTAATTTTTTAAGTATGTACAGGTATCAGATTTTTGAAGACAGATTTCTAATGTAAAAACACAGAAACAACACAACACACAAGAATTTGTATTGTATTGTTTTGGTAGACTTGTCATTTAAATTTTTTAGCTGACAGTTAATTTATCCCGTTGTGCCAGCTCCATATTTTTCCAGTTTTCGAAAACAGATGTACGTTCAATAAGTCAGTGTATATATGAGCTTTTACGCGACATTAGCGTTGCAAATGGTCCGAATAAAACAGTTTTTCTTTTACCGAGCGAAATGTTAAGTTAATTTAAATAGATCTCGTTTTCAGCTAGAAACACGGTGATTTTGCTCGTATTTGGTGTACCTGTTTCGACACCTACACGTTCTGTATACAAACGAGTCGGGTTTGTCGTTTTCCGGTTTTCGACAAAAAGAGCTGTAAAACATGTGCACAACATTAGCAAAGACGAAATTGATTGAGTTTGTTGTGAAACACGGTGTGCAGTTTTAGAGCGTCGATGGTTAATTTCTCTGTTTGTAATCATTGGTGATTGCTCCCATTAAAGTCAAATTATCGATTTGCAAACGTTGGGTTTTGTTTAAATGCGGTTGTTAAGCTATAGATTTCGTGCAGTGAGCATTTTGGGCCATCAATAAAACGCTATAAGCTCTTTGTAATAACATAGTAAGAAAACCGCAATAAGATTTATGGATATGTGCCCCAACGGGCAGAAATTGCGTACTCAAAAAAACATCAAAAATTCATCAGACACTAAAACAAGCGGTAACATGCTGGTTTGTGTTAAAAAAGCCTTCAATATTCCGTCATATTTTAAACGAGCTACTTTAAAAATTGCGCTTGTAGAGGGTCGAAGTAAGCTCATTAGGCTAATGACGTGTGCTTTCAAGTTGCCTTTGATATATTTTATGCAAGTTGATGTCCGCTGAGCAAATGATTTGATTCCGCAAGGCAGATACCTGCTTTATCGACTCGAACAATCTATTCGCGGATGGAAGTGCCTCAATATTATCAGATCTTCAAACTCCGTTAACTTGACACGCTACATTTGTATTTTATCTAATTTTAAGGTGTTTCTGTATTTGGAAGCTTTTTCGTCCTCTGCCGGTTAGTCAAAGAGATTTAGTATCTCTTAGCGGCGTTTTCACTCGTTTAATTTGTGAAAATTTCGTGGATATTTTTGCAGGACTGCGGCGGAAAACCGCTCTAATGCGGCAGTTTGCAAATCTCCAAAGTTGTCAGCTTGTGGGCCACGTTAAGTTCAATATTTTAGTCGCGTGGCAGCGCCATTGTCGCGACTCTAAATGGAAAGCCGGTGGCTGAAGTCCCCATGTTTAATTCCCCAGGAGAGCGTACGTTCTGATAGAGCAGCTGTCAAACATGCACGCATTTTCGAGCTTATCCTGAAAGCGGAGACTTTTACAAGGTTTCTGTTAACCTATTGCTACATCAGTCGGAAATTTATTGAATTTAAAATATCCAATTTAAATTCGCTCTTTTACCACCGATACACCCCAAATTTATCTAACTCCGCATCTCAATGGACCACATGTGCCTTTATGACGTCCGAACGCCCAAGGAAAACATCACACAGGTTACCGATCAACCAACTTATTCATAGATATTTTTAAACAACGTTCTCCGATTCTGAATAATTTATCCCTGATTTTTTTTTATTTCTTTAAAAAATAAATGCTTTGAAGAAACCAGACAGCTGATTCCACTTCCAACTGATATACAGTGAACGGCAAAAGTATGGAATAAATTTCTTAAAAATTAAACTAAATTTTTTTCAAAAAAATCTTTGGACAGGTCAATTTTAGTTTATAAAAATACATATTTTAGTACAAAATAAAATTAAGCAGTAATTTGTTTTCGAATTATGACGTCATCGATACTTTTTTTTAAATGGAAACCCCCTATTTTTTTTCTTGATTCTGATAGCCCTTTTATTTGCCTAAACGACAGTATAAAAATATTGTTACCCTACATAAGGAAATTTTTTAGAAAAAAAAAAATAAATTTGGAAAAAATAAATTTTATAACGAACAAAAACAAGTCAAAAACTGTGTTAGTAAGTATATACTTAAAATTATGGAATTAAATGTTTGAATTGCCATCCCCCAGCTTATTGACACTAAGCAAGTTTATGAAGAAATTCCTTCGGTTTTAGTTTTATTCCAGCACCCAATCAAAATTAAAATTTCTATACGTCGTGTTTCTGTTAAATGAGTCATTTTCGAAAACGTTTTGTAAAACAAATAACACATACGAATGAAATTGACAGTAACATTTGACTGTTTGATTTACCTACTTGATTTTTTGACTTGTTTTTGTTCATTATAAAATTTATTTTTCCCAACTTTATTATTTTTTTTCTCAAAAATCTCCTTATGTAAGATAACAAAATTTTTATACTGTCATTTAGACAATTAAAAGGGCTATCAGAATCAAGAAAAAAAATAGAGGGTTTCTATTTAAAAAAAGTATCGATGAAGTCATCACTCGAAAACAAATGACTGCTTGGTATTTTCTTTGGTACTAAAACATGTATTTTTATAAACTAAAATTGACCTGTCCCAAGATTTTTTTGAAAAAAAATTTGTTTAATTTCTAAGGAATTTATTCCATACTTTTGCCGCTCACTGTATTTATTTATATTTATTTATAACTCTGTACTGTGTAAATTTTCTGTGATGTAAAAAAATTATAAATCTTAAAGCTCGAAAGAAAGCAAGCAAATCAATTATGAACAAGTCTTCTTCCTTCTGTACGAATAAGTATTTCATCAAAATTATTTCCAGATATTTTTACAGATTCAATGTTGTTAGTAAAATACTCCCACGGTTTAAATTCAGCTACATGCTCATTCACAGAAACAGTTTTATTTCATTTGTGAGTGACTGACACTTCGCTCTAGATATTGAAAATAGTTATTTACGAACCGAGTGCGAGAAGACATTTTTCGCACATGAGCACATTATTTGAGGCACAAGCGACGAAGGAGCGAATGCTTCATTTACGCGAATGTGCCGAATACGTCTTCGCGCATCGAGGTTTCTACAATATTTTTTGAAACTAAAATTGCATTTTTAAATTATTACCCAATAAGTTCCAATTTGGTGAATAGATGGCGCTTGCCCAAGTGTCAGTCGAATTAATAGCGATTTATTTTCATTCTTTCGAAATTTTCAACATCCAAAGTGGAGAAATGACGTTTTGTAAACCAGATTTTATTATTATCAAGTCAAATTATTTTTAGAATGCTCAAAAAAGCCAATGCTTTTTCGATGATTTTGAAGCACTAGTGCGCGAAATCTACGTTCGCGGTTAACTGTTGCGTTTGCGAAATGTCATTTTGCTACACTACACACTGCACACGTGTAGTAAAATTAAAATACAATTTCACCCAGTTCTATATAAATAAATAAAAAGGTTAAAAATTCGTGCGTGATCAATACTTTACTAGTTTACTTTAATTTACTTTTTAAGAAACAAATGAACGGAAAAAGTATCGCGGGCTGAGTAGGCGTTGAAAAAATTAAACCGTTTAGAACAGTGTAAAGTTTGAATTTCCCGCCGTTTGACACGAATTAAATTTGTTTATGTTTAATCGGGACATAATTGAACATGTTTGTTTTCAGTAAAGGGTGCCCTTAGATATTTGCTTCGAAAATACTGAATAGGAATCTTTAAGTTATTCAATTTT
The DNA here is from genome assembly GCF_963966145.1 of Tenebrio molitor. Classification (NCBI taxonomy): domain Eukaryota; kingdom Metazoa; phylum Arthropoda; class Insecta; order Coleoptera; family Tenebrionidae; genus Tenebrio; species Tenebrio molitor. The sequence goes on from NC_091051.1 coordinate 9,894,609, forward strand.
TAATGTAAAACATTGCAAAGAAAGAAAAAAAAAAGAAAGACTTTTTTGGCTCTAAACTTTAGGTTAGCTGTCAACATGCTCCAATTAATCTACGGTTTCAAAAAGCACAACAATTGACGGTTTTCAACGCCTTCCCAACCCAAGATTTCACTTGAATGCGCGATATAAATATTAGAAGAAATTCATTTTATATTTTCTATAGTTTTTTACCAAATTAATCCGAATTTGCGTAAGTGTACTAAAGAATAAAATTAAGTTTCCCAAACGTTATAAAAATGATCACTTTTGGAACCTAATATTATACAGGGTGAAATTGAAATGCATCATATTATGTAAACCATAGGATATTCAATAAGGGAATAAACCGAAAATGTGGTTAAACATCTTAAATTCATAAAGTCCAACTTTAACTTAACTTAATTCCATCCCGAACAAGACACTTCTGGAAGCTCTAATCGTCTAATAAATCAAAACATGGATAGCCGCAAAAACGCTTTAAAAACAGAGAGTCACAAAACCTTACATGAATGAAATAGTAGATTATATCATTAAGAGTAGAAGTAAGTCGTTTTGTGCTAAGCCCATAGATTGAAGACCGAGACGAAGTCGAGAAAATTCTTTTATCTTTGACTGTGACAAATATAGATGATAAACAAGACGGTAAGGTAAATTTCTAGTTAATTGACTTACACACATAAATTGACAAATAATGCAGTCGAACATAATGATTATTGTATCAAATTCACAAATTTACAACCTTGGACAATTATTATTCTTTTTATAAATGACATTTTTTGGAATCGCCAACTAGATTTAAATTTTTGGTTGATCGCGTTTGGAATTTGTGCTGTTAGATGTCGCTGTGCAAAAATACGTAGCGACACGGCTTATTGTTGGTTCATAAGTGTGAAAATTTGTGCAAATTTTAAAAATGGATAACTTTTAATTTTGTTTACTTTTTATTATTCCAAATAATAAATACTACTATTATAATAAATAAAGTCACAAATCTGCTGTCATTCTACATTTACCTCATAGATGTCACTGTTATTTTTTTGTAATTTGAACAAATAATGCAGTCGAACATAAAATATTGTATGCACCTCCTCCATAATGATGCTTTATTGAACTCGTCCAATAAAGCATTACATTATGGACTTGTTACATAAATAGCTATTATAAACTGTTTCACTGGTTCATTAGAAGTGGATTTTATTTTTTATTCTTGATATTTTAGTTAAATCATGACCAAGTTTTTAAAATACGACACCATTTAATATTATATCGTATGACAAGGGACTAAAGGGTATGTTTCATCTTTCTGCGCTCCTGCAATTATTACACGAAGGATGAAATGATGTTTTATTTCTGTGCTTAGTCACTTTAATTACAAATTAAACAAGATAATGGACCATACGTTTGAATTCATTAAAGGAAATCTATTCCAGTAACTGCCTATAATAATAGTAATGGTGATAATATGATAATAAGAGTAATAATGATTTTTGTCATCATTATAATAGTGGGAAAAAATATTTTTTAACTCTCATTTGTCGTTAAACCGGATCTCATTATGTTTAAAATTGTTTAGTGGTGGCAAATTTGTCGTGGCAGAAATAAAATTTCTTTCCTCAAATGTTATCATGTTTTCTGTCCCTGTTCCGGGTTGCGATTCCACACAGGTAGAAAAATATTATCCTCATAAAACCACAGTTTTTAACATTGTCTCGTCGGTATTTATTTTATATTCGCGATACACAGAGGAGATATTCAGCCTCATATGTATCCCCACAACGTCATTTTTATTTGCAAAGAGCGTTATAAAGCTGTCTAGCAGCGTTAGATAGAGTGTCATGTGCTTGTGGTTTATGATTGGGCCTTAGGTCACTTGCAATGTTGCGTGTATAATGCATTGCTCTTACAACCCTAAGGCTGCTGTAGATAACAAAATAAAAAATGATTGTCTCCACTTCTCCCACACTTCTATTTCAACAGACGTAAATAGTTCAGGACGACTTTGTTATAAGATCCTCGAAAAGAAAAAATTAAAAGCTCTCGAACGAACTTGTTGAAATAATTTAATCTCGTGAAGAATTTTTTTGTTTATTAGGTGAACTCGGGAATTCAAAAGTGGAACAAAAGAAACACGATCCGGAAAAGTTTCAGTCGACTTATCCGCACCTTTTTGCGTCTTGATATTTTCTAGGATATTTTTCTTCGTTTAATTAAATTTTCGGTAGACAGGAGAGGAGGCTATTTATAAAAATAGGATAGGCGGGAAGGATCAATTTATTTTTAGTAAAATTCCGGTGAAAGCTTGTTTTCTAGTAAACCGGACAATGATTTATAGTTAACTCTTAATGGTAAATAAAAATAAGTGCAGAGTGGTGTTTTAAGGGTTTTTTCCTCTTAGAAGGATAATTAATCTTTCGTATTCGTTGCTTTGTTTTTCTCCAGAGCTGAGTTACGATTGGGCACAGTCTTAAAGCTTAATTAAGTACCGATCGGATTGCCATCTCGAGCGATTTCATCAAAGAAATTATTTTAATTATCGGCAACTTCGCCGAGATTTATGCCAAATAAGATAGATATATATAAATTAAACTAATACGAAAATGGTGCAGATAACTGTCGGTAACGTTTTACGGCAGTAATAAAATTTACCGGAAAAAATTTGCATACAAATTTTACGGGCAGTGAAATCTCGAAGCTCATTTTTAGTGTTCTTGACTTTGCACGTTCCGCATTATTTTGTTATGATTTTGTCAAAATGCTCGACCTGAAACTCCATTGAATAAGAAATCTTCAACTCTGTGCACTGACTTTTAAGTGATTTTAGAATAAACACAAAACGAAATTGGAAGAAGTTCGCCTGTAGTGATGGCTTAATTGTAGGTCGTAAAATGTGAAAAAATGATATTTTTTACGATTCAAAAATACATTAAGTTATTCCTCCAGGTTATGTGTCTATCTCTAAAAACGCACAAACGTGAAATCTTTACTCAAATAAAACGTTTCATCGAGCTTACTCTCCAGGCTATTTTCATTTCATTTTACTGGTAATATTGGTTAAACCAAGGACTCTTTATTAATGGCTCTCTGCTTGAGAAAATATCTCTGATTTTTACCGAACGAGTTGCGGGAGATTGCCACCAACGTAAATAGGGCTATTAAAATTTCTAATTTAGAAAGCTCTCTACATACAGATCTTAAGCGATAAATTATATTGGATTTTAAAATTTATTTTGAATATGGAGTGTAAATTCAAAATTATCTTCTTTCTTCATTCACACATAGGAAATTAGTGTTAAATGGTATTTTGAACACCCACAAAACTGTTTGTGTTTAATTGAAATTTTTAAATTTTGTAAACCATACAAATGAGATGTAATTTAGAAACAAAAGCAAGCATATCTTTTAGATATAGCTGTTCCAAATTCACAAAATATAACACAGACATATAACACAAAAATTAATTAATATTTAGAGCTCTCCGTTGCTATGAGAAATCTTTGGTGTTTAGAAAAAAATTCGATTTTACCACTTGTAATTTCAGCAACGGGAATAGTACCGCAATCTCTTTTTAAAAATTTAAAAATTCTGGATTTAGATAACACATTGGTAGTTGAAATTCAAAAAGGTATATTATTATACTCATGTCACATCGTTAGGAAGTTCCTTAACATTGACACAGAACATAACACACAAAAAAGTCAAAATGCGGAGGCGAGACGCCGGTAATTATGTTGATAAGCACTGCACTATTACTTGATAGTAATATCCGTAATAGTGTATGTACTCCGGCAAAATTGCCGTGCCGCCGGGTGGAGGTGGGATAGTACGAATTTCCAATTAAAAGTCAAGACAATGTCATTGATCTCCCACTTTTTTTGCCCGCAATAGTACTCATCCAGAGTTAAAAAATATTATAAATTGTGTAGTGTCGCATTTGAAACCTGAAAAATCGAAACGGCAATATGAAAAATCTTACAGTGACTTTGAGACTGATGTAACAAGAAGAATGTGAAAACCGTGTCGGATAATGTTGTAGTGGCTTACCTATTTATTGGAATTTATTTATTGTGGAAGGTAAATGTTAAGTTCTGTAATGCTAGGTTGTATCATCTGCTCCTTTTTAGGTTATTTTAATCGTGGAAATATCAGGAGTCGTGCAAAGACACAAATAAACCAAAATGTCTGTTGATGACGTTCAGGAAATGTTACGAGATATTTCTCTTTTTGATCGGTGAAAAATTGACCAAAATTAACCTAATTCACATGTGTAGGTTTCATATAGATGATAGATCGACAATGCAATGGGGATCTTTCTTATCGACTCCTCAACCTCCTGCGGCTGTTTCATTTGGAATTGCCGGAAATTTGAAACCGGATGAAAATTCTGTACTAATAGTGGACGTTCCTGGCACAAAATCAATTTTTTATTGTATAACTGGATGTCCTAACAACATGGAATTATCTCCAGAAGAAGTGAAAATCTATCTACATACATATATTCTTAAAATTTGTTTAAAATTGTTATTTTTACTTGAAATAGGTATTACATTTTTTAATTGGCCTTAAAAACTTGGCTATTTTATTTGAAATTCATAATATAGATACATCTCTTTCTATTTCATTTTATTTTCTTCTTTCAAACAAGTATAGGCATTTAAGATAGATTAAGCAATTCATCATCATTTCATTTTCTTTAAGTCAACACTTGTTATCTATTGCAAACACTATTATAATTTTGTTATACATTTGGCTTTGTTTCACAACCGTATTTAGACGCGTTCATCCACATACTACGAGAACTGTTCGTATTTGTACTGTTTGTATTTTAAATTAATAATAAACGAAAAGTCAGTTATTGAAGACTCAAGTCCATAACAGCTGAAATTATTGCATCTCAGGTTAAGATTGATATTATTCTACTAATTACATTTTTATGTTTTTTATTTTTATGAATTTGAGGTAAGTAATAGCACTAGATAAAATATTACTCTAAACTAATTGGAATTGTTATTTATTAGCCTCCTTTTAAATCAACTCTTTTCTGTATTTGCTTATCATTTACGATAGCACAATGGAGCAAAAACGTTTTGGAGTAAAAAAATCACGTATAGAAGAACTGAGATTGTTTCAGTTGGCTCTTAAACATAAACGTATTAGTATGGCGTTCGTCACAAGTGCCCTAGTCTGCGACAATAACGAATACGTGGAAAAAAGTGTTATAGCGTACCAAGGAAGACGAATAACGATTACACCGTTTAATCCAACCATAGAGCATTTTGGGCTGCCCAGACAGCCATTATTATTGTTTGGAGGAACTGGGCTTCTGTTACATTTTAACGATTGTCTAAATGTTAGCATCATGTTTCAAACAACAGAAGAAAGACTGCGTTTCACACAAACTTTGGGAGATTTAGATCCACTGTAAGATTGGTTTAACTGTTGTTTTTATTTCATACATCTAGGTCCAGCTCCAGTGACTCGGATAACGAACCGAACGGAAACCCAAATAATGTTGCTTAATAAAGTCTAAAAAATGTTTGAGTGTTTTAATGAATAGACCCATATACAGGGTGTTAGGAAAAGCCTTAACAAACTAGCTCAAATATCGTCTCTGGGCTGACTTCATCAGTTGTGAAACTAATTTAAAAGGGTAAGTAAAATTGACATTTTAACTTTTTTCAACATACCTTAAAAACAATTCATTAACAAATAGTTTTTATCTCCGGAAAAATCTATCAATTTTCGTTTAAAATTATTATCTAGATGAGTTTGAGATGAGAATATCTGCTTTTTAAATATACCTTTAAAATTAAGACAAAATGACTAAAAATCACAAAGTGTTCTGAAGGGCTTACTTTTAAAAACAGGGCTGTGAATTCGCTACGCACTAGTCCACTTTGTTTTTTTATTATCACAGTTACCAAATATATGATGCTGAACTGTTAATAAAATCTTAAACTTAAATTAATTACATTGTATAAAAACCTTGTTGTTGTTTATGACAAGCCTCTGCGTTTATTCAAAGGAAAACAGAAATGAGGTTGTAGCGAAGACTAGTCAACAGGTAGAGATGTTTATTTATATTTTACTGTTTTACTGATTTTAGATTTTAAATAATCTACTAAAAAATTCTTACGGTATTGTGGTACATTAGAAAGTGTTCATGCACAGTGAATAAATGTAGAAACTTGTACACCAGGAATGTAGAAAGTAATATGAATGTTAAGTGTCTTTTTGAAAGCGTTATACTCCTCAAATAAGTTACCTAAATTATTAGCATATAGTATAGAAAGTGAAGCAAATGTCTTGCCGCTATTTCAGAGACAAACTTTGTAAAATAGAAATAAGACTTTTAGCAGCTTCGCCAGATGGCTTAATTGGAGCAATATCAATTATAAAGATGAAATGTCGGAGATGTAAAAGGTATAGAAACTAAAAAAAAAATTGATTATTGTATTTTACTTTAGATAAAGAGCCAAAGCATCAATTAGGGTACTTCTGAGGTGAAACCCTTGTGAAGTTATTTTTTTTTCAACACTGTCAGAATTTGAGAATTTTCTCCTGTGTGAATGGATTTTGATAAATGTCACAACTTGTCAAAATGATTTTAAGCGATTTGGAGCCTTTAAGGGGCTCGTCGAACAAAAAAACGTTGTATTCAACTCGTTCGTGTGTAAATTGGACCTTTTTTGGCATTCGTGGGCCTTTAAAACGCTCGTTCCACTCGCGTTTTAAACTGGCCCACTCATGCCAAAAAAGGCCCAATTTACACACAAACTCGTTAAATAAACTACTATTATCATAATAATTATATACTTTTCGCAAAAATATTGATCAATTCCTCTTACTGCGTGCTGTGAGTTATACAGCAGCCGGCCGACGAACCTGCTGTGAAGTAAAGGAAAAAATACGTTATTCCCCAGTAAAGTACTTCCCCGTCATTAGTTTACCTACAATGGACCGTCGACTTGTATCCATCTTCTTTGGGTAGGTAGTTCAGAAGTATAGTAGGGTGCCTAATAACCAAATTTTATCTGTTCTGTTGAAATTTTTGTTTATTTTTTTTCTTCCAGTCTAATCATTATTTATTTATTTATGTATACAGCGTGTCCCAAAAATAGCGTACTAACGGTGCACTACGGTGTAGAAGAGACTACCGTAAACGTCAGAAAAATGTTTAAAAAATTCTATTGGACTTATGTGCTGACTTGGCGGTCCTTGAAAGTGGCACTTAACAGGAAAATTATTTTGAAACATATGTATTAAATTGTCATGACAGGTACAGTTGCGGCCGTTGAAATCTCAGACAGGAAAGATTTAAACACTCTGTATAAATTCCGAAATTTGATTAGCGTAAACAGAATTTTCATCAAGGATTATAAAGTCAGTGACAGTATTTGACATATTAGGTCAGAATCGCGCGTAACTTTTGAAATTCCGCAATTATCTGATTTGCAAAAATGTGTGTGACTGAGGGACGGTGTGAGTATAAGAGCCATTGCGAGAGAAATTAATGTGGATAATGTTTGAGTGACATTTTGAGAAACGTCACTTTTAATACCATTTACAAAGCTAAAAGTTTGGCATTGTCAAAGTGTCTGAGTTTTCAACGGCCGCAACTGTACCTCTAATCGTACATATTATCACAAAGTACAGGATTACTCACTCAATAGTGAATTTAGAAGCTTTGGGAATCGAAAAAAATATTTTAAATCCACTACGGTAACATTGCAAGGTAATGATGTACGAGTACATCTTTGTTTACATTGTATTACCGTTAATAATAAAAATAATCTCTTTTTAAGTACCGCAATCTCTTTTTAAAAATTTAAAAATTTTGGAAAAATTTTTTTGTCTGAAAAATTTCGTCTTATATTTTGAATAAATAAAATTATTACCATAGGAAAATTAAGAACTTTTAAAATTAAATATTTAAAAAAAATTTTTTTAATACTTATACAGGGTCATTATAAATTATTGTCCCATCGCAGTTGGCGTTGAAAACCCACATAAATTTTGGATGTGCCGCAGCCTCGCAACGTTAGACAAACTGGTAGACATATTTCCACTATTGCCGGCAGCGCCACCTATCGGAGATACTAGCCTCACTCATGTTATGAGGCTTGTGGCACATTCAACTACGTCATCAACGCCTACTGCGATGGGACAATCATTTATAATAACCCTGTATTTGTAGTGCTTCGATATTACTTCAATTCATTTTAGTTAGATTGTGATCCAATACAGGTGTACTATGAAAAATGGACACCATCATAGCGACGTTATTCTTTATGTGAATGTTTATCATCTTTTAAATGCGCATGAGGAATAACGTTGCTATGATGGTATGATATTTATTTAGAAGTTAGAAGTAAAACTACATGTTATATTCATGTGTTTGTTCAAATTTTAGACGATAATATAATTAATTGACAAATGGACATAAAAGATGTATTTTCTAAAATACGTATCGTTTTATCGATTTCTTTGGAAAATGTTATTTCCAAGAGAAAAAAATACATTTTTTATATTTTTATAAAAGCTCTTATATTATTGAATTTAGTAAGATAATTTGATAAAAAATGCCTCTCTGGAAAGACGCAAAGAAGTTACTGTTTTCAATAGCATCAACATTGTGAGGAACAAATTTTGTTTCTTATGAGAACAAAGTATTTTATAAACTCCCTTCAATAATTTTTAGAAATCAATGAAACGATTATTTTTATTAAAAATACGTCACTAAACCTAAATAATCTCAAAAATTAACGATCGACAAATTTTCGTTTGTCTGATATTGGTCATTGTTCACTTTAACTACTTCTGGAATTTTCCCGTTTTTTCTGGCTAGACAGCCTCAGGGCGTCCTCCTACATAGTTTCCCACCACTCAAACCTTGTGCAAATGAAAATTTTCCATACCCTTTAATTATACTAAGACTTGGCGCGACCTTGACGCGACCTTGACGCGACCTTGACGCGACCTTGAAACACAACAAGAGAGAAAAAAAAGGCATTTGCACAAGGTTTGAATGGTGGGACACGATCTAGGAGGACGCCCTGAGGCTGTCTAGCCAGAAAAAACGCGAAAATTCCAGAAGTAGTTAAAGTGAACAATTACCCTGATATTAAATATTTTATAATCACATAATGGTATATTAAAAAACGAGTTTTATAAAGGACGCATGGAATAAACGCCTTATGAAACGAGTTTTTTGTACTATTTTTTCTATTTTGCACCTTTTGAGCCGTTTTTAAATCAAAACTAAGAATTTTAAAATTCTGGGGAATTTTACGAGACTTTGGAGAAGTCTAGCAGTACCAACATGATAACCGTAAATTGTACTATCGCTCTTATAGAACAGCTTTCAGCTGTTACGATAATGTTTTTGGTATCGTAACAGCCCTGTTATGAACGCAAAAAAAAAAGAAAATAGAAATTTTGCTCTCAATAAATGACTAAATGACAATTTTTGAGTTTGGATTCAAATCAAAATTTTCACTTATCGAACCTACAATACAATTGTAATGTAATGTAATGTTTTAATGTAATTGTAATGATTTACATACATATAATTAACCTGCTAAATCGTTGGTGTTTTTTCTCTGAGTGATGTTTTCATTATCTTGACAGTTACAAGATTCTGATGAAAAATGTAGTTTTGTCCAAATTTATTTTTAATCACTCGTTATTGTGTACAGCGCCTATATTGTTCGATAATTGCTAACAGAACGATGTTATTAATGCAACAGAGTTATCTCTACAATGGGCCTCATGTCCATTGACATCAAAGAGAACATATCTATATTCAATTCGATTCATGAAATCGCAAAGAGAATCGTATTTTTTTAAATAAATTACATCGATTCAATTTCACATTTTTGAAACATCGTTAGCAGCCATAATTTTAATGCCCTCAAATGTTTTTATTTAAACGATCTGAAAGGTTAACTTTGTTGTAGGTGGTATTTTTGTTCTTGTGCCGAGTGGGCTGAAATTTCAATTGAAAGCAAGCTTTCATCGAAAATGAAAATGAGAAAATGGTTTGTACCCAGTTCCCTACAACTATTCCCCCACATTTTGAGTCCAGTTAACTGTTGCGTCAAAGAATGAAACCACAAAGTGAGGTTTTAATTCGGTCGTCAGTAAATAAAGCGCTATCTATAAACAACGGCAAAGCAAACGAGACAGGTAATATCCCGATATGTCCAATACTTGAATGTTTTAAAGCTTCACAATAACCGCGCACGTAATTCAAATTTCATGATTCACATCCTAGCCTGGAGCAGTACCTTTATGCCGTGGCAGATTTCATCTCGAGACTAAAATTTTTCGCGGTTTCCTCGACCCGGAGTGGTCAGTGCGCTTGTTTCCAGAGGTTTCCGGGCCAAGTTTGAGGCGACTGTAGAAGCTTGCACGGTTTAAATTCATTATCACACACTGAGCACGTAACCCTGCCCGTGTAAACATTCAATTCCGTTACAATACATATGTAACAGGGTCGACGATTCGGCCCCAATCTTTTACAATTCAATGCGCCTACATGAATATCTCATGCACTTTACTCCTTTAAGGCGTCAAGATCATTCCATTTGATTGCATTCTTATTTTTATTCCTTCACCACAACGTAATGGAGATGAATCTATACGCAAAGCAGCACGCGAAGAGCAAGGGTCAAGCTGCGGCGTCAACTTGATGGATCGCAGAGTAATTTCCAAGTCACAATAATTGTGATAATTGTCTGCAAGTGAAGCGGGTCTCGACCATTGATGAAAGTCTGCGGCCTTTATCTAGTCCTGCAGTCGAAACGGAGCAAACAATAAAAATTTTCATTTTTGCGGAAAATTAAAAATCCAGCGTAGCGTCCCGATTGCCTCCAGGATAAAACTGCAGCGGCCACGGTGATAAGCTCCTGTTGATCATAGTTTTTTGTAGCGGCGACTTCGAAACGCTTTGATGATAATATGAAAAACGGTAGGACCGTCTGTGGGAATAATTTAGGCGGGGCCGCCGTATTTTACCTGAAAGGAGCAAGGAGGGCAGATTTTTTACAGCAACTGCACCAAAAATAGCCATGTCATGAATATAAAACACATTGTAATATCAAGATCCGTACTCAGCCAAATTTATAATTTTAACGATACGCGATAGGACAATGGTAAACTGTGATAGCTGACACAGCGAGCTTTAAAGAACCCTTTGAATCGAGTTTGCTGATTGGTCGATAAAGCTCGATATACCGAAACAAAAGCAGACTTTCATTATATTGAGAAGTGTTTTATATTGTACCGTATCGTGATTCACTCTAGCGAAACGTAATCTAAAACCAGATGTGCGTTCTCTCTGTATAATTGTCCGACATCGACTGTTATTGTCTGTGCTATTTGCACGTCTATTTTATTTTTACTCTGCAAAATCGAGAAGACGTCTAATATTTCACATGTGCCTCCAAACATCTGACATCAGACGCAGGTGTCCACGATCACCCTTTCCCCAACGTTCAGTTTAAATTCATATCTGCATATCAGACTGCCTCGTAAAGTTAGATAAATGTGTCATTTGCCATACAGACTCTTGTCTCGAGATGGCCACTCCACCCTCAATATTAAATTATCCCACTGCAGTGGCCGCTGCAGAGATTATCATCCCTTTAAATAACATAAACCACTATGTGGATAAAAATTCGCGTGACGAACTTTACTCTACAGTCGCCACTTTAGAATTAACTGCATTTGGTTTATTCTTTACTCTTTCTATCACACCGATTCTCTTTACTACTATTCTGACTATAAGTGCACAAATTTTAACAAACATACCTCACTTTCTAGATTGTGACAGTTTCTTCGTTTTTATATCATTCTTAGAATTATTAATGTGCACTTTATTCACGTAATGTAATATTATCTACACATAAAAAATTCAACTTCTACGATTATGTACAACATTTTAACCCCTAGAGTCTCATGGAAATGTTTTTTGTCGAAGGAATTTGTACGAAAACAACACAAAAAAGAATTGTAAGAAATGGAAATGATTTTGTTTTACGTTGTGTTACTTGCTACAACACTACTTGGATATCGTACTGTTGGAGGACTAAAAAATACATGAAAGAAATATAAAAAAGCAAGTTCCCCACTAGCTAATAGATTATAAAATAGATAATGAAAATCTCTGCGGATATTTTACTGCAATTTGAATTTGCAGAATACAAGGGTTTTTATCCTCGTGTCGGTCAATAAACAGAAATAATAATATTTATCTAATCCCGTGGGATAAATGATACTTATCCCACTAATTTTGAGTGGGATAAGAACTTCATTAGCTCACGCATTTTCATTAAAGCACTCAGTGGGATAAATGAGTTTCATTACCTCACTCAGTGGGATAAGTAAATTCTTATCCCACTGAGTGCGGTAATGAAACTCATTTATTTCACTGGCGAAAATCAATAGATAAGATTTATTTTTTTAATTTGGGGCGGTCTTAGATAATAATATTTATGTATAAATTGTAAGGTTTAAGCTGAAATGCAATGAACGCTATGAAGTTTTCACAATTAGACGTAAGATTGTAAAAAAATTATTTAGTAAAGGTTGTACAAGATTTGGTTTGGTGATAATGTTTTTTTTTTTCATTACATTTGTTTCAAGAAGAATAATATATTTCGTTCTAATAAATTTAAAAATAAAAAATCGACACATGAAAGGATATCAAAAGAAAATAATTTACGTTGTTTTAATTTGTTGTGAAAATGATGGAAAAATAAATTAGAGTATGTGAGAACTTCGCACTGGAAACGATTTTAAATATATCGACAGCTAGTTGAAATGTGACTTCATCATTCCATTCCATTCTCTACATCATACCTGTGATACTGCATTTTTTGTCAGCCTCAGCATGACCGATGATCCAATGTATTCGATCGAGTTTAAAATTTGTTCTCAGGACTCAGTGATATTATAGGTTGCTTTCAATGTTTCTAGAAATTCCTGATTTTAAAATCTTTTAAAAAATACAGTGGTAATATATTAAAGCTTTTGTAACACACATACACATGTAATTTTAATGGTCTTAACATCTTCAATTCATTCATTTTATTCTCTAGAAAGTTTTCCTGATTGATCTTTTCCAAAATACGATTCCCCAATTATTTTAAACGTTTCTGATTGTAAAATTGTATTATTCTACCAATGAAGCATTTTAATAGTACATTCTTCAATGAGCCTATAATGTTGGCTATTATTCAAGAGGAGCCGTAGGCGAGTGGTGGAATCGTCTGTGTTAATTCGTCCAGCGAGAGATTGGGAGATTTTAAATTGTAGGCTTGTAACCCAACACTACAAAATGCACTAGAATAAATTAATTAGAGCATAATTTCAGGGCAAAGATGTTACTGATTGAAGGATAAATTTTACGTACGCTAGGGACTACGTAGAATGTAGTGATTTTTATGTTAACCAATCCCTCGCTGGACAAACTATACATTTCGCTTAAAGTAATACATAGAGAATTGATCAGTTCATTCATTTTTTTATTGTATTTCAAAGGCGCGTTTGTTCTAAGAAAATATTAGAACTATATTTTAGCTCATTGGTGAAATCTCAGGAAGGCTGCAAAACGATACAACCAGATTAGATGAAACAATTCCTATTTTAACGAAAGAATAAGTATTCAATTAAAATTCTTTTAAAATTAGAAAAGTTTGTATTCTTAGTGGTGAATTCAAGCAGAAGAAGAAAAGCAGAAATTCAGGCTTAGCTCTAAGTTCAATCATTTATTCAAAAACGTATTAGATATCTTTATTTAAGAAGTAGTTTTGCTTTCAGGTAATGGAATAAAATATGTAGAACGATCAGTAAGTAGTAGATTTGGTTAAAACTGAAGGAATTAACCACTGAAGTGTGAACAGAAGTGTTTGTCAACTTATTATAGAAACAAACTTGAAGTAAAATAAATTGGTTTATGTTCCTGGGGATTATGTAAAATAATCTGGTGCCACATCTTACCAGAGACGTGTTTGACGATTTTCAATTTCATCAATATTTATCCAATTGCCAACCAGTAAAAAGTGCTTCAGAAATAGATATTCGTTGGTGTTTCCTGATTAGAATCCAACAAAAAATATATATTCATATTTTTTCATTCAAGCTGCAACTAAGGTGCTTAAACAACAATTTAGTCAACTCTCTAAGGAGATAATAAATGGTTAAAAAATATATAGTTAGATATGTTGGATTCTCTCATGGGCTGTGACCTTGGAAATATCTGCCCAAAGGCGGAGCGATAAACCCGTGAAAAATCTGTAAATGAAAACACGTCGACTACTTTCAAATTCAAATACATACAAATAGACGAGAGAGAGAGGTAACGAATGACGATGGTTTCCAGTCGGTTTGTAGCGCCTATTTGAGACCGATATTCGTCGTTTGCGCAAATACGACTCATAGCCCTTGAGAAAATCCAAGATCTCTACTAAATGTTAAATCGTTTTCTTGTTATACCTTGTAGCATAAATCACGGATGTAGTATCAAAGCGCCCCGTACTAACCCTTTCGACGCGCTACCGTCGCCAGCGAGAATCTAATCGCGGGGCCCCTACCATCATTACCAGCTGCGCGCCGTCGGAGCGTGCCACACCATCCCCAGCCAGGCTATAAAAGGGACGCACGCATGGACAAATCAGTCATTATTCATTTGATCATTCGAGCTCCTTCAAGAGTCTCACCACAAACCTTTGTTAACTTTGTTTACCTTTATGCATCCTTTATGTAAATAAACAATGTACAACACAAACACTATTAAAAGTGACTCCACAACGTGGGGCATAATGTTAAAACCTATTTTTTATTTCATCAAGTCATCAATATTTTTTTTATAATCTGTATTTACAAAACCGTAAATGCTTCTAGTGAACAGCCAATATAATTTGATTTTATAGTCTAATTTAATTATTCAATTTAGAATTACTTCAGAAATTTGCGATTGGTAATATGATTAAGTGAAAAATACACTTTGCGAAGTATGAAACATTTACATTAAAAACATTGGCAAGCAAAACAAGGCTGTGCAACTGTATTTTCTTACCATAATTGCAACAAAATTGCTCTCTAGAAACGTGAAAACTTTTCGTATAACTAGACGGAAAATCACAGAATCTACGAAATATATTTATATCGATATTTTTACTTAATAAGACTTCTTTTTTGCACGACCTTTGTATAAGAAGTTCTTTTCGTTCGTCAAAACAATAAAGTATCTCTCTAAGTCCACTGGGAGTAAAATTTAGAGCTGTACAGTTTAACTGATTCAAGCAGTTAAAGCAGTTAACTAACTGAATGGGAGAATATGGTTTAAGAATTTAACAATTTAACAAATTAGCTTTGTAGAAATCAACTGACTTATTACTAATTAACTAAGTTAACTATTAAACTATTCTACATAATTCACTAGTGTGATGACTAAGAAAAAAATTTACTGCTCCTGCATGGTAGAAAAAATAGCCTGTATATCAACGATGCCTTTTTATCCCTCATGTAATTATTGCCCTCGATGTTCTTGTCATATATGTAGTAGATATATGTACAATCAAGTAGCTATTAATGATTGAACTAAAAACCATTTTTCAAAACAAAGACAAATTTCTTATTTTTTAGTTTTGTTGTAACATATTTGAATTTGAAAATCGGGCACAAATTAAAATATGTTGCCAAGCTAAGTTTACCTATAGTATTATCTTTAAATGTTAAAAGTGTGACGGGAATTTGTAAAATAAAATGTAATAATTTTAAATCATAATTTCCAGAAATTCTTTTGTACCTTTATATCTAGATTAACACAGTAAAAAAACGGGGACTATCAATTTTCAATACATATTTAATTTATCAATAATAGGAATACGGCAATGGTGTCAAATAGCACGAACCTAATAAATAATTTACGTCAACTAATGTTTCTACAATTAGTGTACCCATTACCTTCAGCTTTACAAATATGAAATATTAACAGTATAGCAAAAAGAAAGCACTACTACAATAAATATTGTCTTAACTGAATATAAGGCTGAATTAAGGCTTTCTAGTTCGGAAGGTCTTTCATTTTCGATTATTTCATCTCAGTGCAATCGGTGTTCAAGTGACTTTGATAAAATTTAATTTGTGCGAAAATTAATGTGTTAGTGAAAAAAAAATAGTATCCATCTACGAAACGTCGACCTGTGGGGCAAGAAACTTGTTGGAGTGATTCGTGCAGAGGAGTGTACAGCGACACGAAACAAATGAAACTGATAATTAATCTCTGGATGCGATTAAAATCTGAGAAAACAGCGAGTCCTTAACGCATTCTAAAACATTTCATTAATTTAAATCTTGTCTCGTAACGAAATCGACAGTTTTCAATTTGACTTCGATTTTGTCCTGGAAGCGTCCATCCTCCGGAGTGTACTCCCGTGTATGCGCACCTCCGTACAATTAACCAAATTTGACTTGGCAAGAGCGAAGATATTATGCATTCAAGAGCTCTCCAGCATAAAATTACATATTCAAACATTCGGGAAGGGGCGACAAAAAAGGCCAAGAAAACTCAACGAACTTGTAACAATCACAAACTCGATCGTAATTTCCCACAGGTAGCAAGAATCAAATGTCGAACGAAACGCATCAACGTCAACCGCAGGCGTTCCATCCCCTCCAAAAGCCTTCCTCTTGTGGTATACTCGACGCTCGCCGTCGAGACGCCACATGGTGTTCGGATGCGGCAGAGTGCGGTGCGGTGCTCCCGGTAAAAACACGCGGATCATCCCTCACGTACCACAGATAAATTGGCCCCGAAAAACAGGTTGGTCACAATTTCGCCCATAAGTCACCCCCGGAAGCCGCCGCTTCCTGCGGAAAAACCGCCGATTCTCTCCTCGGAAATGATTGTACGCGGCGGATTAGGCGGCCGGCAAATTTTCATTAAAAATCTGTATGCAAAACATTATCATAACATGCAAATGAAATTGGACCTCAAACAAACATAGTGATATGCAAATAGCGCCAACAATGAATTTGATTATGATCAAGTCGATTCTTGGTGAAAAAGTGCGCGTTCATGCTGGCGAAAAATGCACGTCCGACCAGATCGACTCCTAATAAATAATTCTTTCTTTTCAGACATGCCGTAGTGCTCTGCAACTTGCAAAATTCAAGCCGTGTGATGAGTCAGAATAAGAATAAGAGGAATTTATATACAAGAATGAAACTGGCGTGACACACAAATAATTCAACATGTTGCTCTATATAGTCGCAGGAGCGATCCTGCAAATCCTGCTGCAAACCTCAGGTAAGTCTCAGCTTTTATATACGACCCGCGATAATTGTATAGATTCCGGCGGCTTACAAAAAATTATTAACTGGAAAAAAGCTAACCGGTTTCCGGTTCGGCTTGTACCGTGTTCGCCAACACAATGACGGTAATGTTGTGCTAGCCGTAATTTTATGTACTTATAGGGTTATTACACTCGTGATTTATATTACGACCCCTCAACCAGGTTACTAGTTCTATTTTCTCGGCGGAAAATGCGAGGGAAAATTTTATAGCCATTATTATAAATTACACAGCGTTTTTACCCTTTCATTAATACACGCCGTTTTGTACTTACTACAAAATTAATCGGAATCATTTCCATTACGCAACAATTATACGCTCGTGAGATCCAAAATTGATGCATAAATTACTCCGATTCCTCTCATCTGATGCACATTTGATGTGCACAAAGTTTTCACATGTCAGTGAAACCATCACTGTTTAACTCTATTTTGATTGACGTTTTTACTTTAAATTTGAACATGTTCGATTTGTAAAAACACTCGACCAAGCGTTACAAAACAGAAATTGCTGTTTCGTGCAAATTTTTCCAACATTGATACTGAAAACGATTGCAGATATTCCTTCCGAGCTGCAAGTGTTTTTCGATCCAGTCAAACTACTTCTGCTTTGAAATTTGTCATCAAAATATCTTCATAAACCTCTGAACTGAATTGTCATTTTAAGCAACCCAAGCGATGTCATCGAGGTTAATAACGTTGTTTTGTTTATGTTCAAATTAGAATTGTCGCTGCATTAGACATATTAAGGCACTTAAGCTAATGCTGGAATCGATCTGTAATCTGTATAACCATTTTAGGGAGTTGGTTTATTTATAAATTAGCTGGAGCGTATGTAGTGGCCGTTGTTTTGACCTTTGAGTAGCTAAGCTCATTAAGATTGTATTTTTGGCAATTCTCTCGCTAGTAAATAAGAAGAAATAAATAGATTGTTTTGGTTCAAGTCGGAATAACAGGATACATTTTGGAGGGACACCGCAAATTTATTTAAAGAAATGATCGCTGTCATCTCATCTGAAATCTATGTATAGTAAAAACATTTTAGATGTAGAGTGTCAAACTCAAGGTCGCTTAAAACTTATAATTGAACTGTACTTTAGTGAGAAATTTGTCATAAATTCGAAATACCTTATAAGTGCGTCTAGTTACTTTTCCTGGTAGTGCCAACTTAACGACAAGTCCCTCATCCACATCTATAATGTTCCGGCTATAGTTATTATTTGTATTCGCATTTTAGGCTTAAAATTACGCCAAATAAATTTTTGGTATCTGCTTAATATGAATTTATTGTTAATAAAAATGTTTAATATTTACCGCAAATTGTTGGAGACTCATTTAAGAGAGTTTCATTGCTTAAATATGTTATATGTAGTCTATTGAAACTATTGTGGTAATGTAACAAACAAACCAGAATAGCTAATGGGCAACAAAACTATATTCAAGCGACTGGTGTATTCAAATGTTTGTTATTTATTTTATTGAGAATTCGGTTTGTAACATGTTTAATCATAAAAAAGTTTCTTGGATAAAGAAGAAAATGCTTCTTATCTTTGATGTAATGTCCCTCTTCATAATAATGTTTAGCCCGGCGCATCCACCATTTTGCATTTAGAGTACAATGCAATTTGAAGTACAGTAAAAACACAAAACGCAAAAAGTGAGGTTAGATTTAAACAGCTGATTGATCTGTAACCTGTGATGCCTTCACAATCGACTGTTCAAGCCTACTTTGAGAATAAATAAATTTAAATGAACACCCGATAAATATCATACAGTTATGAAATGATTTTTTTCTTTTGATTGCAACAGTGTTGCAGTAAGTTGTCAATTAAACCGTTTTCTCAATATTTGCACGAAAGTTTGACTTTGTCTCAGCTGCAATTAAGGAACTGGTGCCGTAGAAAACTAATTGACAACTTTGATCCGCCATCTGCCGAGGGCTTTGCATTTCCCGAAGTAAAAATTGCAAAACTTATCAATTCTTGTATTGACGTAATAACGCAAGTTTGTTCGTAAGAATTCCGAAATCATAAAATTTTCTTTGTTTTAGTGAAGACTTGCCGTAAAGTTTCCAGACAGCGACTGTTTTACATCAAGCGAGTTGAAACGCTCTCGATAAATAAACGCAAAAACACATTCGCTTATTGAATGTCATAATTGCTTTTTAAAAGCCACGGTGGAAAAAATTCACCCCCGCATCGTTCCAATAACATCAGCGGCGAACATCAAAAATTTTCAAATTAGTTGAACCGTAAACGAATTCTTTCTTCATATTCTTTTGTGGTCGGGATTACGGAATGAATGTGCACATTAAAATAGCGTAAGGGTAGAGCATACGCCTTGAACTAAAGTATGCACACATGACTTATGATATGCCAGGAACGTTTTGCATTCCGGTGATTTATGTTGTTTGGAATTGGTTTTCGCGAATTCATTTCCTTGATTTGTTTTCCAAGTAGAAATAAGAGTGTGGTGGCGGTATTGATTGATTCCGCTTATGCATTCCGATTCTGATTACGTCGTATTTACTTTAATCAGTGCCGTTTGATTTTGCTAACATGAAAATAAACAAATTTTTTTCCGGATAAACTCGCATAAAATTCACCGTCACGCGGGACTCTACTAAAATACTTCCAATCGGAAAATTGTAACATCCAGTCCAGTCATCTATTTTTTTTTAATCCTGATAGATATGTTTTATTTATTTGTCACGCTGATTGATAAAATATTAAAAATGCAAACAACTCAATATCCCCCAGGTTTTTAAATGATTTTTTACACAGCATGTTCACGAATAAGTTGGATTTTATACGGTATAATAAAAAAAAATTAAATTGTCATAAGTAAGTTATAATAAAAAATAATTTTCCTCTCTAAATTATACTGTTTTATTTGTGTGTGATCAGTTTACAATTATTATTATATATATAAAAAAGACGAAACATTGTGTCATTAATTTATTATATCTTTAGGTTTTAAATAGAAAGTCAAGACAAATTTTAAGCCTCTTATATGTACGAATATTTGTCTTGAATCACTGTTGCGACAAAAAATCATTTACTTGATTTGTAACTCAATTATAGAGATTACAGTTTTTTTCTCTGCAGAGCAGCACATTTACATTAGTGTATCAAACATTGAACACTCAGAAACATGTTCCCGACAGTAAAAAATTGTTTATCACACAGTGTAATTTTTTTGCTGCATGCACATACAAAATCAGGTTTGGCAAAAAGTCTCGATAAATCAATGAGGAGAATTTTTATAATCGAAGAGGTAATTTGTTAGTACCAAATGTTAATAACACTAAGAAAGTAATGTTTACAAGGAAAAATATTTTAGGTTACAAAAATTGCCAGACTAAATTAATAGAGAGTTTTAATAAATTACAAATATTTTATCTTTACCACACTAGTGCCGTCAAGTTTGTCTTTACTACATTGAAATGAATGTCAATTGAATCTTACAAAATTTGCCATTACAGTAGTAGATAAAATTATATAATTATCTTGAAGGCAGCGACAGACAAACTATATTAGCAATATAAAGAAATATCAGTAACGTTATAGATTAAGAATACAGGATATTTCACGAGTGATAATGAGCCCGGCGGAATTGAAAATGCAACCCACAATACATTTCCAACGCTAACGGTGATATTTTAAAAATCAATGGTAGCTTCGGTTCCAATAATTTTATTTTTAGAATTTGCGTCTCTTATAGGTCTATTATTGTATTCAATTTGGAGTCGTTTTTGGCTATCTATTAAAACACTGATAGTTTAATAGATCTCTAAGAAAATTTTGATCAATATTTCAGTATATTATTGTCATTTACACCAAAAAACTTCCAATATTAATGTTCAAACTCTACTTTTTAACATCTGTTGCAGATGTAGTTGCATTCGTTATCTTGAATTACCAATTTATACAAAATTCTCTAGAATTTGAAAATTTAATTTTTTTATTTAAAAATTAAAACAAGGGTGCAAAATCTAAAAAAATAACATAAAAAACTCGTTTTATAAGGGCATTCGTGCGCCAAGTCAACCCGTATGAAACTCGTTCTTTAATATACTATTAATTGTCACAACTGACATTCACGAACAAGTTGAAATACGACAATTAAAATGTATTGGAACGCGCAAGTGTATTGTGGGTTGCATTTTCAATTCCGTCGGGCTCATTATCACTCGTGAAATACAAATACCCTGTATTTAGTATGATATTTTGTTAAAGCATATCACCAAAAGCATTTGCGTTTTGGTCTGATATATTCGATACTATAAGAAAAGCTCGTTCCTTTTATAATTATTTTCATTTGGTGTCCTTTGCTTTATTTTTTATTTTTGAAACTCTTCCAGTTCTTCTCATTCTCTACTAAAAAAAAATAAATTTCTTGTTTTCCAAGTTACCTTCTCATTATTATTATTTATTATTATACACATTTAAGTGAAAAATTCCTTTTTTTCTGTTTGTCAACGTTTTTATCAGGTGTATTCAATTCCTATTTTGTCAACATTTCCTTTATTATTTTCTACTTTTCTTATTTTTTAAATTTTTGAATCAATTTCTGTGTGCAGAGTATAATAATTATGCTTCCACTTCTGATACATCTATCATTTTTGATGATATGCAAGCATTGGTTATGCATCTTTATTTAAAATTTCAAAAATAAAAACTAATTATATACTGGAATGTAGTCGTGATCGATACATTTTAATTATTGCTTCGTACTCTTGAAGGCACGACATCAGCGGGATACTACTGACTAACTGATATTGGAATTGTCAATATTATAAAAAAGCAACATTAGAGAAATCTTTTAAAATAAAATGTGACATAATAGAAACAATTTTTTATTGCAATTATACGTAATATTATACGGCCAGAATTAAGATAAAAATGTGAAAAGAAACATAAAAAAATCAAAACTGGTCGTATGGTGTTATTGCAGTCACATACGAGGTTTATGCTTTGCAGTTTACCGCCAGTGCACGACGTAATTTTGGTGGTGTCCCCGCAAAGGTTTTAATTAAAATTCAGCATCCTCACCAAGACGGAATTTATTTATTTTGGGTTGGGCTCGTTTGAGAGATCCTTATTAAATCAGTTAGGCGATACATGGTTAATACGACTGCATTAACCTGGAGTAAGTGCGCCGGAAGTTCGGGTCGCGTCCGGCCCCGGAGCGGATAAAGTACTCAACAGTCCTGTTGGCTATCCACGTCGAAGGATTCGACTTACTTACTCGATATCTCTCTGCAATTTGTTGCAAGAGAGGCGAGCGGAAGACGAACGCAGATAAATGATGGTCATTTGTAATGTAATGATGGGCGCGTGGTGCTAACCGGTGATTTACACCCATCAATTCCATATCCTCCTCGCTGAAACTGTACCGCTCCTTTTTTTTATATTTGCCCTCTTCGCCCAGGTAGTGTGTTAACTTTATTACCGGAGTAAATAACGAACCGATTTTCACGATCCCTTGTGCATTCTCATCCGCACTACCAACTCTAGACAAAATTCTAACATAACAAACATTCTTCTTACGGAAGAGTTGATCGGGAAATTTGCCAGTTAATTCGAAGGTGGAAGCCAATCAAGGCAAAATTCCAGAGCTTAGTGGTAATTAGCTTTTTCACTATCCTTTTCTTTATTCAACAACACGATGCGATTGCGATAAAAACTTTCTATGTAGATAGATTCAAATAGCTCAATGTATACGTAATGCATCTCGAAATTCGATTTAATTAATCAACAAAAAATGCTAAAATGCATTCACGTTGTTTTGGCATAATGGGGGGTCATGGAAATTTTGCATTTATTTTGGCAGTAAAGCTGTCTGTTGAATTACGTTATGTTTTTCTAAGTTTGAGGTTATAAATATGTCAATGTCGAGTACATTGTTGTCAGTTTTACTAGTTTGCAATAGAAGAATACTCAGACATCTCGGGAAATTCAGCAACATGTTATGTTCATTTTGATAGGTCCGCATGTCAGGCACGTTAGTGACGGAAATTAAGCAGTGTGTCCAACGTTAAAAAATAAATCATGGCCTCCCATTATGCCAAAACTACGTGAACGGTTATTTACAGTCGGAACGTTATGGATGTGGATTGGGGACTTGTCGTTAAGTTGGCACTACCAGCAAAAGTAACTAGGCGTGCCAATAAGGTTATTGGAATTTATGACAGATCTCACTAATGTACAGTTCAATCATAAGTTTTAAGCGACCTTGAGTTTGTCAATCCATATCCAAAACATTTCGAGTATACTACAAAATAATAATACTGCAGATTTTTTTTTTTTGAAAAATTATTGAAATTAGTTAAGCATTTCTTAAAAAAATAACTTCAACTGAAAATATACTGATTGGTAGAGATTTATTTATAGAAATTTAGACTGATTATTATTTTATACAGTAAAATTGAGAACTTTAGCAAATGATAGATTTCACTTTTAATTATTAATAATTAGTGAAAATTCACATAATTCCTAAAAAAATTGCAAATTGCTAATATTGTTCCAATGTTCCTCATAATAGAGTATCTAATTTTTTTTGACAGGATTTAAAAGCACAGAACATTCACTGCATTTTAACATGTTTATTTAGAAAAAAGATTCAGCAAAACAAGTTCATTATTTAACCGTCATGTTACAATGTTGGTAAAAAAATATTTTTGCTGCATTATTAAATCCTGCTTCAAGCCTTTTAATGGAGGGGATTGTTGAATTATTTTTTTACAATACACTACTTTCCGTGACTTAAAAAATTACAACAGGTTTTAATACGATAGTAATGATAATGAATTAAGGGTCAATTTGCGAGAAATAAATAGTAAACCAACAGTAAGGTTTATAATTGAAATTCCGTCCTTTGTAAAGCCAATAATCTGGCCTCATTCAAAGTTAATTAATTAATTGCTGATAATTTTCATGTTGGCGGATTCAGGAAATTTACCAAAATATTCAAGCAACGATGCCGACCACAGCATTCAGAAACCATCTTACATTTTGTATTTTTAATCAGTTCTGAAGCATCAAAATGAAGCTATTATGTTTTTATTTCATTCGCCCACTATTTGGCGTTAATATTAATTACCTATCTTTCATGACTTAAATAACCTGGATAACTTGTTAAATTTAATAATTCCACAATATCTAACTAAATATATATTATCTATTAATTCTATACTAAATTTAATTATTAGGTAGTTAATGATAAAAATTGATAGAAAAGAACTAATAATAAAAACTAGTTTTCGTGGTAAAAATTCAAGTGCGTTGACCGATCTATTTTAATATTCCAATACGGATATTGCTTGTATTCTCATATCCGCTCTACGAAAATTGTTGGAAAGTTTCACTTTGTAATAAAAACTTTCCTAGAATGAGGTTTATGATAGATAATAACAAATTGGTTTCTATCGGTGTAATTTAATTCAACAATTCCACAACGTCAATACAACCATAATAACGGAAAAGCTGAAAAATATAATGTATAAATGACACAAAAATGAACAAAGTAATATGATACCGGGTGATCAAGAAGGACTGTTTAAGTTGGCAATACAATTAAGAACATTTTATTTTTCTGCTATTTAGAGCACTGCAACCGGATATGTTTTGTTGGTTTATTTGACAGATATCTGACATAGCATTAACAACGACAAAATGGTAGGTTATGAGAGCAAAAATTAACAGCAAAAAGAAATTAAAGTTGGAATTCAGAACAATAATCTAAAAATGAAAGGAAATTCTCGAAGAGCTCCCCATTTTGGTCTAAACATAAATGAACTCTTCTCTCGAACGATTCACCAGCATGTTTAATTTAATTTGAAATGTCAAATTTTATTTGTCAATGATGCGACTGTCAGTGTGAAGCCATCAACAACCGGAAGTTACTCCAGTTGTACCATTTAAAAATAAAATTCAGTATTACCAACTCAAACAGTCCTTCTTGATCACCCCGTAGTAATCTTGGTAATTATTTTTCAATTTTGAATTTTGAATGTTGGACTAGTTTATTGATGAATAAATATTCAAGCAAAATAAATGATATAAATAAATACAGAAAAATAACGGTATTACTTTGTCAGCATAACGGCGGATGCTTCGTTAAATTTATAACAGCTTTCTCGGACTTTTCAACACAGTTTTTACCGCCTTGATGTCTGGCAGTGGATGAAAGCTTAAAATCCTTTTAACGGCACTGACGAAGCAACAATAAAGCTAACGAAACGCCGAGTTAGTGAATGAACACTTCCACTTTAATTAATTTAACTAATGGTTCCGAGTCAAATGGACAGACGTTGAAGAATTAGTTTTGAGTATTGGTACTTTGTCCGGAA
This sequence comes from Tenebrio molitor, assembly GCF_963966145.1. NCBI lineage: Eukaryota > Metazoa > Arthropoda > Insecta > Coleoptera > Tenebrionidae > Tenebrio > Tenebrio molitor. The sequence goes on from NC_091051.1 coordinate 9,920,338, forward strand.
GGGTAACTATTCCCGAAAGAAATATTTAATAAAAGACAAAGAAGCTATAATTATGGGATTAGTTTGAGTCGTATCGAAAGCCGAAGTCGGCGAAGGTTTGAGCTTGAATTAATCTTGGCAACAAAGTTCTCTAATACATCAAGTATTTCTTGTGGTAATCTGAACCTGCCGAGAGGCAAAGAAAATTTCCCGATGAAAGACCAGATGCATCAATTAACAATGAGATAAGTTATCTAAGTCGTGCAGGATTGAGATGTAGGAGATTGGGCCGAAGTTTGGGAATTTGTTGGGAGGAGGCGCGCGTAAGGTTGACCAAAATGATTAATTAATATGAAGAGCGGATTTCGCGGTAATTTAAATTCATCGGTCGGGACATATCTTATTGATTCGTATCCAGCACAAAAGAGTGAATTCTTCTTTCAATCTGAATAAAAATAATGGTTCCGTATAACAAAAGATGCAATTTGTATAGATCTCGGTTGGTAATTTCAGTTTAGTCGTTCGAATTAATGACGGGAGAGGTAGTTGTTGGCGGCCGAAAGCCGATGGTTCCCTAAGGTGTTATCGCTACGTAAAGAAAAGAACGAAAGAAAATATAAAGGGCTCTGAATAGAGGTCAGCTTGAAGAGGCACAAAAAGAGGAATGCGAAACTGGCCATAAAAACTCCAGCTCCTTCATTCAACCAAAACTCGATACATCGACGACGTCGTCGAAAACTACACGTTATTACACCCCGAAAAACTCCTCCCTTATTATTATTTTTTAATTCCGATGCGCCAGTCAGATCCCTGCGTGCTTTTTAGCAGCGTTAATCGCCCGATTGCGTTTATAACGGGATAAAAAAAATTCAATTTACACCAGCTATCGAGTTTGAACATTTCTCCTCCAGTGTTTGAATTGTCAGCAAGCGTAAATAAGTTACAACAGCCATGCTATGTTGTGATGTATGTGCGGCTTAATTGCAGAAACGTTTCAATTCATATTCCAATTAATCTGTGTGGCGACAGCCTTTCAAATATTTTCATTCAATCAGAATTCATAACTGTTATCAAACATTCCACTGGAATATAACTGATAGTATATGGTTTCCAATTATATTTTTTTAAAACCTCAATCGTAATACTCGATATATAGATTTTTCACACCTCTCGACTCTTCATTTCTCTCCATAAAGCTGTCACTGTAATTGTGTAAATCCATTGGTCCGGTGCAAGAAACAAGGTTTCATTTTGGGAAGTTTTGCAAATCCTTTTCCTCCGATTCGGAGCTTTATAAACAAAGAAAATCAACAAGCCGGGCTCTTGGTAACCTTTCTTTCAAAATGACGAACTTTCTCACTCATTTGCAAATAATTAGTTATCCTAAAGGACTCTTCAGAGAGATCAAAAAAGTTTCATGCAAAGTTTAAAAATTAGTGTCTATTAAGGAACTTTTGCGGAAGTTGGGAGAGTGTTCAAGTAAGACTGATACTGACACACAAATCGGATTAAATAATTTTCAAACTAGCTATTTTGCTGATCTAAAAAATACCCATCGAACCCGATTTCTTTTTATTTCTATGTCAAAGTATTTTTAATTAGTTTATTTTTAAACGGAAGGCATTTTATCTCTCTTTTATAATTTTATGAGACATCACATGGGGTTGACTTCGTCGGCGGAATCTGCCGTGTTATTTGCAATTTATTTGGTTCGACACGAGTCCAAGGAAAATATTCTGAACTTTCCACGATGTTTCAGCGTTCGAGTCAGTCATAAAAACAACATTTTATGGCATCATTGTTTCATTACTGGCTTTCAATATCATTTCAGGAAACATACGGTGAGCTCGGTTGAAAACATTCAAATTTTATTCAAAGTGGAAACAGGGAAAATTTAATACAATGTACGTGTAAAAACGAATTTATGTCAAAGATGAATCGAGGGTGATCTCTGACTGGATATTAATACAGCTTAGAGTGACAAGGAGGCGTAAGTCAACACTTTTAATAAAAGTTCCAGTTTATTTTATGGATAATCCAGTAGGATCTACACAGTTTTATTTCCGGAATTCTTTTGATATCTCCAACAGTTTAGTTTGACAGTGCGATGGTTTTCCCTCGGCGTTGCACGTCACTCTAACCATGGCCCCGTACGTTTTCACCGTCAAACAACCGTCGAATTTATTTTATCCGGGACGTATTCTATAAACCGAATTTTCCGGAAAATCCTAACACAATCATATTTCTACTGACACGTCACGGTTTGTTAAAACTGGAAATCACACAACACACTTTTCTAGTCACCCATTCTGGTAACATCAACTTTAATAAATTCCATTGTCTTCCAGTCACTTCAAAATGATTAAAATTCGAACAACAGCAGTGTGATAAATGGAAATGGAAATTTAGATACTCTTAGGCTCCTCCAAACTTTTTGAAAAAAAAAATAATGAACTTAATTATTTCATTGTCAAGAAGTTAAAAACTTTTTAAATTATTTTGGTCAGTCAAAAGTGTAAATTTGAACCCACGCGTAATGAACGGTATCGAATTTTACAATTCACGCCAAGCATAGAACCAATAGTGTTTCTGCAATTGTTACAAAAGTGACTGTTTATACCAATAAAAATAGCTGTTGTTTTTCAATCAATATTATACAAGTGGAAATTTTTTCACAGTGTAAAATAATAGTTATTTATGATACAAGTGTCGTAACGGATCACTTTTACAATCCCTTAATTAGACAACGCCTTGGGGAGGGTATTACCAAACGAGCAATTGCTAACGAGCTAAACGTTAGCAAAAATGCTCTTTTGGTTGCCAAACAAATATTTGTAAGTGTCACACGTGGCATTTTTGTCTTATGTCATCATACCATAATTAACCTATTTGTTGGCAAGCCTGAATTAAACGGTGCAAATTTGCCAAATTTGGATTTGAACAGTTGTCATTTTTGTCCCAGTTTTGTTTATCCATCGACCGTACTATAGTCTTTTTTTTATCAAAGAACCACCAACACCACAATTTACAACGAAAGTAGAGCTGACATTCACCTAGGGTGAAAAAATCTCATCATATAAAAATTGAGGTTATGTAGAGATATTAGTAGCGCAGCATGTTAATAAAGTTAATAAGAACTAATTTGAGAGTTTAATAAATGTCTCACTTTGCGAGGCATTTTTAATAACACTTTCAAAATTTAAATGCAAGTTTGCCTACTTTCAAGGACAATAAAAATGACAGGCATTGGGTTGGATATCATTAAATTCCCTACATTTAGTAAAATTTTATTATTGCAAACCTAAATCAACAGGTCGTGTTTCTTTGATTAAAAAACAAACTACATATATCAATTATAATCGTAAGAAGTAAATATTAAATGAAAAAAAAAATAGTAGGTTGGAGAAATTTTTTATTTTTCACCACTGCCAAAATGCAAACACATGAAACAGACGAAGAAAGTATCTCCCCAGACATCTCTTTTGCAGCAAATGCGACTATTGGATTTTTGATACCAGTGAAACGACGACAAAGGTATAAAAATTTCACCTTGCCACGCTAGTGCGGTAAAGTATGTTATTATGACATTACGTATTAATGATAAATAAATCAGGCATTTATCGTCTCTAAAATAATAATTATTTGTGTATCAATGCCAAAAAGTTAAAGAGTCTGAATTTTCTGGCCGAGGCGCAGCCGAGGCTTGAAAACAGACTAGGGCAAACGGCACTTTTTGACAGAGGTGCACATTAAATATTTTAGGCGACCGCACGAACTACAAACCAAAAGAGATCATTGGAAAAATTACAAATTTATTTTGTATCTACCTTTTTCAAATAGATACGTTTATTAATACATATTATCTATTTTTGTACGGTATTTTTTATCAGCTTGCTAACAAAACTAGAAATTTACTATTTGCAATACAATTACTTATGTACATAATTTATATGGTGACAGGACAATTATCGGTTTTGTCGGTTGCGTTACTAACTTGCTAAACAGACCAACAGATGACGCCACGATCAGCGTCCGAAAAAGAGTTACTATTCGTCCGCTTATGAGTAGTACGTAAAATTACCGTTTTCATTAAGGGTGCCTAAAAAATGGTTTTCGTAGATTTATTTGATATTTTAAATAAAGGTGTGGACTGCAAACACTCACTTCTAGTCGAAGAAAGTTAAAAAGGGACACAGTGCATAATGAAAGTTTTCTTTTCGATTAAATTATTATATTATTTGTGTATATCGCAAACTGCTGATTCCTGTGATTGAATCGTCAGAATGTGCTCTTTGTGTGTATAAATTTTGACTAATTAACGAAGTAAAGGGAATAAAATGATATTCTAAATCCCTCCGAGTTCAAAGCAGCGCTGATACGAATAGTAATAAAATTACACGTTATGAATAGTTGCTTGGTAGTTATAAAGTGCATTAAAGTAAGAACGTGAGGGGTAATACTATACGCATAAGAGGATCAAGAATTTCAGGTGCGGAAGATTATTTACTTCACGGCATGAAATTATAAGATCTTAAGGTAATTTTAGATTTAGCCTTAGAGGATATAGAACCGGAGCGCGCGGCGTTCGCTCTATAGTTTCCTTTTATTAATTACATACTGCAGAATATGTATAAATAACATTAAAAGATTACTTAGGTCGTTGTATGGGGCGCTTTGATAAATAATGAATTACAGCAGGGACAGGGAGAGGAACAAAGCCGATAAATCCTCGAAAAACGTTTGAAAATGAGTTAATGATTGGAGGTTTGGGGAGAGTTTCTCCCTTTCACGGTGTTTATATTTTAAAAGTTGGAAACAATGTAAAAGGCAAAGTCGACACACCTGATCCATAATGCACAGGTTTTAAGGAGTTTATAGTGGTACGCGTATATTGTTTAGCATTTATGAGTGCCCTGTTTAGTACCTTCCTACGGGAAATGGAGTTAAACGATAAAACGCTGCCGGCTACCCACCGCAAACTCAATTTGCATCGACGACCCTCTCCTGCATCTTATAACGGGGGCGGTTTGTTGGAATGTTACGTTTACATTACTTTTCAACATCTTTGTTTCATAGATATGTAGTCGGATTTAAATTAAAATTCCGCATCGTACGGAGACTCCTCACAAAAAAACTTCCCATTCGAACTCGTCTTCATTCTTGAAATTGTTCGCAGCTTATATCTCTTAATATCGTTGCCAGTCGGAATAGAATAATAAAAGAGTCTACCAAAAAACAAGACGAAATTTCTATCCTGTTCCCTGTTCGAACCAAAGTGCTGACCTGAAAACTGTAAACTTTCAGCACAGTTTCCCGTACCGGTTCTATACACAAACTGGTATTATTTCAGACGTAAACTGGTTCTAGATTTGTATTCTGCGATTTGTGCTGTTTCTAGGGGATTGTACACAAACAAGGCAGGTCTGGTAATTGCTACTGCAACAAATTTAATCATTTCAGCTGAATCCTGCCTGAAGCAAGCAAAAAACTTGATGGCTATTATTTATAAGGTTTGCCGAGGGTAATTTATTGGCTCAAATTGTCTTGAAGAACGGGATCGAAACCTAGTAAACGTTACCTGAATCGTTTCAACAAATTATGCCAAAAATGCAAAGTCAAATATTTTCTTCGTAAAGAACGATTTAGAATTAGAATGATTTTTTAAATAATTATTAGCTTTGTTAAATTTCATCATTTTTAAAAGTTTGTTTTATAATTTCAGATCGCTCAGAAATTTACTTTAACTAAATATTTAGCTTTATTCGAAGTATAGATATTGTTTTCCATTTGAATGGTTCCTTGACATGCGATGTCAGTATTATGGTGTTGTTAAAATTTGAAATTCAATACAAATCTGTAATTCCAATACTTCGTTACTTTACGCATAGGATTGCATTTGGGTTTTAGTGTCATAAATATTATGGATTTACTAATAGCTCCAATTAGTTGAAACTTCCATTAACAAATATGTGATTTTATCTAAGTTAAATAAATTATATTACAAAAGAAATTGAAAACAATATTTTTCCAGTATTTTTTTAATAGATAAGTATACTACCGAGTAATTTTTTAAATTTCACATCCAGTTGACTCCTTTATCATCCCGTATAAGAGTTAAGCATAAGTCAAATAGATTCGTTTCATTTTTTAATGTATGATGTTAAAGTGAGGGGAAGAGGCGATGAATTAGAATTGACATAGCCGGAAGGAAAAAGTATCAGAAGAAAGATTTAAAGTGGTTTCAACTGGTAAATATGTGTCAAAAGAAAATTCCCATTGATGCAGATCATATCACTTGTCCTAACTGTAATATTAATTGATTTAAACCACTTAAATCGCTTGTTTTCTCTCTATTATGTAAAGAGTCGCAAAGAAATTGCTGCATTGCTGCTGAGGATGTGAACCGAGTCTCAGTTTGTTGATTTTTAAATTATTCAGGAGCTGAGATAAATATTTCAAATCACTAACAAAAATGGACAAAGCTGCAAGAAAGGAAAAAAATCGCAGTAGAAAATATCTTTTTCTAATCATATTAAGAAATGTGTACTTTTCAATTACGTTTTTAATTGAGAAAGTTGTCATTTTTTCAACTGTGGAGAAAATTGCTCGAATCCGTGGAGAAAATTTTTGTCTTAGACCAATGAGATGACGAGATTTTACTTTCTCAACGGATAGTATCTATCACCACCGTAACGATTATAGGACGGTCCATTGTTTTCTAAAAAATAGTTGACATTGACATTTGTCATCGAATCTGTTTTCTCTGAAATATCAACAAGAAAATGGAAATTGTGGACGATATAGAGAATTGTACGCCACCGGAAGTGCAAGAGACTGCTAAACTCACAACACTTAATCTCTTGCCACAAAAGTCGAGAAAGAAATATGAGTTAAGTTACAAAATGTTCATAGATTGGTGCAGAACAAAGAAGACAAACTCATTTTCCGAAAATGTTCTCTTGGCTTACTTCTCCGAAATAGCAGAGAAATATAAATCCTCCTCACTCTGGACTGTGGTCCCAATATTCCTTCCTGAAGTCTACTCTAAGCATTCACAACAATATTAATATTGAAACCTACCCCAAGTTACGTGCATTCTTAAAAAGAAAATCCGAGGGCTATCAGGCTACAAAATCAAAAACATTTACTCCTAAGGAAATTGATGAATTCTTATCCAATGCTCCAGATGAGATGTATCTTGCAACAAAGGTAAGGTGTTGACTTCTTTATACATAATATGCTACATGCGTACCTACAATTAACAATTTTTTAAGGTGGCCCTTATAATGGGCATTATGGGTGCTTGCAGGACCAGTGAAATACATGCCATCAAAGTGAATGATATTGTGGATATAAACAAAACAATGTTGGTCACTATTCCTGTTACAAAAACAAAAAGTGTACGAAAATTCACTATAACTGGTAAATTCTATAATGTTGTTCAAAAATACATTAATCTACGTCCGCCAAATGTGTCGACCGACAGTTTATTTCTAAACTATCAAAAGGGCAAGTGCACTTGTTAAAATATAGGTGTTAACAAGATATCCAAAATGGGAAAGGAAATAGCTAACTACTTAAAGCTACCGGAAGCTGAAAAGTATACTGGACACAGTTTCAGGAGATCATCAGCTACAATACTAGTAGATGCAGGTGCCGATATAACCGCTTTAAAAAGACACGGTGGCTGGAAGTCCACAACGGTAGCCGAAGGTTATATAGACACGTCCATGAAAAACAAGATGGACTCAGCGAACAAAATTATCAATGCAGTTCAAGCTTCCAGTAGTAGTGTAGGAAACACAACAGAAAATAAAGAAATAACCAATACTAATGTAGATGTAAAATCACTTCCCTTTACTATTGTTAATTATGGCACGGTTAATGTATATGTACATAATAAAACGTAGAAATAAAAAATATATAATTATTACTCAATTGTCAATATGATTAGAAAAAGTATAGTATTTAACTCGTGAGAATTGGCCATTTCCATTCGAATGACTTACTCCACTCGCCTACGGCTCGTGGTCGCAAATTTCATTCTCATGGAAATGGCCAACTTTCTCACTCGTTGAATAATATACTATTTCGCACCAGATCCAAAAACTGGTCTGGTAACACCTTATCACTAGAGGTAAGTACATTTGTTATGAAGGCTTTAAACTTGGAAAGTTGTTAAAAATATTTTTAACATAAAAATTATTTATTATTATCGGTATAAATATTGAAAACACGATTGCTTAAATTTAAAATATCTTTACATTTTCATATAAAATGCAACAAAATAGTATACACAAAGCGCAAGTGGTCATACCGAACTTGCAGCACTCGTACTTAAACCGGCTATACTCATACAGTAAAACGTCACTTTTCTGAACTTGTTGCGAAATATACTATTTAATCACTGTTACCATGAAAATGCAAACATTACAGGTTTGCCATTTAAAATATGTAAATACAAAACGGCTGAAAATAGGCATACAGAATGTTAATAAAAGTGGCTTTAAAAATAAATTTTACATTTATATCTTGTGTCAAAAATGATAGTTGCCATTTAAAAATCAAGTTTTCGAAATGTTTTAATTTATCAACTTGAAAAATTGCAGTAGGCGTATGAAACATAAAAAAGGTCACTAGTGGCGTAAAAGATCTGTCAAACCTGCAGGAATTGAATAAAAAAAATCAATTATTTTTTGTGAAAAAGATGACAGATAAGTGTGGACAAAAGGACGTTCTAAACTTAAAATTAAATCCAAATTTGAAGTCAAAATGGGGTCTTTCTATTTAAAAAAACCAAGATGGCGTCGATTTCCGGTATTTTCGGAAGTGTCGCCATTTTGAAAATATTTTATTTGAACTTGGAGCAGTCGATTATAGTTGGCTACCAATTTTCATATTAATACGTTTCTAACGAACGAGGCACGCGAATCACCCTGTATAAAAATAGGCATATACAGGGTATTTCACGAGTGATAATGAGCCCGACGGAACTGAAAATGCAACCCACAATAAAAAACGTGAAACATAGTTAACTAGTGCAGTTTCGTAAATTTTGACATATTCGCTTAGTTAAATGAAATTGTGAAAAAACAAAGAGTTTTTGGGAAAATGTTTATTGTCTGCGTAAACGCGCAACGGCAGAGATATTTTTATTACATTCGCCTTAAATTAGGATTATGTCTGTTTTCTCATCGTTCGAATATATTTTAATCGTCGTATTTTAACTTTCTCGTAAATGTCAGTTGTGATAAATAAAATTATTGGAAGCAAAGCTATCACGGATTCATAATTTCATTTTAAAACAATATGATATTTAAAATATCCACGTTAGCGTTGCAAATGTATTGTGGGTTGCATTTTCAATTCCACCAGGTTCATTAGCAGTTGTGAAATACCCTGTATTTTCTAAGGAATTTGAAGAAGATATTGCAATGCATTTATTAAAAAAAAAACAGGATAATAAAACTTTTTCTATCTGATATGGTTCTGAATTTGGCATGAGGATAGACATTTGTATTTGGTAAACCGATCACGTGGTATTTTACTAGATGCGGTGCGGAAGCATGTGTTGTCAAGAACTACGAAGGCAACCCTATACTTTACAAACTTAATTAAAGTTACTTAACTCACATGGCCTCTGTTTCGAAAATTAGCAGTTTATTGAGCTTCAGCGGTGAAGGTAGATATAAGTTATCATGTTTTAAGGTGTAATTGTAACTTTATTTATGAGGGGTTTGTTTTGATTTTAGTTGAGCGTAGCACTACTTAGGGTAATTGTTGAAAGTTTTCTGTAATTTAGGTCGGTAACACAATGGTGCCGTGCCAGCCAACTATTGAAAACGAAACAATAAACTTAATTAAAACTTGAAAAATTAATTACAGATTTAATGAGTTATTGCAATTTAAAGAAAGCCACTCCAGAAACGTGTCCGAAGTTCCGGTGGCATCCCTAAAGAAAAGTAAATACAATTAATCCTTTGTAGTGGACCGAGCGGTGTTTTTCGAGCTTATAAGAACACTAGTCGCATTCGGGCCCCGTTGAGAGTAATTTTACTCATTGAGATCGTCCCTTTGTGGAGGCAATCTATCCCGGACCCGGAACGTTTAAAACAAACAGCCTTATAGGTCCAAATTCAAATTGGACCCGTGATTAAGGACGAAAGATCGACGGTCCTGTGTTTGACACAGGACTAAACGGACGCTTTTTAGAGAACATGTGACGCGCCGAAGAGAGCTCAGCAAAATTCATTCTCCTTCCGTTTAAAATACTTTTTTTAAAAGTATACGTTCTGCGGAAATTCTATTAATTATTGTTATAAATTGTTGTAAGTTACGTAAACAAACGTTCCGAAATTCGTATTTATTTGTATAAAAAATGTCTTGATTACAAGAAGATTCTTTTTCGTTTCACTTGATTACCTAGTGAGCAGATACAAAAAGTGCGAGGGTATAAAATATGTTTCTTTGTTCACCTTTGTAGATTTCAATACTGAACCGATTTCGATCAAACTTTGATTGACAAACAGCTCATTCATTCAGGAGTGACATAAGATATATAACATCTCGTTATTTTATCAGTAGTAGACAAAAAATTGTAAGTAGAGTTATAAGTAGATTTTCTCACATCTATGCCAATTTATAAACAAAGTTAGACTTTTTATTTGATTCATCACTAAAAATGTTTTCTTGCACTTGTAAAGGTATTTCGATTATTGTTTCGTTTTATTTTTTAAAATTATGGTTATTGTGACTTTTTGGGACAATTTACGAATGAAACAATATTAGAAATTTATGATACGTCTTGTACTTAATTATTTGATAATCGTAGACCATTTACGTGCCATTAATTTGAAAACTGGTGCTCGTACGCATATCCAGGCCGTTAAGGGCCGGCGAAAGCTCACCAGACAGTCATCCCTGACAGGATACTAGCGTGTGCACCGTATGTAGCGGCAACTTTCTGCTAAAGTGCCACAAAGACACACCCAGCTTACTCGGCAGAATTGGTTTTCTATCTTTGCTTTTCTTTTGTCGACATTCCTGTTACATATCTCTGTTTTGTGGGAAAAGTGAGGGCGTATTTATATCTTGAGGTAAAAGCTTTCGTTTTTACGGTCAACATCCGGCGTGCAATTGCCGGGAAGTCAATTTTCATTAAATCAGTTATTAAGTTCCTTTGTAATCTTCGTTTGATTTGATAGCGAAGGGCGGATCATTTTGACACCTTATACGCGTTGCCTTGTCAATTACAATTTTCATGCACTTTACATCGATTTCCATATCGGGGTTGGCTTTACTGCTACTCTTAATCTGATAGTTTCAGCCCCATAAATGATAATGACTGTCATAGCTTTTGAGTGGTTATTATACCTCTATTATCTGAACAGTGTTCATAAATTAACATGCTATGTAAACTTCGCAGCAGGGATGCTCCACAAAAGACAAAAAGGCTATAAAATTAAAGTCCAGAAATTATACGAAATTATTAAATTTAAATAAAAATTGATAGCAGAAATATAACAAATTATTCTGTTAATCTGACACAGTTCGGACAGTTACAATAAAAGATTGTGAAATATTTCAAAACAACAAATTCAAACAAGTTGATAAAAAACACTGTTGCAATAGCAATACTAATAAATGGTTTCAAGAATTACAGCAGACATAAAATAAAATAGATCTTAAATTAACCAAGAAAGTAATCGCAATCGAAACTCCTGACTCTTGAGGCTAGATATCGTGTGTGCTTTTAAATTTATCCTCAAAGTTGGCGTTGAGGAGTCGATTGTGAACGCATCACTCGCCTGTCTACTGAGTAAAAACTGAAACAACGCAAAAAGTGAAGTTAGATTAAAAGAGATGATCCGTGATCTGTAATCCGTGGGGCGTTCACAATCGACTCTTCAACGTCAACTTTTAGGACAAATTTAAATGAACACCCGATACATTTCTTCATCTACATTCTTTACATTTGGAAATTAGATGCCCTTAATGATAATAAAAAATCTCAGTTTTCAAATTTGGGGAATTTTATGGTGGTTGGTAACACAAATGTTACAGTGGAACATTTGAAAGTTCAATTTGAAGTTATTGTTATATCGTTTGTTTAGCATGATTTGGCGTTTGGCACTTGATGTTACCAACCTTTAAAATGTAAATTGTGCTGGTCTATTACAGCACTCAAATCAGCTATTAACGCATTCTTCTGAGTGCTGTAATAGCTTTCTTATAAACGCAAAACAGAAAAATGTACTTTTTCTGTTATAAGTGTCATAATAAAAGCTATAAAATGCAGTTTTTATATTTAAACTGTCTTTTCAAACAATTACGATAGAATTTGTTTAACATCTTCCGGCGCATCCACCATTTTTTCAAACTATAGAGAGATTTTTTTTTTGTGAGTCTGTCACTCCCATGCTTTTTATTGTTGTATAAAATAGCTTCCATAATTGTTTAAAAATTAGTGTCGGCTGTTTATTTAAATTTATCCTCAAAGTAGGCGTTGAAGAGTCGATTGTGAACGCACCACGGACACAAATCACGGATCAGCTGTTGAAATCTAACTTTTAATCGATAAAATTAAATACATATTTAGAATTTATTATATTGTCCAGTAGGAATAAAAATTGTAAAGGAAAAATTATCACGACACTACTAACATTTTTTTAAATCTTCATGTTCAGTCTTTTCGCCCATTTGAATTATGTTAATGTTGCACATGCGGTGCGGTGCATCTTGCGACTTGCATTTAATTAATGCAGTGTGTTGGACCCGGCTTCTGGAAGGATAACGAAATTCGCAATTATATCGCAGAAATAAACCAAATTTATTGTCTGGTTACACAGAGGCCCCGTACATTATCAGGTTCCCTTTTTTCGACTGATATTTTAAACAACTTGAGGGAATTAGTTCGGAAAAATTTTATTTATCCGACAATGATGCGAATCTCATTTTAATTAAACGTTAAGTATCTTTGGATTAGACGATGTAGTCTCGAAACACAAATTCCTTAATCCTTTTATGTGAAATTAGTAGCACCCAGCGCGTTAAGTAACGGCGCCGTTAATTAAAGTTCAGCACGCGAGCCAATCATCAACATAACATATGTTAACAAATTTTTGCTAAAATGGAATGGCACGAAATACGGTTTTCGCACGGACGGATTGTTTTTTTCCTTCTCTCTCATTTATTTAACTGGTATTCGGCGAAACGTCAACTTCGGTTAATTAAACTACGTTTTATCATATTAAACGGAGAAGTTACTTTGCATGTCTTGAAAAATTCTGACGAAAGAAATTTAATTTGAGCTCTCGTAATAAGTAGTGTTTTTGTTACTTCTTGAATTTTATTCCCACGGAATGTGACTGCTGCTCGACTGCAGATATCCAACTATTTAAACTGAAAATTTTATTTATATTTTCTACTTTGTCCAAACCGTTCTATGAAAATCTAAACAAAGGAGTTACCGTTGTTTTATAATATCACAAACTCTCTTTCATAATAACAAGGTCTTGGCTTGTAAGAAGCATGTTAGTTGCATACCTAATAACCCGCTTTTACAACTCACTGTACAAAGGATCGGTTTCAAAGCAAGTCAAAATTTCCCAAAATAAGTAGCTTATTCGTGCTGTAACGCTGTTCTTATTACAGATCTTAAGAAATGAATGCGCAAATTCAAAAATCTATCTACACAAATAAATTAGAAATTGATCGCACTTTCACGATATTTCGGTACATTTTTGGTTAAAATGCGTAAATAATTTACTGAAATTTCTGGGAACTTCCAGCTCTGCATCACAGACAGGTGAAGTTTGTTTATCCCGACCTGTCTAAAACCCTGTTCTTTATTAATTAATTAGAGAATTTAAGTTTGCGAAAAAATCCACATATTTTATATAAACTCCCCTTGAAAACTTTGTTAATACACTTGCAAAACCGAGTTATGTGCTGAGAATTTCGTTAAGAGAATTTAAATCGAAGCCAGCTCCGTGTCAGTGTTCATGCATTGAAGTTAATCATATTTTATTAATGAAGTACAACAAAACGATAACAATAGTCAGTAAGTAAACAAAGCTTTGAAAGTTGAAAGCTCCTACGCTTTCATCTGAGGAAGCTTTCCTGTTCTAGACACTTCAGTAATTGACTCCTTACATCAGACTTATTTAATTATATCAAGAGAGCAAATAGATTTAATTAATTATGATGTTTTAACAACAACGATGCATGTGAAATCGCTTCGGTTCGGTGTTGTTGAAACAGGATGCTGGCACGCATGTAATTTTCAGTCAGCTTTTTCGTGCCAACAAAGAAAATTTCAGGTTAAACGTGACATCAAGGGCGTACTAATATGAAAAGTTGGCAAATTTGTTCATCATTGCCGGCCTCTAAAAAGAAGATAAAGGTCTAGGCGATAGAGAATTCGGACGAAATATTGATCAAGCCTCGAGATTAGTGTTACGCCAGGGGCACGGCTTACTTCACAAAACACGCAAAGAAATTACTCGAATTATTTTACTGATTCCTGTAGTGTTCTTTATCTCTGGTTTTAATAAAAATTAAACAATTTTAATACCACCTCTTTCCTTGGATCGGTGAATTGTTTTGGTGTTTAAAGAACCCAAAAGTCATTGTTACCACCATTAAGCTATGCATTTCCCTTATTTGTGTTTTACTTCAGAAACCGGATTGGTTTTGTCGTTTCTGTTCTGTTTTTGCTGCGTCACTGTTATTAAATTTTTATAATTCAATATCTTCTAGATTTGAAGATATCGGGGCTCAAAAGGTGCAGCTTTGATCTTATTTATTTTAAATATTAAAAAAGATTTTGACTATTTGTAGATTATATCATTTAGAGTAGAAGGTCTTCTTGTGCTTCGCCCAGTTGTTGACCTTGACTTTGTCTCGGCCTTCAATCTCTGGGCCCAGCACAAAAAGACTCACTTCTACTCTTAATGATATAATCTACTATATTTTGTCCTATGACCTCGTTGAATCAATATTTCGGTTTCACTAGTAGATATTTTCGACGATCATAGCACTTATTATAATATACCTGAGAATATCATTTTAAAGAAGCCCATTCTATGTTAAAACAAATTCTTTGTGCACACTTAGCTCCCTCATTAGGTCTTATTTAAATCTGGAATTGGATCATCTAATAAAAGATTAATTAAAAATGTACCGGATTGAACTTTCGATTTCCGGCGAGGGGTGAAAAAAAAATTAATTACGAGCGAATTGATTAAATGTTTAAATTAAGGAAGTTAAATCAAGTGTGCCTTGGAAACATTGCGCGCATCGCGCCGGGCGTCATGTCGAACTAATGTTTAATAGGGGAGCGCAGTAAATCTCGTGAAAGTATTAGCAATTACTTGCGTTAATTCAGCGTGTAACACCTGGTCTTGCTTAAATTGCAGTTTTCAAGATCAGCACTTCGCCACCCTTCACAATTTTAATATATTTACCATCAAATATTCAATATTATGGCCAAATTAGCCGAGTTCCTGTGCTTTCTAAGCTCGAGACAGTTTTACTGGCGTACCAGATCGGTAAATTAAAAGCTTTATTCGCAAATACTCAAACACACAGTTTCAAAACTGACACTTTTGATTTTAATTAAATTGTACGGCAGTCGTTCCACTTTCGGTCCACATGGAAAGTGCTAATTACTGTTTAGCAAATAAAATATAATACGAGGGTGCTTCATCATTCTGTTTCTGACGCACTGACAAATAAAACACTGTTTACCAACGAATTGACATTTATTGACATTAACATATGTCAAATTTGGTCGAACCCGCTTTTCGCGTTGAAGAATTAGCAAGTCAATTGTTCAGTGAAGATTATATTTTTTTATTTGGGTAAAATGATGATCGGAGCAGCAATAAAATATCTATGGAGAAAGGATTTATAGCCGCAAGGATATAAATCTAGTATTGGATGAATGTTCAAATCAAGTGACTAAAACGAAGTCTAAGGATTTTAAAACTGTTAGGAAATCTCGTGAATAAATGCAATAGGAGCTGGACATCCTAAAACTGTTCGTTTCAGCTCACAAAAGCTGCATTCTCACAAATATTTTCCATAATGGAAGGTTTCAAAACATTGAAACATACTCCCTATTGGACAGATTTAGAACCCAATTCCCAAAAGTAAAAGAGCATCTTTAGGGTATTTATTTTCAAGATAATTTTACGAAGATAAACGAGTGTATCAGAACAATTAAATAATTTTGTTCGAAAGGCATCAAAGGTTTTAGTTATTATTGTTTAATAAGTACTGTTTTTGAAGTGATTTTTATGAAACCACAACATTTTTGATAACTAACTAACAAAAATTAATAAACATTAGTACGCTAAGGACATCATTAAATTTTGATCTAGCCACCACTGTGTATTTGGAAGTGTTTATGACATCGGGTGTTTATTTCAATGTATTCTCAAAGTTGGCGTTGAAGAGTCGATTGTGAACACTCGCCCGTCTGCAGAGTAGAAACACAAACAACGCAAAAAGTGAGGTTAGATTTAAACAGCTGTGATCTGTAATTCGTGGTGCGTTCACAATCGACTCTTCAACGCCAACTTTGAGGATACATTTCTATGAACACCCGATATAATGTTAGGAAGTGGCGTGATATTTTTTCTGAGTGTAATGCAAAAATAAGAATCTGACTGAAGTAGTGCAGAAATATCTGGACGTTAACCGCAAAGATGCCGACGCAGTCGCAAATCAGCAAACTGTTTAAATTAAAATTAATGGTTGGTTTATGGTAATTTTATGGATTTAAGGTAGACGAAGGGTTAACTAAGTGTGTGTTTTTTAAGCGGTAATGTAGATATTATCAGTAGTATTAAATATTTTAACCTAATTTAAGGTGTAGCTTGGTGACGTGTAAAATGTTCAATTAATTTATTTTAATAAAACATAATATGTAAATCAGGAGATTTTGATTATAGTGGAATTATATCAAGGTCATGGCTCCATAAATCCATAAATTGGTACAGTAATAGCTTGAAAATTGTCAAATACGAGAAAGGATGCAGTAAAATGTAGCATTCTGAATGAAAAATAAAAGTTTTATTATAAAATTGTACATACTTAATAAATATTAATGGTGTAATAGTATATTAATCAGTAGAGTGTAATGATAGCTGTTAGGTACTGACGAAGTTGAAATTTACTGCATGAGTGCTGTGATCATTAGAGTGACTAATAGCCATTACACGCGAGTAATACGATACTTTTTTAATAAAAACTGGTATATAGACTCCCCAATTATGTCAAAGTATTTATCACACTTAAATATTGAACTGTGGCGTCTATGCGACGATTTGCAAATACAACTTCACGGTTGGTCACGACCCGTGGATTAATGTCATTACTCACGACCGTAGGTAATTAATGGTACATACTACTTAATAGCAAATATAATATTTAATGAACGTGTTAGTGTTATACAACACAAGCAAGCTATGGGGAAACGTTTTATGAGAAAAATGGCAAAATATTGATTGTTTCCATTGTAAGAACACTCAAAAAGTAATTAAATTTAATTCTGTTTTTTAAACATTTCCATACTTTAATTTCCCTTTCTCAGAAACTAGCAATAAAAAGTGTATTTGTTCTACAGTATTATGCTGATCCCAAGCTCCTTAACCTCAAATTGACTAAATTATTTTATATTAGTTTTAAGTCAAAAACATATTAATCTCTCCAAAATCGAAAATTTCTGTCTTGGAACATTTTTCAGCTCTGAAACTTGCCGTAGATAATATTCCTAACGACACAAATAACAAAGTATCGGGTGTTCATTTAAATTTCCGGTCAAAGTTGGCGTTGAAGAGTCGATTGTGAACCCACTACGGATCACGGATCAGCTGTTTAAATATTACCGTTGTTTGTGCTTTTACACGAGTGGTGCGTTTACAAGCAACTCTTCAACGCCAACTTTGACCGGAAATTTAAATGAACACCCGATATATCTGCTGCCACTAGTTGTTCAAGGGTATAGATGTAAGTTCTCAAACATTTACAAGACAATTTACAGGAGGTACCAGATTATTCAATTTATTAGCACGACTGTATATAAATCCAAGGTTCGAGATCGCAAATGCACCAAACTTGTATCTGTTATGAAGTAATATAAATCATCGTTAAAGAAACGTCAGGGAATAGCGTTTTTTACTTACGCCTCGTGCAGCTAAAGCTCATCCTACCATATCATGTATCATTTAATTCTTCTTGTAAAAACTGTTTTCAACTTCATCCAACAATAATTGAACTTCGTATTTCAATTATTCATTTAATGATTTAGTTCTCAATTTCTTGTTGTGAACGTTAACACACAACTCGATACTCCAGGGAAGGAGGTTTGTCTTCAATGAAGACAAATGTCTCAACTCTCGAAGGTTTCTATATACATTTGACAAACAACTTTAACTAACTGTCTATTTTATGTAACTAAACGCGCCTCCACCACGCGTCCAGTCACGAAGGATGCCTTGATAAAGGTAGAATGTCAAGCGCGTTTAGTCGTTACGACTGAAATAAAGTCGGTATGATTCTTGACAAGGAGGGCGTTTGAGACGCAATAACGTAAGCAAACAAACCGTTACCGACAATAACCGCAGGCGTTCAGACACGTCGTTAAATCGAATCGTTTAAACAATCAGACAATAAATAAACGGTTCGTTTAATTTAAGAGTAAACCTCAGGGAAAACGGTACCAATTAATTACTCAACAACGTGGCTCGTTTTTAATTACAGTCGCATATTTTGACGAATATGCAATAAGTGTTTTAAAAAGCAACAGTAAAATCTGAGTCAATGTAAATATTTTGGAAAAAAGAAGAACCAAAGAATAAAGTAAATGCAAAGAGATCAAAATTGTTTAACTGGACTGTTATTAATTTAATTTTTGTATTTCAATATGAGGGTGGCTGTTTATGCTCTGCTTGGATCTACGAAAAATGACACACTTAAAAAGCAGAATTATTTAGTACATAGTTCTTTTTTAATCAATAGCATGTGTCAAAAGTAGGTATTTCATCATAACGTAAAATAAAATAGTCTATATTATTTCACTTTGAGCAATTTTATTTTACAGAGACAGTGTTGTTGCAAGAAATTACCTATACATATTACTTCTTCTATACGTGGAGTCACAATATTCGCTGCGCTCGTGTGTGTACATTTTCCACTAATACAAAAAATAGTGATACACATGTTGCATAAATACTCATTTTAGTGTGTTGTCAATTATTATTTATCATCAGAATCTACAGTAACGTAGTGTATTTATCTGAGGCAACTATTCAAAGAACTTTCGATATTCGAGGACGTAACTTCTTCCACTTTGATGCTTCTACAAGAGATTTTCTTATCTATCCCTCTGAGGAAAAATATATTGAAAAGATAGCCTCCTAGATACAAAGCTTTACTGTCTAAAGATTTAAAATCTGAAGAGATGAGAATAATTTTGAAAGAATAAATATAAAACAGTACTTGTGAATCGTGTTTTTATTTGGATATGGAGGATTTTTAATTCTTAACTGTTCCGAATTCTACAAGTACATACAGGAATAATTGATCTCCGACTCTAAACGTATTTTATTTGAGTTCCTTTGGCGTACATCCATCTAAAGGGGCAAGCCATGCATGCTTGGTTTTAACGATATCCGATTCTAGAGTGCACGATTTCCTACTCTACGGATTCACATCCCTGAAGGAAAAACAAACATCTCACCTGAAAAAAAACTTCCAGTATAAAAGTAATTTCAGTTTTAATAATGTTGTTTTATATCGTCAAGTGCTCGTCGAAATAATGAATTTCACATATCGTTATAGAGTGTTTGCATAGAGTTTCGACTCTTTTATAATGAAGTAAAAATAAATTGGGTTTTTATGTTATTTTTTCATTCTTGCCTAAATCGGGGCGTTTTATTCGTTTCCGGGGGAGCAGGGCAGTATTCTAAGTACGGTCATAAATGGAGCACAGTATCACTTTCCATTTGTGGAAAAATTGAAATTTAAACGGTATTCCGGGAGATAGGAATAAAATTCCGAGTACAATTAAGATTTGGTACGATATTAATACCGTAAAGTGGAAGTAATTGAGAGATGGAAATTAAATATTGACTTTACCCGGGTTAAATTATTATGATATTATTACAAAAGGGGATGACGCAGAGCCGGCGTCTGAACAGCTACTGAAAACGTGACAGGGGTTCAGTAGTATAGCGGGTTTAGCGGTTGCGACTTCTCCATTATTGAAAGCTCTATAAGGGTGCCGCAAGTGCGGCCAAGGCAACATTCTCAAGCAGCCGCACATTCACCCCCGGGCCATATCATCACACTTTCATTGCACTATGTACTCTGATTATAAATTATTAGCCCGGTCAAGACAAAAACTGCCACGGAGCAGTTAACTGGAGCGACCTCTCGAAGAAAACGAAGAGGGAGCAGAAAATTCGATTGATAAAGTTGGAGGAAGCACTTGGGTCGCAAAATTAACAGAAAAACTGTTTGAAAACTGTGTAATCGATGGCCCTTACAAGGAGCTAAGGCGAACCGGAAAGGTGGAAATATAAATAACAATTTAAAAAAATGGTTTAGGAAAAAGCCCCAAAGCGAATTTATTGCACCAAAGTAGGATAAAAAAGAGGCTATTATTGCCACCGGCATTCTAAAATATACACAGAATGGTTTCGTAAAATTTAATGGTTTCTTTCTCTTTTATTAATCATCTTGAAGTTTTTATAGTTTTCTTTTACACGACCGACGTGTGTCGCACTCTTTAACCTCTGTTAAGAGGTAGACTTTCATGAAAAAAAGTCGTTTCAGGGTCAAGTCACATGCATGTCGTGTAAAGTAGTTTTGAAGAGTTGTAAAGAAGTCAACTGAAAAATATAGGATTAAAATGGAAAATTATAAAATGCTAGATCACATCAGAATGAAAATTCAAAAGAAGAATTTTGGCAATTGTGAGTAGACTTTTAAATTTTTTTGTGAACATTTTCAAAGAGATAATAATGTAGGACTGTCTTCAGACATAGAAGCAACCGCGTAAAACCTTATTTCAGTTTTCGTTCAGCTTCACTTAGCTGACTAACATTTATTTTATTTTCTTTAATTTACATTACCGCACAGCGTGCGGTAAAATAGCTATTACAGTACCTGTTTGTCATAAGTGGCAAATTCCTAGGTAATAGTAGTTTATTTAATGAATTCGTGGGTAAATTTGGTCTTTTTTCACACGAACGAGTTGAATACAACGTTTTTTTTTGTTAGACGAACCCCTTAAAGGCTCCAAATCGTCGAAAAAAAAATTCTTTATTCGATTATAATTGAAAAAATAAAATTTCTGATAACTTCTTGTTTGGTAATGTAGTGAGATTTGGTGCAGTTTTTCTTTGAGAATTATATTAAGTTTTCTTTGGACTGTTGAAAATAATGATACAAATATTTTTTGTATAATTTCCATAATTTGCAATTTCAAAAATGCAATTAGTTTAACAAGTAAGATTTCTTTGGCTGTTTAAAAAGAAATAGTAATCAGCTATCCAGATCGGCAGCATCAGAGAAATAAAAGGCCTTTTTGGTTCCGAGGAATTATTATTGCAGATTACGTGAAATTGGTATGCTCTAGAAAGGATCAATTCAGACAGATGCTGCAAATGTGTCGAACGTGTCGGTAAGCGTCATAAATTGATTATTATAATTATAGCTGCTCTATATCTTCCATGTGGTTGCAGAGTGACATTTCAAATTCAATATTATCTAATGGAGCAATCGTGTTGCCCAATATAGTGTATCATTGCTTCTAATATCAATCATTTCATTAGTTAAATAGGTAGCGGAAGATAAAAAGTGCTAACTTGTTTCCGCATAAATTCATCCTTTTTTTTCTTAGA
Organism: Tenebrio molitor; assembly: GCF_963966145.1. Lineage (NCBI taxonomy): Eukaryota > Metazoa > Arthropoda > Insecta > Coleoptera > Tenebrionidae > Tenebrio > Tenebrio molitor. The sequence goes on from NC_091051.1 coordinate 9,942,231, forward strand.
ACATGCTTATTTTTGGTTATCTGAATTAGTAAAGCGTTGAAAGTGGATGTTATCTGGAAGAAACTTTACGGTTATGCTAATCGCTTTATCACATTTTCGTGTTTAAAAATTTAAATTTTCTTGTGTTGGTGTTACAAACTGTACATTACTGCTACTACAAATTATATCGAGAGTTTACGGTCTTTAATTCATTTATCAAGACTGTATGTGTTGATTTGCGTATTCTTTGTTGCTTACTTTTCACCTCATTTCTATATTAGGCATTAGGGTGTTTATTTAAATTTCTCCTCAAAGTTGGTGTTGACGAGTCGATTGTGAACGCACCACTCGTCGGTCTGCAGACTAAAAACACAAACAACGCAAAAAGCGAGGTTAGATTTAAACGGCTGATCCGAGATCCGTGTAACACGTGGTGCGTTCACAATCGACTTATCAACGCCAACTTTGAGGAGAAATTTAAATGAACATCTGATATTCATATTTCATTTTGCCATCCCTTACATTTTAGCAGCGAATTCTACATCTTTCATAATCTCATGTTTTAAATAACTTAGGTATGTGTATCTATGTCCGTGCGATATATCCTGTTTATCCCACCCCTTTTTGACAGTACCGCACACTGTGAGGTAACAAATGTTTTCCCACTCACCATGCGGTAAAGTAAATAGTGGAAAAAAAAATCACTCAAGCTGATTGATGTTTGACTAATAATTTTTTAGGAACTTTATTATCACGTTTTGAAGCAAGAAGATGAAGCAAAAAACAACTTATTCTCTATTTGCAAATTTTCATAAAAAAAGTTGCTATGCAGTTAAAAACAAAATTAGTGCCTATTTCTATTTTGAATTGAATTGAGTTTTTATCAAGCAAAAATGTGTTTGGTTTAAAAATTCTTAGTATAGTCCAATTTTTACCCTTTTGAGGTGACGTCACGATTTCCTTCCTCGCTTTCTCTTTATTGAAACGACAGAAACAGAAAAAAACAAAAAAAAGGCACGTTTATTTATTGATAGTCACTTTGAGGTTATGTTATGCTCCTGTCAATTTGACAATTTTTAATTTCTTTCACTTATTACAATGATTACAAACATAACCTTTCGAAGCAATTGTCAACAAATTTGACACATTTATAGTTATTTATGATCAATTCAAATTTGTTTCTGATCCTAGCTCAAACATACGTAAAGTTACTAGATAATGACGTCATCGCAAAAGAGTAAAAATTGGACTATAGATAAAATCTAATAGGTACGTAAAATGTACGTTATTACCGCACTTGGACTCCTACAAATTTCGCATGAGTGCGATAATAACGCCTGAATCCCTCTCACTCGTTGCGTTGATCACTATTAAAAATTTAGTTCCTGTAGAACCTTTTCTAATTCGAGCTCTTATTCTCTTTTATTAATTCCTTTGAAGCACTATACGAATAATAATTTTTCTTATGTTCTGTGTATGTATGAAATTTATTTATTTACAACTTTTTCGTTTTTTTCTAATTAAAATTCGGTATTTTGTTAACTGATTATGGATTTAAAGCCGCACAAATATGTTGAAAAATAATAAAATATATCTCAATAACGATAACGTGATAACGCAGCATAAATGGGACACAAGCAAAAACAGGAAAACAACCAATTTTTAGTGATTGGATACATTTATCCCACAACCGCAGCGCAGTTTCTATATCGTTACAGAAGAGTATAATCAGGGTTCAGCTCATTGCATTCCACATTCTACTTTAACAAATGAGATAAAAATCGTTTGCGGTTATTGGAAGGATAATCTGATTTATCAGAAATGGAAAATAATACTGAAATCTGATAAAATTGAATAAACGCGGATGATACGAATGCACGTTGTTCTTTTTGTTAAGAAAGGGAGAACGAGTGAAAAATAATTTGGCCATGTGTCGGTGGTAAAAATGAAATGATTAATTTTAGCGGCAATATTTTCGAACTGACCCGAAGTAGACAGTGAGGGTCTCAAGGGCGACATCAGGGCAGTCCTCTGGGGCATTCTTGATCTCCGTTATCCCTCCCATCTCTCATTTCGCTATCACACATTGAGAGTCCGATATGTCCCGAGAGTTCCTGCAGATTTTATTAACGGAATTGTTTCAGACACTTTTAATTGCCACTTAAAAATCTGCATTGCGCAACAGATCTCATTTTTAGGGTTTCATTTCGGATGGCGTCCTTTGTGTCTGATTTATTAGAGATTTTTGTCGTTTTATTTTAACTCTTGGGATATCGTAGCTAAATAAAATTCCGCGTCTGTGTTCGAGCAGGGAGCGAGAGAGACCGAAAAAAAATCAGAAACATTTGTGTAGTTATCTGAGAGTTATGACTATGGTCGACTAATTAAGATTTTAATTATGAAATCAGCAATAAATTCCCTGAAAATCTGAATTCTGAATAGCCGATAAGAGTTTCCAGGGCTCAGATATCTCCAATTATATCAAATAAGGACTCGCACAGGAGTCGAGTTTAGCGAACTGAAAGTTTGTTGGAAAACTCGGACTGAAGTTGGCCTTAGCTAATTGCATTGCCTCCTGATATTCTACCTACAATGAAAGTGACCGGCAAACGAGCTGAGTCTTTTACCTGACTGGAATAAGCTCCCCTCTAATTTTATTAACTTTTACCTCAAATAAAAACCAATCAGGACTATTTACATTTAAGTCAAATTCAATGTTAAGGACCTTCCAAATTAATGTTCTTTTTATCGGTGCCCCCGAGAGGTCCGTGACCGTCGCCTCGAATTAACAGAATTATTGGGACACGTAAGGTCGAAACGGCTTCTTTGTTTGATAATCGTCCACACCTTAGAGTGAATTATTTTTTTCCAGGCGGTAAAACTCATCAGGTCACGTAACAGAGGCTCCTGCTGACGTTAAGTCGACTAATTTATGAGTATCTAGCAGTGCGTGCGTCCATGATTAGATACTATCATGGGAAACAGTCACAGTTTTCCTCTGAGATGTGCAAATTAGCCATGCTGCCGTATAAATACAACCACAATACGCGACTGGCACGGAATATAATTTAGGGGAGTACACTGCACCGATCTTCATTACCCGCATCAAATATTGGAACAATCCACAGGTCAATGTGTTCGAATTCGGGCAAAACAACAATGCCAGATACCATCCCACATTTAGACCGCTGCAGCTGGTCTGCATCGCCATAATAACTCTTCCCAAATAAAAAAGACAAGTTGATTTAGGAAGCCGCAGGAGAGGCTTTTACTACCCCTGTCGGTGATGGTTCCTTCCGTGTCGGGCTCGTTATTGAATGTCACTTGACGTCTCAGGTATCATATCCTAAACTGCTTATTTCTGAAGAAGGCTACGATATCGGATGCGGGCTCTACAATGAGACACTAGACGAAATGGAATTGGGGGATTCACCCAGATGCATGCAACGTATAAGTTGTGTTAATTCTTAAATTATACTGCAATGCTTTTATTTAATTGAAGTCGACGTGGTTTGTGACAGATTGGTGGTTGAGTCTAAAAAATCCCAAATTGCATTTTGATAACAGGCAATTATGTAGTTTTGTGTTGTACCAAAATATTCCATTATTTCATTATTTGCTCCTGGTATTGAATAAATTTATGTTTATCGATCTAATCACATAATTATACTTTGTGAACACAGTACCTACCCAGAAAATAGCAAAGGGCTGTGTCACCAAAATGAAATTATTATTAGAGACAAATCGAAAACAGACCCTAGAATTTATCAATTGATTTAATTTACTTTAAACAGGGTTATTCACGAGAGACGAGACGAGAGAGAGATGAAAATTTCGTTATATGCAACCCAAAATACAGAAATCCATAGAACTTGATATTTTGTTTAATTCGAAATAAGATTAACAATGACACTTTCTCTTTGTTGAGGGAATGAACAAACTTGACAGCATGACAGATAATACTGACATGACAGATAATAAATAAGGACCAGCAATCATTGATTTAACTATTACTTTTTATAAATTTAGAAAGCTAGAAACTATTGGAAATTACATAAAGTCCATTCAATAAACATCTGGACTGTCAAAATCAAAATTGCAGTTGTTAGGTTGGTTAAATCACTAGTTATTTTCATATTGCCCAGTTGTTATCTATGATTTTTTAATTTTTCAAACTACTCATTTGTTTAAATTGACTGTCAAATAAATTGTAAAATTATTTAAGTGTATTTTGTAAAAAGGTTAAAATGGAAAGTTCAAAACGAACTAGGGTGCGAGAGAAGAGGGCTATAAGAAATTATTCTGAGGAACAAACAAAAAAGTGATAATAACGGGAAGAAATTACAAATTTGTGCCAAAGCCGCTCCAGTATTGTTAACTAAGAATTGGTGTTCGTTCTTGTGATTCACAAATCAAAATTTTGGAGAGCTAAGTGTTAATCAAGTCCAAGTGTTAAATAATTTTCTTCTGAATAAATGAAACAGATTAGTTTATTTTGGATGATTTCGGTTGTTGTTTAATTTGTTACCTGTTTTCAGTTTGTCGCGTGTTTTTTATAAACTTCATAAACTTTATAAACTCTCTAATTCATTTAGTTTAGTGTTCGAAGCAATGAATGATTCAAAACATTTTTAGTTCAATGATTAAACATGAAAACATAACCTAAATATATTTTGTAACTAGATTTTGATGTCGGTACACTCTAGCGAAATTTTTTTATATCCAAGTACAGTCAAAACAAGCATTTTATTTAAAATTTAATTTTGATAGTCCAGGAGTTTTTTGAATTTACTTTATAAAGAAATTTTCATCGGAAGTCTCTCGTGAATAACCCTGTATGTACCGAGCAATCAAAAAGAAAACAAATCAAGAGTGCTACCTCACCTTTTGTTTTATCGAAAGGTCTGTCTTTGTTTGAGTCATACGCATACTTACTATGCACAATCGTTTTATTGGTTGCCTACCTCTCGAAAAATCTATTATTAATTAGTTATTAATCTGGGATAATTGTTGCTTACAATTACATTAAACGTCTGTAAACTTTGCCGAAATTGAAAAGTTGTTTTCTAGGTTAACAACAGCACATCGCTGACGTTTCTTTGACATTTCAACGAAAAATCTGCTTACCAGTGGCGTCGCGTTTGGCAATTAAGCTGGAAAATTACTCATTCTGATGAATGTAAAATGTTGCTCTTGTTTATTTTATAAATTTTCTCCATTATCTGGATTTCCAGGTTAATCGTATTTTATTTTAAGGGTGCGTACGGTGTAATTGTTGAAATCATTGTTATTGATCCTACTAATTAAATTTGTCGAAAACTGGGTGAAGGGTTAAAAATTAAACATTCGGTTCAGTGAGGCGAATCGATTTGGGGAAAGATAAAAAGTAAATAACAGCTATAGATTTTTATTAAAGTACCCAACGAAAAAAGCAGGTAGAGAAATATTCGGCGAGGGTTTCGAAGATACGAACGGTAAATAAAGGGCGAGATTGTGCTCTCGGATTTTTAATTAAAGCATTGTTTGCGAATTATTAATAGTTGGTTGGCCTATTAATAATCAGGTAAATATAATCTGAGTATTAATTTTTGTCATAACCGGTGCTAATTTATTACATTTGCGGAGCTTAGACGGGGACAAGAAAAGTTGTGACGATAAGATTTTGTTTGTTTAATTTTTGGAGTTGGGTCCGAAACAAAAGGTAATTCATTAGGTGTGTCTTTGGCAAAGAAAACAAGACGAATACCTTTAATTCAATTCGGAAACAACAGAAATATTAAATTAAGATCCGGCGTAATTATCATTAGGCGAGCTTAGGGAGGTAAATTGGATTGGTGTCAACCCAGTGGCGCACCGTCATTCCTTATTACGGCAGCAATCGTTAAGAAAGGAGGTAAATAACTAATAGTGAGCCTCGGGGCCCCGAAGAGACCGCGATAAGATTGCAAACTGCTCAAGTTACAAATTAGGGGGCTCACTGCCGCTAAATCCACGGATTTGCGAAGCTCTAGAAAAATTAACCCATTTATTATTAACAGACGAAAGAAACAAGTTTCTACATCCGGGAATTGTTTTACTACTTCTGTCTGGCCGTACCGAAATGATATTTTATACGCTTGCAAAAACATAAGATTTCTGCCATGAATAATCACGTCATGCATTATCATAAACAACAACCGTTCCTGATTTACATATCAAAATAGTAGTAGCGTGGCTGACGGAATCGCGTTTTAAATTTTAAGGTTTACTTTTAAAGGAAACTTGATGTTATCAAAGTTGGATGAACTGATTGCATAAGTAAATAGAAATATGTTAACGATCGAAGAAACTCGCTCCGAACATGAACGTCTTCGGCGAGTCGTCGTAGTCACCTAGTTCCTAATTTTTCCTTAAAATTTCCGGTTGGAGATTAGCGTAAGTGAAACATAAGGGTCGGCTCCGGTATCGGGAAGTCAAATAAAAATCAACAAAAACGGAAGTTCTCTCTCGGAGGGATGGAAGGTTTCGACTTTTACAAGAAGTTATGTAACATTTTGTTCGCCCCATGGGAAGGATATAATAAAGACGTGACGGGAAAATGGTCGGGCACCCCGTTTATAGGAAAGAATGGGTTCAGAAGCCTGCAGGTTTGTGGTGGAGATCGTCCCCAAAGAGGTCTCTAAATGCGTCGCGTACTCTTCGGAAACACCGCACTATATTATCATCAACTCGTCAACGAAATAGAAAGTAACGTCTTCAAGGGGCAGATTTATGGCGGCGACTTTTTCGATTTAATCCTGGTCGGGTTAATGAAAATCAGGATAAGCCAAAATTCCTGCGCGGAATCTGGAAGGCATCAGATTGTGAATAATCAGCGATTCCGGGCCCATTAAATACCGGTCTCGCATTTCCCGCCGATTGACTTTACGCAAACTTTGTATACACAAAAAGCGATTGAAGTTGGGACTCGCGTAATAGAAATGAGATCGAATCAAAGGAAGCAGAAAACGGTCCATTTGATTTTTTTCTCTTAAGACTCTTGAATTTCAAATAAAAAGCTTTTCGACCGCTCACGCCACATAGATTGCAAATGCAAACTTGATACGATCGACGTGCATTCCATTATTTCTAACCTTATTTCAGTTAATCTTTAATCGTCACGACGTATTTTTAAATTACGAGTACAATTTACAATCAAAATCTTAAAATATTTTAGATCTGTGAATGACATCCTCAATCATGAAAATTAGAAGAAACGGTAAAAACAAATTAAATTATCATTACAGTACTAGTGCATTATTCGATAACTACACTATAGCATTAATTACCGCTGTTGAATTCTTGTCATTAAAATTAAAATGCGGCACTGATCTACTTGGTATAAATGTTTGGAAAATGCAATAAAAACCAGGAAGCACTACCGTGTACGGAGGCAAAAACTTATAATTGAAAACTCGAACTGTCACTAAATTCTGTAGAATGTTTAAGCTAAATGTTTTATTTTGTACGAGAAAAGTTACTTTAAAATAAACAAGTCGCGGATACTTGATAATAGCATTTATTACGTGAAAGACTTTCACAGTAGGTTCATAAGTTAATTTCAAAACTGAAAAAAATCTAATAAGAAAACAATGTTGCGTTTTGTTATCTGGAAGGGAAGTATTTCTGTGCCGTTTTTTAAGAAAGTTAGAGTCTGCAATCGAATTGGTGTGTGAGGATGATAATCTTAATGATTTTTATGTACAAACATGACTCAGATAGTGCTTGCGTCTTTTGATAAAATAAAGTGTTTTCACATAGGCTAAGATCGAATTGGATTTCAAATTGAATAAAAACATGTTGTGGTATCATTAAAGTTCTGATAATCCCTTCAGTGCAGCCTGAATGCAGCCTGATTGAAGAGTTCTTTGGTAAAGTTAGTTCTTTGATGTTTAAAAATGGTTGACACTGTCAAAAAAAATTAACAATGAAATTGAGCAATTCAGAAATAGATTGACGAAATAAACTTCGATGACGATAATATGATGTTTCATAGTTCATAAATTAACTGTAAAATGTGACTGTTCTACAGACGGTTTTCAAATACATCTGCACGTTTAACCAAATCCAAACACCAAAAATATTCGATTAAAATTTTCAATAATAGTAAAAATACATCTGAGATTGTCAAAATATGTAACCAGTCATAAAAAATGTTGCATCTATACAGGGTGTTTTCGAAGTTGAGGCGTTCCTTTTAAATCACCTTAGTAAAATGTGCACGGCAATGAAGATATAATAAGTTCATTTTTTTGAAATTTTTTAAACCGGTCCTAACAATAAAAATATACAATCAATTATCTCTGTTAAAACAAAAATTTTACTAAGAAGATTTAGGCTAAAATTCTTAAGAATAATGTATAGTATAGTTTTCCCATTTATAATTTGGTTTTATGGCAGTGCAATTGTAATTATTAGGGGCTGGGGTTGCGGTTTTGGCAATAGACTTGAAGATATTGTAGCCTACTCAGACAACAGACAACGGACCTTCTTTTACAGTCCTAGGATTTACGGCGGTAGTTGCCTATTGTCGGGGTATTTAACTCCCTGACAACAGGGCTGGTAGTAAAACCAAATTATAAATGGGAAAACTATACCTCGTGTTACAAGGAACGCCTCAACTTAGAAAACACCCTGTATAAAGCGTGATCAACAATGACTGAGTCTGTTGGCAACGAAACAATTGAAAAATATTGGTGTTTTTCTTGTCCCGTAATTGGTACTGACCGGATGTTTTAACTTGATACGACATTAAAAAAAATTAGGTTATGTCGGTTATGTTTATGCTTAATACAAAACTGAACCTTTGATGGTAAATTTCAAATTTTCCTGTTAAGACTGCAAAGCTGACAATCGGAAATGCGTTTACCAGTACAATATTTGTTTAAAAAATAAAACACAATGTTGTAGCAAAAACTGGTTACATTCTGCGGATGTTCCAATGGCATCCGTACAAAAATGATTGGTACAATTTGTAAATATTTTTACATAGGGAAACGCATGGATGGCAAAATCACTTGAACAATTTAAGCTCCACGGTTATTGATACTCGATACAAAAAGGCTTTCAATCAGTTGAACTTTTGGCTATACTATAACAAGTTATTATCGACTATATCTAGAATGAAACAGAGCTGCAAATTCACAGAATCTGCACACGAGTTGAATGTGCTGCTCCAGTTTTACGAGTCACATCATTAATTATATCACGAGTTTAGATTTGATGAGAAAATATAATTGAATGGATAAATGAAGAACATTTAAATCTATAAAGAGACGCCACTAGCTTTGCTTTTTAATAATTGTTGTTTGGGACTGACTGATTGCTTTCTTACATATCAGCGACATCCTTTCAACGATTATTACACCTTTTTTCAGCTGATGATCATGCAATTTGGAGAAACATTTTTAGTTGTCAAATTTGACAAATGTCAAAATGGACCAAAATAAGGCGACATATTCTTTTGATATATATTGGGTGATTCAAAATAATTGTGGATAAGTAACTATGTACGAAAATGTATGTGGCAACTTTGTAGGTAGGATAGAGTTGACATTTCTTTGACAGTTCATAGTCGAGCAATTTTGAAAATTGTTAAGTCAATGACATAAAAAAATCAAATGCACACACATGAAATATCATACAAGTGTCAACTCTATCCCACCCACACAGTTGCCAGTGTTGCCACATACATAGTTGCCACATTTACCCACAACTATTTTGAATCACACAGTTTTATCACACTTACTATGGTATTGTACATTTCTAGAGAATTTTATTTTCTCATAATTCTGTACTTTAGAACGACTACATAAAACCTTTGAAAGAGTGGCGGCGATACTTGCAAAGAATTTTTATTAAAACTACTCACTCAGGATTTTACCATTTCATTTCAGCAACGTCACACCAAAAATATTAATATCTTGGATAACAATGTTGCGAGATAAAACTGTATTTTTCTTTTGGTTTATTGTATTTCTATTTAAATATAATTTGTCATTGTTTTAAGAACGCCAAATATAGAAGCTTTGAAAATTAGGTAAATAATAAGAAATTAGGTACTTGAAATGAACAAAACTGAAACAAAATGAATCGAGTTTTAAATTTTTTGTGCAGTGTCTCGATAGACAAAGGCAATTCATTAAAGGTGAAATATTAATCTAATGAAAATTTAATCCAATGCCGGCGTAAGCCCGGTCTTTCATCACCACAAAAAGAATTCTAGCAGCTAATTATTGTTTAACAAAGGACAAGCCTCAGCTTATCGTCGAGGATGTTTGCTCTTGACGACAGGAGCCCTCGAATATTTTGCCGCTACAAAAGTAAGTCTGAAGTTCGACAGCAATTTTTCTTGTGATTTTACCAATCTTGTAGCGTTGTTATCAATAAAAACACATTTTCGACAGAAGCGTCTGACACAAGATAACTCAGATGCTGCAATTAGTGACAAACATGTATTTATCAGAGGGGAATCGTAGCTTTCGCGAGGTACTTGACAAATACGAGCAATGTTTGAAAAAACAGACGAGTTGAGAGATAATCCGGATTAAAAATGAGATACGTGCCTAGCTATGCGAACGACGCGTGGCGGCGGTCGGAAGTAATCCCAACAAAGCCGACAAAATATGGGCTTACACAAGACTAGCTCCGCCATGCATCAATTATTGTCACCAATCAATCCTCAACTTGTACATTTTTTTATGTTTCAGTAACGTCAGCTGTAAGCTGGGAGGAATGGTGGACCTATGACGGAATCTCTGGTAAGTCCGATATTTTTCAATAATTCAATTGATAAATGGTCTGCATTGGGTGTGCACGAATTCGGATCAAAAAGATGAACTGCAGTGCAACGTTGAAGGTGGATTATTTACGTCCGAATTTCACAAAACAGACACTGGCGTTTAAATTGTTTATTATTGTTGAAGCAGCTAAATTGGACGTGAGAAGCTTTAGAGACGTTTCCACCAATTAGGTACCATCAAGTGTGGTTTGGTCACTAAAATATACAGAGGGACTCAACGAAAATGAGGTAGACGTGTTGTGCGACATTCAGTTTCTCAAAAAGAGACTGGACTAGTCATTTGTCGAAGAGTTGTCTGTTGATTCGCTTTCTAGGTTAAGAATTAATGATAATAATGACAATTTGATTTATTTTGACTTTTGAGCTGTCATATTTGAATTTGACAGGTAAATCTTTTCCAACCGGACAAAAATGGCAACAATAAAAAAAAATGTTGCCTATATCAAAATTAATAAGTGGTTTTTTTTTCGTAAATACTATTGGCCAAAACATTTTGTAATCACGGTTACTGTGAACATAAATATCGGGTGTTCATTTAAATTTGCCATCAAAATTGGCGATGAAGAGTCAATTGTGAATGCATCACTAGTCCGGAACGTCTAATACAAATGTCGTACGGTAGATATTTTACAGCGCTCCAACTAATCAGGCACTCGGCTTCGCCTCATGAAACCTAGTTTTCGCGCTATAAAATACCCCTACAGTACCCTAATGTAAATAACTATTTCAGTCGTTGAAAATGTTTAAATACTTTGAATGCAAAACAGTATTTTCATAACAGTGAACAGAATTTCGGAAAAAAAAGTTGTTTCTCGTAGCTCACCGAAATCGCTAATTTAAAATGTGCTTATTTTTATCCTCTTATTTAATTAAATTAAGTGACTGACTTTTATCTGTGAGAGAAAGACAGTTCAACTAGATAACGTCATAGCAGAGTCGGGAATTTTCCATAATGAAAAATAGTTAACGAGGGTAGGGAAACCGTTTGAAATTAAAAGTCTTTCTAAACAAGTGCAGCGTAAATTCAACAAAATATGAGTCTATAAATGAAAATAGGTTCCAGTAATGAAAATAGAGGGGAGTCCCGGGATAATTTCTTAGCTTAGCATAAAAAGATGTTTACTTCCGCCATTTAGTTCTAAGTGAAACAAACACAATTTGCATTTCGCATTTAGGATATTTTTTAAATTAACTTTACTGTATACATCAAGTTAGTTTGCATATATTTCCGGTCCGTTTTCGTTGTTTCGCACAAAATGTTTAGTGGATAGGAAAGGAGCAAAATAAAATATGGCCGAGTAAGGAAAAGTCTCGAGCGAATGTATCTGCTCCGTGGAAAAGAAGTGTATTTCTGGTGCATTTAGAGATGGGGAGCTTGCAACTTTTTAATAGTTCGTAAGTAATTTCATTAAATAGAAAGGGAGACGGATAGTGGTTCTTTAAAATTCAAGATATACTGCGGAAGTTTGAATATAAATCCAAAGTCGGTCGCTAAGAGGTGACGATAACGATTTGTTGCCTCTGGTGCCATTCTTTTCTTCTAATATGACAAGGAAACTCCATATAACTTGTCCAACTGTCCACGTCTCGCTGTATTTTATTTGACCAATAAGTTTGTTGGTGTGATAAAAAGTTGGCGGGAACTGCTTTAATATTTAAGGACAACAGCGACAGAAGCGGGCGAATCAACAAAACTAACTGCAATCCTTTTTCCGATTGTCGAGCTTTCGGTTTGGGCATATGCTCCAAGGAATTATGATTAGGGAGATAGTTGTTGTTATAATAGTGGCTGGAAGGACAATGGGACGCTATCTTGGGTAAAGAGACCTCCTGTGTAACCTGACATAATCGTCCCAATACAAGCGTACATTGCAACCCGGCCCTGCATTTTCCAGCCTACTTTGCATAATGTTACCCCTGGGTAGATATCCGCGTTACACAATGAGATTCTTTTTGTATTCTTCTGCTCTTCCGTTTACCTAGTCCGTTCCTTCTCCACATCCTGCCGCTTTTTGTATTTATTCTCTATGGTTCCGGAGTGTATCCGTTATTTTGTCAGAGACGTAATATACACCGTCTACCGCGACACAAACTTCCATATAAAACTTCTTAATCGGCGGAGTTGCGTAATTTACAACACCCGTTATATAAATTATTTCTCGCTCGACCCACAGGTGATTTGCGCTATTCGTCCCTAATTACACGTGGCTAAACGGCCAGAATTCAGTGGGGTCTACGTGTACGAATTAAAAAATTCAGACGAGACGGCATCGTAAGAATTTTCCAGACACAATAACGTGATTTATGATGGTATAGACGTTACCAACTTCAAAATATAAATATTATCGTAAATTTTTAAAGGCGTCTGACACAAGAATTAATATGTTTTCTAGATTAAAAATCTCGAAGTGAAGTGTGTTAAATGCGCTATATATTTCATAATCTGACAGCCAACAACCAACCCCGAAAAAAATTTACCATTATGCATCTTAAGTACCTTTATCGGTACACAACAACTGAACTTTTCACAAAATTTCTCTCGCTTTCACGTCGGGACAGTTTTGCAATTTGCATTAAACGACATTTGCCATAAATTACTCAGGAATATTTAAAAGACACATTTGTCTATCTAGATCTTTTTTGTTAATATAAAATGAATGATTTATCAGTTGCCAGTGAACATTTTCAAATTGACAGTTCCTCGTCTTCAATTAAATGTGAAGATTTAATTAATAATTATTATAGAATTTACTACTCCAACAGATAAAGTTCCTCTTGAAAAACATTATTTGAATTGTTGTTGAGAAATTTAGTCTCTTGTAATAACTTTCAAAACAACTGCAGGAGCTATGATGCGAGTGCGAGAGAGATAACTCTCGCCGAGAGAGACAGCACACAAAAATAATAATAATGCTGATACTAATCAAATTGTCAATCAATATAACACATCAAACTTGATGCAGTGTCAGGATGTCGTAATTTGGTAATTGTCAGTAAATAAAATAATTGGGTAAACATTACGTTAACAATGGTGTCATGACGGCTTGTGTCGTGGATCGAGGTGATCGTGGTCTGCACATCTATCACAGGCTTACCTCCTGTAAAATAATAAAATGGGGTGGTGAGTAACCAGTTCGCTGAAAGTGTTGTGCGAGCACAACCAATACATATTTACAATAATAAATCACACACATCTCAAATATGGTACCATCACAATGTCAACGTTAACTCTTAATATCGTTGGTGATTATCAATTATCATCACATATTCATTGAGCTCTAGTACTTTAAGTTATTATCAATTATTATTAACTCATTGAGTTTTGTCCAGGGTTGTTAGGAAAAGGAAAAGAGTAGGGTTCACTCAGAACCCCCAGGACTCTAACAGTCCACTGCACAACTGTAATCAAACGAGGCGCCCTGATAACACTCAGCGACCCTCAATCAATTGTGATCACCAATCGCGACGGAGTTGTGCAATGAGTACGAGTACTCGCCCCGCCCGATAAACAAATGAGCAGCCCTGATAACACTCAGCGACTCACTCGATTCGTCTACTGACAGCTCCCCGGTCTCTGCAGTCCATGTAATCACAATCAATTTCACACCGCTAGCAGCTCCACGGTCTCTGCTAGCGTACAGTTGCCGGAACAAAGGAAGGTTGGACAGTCTAATTAATTAGCTCGACATGTCGGGGCTCAATCATATCAAAATTAGCAATTGCATCAAACTGTTATGATTCTGATCAAATCAACAACATCACCCTCAATGGTGAAAACAACATCATCTCAATTAATTATAACTCACGAGCAGTCCTGATCCCTGTCAGCGACTCTCAATTAATTATTAATCACGAGCGGTCCTGATCTCAGACAGCGACCCTCAATTAATTAGCAATCACGAGCAGCCCTGATCTCAGTCAGCGACTCTCAATACTCTCAATTAATTATTACAAATCATTCAAAGACTCACCATGCTAATTGTATTTAATTATGGCCATGATCATGATCAATATCAATTATTAAAATAGGTAAACTCACCACATCACCAACAGAAACAGGTTACTCAGTGATACACTCACCTTGTGTAAATTAACTACACCTTTCACAAACTCACTTTTACATAAACTTTAGTAAGATATTCTAATTGGATTCTTTGCTCTACACTCTGTCACAGTTCATCTTCGACTGACCTAGTCCGCCCTTTAAATACCCTAATAATCAGTATCCAACAATCACGAAATGGGTCTCATGGTCTGACGCTGACAGATTTGTGACGGTCTGGCATCTCGCACTATTGGGGTGTGCGAGGGTTGTAAATAATGTCTCGGTACTGTTTTGTTTGTCTTGAACTATTTATCGAAATTCCTGAAGGTCCAAAACAAGTCTATAAATCCATCTAACTTTTGGACGTGACTTAGACATATGCAAAAGACGAAAACAGGAAAAAAAAATGTGTTTAATATTTCGTTGTCCTACACAACTACAGGGTGATTAACGAGTAATAATGAGCCCAACGAACTTT
This sequence comes from Tenebrio molitor, assembly GCF_963966145.1. Classification (NCBI taxonomy): domain Eukaryota; kingdom Metazoa; phylum Arthropoda; class Insecta; order Coleoptera; family Tenebrionidae; genus Tenebrio; species Tenebrio molitor. The sequence goes on from NC_091051.1 coordinate 9,957,552, forward strand.
GTGATGCAACCAACATTACATTTGCACCTATTATGTGGATAAAAATATATTTTCATTTTATACAACACAGTCAACATGTCGACATTACATTTGTCAAATTTAATCAAAATCATTACGTGGAATAATTAATAAAAACACAAATTACAAAACTATTGGGGACATGTATTGTTGGTTGCATCACAAATTTTGTTAAGCTCATTATTACTCGTGAATCAACTTGTATATTTGTTATGAACTTTTGTTTAAATTTAAAATAGATTCCGTCATGACTGAGTTTTATTAATGTTCATTAATTACTGTCATTAGAAACCGTTTTACAATATTATTAGAGTAACTGGTGCAGCTTGGACAATTTTACTTCCAACACTTGCGCAAACCGTCACATTTGTATTCATAATCTATTGTTGTTAATAACGTGGTAAAAATCCAATTGTTACCAGGTAATATTTCAAATGATATCGACAATTTAAAAATCATTAGAACGACACACTAGGTACTTGTTTTTGCTGCGAGTAAATGTTTAAAATATTACAATATGCGTCTATTTTTGAATTATAACTGGGATGTTGATATTTTAAATTAAATGGTGTACGTAATACTGACTCATTTATGAAAATGCTATTGTGAAAAAAGTACGAAATAAAATTCGTAAAAAATCACTTGCGGATAATGCATCAGACATTCTTTACATTTATGTATTAAAAATGTTTTCTCCTACTGTAAGATTCTTAGATGTTGCGTGGTGTTGCGACAAAAATTCAGTGATTCAATTAATAACAACTTTTAATCAAATTGAAATTAAAAGAAGCTGAGACAAATATTCTGCAAATTTCGCTTTCAAGTGTCAGAAATGAATTAATAACGATTTTCATCAGATATATAAAATACGATGACTTCAACTCTGTGACAATAATGGATTGTCGACTTATCTTTGTTGTGAAAAAACATCAAGCGAATCTGTGCCTTGGAGCGACGTTCATATCTTGAATTCACAGAATATAACCCGCAATAAAAGGGTTCCCTAAAAGTGATAATTTTTGATTGTCTGAGTGTGCCCAACATTAATATAATATTATTTTAATAAATCCCCGATCTGTTAACTTAGGATTTTGGACATAGGAATGCATTGAGTACGTACAATGTGATCAAAAAGAAAACAAATCAGAGTAGGCGTTGCCAATTAGTCATGTCGTAGTGGAATTCTATGCAAATAAGCGGGGGCGTAGACAATTTGTGGTCTCAAACGCTACTTTATAATAAATCATAAATTTATAAAATTAATAAGAGCAACATTTTACATTCATAAGAATGGGTAATTTACCAGGTTTATTGCCAAACGCGACGCCGCTGGGAAGCAGATTTTTCGCTGAGGTATGATTTATATAAAGTGGCGTTTGAGACACCAGATTGTCTACGCCCATGCATTGAACGCTTATTTGCATAGGATTCCGCTCCGACATGACCGATAATTTGCAACGCCTACTCTGATTTGTTTTCTTTTTGATCACTTTGTACATTATTTTATTATAGAAAAAGTAATTATTCTTTTGTAATTAACAATAATTTTGTATTATTCTAATGAATAATGTTAATTAAGTGGAAAGGGTTACGTTTTAAAATGTTGACTTTCCACGTAGCATGCAAGTAAAATGATTGTGTGTCGATTATTCGAGCTGATAACCCTAAAACGTAATTTTTCAAAAGGGTAATTGTATTAAAAGGAAGGGTGTATAATTTGAAGCGAATTCTGGTGTCGCTCGTATCACGGTAATGGGTGTGATTATCAATCGTCATCCGTTAATTCAGCTATTAGGTTGTTAAGATAGCGAAGCTGTATGAGTTGTAATAACGCGTTGGCCGCGAGGCTTATAGATGTTCTGGGGATAGAACGCGAGATTGTCTTTGTATGCAAGGGAATGGCTTTTATATTGCATTATTTGAAGAAACATTTGCTTTTATAGTTACATATGCATGTAACGGCAATTTGGCGAAACTATGTGTTCTTCTGGCGTAGTAAAAATATTCGCGTTCTCTTCTGCATACGGTTCAAATAAAAATGGAATTAATTTATTTTCTCCATAAACTAGATTTAAATAAAACAGAGGCTTTGCAGAACAGTGGTGGCACACACAGACAAAATAAATGATATCGCATGCCCGTGACACTTATAATAAAATAAAAGCAAAATCCTTTTCAATATGGCAGCGTAGAGAGGACCGCAAAACTTTCTATGACGTTCAGTATTGGACATTACAATCAATCCTTGACGCGAGATCAGCTTTACAATGAACAAGGGTCCGGTATAAATAAAAGATGGCACCGGTGATATCACCGCGTCCAATACAACTCTAACTATATAGGAAATGAAAATAAGCACCCGAAGGCGACGTTAAACGGTCCTAATCTGCGATAGGCCGACCTACGTCATGACTCGACCAACAACAAAAGGGACAAATCATATGCGGAGATTGACGACATAATTTTTTCCCAAAACGACAATCGCTGCGTCGAAGCCGCTTTTAAAGATGATAGATACTTTGAAAAACGATATTCCGATAAATCCACAGCAATAAACTAAAAATGGAAATTGTACACTTTATGTGTATTCCTGAATATAAATGACGTTACAGGTTCGTCAAGATAAAGCTTCCACTTGGCCCAAACGAAAAAAATTTCAATGTCGACAAACCTAATTGTGTACTAATAACAGAATGGTAATAACAATAATTGTATTATTATAACCGTTCCTACTACTGACCCGGCAGTTGTGGCTGTTGCTACCAAGTAATAACCAGCAGATAGATAATTATGGGAAGCAACGGCAAGCTCCCAACCCCAGTCCAGCTTTATACTGTTACTCAAATAATATCTTTATTGTTGTTTATTGTTTCATCACGATATCAGAGAGGTGAGCAATAACGATAAACCTGTGCGGAGTATGAGCTCGCCTCCCTTATCATCACGGAAGTCATCTCACGTCTAATGTTTTTTAAATTGCAATCCTAAACTATTATTTTAATTTTTCCATAGTGTGAGGTATTGGTTTTTGACCTGGAATCCGCGGATGTCGGCGGGGCGTCCGAAAAAAGGATATACGAAGGCTTAATAAATGTAATGGGCTTTTACAATTGAAATGGAAAGAAGAGAACTCTTGAAGATATTAGATCTTGGTTTAAGTTTAGTTGCCCCTCTCACTTAAGCGCCCCTAATTTATTTTAAAAGGAAACTAATGTCACGCTACTAATCACTTGAAGCGGGTGGCACAAAAATAATATCGTGAAGAAGATTGAGAAACGGTTGTTTACAGTAAGATTATTAGCCTGATTTCTTCTAATTCCTTAATTTGTAATTCATTTCATGTTTTAATTTGTTAGGTTAAATAAGTTGTTCCTTTTAACTGACTTAAATTTGTTTAAATTTTCTTGAGCTACATACATTTTACAACGCTTCGTCAGTACAAATCAAGCAAAATGATCAGTTTTGGAGAAATTTTCAACAAAAAAAAAATCAGCTTGATATTGACGTTGTCACATTCCTTAATTCTTTCATTTAGCAATGTATATAGTCATTGCAATATCAGCGGGACATGTGCTATGCTACATGTATCGAGCGATCAAATTAATTTGTAATCGAGTCATTCATGGATTTGAATCCATATGTTTTTTGCGAGTGATATGTCGAGATTTAACCTATGTTTCAAGCTGTAGAGCTCAAGTAACGACATACGATTTCGGATTCATGGATAATTCGATTACAAATTAATTTGATCGCTCTTTATTACAGGTGCCTTGAAAATGTTAACAGATGTAACACGTGAGGAAAGCCACAGGTAAAAGTTAGTTTTGCATAAGATAAGTATACTACTTAGTTAAATCAATAAAATATGCCATAGAAACCAAGTAGATTTTTTATGAAATACGTAAAACGAAAATTTTATAAACTGATGAAATAATAAAAAATAAAATAAATAAAAATAACTTTAAAGAAAAAAAATCTTGTGTTTAAAATACTGTTCGACTTTTAGCAATCTAAATAGATATTTATAAACTTGTTTGCTATTTAAATTAATTCACAATCATTATTTTTGAGCATGAATAATAAAAAATAGGAAACATTCATAACATCACAGCTGGAATTGGGATTTCCCAAAAATCCTTCTAATTAAGTACAGACAATTCTATATGTATTTCATTTTTGTATTTAGAATATTTTAGCAAAGATATGATATGACATTGACCAATTAAAGATACATGTGCTTATTTTATGTCTATTTCAATGAAGAAATCTAAAAAACCTAAAGGAGGCAGTTGAGTTCCATTTATTATTGAAAACATTATTTTTTCAAAAAATTTACCATGAACGGGCTAAATGTTTTAATGTATTTATGTTTATTACAGTTTTTGCCATTTAACTAAATTAAAAAAGGCACAAATTATACAGTGTGGTGATAAAGTAAGGAACAAAATTTATAATTGCATTATTTAATGTTTTCAGGCGAAACGCTCGGACAGGTCAATTTTATTTTTTAATTACCAACCTTATGACAAATTTTACTTCAAAAAATTTTATTTAATTTTTAACGTAAAATTGTTTTTCAATGGGATTATTTAAAATCTTAAACTTTGTGCTCTATTATCAAAATGTTAGAGGTCTTAACTCTAAGCTACAGGATATTCGCTTGTCATCTAGTTCAGCTCCGTATGACTGTATAGCCCTGTCTGAGACTTGGCTGTCTGAATCTGTTTTGGATGGTGAGGTACTAGACTTGGATGCATATAATCTATTTAGATGTGATAGAAATTTTTCTGCCTGCGGTAATAGAAGGGGAGGTGGTGTTTTGCTGGCAGTGAGAAGAACCATCAGGGCTGTTTGCCTTCACATTAATGAACTTGATGACTCTAGGATGCCTAAACATGTTGATATCTTGCTGGTCAGAATTTTCCTAGATAGCTGCTCCGTCATTATTTGCCTAGTGTACATTCCTCCGGCTTGTAGAATCGACGACTATATAGTTCTCTTTGACTCCCTTATGGCAACTGATATGTTATTTGATAATAATCTATTAATCATAGGTGACTTTAATATGCCTGATTTCCTAACTTTATCACAATCGCGGGGTTATGCAACAACATCCTCCATATATACACATTTTTCTCGCTTTTTAGATTTCTTTAATATGAGGCAGTTTAACGAAATTGTGAATAGTATTGGCAGGTTGCTAGACTTAGTTATGTGCAATAAGTCCTGCCGTGTTGCTAAAGCAGACGATGTCCTTGTTCCGGAAGACAACTACCACCCGGCACTGGAGATAACTACGAGCTGGACGGAAGACACTCATAGCTTTCCGACTTTCTCTTCTTTGAACTATAACTTTAGAAAAGCAGACTTTTATAGTCTATATATTGAGTTGTCTAGTATAGATTGGTCGTTTCTAGAACAAGCATATGAAACTGAGAGTGCTGTCGATTTGCTTTATCAAAGGTTATACTCAGTTTTTGATAAACATATTTCGAGGAGGGGTGGGTCTCTTGGCACGTATCCTGCTTGGTTTGACAGGGAACTGATATACTTAATAAGGAGGAAGTATAAGGCATGGCAAAGATATAAGCGTTCAGAACGAATTCATGCCTACAATATTTTTAAACAACTCAGAACCGAGGTTAAGGTGAAAGAAAGACACGCATACAATAATTACGTGAATAGGATGAGCGCCAGTGTCAAAGCTAATCCTAAATACTTTTGGAGTTTTGTGAACTCGATAAAAAAATCCACCTCAATTCCAGACGTCATGAATTATGATGGGTCTATATTAAAAGATCCTAAAGATATCGTAGATAAGTTTGCTGGGTACTTCTCGAAATCATTTATGGTAAATAATAAAAATCAACAATCTAATCAACGTCCTACTGAACTTGTGAACAAAAACGTGTTATACTTAAACGATATATCTGATGATGATGTACAAAAAGCTATAAAAAAGCTGAAAAATAGTCAAACGGCTGGCCCTGACCAAATACCCTCTTTTTTACTTTGTGACTGTAAAACAATTTTCTCAAGTCCCCTAAAAATAATCTTTAATCTTATTGTTAAAACTTCCGTGTTTCCAGCTAAGTGGAAGGAATCTCGACTCTGCCCAATATTCAAAAATGGTGATAAGTCTGATATAACCAACTATCGGCCAATAGCAATAATCAACAACTTTGCTAAAATTTTTGAATTTATTCTGTTTGAAAGAATATATCACCACATATCGTCAAAAATCTCTGTTAACCAGCATGGCTTTATGGTTCGAAGATCTACCGTCACTAATTTGGTTTCCACCACGCAATTTTTGTGTGAAAGTTTGGATGCGCACGGGCAGGTTGATGTTATATATATGGACCTGTCCAAAGCATTTGATCGCGTGAATCACAGGTTACTGCTTTATAAATTAGATGATTTCGGTTTGTCCGATGGGTTGATTTTGCTCATTGAGTCATATCTTCAGGAAAGGGTTCAGTTTGTTCAATATAGGGGCTTCAGATCGGAATCTTTCTCTCAAACTTCAGGGGTTCCTCAGGGTTCTGTCCTTGGACCTCTGTTTTTTAATATATTTATCAATGATCTGACCTCTTTATTAAATGAAAATTTTCAAATGTATGCTGATGATTTGAAGATTTATCGTACAGTTTCGACACTTGATGATTGTTCTAGGTTACAGAAAGATCTTGACATCATTCAAAAATGGTGCAATGACAATGATCAGCTAATCGATACTAAGAAGTGCTATGTGCTGACTTTCTCAAGGAAGTTAGACAAGATTATATGTGACTACTGCATAGGTGGGGTAAAGATACTGCGTGCTACTGAATTCAGGGATCTTGGAGTTGTGTTCGATTGTGGTCTCACTTTTCGCAATCATATTGAATATGTGACATCTGCTGCCTACAAATCTCTGGGTTTTGTTCTTCGTAACAGGAGATTATTCCATAGTGCTGAGGCAATTGTATCGCTTTATAAGGCTTATGTGCGATGCAAATTGGAGTATGCTGGTATTGTTTGGTCACCAATATACAATAACCACACCTGGGCCTTGGAGAAGATTCAAAGACATTTTGCTAAATTTTTGGTATTTAATGAAACTGGTCAATACCCACCTAGGGGACTTCAGCAGGAAACCCTTTTAGAATGTGTTCAGCTTCATTCATTGGCGAGTAGACGGGATTTTGCTAAAATCAAATTTCTGTCGGATGTCCTCAGCTTTTCTGTTGAATGCCCCTACCTTTTGTCAAAGCTTCTTATTAAGGTTGCTGCTTTTAATTGTAGAAGATGTGAAGTTTTTGAACTAAGATCTGCGAGGACAAATATTCTACTAATGTCACCGTTATACCAGATGGTTAACAGCTGTTCAACCAAAGCTGACTCCAATAAAATCGACATATTCTTTACAAGACCCTCTGAACTCAGGTCTGTCCTGACATATGCCTCTTAATATAGCAAGAATATATATAAGCTGGCAGTAAGTGTGATTCCTAATGGGAGAGTAGTATCATGCTGCTACTCATTCCACTTACTGCCTAACTAATGATAGCTTGCCTGTAATTAGGTCATTACCTGTTGGCAAGCTTAACTAAATAATAATTAAAATAATAATAAATCTATAGTTTATTTTAATAGACCAAATAATTTAGAACATTTACGGTAGAGAATTCGCGCTGAAATGGAACAAATCAGTGACACTATTGAGCGCAGTGTACAATGTTTACACTCATGTCGTTGAGTGCCAAATGGTCGGGGGGGCAATTTCAACATTTGTGTTAAATTTTATTGTTAACCTTAGATGTTTAACTTTATTTGTTCTTGTTTGAGCTCAATTAAAATTTTTACAGTAAAATTTAAATTAAATTTTTGAAGTATAATTTGTGATTTTCTCAAAGAAATTGTTATGTAAGGTAACAATTTTTTTCATTCATCGTTTATCTAATAGGATGAGAAAGAGAAGAAAAAAGTGGGGGTTGTTATTTAAGAAAATTGGTGATGACGTCATTGCGCAAAAACCATTCACGTTATTTAAACAAATTGCACGTCACATGTTGGTATTTTTAGAAATAAAATCGACCTATCCGAGCAATTTTCTTAAAAACATCAAATAACGCTATTATAAATTTTGTTCCTTACGTTATAACCACACTATACAGGGATTATACAGCGAATACTAAATATTGGCAGCCCAAACCTTTCACTTTCTAACATTTTAAATGTCGTTTTGCAATTTAAAATTTAAATGTCCAGGCAAAGAACGTGTCCTGTGTTTAAAAAAAAATTAGACTCAGCAATCTTTGATTGACGTTCTGAGCTTACAATAAGTCTTATAAATGAATAAATAATTTCTTTAAATGATCTCAGATTGACCTTCCTAATAGTCATTATATGATAAGTACTTATTGTAATTATATGAAAATTCCAAATATTTTTTTAACGATGTCAACAATTCTTCGAAATTTGAGTTGTTAACATTAAAATTCACATCTCGTTTCAATTTTTTCATCCAACCCACAAGTTTCATTTTAATGAGCTCACAAATAACCATTCATTTTTTTGTGTTGGATATTGTGGTTGCTTTGATATTTTTTACGAAGGGGAAATATTGAAAAAAATATTATTATGTAATGAAATGGAGTCAATGTTTAAAACCTTCTATTTTCGATTTTTACAAAAGATGCAAAGTTGAAACTCCAACTAAAATTAAATCTGTTTTGTTTCAATGAAAATTTTATATTTAAATAATTTTTTCTCTCCTCTTTGATTTATATTATAAGTCATCTAATTATACTAATGGTACCGTGCGATCAACAATTATTTAAATAGAGAAGCCTTTGAGGTTTTGGACGTAGGTACACAGATACTCTGGAATGTATGGAAGTATTTTTGGTTGCATATACCTGTTTCAATTTAAATTTTGAAATTTTTGCCGAAACTCGGTCAAATAGGAACAGCGTTATATGTCATTTCTCCGTTATGAAAATGAGATTCAGTGATGAATCTTTTGTGTTCTGAAGTAGAAACCATTTTTGCGTTAAAATTTGATTAATAGTGACAGTTGTTTGACGTTTATTACCTGACACTGTCAAAATCATAGCCCCCCCTCATCTAAGTAATTGTTGATCGCACGGTATAATGGATTACGGTAATATTCTCCTTAAATAATTTATTCATTATTCAATACCAATATCGAGCGATCCATTGAATTTGTTATTAAAGTTGGCGCTGGAACTGAAGCCGTAAGTCTTTTTGAATCGATACACTTATTTAAATAAATCAATAACAATTAAATCATGTTACAAAATGTTATCAGTGGAGTTAAACGAAGGGCCCGTTTGTACTTAGAACAAAATGGTGAACATTTTCAGCACATGTTGTAACACTGTTTAATAAAATAAACATTACCATTGTAATTAATTCGCCATTTTCTGTTTTACAATTGTCATTAAATGTGACGTTTGTCGCGATAGTTCAAAACTAGACATGCCTCGACAGTTACAGCGCCAACTTTAACAACAAATTCAATAGATCGCACGATAGTTTTTACATGGTATTTTGCTCCATTCAAAATTGTATTGTTTTTTGTCCATTATTCAATCAGTATGTTTTTAATTTTTTGGAATTCATAATTGACATTTCTTTATTTCAGTCCTAGACTAGGCTAAACATGCCAAAATGTTATGTCGTTTTCGAAAACTAAATGTCTTTAGTTCTCAAGCTATCATTCACTTCTGTTATCACTCATTCATCGTATGTTGTTCTTTTAATTTTGAAAATAAACAGTAACCATTAGAGGCCAGATCAGATCAATGGCTAGTTACTCTTACTTCTTAAAACCGGCATTATGGATAGCGCCCTTGGGAATTCAGCTCTTAAACTGGAGAGCTCGCCTGAACCACATCTCTTCTTCCTTTTTGTCTTTTTCAGGTAACTAATTTTTAAACCCCAAAAGAAGCACAATTCAATTTAACATGCTACTCTCGATAACTTTGTTTGTGTTGTAAGTAATAACCCCTTAACGCCATGGCGAATAAATGATGAACCAGCCTCGTATGTCGTTCAAAACTAGAACTTTTGATAATTATCACGGTTGCATTTGGTGTTTTGTGAAGATTTCAATGCAAACATTACTGCCACGTGTCACGTTACGAACACGAAATATAGGTCACTCCCGTTCTAACTTCTATTTAATAGTAAACCTTTGATCACATCGCAAATACTGCCGTTAATGAGCAATAATTTGTTGCTACGTAAGTTTCTGTACGTCTTCCGATACAAGCACAATCGATGTTGCCGTTCTATATTTCATGAGCGAACGTCACCATACCCCAGTTAGAAGATCTTACCGTAGGTCGAGATACCGCCGACGAGTTTTCGTGGGGGCAGTAATTGCAACTAGGTGACGAAAATAAAAGTTGTTGCGGTCAAATCGATCGTAGTTCCTGGAGGCTGCGTCTGTTCCGGGCGCCTCACAATAAGTTTTCCAGACGTTAACTGTTAGTTAGTTGGTAGCATATACAAGTCACAAATCAAGGCGGCCATATTCAGGTTGGAAAGTTTGTGCGCCCGTGGTATTAACTCCCCACACATCAATCACCCCTTGAAAGATAGGAAATGAACAAACCTAACCTGCTCCCGATTTTATATACGGGTTTCATGTACGCCTTTTGTTCCGCCGTTGTTGTGATACTCCCTTGATTGACTAGCACGCACTGCCAACCATCTATCGGAAACCGTCCCCAAAAATACCACACTGATATGTACACCTTTCCTATTAGCCGAGTGGACGGAAGGAGGGAAGTCGTCTGTACTCCAGTTGTGACAAATGCGTTTTAATAAACTGGATCAGATTAAAATCTTTATCGATGGTGACACTTTTCCAAGGCCACCCCCACGTGCTTATCAAGTTGTATCTAAGTGTAACTCGGCTTGTTATCAAACAAAACAACTATCCCAGGAAGTTTGACAACTCTGACAGTTAATAAAATAGTTATTCGAAGTTCTACTCCACATCTGTAGTAATAAACTTGTGAGATTTGCAGTGCTGATGATGAGCTAATCAACGCTTTTCAAGAAAATTTTAGTGATCTTTGCGAAAAAAAAGACATTTTTGTTTGTCTATATTTTTTCAATCAAGTCTGGGTAAAATTGTAACATAGGTATGTTAATAAGTGGGGACGGGATCAGGATCATTACTGATGGTGACAGCCCTGGCTAGAGGTTGTTCGTGATAGGTATCTTTTCGACCCTTCGCGCTAGTTATGTTGACAGACTGACGCACCCTCCAATATAAGCGATATTTGACGGTTCCAAGATGTTCTGACGGTGGCGTGTTATTGAAAATGACGATGTTTACTCTTATTTTATTATTTATTATTTCCGCTGGTAAAGAGTTTGGTGCAATGCGACCGGGAGTAACAGCGGAACAATCAACGAAATGAGACCAGTCGCTTATCTTCATCGAAATGTCTCTTGGGAGAGACCATTATAAAAATAACTAAAATTTTCATTTCAGACATGTATAAGCATATTATGCACAACATTATTTAATCCTTTTTATGTTGCATGGTTCAATGTACCTTCAAATGAATATTTATTATTCTTTTGTCCAGTGTAATTAATTCTAATTCTACAGGGTCATTATAAATGATTGTCCCATCGCAGTTGCCGTTGAAAACCACACAAATTTTGGATGTGCCGCAGCCTCGCAACGTTAGCAAAACTAGTACACTTGATTTCCACTACCGCCAGGAGCGCTACCTATCCGCGATACTAGTCTCACTCATTTTATAAGGCTTGCGGCACATTAATCCCTGTCACCAACGCCAACTGCGATGAGACAATCATTTATAATGACCCTGTATTTTAGGATAGGATATTTGATTCTTTTGGATTTTTTTAAAACTTTCAAAACTCGTTGGGCCACTTGATTTTGTAGTTTTAAGTGGTGTCTGTTTGATGTCGTGATTCGAGACAGTGACAGTGTGTAGAGTGTTTCTTGCGGTGTATCAAATTACTGTATACCTTAGAAGTACATATAACATTTACAGTATCTGTCCCTAGTTATTTAGCAAAGTCCCAACCAACCTTTTGCAAGTCAAAATACAGTTAACGATATTTTCTCTTTTGATAAATTAATATTATTGCTATTACAATTGTTAGAAAAATATTTGTACCTGTAACTCTGAGCGGAGTAGAAATACTTCAAGTCCTACGAGTGAAGGCGGCTCGACCGAGTCAAATGTAAGGTCATTTGAAGCATTTGTCACCATTTATTTATCATTTACACGAAATATTTAATAATTAAATTATCCTTATTAAAATAAAGCCTCTAAAAAAGCAAAATAACGAAATTATTACCCATTATTTAACCGGTTCCACTGTGGTGTAAGACGAGTCGCCCTTTGTGGGCGTGTCCTTGGAGGTCAGATCAGATGTCAAATGTCAAAAATAGAGCAAGGTGGTCCTTCAGTGTTATGTTTATGATATCATTTACTATTATACACATCAAAAAAAAGCAGATTCATAGAAGTCGTACTGATATGCAGGAGTATGACTTTCTTTCTTACTGCTGCAATTCTTCCTTTTTCGGCGAACAGTTTATAGTAATTTAATAAACTAGTTTGTTAATGAAGGCGATTAATAATCGAAACTGTTGAGTTGAGATTATTAATCATACATTAACAAACGAGTTGATTACAAATTTTTTTCGTTGATCGCAAACTTTTTTTTTGTAACAAAATTTCAAATTAAAGCCAAATCAAAACCAATTTCTTCTTTTTCGATAAAGATGAGACCTTATAAAATACCTTCATCCTTTTTTTGTCGTCAGGGTAGGCCATTTTAAAAATTTTCAACACTTTCTATTCACTTTTCCATAAAGAGTGTCAGAAGACGTCAACTCCATTCTATTCAATTTCACGTAAAAATCACGGTTGCTAGAAAACCTAGTTATCATCAAAACGTCAAAATCGCAAAAATCGTTGATTAATGAAAAATAGTGTATTAATGAGGTCTATTAATACGAGTACACTATATTTTAGACAAAATAATTCATTAATATTGAAATTAACAAGCGGTCAACGGAAAAACCATTTAATGAAAGTAAATAAAACAGATATATTATTAAAGGGAATTCGATAAACTGGATAATTTATATTTTTAGACAATTAATAAAATACCCTTAAACAAGGAACAAGGTTAACGTAAGCTGGAAAGTCTCAAGGGCGAAAATTCCTACCCTTCCTATCTTTCTTAATTATTAATGACCTGTCTGGCTTAGTAAAATCAACGCTTATGATATGACTTTATTCGCATCAGCCATATCTATCAACTAACTAATTAATTTTAAGGACTAATTACCACAAAGTTTTTACACATTTTCGTACGTTGTAATCTAAGTCTAAGAATTACGAAGAAAATCTAGTTACAAAAAAAAAGATGTGTTTTTGCGTGGTAGGCAAACTTGACTTTAATAAAGTCTCTTTTAATGTGTTTCGCATAACACAAAGATTAATATAATCAAAATCAATTAGCTTTTTACGTTTTTGTAGCGCAAGCAAAGGCAGGAATTAAATGTCAAAACGTTTTTTGATTCTGACGCCTTCGTATTAATTTTTCAGCGTTGAAAGAGTAATACAGCCCATAAAATGGTGATAAAATTTAAATAAACTGTTGAGAATATAAAAGAAATTGCTTTATAATTTACTGGTATATTTTCATGACGTTAAAATTTCGTGGAAAAAATAAAATTATGTACATTTAAGGGCGCGATTATGCCCCGAGGACCGTTCGTTATTTTATCCTTAATTTCGACAGCTCCTTCTGCGAAGAAAATCAAAGCTGTGACGGCAGATAAATTTATTTTTTATCATTTAGTGCGGTCGAGGGCGGAAGCGCTCCGGGCCTCCCGACAATTTAAGTTGTTGACAATAAAGCAATTTTTGAGATCGGAAATGGCACCTCTGGGTGCGTTGACCGTTCCCGTCTCTGGCCCCTTTGTGGCGGTCGCCAAGCTTTTTATTTTAATAGAAGTACGCAGGAAGTTAGCGGGAACAATTGCAGCGGATAAAACAAACCGCCGAGTTGGTGGCAGGAACGCAACACAAAACCACACCTCGGGCGGCTGTCCTGCAGCGGCATTAATTACAACAGTGAGATCTCGGAAATGAATGTCGTGGCTTCCTTTATCTCAGTCGGGTGTTATTGTATTGCGTCTGGAAAGCTGGGAAAGTGGTGGCGTTCCACTCTCGGGATGTTTACGCGGCCACAGTTAGAGGTTGAGAGATTCATGTTAGGCTAATTCCAGACGAGTGAGAGAAGGATCATTTTACCGTGGCGTTCCCGTTTATTGCTTGTTAAGGGTGCTATTCTAACCTCTCACTTGTTTGTTTGACGGTTTAGTACCTCGCAGTCCCGAGGGAAAGATTCATTCACTTTCAGCTGATTTTCATAATAATTGCTGAGTGCACGCTTTGCTCTCTAATAAGCCAATTTCAATCTCTTTAACCTAAGCAGTCGACCCGCTAAACCGTTTCTGTCGAAATCCCTTGACAAAAACTACAAACAACAGTTCGTGTAAGCACAGAAACATTATTACAAAATATATTAAATTTCGATCAGGGGTGGTTTTGTTTTTAGACCACCACCAGTTATTTTTGTGTTTGTCTTTCCGAGAATTTCTTTCCATCGATACTGTTTAAATTATTTTCAGGCGATCAGTGGTGATCGGTTTGATTCAATTATGTACAGCACACATCGTGTTCTATTATACAGGTTATGATTAAGTAACGCACAAAATTCAGAAAACGTAAAGTAATAATTTTTGAAAAAAATGCAAAATCGTAGTTTCCCATTTGAAAAAAATATTAATGACGTCATAACTTTGACAAATTTGACCCAATTTTTTTTCTATATATGTTAGAAGATGCAGAATTAAAAAAAAATGTTTGATGTGTTTTGCATTTTTTTCAAAGATTAATACTGTGCGTTTTATGAATTTTGTGCGTTAATTTATCATAACCCTGCCTTGTTATTACAAAGAACAAGTCGAAAATGACGAATGATGCTGAATGTTTAAAAAACAATAATATTGAAGAAGGCAATATTTAATAAGAAAAAAATCAGTGCTAATTTAAATTTATTTACGAAATTTTTGATGCAGCCAACATTACATTTGCACCGATTATTTGGATTTAAACAATATATATTTAAATTTTATACAATATAGTTAACATGCCCGACATTACATTTGTCAAATTTAATAATAATCATTATGTGGAATAATTACACAAACTACAACACTATGGGAGACATGTATTCTTGGTTGCATCACAAATTTTCTTAGGATCATTATTACTCGTAAATCACCTTGTATACACAAATAAACTAAATGAGTACAAAGCAAAAGAAAAGTTTGTTTTATTGTTATCCTTTTCAAATTATCTTGAAACATTCTTGGATGTTGTTTCGCTAAAAATAACTTGGCCTCATATTTTATAGCAATATTTTTTTTGTATGGGTTTGTCTTTACAATGTTGTACTTTGCAATTATTCATCATTATTTTTAAATTTGGTTATACATTAGAATTTGTACTACAAAAGAGATATACATTTCGCTATTCATTTTGATTTGTAATGAAACAGTTTTCACTACAAATTAATTTAACGTTACAATAACTCAGATATGTATAAACTAAAAATGAAAACTTTGAATTACCTTCTTTGTCAAAAAGGGGTTAAGAAATTAACTAAGTTTTAATTCATTAAAGTCTTTTAAATTTAAATTTACAGAATGTTCTTTCTCGATAAATGGCTGTCAGTAACGTTATAATAACCAACAACCAATTAATTTTGCTCTGAGAAAATTTTCGGTTACTAATTTATACGCAAACGAAGTTAATAATTTGGTGAGAAAAAAAATGCATTATTAATTTAAACTTCTTTCTGTTGTCCTCTTAATAAAATAACACTAGACAACAAGTAAAAATACAATAAGTGTATATAAGTGTATATAATTTTTATTTTTTCTAATTAATTGTTAGATTAATTGATTATTCGTATGTCCTACTTTCATTTCTCTTGATTTATTTTTTATTTTCTTCTGTAAAACTTCCGCAAGAGTAGTCCAAAGTCTTCTTCAATTGTTTTGTTTCTTTTTTTATCATCTGTGCTTGCAATTTCAATACTCTCGCATTATTTTCATATAATTGATTTTCTGGGTTCCACTTAAATTATGTACATATAAAATATATATCTTATAACTTTTGTATTAACAACTGTTTGCTCTAGGATATTCATGACAAACATATTTAATATTTATACTTTATTCAAAACACAATACATAGTTAGGTACGGTCGGTGGACAAATAAAACTGGGACACTTAAAATTTAATCTATGTAAATCAGACCATTGAATTGTCAACATATTTGTCAGTGTCTATATAATACCGGGTGATCAAGAAGGACTGTTTAAGTTGGCAATACAATTAAGAAAATTTTTATTTATAACACTGTAACTGGATATGTTTTGTTGGTTTATTTGACAAATATCTGATATAGGTATAGCATTAACAACGACAAGCCACCAACAACCGGAAGTTACTCCTGTTATACGATTTAAAATACGATTCAGTGTTACCAACTTAAACAGTCCTTATTGATCACCCCGTATGTCATACCAAAGTTAACCTATTTGTGATAAAGCCGTAATTAAACGATGCAAATTTGTAAATTTTGACTTATGTGATTGTCATTTTTGTCCCAGCTTTATTTGTCCATTACAATTTATAATTTTATTTATATACTTTTCTCATGAGATCAAGCATGAGAAGGCGAAATTTCACTTGACAAAAGCTATCTTTAATATTGATTTGTTGATTTGAGGTTTAGTAAGTTTTGCTGCTTCATAAAATACCAAAAAATCTGTGTCAATAAACGATTTTTCACTGAGAATGAAACATTTTTTTAATAAGAGATTCGAGAAAAAGTTCCGTGGACTCATATTCAGGTTGGACCAAAGGATTTTTACGAGTTCACCAACAAATTCTTTTATGAAAGTGTCTCGGGTAAAAATGCGGCCTTGCGAGATTGGCCGGAAAACTATCACCGCAGGAAAATAAAGTGTGAAATAAAACATTGTCAGAAATTGGTAGGCCCGTTGTTGTTTATATTGTTTGGAACAAGATATGGAAAGAAAAGCAATTGTCAACATACATATAAATCGTAAGCCGATAAATCCGAACGGGAACGATACAGGCACCAAATCTCATCTTTGCCGGGAAATATAAAATAAAAAACCTTATATTTCTGATATTGCAAGTCCTGGATTTCTTAGAGCAATTTGTGCCGTATGTTTCTACCGTTTTACATAATAAAACACGAGGAATACAAACAAAATATGAAAAAATCGCCAACCTAAGGAACAATCAATTCTTTCCGTCAATCCTTCGGGTGAAACGCACTAATGTTTCAGACGCAATATAACATCATAATAAAGGCAATGGATTGTGCAATACGGCAAAAAATTTACATGATGTCTTATATGGACCCAGACTATGACGCCATCTGGTTCTTATGGCTTGTACAGCCACGCTTACAAGTAGGGATTTTATAATAAAATAGCAATCGCCGTTCGGACAAATTGCACCCAAAACCCCATTCTTTCGTCCTACTGAATAAATTACAACAGTTATTTTTTAACGAGCCCATTTGACTGACTTAACAACAATGTTCATGCAACATTTATTGCTCCCAAAACCCACTAAATATTTCAAAAGAAATTAATCGACTGTTCGTAACGTCCTATCAACTTGAATTTTAATCTAATTACCGACAAGTGACACAATTAAACCGTAATCGATAAAACCTCATGACGATTAACTATTTAACGCGAAACAAAAATAGCCATTGCACACATCGTGAAGCAGATTAAGAAGTTTCCTCAATAAATTACGAAAAGTTACGACCATTAAGTTTAATTTCTGTACAGTGAGATAAATCAATGATCTTAAACTGGAATTTCGTCCCAGCTCTCGAGGATTTTCTGATTTATTGGCTGAGAAAGGTTACATGGCTTGGTCTTTTTGTATGAGAAAGACGATTAGTGACAGATGCTAAGCTATTTCTAACATCATAACGAAATTGAAATCGGGATTTAGGGCACGGTGATTTATTTTTGCTGGACACGCAGCTTAATTGCGTGGAAGCGGTGGCGTTAAAAAGAAGATTGTCTCATTTGCTAATTAAATATTTTTTCCAACTCTGCCCATACATAATACATTTTATTATTAATACCTGCCAAACTACTGCATTAAATGTAATCAATACGCATTATTCAAACCCAAACAAATTGTCATTTTTAATCGTTTAAAAACAAAATCTTTGATACTTGTAAATTGCTTGTACTTTTGTTTTAAATTATTTTTTAAAATCATTTATGAATACTCGTAAAATGATTACAATCTATTGTAAAAAAAAACGGGAATTTTACGTACTCATAAGCGGACGAAAAGTAATTCTTTTTCGGACGCGCTTTTTTGGACGCTGACCGTGGCGCCATCTGTTGGTCTGTTTAGTAAGTTAGCAACGAAACCGACAAAACCGATAATTGTTCGGTCATCATAAATTATGTAAATAAGTATCTAATTGTATTGCAAATTTGTAGTAAATTTCTAGTTTTGTTGGCAAGTTGATAATAAATACAATAACAAAAATTGTTAATATGTATTAATAAATTTCTCTATTTGAAAAGGTGGATCCAAAATAAATTTGTAATTTTTCCAATGATGTCTTTTGCTTTGTAGTTTGTGCGGTCGCCTAAAAAATGTAATGTACACCTCTTTCTGCCAAAAGCGCCTTTTGTCCTCGCCTGATTTCAAGCCTCGGCTGCGCCTCGACCAGAAAACTCAGACCCGGACGAAAAGAATGCACTTTTTGGCCCTGATACACAAATAACTATTTTTATAATTATCATAATCAGGCTACGAAGAATCATTTATGCCGAACTATGACAATAAAATTGTGACTGGTGCGATATTTTAGAAAAAAATGAAATAATTATTGATTTTTCATTTTTAGTAAATTATGGTTAAAAATAAAATTAAGGCAATTTGTTTCTACACAAAAGAGTTTATTTGGCATCAATATTAATGAAGCCACACTCCCAAATCTATTTTCAAAGATGTTCCATAATGAATACTAATTATTATCTATGATGAATGTCGTGTAAAGAGTGGGCGTTACAGCAAAAATAAATAATAATATGAAATAGTGTTTTCAAAGGAACTATCATTACCTACTGATATAAATATCGGTAATGATAAATAAATCTGGCCTCGATGCCGTGCTCTTTTTTTATAACAATAATACGGCGGCGTCGCTACTACGAAAGCTGTACATACATGGTGTACATATCATCATTCGCTCAGCGAAGCAGTGTCAGTTGGAGTCAGTATTTGAATGGGTGACCGCTGGGGAAACTCTCGTTACGTTGTAATTTCAGTACTTCATAGATTCACTGCTTGATTTTAGTATTGTATGTAATGTGTAAGCATTAACACAACTAGACGTGGATGTCGCGTAAAAGGTGTGCGTAAAACAAAATAAATGATAATACAAAAAAGAATGCTTTCAAAGGAATTATCATAACTTGATGGAAATATCCGTAATGATAAATGAATCCGGCGTCGATGCCGCCGCCTCTTTTTATAATACTGCAGCCCAGTCACTATAAAAGCACTATCATTATTCGATCAATAAAATTAAGCAACATCGGGTGTGGTCAGTGTTTGGATTGGTGGCCGCTGGGAAAACTGTGTTTTTTTGTAACTTCAATACTTCATAGCTTCAGTATTTAATTTCATTCAGTAACTCCACCATACCTGCACGTCGTGTAAAAGTTTACTCGTAGAGCTTTCAAAGAAATTTGAAACAAACATTTGTATTGATAAATAAATCCTATCTCTCTTTTTATAATAATAAATAAATGATAACGAGACCTTTCATTTTTAACGAGGAATTATGAAAGAGAATATTTTTCTTAGTAGGCCTATGTGAAAAAGTGGTTACAAATGAAAGTGTTTAAAATATTAAAAATTAATATTTTTGTCTGGCGGGTTCATATTTGTGATATCTCGATTTCATTCTGATATTTCGCAGTTTTTTCCTTTTCCCTTTTTGATATTCTGATCTGGTGATTAGTTTGTAAGAAAATGCGGTATCGATTTTTTGTAAGTTTTCAATTAACTGTAGCAGCGTGTATTTTCTTGAGAATTTTAATTAACAGATTCTAGGTGTGCAGATTTCGATGTCGAACGTTGAACGTAGAGTGACATCCCTGAGGAAAGTTTTAAGATTATTAGACAAGCGGCTTCTAAAAAATGCTCGAACAAGAGGAGCTTTAAAAAATACGAGTCGAGTTTATCTAAAATTATTGTCGGCGGCGTGTTTTTAAAGCGTCGCTGTTCAATGAAACATTTTATTAAGAACCGTTAATTTGGAAAATGTTCCCTAGACCCCGCCTAATGGCAAAAGATGGTTCCCGCAGCGTATTTAATCTGAAACAAAAGTGGAAGTTGGGACCGCAACAATACTGGGCGGTTTACATAAATATCTTAACTCAGTGGAGACTTGTAATTCTACCTTCATGGTTTAAAAGTAAACCGCACTAAATCTCCGGGGTCCGGTCGAGTTGTTTTATTTTAAGAGTGCCGGGTTAACGGGTAGTTTATTTTGAGCTTTGTGTATAATAATTATGAGATTACGTCTATTATCCTGCCGCCATACACGCGCTTGCAGAAGCGAGTTTAATGACGGATCGGTATCCGCCTGATTGAGTTTCCCGGTCAATTTGAGGATTTGTTAATTGCTGCTAGAATTGCTAACATTTTTATTCCTCCAATTAGGTTCGCTCGATTTCGTTACACAAATTAACGGCTGTAATCGGATCTTTTTGCTCGGCTACGCTTTTACCGACTGCGAATGAATTAAATCCGCCCAATTTTTAGCCGAATCATTTCTGCCGAATATTTCCAGAACGATTAAAGTGTTTATCCTTGTAGCGACGCAAATCGATAAATCATCCAAGCTGAAGATTTTTGCTCGAGTAGTGAAACATGTCTTAACAACTATACGATCCGACTGCAAATCTGGGACTTGATGAAAGGAGGGAAGCCGCACAAATTGCCCCAAATCCCCCTCGAACAATCAAAATGCGACAGTTGCACTGCACAATTAAGCCGGGCGCCGTTTTGCCAACCGACAAAGATAATAGTTTTTATTGCGGAAAAGATTATCAGATAGGAAGGATAAAAAGGATCGTAAAGGAGCGGTGGCGATAACGACAATCGTAAACGTGAGAGACCACTTCCTTCTCGTTGCACTTCTCGAAATATTACTTAATCCGTTTGTAAATAAGACCGAATTAAAATTTACAAAACCGCAAAAGTCGCTTCTCCAAAAAATCTCGTTTTAATTTTTTTTGGACGCACAGGGCACCGCAGGAGATCTTGTAATCTACGTATTCGTATTACGATGACTTATGTCTTCTTCAGAGTGATTTATAATCTCACGTCTCTTAAGAAAAGACATCCATTTTTCTTCCTTTTTAATGTGTTTAAGATTTATCATATAAAAACCCAGATATAAAAATAGAGGACGCAATCGCAAATATATACTTTGTGATGCATTAATAATTTAGTACCACCCACAAGCTTCATCCCTTACATAAAATAATTTATTTAATTTTCTTGTGCAGTGAGATAAAAATACGAACTTTCATAAAATTGAATTTCTATGAAATTCTACTAAATTTAACTAGATAGTTGAACAAAAACGTAACTAAATGGCTTTGTTAATCTCGTCCCACTTTACTTTCAAATTACCTATGCCTAAAATGTAAATAAAAGCTGACCCGGCGCCTCCACCAAATTTGTTGCTTTTCACTTCGCTCTCGTCGACGTTGATAAAGACTCCGCTACAAAAAAATATTGCACATTCCTGACACGTTTAATTATTCTAACTCGAAATTAAATTTACACAACAAAACTGTCGGAATGTCTGGAGACGTTTAAATTCTTTCACCACCACATCTGGCCATTTCCCTAGCATTTACTTTTTGTGAATTTTTCACTAGAGAGGAGGTCGCGTCTTCACACACCCACCTTTTATCTCCCAATAGTAAAATCCCGTGAAAACACTAAACCGTAATATTTCACGAGACGAAAGTTTCAACTCGTTAATTTTTATTTTCACTCATTTATGCACCTTCTCTTAAAACATAAAGCAAAAATTGGCAAAAAGATGCTTTATAAGCAACTGGTTCGGTTTTATTCTTGCGACGAATTGGACGTTGCTCCTCAGTGGATAATGCATCACAAATTTTCATAAAGGAGGAGCGACTGCACGGTCTTATTTCAAAGGAAGTGAATCAAAACACGAACGCGCTACTTTATGCTTCGTTCGATTTATTTATTTTTTAAACAAAAATCCAACTAAAATTTACACTCTGGAATACTGGAGGAGTTTTCATAACGAATTCTGGAACATACACTGCGAACAAAAATAAGCTCAACTTTGATTCGACTCAAGAAAAATTGAAGGTTCATTAGAGCACACTCACAAGTTTAAGTGGATTGTTGTCATTGCAAATAAAATAAAGTTGTTAGCTGTTTGCAGTTTACAGTGAAAGTTTCCTAACAAACATTAACGTGTAACGACACAAGTGACTTTACACGCAGATGCACTTAGCATAAATAAAATGTTAAGTAATTACCAATGTTCGAAATATACGATGAATGGATAACAGAAAATAAAATATTGAATATTGAGCTTAACGTAAACCATTTTTATTTTCTATTAGAAATCATTTATTGTTAATAATTTAATTTAGAGAATTTATTTACCGGTCAAATTTTTAGTTTAAAACAAGATCAGAAATCCATAATTAAGTTATAAATTAAAATCCGTTGACTGCATGAAAACCGAGTTAAATATAGAATTTAATACAATAGAAATTAATTAAATTTGAAGTAGAATAATGTGATAATCTCCGACGTCTACCAGCCATGATATTTTTCAAAAGAATTTCTAGACACCTTTATTATTTCAATAAATGGAAATTATTACTCTGCATTAAGTATTTATATAATATTTTATAAAACAATAATTATTGTATTTGAATATCAATCATTGTGAAATAACTAAACATTCCCTCGCACAAATTTCAGTCAAATGAAATAAGAATGTTTTTGAAGCTCATGTTGATAAAAAATCACATTTTTTTAGTGTAACAGATTATAATTTTCCTTTTGAGTCCTTTTACTAAATTTCTGTTCGTAAAATCGGCTTGAAGCATAAGCAAAAACTCGTTAGTGTAGCTTACTCTTTATAATTAGTTTATTTGGAAAGTTAAATCCAATTAATGTCAAGATCTGTCAGAAAAAATCCGGAGGTTTTCCGTGGATTCAAAAAATGTGTGTTTCAGGTTGTGTCAATTAACGGTTCATTCTTATGCTGAAACTTATTTGCTCCGGGTTGAACCCGGCACCTTTGATGCATTATTTACTAAAAGCCATCGATCGGATATAGACTAATAAAAATGTATGCGTCCGGTGTCGATTTCTTTGGCATTAAGTTGTATTTGTGCACATAATTCCGGCTTTGGATAGTGCCATCCGGATTTTTCCGGAGGTGATTCCACATGGACCTCTGACTAAGCACGTACACTCAATCTTCCAGAGACAATGGCCTGTGCTTGGTCGAGTCGGCCATGACGTGTTTTGTTTTATGAATAACTCCCTGGGTGCCCTATGTGCCGCTCGCGACAGCTCATCTGTTACTGGAGCCCTTAGCTCGTATTCTGCATTGCAGACCAGTTTGACTCCAGAGTAGTCGGGCAAATATTAAAAGACCCCGGAAAAAATTGAGTTATTAAGATTAATTGAAAATAATAAAAGCCGCTTCCGGGTGGCTCCGGGCAGGTGTGGAAATAGAGAATTCCACACCGACTCCGGCACGGGATGCAAAGCACCCTTGAAAACGAGTGTCTGAAAGTGTAATGCGCTTATCCTTGCGCAGATTCGTTCTATTTCACGTCATGATAATGTAAAAATGAGTTCCATCTTTCGGCCTGCGTCTGATACGGCTTCATCCTGGCCTAATCTGCTTGCGGAATGAAATCGATTCCGGAATTAACCCTAGAAACTGCACAAACGGAATTTCCTTTTCCAGGTTTCTGTTTCTACAGATGATCTGGATTTAAAACTTTCGCCAGAGTAATGTCATTATGGTTCCCGCGCAGAACTTTCCATAATTAGAAGGTGATGCTTTGGCAGATGCACAAAGAACAAAATGCATCAAAGTCCTTTTTAATAACTAAAATTTTTCAAAAATGAATTACCTAAAACTGAACGCATTTTTTTAAGGATTAGACTGG
This sequence comes from Tenebrio molitor, assembly GCF_963966145.1. NCBI lineage: Eukaryota > Metazoa > Arthropoda > Insecta > Coleoptera > Tenebrionidae > Tenebrio > Tenebrio molitor. The sequence goes on from NC_091051.1 coordinate 9,982,006, forward strand.
TGGAATGAGGTATTTGTGTTCATTCAAACCTTACACTGTTTTTCTTTTGGTTTTCCTTTTTTGTCAATTGTATTTCACTATTTCTCAAAACTATATCCTATCTCTCAATTGACAAAAGAGGAATACCAAAAGAAAAACACTGTTAAATCCCTTTAAAAATTAAACAGTTTAAAAACAAATTATTATGTTATGCATTCAAATGATGAAAACCTGGGCTGAGTAGGCGTTGAAAAAGTAAACCATTTGGAACAGTGTAAAATTTGAATTTCCCGCCTTTTGACACGAATCTGTTTATGTTTAATGGGCACATGATTGAACATGTTTGTTTTTTGTTCGACACTGTCAGAATTTGAGAATTTTCTCCTGTGTGAACGGATTTTGATAAATGTCACAACTTGTCAAAACGAAACGTCAAGCTAATTTTAAAGATTTTAAGCGATTTGGAGCCTTTAAGGGGCTCGTCAAACAAAAAAGCGTTGTATTCAACTCGTTCGTGTGTAAATTGGGCCTTTTTTTGACATGAATGGGCCACTTTAAATCACGAGTGAAACGATTTTATTTACACAAAATTTCGTTAAATAAACTACTATTTCAGCAAAGAGTGCCCTTAGATATTTGCTTCGAGAATAGTAATCGTTAGTTATTCTATTTTGAATGTAAAATATTGCAAAGAAAGAAAAGAACAGCACAGCAACATTTTTTGTTTATAAATTTTAGGTTAGCTATCAACATACTCTAATTACAACTGTCAATTTACATTTTAAAAAAGCAAAACAGTTGACGGTTTCCAACGCCTGTTCAGCCCAGCATTTCATTTGAATGTCCGATAGTTAGTCTAAATATCGGGTATTCATTTAAACTTCTCCTCAATGTTGGGGTTGAAGAGTTGATTGTGAACGCACCACGGATTACAGATCACGGATTAGCTGTTTAAATCTAACCTCACTTTTTGAGTTGTTTGCCTTTTTAGTGTGCAGACTAACGAGTAGTGTGTTCACAATCGACTCTTCAACGCCAACTTTGAGGAGAAATTTAAATCAACACCCGAGACAAGAAATGCAAATTATCAAATAAAATGTTTTTGAACATTTGTACATTGTGTATTCGTTATTGCTGTGTTTAAACTTATACTGTTCCTATTGTTATTTATCTCTAGAAGGTATATGTAGCAGAAAATTTTATAAGGGTTAGTTAAGTCAGAACAAAGACGATAAAAGGAATAAATTGGAGCAGTAAAAGGAAAGTCAGTACATAATAGGTACATAAAATTGAGACATTTTTATTGATATATCCAATAACTATACCACATTAGGATTTTATGGATATCTACTCTGAGTACCATGTGCTTATTACTTGTTCGTCCAACATCCTAATTTTGATGGTTAAGTTTACTTTGTGGTTTATCGATATCACCTGTGTTTTTGTTTGTTGTTAACGTAATTGTCTCAGTTTCATATAATTATTTTATTCTTTTTTGTCCTTTATCATTAAAATGATATTGTTATTTTTATTTTTCATTCAATTGCAAGTTGAAGTTGAGTTTATTTGTTTATTAAATTATTTTGTAAGTAGATAAATGAAAAGATTTTTTTGACATCCGTTATTAAACGAACAGGTTTTTTCATTCATTTGCGTTCATAAAATATGTGATTTTTTAATCGGTCCAGAAGTTTTAAAGTGCCCTAGCGGTTCATTTTTTCACACATTTGCGTTAAAAAAAGTTTTTTTATGAACGCAAATGAATGGAAAAACTTGTGCATTTAATAACAGACGCCAAAATTTTTTTGTATGTAACTCGTTAGTAAAGTATCTTTTTTTTACTCGGCGGATTGCGCACTCGCTTCGCTCGTGCGGAAAATTTTCCTTTTCGTAAGAAAAAGTATTACTTTACTGACATGCTTATTATGTAAGTTTAAAGCATTACTAATAGATTTTGTAGACCAAATATGTACAAAATGATTTTGTACATACGAGTTGTTATACAGAAGAGAGGTACACGTGTTAAAGAATCTACGATCCTGGTTAAAAATAAAATATCTCATTTTTGTCTTTTTTCGTAATAACCCATATAGAATCTCACCCGAAGTGGTTCGAAATCCGGATAGGCCCCAAGAACAAAATATTTATGATGGAACTCCACCCTCACGAAATACTTCCGCAAGAACATATTTATAGTGGTGTTTCAATATTTTCATAGAAAATTTGTAAATCATGTATATTATTTATTTGTAACTCTAGAGATACTCGCATCTAGTTGGATACAAAAAATGTATTTACAACTCTTTCTCTACTTAGTATTTGTACCAGCTGCTGACAAGATAGTGTGACGTTGGATATCCTATATCACTCTTGGATATATCAGCTATCCATTGGTGAAAGTCCTGTTAAAATCGATTCCCTATTTAAGGCTACAGAGATACACTAGCATACAAAAAAATATACATTGCATATTACTGCTCCTCCTCCTGGCTCCTTCGGTGGTCAGGTAATAAGCTCAAATTTCTTGCGGCTATTTTTTTATTGCTTTCATTAAGAAATACATTTTAAATGAACAGAGCTGGTGGCAGTTAACCGATATAATTATTGCATAGTTTTAACAGCTAAGGTGTAAATTTTTTGGGCTGAACCATACAATAGGATTATCATTTATCGATCCGTTTGGACACATGGAGCAGGTTCTAGTAGTACAATTTTCATGAGGGTCAGAGCGGGGGATTTTGGGATTCCCCAGGTGACGGCGATTAGGACGTCGTCTCGCCGCCATCAGCAACGAAGCTACAAAAGAGACTATTAACCCGACATGACCTCTTCTAAATAAAAAACGAGGCCGCTTCTATTTAATTCCTATTTTTAACCGAGCGCGAATTAATATTTAAGATAAAGAGATTTCGTTTGTGACAAAGATGAGCCCCGTTAAATTGTTCATTAGTGGAGTTTTTAAGTGTAAAAATTACAAATCAAACTTGTTACGAGTTAAATTTGTTTGTGATGAGATTTTCTTGTAAGTTTTCGGATAATTGTGCAGCCGGGCCTGGTAGGAGCGGTTATAATATCAGGTAAGCTGTAAACAGCATTTGATGGTGTGTTAGCACGAGGACGATGCTGCAATGTATGTCATTAGTGTTATACATGCTGCTTAGTGGTTAATGTAGTGAAATGCATGGTGCATAGCAGGCCGCAGGCCCATCTGTCTATCCACACTGGACCGGGGGCAAAGCTTACCTCGCCGCCCCACGCTTTCCATCATGTCCGCTCAGATAACGAAGCTATTACAGATCTAGATACCTGAGCTACAGAAGACCTGTCAACGCCACCTGCTATCTCTATGGATTCGCCCGCATTCCTCTTATGATCCAATTAACGAACAAAGTAATTGTTAATTAAGTTAAATCAATTATAATATCGACAGTCGCCGTCAGTAGCACGTAAATAACTTATAATTGGGCTGTCTAGGTATAAGTAGCGGCTATATTTCACCGGAGGTGACATATGTCCAATGAAAATCGACTCAGTGCATCCGTGATTTATCGTTTCATTGTTCCGTTTTATCAAAATAATTCGGATGTCATCTGGTCATGAATACTTTCTGTTTGATGTGGTTGTAATTCAATTCCGACTCGCAGCGAAACCCCAGATATCGTTTCCAGTAGCGGTACACCTATTTCGACAATATAACCAGAATATTGGCTCGTTTCGAACAAACGCTGATTTAAAACAGTCATGGTTTTCCGATGGTGAATATAAAATCAAAACAATTTGCGACTCCCAAATTTTGGAAAAAAAAATAATACCGACGGAAGCTAAAATAATCTTATTTCATAACATAGTCATTCAAGACACTTTTACAGTGAGATCAAATGAATTTCAGATTAGAGCAGGAGTTGCAAATTGAGAGGATGTCAAGAGCAAGATCAAGTGAAACCTAAAAACTTCGCACGCGGTTACTAACCTCTTTATACGAGCAAAAGTAGTTGCGTAGAAGTGAGTCTTTTTGTGCTAAGCCCAGAGATTGAAGATCGAGACGAAGTCGAGGTTAGCAACTGGGCGAAGCACTAAAAGACCTTCTACTCTTAATGACATACATAATCTACTATTTTCGTCTGTCACATAATTCTCTGCCAGTATTAAAATCTTCAAACCAGTTCTTAGCCATTTGATGCGAAAGTACATATCCACCTAATATTTCATCACTGCATTTGGAACCCCAAACTCTTTACAGAAGTACCAATTCTCAGATCCCGAGTTGTTTCATTAAAAAAAGCAAACCGCCTAAGACCAATTAATTTTTAAAGCCAAGAGAGACCATCCAAATTTTACAAAATTCAACTGTCAGTTAATGACATTTGTTAATGAATTTAGTTTTACTTTGTATGTCAAGCACAATTCTTAATAAATGTAACAATAAATAAATATATTTGACGATAATATTGCATTGTTTATTACGCAGACTACATCTTTCCGTGTATGATCCTCCAGTCCTCTGAGGACTGAAGCGCAATTACTTTAACTCTCCTCCTGGCAGCTTGCTTTACCTTGTCTAAACACACTAAAAGATTTTTTCAGCTGTGTAAATAAACAAAAATCGCTCAAGTCAAAGTCTGCTAAGGAAAGAGAACGAAGAGTCTCCAGTTCAAATAATGGATGACCTTCATAGTTATACAACCTACACAAGTGTCCCAGAAGTGTTAAGCAATCTTTCAGATTTGACGTTTCTCCTTCCGCGGTGACTGTAGTTTTGAAGCTGAGTCTTGAAACTCGATTTCTTTTGATAATTTTTCTTATTACTGCGTAAATCTCAATGATGATTATTTTTTTGCAATCCCAAAAGTTGGATCTTTCTTTCTTTTAAATCTCACATATCGTAAACTTAAACTAAAGAGCTAAGTTTCATTCAAAATCATGTTTTTTTCCAATACCAATTTCGTCCAGCAGTGTTTAAAATTTTTATTCTAATTCAAATGTGAATAAATGTAAAACCTAGATTACATTAATTTTGTTCACACTTCATCATGATCAATGATTGATAACACAGTGTTACATAATGTTTTCCTCAGTAAAATTATATTTTGAAATCCTCTTCTTAGAATAACTTGTGGCCCGGTTGTATAAAGCGATGTCAAGTTCGTTGTTCGTTGTCAAATGATCTGATTGGGGGATATTTAACATTGGATTTGAATCACCCAATCAAATGGGCGGATTTCCGACTTGACGCGTTGTTAGCTAACACGATGTTAACTAAGCTTTATACAACCGGGCCTTAATTGATTTAATAACCAGATTTGATAATCAAAACTGTCAGCAACAGGTCAAGATTCATACTCAAGTCAGCGACTTGAGTATAAACCTTGACATTTTGACCAGAGAGTATATTCTCTGATTTTGACATGAACCAGAACACCCCGAGTTTTGCATCCCGAAGTTTTGTTAGGGACCAATCAGGTTATTTCACGTAACCTCGACTTTTTCCTTTTTTTTTTCTAAGGTGATGAAACAAGTTGATTTTAGGCCGGTAATACCAAAAATGGCGAACCGGTCTCAGCCCTCGTCGCAACGATTTTTCGACCATCAGTTCAATTAAAAAGTTTATTTTCTTTACAAAACAGTGTTATACTTGGGCCAACCAACAGATATAGTAATAAAAAAAAGGGGATGTGGCCTAGTTGCGTAGAACGATATACGTCGAAGCCTGTTTCACAATGAAGCAGGTTTTTTGCCATCTGTCATTCTTATAAGTCTTGAAAAAAAACTATTTTGTAATACAAATCGAAAAATGCCAAGGAAAACAAACAAACATAAACACGTGGTCAAACTCCCGAAGCGAGGTTAAAACGAATGAGATGCCGGTTGCCGTCAAGTAATTTTTGTGGATGTATGTACATCAGGCTTTCGAAAATCTGCGCACGTTTTGAATAAGCCAATTGGAAGCTGCTATTTAAAATACGCGGGCACTAGGGGGCGGTTTTATTACTATATCTGTTGGTTGGCCCAAGTATAGTGCTCCAACGCAAGAATCTGTCATTGTCGTCCCAAAACGCGGTGGTGACAGTACCTAGTAAATTCTATCGCATGAAAAGTGACTCACAGGTTTGATTCGAAATGCTTTAAAATGAATGGAGAAAGAATGACATTATAATGTAAAGAAAGTTTATAAATCTGACACTGTTCTGTGATTTCTTTTGTCATGCTTTTGGATCGTTCCGACGAAACGAAGTTTAGATTTTAGGGGAAATCGTAGTTGTAATGTCAAAGAGTTTTGCCTAAATCTGGATGCGATGATCGCCGACCAGTAAACGTGAAGGAAGTAGTTTATCCGGGTGAAAAATTTGCTGTTACTGACGGCACTTGCAGGGTTGTAAAATCGAAAGGATGCCGCTCGGGCGTTAGGTAATGAGCATAAGCGGACAAACAGTAGGAAATCGGGTTGATTTCAATTATGAAGAGAAAACGAAGCTCGAGTTTGAACATCAAAAGGGCCGTAGTGTAGTGTTTGTTTGAGAACAAGATGAGCTAAAGTGGCGGGCGCACGAAATCGGGTTAAAAGGCAGCCTCGCTATTTCACTCTGTGACTGACACCCATCACATGTATCGCAGAGTTTACAAAAGAGCTAAAGAAGTCTTCATCTTTGAAGGCCTTTGTGAAACAACTCGTTTATCGGGATATCAACCGCCTACCAACCGGATCATTCTCGGAATTGAAACCAGAAGTGTAAAGCAATTTTCTTTTTATATCCGATACGATAATGGGAAAAGTTGTAATTAAATCGCCCCTTTTTTTATTCCGCCTCGCCTGCTCAGGTGTGAAAATGTATTTCCTATCCCCGCCACAAATAAAACATCGATTTCCTCTTCAGACACACGCATTTTCATAATAACTCCTAAAAAACATACCTGGAAATAATAAATTGTTGAAGACGCACCCTCAACGTGCAAAGTACTACCTAGTCACAGTTGAAAAAAATTGAATGAAACAGATGTTTGAGTAGTACACATTAACTACAACCGTTATTGACTGTGTACCTCGTTAATCAACAAAATATATTGTTTTCTTTACGAGAAGCACGGTTCTACCCATTCAGAATTATATTCGTTTTATCCAGCTACCTAATTAAAAAACGGAATTTTAACACAGCATTCAATTATGAACTTTACTATTTCCACATAATCAAAAACTAAATTGATTCTCATACTTTTATGCTTATGAAAGTATGGTAAATTACGAACGATTTAAAATAAAAACATGAAAGTACACTATTCAAGCAACATTACCTTGCTTTACACCCTCATATCTAGATAGTTGGAGACACCAACACATATTCCAGTGTATTTATAATATGTATAATTAATTTTATTTTCTGTTTATTCACTGAACGTTTCTAATTCTTTTTTTTTTTTTAGAATCTGCGTCTCTAATAGGTCTATTATTGTATTCAATTTGGAGTCGTTTACGGCTATCTCTTAAAGCACTCGTAGTTTAATAGATCTCTAGGAAATGTTTTATCAATATTACAGTGTATTATTGTCATTTACACCAAAAAACTTCCAATATTAATGTTCAAACTCTACTTTTTAACATCTGATGCAGATCTAGTTGCATCCGTTGCCTTGAGTTATCAATTAATACAAAATTCCCTAGAATTTGAAAATTAAATTTTTTTATTTAAAAATTAAAACAAGGGTGCAAATTCTAAAAAATAACATAAAAAACTCGTTTTATAAGGGCATTGGCGCACTCGTCCCATACAAAACTCCCCAACGGGTCGTTTTCTACTCTTGGGACTCGTGCGCCAAATCAACTCGTTCTTTAATATACTATTAAGCATCTAACATATTATTCTTTAACAAATACAAAACCACAAAATTAGCAGTGATAATTAAAATATTTTGATTTAAGTGGGATTCCGTTATGACAAAAAATAAGAAATTTGGTCAATACATTTTCAGAATAAATAAATTAGAATCAAACTAAAAAATAATCTGTGGGAAAGTTTCAGAAAGCTTGGCTTTAAGTAAATCAATTTCAGTACCACACATATATCAAAATAATATACTATTTTTGAACTCACTAACTTGAAAATGACATTTCACAAACGCAACAGTTAACCGCGAAAGTAGAATTCGCGCACTAGTGCTCCAAAATAATCCAAAAAGCATATTGGCCTTTTTGAGCATTCTGAAAATAATTTGACTTGATAATAATAAAATCTGCTTTACAAACGTCATTTCCCCAATTTGGATGTTGAAAATTTCGAAAGAACGAAAATAAATCGCTATTAATTCGATTGACACTTGGGCAAGCGCCATTTATTCACTAAATTGGAAACTATTGGAAATAATTTTAAAATGCTAATGTTTGTTTCAATAGTAGTTTATTTGACGAGTTTGTGTGTAAATTGGGCCTTTTTTTAGCACGCGTGGGCCATTTTAAAACGCGAGTGAAACGAGCGTTTTAAAGGCCCACGAGTGCCAAAAAGGGCCCAATTTACACACGAACGAGTTAAATACAACGTTTTTTTGTTCGACGAGCCCCTTAAAGGCTCCAAATCGCTTAAAACCTTTAAAATTAGCTTGACGTTTCGTTGTGACAAGTTGTGACATTTATCAAAATCCGTTCATATAGGAGAAAATTCTCAAATTCTGACAGTGTCGAACAAAAAAAAAAAAAATTGTACAAACCTCGATACGCGAAGACGTATTCGGCACATTCGCGCAAATGAAGCACTCGCTCCTTCGTCGCTTGTACCTCAAATAATGCGCTCATGTGCGAAAAATGTCTTCTCGCACTCGGTTCGTAAATAACTATTTTGCAATATTGAAAGCTTTTGTTTTGAATAATTCAGCATCAATGGAGATGCATTTTTTGAGTTTATTTATTTTTAGTTTATAAAATGGAAATAATTTTGACATTCCGTCAAATTTCACATTGACTAAAAAAGTCTGAATCTGTATTAAAATTTCCTTAAAATCAGATTTTAATTTTTTTTGCGATGACGACGTAGTCATTTTTTAAATTGAATAAGATATTTTTAAAATTTTATTATTTACTTATAACCTTCATGGTTATTGAACGATTTTATTTATAGCATCGGTTCAAAATTATAATGTAAAATCTCATAAATTTATAATAAAACCCCAGTCCATCTTTCATCTGAAAAAGAGAAAATTGACACAGATGATTTCCTCGCAGCAGACTCGAACAAAATTTAATGGCACGTTAATTTATATTCAAACTACATGCCATTGCCACAACTGCCACAAACCGAACAAAAAAGTGAATTATCCAAATCGATCAATAACCGAACCAAAATGTTACATTTTAATAGGTATAAAATGCAAATCAATGGAAAAGGAACGTCTATTGCAATATTTTTGCATATATTTGATTTGTCAACACTTTGCATTACTGCACCGGTGTACATCCTCGTTATGTTTGTTCAAATCAATAGTTAAAAATGTAATCGGAACGTGACACTTGTTTGTATTGACATTTGGAATAAAATTATTTTAAAAGCAGAAATAAAATCGTGTTTTGTTACATTTTAAGTACCGAACGATCAAAAAGGAAACAAATCAAGAATACCACCTCATCTTTTTTTTTATCGAAACGTTTGTCTTAGTTTGAGTCATACGCATAATTATGCTTGCTGTGCAGTCGTTTTATTGGTTGCCTACTTCTCGGCAAATCTATTATTAATTCATTATTAATAAATGCTTTATCGTCAATAGTAAAAACCATTTTATCACTTATCCTGGGATACCTAATTGTTGCTTACAATTACAGTAAACGTCTGTAAACTTTGACGAAATTGGAAAGTTATTTTCTAGGTTAAAAAGAGCACATCGTTGAAGTTTCTTTGACATTTGACGTCGTTTTTGCTAATAAAGCTCGTAAATTACCTATTCTTCCGAATGCAAAATGTTGGTCTTGTTTATTTTATACATTTTCTACATTATCAGATAATACTAATAAAATGCAGAATTATAATTCCAACGTCTAAAATTCATGAGGTATGATTTACTATAAAGTAGCGTTTGAGACCACAAATTGTCTACGCCCACGCATTGAACGCCTATTTGCATAGAATTCCGCTACGACATGACCTATAATTTGCAACGCCTGCTCTGGTTTGTTTTCTTTTTGATCACATTGTACATAGATTGTACACTGAAAGACAACATCATCTAACCAGTTAATAGCCGCTGTTTAAATCTATTTTATAATTACTCATGCGATTGCTTTTTTTAACAAATTTTGTTCCTTATGCTGTATTTCTAACTTTAAACATGTGAAATTTTTAGCATTAAGAAAGCACATTTGCATTGTTGAAATCAGCGACCCGATCTGCATATCAAAATTTGAACAAATATTGATTTGTTTGAGGCTAATTCCAGGAGGAATTATTCAAAACGTTTTCCAAAATTATCACAACATCGTACTCAGTTTGAGCTACGAGACTAGACTAAAATAGAAAAACATTACAGTAGATCCAGGTCATGCCACTAATTCTTTATTTAAGCTACGTTAATATACATGACAGGATTTCCGAAATAGGATTGAAGGTGAGAGAAATAAATTATATAAATTGCATCGTTTCTGTATTCTCGTGTACCAAGACGGTTCAGCATTTGTTATGCCTCTAAATTAAAACAATACAAAGAGGGTACCTCTGAGGCATTTTATAGATCATAATAAGAACTAGATAAGAAGATAAGAAATAGATCTGGATTCAGGGTGTAGAGGTGTTGGATTCTCTCATGGGCTGTGACCTTGGAAATAAAAACTGAAAACGTCGACTACTTTATATGCAAATAGACGATAGAGAAGCGACACTAACGTAACGAATGACGATGTTTTCCGGTCGGCCTACTTGAGACCAATATTCGTCTTTTGTGCAGATAAAGTCCATGAGAAAATCCAAGACCTCTACAACCTTCCTTGTAAGTACCGCTTTTTGAACTGCATTTCCACGGGAATTATTTCTTTGAATAAAAAAATTAAAACACTGTTGTAAAACCAGTCGATAAACTTTCAATTGGTCTCTTTCTTGATACCCCTTATCATTTAAAATTTTTATGGTAAAGTACACCCTCCTTCAGGTTCAAACTACGTAAACAAAAATAATCATATTACTATACTTACGACTTACACATTCCGATTACAAATTACTTTGACATATCTAGCCGTTTTTCGATAAACTGAAATTAAGTGTCAGAAAATGCGCCTGTTTCGTTTTAGGTGTGCCACTCTGTATATGTGAGGCGTGTTATAAAGCGTTAAAACTGACATATTTTTTTTTACAATAAACTGAATTAAGTTAAAGGAATCGTAAAAAACTTTATGTGATGCAATAAGATTTCCGTAAAAATGTTATCTTTTCAATATACTTTCCGTTACAGGAATGATTTTACGGTCAGAGAGTGTCATTTGTCACATGCATTTTGTCAATTTCAGCATACATCTCTTTGGTAGACCAAATATTTGTTAGGAAAATACGTGACAAGGAAGTGGAAAAATCATTTAGACTTGTCATAACCAAGCAAACAAATATTATCGAGCAGAAGCGAAGACAAGCTTGGGAAACAAATAGAAAACATGAAGGGAAAATTCACATATATTGGATTATCCCCTAAGTTTGAGATTTGTTCTTGCAATAGCGATGTCACAGCATCTGGAGTAGTTGATCTCCCAAGGAATTTTGAATTTATTCGCGAAGTTGACGGTTATCGTTTTATAAAATGTCGTGTCGTAAACTGTCGTCGATATTCCTGACGGTATTTATAGCCGCGATTCGTTTTTATAACAGCACTTATGATATAAGAATAATTATTATTGCGGTATCGATTTTGCGTCTCCATAAATTAGCCGGAAATAATTATTACCGGAGCGACTTGAACAGGGAAGCAAATGATAATTTCATTAATCAAAGCCGGTGAACAATTATAATTATTATCAGAATCTTAGCTGAAGTAGGCCGTAATTTAAAATGACAAATGTAATAATTTTCCGGCAAATTAAATAAAGGCAGGGGCGCCTACCAGAATTCAAATTTTTTCCCCTACCTGATGAGAGTAAACTAGCCGACTCTGGGAGTAAATAAAATAGCCGCAAACCCCAAATTCAGCAATTTGCCTGAAATGATAAATCACTTGGCCGCATGTTGTTCTGAACTGCGTGTGCTGTTGCTGCCGCTTCGGCCACCATTTATATTTTTAACCCCGCCAAGTCACAAAATGATATATTCCGGACACTCGCGGATTATTTAGTTTCTGCCGAGTCTCTCCTACCTATTTAACATTAAATGATGATCGTCTTTGATGCCGATGGAACAATGGAACGAACAGTTTTTCCGCGTCAGATGCTCCACTCTGAATGCTATCTGTAATTAGACATTTATGAACATATTCGGAGAACAAGGCAGTTAGTTAAACTTCCCCACGGCGTCTCGGGGATGTTTTGCTTTCTGTAACAAACCTGCGAGAACCACTTTAGTTTGGAGCCTTAATTTGACAAATTAAACTCGAGAAATTTTGTAATCTGATTTGTAAACTTCATCACAATTAAACTATCTAAGATCAAACGTTAGTGAAATTGTTCTCTTTGGAAACTTTAACGATAATTATCGTGGAGTTTGCTTAGATGAGTGAGGATCAAGCGATGATTGCCTACCCGTTAAGCCGATCGTAGTTTAATTTTCCACAAGTACAACTTTTTGGGGGTGTATCCTCTCCTATACACTCGAATCGTACCCGCTAATTGATTTCGGCATCTAATTAAACGACCTCAGCCATTAAATCGACTGAATTGTGTGAGCACAAAGCCGTACGTGTTATTGATAAAATTTCACTCAATTATTTTCAGTTTTCTTCGCGTGCTCTTCAGCAGTTATAAAGCTTTGCTGTCTGCAACTTGAGCTGACTCAAGTTGATGACGCTTGAATAATAGCTTTTGTTCCTGTTCGACAAAGAACGGACCATGACAGTTAACTTCATAACTTAAGCAAAATATGTTAAACTGAGCGAGGGATTTTCTACGTAATTAATTGCCTACTGGGAAATCCCTCAAATTTCTTATTTTCTACACTCCCGTTACCACATCCGCAGACAATAACCCACTCACTTTCAACTAAATCAAATTATCCAAATGTTAAGCAAAAATTAAAAGATATCGGATTTAAAGACTGTTGGAAATATATTTCAACACGACAATTATTTCAATTAATAAATGCTGGAAGGTATAATGCTTTTCTTGATCGCAGTCTCACCTTGTTCCGATTGGATTCACAAAATCTTGTTTAATGTCGACAGGTTGGTCTCAAATGGAGCGAAACATAATTTGTCACCAATCACCATATTTGTTTATGTATAATGTTACATAATTTGAATATATGTAACATAATTGTAAGCGTAACTGACATGTAGGAAGTTATTAAAAGGCTTGAGCTAAGCGCATGATCTTTGAGTGCATATCAAGAACAAAGACTTTCTGAAGCATAGTTCAAAGAGAGATTAATACGTTAGTGGTGGGCGGCAACAAGGGTTTACAATTTATCCTTAGAAGAACTCACCTGTGCTATTTCTTAAATTCGACGCCATTTATCAAACTACGTTATGTATCTTCAAAGAAAACGTTAACCCGGAGAAAATAAATAATTATATCGAACAGAATGTTGTAACAATAAAACCTGATTTTTAAATATTCTCGAGCTTTGTAGGTGAAATACAGAGCCAATGACATTACTTAGAAAACAAAACCATTATTTATTCATTAATTATGAATGTTCTACAACTCCGTCCAAATCAATGGAATAGTTATTTACATTCATTAGAGTGCGGTAGGGGTATTTTACAGCGCGAAAACTAAGTTTCATGCACGAGGCGAAGCCGAGTGCCTGATCAGTTGGAGCACTGTAAATACCTACCGTACGAGATTTGACGTTTCGGCGCTTTTGCATTTTTATGAAATAACGAATGCCAAACTTTTTGAGATACAGAGCTGCCAAACCGGATAGGTTGTATTTTCTCTATTATGATTATGATTTATGAGTATTTATTAGTCAATAAAAATTAAAAAAAGATACTTATCGGAAAAATAATAATACATTACATAATTTTAAAGTGCGTGCTACCGCACTCCCCCAGAAATTTAGATCATCCGTTGGTAAATCGCAGCTTTCTTAACCTAAATTGAAAGGTAAAGGTGTGTTTTATAGTTATGGAAGCCGAAAATACATTTTCATTTCCAAAAAAAAAATTAAATGCATGAATTTTGTTTATATTTTTTCTATTTACCAACCTCAGTACCACCCACAATTATTCGTATTTTCCTTTACGGTAAATTATTTATTTCTATAAGAAATTCCAACATTATTTGCTGCTGTTCATGTCAAACTTCATCTTGCTAATATTTAATAGCCCGAATTGTCCAACGTCTCTAAGCCATGACAACAACACAGTCTATGGAGAATTCCTTATGCAGCAGTAAACATATTTGGTGACCTAGAGCGTCGAGGATATGTCGAATCACTCTGGTACGCTTATAATCAATTTCATATAAATGTGCATCTAAGCAATCCATGAAAATCTATCTAATTTTCTGTTGATATTAAAGCTAACTAGTAACTTTGAGTTTCAAAAGTTGCTTGTCTTGCGCGAACCTTAATTATAATTTTTTAGTTTTGTTGTCCGTTTTAACATTGCTGATTTCAAAAGCAATGTTACGTTTTTTATTTGTTTTTGTCTTTGTATTTTTACCAAGTAAAGATTTATTGGACATGACATAACCTATATGGATCTGTCATAAATGTGACTTTTGTACCTAATGAACTAAATTAAAGGTGCTTTTACACATGCACAGTTCACTTGAAATTTATATGAAATCAATTATAGCTTCACATGACATAACACAATGCAAGATTAAAGGTGTTACGAAAGCAAAAGGGTAAAAAGGTGAAGTGGTAATAGTAATAATAGTGGTGTTCGAGTGGGCTTTAAGAAGCAAGAACAAAAGCTTCACCTTGGGTTAAATTAAATTGGAAAATTTCGAGCAAGACATTGTTTGTAAAAGAAAGATGGTTATTTTATACTCTTTGGTGATTAAGATAAGAATTTTTCATAATCATCAATTTTTCTGTTTGTTAGAGATAATTTGAATAGAGAAGAACCTGTCACGTGATATGCGTAGGAGACGAAATTAGGTCGGACTCGGACTGACTAGTCCATTTCTTTCTGCAAGGGGAGGTAGCGAGTCAGGTGGGCACTTGCGAAGACGTGGCCTCATTTAATTTCAGTTAACAGATTCTGGAATATGTCTAACAATGTCTGTTAAGTGACGTATGCAAACTTTTAAAATTTCTGCAACAATTTTTAGTATCAATAAATCTTATCACATAAATCAAACTAGTATATCGAACGTCAATCAGCTGGGAAAAAACAATTTGCTACGCCACTGCGCTCGGTGTCTCTTCCACTTCAATGCGCAGCAAAGGTCACATGACAGGTTCTTCTCTATTCAAATTACCTCTATCACGTTTCTATTCTGGTAAAAAGAAGTTAAGTATTATTTGAAAACCATGTTTTCTAATAGTTTAAACACATAAAAAAAACTCTAGATGATATGACAGGAAATTTTTCAACCAAATATACCAACATAAATCTTGTAATCTGTGCAAAATTGCAAAATATAGTAAAAACATTTTAGATGTGGATTCTCAAACTCAAGGTCGCTTAAAATGTATGATTGAACTGTACGTTAGTGAGAAATCTGTCATAAATTCCACATATGTACCTTATAAGCGCGCCTAGTTACTTTTCCTGGTACCTAGTACCTAGTACCAATCCACACCTATAACGTCCCGGTAATAGAGTTTATTTAATACAGAGCCTTCAAGAAAATGTGTGGTCAAGTGACCTGGTGCTTTTGTTTCCCTCGCGTATGACGTACATAGCTTCATTGGTTGTCAAATCATAGATGTCAAAGCAATTTATTCAGCGAACAAGCTCTGGTCTGAATTAGTCTTTTTACCCAAAAACAGTTATTAACTACCGTTAATTAATTTATTAACGAGAATTTCTTGTTTTTTTAATGCTACATGATAGTTTTTCCTTGATGGTTTAATTTACAATAAAATGATGATCAAAGTGAGAATAGGTATTCGATGGAAATGTCGAAGTATATCAAAAAAGACGACCTGTGTTTGTAATAGAGAGAAAAAATCAAAGTCTGCTTGACTGCAAATTCTTTTGAACACTCAATTTTGATAGAAAGAAATTTAATACAAAAAATATGTCTTTGGTTCTACCTGTCCCACGAGTATATATATGTATACAAATGCGAAAGACAAACTATAAATAAATCTGCATCAAAAGTAAAAATCAAGTGATATTTCTTCTTCTGTTTCTCCACTGTGGTAAGACACCTAGCACATATCCTGTTCTAAACTAATTAAATTAAATCCGTTGTTAAATATTGAAACCATCCAAAACAAACACTCCCAAATAGATTAGATAAATTGTAAACAAGGCAAGCATTTAATTTATATAATATCTAGCACTATTAAACAAAACTGTAGTTTCACATAGTAATATTGAAATGTTTTGAATTGAGAATTTATTAGAATTCCATAACAAGAAAATAAATTTGGTTTGTTAATTAAAGGCACTGTTTTAAAATCTATCAAATCGTTCATTGAAATAAAAGATTCGCCTTTGCACATATTAAAATACCTAACCTAACCACTTTCAACGAATCAGTTCAGAAGATAAAATTTTGGAATTCAGATAAGTTATTATTTTTTATTATTGAATAGGAGGAAGTTTGTTGATGATTTCATTTTATTATTTAATCTGCAAAATTTTTGTAATGTCCTTGTTTCAGTTTGTTTGCAATCGTTTTATAGCTATTTATTATACAAGTGTCTTATAAGGCAAATAAGTCACGAAAGAAGTGTCTAGCCACGGGAGCTTGCTCGAGTGGGCTAATGTTTCTTGAGTTGTTAAGGTACAAGTGTAGGTAATACATAGTTTTATCCAACATCTCCTTTTGTAAGAATTCTTATTCTTTTTGATGTTCAATAAACTTGTTCAATTCTCTCTAAACTCATTAATTATTAAAACAATTTAATTATGGGTTCATAAGTCCACTAGTGTTTTATAGACCTGATAATATCGGCATTATTATGACTTCATAATAAACAGGTGTTGGATAAAAAAAAATTATGCAGTTATGATAAAAAATATTACGCTTGAGCTTGAAAAAAGCAGTTTGATCAAAACCTTAACCGTGAGGGACTATTTTTCGAGAAACGGTTGTTTTATTAGTACACGCAAATTTATCACTGGCGATTACGTAAAAGTGCATTTTAATTTTTTTAAATCCATTAGCGCCGCAAGACTTTGTTGCAATTTAATAAAAAGGCGAACGCAGAAGCTGCCAAGTTGTAAATATACCGTTGTACCGACAGGAATCGCTTCCGATCCCATTTTAGGCCGTTCAGGATCCCATTAAGGATTTTTTTCTCTCTGCAGTAAGCAGGTGAAGTTAAGGCATGCTGGTGGATCTGGCTGGGATAGACTGTGCCCGAGGCCACTTTTTCCCCATATCATCTGGTCTAGTTCTCATACACGCTTGCATCACTACAAAGCTTTGAAAGTGTATACTATACATCACGGTCACTAAAAGGTTTTGCATTATTGATTGGACACTTAGGGGCGTACCTCGACCGCGAAATTACTTCGAGGTGCTTTTAATGGTTTTTAAGCTCTGGCCAGGAAAATGGATCTAATAAAAGTCCCCGAAAACCAATAAACAAAATATAAGAAAAGTTTCCTGTTTTAGGTAAATATCAAGGGAGCCATAAGGTTCAAACATGTCTGCACTAAAGCAAGCTGGAGGCCTTAATCAAAGTTCAATTCGCCGTGACACGAACTGACAATAATGCCACATGCTAGACTTTATTGGCTATTGCTTTCTCGGCCCAAATCACGGTCACTTTACGTTTCC